>NW_027361840.1:6961666-8385000 GCF_039654945.1 Dendrobates tinctorius | reverse complement strand
AGAAAAAAAAATGAATTTACCAAAAGGCTGCAATGAAACAAAGAGTGAAAATGGAAAGGGGTCTGAATACTTCCCGTACCCACTGTACATAGTATGGAATAAATGGCACTATAAAAATGAAAAATAATAATAGACATAGTTATATATTTACATACCTGCAGTATCCCAAACCGAAATCCTGTAGTGCCCAGATCCTTATTATATACATCTAAGGCCTCATCCACTGGCCGCTGCTGTGGGGGGCTGCTGTGGGGGGCAGAATACATTATGGCTGCCACCTGCAGTATCAGACCCAGCTGCAGACAGCGCTCCATGCTCCTCCGGTATATTCTCGCCGGTCAGTCCTGATAGAAATGCTCCTCCAGTGAAGACTATGACTCCTTGTACCACTCCTCTCCGCGCAGTCACTCCGGTGTATCTAAGCTGGGGATGCCACACAGTGTCTTCAGTAGCCGCAGAGTATCTCAGCTTAGGCTCTCATTGTTCTCAGTCTGCCCTGTGCCCCGTTTGTACCCGGTGTGCAGTCTTGAGTATGCAGCCCCCGGCTTTATATTCTGTGTGATTGCTCAATATCCACAGATGCTTCTTCTTCTTCTTGGTATTATTATTAATATTAGTTTAACCAGGAAAAATCCAACAACAGGAAATCTTATCTTTACCACAAAGTTGCCGTCACCGCTGAGGACTCTTCACGCGTCACATTAATCAGCTACAGAGAAATTCCACTTATGACCAAGACTATGGGATTGTCATCTCCATCGTGCGATTATTGGAGCTGCGCCTATAGACCGGGATCCAAAAAGATCTAATCCAGGGGCGCAGGAACGCTCGGTCTGACATGGTCTTTGGCAATAGAAGTATTATTGGTAAAAGTGTAGACAGTTTTGCGGTTCTCCAAGGACCCATCAGTAGTTACCTGGGGTATTAATGATTTGGATCCAATCCATAACAGCACAAAATTCCAACCTTCCGGCAGAAGAGTGAGGAATACAAGGCAAACTTGTCCCAAGAAATTCTGGAAATAATGGCCCCAATATCTCTATGGAGGACAGAGAAAGTCATGAAAGCCAAGCTCTGGGGCCCTGGAAGGATGGGAAAAAGTCTTGTTTGGCCCTTTCCCTTTGACTACAGGGTGTTGTCCAAAACTCTCCTCTAAGAGGAGCTGCAAGGGTTCATTAAGAAATTGGAAAATCCACTACTCTTCATGGATAGTAGGGATTGGTACAAGCTGGTGGGAACATTTTTCCATACAAAGTTGTCCATAAAGTGATCTTCAAAGGTCATAATATTGGGGCATCCACCACCAGAAGCTGCATTCTATGAAATACATTTCCTCCACCCAAGATCATAACTGTGGTGTTCTGGTCCTTAGGAAAGTACATCAAGTTCTCCTGAGAGTACAGTGTAGGCATCTCACAACCTTGGCCACCATCTTATGAGCAATCATGATGGACTTAAGGGCAAGAGCAGGACAAGAAGCCACAATGGAAAACAGTCAACACGAGGCGGAGAGACACCAAGCCACCATAATAGAGTTCACGGCCTCCACATGTTCTTCAGATCTTGGCGTTGGATGTGTCCTTGTCTTGTTGCTTTTTCCAGTGGTGGTTTGGATCTTGATATTAAATATTGTCACTTTTTGCCATTTTCGTGATTCTTCTCACCTTCCTCCGCTCTCACGACATGCAGCGTCCTCCTCTATGGCTGGTGCGGAAGGTGGCAGCTGATTTCGGTGTACTGGCACGGGCAGCACATAACGTCACTGTCATGCACCTCCCGTCACGGTCATGCAAACGTCTGCGGCTGGCGTATGATTTGTCAGCAGCGTGTGTTGCTGTGCAGGGAGCCGGCGGGTCTCTGCATCACAATACATTTCAGCTGAATGTGCGCCTGAAGATGCCCATCCAGGTGAAATTGATGCAGCATCGGCGGACGCTCCTCCTGCTCCCCTGCGACTGTGATTGTTACGCCCCTGATCACAACGTAAGACGGCCTAAACCCCCCTCAAAAAAGCTAAGAAAACTCTCTCAAGTAGCCTAAAGCCCCCATTACACATAACGATGTCCCAGCGATCTCACCAACGATCCGACATGATGGGATCGCTGGGACATCGTTAGGCTGATCGCTGGTGAGCTGTCACAAAGACAGCCCCAGCGATCAGGACCAGCGACGCTGGTTTCCAATGTAAACATGGGGTATCTAAGAGCCGCGCGACTCCTGGATACCCTATGTTTACAATAGAAACCAGCGTCCAGCGTCGCTGATCGCTGGTCTCTCGCTGCCACACGCAGCGATGCGCACTGGCCAGCGGGAGACCAGCGATCAAAAAACGACCCAGGCCGATCGAGCACGATCAGCGATACCCGGCAGGTGGGCCGGTCGCTGATCCCTGTCACACACAGCGATCTCGCTGGCGATCTCGCTGTGTGTCACGGGGGCTTAAGTCTGAGTAAGTAGTTTCTCCCATTTAGGAAGCAGAACAACTACAAAGAGCGCCTCCTGCTGGAGCTCATTACACACACTATGTAATTCTTCTTGTCTCCTGCGGAGGAGCTACAGGAAGAAGGAGCACTTCGTGCTGGGACCAGATCACAGCTGATCACTGCTGCCCCTGGCAGGAGGACACTGTGATCGCAGAGCAGGTTGTCAGGGCATGCTGGGACTTGTAGTTGGAAGGCACAGATGTAGAGAATTATCTATTGATTTGTGCTGTTTTTGCTAGGCTTATACAATCAGTTGCACGGCTGAGAAAACATAGATGTGATCGAATTGTGAAACCTGTGAGGTCATCGGAATCATTGTTATGAGAACTGTCCGTCATCAGACATGATGCACCGTGCCCCCCCCCACGTTTCCCACCGTGAATCACCCTCTTTACATCTGACGTCCACGGTTCTGGTGATTAATAACATTCTACCAAAGTCATGAACCATGAAGCGTCTGCTCATCTCTCATCACTCTGTTCTGATTGTTGTTATTGGAAACAGTCAGCAAGCTGGTAGAGCAAGAAAAGCTCAACTAACTGACTGCTGATTTTTTATGTTTTACTACTTTTACTTTTTACAAAAATTTTAGTTATGTTTGTGTCACTATATCCTGACAGACAATCTCTTATGGAAACACTTTGGCGGAGCCGCGGGAGGAGTTTTTTTTTCACGGTGAGTTGAAGGTTTTTTTGTTCTATTTGATACTGTACAACTTTTTGATAATTTAATTATTTTATTTTTTCATTTATTTTTTAGTAAACTGAAGTTACTGAACAAAAGGTAATTCTGGTAGTTCTGGGGTCTTATTTTCCTGTCCTGCGTTCAGTGTGTGGATTACGGCAGCAGCGGCTCAGCATTGGGGTGACAGTAGGATGGGGATGTGGTGCAGGGTGTCAATAGATGGGGCCGGGAAGGGGAACAGGGAGGGGGACATATATACCAGGATGGAGGACATATATATATACCAGGATGGGGAGCCCTGTCCAAATCTTGCACTGGGGCCCATGAGACTCTAGTTACGCCACCAATGTGTCTGTGCTGTAGTCTCTGCAGACGAGTCCTGGCTGGAGAAGTTGTCATATCGGTCTGGGCCAGATGGAAAAGACAGAAAAAGTGAACAACTCCATGAGAAGGAACGTCAGCGGTAAGTCATCTAATATATAACTGTACGGTGACCCCCAGTATGTTCTGCAGCACTGGTATCTAACACTATATGTGTAAATATGGTTGCAGAGCGGCGTTGGAAGAAAACAAATTCACAAGACGACTTCACTGCATTCAAACAGGCAACACTCGCTTTCAAATCTGCCTTCACCTCTGCTAAACAGGCCTACTTCACAACCCTTGTATCTTCCTTATCCTACAACCCCAAACAGTTATTCAAAACTATTAACTCCCTCCTCCACCCACCACTGCCCCCTCAACCTCCCTCATCTCTGCTGAGGACTTTGCCACACACTGCAAAAATAAGATTGACCAAACATGGCAAGTCTTCATCATTCAACCACCACAACCCCTTTGTATACCAGACCAATGCCCAAACCCCATAACCTCCCTCTCCAACATCACTGAAGGGGAGCTTAATCGTCTCTTCTCCAAATCGCACCTCACCACCTGTGCACTTGACCCCATAATAATAATAAGAAGAAGAATCTTTATTTATATGGCGCCAACATATTCCGCAGCGCTTTACAGTTTAACATTTTCAAAACACATAAGTAACAACGTTAACAATACAATAATTAAAGCAAAATAAGATGAAATAAGCCGCCCCTGCTGGTGAGAGCTTACAATCTACAATGAGGTGAGGGAGATACAGAGTACAGGTGTGCATCTACAGTGGTGTATTTACAATGATGGTCCAGCCATCTTGAGGGAGTGAAAGATGGTTGGAGATAGTGAATGGGCTACACACGCACACTTACACATAGAATGACTTTGATTAGTGAACGTGATAAGCCGCTCTGAACAAATGTGTTTTGAGGGAGCGCCTAAAACTATGCAAATTGTGGTTAGTCCTAATTTCTTGGGGTAGAGCATTCCAGAGGATAGGAGCAGCACGGGAGAAGTCTTGGAGTCGGGAGTGGGAGTTACGGATTAGTGCAGAGGTTAGTCGAAAGTCGTTTGCAGAGCGCAGCGATCGGCTAGGCCTATAGAGAGAAATGAGGGAGGATATGTAGGGGGGTGCCGCACCGTGGAGAGCTTTGTGGGTGAGAACAAGTACTTTGAAGTGGATCCTATAATGAATGGGCAGCCAGTGTAATGACTGACGAAGAGCGGACACGTCCGAGTACCGATTAGCCAGATGGACAACCCTGGCTGCTGCATTAAGTATGGACTGGAGAGGGGATAGTCGAGTGACGGGGAGGCCAATTAATAGAGCGTTGCAGTAATCCAGCCGGGAGTGGATCAATGCTACAGTGAGGGTTTTTGTCGTTTCCATGGTGAGAAAAGGGTGGATTCTAGAGATGTTCTTTAGGTGTAAGTGGCCCATCCCATCCCATCTCCTCCCCAACCTCACCACCACACTTATCCCATCCCTAGCCTACCTTTTCAACCTATCACTAACTTCCGGTACCTTCCCTTCTACTTTCAAACATGCCACAATCATGCCTATCCTTAAAAAGCCAACCCTCGACCCAACCGCTATGTCCAGCTATCGCCCAATATCGCTGCTTCCATTCGCTTCCAAACTCCTGGAACAGCACGTCCACGCTGAACTGTCATCCCACCTCTCATCTAACTTGCTCTTTGACAATCTACAATCTGGCTTCTGCCCCCATCACTCCACTGAGACAGCCCTGACCAAAATTACTAGCGACCTACTTACAGCCAAAGCTAACGAACAATACTCCATACTCCTGCTTCTAGACCTGTCCTCTGCTTTCGACACAGTTGACCACTACCTCCTACTACAGATCCTCTCCTCCTTTGGCATCAAAGGCCTTTCCCTATCCTGGATCTCCTCATACCTCTCCAACCGCACATTCAGCATCTCCCACTCCCATACCACCTCCTCATCCCACCCTCTCTCTGTTGGAGTCCCCCAAGGCTCTGTTCTAGGACCCCTACTCTTCTCAATATATACACTTGGCCTGGGCCAACTCATAAAGTCCCACGGATTCCAGTACCACCTTTATGCTGATGACACTCAGATCTACCTCTCTGGCCCAGACGTCACCTCCCTGCTGTCCAGAATCCCAGAGTGTCTATCAGCCATTCTTCTCCTCTCGCTTCCTCAAACTCAATGTGGACAAATCTGAGCTCATTATCTTTCCTCCAGCTCACAGATCTTCCTTACCCGACCTAGCTATAACAATTGACGACATCACGCTTTCCTCCGTACCGGAAGTCCACTGCCGCGGAGTAACCCTTGACTCTACCCTGTCCTTTAAACCACACATCCAAGCTCTTTCTACCTCCTGTCACCTCCAGCTCAAAAATATTTCCAGAATCCGTCCCTTCACTCTACTAAATGCGTGTGCATGCCTTCATCATCTCCCTCCTCGACTACTGCAACATCTTTTTCTGTGGCCTTCCGGCTAACACCCTTGCACCTCTCCAGTTCATCCTTAACTCTGCCGCCCGACTAATTCATCTTTCTCCTCGCTACTCCTCCGCTTGTCCCCTCTGCAAATCTCTTCACTGGCTCCCATTCCCTCAGCGTATCCAGTTCAAATTACTAATACTGACCTACAAGGCCATCTATAACCTGTCTCCTCCATATGTCTTGAACTAATCTCCTGATATCTTCCCTCACGTAATCTCCTGTCCTCCCAAGACCTCCTTCTCTCCTCCACTCTTATTTGCTCCACACCCAACTGCCTCCAACATTTCTCCCCAATATCCCCATCCTCTGGAATTCTGTGCCCCAACACGTCCGACTATCAACCACACTCGGATCCTTCAAACGGAACCTGAAAACCCATCTCTTCAAGAAAGCCTACAGCCTGCAATGACCCCAATACCTCCTCACCACTACTGGAGATATCACCTCAACCAACACTGGAGCAGCTGCAACCCCCCAACCTACTGTCTCCTTCCCCACCATCCTGTAGAATGTAAGCCCGAAAAGGCAGGGTCCTCTTCCCTCTGTATCAGTCTGTGATTGTTAGTTTACTGTAAGTGATATCTATAATTTGTATGTAACCCCTTCTCATGTACAGCACCATGGAATCAATGGTGCTATAGAAATAGATAATAATAATAATATACAATATGCGCTCTCACATTACCTCTTTATATAGAGTATGGGCTGAGCTCCACATACCCTCTCTATATACAGTATGAGCCCCACACAGCCTCCTATATACAGTGTGAGCCCACTCATAACCTCATTATATAAAGTATGATCCCTCACTTAGCACCTTATATACAGTATGAGACCTCACATAGCCCCTTATATACAGTATGAGCCCACAAATAGCCATTTATATACATTATGAGCCCCCACATAGCCTCCTATATACAGTGTTAGCCTCCACATAACCTCATTATATAAAGTATGATTCCCCACATATCACCTTATATACAGTATGAACCCCCACACAGCCTCTCATATACAGTATGAGCCCCCATGTAGCCCCCTATATACAGTATGAGCCCACAAACAGACCCTTATATACAGTATGAGACCCCACATAGCCCCCTATATACAGTATGAGCCCACAAATAGACCCTTATATACAGTATGATCCCCCACATAGCCTCCTATATACAGTATGAGACCTCACATAGCCTCCTATATACAGTATGAGACCCCACATAGCCTCCTATATACAGTATGAGACCTCACATAGCCTACTTTATACAGTATGAGACCTCACATAGCCTCCTATATACAGTATGAGACCTCACATAGCCTCCTATATACAGTATGAGCCCACACATAGCCCCTTATATACAATATGATCCCCCACATAGCTTCCTATATACAGTATGATCCCCCACATAGCCTCCTATATACAGTATGATCCCCCACATAGCCTCCTATATACAGTATGATCCCCCACATAGCCTCCTATATACAGTATGATCCCCCACATAGCCTCCTATATACAGTATGAGCTCTCACATAGCCTCCTATATACAGTATGATCCCCCACATAGCCTCCTATATACAGTATGATCCCCCACATAGCCTCCTATATACAGTATGAGACCCCACATAGCCTCCTATACACAGTATGAGACCTCACATAGGCCCCTATATACAGTATGAGACCTCACATAGCCTCCTATATACAGTATGAGACCTCACATAGCCTCCTATATACAGTATGAGACCTCACATAGCCTCCTATATACAGTATGAGACCTCACATAGGCCCCTATATACAGTATGAGACCTCACATAGCCTCCTATATACAGTATGAGCTCTCACATAGCCTCCTATATACAGTATGAGCCCACACATAGCCCCTTATATACAATATGATCCCCCACATAGCCTCCTATATACAGTATGATCCCCCACATAGCCTCCTATATACAGTGTTAGCCTCCACATAACCTCATTATATAAAGTATGATTCCCCACATAACACCTTATATACAGTATGAACCCCCACATAGCCTCCTGTATACAGTATGAGACCTCACATAGCCTACTATATACAGTATGATCCCCACATAGCCTCCTATATACAGTATGATCCCCACATAGCCCCCTATATACAGTATGAGCCCACACATAGCCCCTTATATACAATATGATCCCCCACATAGCTTCCTATATACAGTATGATCCCCCACATAGCCTCCTATATACAGTATGATCCCCACATAGCCTCCTATATACAGTATGAGCCCACACATAGCCCCCTATATACAGTATGAGCCCACACATAGCCCCTTATATACAATATGATCCCCCACATAGCTTCTTATATACAGTATGATCCCCCACATAGCCTCCTATATACAGTATGATCCCCCACATAGCCTCCTATATACAGTATGATCCCCCACATAGCCTCCTATATACATTATGAGACCTCACATAGCCTCCTACAGTCATGGCCAAAAGTATTGACACCCCTGCAATTCTGTCAGATAATACTCAGTTTCTTCCTGAAAATGATTGCAAACACAAATTCTTTGGTATTATTATCTTCATTTAATTTGTCTTAAATGAAGACAAAGGACACAGGATGGAGGTTGAGTCAACTTTAATCCATGTCAACTGGCTGCAAGTGTGATTTAGTTATTGCCAACACCTGTTCGGTGCCACAGGTAAGTTACAGGTGCTGTTAATTACACAAATTACAGAAGCATCACATGATTTTTCAAACAGTGCCAATACTTTTGTCCACCCTCTTTGTTATGTTTGGTGTGGAATTATATCCAATTTGGCTTTAGGACAATTCTTTTTGTGTTTTTTCATTTAAGACAAATTAAATGAAGATAATAATACCAAAGAATTTGTGTTTGCAATCATTTTCAGGAAGAAACTGAGTATTATCTGACAGTATTGCAGGGGTGTCAATACTTTTGGCCATGACTGTATATACAGTATGAGACCTCACATAGGCCCCTATATACAGTATAAGCCCTCACATAGCCTCCTATATACAGTATGAAACCTCACATAGCCTCCTATATACAGTATGAGACCTCACATAGCCTCCTATATACAGTATGAGACCTCACATAGCCCCCTATATACAGTATGAGACCTCACATAGCCCCCTATATACAGTATGAGACCTCACATAGCCTCCTATATACAGTATGAGACCTCACATAGCCCCCTATATACAGTATGAGACCTCACATAGCCCCCTATATACAGTATGAGACCTCACATAGCCCCCTATATACAGTATGAGACCTCACATAGCCCCCTATATACAGTATGAGACCTCACATAGTCCCCTATATACAGTATGAGACCTCACATAGCCCCCTATATACAGTATGAGACCTCACATAGCCCCCTATATACAGTATGAGCTCTCACATAGCCCCTTATATACAGTATGAAACCTCACATAGCCTCCTATATACAGTATGAGACCTCACATAGCCCCCTATATACAGTATGAGACCTCACATAGCCCCCTATATACAGTATGAGACCTCACATAGTCCCCTATATACAGTATGAGACCTCACATAGCCCCCCATATACAGTATGAGACCTCACATAGCCTCCTATATACAGTATGAGACCTCACATAGCCCCCTATATACAGTATGAGACCTCACATAGCCCCCTATATACAGTATGAGACCTCACATAGTCCCCTATATACAGTATGAGACCTCACATAGCCCCCTATATACAGTATGAGACCTCACATAGCCCCCTATATACAGTATGAGCTCTCACATAGCCTCCTATATACAGTATGAGACCTCACATAGCCTCCTATATACAGTATGAGACCTCACATAGCCCCCTATATACAGTATGAGACCTCACATAGCCCCCTATATACAGTATGAGACCTCACATAGCCCCCTATATACAGTATGAGACCTCACATAGCCCCCTATATACAGTATGAGACCTCACATAGCCTCCTATATACAGTATGAGACCTCACATAGCCTCCTATATACAGTATGAGACCTCACATAGCCTCCTATATACAGTATGAGACCTCACATAGCCTCCTATATACAGTATGAGCTCTCACATAGCCTCCTATATACAGTATGAGACCTCACATAGCCCCCTATATACAGTATGAGACCTCACATAGCCTCTCTATAGACGTGCAAACATCCCATACACATACTCAAAACAAAAAAGCAGCACATACCTCGCTCCAGTTACCCTGGAGCCCTACTTTAGTCTCCGATGCACTGACACGAAGCAGAATTGATGTAATGATGTCATCATCTCTTGTCTGAGTCATGCGTTGTGATTGGTGGAAGAAGGAGCTAGCGGCTTTGTCCTCCACCAATGTATTCAGTGCTGTCTGCATCCTGAGGATGCACATAGCGGTGACGCTGGGTTGCGGGTGGACGAGGGCATAGTGTGGTCCGTGGGCCACTGTTTTCAGCTCTTTGGCTTTCTCGGTCCGTGAACTGGAACAGCTAGAGGGTCAGAATTTGCCTGCAGGTCGCACTTTGCCCAGCTCTGGTTTACATTGATGCGCGATATGCAGTCACCCCTCAGCAGATATAACAGCTCCCGCTCTTTTCAGGAGGATGCCTTTAAGATTTTGAGGTGTCTGTGGGAATTTTGGGAAGTGTTGGAGAAGGCCAGGGCTATAGTGTGCAGGGGACACAATGCAATCAGGGGGTAACGTCCTCCTGGAATCACCAAACCCAGACAGAACATGTCTCCACCAGAGTCCAGTGGTGGTGGCTTGATACCACTCCATGCGACGCTTTTCATTGTGCTTGGTAATGTACAGCGGCATGCAGCTTCTTGGCGATAGTGGGCAGCACAGTGGCTCAGTGCTTAGAGCTGTTCAAGGTGGCTCAGTGGTTAGGACTGTTCATGGTGGCTCAGTGGTTAGAACTGTTCACGGTGGCTCAGTGGTTAGAACTGTTCACGGTGGCTCAATGGTTAGAACTGTTCACGGTGGCTCAGTGGTTAGAACTGTTCACGGTGGCTCAATGGTTAGAACTGTTCACGGTGGCTCAGTGGTTAGAACTGTTCACGGTGGCTCAATGGTTAGAACCGTTCACGGTGACTCAGTGGTTAGAACTGTTCACGGTGGCTCAGTGGTTAGAACTGTTCACGGTGGCTTAGTGGTTAGAACTGTTCACAGTGGCTCAGTGGTTAGAACTGTTCACGGTGGCTCAGTGGTTAGAACTGTTCACGGTGGCTCAGTGGTTAGAACTGTTCACGGTGGCTCAGTGGTTAGAACTGTTCACAGTGGCTCAGTGGTTAGAACTGTTCACAGTGGCTCAGTGGTTAGAACTGTTCACGGTGGCTCAATGGTTAGAACTGTTCACGGTGGCTCAGTGGTTAGAACTGTTCACAGTGGCTCAGTGGTTAGAACTGTTCACAGTGGCTCAGTGGTTAGAACTGTTCACGGTGGCTCAATGGTTAGAACTGTTCAGGGTGGCTCAGTGGTTAGAACTGTTCACGGTGGCTCAGTGGTTAGAACTGTTCACGGTGGCTCAGTGGTTAGAACTGTTCACGGTGGCTCAATGGTTAGAACTGTTCACGGTGGCTCAGTGGTTAGAACTGTTCACGGTGGCTCAGTGGTTAGAACTGTTCACGGTGGCTCAGTGGTTAGAACTGTTCACGGTGGCTCAGTGGTTATCACTGTTGCTTTGCACGCAGGGCTTGTGGGTTCATATTCCACCAAGCACAACATCTGCAAGGGGTTTGTATGTTCTCCGTGGGTTTCCTCCAATACTCTGTTATTCCCATACTCCAAAGAAAAACAGTCAGCCCCAATGGGGACAGTGATGATGATGTCGGTACAGCGCTGGGGAATGAATGGCGCTATATAAGTGAGTAAAATCAATAAATGCTCACCCCTCCAGGATGTTACTGGTGGGGGCAGTTTTTTGTGCTGATACTGAAGGGTTACTCTCCTATTATGCTTCACTTATTCTCAACTGAAATTACTGATGAGTAGGGGTCGGACCCCTGGGACCCTCAGTGATCCCGAGAATGGGGCTTTGTATCTCTAGTGGGATGGAGCGCAGATACTCGTGGTTAGTGGGGCTGCCTGGAGAAATAAAGTACAGTCTCGGCTTTCTCCCGCACTCCCATAGACTTGCTGTAGTTTTGATGCTTGGTTAAAAGGGATTCTACTAAGGCACCTGGGGGGGGGAAGGAGTCACAGGTGACGGGAACTGAAATATCCAAATCTCTTGTGGGTGAGCCGGATGTCCGGGCGAATCCACACGGAATTATACTTGTTCTTTATCTGAAGATTTATGTCTTCCTGTTATTTTATGTTTTTCGGGAAATCTCCTGTCAGTATCTCTAGAAAGTGACGGAACGTTCCAAAGACGCCAATCTGCCTAAACCAACAGAAAACAGACAGAGAACGGCGCTAATATCCGGCTCTGGGACTTCCTATTGGCTGCAGCTCAAAACTGATGCAAAATGTTAAGACCTGAACTCTCTACTCCTTACAAAGTCACCATCTCCTGAGAGTCCTGGTGTGTTCTTACTGTTACTTCAACCTTCCTGCATTGTCTGCTGGAGTCTGAGGTTATCAGATATCATCCTCAGCCAAGTGCTGTCAGTAGAGTGGCCACTAAAAAAAGCGTCAGTAGAGTGGCCACTAAAAAAAGTGCTGTCAGTAGAGTGCCCACTAAAAAAGTGCTGTCAGTAGAGTGGCCACTAAAAAAAGTGCTGTCAGTAGAGTGGTGTGGTGTAGTGACCACTGTGTCCGCTAGGGGGCGCTGTGTGGATGTCCGAGGGGAGAGGATGAATGGCAGAGTCATGAATGACCATTATGTATCTCAAGGTGGGTGGCCTTGAGATGGAGACTGATGTGTGTGTTGATCAGCAGTGATACTGCTAACGTGTTGTGTCAATGTGTCAGGGAGAAGTCTGGAGGTAACTGTGGAGACGGGCGGACCCAGTTACCTACAAACCCACCTACCTACAAACCCACCCAGGGGGTGTGTTTAAGAACGCTGTTGCAAAGTGTGTGTGAAGGGTTCAAGGACCTGTGATGAGGTAATCGCCATGTGACCCGGTGGGTGTGGCTACGGGCCATATAAGGTGGTCAGGGTAGATCACATGTGGTGAATGCAGGGACCTGGTTGGTCCATTGTGAAAGGTCCCGCTGGGAGATGTGTCTCCTGGCTAGCAGCATGTGGAGTGGCTGTGTGTAATGGCTGCACGTGCCTGGTGATTCCCTGGAGGGAATGGATGTCTGCAGCATGGAGAAACAGCCATGAGGAAACCCGGACATGGGTGAGATAACTATGAGGCTGAAGAGCCTGTGTATGCCAACCTGTGTGACCACAGGGAGGACAGAGAGAAGCTCTGTCAAGGATGCTATGCTGATATAAACTTTATGTTGCTTGCTTTGGTTTGTGCTGCATAAATAAACCGCATGGACTATAATGGTTTTATGGAAAACCTGTGCCGGATCTGGTTTTGTGGCGGCTAAGCGAGTGATCCCCTATGTGAATGACAGCGCTACCACACAGTGGCCACTAAAAAAGTGTTGTCAGTAGAGTGGCCACTAAAAAAGTGCCATCAGTAGAGTGACCACTAAAAAAAGTGCTGTCAGTAGAGTGCCCACTAAAAAAAGTGCTGTCAGTTGTGTGGCCACTAAAAAAAGTGCTGTCAGTAGAGTGCCCACTAAAAAAAAGTGCTGTCAGTAGAGTGGCAACTAAAAAATTTGCTAAAACATTGGCACTCTCCTGTTCAGGAGAGTGACAATTTATAAACTGTAATATCAATAGATTTTCCACAGAAAAACAGGACTATCAGTAGAGTGACCGCTCATCAACAGGACTATCAGTAGAGTGACCGCTCATCAACAGGACTATCAGTAGAGTGACCGCTCATCAACAGGACTATCAGTAGAGTGACCGCTCATCAACAGGACTATCAGTAGAGTGACCTCTCATCAACAGGACTATCAGTAGAGTGACCGCTCATCAACAGGACTATCAGTAGAGTGACCGCTCATCAACAGGACTACCAGTAGAGTGACCGCTCATCAACAGGACTATCAGTAGAGTGACCTCTCATCAACAGGACTATCAGTAGAGTGACCTCTCATCAACAGGACTATCAGTAGAGTGACCACTTATCAACAGGACTATCAGTAGAGTGACCACTCATCAACAGGACTATCAATCCAGGACTGTCTGATAACAATACTGTCCTTAGATTTGCCACTGATAAACATTCCAGACAGGAGAGTACCCATGGATCACAGTCAGTAAAGTGCCCAACGAAAAACTGTAGAGCGCTCTCTGCTAAATAATACTGTCCTTAGAATGCCGACTGTAAATCAGTATTGTCAGTAGAGTGCCCTCTGATAAACCGTACAATCAGTAAAGGAGTCACTGAAAAACAATAGAGCCCTTTGATTTGTCACTGAAAAACATTCTGGCCAGTAAAGTGCCCACTTACAAACTATACAGTTGACAGAGTGGCTAATGATAAACAGTAGAGTGCCCTCTGATAAACGGTAGAGCGCCCTCTGATAAACGGTAGAGTGCCCTCTGATAAACGGTAGAGTGCCCTCTGATAAATGGTAGAGCGCTAGAGTGCCCTCTGATAAACGGTAGAGTGCCCTCTGATAAACGGTAGAGCGCCCTCTGATAAACGGTAGAGTGCCCTCTGAGGAACAGTAGAGCGCCCTCTGATAAACAGGGCTGTCGTAAGAAAGCCCACTACTTTATAAAACAGTGTTGTCAGTGGTATGCACTGATATAAAGTATTGTTATAAGATTGCCCACTAAACAATACCAAAAGAGTGCCCCAATAAATGTCCTCGAAGAAACAGTACCGTCAGTACAATAACCACTGTAAAGTGCAGCTACATAAGCAGTGCAGCAGAGCGCCTGTTTAGAAATAGTACTGTCAGCAGAGTGGCCACTAATAAACAGTGCAAGTACAGTGCCCCCCAAAATAATACTGTATGTGACGTTTCCCCACATAAACTGTGCCAGAAAAGTGTCCCTTTATTAACAATACTGCCAGTAGAGTGCCCCTAGTAGACAGTACTGTCTGTAGAGTGACCCTGATGTAAAGTTTCACTAGCAAGCCTCCAATAAATAACAGTGATAGAAGAGTGGCGTCAATAAGAAAACACTGGAAGTAGAGTGTCTCCCAAAAATAACAATGGTGATAGGGTGTGTGCACACGCTGCGGATTCTGCTGCGGTGTACAGTAGCATTATAACCTATGGAAAACGAAAACCGCAGTGCAGACGGTGCGGATTTTTCTGCACAGTTTTGCTGCGGTTTTCAATCTGTAGAGATAATAAACCGCAGGGCAAAACCGCAGGGTAATCCACAGATAAACCGCAGGTCTTCTGACCTGCAGATTTACCTGGGGATTTTACTATATCCGCGAGGACAAATCCGCAGAGCATTCCGCAACGTGTGCACACACCCTGAGAGAGAGAACCAAAACCGCTGCGGATCCGCAGCAAAAAACGCAACTTGTGCACACACCCTTAGAGTGCCCCTAATAAATAATACTGGCAGTAGAGTGCCCCTAATAAATAATACTGGCAGTAGAGTGCCCCTAATAAATAATACTGGCAGTAGCGTGCCCCTAATAAATAATACTGGCAGTAGCGTGCCCCTAATAAATAATACTGGCAGTAGCGTGCCCCTAATAAATAATACTGGCAGTAGCGTGCCCCTAATAAATAACACTGGCAGTAGAGTGCCCCTAATAAATAACACTGGCAGTAGAGTGCCCCTAATAAATAATACTGGCAGTAGCGTGCCCCTAATAAATAATACTGGCAGTAGAGTGCCCCTAATAAATAATACTGGCAGTAGCGTGCCCCTAATAAATAATACTGGCAGTAGAGTGCCCATAATAAATAATACTGGCAGTAGAGTGCCCCTAATAAATAATACTGGCAGTAGCGTGCCCCTAATAAATAATACTGGCAGTAGCGTGCCCCCTGATTTGCAGTGCCAGCATCTCGTCACACACAGGTGTCACTAAGTAACAGATATAACAAGAACTAAATGACATTTTTCCACAAGATTAAAAATGAAACTCCACAAATATTTCATATTAATTCTTAGTGTATGTTCACATGCTGCGTTTTTCTTGTGTTTTTTACCCCTTCATTTGAATGCATGGAAAGTGCAGCACAAATGCAGCATCAGCACACTACTTATAGGCAAAGACGCAGGAGGGTGAATAATGAGCGGAAAAGAAAACCCGGGCGTGCACGAGCTTTCAGGAGTCTCACTGACTCTGCGGCTGCTGGAAACTGCTGTGGACTTAATGCAGCAAAACACTGCAATATCCCATGTGTGAACACGCCCTTATATTTATAGAGGAAATGTACATTACTGATAACCATCCAATAAAAGAATCCAAGGTAACATGATGTTACACAGGGGGTGCTCTCACCTACAGGGGGCTCTCACCTACAGGGGGCTCTCACCTACAGGGGGCTCTCACCTACAGGGGGCTCTCATCTATAGGGGGACTCTTACCTATAGGGGGCTCTCACTTCAGGGTGTGCTCACTTATAGGGGTCACTCACCTTAGGGGGCTCTCACCTATAGAGGGCACTCACCAATATAGGGCTCTCACCTACAGGGGGCTCCCAGCCCAGGGTGTACTCACTTATAGGGTGCTCTCACCCATAGAGGGTTCTCGCCTCAGGGGGGCTCTCATTTCAGGGTGTACTCACTTATAGGGGTCACTCTCCTCAAGGGGGCACTCACCTATAGGGGGCTCTCACCTATAGAGGGCACTCACCTCAGGGGGACACTCATCTATAGTGGGCTCTCACCTATAGAGGGCACTCACCTATAGGGAGCACTCATCTCAGGGGGGCACTCGCCTATAGAGGGCTCTCACCTCAGGGGGCTCTCACCTATACAGGGCTCTCACATGTAGAGGGCTCTCGTCTCAGGGGGCTCTCACCTCAGGGGGCACTCACCTATAGGGGGCTCTCACCTCCAGGTGTACTCACTTATAGGGGTCACTCACCTCACGGGGCACTCACCTATAGAGGGCACTCACTTCAGGGGGGAACTCACCTATAGAGGGCTCTCACTTATAGGGGGCTCTCACCTCAGGGAGGCACTCACCTATAGAGAGCACTCACCTCAGGGGGGCACTCACCTATAAGGGGCTCTCACCTATAGAGGGCTCTCACCTCAGGGGGCACTCACCTATAGGGGGCACTCACCTATAGGGGGAGAGCACACACCTCAAGGTGGCTCTCACTTAATGGGGCACTCACCTCCAGGGGACCCTCACCTCAGAGGAGCACTCACCTCAGGGGGGCTGTTACATGAGGGGGAAAGCACTCACCTCAGGCCTCATGAGGGCTCTCACCTAAGGGGGCACTCACTTCAGGTGGCACTCAGAGGGGGCGCACTCACCTATAGGGGGCTCTCACCTATAGGGGGCTCTCACCTATAGGGGGCTCTCACCTCAGGGTGTACTCACTTATAGGGGTCACTCACCAATATAGGGCTCTCACCTATAGGGGGCTCTCAGGCCAGAGTGTATTCACTTATAGGGGGCACTCACCTCAAGGGGGCTCTCACCTATAGGGGGCTCTCACCTATAGAGGGAACAAACCTATAGAGGGCTCTCACCTCAGGGAGGCACTCACCTATAGGGAGCACTCACCTCAGGGGGGCACTCACCTATAAGGGGCTCTCACCTCAGGGGGGCACTCACCGATTGGGGCACTCACCTACAGAGGACACTTACCTCAGGGGACACTCACCTATAGGGGGCACTCACCTATAGGGGGCTCTCACTTATAAGGGGCACTCACCTCGGTGGGTCACTCACCTCAGGGAGGCTCTCATCTATAAAGGACTCTCACCTATAGAGGGCTCTCACCTATAGGGGGGCACACACCTCGGCGGAGAGCACACATCTCAAGGTGGCTCTCACTTAAGGGGGCACTCACCTCAGGGGGACCCTCACCTCAGAGGAGCACTCACCTCAGGGGGGCTGTTACATGAGGGGGAAAGCACTCACCTCAGGCCTCAGGAGGGCTCTCACCTAAGGGGGCACTCACTTCAGGTGGCACTCAGAGGGGGAGCACTCACCTATAGGGGGCACTCACCACAGGTGGGCACTCACCTATAGGGGGCACTCACCTATAGAGGGCTCTCACCTCAGGGGGTACTCATCTATAGGGGCACTCACCTATAGAGTACTCTCACCTATAGGGGGCACTTACATATAGGGGTTCTCACATATAGGGAGCACTCATCTGTAGGGGGCACGCACCTCAGGAGGGATCTAACCTATAGGGGGCTCTCACCTATAGGGGCACTCACCTCAGGAGGGCTCTAACCTATAGAGGGCTTTCACTTATAGGGAGCACTCACTTCAGGGGAGAGAGCATACACCTCAGGGTGGCTCTCACTTAAGGGGGCACTCACCTCAGGGGGGCTGATACATGAGAGGGAAAGCATTCCCCTCAGGCCTCAAGAGGGCTCTCACCTAAGGAGGTACTCACTTCAGGCAGCACTCACTCAGAGGGGGGGCACACACCTCGGGAGGGGTCACTCACCTCGGGGGCTCTCACCTCAGGGGGGCACTCATCTCAGGGGAGGCACTTACATCTGGGGACACTCATCTCATTGGGGGTCACTCACCTCATTGGGGGTCACTCAATTCAAGGGGTCACTCACCTCAGGGGGGACACTCACTTCAGGGGGGACACTCACCTCAGGGAGGAGAGCACTCACCTCATGGGGTACTCATCTCTGGGGGGGTCACTCACCTCAGGCGGCATTCACCTCAGAGGGGATCTCACCTCAGGGGGGCTGTTACATGAGGGGGAAAGCACTCACCTCAGGCCTCAAGAGGGCTCTCACCTAAGGAGGTACTCACTTCAGGCGGCACTCACTCAGAGGGGACACACACACACCTCAGGGAGGGCACTCAAATCGGGGGGGTCACTCACCTCTGGGGGGCACTCATCTCTGGGGGGGTCACTCAATTCGGGGGGGCACTCACCTCAGGCGGCATTCACCTCAGAGGGGAACTCACCTCAGGGGGGCTGTTACATGAGGAGGGAAAGCACTCACCTCAGGCCTCAGGGGGCACTCACCTCAGGGGGGCACTCACCTCAGGGGGGCAAGCAATCACCTCAAGGGGGCACTCACCGCAGGGGGGGCTCCCAGGAGTTTATAGACCACTTCCCCATCGGACTCCGCGTTGTAGAGGGCAGTGGCCTGGGACATGTAGTCCGCTTGCTGTGAGACTCCGGGTGGAATTGCGCGTCCTGCGGTTAGTGATGCGGCTGCTGCTAGAAGCACTGCGGAGAGGAGCCAGGCAGCCATAGTCACCCGCAGCCGGACCTGTGAACTCTTGTGTCTGTGTGCCAGGAGGACTGAGATCTCTGCCTCCTCTGCGCCACGTGCCGCATTTATAGCAATCATTAGTATCCTCTCGTTGGCAGGACGTTTCCTTGTCTTCATCTTCTGCCTATAAGATGAGACACCTGAGGAGGAAGAAGCTCCTGACAGTCAGCACCGCTGTGTGCCGCATCTGTATGGTCTGTCCGCTGATTTACACTGCAGCACAGCTCCCTTAGGCACAGCTATAGTCACTGACTGCTGCTTAGCTGCAATGGTCCACCTCCAATGCCTTCAGAGGCTTTTGTTGTTACTCTCATTTTCCCCATTATTAACACTGCAGCTCGTCTCCATTTAGAGACTGTTCTCTTTATTATTTATTTATATAGCGCCATTAATTCCATGGTGCTGTACATGAGAAGGGGGGTTACATACAAAGTTATAGATATCGTTAACATTATCGTTCTCATGAGTCGTGATCAGTGACTCCAGCTCAGCTGCAATGTCTGCTGGAGTCAGAGACAGACTGAAACCAACCTATGGTCTCATCAGGGGCTCAGCCTGCTGCTCTGACTCTCTCCCATTCTTTACACTGCAGCGTTGACCCATTAGTACAAAATTGATAATCTGGTCAAAATACTCACTGCTGACAATTCTTCTCAACGTTTACAGACCACATCAAAGATGATATGAAGCTTTAAGATCATAAATCAGCACCAAAGAGCTCCAAAAAAATTGAGAAGAGGTACAAACTCCCTCACAAAACCAGCTCTCTGACAAATTCTCTGTTAACTCATTCTGCAGTCAGCAATGTGTCAGGATTCAAAGAGCCAAATAAGCAAAAATATGTGATAGATGAAGGATGTGACTGATCATTCATCTCTAACAGGGAGCTCCCCCTAGTGGTGACTGGAGACAGGATCTTACCATGTATCTGTATACAGGGAGCTCCCCCTAGTGGTGACTGCAGACAGGATCTTATCATGTATCTCTGTATACAGGGAGCTCCCCCTAGTAGTGACTGCAAACAGGATCTTATCATGTATCTCTGTGTACAGGGAGCTCCCCCTAGTGGAGGCTGCAGACAAGATCTTATCATGTACCTCGGTATACAGGGAGCTCCCCCTAGTGGTGACTGCAGACATGATCTTATCATGTATTTCTGTATACAGGGAGCTCCCCCTAGTGGTGGCTGCAGACAGGATCTTATCATGTATCTCTGTATACAGGGGGCTCCCCCTATTGGTGGCTGCAGACAGGATCTTATCATGTATCTCTGTATACAGGGTGCTCCCCCTAGTGGTGGCTGCAGACAGGATCTTACCATGTATCTCTGTATACAGGGAGCTCCCCCTAGTGGTGACTGCAGACAGGATCTTATCATGTATCTCTGTATACAGGGAGCTCTCCCTAGTGGTGGCTGCAGACAGGATCTTATCATGTATCTCTGTATACAGGGCGCTCCCCCTAGTGGAGGCTGCAGACAGGATCTTATCATGTATCTCTGTGTACAGGGAGCAACCCGTAGTGGTGGCTGCAGACAGGATCTTATCATGTATCTCTGTATACAGGGAGCTCCCCCTAGTGGTGACTGCAGACAGGATCTTATCATGTATCTCTGTATACAGGGGGCTCCCCCTATTGGTGGCTGCAGACAGGATCTTATCATTTATCTCTGTATACAGTGAGCTCCCCCCTAGTGGTGGCTGCAGACAGGATCTTTCATGTATCTCTGTATACAGGGTGCTCCCCCTAGTGGTGGCTGCAGACAGGATCTTATCATGTATCTCTGTATACAGGGAGCTCCCCCTAGTGGTGACTGCAGACAGGATCTTATCATGTATCTCTGTATACAGGGAGCTCCTCCCAGTGGTGGCTGCAGAGAGGATCTTATCATGTATCTCTGTATACAGGGAGCTCTCCCTAGTGGTGGCTGCAGACAGGATCTTATCATGTATCTCTGTATACAGGGAGCTCCCCCTAGTGGTGACTGCAGACAGGATCTTATCATGTATCTCTGTATACAGGGAGCTCCCCCTAGTGGTGACTGCAGACAGGATCTTATCATGTATCTCTGTATGCAGGGAGCTCTCCCTAGTGGTGGCTGCAAACATGATCTTATCATGTAGCTCTGTACACAGGGAGCTCCCCCTAGTGGAGGCTGCAGACAGGATCTTATCATGTATCTCTGTGTACAGGGAGCTCCCCCTAGTGGTGGCTGCAGACAGGATCTTATCATGTATCTCTGTATACAGGGAGCTCCCCCTAGTGGTGGCTGCAGACAGAATCTTATCATGTATCTCTGTATGCAGGGAGCTCTCCCTAGTGGTGGCTGCAGACAGGATCTTATCATGTATCTCTGTATACAGGCAGCTCCCCCTAGTGGTGGCTGCAGACAGGATCTTATCATGTATCTCTGTTTGCAGGGAGCTCTCCCTAGTGGTGGCTGCAGACAGGATCTTATCATGTATCTGTGTATACAGGGATCTCCCCCTAGTGCTGGCTGCAGACAGGATCTTATCATGTATCTCTGTATACAGGGAGCTCCCCCTAGTGGTGGCTGCAAACAGGATCTTATCATGTATCTGTGTATACAGGGAGCTCCCCCTAGTGCTGGGTGCAGACAGGATCTTATCATGTATCTCTGTATACAGGGAACTCTCCCTAGTGGTGGCTGCAGACAGGATCTTATGTATCTCTGTATACAGGGAGCTCCCCCTAGTGGTGGCTGCAAACAGGATCTTATCATGTATCTGTGTATACAGGGAGCTCCCCCTAGTGCTGGGTGCAGACAGGATCTTATCATGTATCTCTGTATACAGGGAACTCTCCCTAGTGGTGGCTGCAGACAGGATCTTATCATGTATCTCTGTGTACAGGGAGCTCCCCCTAGTGGTGGCTGCATACAGGATCTTATCATGTATCTCTGTATGCAGGGAGCTCTCCCTAGTGGTGGCTGCAGACAGGATCTTATCATGCATCTCTGTATACAGGGAGCTCCCCCTAGTGGTGGCTGCAATGTATATTGAGCTCTGTATTTGGAGAACTCTGACCCTTATAAAATATTTAACAAATGAATTGATACAGGATATTTTATCTGTTCATTAAGTTTGAAATTGAAGATGATTGTGAAGGATAAAGTCTTAAAAAGGGTAGGTTAGACTGAACTAGTGCTCTAATACATTATGAAATGAAAGTTGTTTAATTTTCCTGTCTTTATTGTATAATTTATACCAAAACTTTTCCCTTTTTCATGTTTTTTTGCCTAGTAATCATTATTGCTATTGCAATTAGCTACAAATCTCAGGTGAATGTGAAAAGTCTGAACCTCAGGAACACAGAAAGAGTCAATGTAAGAAATCACAAAGTTATTGAAAATATTACATTCATGTGTAGAAATCACAATAGTGAGGGTTTTTTTTTATATATATTCTTTATTTAGAAAATTTCAATAATATAACAGGAAAGGAAAATTCCATTTTCCAGAAATAGTAAAAGAATGAATGAGGTTAAAAAAACAAACAATCGTAATAAACCACAAGGATAACACTACAAGGCTGCGGATTTGCGAATCAAAAGGTTTGTAAGAAGAGTTTAAAAAACAAGGGATAGTGGTGGGGAGGGACATGGGAAGGTAATGGGGAGGGTAAGGAGTCACAAAATCCTGCTGAAAATATAGAGGTTAACTGAGCGATTTGGGAGATCGAGCTCAAATCAAAGCATGAACATTACAGAACAAGCTGTATATAAAGAAAAAAAAAAGAATAACAAAAGAAATTTGTAGGGGGACAGAAATGAGGATTATGAGCAGTGATGGCGTCCTCCCTGGAAGCTTTCCACCATCGCTGCTGCCGCGATATAACAATGTGACGGAGCTGTATAGAGACTTGGGCAGTTTAATGTCTCGAGAAAGCGTCAAAGAAACATTGTAGACAGTAAAGTCTTCCCCGTCGGCGTCCTGCCCTCGCGTTACTCTCTGATATGAGGTGACCGTCCTCTGTGTTTTCTGGCTTTGGTGCCATGAAGACGTCTCGTTCTCCTTTCTCTTCCTTATCTACCAATGTCTTTCCCCTTTCATCCATGGTTATCACCTGGTCCTCATACGAAGCTTCGTCCTCAGGATTGTCAGGATTTTGTTTTCCAGGATTTGCCTTTTTACAAAAAGAAACAAAAGGAAAACAATAAAAAAAGTCAAATAAATGCCCGAGACGAGAACAATGTAGAAAGGACAGGTAAAGTCTGACATCAAGGGAGACCGGCGACAAGATCAGAAAATGTCAACCATTAAAATATAAAAAGAAACGCTTGTTAGATCGCAGTACAATGTGTACAGCACCGCGATCACTGCAAAGACAAAAGCCGAAAACCAAAGGCCGAATTGCGTGTGTTTCACCATTTCTCCACTGCTCTGGTCTTTAGTACATTATATGCCAACGTGATTGAATTCATGACTCTCGGAAAAAGGTGAAAAACAAAGAAAATCATTCAGTCACAGATAGGATAAAGATGCCGACCCCTTCTAATACAAATCGTCTTTACTTTGGTTCCGGCTAACCCCTTTAAGGATTCCTTCTCCTGTATGTAGCGCAGTAATTAATTACTTCTTCCTCCACCCTGGTTCCTCGGGGGTGGGGCCATCTAATAGCTGGTGGGCGGAGCATAGTGTTTTGCGTTCTCCCCCAGTACAGTGAATGAGTGTCACAAGCTCACAGTTACCAAGGTAAGAAACAGATAATGGTCTCACCCCCTGGGCGACCGCGAGGCAGATGACCGACAGGGCCGCCTGCGGCTCCTTCTGTACCGCCGTGCAGCTCTTCTCCAGCTGGGGGGAAATAATGCCGACTATAGATTACAGTAAACTCACTGGAAACAATTGTTACATTAATTTGCTAAATATTTTTTCTTTTTTCCCAAAGCCTTTACATAAAATTAGTCTTACGTCAGAGATAAATGCCACGACGAAAGGTCTTACCCCTCCAAGGAGAAATTCACAGCTGCCGAGGGTTTCATTTTTTGAGTTTTGACAAACGGTTTCTTTAATGGTGAAATTTGCTCGTTTTTCCCCCATGGGCCCCTGAGTGAGAAGAGAATTTGGTAAGACATGCCCGCCACAGGCTGAATCCAGCACAGGGATCAGCCGATCACTGCTAGTCCGGCTCCATCTCCTGGTGCAGACAATCACACCTTCCCGGCATCCATCCCTCCATATTATAGACTGTTGTAGAAGTGACGATCATGATTGACATCAGCATCTAAGAGGTTAGGCAGCAGCTCTACAGCCCGTCTGATAAAGCCGTCACCTTCAGGGCGTGGAGGGCTTCAGGCTCAGCTCCTGAGCCGGCTCCAGCCATCCAGCACCCACATCAGCCATATATACATTACATGTGGAGATAAATGGCAGCAAGCAGAGGTATTGTAATGACAGAATTCATATCGGACAGACACGGGTAACTTTTCATTGTGCCATAAATAACAGTTAATCATTTGGGATCCCTTTGAGATCATTTCCGGGGAATCACTGACTTATCATTGGCTTTTCCATAGTGAGAACTGATACATTGTAACTTTATCTTTGGAAAATGTTACCAAATTTTCACAATTCCCAGAAACATTTCACCAGGGAAACCCCAGAGAAACTATGTGGCAGTGAAGGGTCTTGTGTTTGTAATGACGGACGTCTCCGATTTCTGCTTCATTGTCTTATTTGCCGGAAGTCTATAGACGATCACTGGCCAGATCCCGTGGGATCTACTCACCTCCTTGTACTCATATTCGTCTTTGTAGAGTCTAAACATGACGTCCGAATGGGATTCTCCATTGTACAAATCAACGGCCGCCATTATTAGCTCCAAGGGATTGTCTTGTGGAAAGGTCGGTGCTGGTGGTCTGGCCAGGACCATGGTGGCCAACACCAATGGTAGAAGGAGCTTCTCCATGCTGCATCTGTCTTCTCTCCCATGAAGGTGCTTGTGGTCCGATCTCCAGAAGACACCGCCTGCCGCTCCGGCTCTAAGCTCCTCTATTGGCACAAACAAGATCTGCTTCTTTCAGAGCCACCCGAGCGAGACCTGGCGTACGGAAGGAACAAAGGCGGATTAAGAGGGCAGCATTAGCCGTTGCCGGTTGTCCGTGGCAAATTGGCCAAATATTTGATCTAAACGGACGACCCAGAAGGTTTACGCTGGGAGAACATGGTGTCCAGTGAGTGCTGACTGTGGCACTAGAGGCAATGGGAAATGTCTGGTTCCCAGAAATGACCCCTAAGTTACATGGTTACAAAACCGTAAACCTTAAAGGGGTTTTCCACTTCTTGTTTGTCCATTGAGTGTAAACTGATTACAATGTGTGCAATCTGATGGGACATCCAGCAATCAGCTGTGATCTGTAGCAATCACCTTCTCTACAGCGCCCCTAAAGGGAAAATGAAGTATTACACTGTGACCATTCAGACTATGGATTGACTGTGTAATGTAGGACAGGAGAGGTCCCCGGAAAGAGAAACATTCTACGCAACTGCTCCGCACTCTGCTCAAGGGGGTCCGAACAACGGACCCTACTTCATCAGCATAAAAAAATTGGGATTTACTTTATAAGTACTGTAGGTAGGAGGCAGCATTACTGTAAAGAGGCACGGGGGAGTTGTTGTTATAAGGAGGCATGGGGGGAATAATAGGCACAGGGGAAATAATTATTACAAGAAGGCACAGAGGAGAAATTATTACAAGGAGGCACAGGGGGGAATAATTATTATAAGGAGGCACAGAGGGGGCACTGTTATTGTGAGGGGCATTATCATTGTGCAGGGCACTGGTATGGTTTATGTAGAGGTGGGAACGTGAGGAGGGGGCTGGAGAAGCAGCAACCATAGATGTCTGTGTGCCGCACTCTGCAGGGACGAGTTATGGATGGAAGAAGAGGTCGTGGCGGTCCGGGCCGAATGGAAAAGAAAAGAGAAAATGAATGACAAGAATCAGTGATAATATCAGTGTTGAGAACCTGCACAGTGCTCATATATGGTCTGCACAGCATGGGGTAGACCTGATATCACCAATATATGGTCACTATATGGTGGTAATGCCAGTCCAAGTACAGAGGTTGTGGATAATCAGTAAGGCGGTGTTATCACTACTGTAGCATTGATGGTAATATTGGTCATGTAGTTAGTGATAAGTATGGGGGCATTATTGTGTCAGTAGGTGGTGGTAGGTATTGTATGGTCATAGTGTTGCGGTATTATTTACGCTTCATATAATATCGGTCTTCCTGTAAATTTTGACTTTCTTCATTGTCAGGCAGGGCAATATTTGTATGGAGACCTTCCTCGGTGGAAGTAGGTCTGGGAGCATCATGGCCTGTTTGCTTTCCATGGCCAAGGCTGAATTTCAGTCCCAGTCCGGCCCTGGAGAACAGGAGATAGTCGAATTGTCAAATGGGATCATCAGAGGTACCAATGCCGGTGAGCTGGACAGCAGAGTGGTTGGAGGGGTTCACTCACAATGGTGGGGTCTTCTCATCCATGGAGGGGGTCACTCACAATGTGTGGGGTCTTCTCATCCATGGAGGGGGTCACTCAAAATGTGTGGGGTCTTCTCATCCATGGAGGGGCTCACTCACAATGCGTGGAGTCTTCTCATCCATGGAGGGGGTCACTCACAATGTGTGGGGGCTTCTCTTCTATGGAGGGAATCACTCACAATGTGTGGGGTCTTCTCATCCATGGAGGGGCTCACTCACAATGCGTGGAGTCTTTTCATCCATGGAGGGGGTCACTCACAATGTGTGGGGTCTTCTCATCCATGGAGGGGGTCACTCAAAATGTGTGGGGTCTTCTCATCCATGGAGGGGCTCACTCACAATGCGTGGAGTCTTCTCATCCATGGAGGGGGTCACTCACAATGTGTGGGGGCTTCTCTTCTATGGAGGGGATCACTCACAATGTCTGGGGGCTTCTCATCCATGGAGGGGGTCACACACAATGTGTGGGGGCTTCTCATCCATGGAGGGGATCACTCACAATGTGTTAGGGCTTCTCATCCATGGAGGGGGATCACTCACAATGTGTGGGGGCTTCTCATCCATGGATGAGATCATTCACAATGTGCGGGGGCTTCTCATCCATGAAGGGGGTCTCTCACAATGTGTGGGGGCTTCCCATCCATGGAGGGGGTCACACACAATATGTGGGGGCTTCTCATCCATGGAGGGGGTCACTCACAATGTGTGGGGGCTTCTCATCCATGGAGGGGATCACTCACAATGTGTGGGGGCTTCTCATTCATGGATGGGGTCATTCACAATGTGCGGGGGCTTCCCATCCATGGAGGGGGTCACGCACAATGTGCAGGGGATTTTGACCAATGGAGGAAGCTCACTCATAATGTGTGGGGGCTTCATTGACGACACAGCATTTTATCTTAATTAGCCAGGAAGAATAGGCTGTTGTCTATATGTTGACTTTTAAATTTATGTACAGTATTTCTTTCTGGTTGGTCTAGAAAACAGATTTTTGTTCATGTAAGCCTTTATTATTGACTTGTAAGCTGACTATTTTTTGTAACATATTGTGCTCTTATCCTGGATGACTAGGGATACAGGTTCATGGATCAGTGATGTTTGCTGATATGTTGATTACACATTGTTCAGGCCAGCTCGTTTGTTGACCTGCAAAATAGAGGTGGAAAAACTATGCAAATAGTAATAGGAGAGCAGGCCTTCAGTGGGATGATCCCTGCTCCATGCGGTTTCAGCTAGTGGACCAGAGCATCCACTGACTCCCGTGTCTCCACTTTATGGTGGCAGAGGTGGGACACTTCTCAGCATGGCGGAACTGGGGGAGCTTCATTGGACTGATATTCTCAGAGACCGTCCAGGGCTCCACAATCAGGGAGGTATACAGACAGACCCAGCAGACCATTGATGAGGCATGCACTGCAGGTCTCAAACCCCACCAACTCGGACTTGGGAAGAGGACCAGAGTGGATGTATAACCTCAACAAGAAAGGTCAACTACAGGAGCTGTGCCAGCTTCAACAGATTGATTAGGATTTAATTCAGGAACCACGGGATGCGGAGGATGCCATGTGTGGACGCAATGGATGTAAGTTGTTTCTCCTCCATTATGTGTGGAGGTTTTACTTGCAAGGAAGACAAGGAATATGCTCTGAGGAAGCTGGATAACACAAATTTTATTCTCCTGAAGGTGAGATGTCTTATATTTGTGACTGTGCTTAAAGACATGCTGTGGACTCTCCCCGATCAATGGAGAAGGATGATCAGAATCCTATCACATCTGGCTAATTAAGATGGGGGAGCAATGTAATGACACGACAGTTTATCTTCATTAGCCAGACGTATATTTTCAGCAAGCCAGGAAGACAAGACTGTTATGTATATGTTGACTTTTGAATTTATGTGTTTTTTCAAGAAAACAGACTTTTGTTCATATAAGCCTGTAATATTGACTTGTAAGTTGACTATTTATTGTAACATATTGAGCTCTTAAACTAGATGACTAGTGATACAGGGTAATGGAACAGTGATTTTTGCTGATATGGTGATTAAACATTGTCCAGGCCAGCCAGTTTGTTGACTTGCAAAATAAAAGAGGAAAATCTATGAAAATATATTACATAATCAAACAATGCGAGTTGGTCTTATCCCTATTCTTCCCCTTTACCTGTGAATACTGGATGGAGGACAGTTCTTAACTATAAAAAGAGGTTATATGCCTCTGTAACATGAGAAAGACAGATATTCAGCCAAGACTTCCAAGCATCAATAGAACTAGATATTCTCTGCAGGACAGCAGCCAAGACATCATACTTCATTATGAGAGACACAGATTTGTCATTCTACAGGATGCCAGCCTAGGGGACCACGGCCCCGGCTTAAAGAATACAGATCTGCTCCATTGACCATAGCAAATCCATGGATACGATTGGGGTAGTCAGGATTTGGACCCACCGGTCACCTGAGTCAAATGGATACATTTGTGGGGGCCAGGAATGGGATCCGCTGGTCGCCTGGCTCCATGGGAATGTTAGGAGAAACCAGGTTGTGACTCTCCAGTCAACTGGCCTTGTTCTTCAATGGACTGTCATCTTCCTAAGCTTGTTGTTACCTCCTCTCTGTGCATGCCACAGGTGGGGTAGTTGGCCCTGGATGCTGTGAAGTCACAAATGCTCTTATCCCGATGAGTCAGCGGAGATGTGAAACTCTGTAATTTTTTTCACCATGTTGGGTATTTTGCTGGGATTGTTCTATGTGTTATTTGCCTGTTCTGTGATTCAATAAAGTATTTTCACACTGTTTTACCCTCACCCTGTTTTTTCTGAGTAGTGTTATGCCCACGGTAATAGGAGTGCGGGCGTTCAGTGGGATGTGCCCTGGTCCATGTGGTTTCGGCTAGCGGACCAGAGCACCTTCTGATCCGCGTGTCTCCACAGCTTCTCATCCATGGAGTGGCTCATTCACAATGTGTGGGGGCTTCTCATCCATGGAGGGGGCTCATTCACAATGTGTGGGGGCTTATCATTCATGGAGGGGGTCACTCACAATGTGCGGGGGCTTCTCATCCATGGAGGGGATCACTCACAATATGCGGGGGCTTCTCATCCATGGAGGGGGTCACTCACAATGTGTGGGGCTTCTCATCCATAGAGGGGTCACTCACAATGTGTGGGGGGCTTCTCCTCCATGGAGGGGTCACTCAATGTGTAAAGGATTCACATCCATGGAGGGGTTCAATCACAATGTGCGGGGGCTTCTCATCCATGGAGGGGGTATCCCACAATGTGCGGAGGCTTCTCATTCACGGAGGGGGGCAATCACAATGTGTGGAGGCTTCTCATCCATGGAGGGGGTCACTCACAATATGCGGGGGCTTCTCATCCATGGAGGGGGTCACTCACAATGTGTGGGGGGCTTCTCATCCATGGAGGGGGTCACTCACAATATGCGGGGGCTTCTCATCCATGGAGGGGTTCAATCACAATGTGCGGGGGCTTCTCATCCATGGAGGGGGTATCCCACAATGTGCGGAGGCTTCTCATTCACGGAATCACAATGTGTGGGGGCTTCTCATCCATGGAGGGGGTCACTCACAATATGCGGGGGCTTCTCATCCATGGAGGGGGTCACTCACAATGTGTGGGGCTTCTCATCCATAGAGGGGTCACTCACAATGTGTGGGGGCTTCTCATCCATGGAGGGGTCTCTCAATGTGTAGAGGATTCACATCCATGGAGGGGTTCAATCACAATGTGCGGGGGCTTCTCATCCATGGAGGGGGTATCCCACAATGTGCGGGGGCTTCTCATCCATGGAGGGGGTATCCCACAATGTGCGGAGGCTTCTCATCCATGGAGGGGGGCAATCACAATGTGTGGAGGCTTCTCATCCATTGAGGGGGTCACTCACAATGTGTGGGGGCTTTTCATCCACGGCGGGATCACCCACAATGTGTCGGGGCTTATCATCCATGGAGGAGTCACTCAATGTGTAGAGGCTTCTCATCCATGGAGGGGGTCACTCACAATGTGTGGGGGCTTTTCATCCACAGGGAGATCACCCACAATGTGTGAGGGCTTCTCATCCCTGGAGGGGTCACTCACAATGTGTGGAGGCTTCACATCCATGGAGGGGATCACTCACAATGTGCGGGGGCTTCTCATCCATGGAGGGGATCACTCACAATGTGTGGAGGCTTCTCATCCATGGAGGGGATCACTCACAATGTGTGGGGGCTTCTCATCCATGGAGGGGGTCACTCACAATGTGTGGGGGCTTCTTATCCATGGAGGGGATCACTCCCAATGTGCGGGGGCTTCTTATCCATGGAGGGGGTCACTCACAATGTGTGGGGGCTTCTCATCCATGGAGGGGTCACTCACAATGTGTGGGGGCTTCTCATTCATGGAGGGGGTCACTCACAATGTGTGGGGGCTTCTCATCCATGGAGGGGGTCACTCACAATGTGTGGGGGCTTCTCATCCATGGAGGGGGTCACTCACAATGTGTGGGGGCTTCTCATCCATGGAGGGGGTCACTCACAATGTGTGGGGGCTTCTCATCCATGGAGGGGATCACTCAGAATGTTTGGGGGATTCTCATCTATGAAGGGGTCATTCACAATGTGTCGGTCATCTCATTATCATTAGAAGGTGGAGTCAGCAGTCATCTCATTATAATTAGGGGCTGGGTCAGGAGGCCACTTTGTTCTCATTAGCAGGCGGTGTGTGAGCCGCTCGGTGCCTGCGGTTAATCACATCTGACTACTGAGAGCAGCTGCACTTTGAGCTCTGGGATTTCTTGGTTGTTGTCTATGTAGGAAGGAGTTTGATTGTCAGTGAGCAAAACCCCCTCTACTCCTGCCTGCATCCTACCAAAATCTAATAGCGCCATATTCGGTGCACGCTCCTGATCATTGTCCTCACAGGTATAGTAAAGTTGGGATCAAACATATTAGAAAACTCTTTACATTTTTGACTTTGCCTCTGCGTGATACACAGTGAATGAAGCATTGATTGTTGGGTCTATAGACACATTTATCATGATGCTTATTCTACATGTCCTCAATCTCCTCATGGATACAAGACGCTCATAAGAACTCCAGGTCTCCGATCTTCTCCAGGTCTCCGATCTTCTCCAGGTCTCCGAACTCCAGGTCTCCGTACTCCATGGGAATTTCGTCTTCTTCTTCCCATCCTTTTCCTGTCACTGAGGCTATGGTTGGTACCACCTGTTGGTAGAATAAGAGTCAGCTCACTTGCGAGCACGGTCATGGAACCTCCCTCATAGAAACTTCTTCACATTTTTTATCTCCTTGGTTTTCTGTGCTGATATTATGTTTATGACACTTTATTGTATACATACCATCTATATCTCAGCATGGCAAGCAAATATTAATCCTGCCATGACAATGTCAATCAGACCTTTGGGTGGATGAGGATGTGGCAGGGAGAGGGCTCATTGGATACACGCAATTGAAAAACTTCTGATCTTAAGTGTCAGATCTATCATGGTTAGTCTTCCTTAAACGTTTTGCCTCCATACTGCTTTCTAGTGAGTGTGTGTAATGTCAACTCAGACTGCTGTACAATGTCCTTTCTTCTGATGCTTTCTAGTAAGTGTTTTTCTCAGCTAAGTGCTGGATTCACAGCTACACTGCCAGGGCCGGGCTGGGACTAAAACTCAGCCCTGGCATTTGAAGTTACACAGGCCCACTAGTCACATGGTGACTATATAATATCTTTGTACACTTGTAGGTTACAAGAAGTGAGAGGAGATTAACACGACTATATAACATGTAGTCACAGCTGTGCCCAGTATTTCAGCTCAGGCCTATTTATTGCTTTTAGGTACAGTGCTCCTCCCAAAACTCTGTCCCCTTTTGTACGCACGGTGACAGAATTCCTGGCAGAACTGCTATCCATTGGGCAACCAGACCCCTGGTCACAGCCGCCCCTATCATACCTCCCAACTTTTGAAGAAGGGAAAGAGGGAGAAAGACAGCGGTGCGTGCAGCGCGCTGCTGCAAATTTTAGGCCACGCCCCGGCCACATCCATTTCGCAACTAGTCACACCCATGTCCACGCCCAACCGCACCCATTTAGCACTGCTGATCACACTGACTGGTACTGAGGGCACAGTGGCTGGCATTATGGGCATACTGACTGGCACTAAGGAAGAGAGAAAACAGAGAGAGAGAAAAAAAAGAAAACAGAGAGAAAGAAAGGAGAGCGAGAGAGAAAGAAAGAACAGAGAGAGAAAGAGGGGAAAGAAAGAACAGAGAGAGAGAAAGAACAGAGAGAGAAAGAAAGAAGTAAAGAAAAGAAAGAAAGGACAGAGAGAAAGAAAGAGAGGAAAGAAAAAGAAAGAAAGAGGGAAAAGAAAGAACAGAGAGAGAGAAAGAACATGAGGGAAAGACATAACAAAGAATGAGAAAGAAAGAACAGAGAAAGAAATAAAGAAAGATTCTATAAAGATACTATAGCAGCCCGGCTCCCATTGTAGTGCCCACCTGAGCCTCCCGGTGCAGGACATATCATGATCCGCTCACATGGCCGGCATCCCCGATTCCAAGGCATTCCTGCTGTCTGCGCTGTCGGAGGAGGACATGGTGATGGAACTGAAGCATTCCTAGTTCCGTCACAATCTCCTCATGAAATTATCTCATTTCCGGTCTGCCTCCAGCACATCACTTCCGGTGGAATGTCATGTGTGAGTTTTAAAATGCTCCTCGGGGCTCCGCCGTGTACTCCTGTGTCCGTGGGAAAAGCCCGCTTTGTATGCTTCGTACACACTTGGCTCCGCTCCGTACATCCAGTACACATATGGCTCCACTCCGTACACACGCGGCTCCTCTCCGTACACCTCGTACACACACGGTTCCGCTCTGTACACCTCGTACACACACAGCTCTGCTACATCTATCCTGTAAACCCCTCCTGACCCCACACATATCAGGCACATTGCAGCCCCCAAGCCAGCCTCAGCTCAGGGCCTCAGGCACATTGCGGCCCCCCAGCCAGCCTCAGTTCAGGGCCTCAGGCAGATTGCGGCCCCCCAGCCAGCCTCAGCTCAGGGCCTCAGGCAGATTGCGGCCCCCCAGCCAGCCTCAGCTCAGGGCCTCAGGCAGATTGCGGCCCCCCAGCCAGCCTCAGCTCAGGGCCTCAGGCAGATTGCGGCCCCCCAGTCAGCCTCAGCTCAGGGCCTCAGGCAGATTGTGGCCCCCCAGCCAGCCTCAGCTAAGGGCCTCAGGCAGATTGCGCCCCCCCTAGCCAGCCTCAGCTCAGCGCCTCAGGCAGATTGCGGCCCCACCAGCCAGCCTCAGCTCTGGGCCTCAGGAAGATTGCGGCCCCACCAGCCAGCCTCAGCTCAGCGCCTCAGGCAGATTGCGGCCCCACCAGCCAGCCTCAGCTCAGCGCCTCAGGCAGATTGCGGCCCCACCAGCCAGCCTCAGCTCAGCGCCTCAGGCAGATTGCGGCCCCACCAGCCAGCCTCAGCTCAGCCTCAGGGCCTCAGGCAGATGGCGCCCGCCGCCCGACCTCCCCACCCCCAGGCCCTCTTTATAACTAAACTCACCCCCCGCCCTGGCCAACTTACTGGAGTCTGGACCTGTCCTGAAGCCTGCCCTGAACCAGCGTGCGGGGGTAGGAGACTCGCAGCAGCAGCAGCCGCTCCAGGATTCCTGCTGCCGCCCTGGACGCCATCGCCGATGATAGGACACGACACAGACGTGAGTAGGCGCTGCCTGCCCGCAGGCAACCATTGACGGCACAGCGCACTCTCTCCGGCTCCGTCCTCAAAGAACGAGCCGTGACGTGCAGTTTCACGTCGCCGCGCGTTCTTAACCCCTAGGGTGCCAGTGCCACCCCAAAATCTGCAGCGCGAGCCTTGCACCTTTGAAACCGCCGCCGTGCCCGCAAATTTAAAGGGCCAGAGGCGGGTAAAAGAGGCCGGTGGCCGCCGCATTAGCCTGCGGCCCACAACGGGCTAATAAATAGCGGCCCACCGGGAAAATGCCCGGTTGGGCAGATTACCACTGTACTGCACTGCTCAGTACTGTTGTAGGGTGCCCTCCATGCTTATCATAGAATCGTAGAGTTGGAAGGGACCTCCTGGGCCATCTGGTCCAACCCCCTGCTCAAAGCAGGATTCGCTAAATCATCCCAGTTAGATGTCTGTCCAGCCTCTGTTTGAAGACTTCCATTGAAGGAGAACTCACCACTTCTCGTGGCAGCCTGTTCCACTCATTGATCACTCTAACTGTCAAAAAGTTTTTTCTAATATCTAATCTGTGTCTCCTCCCATTCAGCTTCATCCCATTGCTTCTAGTCTTTCCTCGTGCAAATGAGAATAAAGTTGATCCTTCTACAATGTGACAGCCCTTTAGATATTTGTAGACAGCTATTAAGTCTCCTCTCAGTCTTCTCTTTTGCAAACTAAACATTCCCAAATCCTGCAACCTTTCCTCATAAGACAGGGTTTGCAGACCGGTCACCATTCTGGTCGCTCTTTTCTGAACTTGCTCCAGTTTGTTGATGTCTTTTTTAAAATGTGGTGCCCAAAATTGGACACAATATTCCAGATGAGGTCTGACCAAAGAGGAGTAGAGGGAAATAATTACTTCACGTGATCTAGACTGTATGCTTCTGTTAATACATCCTAGAATTGCATTTGCCTTTTTTGCTGCTGCATCACACTGTTGACTCATATTCAGTCTGCGATCTATTAGTATACCCAAGTCTTTTTCACATGTGCTGTCACTTAGCCCTATTCCTCCCATTCTATATATGCTTTTTTCATTTTTATTGCCCAGATGTAGTACTTTGCATTTCTCCCTGTTAAAAACCATTCTGTTAGTTGCTGCCCACTTTCCAGTTTATTTATATCTTTTTGAATCCTCTCTCTCTTCTCTAGTATTAGCTATCCCTCCTAGCTTTGTGTCATCAGCAAATTTAATCAGTTTACCCTCAATTCCTTCATCTAAATCGTTGATAAAGATGTTGAACAATACAGGGCCCAGAACAGAGCCCTGTAGTACCCCACTTGAGACATTCTTCCAACTGGATGTGCAGCCATTTACGACCACTCTTTGGGTCCGATCACTAAGCCAGTTATGAATCCACCTAACAGTTGCCTTGTCCATTCCATACTTAGTCATTTTTTCAATAAGGATTGTATGAGAGACTTTGTCAAATGCTTTGCTGAAGTCAAGATATACTATATCTACAGCATTTCCTTGATCCACCCAATCAGTAATACCATCATAGAAGGAAATTAAATTAGTCTGACATGACTTATTAGTTACAAACCCATGCTGACTCTGTTTAATCACTTCATTCTTATCCAGGTACTGACATACATGTTGTTTAATAATTTGTTCAAAGATCTTTCCTGGTATAGAAGTCAGACTCACCGGCCTATAGTTGCCTGGGTCCACCTTCTTCCCCTTTTTGAAGATAGGAACAACATTTGCTCTTCTCCAGTCTTCTGGCACTTCTCCTGTTCTCCAAGAATTTTCAAAGATTATGGAGAGGGGTTCAAAAATTTCTTCTGCTATCTCCTTCAGTACTCTGGGGTGTAATTCATCTGGACCTGGAGACTTGAATACATTTAGGTTAGCTAAGTGTTTCCTCACTATCTTTCTGTTTATAGATATCCTGGATTCTTCTATTCCCTTAATAGGACAGTGAATAACAGTTGATGTTACATTTCCTTTCTGAGAGAAAACAGATGCAAAATAGGAATTTAAAAGTTCAGCCTTCTCAACATCTTGTCTTACCATTTCATCATTTTCATCCTGTAAAAATCCTATAGCATCTTTGACTTTTCTTTTACTTTTGACATATCCCCAAAATCCTTTATTATTGCTTTTGACATCTCTTGCAAGCCTCAATTCATTTTCAGCTTTAGATAATCTGATTTGTGCCTTGCAGGTTCTGCAGACAGCATTATGCTTCTAGTAGACATTTAACTCAGTCCGGTTCTAGATTCACACCTACACTGCTCAATATTGTTGTATCATGTCCTCCCTGGTGATGCTTTCTAGTAGGAGTTTCACTCAGTTCAGTGCTGAATTCACAGCTACATTGCTCATTACTGTTGTTCAATGTCCCCAATTCTGATGCTTTCTAGTAAGTGTTTAACTTATCCCAGTGCTGGATTCTCAGCTACACTGCTAAGTACTACTGTAAGGTGTCCTCCATGCTGATTCTTTCTAGGAAGTGTTCCACTCAATGCAGTGCTGGATTTACAGCTATGCTATTCAGTAGTTCTATATGATGTCCTGTATACTTGTGTTTTCTAGTAAGTGTTTAACTCAGTCCAGTGCTGGGTTTGCAGCTACATTACTCAGTACTATTGTACAATATTATCCGTGCTGCTAATGAACATAGAGCTGGAAGAGAAGAAAACTCATATCTGTGTGTGATGAATATGGGAGACATCATTGCTGATAGTCTTCATGCAGCATCTCAGAGACAACTAGATAGAGACAGAGGTGGAGTGAGCTGATGACTTCTCCATTGGCCAAATTACAGCAAGATAGTAGCGCTGTACTTTATGCACATAGAAAAACCTTTACATGCTTCCCCACTAATAATAAAGACATTAAAAAATAAGTAATATACTTATATTAATATCCTTAGTAAGATAATGATAGTGCAAAGTAAACATTTATATTACTGCGTCAATAAAACTCAGATCTCTAAAAAAAATCAGAAAATACAAAAAAAATTCTACTTCTAAAGCAAACACTGTACTGCAAAAAAAAGATATTGAAACATCAGAATTGCTGCTTTTTGGTCATTGTGCGACCAACCTACAAATGCAATGAAAGTGATCAAAGGTTTCAGCGTTTTGAATAAGACGACACAAATTAATTTTTCTTAAAAATTTAAGATTTTTTCATCACAAAAATAAAAAAGTTTGGTATTACTGTAATCGTACTGACCCGGCCAATCACGCTTTCAGGTCATTTTTGCCACATTGTGAACACCATAAAAACAAAAGCCAAAAAAACATGATGAAGTTACATTTCATTTGTCATTATACTGCACTTGATTTTTTTTCCATTTTTCAGCACATTATATGGCAAATGAAATTGTTGTATTCACTAACAATTTACTCTGCAAAAAAACAAACCCTCATACGTCTAGATGGATGGAAAAATAAGAAAAGTTAATTTAGCTCATTTTTGAATCTGTTATATTTTACACATATCACACAATAAATCATCCCCGAAGCTCAAATTACCCTCCACGGAACAATCCTGCTGTAGTTCCAGAGCTCCTGGGCCATCATGTGCAAAGCAGTCTCTCTCACCAGCTTCCAGTACAGCTCTGCTCTGCCTCCAGCACTGATATAGGGGGTGTCCCACCTGTATAATACACCATATGCTCCTATACACAGTCTGCTCCTGTACCGGACCCTGTCTGACCTATGTTATCTTCTTCCATATGCATCAGTATTGTTAGCTGCTTTGTCTCAGAGCTCAATTTTCCTTCAATCCTCTGCAAAAAAGAACTAGGCAGCGCAGAGCTGAGATACAAGCTGAGCTATATTTGTTGCCTGCATCTGAAAGCTCAGTGATGTGAAACTGCAAATGCGGCTCTGTTGATGCATATGGCTGAAAAAAATCCTCTGCCTTATGCATCAACAGAGCAACACTTGCAGTTTCTCCTCACTGATCCGTCTGCAGCAGGCAACAAACACAGCTAAGCTCCACAGTACTGGTAACTATAAGGAAAAGTGCAGGAGAGCTGAGCTCTGCTAGAAATCAGCAAGCAATGATGTACAACCAGTCCGGGAGATACGAAGGGAGTTGAGAACTACACAGATTGTACACAGAAGCATATGGATAATTCTTCATATAGATTACTTAAGTGATAACTCAGAGATATAGTGCTAGTCAGGGGGAAGGGGTCTGCAGAACTGAAGAGAGGCAGGATGCTGCTGATTGGAAATATAGTTTTAGTAGAAAAACATAGGGCCGTCCATTCAGCTATGTGAAGATGGATAACAGAGGGGCAGATGAAGATGAAAAAAGACACAAAGATGCAAGAAAGAAACTTTAAATTTTGGCTATGAGTTTGCATTTACTGTGGGAATAACCCTTAAAAATCTGACTAGCTTTTTCTGCAGCTGCTTGGCATTGAGCTCTGCTGCTTACTTGTAACCAGAACAGTGACATTCTCAGCTGGATCTGCAGATAGTTACTCTATAACGGTGTCTACGGTGCTTTACTTCATGGTCTCCAACCTTACATTTCAGCACATCTGGACCCCAGCAAAGCTGAGTCCCTATAGAGATGTGTACTCACCTCCTCAGAGTCATAATCATAGAGAAAATAGGAATATTGGTCAGACTTTTCCATCTGGACAACAGAAAAAGGCAACACAAAGGATTGAGCAGCTGGAAGCATCTCCAAGGACAAACTCAGAAGAAGCAGGAGACACAAGGAGAGGTCACCTCTACTGCACATCCTCAGCGAGAAAGGACGAGGATTCACTCCCTGCTGCTATTATGAAGGGTGTGAGCAGCGGGAATATTAGTAAGTGCTGCCAAGAAGGTGCCAGGCCTGTTAACCCTGTATGGTGAGACTGGCAGCGGTCATGCAACCTCCACCAGCTACCCATATGGGGATGTTAGGCCTGTTTCACACATACGTTTTTTTCAGCAGTTGCAATCCGTGAAAATGGCGAGACACGGATCCGCAACTGTTTTGAAGGGAACGTGTGCTACCGGACCGTTGCTTTGACGGATCCGGGGAAGGTAGAAATTAAAAGGAACCCATGCCCGGGGGGGGGGGTGGGGGGGAATAGGAGACAAAGAGAGAATTTTTTCAGCCGCCAGACCTGGCATTTAGGGTTAAATTTCCAGCAGAGGCAATCCTCCCGGTAATGTGCAGTGGACAAATGCGGATCGGGCCAGCAAAAAAAGTTGCAGTGTCCGTCCTGTCATGTCGGCGGATGCCAAAATTTTGGCGGACCCGTACAAAAACGGATCCAACGGATGGCCATCCGTCAAGATCCACCGATATTGCAAGTCAATGGGAAAAAAATGGATCAGCCAAGAAAAATGGCGGATCCGTTTTTTTTTTCAAAACGGCGGATTTTGACTGATGGTGACAGACGGAAGTGTGAAAGAGGCCTTAGCGGCTGATCCCCTTCCCTAATTGTGAGGATCGTGCGGCTGAAAATGCTGTTCCTTTATCTCAGTGTGTCCAGTGTGGAGAGATCCTTAGATAATAGGACATTGCTACATGTTGTCGGCAGCTGGGGGTTTCTGTATATGGGGTATTGGGCCCTTTGCTGGATTTCCCCCATTACTGTAGTGTTACATACCGGCCATCACGAGACTTCACCGGTCAGGTCGGCCTGCTCCTTGTCTGGTCTCCACAGTAGTTCATTCCCAGTCTGGAAAGTGTCCCCCTATGACATTTATAGGCCTTAATGAGACATGTGCTTCGGGGGATGTTTTGGAAAAAACCTCTTTATGAAGAATCACATAATGCCAGCGCTTCATAGTTTGCTGGAAGCACCGTCCATGCGGACAGCAGCGCCACCATCCACACAGGGTCCCAATATATGTGACTGCTATTCACAACTCCAGTCCTCAAGGACCACCGACAGTGCATGGGTGAGGATGTCCTTAGCATTGCACAAGGTGCTGGAATCATCATCTGTGCAGGTGATTAAATTATCACTTGTGCAGCCCTGCTCTACTACAATGGCGGGGTAGGAGAGAGCGCTGATTAATGGGGAGTTCTGCAGTTAGACAGCGCAGGGTGCGAGGACTTTGTGGCATCACTGTTTGGATACAGTTATTGAGCATCGTCTGCTGATTAGAGATGAACGAACCAAATCGTGCCTAATCGAGTTCTGGAGAATCCACATTATTGTGACACAATTTGTACCCACCGTCCTTTATCTGGATGTTTTATAGGGCTGGGAAAGAATAAGAAAAATAAAGACTCCACTGGGTCCTCTCCGCGCTCCTCTGATCTTTTCCTCAGTCCTCTCCTCGCTCTTATCCTCTTCTCCTCAGTCCTCTCCTCGCTCTTATCCTCTTCTCCTCGCTCCTCTCCTCGCTCTTATCCTCTTCTCCTCGCTCCTCTCCTCGCTCCTCTGCTCTTCTCCTTGCTCTTCTCCTCACTTCTCTCCTCGCTCTTCTCCTTGCTCCTCTGCTCTTCTCCTCACTCCTCTCCTCGCTCTTATCCTCTTCTCCTCACTCCTCTGCTCTTCTCCTTGTTCTTCTCCTTGCTCCTCTCCTCACTTCTCTCCTCGCTCTTCTCCTTGCTCCTCTCCTCGCTCTTCTCCTCACTCCTCGCTCTTCTCCTCTGCTCTTCTCCTTGCTCCTCTGCTCTTCTCCTCACTTCTCTCCTCGCTCTTCTCCTTGCTCCTCTCCTCGCTCTTCTCCTCTGCTCTTCTCCTCACTACTCACTCTTCTCCTTGCTCCTCTCCTCGCTCTTCTCCTCACTCCTCGCTCTTCTCCTCACTCCTCTATCCTCGTTCCTTGCTTCTCTCTCCTTCCAGTCTCTTCACTCTCCAAATCTTCTCACAAGACCTCACACAATCACATGTTGCAGAACACATCTTCTTACCCCATTACAAGAGCGCTGCGCCCCAAGTGACAACATGAGGCTGTAAGATCTGAAGAGCAGAGAGGACATGGCGGGAGCTCGGCAGTAGGATAGGAGAGGGGCGAGATAACGACAAGAGAGGGGCGAGATAATGACAGGTGAGGGGAGAGATAATGACAGGTGAGGGGAGAGATAACGACAGGTGAGGGGTGAGATAGCGACAGGTGAGGGGAGAGATAATGACAGGTGAGGGGAGAGATAATGACAGGTGAGGGGCGAGATAACGACAAGAGAGGGGCGAGATAACGACAGGAGAGGGGCGAGATAGCGACAGGTGAGGGGAGAGATAATGACAGGTGAGGGGCGAGATAACGACAGGAGAGGGGCGAGATAGCGACAGGTGAGGGGAGAGATAATGACAGGTGAGGGGTGAGATAATGACAGGTGAGGGGCGAGATAGCGACAGGTGAGGGGAGAGATAATGACAGGTGAGGGGAGAGATAATGACAGGTGAGGGGCGAGATAACGACAAGAGAGGGGCGAGATAGCGACAGGTGAGGGGAGAGATAATGACAGGTGAGGGGCGAGATAACGACAGGAGAGGGGCGAGATAGCGACAGGTGAGGGGAGAGATAATGACAGGTGAGGGGAGAGATAATGACAGGTGAGGGGCGAGATAACGACAGGAGAGGGGCGAGATAGCGACAGGTGAGGGGAGAGATAATGACAGGTGAGGGGAGAGATAACGACAGGAGAGGGGCGAGATAGCGACAGGTGAGGGGAGAGATAATGACAGGTGAGGGGTGAGATAACGACAGGAGAGGGGCGAGATAGCGACAGGTGAGGGGAGAGATAATGACAGGTGAGGGGAGAGATAATGACAGGTGAGGGGCGAGATAACGACAGGAGAGGGGCGAGATAGCGACAGGTGAGGGGAGAGATAATGACAGGTGAGGGGAGAGATAATGACAGGTGAGGGGCGAGATAACGACAAGAGAGGGGCGAGATAGCGACAGGTGAGGGGAGAGATAATGAGAGGTGAGGGGCGAGATAACGACAGGAGAGGGGCGAGATAGCGACAGGTGAGGGGAGAGATAATGACAGGTGAGGGGCGAGATAACGACAGGAGAGGGGCGAGATAGCGACAGGTGAGGGGAGAGATAATGACAGGTGAGGGGAGAGATAATGACAGGTGAGGGGCGAGATAACGACAGGAGAGGTGCGAGATAACGACAGGTGAGGGGAGAGATAATGACAGGTGAGGGGCGAGATAACGACAAGAGAGGGGCGAGATAACAACAGGAGAGGGGCGAGATAATGACAGGAGAGGGGCGAGATAATGACAGGAGAGGGGCGAGATAGCGACAGGTGAGGGGAGAGATAATGACAGGTGAGGGGTGAGATAACGACAGGTGAGGGGCGAGATAACGACAAGAGAGGTGCGAGATAACGACAGGTGAGGGGAGAGATAATGACAGGTGAGGGGCGAGATAACGACAAGAGAGGGGCGAGATAACAACAGGAGAGGGGCGAGATAATGACAGGTGAGGGGTGAGAACGACAAGAGAGGGGCGAGATAACGACAGGTGAGGGGAGAGATAATGACAGGTGAGGGGTGAGATAACGACAAGAGAGGGGCGAGATAACGACAGGTGAGGGGAGAGATAATGACAGGTGAGGGGCGAGATAACGACAGGAGAGGGGCGAGACAACGACAGGAGAGGGGAGAGATAACGACAGGAGAGGGGCGAGATAGCGACAGGTGAGGGGAGAGATAATGACAGGTGAGGGGCGAGAGAACGACAAGAGAGGGGCGAGATAACGACAGGTGAGGGGAGAGATAATGACAGGTGAGGGGCGAGATAACGACAAGAGAGGGGCGAGATAACGACAGGTGAGGGGAGAGATAATGACAGGTGAGGGGTGAGATAACGACAAGAGAGGGGCGAGATAACGACAGGTGAGGGGAGAGATAATGACAGGTGAGGGGTGAGATAACGACAGGAGAGGGGCGAGACAACGACAGGAGAGGGGCGAGATAACGACAGGAGAGGGGCGAGATAACGACAGGTGAGGGGCGAGATAACGACAGGAGAGGGGTGAGATAACGACAGGAGAGGGGCGAGATAACGACAGGAGGAGATAATGACAGGAGAGGGGTGAGATAGCGACAGGAGATGGGCGAGATAACGACAGGAGGAGATAACGACAGGAGAGGGGAGAGATAACGACAGGAGGAGATAACGACAGGAGAGGGGCGAGATAACGACAGGTGAGGGGTGAGATAACGACAGGAAAGGGGTGAGATAGCGACAGGAGATGGGCGAGATAACAACAGGAGAGGGGCGAGATAACGACAGGAGGAGATAACGACAGGAGAGGGGCGAGATAACGACAGGTGAGGGGTGAGATAACGACAGGAGAGGGGCGAGACAACGACAGGAGAGGGGCGAGATAACGACAGGAGAGGGGCGAGATAACGACAGGAGGAGATAACGACAGGAGAGGGGTGAGATAACGACAGGAGAGGGGCGAGATAGTAGCGACAGGAGGAGATAACGACAGGAGAGGGGCAAGATAACGACAGGAGGAGATAACGACAGGAGAGGGGCGAGATAACGACAGGAGGAGATAACGACAGGAGAGGGGAGAGATAACGACAGGTGAGGGGTGAGATAACGACAGGAGGAGATAACGACAGGAGAGGGGAGAGATAACGACAGGTGAGGGGTGAGATAACGACAGGAGAGGGGCGAGACAACGACAGGAGAGGGGCGAGATAACAACAGGAGAGGGGCGAGATAACGACAGGAGGAGATAACGACAGGAGAGGGGAGAGATAACGACAGGAGAGGGGCGAGATAACGACAGGAGAGGGGCGAGACAACAACAGGAGAGAGGCGAGATAATGACAGGAGAGGCGCGAGATAACGACCGGAGAGGGGAGAGATAACGACAGGAGAGGGGAGAGATAACGACAGGAGAGGGGCGAGATAACGACAGGAGAGGGGCGAGATAACGACAGGAGAGGGGCGAGATAACGACAGGAGAGGGGCGAGATAACGACAGGAGAGGGGCGAGATAACGACAGGTGACTGTAAGGTTTTTTTACTGCAATAAATGTTTTTTCACAGTAATTTCAATTTGGGTGAATTTTAATCTGATGGACTCAGACATACCGACAATTTCAGCCAATCTGCCGTCATGAGTCTCTGGAGATTTGATCTTGTCTATTGGGGTTATTTCAAAACAAAGCTCAGTCTCAGCCTGTGCATCTCAGACTACACTGGATCCAGTGCTCATCGTAGCTAATGGAGCAGAGATGCAGTGTAAAGCATAGGGGAAAAGGATATAAGGCTACGGTCATTAAACGATTTTTCAGTGAGAAATTTTCTTTATTTGTCAAGAATAAAAATAATGAAAACGACAAAGAACATGAAGATTGTGGCGCTCAAGGCTCCGAATGCTTTCTATCTATGATTACAATGGTGTCAGTCCGGGATGGACCCTGCGATAGCACTCGGCTTTCTGCCTGCTTGGTGCCCTCCGAGTCCTGACACTTATTTTCATCATCCATTTCTAACATCCAATGGCTGGACGCCCGGTGATTGATTGCAGCAGGCAGTCGAGGAAGTGTAAGTCTGGTGACGAGTTCACCTCGTCTTCTGTCGCTGTCAGCTCTTCATCTGATGGTTCAGAATTCAGCATCGGGTCCTGGTGGTAGAAATGGAGTCGGATCAGAACCTGCTCATGAATCCTGAGGACACAAACCGTCTCCGGCAGACGTTAAAAGGGAGCGATGGACGTCTCACTGCCCATATGATAGCGGTATATATTATACAGTGTATCAGTCACATACAGAGGTGTATAATATATAGCACCATACAACGCCCATATGATAGATCTATATATTATACAATATAATAATAATACATTTTATTTTTATAGCGCCGACATATTCCGCAGCACTTTACATTTCAGAGGGGATTTGTACAGACAATAGACATTACAGCATAACAATAATCACATACAGTAGATTATAACAAATAACAAGAGGAATGAGGGCCCTGCTCGCAAGCTTACAGTCTATGAGGAAAGAGGGAGACACGAAAGGTGGGTGGTAACAGCTGCCCTGATTGTATGGACCAGCCATAATGTTAAGTGTGTAACAGTACAGACGTAGAGGGCTAATGGATGTGTGGCACCCCTGAGGCTCAGTCGCCACAGAGGTACTGCACCTCCTCCTGAGGTGTGGTATCCCACCATCCAGGTAAGGTGGAGACACCTGACCACGCTCCAACACCTGCACCCCATAAAGTAGTATAGCAAAGCACCTTCGGCGGCTCCCTGCTTGGAGTATAGCAAAGCACCCATTGGTGGCTCCCTGCTTGGAACACGAAATGTGCTGGGAGGTGGGTGGCGTTAGATGACATTACAAGGAGCCGGAAGAGTTGAGGATTAGAGGTCAATTGGTTAGAGAGTTGGAGAGAAGAGGATCCCCGGAAAGCCTGACTCTCCATAGAGAGGAATATCAGTACGGAACGTGAGGAGTAAAAGAGAACAGAGGATGTGGGTTTGTACAACAGACTGTGAGTAAAGCTTTGGAACTACATGCCCTGGTGTCCTCCACTTATTCCTGCGCCAACCTGCTCAGCACTGCTACATCCCTTGCACCTGACACTACACCATCTACGTGTCACTTCACCTACTCTGCCCTGGGACTACAGCCCTGCCTGTGGAGGGCTATACCATCACTGCTGCACAACACCATCTGTCCCAGAGGATCTGTCTGCAGCGTCGGCTTATATCTTCATTGCTGAACACCACAGGTGGCGTCACGAATCACTTATAAACTTTCATCACCATAAGCACACTGCAACAACCCCTGTTACAATGGGCACCCATGGCCACGGCCTGGGTTACAGCTGCTGTGACATCTCCTATTGAAGCTCATCGGGCCCGAATCCGAGTACCCCACAGCCCTGGGTGTGAGGGCGTCCCAGATGCATAAAGCATGTGGGAACCTGATGCGGGGAACCTGGTTATGGTAAAAATATTGACTGTGCAGAAATGCATTGTCAGGGCACACTTAAAATTGTAGGGATTGGGAATTAATCAAATTATCCTGGGTAGTGCATTCCAAAAAATTTGGCGCAGCACATGAAAAGGTTTGGAGACTGGAGTGGGAGGTTCTGATTAATGAGGATTGTAATGTAAAATGTCTATAAAGTATGATGTTTTCTGTAACCTTCTAGAATCCTTCATTCCATGAGAAAGTAGCCTGTCAGCTTTTACAGCCCCCTCCTTTTGTCCCCCTTAGCAGCTGTCTGTGTGTGTGCTCTCTGCCTGCATCTGAAACCTGATACCGGGCATTTCCTCTCGAAGCCTTCTCCTCCTTCCCCCCCTGCACAGCTAAAGGGAAAGCATTTATTTTGTTCTCAGACAGGCCGAATGAAAAGTATGAGAGATATTAAACTAAGCTAGCAGAAGCTCTGGCCGTGACAGAAAAATGAAATGGACATTTCTGTGATCTGCGTGGACCCGGCTTCCCTACCATGGCTCTTGCGAAGTTCTCGGACCTTCAGAAATTGAGATATGGATTGCTCCCAAATGGAATGCCTTAATTATGGCATATTTGATGTTGTCTTGTTAGGTTCGATAAACCACAAACAATGACAGCCTTTGTGAGTTTATACGAGCTTCCCCCGTTTAGTTATAGTTATTCTAAGTTTTTGGTAAAGTTTCATCCTAGAGAGTAGGGGGGTGGAACCTCCCCAGCCGGCCCCTTTTGTGATGTCACAGACCCTAGGCTATAAGGTATTCCCTACAAAATTCCAGTCAGTTGTAGCTGGATTTCTGATGCTGAACATACCTACCCCATGTCTTGGGATGTTTGGTTGTGGCCCATCCCCCGAGCCACATGGTCTGCCTAATGCCGACTAAGCAAATGTAAGTGTTAATCTCTGTGTTTTTTAATCCTTTTGTTTTATACTGCATTGTACATACTTAATGTCTCAACTTTGTAACAACTTTTATATTTGTAATTACTGCCCAACTTTGGGGAATAAATCATAAAATTATCAGTTTGACTCCATGCTCTAGGAAACGAACTATGCGCCTTTTTTAGATAACCCCTACTAATTTGGGGGTTTGCCACGGACCCTCTTAATTAACTCTTTGATTAAGTAAAGCGTGGCTGGTGGCAGCGTGGTGTGTGCGGTTGGTTAGGCTGGTTGGCAGTCCGGAAGGGTCATATATTGCTGGATGAGTGGTTGAGGCCACAGCATTGATAATTCCCTTACTGCAGCAGTCTGATTGGCCGTGCTTAACACGCAGCCCGTCCGACTAATTATCCTAGGTGCAGTTCCCTGACAGACCTGAGGGTAAGGGGGGAGCAGGAGAGCTGCGAGTTCCAAAGTGGAACTGAGAAAGTGGTATATACATAAATCCCCGTAGTTCTTGGAAGGTTGTTAGCAGTGGTGGGGCATCCAAAATACCCCCTGCGGTAAATTGTTAGAGCAAGATTAGCTTGCTGTGTGTTGGTCACATAGTGTCAGTGGTGAGATAGCTAAGATAAGCCCCCACTGTGCCTGTCATAGCCGTGTTCTGGCAGTGCGTCGCGTCCCTCCGTCCGCTGACAAACCCGTGTCAGTGGTGGGATCGTGGCGTATTGGTGGCTCCAGCCGTGCTGTTCGTCACAAGGATGTTAACCTCAGGTCATCAGCATAACGGAGGGCACGGGTAGGGTGGTAGGCTGAGATGAGGGAGGAGATGTAGGGTGGTGCTGAGGCATGGAGGGCTTTGTGGGTGAGGGTAATAAGTTTATACTGGATTCTGGAGTGGATGGGTAGCCAGTATAAGGACTGGCACAAGGTAGAGGCATTGGTGTAACGATTGGTGAGGAATATGATCCTGGCTGCAGCATTCAGGACAGATTGGAGAGGGGAGAGTTTGGTAAGAGGGAGACCGATTAGAAGAGAGTTACAATAGTCGAGACGAGAATGAATAAGAGAAACAGTAAGAGTTTTTGCAGAGGCGAAAGTGAGAAAAGGTCGAATTCTAGAAATGTTTTTGAGGTGCAGATGACAAGAGCGAGCCAGTGATCGAATGTGGGAGGCAAAGGAAAGCTCAGAGTCAAGTATGACCCCAAGACAGCGGGCATGTTGCTGGGGAGTAATAGTGGAACCACACACGGAAATGGCAATGTCAGGTATAGGTACATTAGTAGCGGGAGGAAACACCAGGAGTTCAGTCTTTGACAGGTTCAGTTTGAGATATAGTGAGGACATGATGTTAGACACAGCGTTTAGACAATCGCCGGTGTTTTCTAGAAAGGCTGGCGTGATGTCAGGGGAAGAAGCGTATAATGGGGTGTCATCAGCATAGAGATGGTACTGGAAACCAAATCTACTGATTGTTTGACCAATAGGGGCAGTGTACAAGGAGAAGAGGAGGGGGCCTAGAACCGATCCTTGAGGAACCCCAACAGTAAGGGGAAGATGAGAGGAGGAGGAACCGGCAAAAGATACAGTAAAGGAGCGGTCAGAGAGATAGGAGGAGAACCAGGAGAGAACGGTGTCCTTGAGGCCAATGGAACGGAGCATAGTGAGGAGGAGCTGATGATCCACAGTGTGGAATGCTGCAGAGAGATCCAAGAGAATTAGCATGGAGCAGGGACCATTAGATTTAGCTGTTAGCAGATCATTAGAGACTTTAGTGAGGGCAGTTTCAGTAGAGTGTAAAGAGCGGAAACCGGATTGGAGAGGGTCAAGAAGAGAGTTTTCTGAGAGATAGCGGATAAGACGGGAGTGGACCAGGCGTTCCAGGAGTTTAGAGATGAAGGGAAGATTAGAAACAGGTCTATAGTTAGCGGCACAGTTTTGGTCGAGGGATGGTTTTTTAAGTAGTGGATGTATGATGGCATGCTTAAATGTGGAGGGAAAGATACCAGAAGAGAGAGAGAGGTTGAATATTTTTGTTAGGTGGGGTGACAGCAGGGGAAAGGGACTGGAGGAGATGTGACGGAAATGGGTCACTGGTGCAAGTGGTTGGGCGAGAAGATGCAAGGAGCCTGCTTACTTCTTCTTCTGTGACTGGTTCAAAATCAGAGAGTGAGCTAGATGCAGTGGGGGAGGGAGGACAGTGCATGGTATGAGGGGATTGGGAGATAATTTCCTGTTGGATATGGTCAATTTTTGTCTTTGAAGTAATTGGCCAGATTGCCAACGCGGAGATCCATGGTTGAGACCTGTACTCTTGGGTTGAGTAGAGAATGAAAAGTGTCAAAGAGACGTTTCGGGTTTTTGGACAGTGAGGTGATGAGGGTGGTGAAATAGGTTTGTTTGGAGAGGTGAAGGGCAGTGTTGTATGTTTTAACCCCTTTCCGTCATCGGGCATATATTTACGCCGATGTCAGACTCCCTCCCTGCCGGAGCCCACATCTTTCCCGGACATGTCAGCTGATTTGAACAGCTGACGTGCTCAAAATAGCCGCGGGTGGAATAGCGATCCACCCACCGCTATTAACTGACAGCATTTAAATGGCGCTTCCAGCAATCGCGCCGGAAATACGCACACCGGTGACACGCGTCACGTAATCGCATTTCACCGGTGTGTCGGCATGACAACCCGAGGTCTCCTGGGAACCTCTATGGTTGCCAGTGCCGGATTGCTGTGAGTGCCCCCCAGTAGTCGGCACTCATAGCAAGTCAGCAATTCTACTACATACAGTAGAGGTGATCTGACCATCGCCTGTATGTAGCAGAGCCGATTGGGCTTTGACAGCTTCTAGTCTCCCATGGAGGCTATTGAAGCATGTCAAAAGTATAAAAAAATGTGTTTAAAAATATAAAAAAATAAACTCATAAACTCATCACCCTTTCGCCCCATTCAAAATAAAACAATAAAAATAAAATCAAACATACGCATATTTGGTATCATCGGGTTCAAAATTGCCCGATCTATCAATAACAAAAAAAGGATTAACCTGATCGCTGAACGGCGTAGTGACAAAAAATGTCAAAACGCCGGAATTCCTTTTTTTTCGTCGCCACGACATTGTATTAAAATGATTGTATATGCACCAAAATGATATCATTAAAAACATAAGCCCGGCATGCAAAAATAAGCCCTCATCCAACCCGAGATCACGAAAAATGGAGACGCTACGGGTATCGGAAAATGGTGCAAATTTTTTTTAACAAAGTTTGAAATTTTTTTTTCACCACTAGGATGAAAGAACCTAGACATGTTTGGTGTCTATGAACTCTAATGACCTGGAGAATCATAATGGCAGGTCAGTTTTAGCATTTAGTAAACCTAGCAAAAAAGCCAAGCAAAAACAAGTGTGGGATTGCATTTTTTTTGCAATTTCACCACACTTGGAATTTTTTTCCGGTTTTCTAGTAGACGACATGGTAAAACCAATGGTTTTGTTCAAAAGTACAACTCGTCCCGCAAAAAATAAGCCCTTACATGGCCATATTGACGGAAAAGTAAAAAGTTATGGCTCTGGGAAGGAGGGGAGCAAAAAGTGAAAACGCAAAACCAAAAAAAGCTCCGGGGTTTAAGGGGTTAAGCATAAACTTATAATGTATGAAATCTTCAGGTAGATTGTATTTTCTCCACAGACATTCGGCGCACCTGGAGCACCGCTGTAGGAAACGTGTTTGCAGGGTGTGCCAGGGTTGTCGCCATCTGTGCCGAGTTGTTCTATGCATAGGAGGTGCAATATCATCCAGTGCACTGTGCAGTGTTTCATTGTAATGCTTCAATGCAGAATCAGGACATGAGAGGGAGGAGATAGGGGCCAATGATGACTGCAAGTTCTTCATAAGTTTCTGGGTGTTAATGGCCTGTATGTTTCTATAAGTGTGGAAAGTGCGGGTGACCTGAGCGAGATAGCAGTTCTTAACAGAGAATGATAGAGAATGGGACAGGGGAGTTGGTAAAATCATCCACTGCACAAAGCCGAGAGAAGACCAAATCGAGGGAGTTTCTGTCTTCATGCGTGGGGGAATTAGTAAGCTGCAAAAGGCCGAAGGAGGAGGTTAGAGATAAAAGGTGAGTAGCAGATGGGGCGAGGGGAAAAGCAATGGGCATGTTAAAGTCTCCCATGATGAGGGTGGGGATGAGAAAATGTGGAAGCCAAGTGGCAAGTGATCCAGGAACTGATGACAAGGGCCAGGAGGACAATACACCACCGCCACTGGCATGGAGAAGGAGATATAGAGTCTGACAACATGGACCTCAAAAGAAGGGAAGACAAGTGAGGGTACTTAAGGGAAAACCTGAAAGGTACATTTGGGTGATAGAAGCAGAACAACGCCTCCACCTGCTCTGTTGTCCGATCTTGGGGTATGAGAGAAGTGTAGTCCACCATATGAAAGATCAGCAGCAGCGGTAGTGTCTGACTGCTGGATCCAGGATTCAGTAAGAGCCAGAAGGTTAAGAGAATTAGAAAGGAAAAAGTCATGAGTGAAGGAGAGTTTATTGCACACTGAGCGAGAATTCCAGAGGGCCCAATTAAAAGAGACAGAAGGCATGCAGGGAATATTAATGAGATTTGAGGGGTTTCTGAGTGTAGCAGTTGAGGGGTTGGTTTACTATAACATGAGGGGCAGGGGTTGGGAGAGATATCTCCTGCGACTAGGAGAAGGAGGATAGAAAGAGTGAGCAGATGGTTAAGTGATTTGTGAGAGCGTCTCATCTGTTGGATGATGGGACTGAATGGATCTGTGCACTTTAGCAATGTGAATAGTGTGTGAGTGCTATGCATAGGAGAGGATAGGATAGAAGGGCTGATAAAGATGGAGTGTAAAGAGTTAGTGCAAGGATGGTGGATTAGGGTGAATGTAGCACCAAGGATAAAAATTATACAAATGCATATGGTGAATATTTGTTGCAATACAAATGTACTGGGAATAGGTTTCTTTAAATGTCTTACCTGTCTAACTGGAAGGTACTTTGAAAAAATTTTCTTAGAATAAAATGGACATAAATGCTCCGCAGAGCTATGTCTGCATATACAGTATAGGAGACTTGCTCTTCGATCTATCACCAATCAATCAACTAAGTTAGGATAGCAGGAGACAATAAATGGAGAGACAAACAAGTTTGCAGGCCTACATGGATCATAAACCTCTGAGAAAGTGATGTGACCTTACAACTTAAGGGACAAGCACAGTAAGATGAATGAATCATTACACATGCTTGCTGAGATGGAATTGAGATGACAGGAGACATGCAGGATATATGCAGCAGCTGAATTTACTATGATACAATGTATCAGTCACATACAGAGGTGTATAATCTATATCATCTTACAGCGCCTATATGATAGCGCCATATATTATACAATATATCACATACAGAGGTATGTCAGGCAGCTGCCACCAAAGCAAATAGGGTCATGGGATGCATTAGAAGAGGTCTGGGGACACGAGGTGAAAACATAATTCTCCCTCTGTACAAATCACTCGTCAGACCACACTTGGAGGATTGTGTGCAATTTTGGACGCCGGTGCTCAAGAAAGACATTACTGAACTTGAAAGGGTTCAAAGGCGGGCTACTAAAATGATAAATGGAGTTGGTTCACTACAATACCCAGAAAGGTTATCAAAATTAGGTCTATTTACTCTAGAAAAGAGAAGACTTAGGGGAGACTTAATATATATGTACAAGTATATCAGAGGGCAACACAGAGATCTCTCCAATGAACTGTTTGTACCAAGGACTGTGACAAGAACAAGGGGGCATTCTCTTCGTTTGGAGGAAAGACAATTTCTGCACCAGCATAGAAGAGGGTTCTTCACGGTAAGAGCAGGGAGGCTCTGGAATTCTCTTCCTGAGGAAGTGGTGATGGCCAACTCACTGAATGAATGTAAGAAAGGAATGGAGGCTTTTCTTGTAACAGTATAGAAGGTTACGAATAACAGAATATTATAGGTAGATGGTTGACCCAGCTTAGGGGAAGGAATTTTTTTCCCTATGGAGAAAATTGGCTTCTACTCTGTGGGTTTTTTGCGTTCCCCAGGATCAACAATGCAGAACAGCTGCACTAAAAATAGGCTGAACTAGATGGACATAAGGTCTTCCTTCAGCCTTCAAAACTATGTTACTATGCATATTATCTATATAATCATACAGCGCCCATATGCTCTTGTACGGAGGCTTGGAGTCCTGTGGTGTGAGACCCTTTATGACATTACACTGTCCTTACACAGCATCACTGCTCTTAGTCCTGGCTATGAATGATGGAAAATGGTTTGCTAATGGGGGAGCAGAAGATGGCAGGAGATCTTGGCTTGAATTGTTGACTTGGACTAGACATGACCCCATTGTCCCAGGGTTACCCATACTCACCGGTCCATGATAAGAGTCCTTGGACCCTCCTGTAAATTCCTCATTCTTCGGGGGTTGAGGTTTGGACAGAACTGATGATTGGCTAATGGTGGAAATCAGCAAGAAAAGCCCAACAGCCACAAGTCGCCACAAAGACTCCATTATTCTGTATAGCGGTCCCGTATTACAGGATGGGCACAGGAAGGATAATGCTATTATAGCCTCACGAATGATTGCTTTCCTCTGCTGGATTAATGAAGGGTGTGAGCGAAAAATATACAAGATGTTTCTGCCAAGAAATTTAATTAGTATTTACTCTGCATAATCCAGTTAGTCGATGGTTAGTCTGGAGTACTGAGGTAAGTGTAGGATGAAGCCCGAGGTATTAGGGCAAGGGAAACATTTTTTAGACAATTTTTGCAAAAACAATTGCTGAAAATGCTGTAGGTTATGGAATACAATTTCCATTCATATAACAACCAGCATGCAAAACTTTAGGAGTGTTGCTCCGCCCCTGAGGAGCAACAGCGTAAGATTGCACTGCATCCTGCAACTCCATGTAACTAAGACTAAAGATTATTGTATGGATACAGTCAATCGCCACTTCGGCATCATGAGAAATGGTTATTCACATAACAGGTAAAACACAACATTTTATTAAAGCAGATTGCTCTTCCCCTGAGGAGCAACATTATCAAATTAAATTGCATCCTGCAATACCAGGAATTCCATGCAATTTATGCACAAGGTTATTTCGTAAATTAAGTTAATCACCTCTTTGGTATCGCTGAGCAATGATTATGCTGTAGTTATCTTTTCATACAAAATCTTATTACATGACCTTGCTCCACCCCTGAGGAACAATATCAGATTATACTGCTACCTGCAATTACTGCATCTATTGAATACATAAAGCCAAACAACACTTTACAATCACTTAGCAATGATTGTCTGCACACCAGCTATCAAGGAAAACTTCATCAAATTAGCTTTTCCTGCCCCTGAGGAGCTCTATTGTGATGAATTACATAAAAACAACTTGGACACTGAGTCACTGGAAAATTATCACTTTTGGTAATACTTTGACAAGTTGAGCAACAGTTCTTCACCTGTAGAATGAGATGAAGTTTTACTAAGAGCTGAAGCTATGTAACAGTGATTAATCATACGGTGGAGTGATCCTCCACCAGCCATAACCACCCATAAGCACAAAGACGTCTTCAGTCTCATCACACATACAGCAAAATGGTTCACTATGATATTATTTAAGAGTCTGTCACTACGCCTCACCCGGTTACTGACAACCAGCTTGTATATCATATCTGAGAAGTTGTCACAGACCCCCAAAATTAATAACTTTACTTATATAATATGATATTGTGACTGGACGTGACTACACACCTTACAATACTGCACAAGCTCCCAATCCATTACTGCTGACAACCAGTCTGTGTACCATGTGTGAGAGGTTGTCAGACCCACTCTCTGGTGAGGACATCACTGATAGAATGACATTGCGGTCAACTATTCATCGATTACTGCCGACATTTATATGTAGCAAATAATGTAATACCAAATATATACAAGAATTGTACATCTTCACAACACTTAGTGTTAACAGACTGATGTTCATCTTTTGAGATTGTTTGCATTCCTATCATATGACACATTGTACACTAATTAAAGAAATGGCAAACATGGGACAACCGCCAAATACATGAGAAAAGACAGATGATTAAATATTAGTGTAAAAATCTAATTATAAGAGAATTTCCTGTAAACACAGAATCTACAGAATCCTTACAGAATATAATAATACTGTCCCATATGTACAAGAATACAACTACTATAATACTGCCCCTATGTACAAGATTATAACTACTATAATACTGCCCCTATATACAAGAATATAACTACTATAATACTGCTCCTATGTACAAGAATATAACTACTATAATACTGCCCCTATATACAAGAATATAACTACTATAATACTGCTCCCTATGTACAAGAATATAACTACTATAATACTGTTCCTATGTACAAGAATATAACTACTATAATACTGCTCCTATATACAAGAATACAACTACTATAATACTGCCCCTATATACAAGAATATAACTACTATAATACTGCTCCTATATACAAGAATATAACTACTATAATACTGCCCCTATGTACAAGATTATAACTACTATAATACTGCTCCTATGTACAAGAATATAACTACTATAATACTGCTCCTATGTACAAGAATACAACTACTATAATACTGCCCCTATATACAAGAATATAACTACTATAATACTGCCCCTATGTACAAGATTATAACTACTATAATACTGCCCCTATATACAAGAATATAACTACTATAATACTGCCCCTATATACAAGAATATAACTACTATAATACTGCCCCTATGTACAAGATTATAACTACTATAATACTGCTCCTATGTACAAGAATATAACTACTATAATACTGCTCCTATGTACAAGAATATAACTACTATAATACTGCCCCTATATACAAGAATATAACTACTATAATACAGCTCCTATGTACAAGAATATAACTACTATAATACTGCTCCTATGTACAAGAATATAACTACTATAATACTGCTCCTATGTACAAGAATACAACTACTATAATACTGCCCCTATATACAAGAATATAACTACTATAATACTGCCCCTATGTACAAGATTATAACTACTATAATACTGCTCCTATGTACAAGAATATAACTACTATAATACTGCTCCTATGTACAAGAATATAACTAGTATAATACTGCCCCTATATACAAGAATATAACTACTATAATACTGCCTCCTATGTACAAGAATATAACTACTATAATACTGCCCCTATGTACAAGAATATAACTACTATAATACTGCTCCTATGTACAAGAATACAACTACTATAATACTGCCCCTATATACAAGAATATAACTACTATAATACAGCTCCTATGTACAAGAATATAACTACTATAATACTGCTCCTATGTACAAGAATATAACTACTATAATACTGCCCCCTATATACAAGAATACAACTACTAAAATACTGCCCCTATATACAAGAATATAACTACTATAATACTGCTCCTATGTACAAGAATATAACTACTATAATACTGCCTCCTATGTACAAGAATATAACTACTATAATACTGCTCCCATGTACAAGAATATAACTACAATACTGCCCCTATATACAAGAATATAACTACTATAATACTGCCCCCTATATACAAGAATATAAGTACTATAATACTGCCACTATGTACAAGAATATAACTACTATAATACTGCCCCCTATGTACAAGAATATAACTACTATAATACTGCCCCTATGTACAAGAATATAACTACTATAATACTGCCCCTATGTACAAGAATATAACTACTATAATACTGCCCCTATGAACAAGAATATAACTATAATACTGCTCCCTATGTATAGGAATATAACTACTATAATACTGCCCCCATGTACAAGAATATAACTACTATAATACTGCCCCTATGTACAAGAATATAACTACTATAATACTGCTCCCTATGTACAAGAATATAACTACTATAATATTGCTCCTATGTACAAGAATATAACTACTATAATACTGCCCCTATGTACAAGAATATAACTACTATAATACTGCTCCTTTTGTACAGGAATATAACTACTATAATACTGCCCCTATGTACAAGAATATAACTACTATAATACTGCCCCTATGTACAAGAATATAACTACTATTATACTGCTCCTATGTACAAGAATATAACTACTATAATACTGTCCCCTATGTACAAGAATATAACTACTATAATACTGCTCCTATGTACAATAATATAACTACTATAATACTGCTCCTATGTACAAGAATATAACTACTATAATACTGCTCCTATGTACCAGAATATAACTACTATAATACTGCCCCTATGTGCAACAATATAACTACTATAGTACTGCTCCTATATACAAGAATATAACTACTATAATACTGCCCCTATGTACAAGAATATAACTACTATAATACTGCTCCCTATGTACAGGAATATAACTACTATAATACTGCCCCTATGTACAAGAATATAACTACTATAATACTGCCCCTATGTACAAGAATATAACTACTATAATACTGCTCCTATGTACAAGAATATAACTACTATAATACTGTCCCCTATGTACAAGAATATAACTACTATAATACTGCTCCTATGTACAATAATATAACTACTATAATACTGCTTCTATGTACAAGAATATAACTACTATAATACTGCTCCTATGTACCAGAATATAACTACTATAATACTGCCCCTATGTACAGCAATATAACTACTATAATACTGCTCCTATATACAAGAATATAAGTACTATAATACTGCCCCTATGTACAAGAATATAACTACTATAATACTGCTCCTATGTACCAGAATATAGCTACTATAATACTGCCCCTATGTACAACAATATAACTACTATAATACTGCTCCTATATACAAGAATATAAGTACTATTATACTGCCCCTATGTACAAGAATATAACTACTATAATACTGCCCCCTATGTACAAGAATATAAGTACTGTAATACTGCTCCTATGTACAAGAATATAACTACTATAATACTGCTCCTATGTACAAGACTATAACTACTATAATACTGCCCCTATGTACAAGAATATAACTACTATAATACTGCCCCTATGTTCAAGAATATAAGTACTATAATACTGCCACTATGTACAAGAATATAACTACTATAATACTGCCCCCTATGTACAAGAATATAACTACTATAATACTGCCCCTATGTACAAGAATATAACTACTATAATACTGCCCCCTATGTACAAGAATATAACTACTATAATACTGCCCCTATGAACAAGAATATAACTATAATACTGCTCCCTATGTATAGGAATATAACTACTGTAATACTGCCCCCATGTACAAGAATATAACTACTATAATACTGCCCCTATGTACAAGAATATAACTACTATAATACTGCTCCCTATGTACAAGAATACAACTACTATAATATTGCTCCTATGTACAAGAATATAACTACTATAATACTGCCCCTATGTACAAGAATATAACTACTATAATACTGCTCCCTATGTACAGGAATATAACTACTATAATACTGCCCCTATGTACAAGAATATAACTACTATAATACTGCCCCTATGTACAAGAATATAACTACTATTATACTGCTCCTATGTACAAGAATATAACTACTATAATACTGTCCCCTATGTACAAGAATATAACTACTATAATACTGCTCCTATGTACAATAATATAACTACTATAATACTGCTCCTATGTACAAGAATATAACTACTATAATACTGCTCCTATGTACCAGAATATAACTACTATAATACTGCCCCTATGTGCAACAATATAACTACTATAATACTGCTCCTATATACAAGAATATAAGTACTATAATACTGCCCCTATGTACAAGAATATAACTACTATAATTCTGCCCCCTATGTACAAGAATATAACTACTATAATACTGCCCCTATGTGCAACAATATAACTACTATAATACTGCTCCTATATACAAGAATATAAGTACTATAATACTGCCCCTATGTACAAGAATATAACTACTATAATTCTGCCCCCTATGTACAAGAATATAACTACTATAATACTGCCCCTATGTACAAGACTATAACTACTATAATACTGCCCCCTATAGTCAAGAATATAACTACTATAATACTGTTCGTATGTTCAAGAATATAACTACTATAATGCTGCCCCTATGTACAAGAATATAACTACTATAATACTGCCCCTATGTACAAGAATATAACTACTATAATGCTGCCCCTATGTACAAGAATATAACTACTATAATACTGTCCCATGGACAAGAATGACAGTAATATCTCCCGCATGGGACCTCCAGGGGAGAAGATGTCATGGAAGTTGGGGATCCAATAATTTTCTAAAAAGAACTAGCCGGGGTAGGTATGTGGACATGAATTGTGTTAATAAAATCACTTGCCTGACTGTGATCATTGTCAGTCCTGGAGACACAATGCTCTGTGGTTCTATACCATCAGCCTCCAAAAACAAAGAGCTCCCCCTCATTAGAGACAGAGCCAACCCTGCGGCATCAGGCTTAGTACATTGATTCCGTTTATGATTTTTATGTTTTGTGATTGTGTATACTGTATTTTTTGTCCATTTTATAACATCTTTATATATTTTTTATAAACACTGCTTATGTTACTGGATTAAATCGCCAACATATTCTGCATTTTACAATTAAGGGGCTGTGCACACGAGGCGGATTCTCCTGCGGTGGACAGGACCACTCTAGATTATGGAAATTGGAAAACGCCGCGGGTTCATCTCCGCAGCATGTCCATTCTGTGTGCGGATTCTGCAGCGTTTGACACCTGCTCCATTATAGGAATCCGCACTGCAATCCGCACCGTGTGCCCAGACCCTAAATCATTGTTTTCTCTAGCAACCTTCCACGACAGCATAGGAGGAGGTCGTCTCCACGCCCTAATGGGGGACAGGAAGCACGAGAGGTTAAAAGGTCCCTCCCTCCTCCCGCTCACCAGTGTCTTTCCTGTCCCCCATGGGGCATGGAGAGGTCTGGTGTGCTGTGTGGCCGGCTGCTATAGCATACCTGTTGATGTTTCAAAGCCGGGCAGTGGTGGTCGGTGGCGCAGCCTTCCCTCCTCCGTTCTGCTCCCGTCTGCTCCTGCATTCTGGACCGTTCCTGGCCCTCCCACGCTCCCCTTTGGGGAGTAAAGCGGGCCAGTGATCCCCACCGGAGGCCTCCCGCAGCTCTCTGGCGTCTCCCCTGCGTGTTGTGCGACCCGGAAGTGACGTCACGCATGCGGGTCACTTCCGGGGTATGTGGAGGGCGCACTGTCATGGCGGCCCCCATCCTGCTGCCAGTGCGCGGAGCTCGCCAGCACCTGCTGTGCCTGCTCCAGGACCCAGGGAGGAGGAGGGGAAATCAAGCTGAAGCGCTGAGGGCGGGGTTAACCCTTCATTAACCCGCCGGAAGACGCCGACAGGTAAGGCAAATCCCCTGCTGTCATGGACGGTTCTTCCTGCCCTGCATCTGCAGAGCCCAGCGCTGCCCCAGCCACAGTGAGTGTTACCTGGGGTGGGTCCTAGTGGTGCGATCCGGGATAGAGGTCCTTAAAATACTTCTCCCCTCTTTCTTATAGGGAGAAAAGTCTGCCCATAAAACAGAGGCGTATCTAGGCTTTCTGGCACTCGGGGCAAGAATTTGGTTCGGCGCTCCCCCCCCCCGCCAAGTACATATGGGACTTGCACACTTAGCCATGTACCTGCGAGCTGCTCTCCCTAATGCTCTCAATGTTCAGTAAAAAACTGAGAGAAGCAGGAAGAGAAGCTCGTTGTCACAGGACCATAACTGTGAAAATCACATATGAGTGAAGTGTCCGTGTGATGAGTACTGGAACCTGCAGAGCTGAATCCTGACATTGCAGCTTCTGAATTCTCACAACGAATGCACTGCACACATTTAGGATTCTCCCTTGCTGATGTACGGTCATGTCAGCACAAGTATGTGATTTATATACTTCTGGCCACATTCCGACTAGACGTGCCCGGCCTCGCTCCGTTCATATTCATTGAGTGAGGCCACACACGTCTAGTCAGCATGTGACCGCATGGATGTAAATTACCGGCACGAGAGAATCCTGACAGCGTTCAGTGAGCACTGTGAGAATTCAGAAGTCTGCAGTCACATAGAATGTCTGCAGACTCAGCACAAACCTGGACAACCCCTGTAATGCTCCTAACAAATAAAAACATGAGAATTAGTCAGTATCACAAATAACATTTACATCCAGGTACCTTATATATGACGTCATCTCTGCAGTTCTCCTTTTCTTCTTCTTGTCCAGACCCCATGATGAGTTTTCTCATCCACATCTCGTCTCTGCAGACTTCCATCTTCAACGGTCTTCTGCAGCAAATCTCCACACGATGCCCTTAAAGATAGAAGTGTCATTATAATGCCCCTAAATAAAAATGTCTGCAATATACTGTCGCCTCACACTATTCCCCTCCCTCCTCATACTGTCTCCTCATATATTTACCCCCTCACTCTCTATACTGTCTGCTCACACATACCCCTGACTCCCCATACTGTGTCCACATACATTAACCCATTCGCTCCCCATACTGTCTGCACCAATCCCCCATACTGTTTCCTCATACATACTCTTTATTTTGTGTCCTCAAATCTCCCCACACATTAAATCCCCCCATCCTCAATCTCCCACACACATTAAGTACCCCCCATCCCCACTCCAAATCCCCCCACACATTAAATAACCCCCATCCCCACTCCAAATCCCCCCACACATTAACCCAATCCCCACTCATTAACCCCCATCAGCACTCCAAATCCCCCCACCCCCACTCCAAATACCCCCACACATTAACCCCCATCCCCATTCATTAACCCCCACACACATTGACCCCATCCCCACTCATTAACCCCATCCCCACATTAACCCCCATCCCCACTCATTAACGCCCCCACACATTAACCTCCATCCCCACATTAACCCCCATCCCCACTCATTAACGCCCACACACATTAACTCCCATCCCCAGTCATTAACCCCCACACACATTGACCCCCATCCCCATTCATTAACCCCCACACACATTGACCCCCATCCCCACTCATTAACCCCATCCCCACATTAACCCCCATCCCCACTCATTAACGCCCCCACACATTAACCCCCATCCCCATTCATTAACCCCCATCACATTAAATAACCCCCATCTCTACTCCAAATCCCCCCACACATTAACCCCATGGCATCCCCACTCATTAACCCCCACACACATTAACCCCCATCCCCACTCTAAATACCCCCACACTTTAAACGCCATCCCCTCTACAAATCCCCCCCATCTCCACTCATTAACTACCCCTCATCTGCCATCTTCGGTGGTTCTTCAGCTCCACAGTGGAGCACACTTACCACCAACGTTTGCTTTGGGCGCCGGGGAGTGATGTCAGTAGCGTGATCACATGACCTGATCACGATGCTGACGTCGCTCTTACCCGGCGGTCAGAGCTTCATTTGTACTGGCGTCTGTATAGACGCCAGTACAATTGTTCCCTGGGAGCCGGCACACGCTCCTTCTCTGCGCCGGCTGTCAGCTTGACAGCTGACACAGAGAACCGCCGACTCCCAGGCCAGGGGGGCGGCAGAACGCAGCCACCAGGGAGGACACTGCGGACCGCTGCATTAGGCGGCCCGACTGCGCCCCCCTGCTGGCTGCGCCCGGGGCAACCTCCCCGGCTGCCCCCCCCTAGATACGGCCCTGCCATAAAAGCACCAATACATCCAGCAAAACGGCCAAATGTGCCATATGCAGTACGAAACTTCCCTTTAATTGGGAGAAAAAGTTATGCCAAGCATGCACAGATAAAGTGGTCAGGGCTGAGCACCCGTCATTAATTGACGAGATCCGCAGCTTGGCTACCCATCAGGTTCAGACCTCTTTAGCTGCCCTGTCCCCCCCTCCAGCTCCACCTCCACCTCCACCCCCTCTGATTATGGGCTCACCACCTTAAAAAAAACGGAGGATTCAGGTGGAGGATTCAGAATCCGAGTCGGAGAGATCATTCAACTCGAGCTCCGAAAATTGAGAGCAACCAGGGATCTCTAGGGCACCTGACATTAGAAGGTATCTCCTTTCCACAGAATACGTGGAGGAGATGATTAGCGCAGTACGCGCCACTATGGGCCTAGAAGATGAACCTGTCACGCAAACAGCTCAGGATCGCATGTTTGGGGGATATGAAGGACCTAAACGAGCAGGCTTTCCAATTCATAAAAGCATAGCAGACATGATCTCTCAGGAATGGGAATACCCTGAGAAACGCTACTCAGACCCTTCAAAGCTCCATCATAGATTTCCTCTGGAAGGAGAGGAGTTTAAATGGGACATCCCGAAGGTCGATGTCCAGGTGGCAAGGAAGACGGTTCTACCATTTGATGATGCGTCTCAGCTTAGAGACCCAATGGACCGTAAAGCTGAAAGCCTCCTGAGGAAAACATGGGAAACCTCTGCGGCTGTCTTGTCGGACACTGTTCACACCAGGGTGTCCGGCAGACAGCGGTAATACCCTGTTCCACTACAGTATTGTCATGTCGGACACTGTTCACACCAGGGTGTCCGGCAGACAGCGGTAATACCCTATTCCACTACAGTATGCTCAGGGACTTTGTTGGGTATTCTGTTCCAGTCGGGATAGGGTTAACAAGGTTGTCATGCTGGCTGAGGGCTGGGCCACGCCCTTGGTCTTTAAATAGTCCGTCCTGACTATGGGCGTCGCCGACTATAGCTTTAGCCTAGTGCTAGCAATACCGGTCAGCAGTGGTGGTGTTGGAGCGTCTGATATCTGGTGCAGTATATCCCTCAGTGGTTCTTTCTCCAATCTGTTATATATATATATATTTGGTTGCCCTTGCACATTATTGTATTCCCTTGTGTATTAACGGTGTGGTGTTTCTTTTACCCCTGTCCATACGTATTTGTGGGGTCTGTGTCTGGTCCCCTCACTGGGTGGAGGGTGGTGGGTTCAGCTTAGGGCTGGACAGGTGACAAGGACAGGGTGGAGGCCCAGGCAGGCACACCTTCAGTGTAAACCCTGGGTAGAGGGACAGACAGGGTTTTCCCTAGTCTGAGGGACATCACAGGGGTCCCGGGGTTTTAGCCTAAAGTAACCTAGGCATACCATGACATTATAGTCGGCCCAAATACTAAAGTAAGAAAAAAAAAAAAAAAAGTATAGATAGGGAATATAGGGGTTACTTACTATGGATCCTATACTTTCCCTAACCAAGCAGCTGGAGGCTCTATCCATACAGGTCACTGAACTTAGGGGGGCGGTCCAGCAACAAGGCCTGTCAGCTCCTGCAGTACCTGCTGAGGCTGCAGCCAGGGCAGCTGAACCCAAGTTTCCCCTTCCTGAACGATTTGCTGGTGATCGTGGTAAGTTCACGGTTTTTCGTGAATCATGCAAATTGTATTTCCGTATGCGTCCACAGTCCTCAGGTAATGAGGCTCAATGTGTGGGCTTGGTGATTTCTTTGCTGAGTGGTGACCCACAGGCCTGGGCCTTTTCACTCCCGTCTGACTCACCGGCATTTGAGTCTGTAGATTTTTTTTTCTCTGCTCTAGGTTTGATCTATGACGATCCGGATAGATTAAACTTAGCAGAGTCTAAGATACGCTCACTGCTACAGGGTGATCGACCAGCTGAGGATTACTGCACGGAATTCCGGCGCTGGGCGGTGGACACGCAGTGGAATGACCCTGCGCTTAGAAGTCAATTTTTGCATGGGGTTTCTGGAAGGGTTAAACAGACTCTCCTAATGTACGAGACTCCTGCCTCTCTGGAGGCTGCGATGGCACTTGTAGTACGCATAGACCGCCGTCTCCGTCAGGGGGCGCTGGTTTCTTTGCCTCCGGGAGGTGGGGGAGTTGTAGGTGAGGTTGCCTCGGGTGAATCCGTGGAACCCATGCAGATCGCTGGTATAGCACAGTCACCGAGTAACAAGCCTAAACGTCCTTGGTACAGAAGGCAGGGGGTTTGTTTTTTTTGTGGCAAAGGAGGACATTTTATTAACGCTTGCCCCCTGGTACCTAAGAAGGGCGTGCCGGCGGAAAACTGATAGGCTCAGAGGGTTTGGAGGAGTCTAGTCTGAGCCTTTGTGTATCCTCCGTCATGGTTTCCCAGTGTATGCTCCCTGCTAGGGTGGTACTTGGGGGGCAAATGCTCTCTATTACAGTGTTTGTTGATAGTGGCTCAGCTGCCAATCTCATTGATGAGAAGTTCGCGCATACAGCGGGATTTCCGGTGGAGAAATTGCCGAACCCCATCCTGGTGGTTACCATCAATGCTTCCCCGTTGTCTCAAGGGGAGATCACAGAGTGTGTGTTGGATATACAACTCCACATCGGAGTATTACACTCAGAGCGGGTAACTTGTAAGGTGCTTAGTAACTTACCGGCTCAGATGGTTCTGGGCTTTCCATGGTTGTCAATGCATAATCCTGTTATTGATTGGAAGACCCAGGACATAATTCAGTGGAGCACGGAGTGTCAGGAGAGGTGCCTGGCTACATGTATTTCCGCTTTGACTCCCAGTATCCCGGAGCCGTTGCTGGACTATGCGGATGTATTTTCTGAGAAGGGTTGTTCAGAACTACCACCGCATCGCCCCTATGACTGTGCTATTAGGTTGAAACCAGGGGCCAAGTTACCTAAAGCTAGAATGTTTAATATCTCAGGTCCCGAGAGGCTAGCTCTCAAGGAGTACATTGCGGATAGTCTGAGCAAGGGTCATATTAGACCTTCCTCTTCTCCTCTGGCTGCTGGCTTCTTCTTTGTTAAAAAGAAGGATGGCGGTTTACGCTCGTGTCTGGATTTCCGAGAACTCAACCAGATTACGGTTCGTGATCCTTACACTATGCCACTTATACCCGATTTGTTCAACCAAGTGGTTGGTGCCAAGTGGTTCTCCAAACTGGACCTCAGGCGGGTGTACAATCTTATAAGAGTCCGTCAGGGGGATGAGTGGAAGACGGCGTTCAATACCCCTGAGGGTCACTTTGAGAGTTTGGTAATGCCGTTTGGGTTGACTATGGCACCGGCGGTCTTTCAACATTTCATAAATGATGTCTTCTCTCATTTGTTGGGGAGATTTGTTATAATTTATCTAGACGACATCCTCATTTTCTCTTGCGACCATGATACACATATAGAGCATGTTAGACAGGTCCTGCAGTTGCTCAGAGAGAACAGGCTCTATGTCAAGCTTGAAAAATGTGTGTTTGTCGTACAGGAGCTACCGTTCTTGGGTTATATAATCTCCGCCTCAGGGTTTAAGATGGACACCGCAAAGGTGCAGGCGGTACTACATTGGGATTGGCCTGATAATCTTAAGGCGCTTCAGCGATTTCTTGGCTTCTCCAATTACTATAGGAAATTTATTAAGAATTTCTCTATGATTGCCAAACCACTGACTGACATGACTAAGAAGGGTACCGACTTTTCTGACTGGTCTGAGCCTGCGGTACAGGCGTTTGAATTCCTCAAGAATAGTTTTGCCTCAGCGCCCATTCTGGTGCAGCCCGATGTCTCCTTACCGTTTGTCGTGGAGGTGGATGCGTCGGAGGTTGGAGTGGGGGCTGTACTGTCTCAGGGCCCATCTTGGGCCAAGTTGCAACCGTGTGCCTACTTCTCCAAGAAGCTGTCGCCTGCGGAGCGTAATTATGATATTGGCAACAGGGAATTGTTGGCCATCAAATTGGCATTTGAGGAGTGGCGACACTTCTTGGAGGGGGCTGTTCATCAGATTACTGTGATAACCGACCATAAGAATTTGCTTTATTTAGAATCTGCTAAGCGCCTGTCCTCCAGACAGGCTCGCTGGGCATTATTCTTCACCCGGTTCAACTTCATTGTTACCTATCGACCTGGTTCAAAGAATATTAAGGCAGACGCTTTATCCAGGTGTTTTCCTGGTGGAGAGTTATGTGAAGAGCCGGTGCCTATTCTCCAAAAGGGTGTGGTGGTATCTGCCATCACGACAGAAATTGAGGCAGAGATTGCGGAGGCTCAGGAGGAGGTACCGCCGGGTTTGCCTGCTAATAAATCTTTTGTGCCACTACATCTACGCTCTAGAGTGTTAGGCGAACATCACGACACGGTACTGGCAGGTCATCCAGGGGTTAAGAGCACTCTGGAACTGGTATCGCGTTGTTTTTGGTGGCCTAAAATCCGGCAGGTTGTGGCCTCATATGTGTCTGCCTGTACCACGTGCGCACGGGCCAAGACTCCTCGTTCCCTTCCCGCTGGTAGGTTGCAGCCTCTCGGGGTGCCCAGTAAGCCATGAACTGAGATTTCCATGGATTTTATTACAGACTTGCCCGCCTCGGCGGGGAACTCGGTCATTTTGGTAATTGTTGATAGGTTCTCCAAAATGTCACATTTCGTTGCTTTACCATCTTTGCCCAATGCTAAGACTCTTGCTCAGATATTTATTCGCGAGGTGGTCAGACTTCATGGTGTCCCATCTGACATTGTGTCTGATCGAGGTACGCAGTTTGTGGCAAAGTTTTGGAGAGCTTTTTGTTCTCGCCTTGGGATCAAATTATCTCATTCATCGGCTTTCCACCCTCAGTCGAATGGGCAGACTGAGCGGATGAACCAAAACCTGGAGCAATACTTGCGCTGCTTTGTTTCCGACAATCAGGAAGAGTGGTCAGCGTTTCTTCCTCTGGCAGAATTTGCAATAAACAACCATTGCCAGGAATCGTCTGGGGAATCTCCTTTTTTTTGTGTGTATGGTCAACATCCTCAATTTTCTACCTTGCGTCAGGGGTGCTCGGTTGGCATCCCTGAGGAGGACCAGTTGGGAGCTCAATTGTCGTCTGTTTGGAGGAGAGTTAAGCAGCGCTTGTTGAAGGTGGGTTCCAGGTACAAACAGGTGGCTGACTGCAGACGTGTGCCAGGTCCGGACCTGTGTGTGGGTGATTGGGTGTGGTTATCAACAAGGAACATCAGGCTCAAAATACCGTCACTTAAGTTGGGTCCCAGGTTCATTGCCCCATTTAGGATCTCCGCAGTGATCAATCCCGTGGCATTTCGTTTGGAGTTGCCAGCTGTGTATAAGATTCATAATGTGTTTCACAAAGCATTGCTAAAAAAGGTCGTGGGTTTGGCGAATGGTTCTCCCGGGCCACCACCTCCCGTCTTGGTGGATGGCGCGTTGGAATTTGAGGTGTCCAAAATGGTGGACTATAGGGTTGTGCATCGCACTCTACAGTACCTGGTCCACTGGCGTGGCTATGGTCCTGAGGAGAGGACATGGGTGCCGGCCTCAGACATTCATGCTGATCGACTGGTTACTATGTTCCATCGTCGCCATCCGGACAAGCCAGGTCCTCGACATGGTGAGGTTCCGGAGGTCCCTCGTAGAAGGCGGGGTACTGTCATGTCGGACACTGTTCACACCAGGGTGTCCGGCAGACAGCGGTAATACCCTGTTCCACTACAGTATTGTCATGTCGGACACTGTTCACACCAGGGTGTCCGGCAGACAGCGGTAATACCCTATTCCACTACAGTATGCTCAGGGACTTTGTTGGGTATTCTGTTCCAGTCGGGATAGGGTTAACAAGGTTGTCATGCTGGCTGAGGGCTGGGCCACGCCCTTGGTCTTTAAATAGTCCGTCCTGACTATGGGCGTCGCCGACTATAGCTTTTGCCTAGTGCTAGCAATACCGGTCAGCAGTGGTGGTGTTGGAGCGTCTGATGTCTGGTGCAGTATATCTCTCAGTTGTTCTTTCTCCTATCTGTTATATATATATATATTTGGTTGCCCTTGCACATTATTGTATTCCCTTGTGTATTAACGGTGTGGTGTTTCTTTTACCCCTGTCCATACGTATTTGTGGGGTCTGTGTCTGGTCCCCTCACTGGGTGGAGGGTGGTGGGTTCAGCTCAGGGCTGGACAGGAGACAGGGACAGGGTGGAGGCCCAGGCAGGCACACCTTCAGTGTAAACCCTGGGTTGAGGGACAGACAGGGTTTTCCCTAGTCTGAGGGACACCGCAGGGCTCCCGGGGTTTTAGCCTAAAGTAACCTAGGCATACCATGACATTATAGTCGGCCCAAATACTAAAGTAAGAAAAAAAAAAAAAAAAGTATAGATAGGGAATATAGGGGTTACTTACTATGGATCCTATACTTTCCCTAACCAAGCAGCTGGAGGCTCTATCCATACAGGTCACTGAACTTAGGGGGGCGGTCCAGCAACAAGGCCTGTCAGCTCCTGCAGTACCTGCTGAGGCTGCAGCCAGGGCAGCTGAACCCAAGTTTCCCCTTCCTGAACGATTTGCTGGTGATCGTGGTAAGTTCACGGTTTTTCGTGAATCATGCAAATTGTATTTCCGTATGCATCCACAGTCCTCAGGTAATGAGGCTCAACGCGTGGGCTTGGTGATTTCTTTGCTGAGTGGTGACCCACAGGCCTGGGCCTTTTCACTCCCGTCTGACTCACCGGCATTTGAGTCTGTAGATTTTTTTTTCTCTGCTCTAGGTTTGATCTATGACGATCCGGATAGTTTAAACTTAGCAGAGTCTAAGATACGCTCACTGATACAGGGTGATCGACCAGCTGAGGATTACTGCACAGAATTCCGGCGCTGGGCGGTGGACACGCAGTGGAATGACCCTGCGCTTAGAAGTCAATTTTTGCATGGGGTTTCTGGAAGGGTTAAACAGACTCTCCTAATGTACGAGACTCCTGCCTCTCTGGAGGCTGCGATGGCACTTGTAGTACGCATAGACCGCCGTCTCCGTCAGGGGGCGCTGGTTTCGTTGCCTCCGGGAGGTGGGGGAGTTGTAGGTGAGGTTGCCTCGGGTGAATCCGTGGAACCCATGCAGATCGCTGGTATAGCAGTCACCGAGTAACAAGCCTAAACGTCCTTGGTACAGAAGGCAGGGGGTTTGTTTTTTTTGTGGCAAAGGAGGACATTTTATTAACGCTTGCCCCCTGGTACCTAAGAAGGGCGTGCCGGCGGAAAACTGATAGGCTCAGAGGGTTTGGAGGAGTCTAGTCTGAGCCTTTGTGTATCCTCCGTCATGGTTTCCCAGTGTATGCTCCCTGCTAGGGTAGCACTTGGGGGGCAAATGCTCTCTATTACAGAGTTTGTTGATAGTGGCTCAGCTGCCAATCTCATTGATGAGAAGTTCGCGCATACAGCGGGATTTCCGGTGGAGAAATTGCCGAACCCCATCCTGGTGGTTACCATCAATGCTTCCCCGTTGTCTCAAGGGGAGATCACAGAGTGTGTGTTGGATATACAACTCCACATTGGAGTATTACACTCAGAGCGGGTAACTTGTAAGGTGCTTAGTAACTTACCGGCTCAGATGGTTCTGGGCTTTCCATGGTTGTCAATGCATAATCCTGTTATTGATTGGAAGACCCAGGACATAATTCAGTGGAGCACGGAGTGTCAGGAGAGGTGCCTGGCTACATGTATTTCCGCTTTGACTCCCAGTATCCCGGAGCCGTTGCTGGACTATGCGGATGTATTTTCTGAGAAGGGTTGTTCAGAACTACCACCGCATCGCCCCTATGACTGTGCTATTAGGTTGAAACCAGGGGCCAAGTTACCTAAAGCTAGAATGTTTAATATCTCAGGTCCCGAGAGGCTAGCTCTCAAGGAGTACATTGCGGATAGTCTGAGCAAGGGTCATATTAGACCTTCCTCTTCTCCTCTGGCTGCTGGCTACTTCTTTGTTAAAAAGAAGGATGGCGGTTTACGCTCGTGTCTGGATTTCCGAGAACTCAACCAGATTACGGTTCGTGATCCTTACACTATGCCACTTATACCCGATTTGTTCAACCAAGTGGTTGGTGCCAAGTGGTTCTCCAAACTGGACCTCAGGCGGGTGTACAATCTTATAAGAGTCCGTCAGGGGGATGAGTGGAAGACAGCATTCAATACCCCTGAGGGTCACTTTGAGAGTTTGGTAATGCCGTTTGGGTTGACTATGGCACCGGCGGTCTTTCAACATTTCATAAATGATGTCTTCTCTCATTTGTTGGGGAGATTTGTTATACTTTATCTAGACGACATCCTCATTTTCTCTCGCGACCATGATACACATATAGAGCATGTTAGACAGGTCCTGCAGTTGCTCAGAGAGAACAGGCTCTATGTCAAGCTTGAAAAATGTGTGTTTGTCGTACAGGAGCTACCGTTCTTGGGTTATATAATCTCCGCCTCAGGGTTTAAGATGGACACCGCAAAGGTGCAGGCGGTACTACATTGGGATCGGCCTGATAATCTTAAGGCGCTTCAGCGATTTCTTGGCTTCTCCAATTACTATAGGAAATTTATTAAGAATTTCTCTGATTGCCAAACCACTTACTGACATGACTAAAAAGGGTACCGACTTTTCTGACTGGTCTGAGCCTGCGGTACAGGCGTTTGAATTCCTCAAGAATAGGTTTGCCTCAGCGCCCATTCTGGTGCAGCCCGATGTCTCCTTACCGTTTGTCGTGGAGGTGGATGCGTCGGAGGTTGGAGTGGGGGCTGTACTGTCTCAGGGCCCATCTTGGGCCAAGTTGCATCCGTGTGCCTACTTCTCCAAGAAGCTGTCGCCTGCGGAGCGTAATTATGATATTGGCAACAGGGAATTGTTGGCCATCAAATTGGCATTTGAGGAGTGGCGACACTTCTTGGAGGGGGCTGTTCATCAGATTACTGTGATAACCGACCATAAGAATTTGCTTTATTTAGAATCTGCTAAGCGCCTGTCCTCCAGACAGGCTCGCTAGGCATTATTCTTCACCTGGTTCAACTTCATTGTTACCTATCGACCTGGTTCAAAGAATATTAAGGCAGACGCTTTATCCAGGTGTTTTCCTGGTGGAGAGTTATGTGAAGAGCCGGTGCCTATTCTCCAAAAGGGTGTGGTGGTATCTGCCATCACGACAGAAATTGAGGCAGAGATTGCGGAGGCTCAGGAGGAGGTACCGCTGGGGTTGCCTGCTAATAAATCTTTTGTGCCACTACATCTACTGGAGGCGCTGTATCCAGGGTCACGTGTGTTATGGGTCCGCCTTGCGGTATCATCTGCGTCCAGACACACGTGACCGTGACATTATCACCAGCCGCTGCTTTTTTTTTTCTGGTGAGCCTTGGCCATGTGGAGACCTGTGAGTAATTGCTGCCGGGCCTCACTGAGGTGAGTGAGGAGCGGCATGGTGTGCTAGAGCCGCTGCAGCAGCAGTTATCAGGGTCTGGGGCCTCTGCTCAGATAACCAGGAAATCAAAATGGCGGCTGTGATCTTGCTAAAAGCCCCTAGAGTCGCTGCTGGGGAGCGGGACTTGCTCATGCACGCGGGCGTACCCAGGCAGGTGGGAGGAATGGTGCCCCACGGAGCTGCTTGGTATTCCCCGAGGAGAAGGGGTACGTCCCGGTGATGAGCAGACTGGTGTAGAGTCCGCGGGGTTTACGCCAAATCTTCAAATACCACCGAAGTAGCCGCCCCTCCTGGTCGTGTGGAGGCGACAAGTGAGTGTATATTTCCTCCATATCCGGTCCCTCTCCTCCTGGTGTGAGCAGCAGGAGTGCTGCGGGGGAGTAGGGACAAATCTCAACCCTCGCCATTAACCAACCCTGGGAGGCGCAGACCTCATGGTGAAGAGGGTTGGAGGGTGGTGTCCCTTGGTGAATAGCGGGGGTGTGAGTGTGGTGACACAGGAGGACGCCCTTGTTGTCAAGTCCAGAATGAGTTCACTAATTATGACAAACGAATGTGTGTAATAAACGTTCAGGTCCGGACCTGTGTGTGAACGAGCGTGTATGGGTGCCACCAAAAAACATCTTGTGGAAGTGTGTTGTGGAGCCTGATCAGCTCATAACAAACAAACATACACATACATAAACTCGTTCCCCAGGTCGGCGCTGTGGAGATGAGTGGTGCCTCCAAAATGAACTGTATTGCCAATATCAGCGGTGTGTTTGTCATAAACCTGAAGTGACAGGTAGTGGTGGGGTGAACTCAGGATCTGGGCGTCCCCGCTGTACGTGTTTCCCTAATGAGGAGTGGTCTTGAGGGTCCAGAGGCCCCTCATTAAGGAGGGGGTACTGTCATGATCTGAATTTGATCTGACAGTTTTAAATTGCACAGGGTGAATTTTTTTTTACTTTGGCAAGTGCCAAGTGACTTGACTGTCCCCGGTGGTGGTTAGTGGTATTGCACTTTAGGTTTAATGTGCACATAATCATGAATCAGGTCTGGGGCTCTATAAATGAGTCTCAGGGTGTGTAATCACGGCTGGTGATATTCATTCATTCCTTGTTTCTGAGTTGGTGAGAGCCTGGTGGAAGGATGGAGCTGAGGAGGAGTCCTGCGCAGCTTAGCCAGGGGGGACGTGTGTCAGCTATGGTGTCTGGACGAAGGGCTGGCATGGCGTGGTGGGGTCGCAGTGATGGTGTCAGCAGGAAGTGTCTGCATGGACTGGTGGAGTGGCTACTATGGAGAGTGGCACTCACCATGTGGGACTTGGCTGCTGAGCTGGACTCAAGCATGCTTGACTTCGTGGCAGAAGCTGAACTCATCTTTGGGACTCTGTTACTAAGCAGCAGCAACTGGTGGTGGACTCTGCTCCAAGGCTGCACGATGGTGAAGGATCCTGTTATGGTGATGGATCCGGGTGGAGGAGAAGACGCACGCAGGTGGAGGGCTCTGTTGCAGGAGCATAAGCACAGAGCATAAAGCTAAGTGGTGTCCCCCTGTATTGTCTCTTTCCCTCATGTGTGTTATTAGTGCAGTGGTGGGATTAGTCTCCGCACCGCCCAATTCCCTAGTGAGGGTTTAGGGTCAGGGCGAGCAAGGGTTTAAGGTTCGCGTGCGGCGCCCGGTGCGGAACCGGCATAGGGAACGTTAGGAGTGCAGGGACACTGGCTCAGGGGAGCTCAGGAGGTCTCCACTTCCCTATTCCCTATTGCAGGGCCCACCATTGTTAATGTTTCCCAGGTCCCCCTTATTATTTAATTTGCCTTACTGGAGACGAGGTTTCCAGAATGTATGTATAACGTGTAATTCCTAAATTCGCCAGGTGGAGGCGGTGTATCCATCTGCACGTTTTATTATTTAAATTCGCCCCACTGGAGGCGCTGTATCCAGGGTCACGTGTGTTATGGGTCCACCTTGCGGTATCATCTGCGTCCAGACACACGTGACCGTGACACAGGGGAGTTGAGAATAATAATAAACCTAAAAGGCCTCAACCGACACATTGCATACCACAAATTCAAAATGGAGTCGGTAAAGACAGCCATTCCTCTAATAGGGCAGTCTTACTTTATGGCAACTATAGATCTGAAGGATGCCTATTTCCACATCCCCATCCATCCTTCCCACAGAAAGTATCTGAGGTTCGCGGTCCACCAGGGTCCAGAAATAAGACACTTTCAATACAACGTGCTTCCATTTGGGATATCATCTGCTCCTCGAGTATTCTCCAGGATCATGACGGAGGCTGTGTCCCACATCAGAAGCCAGGGCATATGTATTGTACCCTACCTCGACGACCTACTAATAATAGGAGCCTCCTACTGGACTCTGGAACTACAGATGACTCAGACCCTGAGTATTCTCCAGTCGTTAGGATGGATCCCGAACATAAAGAAATCACAGATCCAACCCTCCCAGGAGGTGAAATTCTTAGGAATCCTACTGGATTCAAAAAATCAAATGTCCTTCCTCCCGGAGGAGCACCATAGATCCATAATATCAAGGATCTCAGAGTTCAGGGAACAGAGATCCCCGACCCTCAGGTCAGCTATGTCCATACTAGGGTCTATGACCTCCTGTATCCAGTCAGTACCTTGGGCACAGGCCCACTCCAGAATGCTCCAGTCCCATATCTTAAGAAGCAGGAATCAGGATCACACCTGTCTGAACAAAAAGGTCCGGACCCCAGGGGTAGTGAGAGCCTCGCTGGCATGGTGGATGTACCACAAGATCCTGTGCAGGGGAATCAACTGGTCTCAGACCCCTTTAGTCACGGTAACAACAGACGCCAGCAAAAAAAAGGCTGGGGAGCTGTAGTGTCTTGTCACCCATTCCAGGGGTTATGGAGCCAGAAAGTGAGCGCAAAGTCCTCAAACTTCAGAGAGCTGAAGGCAGTGGAAGAAGCTCTACTGGCAGCAAGACACCTGGTCCGGGGCAAGCACATGAGAGTCTACTCAGACAATATAACAACAGTGGCCCATCTCAGGCACCAGGGGGGTACGAGATCCAGCAGCCTGGAGGGCCTCTCAAACCGAATATTTTCCTGGGCCGGAAAGCACCTCCGTTCTTTGACGGAAATTCACCTGAAGTGTACCGCCAATCTTCAGGCAGATTTCCTAAGCAGAAGATGTATCCAGCCTGGCGAGTGGACCCTGAGCAAAGTAAACTTCCAGAAACTGGTCGACAGGTGGGGCCTCCCGGAGGTGGACCTATTAGCCTCAGGAGAGAATGCTCAAGTGGAAAACTACTTTTCACTGAACCCCAGGGACAGGTCCCTGGGAGTGGATGCCTTCGCCCACAGGTGGAGGTTCCATCTAGCTTACGCCTTCCCGTCAGTCCCAATCCTTGCCTCAACCCTGAAGAAGATTCGGGACGATAAAACCCCAACCATCCTAGTAGCTCCGTTATGGCCAAAGAGGAGCTGGTACTCTCTGATCACGGAGCTGGTGGTAGACGGACCATTCATCCTACCCATGGAAAACGACCTTCTCTCGCAAGGCCCCCTACATTGCCCAAACCTCTGGGGAATGAGGTTGGCGGCCTGGCTACTGAAGCCCAGATCCTGAGGGCCAGGGGCTTATCAGAGGTGGTAATAAAGACCCTCCAGAAATCCCAAAAACTGGTCACTATCGCTATATATAATAAAATATGGAAGAGGTTCTCTTTGTGGTGTCTACCAGACTTGCCTGACCCAGAGAAGCCTAATATTTCTCGTATCCTGGATTTCTTGCAGAGGGGGCTAGAACTAGGTCTAAAACCTACCACATTGAAAATACAAGTGTAAGCATTAAGTTCTATGTTCGACTGTGACTTGGCCAACCACAGATGGATTAGAACAGGGGTCCTCAAACTTTTTAAACAGGGGGCCAGATTACGGTCCCTCGGACCGTTGGAGGGCCGGAATATAGTTTAAAAAAAAATTATGAATAAATTCCTGTGCACACTGCACATATCTTATTTAGAAGTAATAAAACAAAAATAGGAACAAATACAATATTAAAAATGAAGTTAAATCATCAAACTTACCGATTTTTTTTGGGTTCTTCGAATATCCTACACTTCGAGTCAATTTTTTCTCTTTCTTGATATCATTGTTTCCTAGGGATTCAAAATTGCTATTAGCAAAATACCAATATATATACAGCTCTACAAAAACAATATACCAGCAATAAAACTGCCCACACAGAGACATACAGACTGCACTGCCCATCAATGCAGGCTGATCAGTGCCCATCAATGCAGCCTGATCAGTGCCTATCAATGCAGCCTCACCAGTGCCCATATTGGTGGAACTCCACTTTTACCTCAGGCTCAGACTGGTGTGGTGCAAGAATCCCCAATAGGCAGCATTGGTCCCTAAAAGGCAGGTAAATGTACCCAATAGGCAGCATATGTCTCCAATAGGCAGGTAAATGTCCCCAATAGGCAGCACAGGTCCCCAAAAGGCAGGTAAATGTCCACAGTAGGCAGCACAGGTCCCCAAAAGGCAGGTAAATGTCCCCAATAGGCAGCACAGGTCCCCAAAAGGCAGGTAAATGTCCCCAGTAGGCAGCACAGGTCCCCAATAGGCAGGTAAATGTCCCCAATAGGCAGCACAGGTCTCCATTAGGCAGGCAAATGTCCCCATTAGGCAGGTAAGTGTCCCCATTAGGCAGGTAAATGTCCCCATTAGGCAGCACAGGTCCCCAATAGGCAGGTAAATGTTCCCATTAGGCAGCACAGGTCCCCAATAGGCAGGTAAATGTCCCCAATAGACAGGTAAATGTCCCCATTAGGCAGCACAGGTCCCCATTAGGCAGCACAGGTTCCCAATAGGCAGATAAATGTCCCCATTAGGCAGCACAGGTCCCCATTAGGCAGCACAGGTCCCCAATAGGCAAGTAGATGTCCCCATTAGGCAGGTAAATGTCCCCATTAGGCAGCACAGGTCCCCAATAGGCAGGTAAATGTCCCCAATAGGCAGGTAAATGTCCCCAATAGGCAGCACAGGTCCCCATTAGGCAGCACAGGTTCCCAATAGGCAGATAAATGTCCCCATTAGGCAGCACAGGTCCCCATTAGGCAGCACAGGTCCCCAATAGGCAGGTAGATGTCCCCATTAGGCAGGTAGATGTCCCCATTAGGCAGATAAATGTCCCCATTAGGCAGATAAATGTCCCCATTAGGCAGATAAATGTCCCCAATAGGCAGGTAAATGTCCCCATTAGGCAGCACAGGTCCCCATTAGGCAGCACAGGTCCCCAATAGGCAGGTAAATGTCCCCAATAGGCAGCACAGGTCCCCAATAGGAAGGTAAATGTCCTCAATAGGCAGGTAAATGTCCCCACTAGGCAGGAAAATATCCCCAATAGGTAGCACAGATCCCCACTAGGCAGAACAATGTCCCCACTAGGCAGGAAAATGTCCCCAATAGGTAGCACAGGTCCCCACTAGGCAGAACAATGTCCCCACTAGGCAGGAAAATGTCCCCAATAGGTAGCACAGATCCCCACTAGGCAGGAAAATGTCCCCACTAGGCAGGAAAATATCCCCACTAGGCAGGAAAATATCCCCAATAGGTAGCACAGATCCCCACTAGGCAGGAAAATGTCCCCACTAGGCAGGAAAATAATAATAATAATAATCTTTATTTATATAGCGCCAACATATTCCGCAGCGCTTTACAGTTTAACAGTTTCAAAACACAAGTCATAAGTAACAACGTTAACAATACAATAATTAAAGCAAAATAAGACGAAATAAGACGACCCTGCTCGTGAGAGCGTACAATCTACAATGAGGTGAGGGAGATACAGAGTACAGGTGTGTATTTACAATGGTGTATTTACATTGATGGTCCAGCCATCTTGCGGGAGTGAAGGATGGATGGAGATAGTGAATGGGCTACACACACACACTTACACAGAGAATGACTTTGATTAGTGAATGTGATAGGCCGCTCTGAACAAGTGTGTTTTGAGGGAGCGCCTAAAACTATGCAAATTGTGGATAGTCCTGATTTCTTGGGGTAGAGCATTCCAGAGGATAGGAGCAGCACGGGAGAAGTCTTGGAGTCGGGAGTGGGAGTTACGGATTAGTGCAGAGGTTAGTCGAAAGTCGTTTGCAGAGCGCAGCGATCGGCTAGGCCGATAGACAGAAATGAGAGAAGAGATGTAAGGGGGTGCCGCACTGTGGAGAGCTTTGTGGGTGAGAACAAGTACTTTGAATTGGATCCTATAATGAATGGGCAGCCAATGTAAGGACTGGCGAAGAGCGGACGCGTCCGAGTACCGATTAGCCAGATGGACGATCCTGGCCGCTGCATTAAGTATGGACTGGAGAGGGGATAGTCGAGTGACGGGGAGGCCAATTAATAGAGCATTACAGTAATCCAGGCGAGAGTGGATCAATGCTACAGTGAGGGTTTTTGTTGTTTCCATAGTGAGAAAAGGGCGGATTCTAGAGATGTTCTTTAGGTGTAAGCGGCAAGAGCGGGCAAGGGATTGTATATGGGATGTGAAGGAGAGATTGGTGTCAAACATAACACCCAGAGAGCGCGCCTGCTCCCGGGGTGTTATTGTGGTACCACCCACGGAGAGGGAAATATCAGATTTAGGGAGGTTAGTAGACGGCGGGAGCAGAAGAAGTTCAGTTTTGGAGAGGTTGAGTTTCAGATAGAGAGCGGACATGATATTGGAGACTGCGGACAGACAGTCACTGGCGTTCTGTAGTACAGCGGGGGTAAGGTCGGGGGAAGACGTGTATAGTTGTGTGTCATCAGCATAAAGATGGTACTGAAAGCCAAATCTGCTGATGGTCTGTCCAATTGGGGCAGTGTAGAGAGAGAAAAGAAGGGGGCCAAGGACTGAGCCCTGAGGTACCCCGACAGCAAGAGGAAGAGGAGATGACGTGGAGCCAGAGAACAAAACACTGAAGGAGCGGTCAGAGAGATAGGAAGAGAACCAGGAGAGTGCAGTGTCCTTAATGCCTAGTGACTGGAGCCTAGAGAGTAGGAGATGGTGGTCAACAGTATCGAAAGCTGCAGATAGGTCAAGAAGAATGAGCAGAGAGTGGTCACCGTTACGTTTTGCTGTCAGAAGGTCATTGGTCACTTTGATGAGTGCAGTTTCAGTCGAATGTAGGGGGCAGAAGCCGGACTGTGAAGGGTCTAGAAGGGAGTGAATGGAGAGGTAACAGGTAAGGCGGGAGTAAGCTAGGCGTTCCAAAAGTTTAGAGATGAAGGGGAGATTGGAGACTGGTCTGTAGTTGTTTGTGCAGGATGGGTCGAGAGCAGGTTTCTTTAGTAATGGAGTAACGATGGCGTGTTTGAAGAAGGATGGGAAAATGCCCGAGGAGAGGGAGAGATTAAAGATTGTAGTTAGGTGGGTTGTGACGACTGGAGAGAGAGACTGGAGGAGATGTGAGGGAATGGGGTCGGTAGTGCATGTAGTCGGACGAGAAGAAGAGAGGAGTCTGGAGACTTCTTCTTCTGTGATGGGATCAAATGTGGAGAGTGAGCCAGGGGAGATGTAGGAAGGGATGGGAGTCACAGCACTTGGTGGTTGGGAGCAGATTTCTTGACGGATATTATCTATTTTTTCTGTAAAGTGGGAGGCCAGGTCATCAGCACAAATGTCTGTGATAGGGGCTTGTGCTTTTGGCCTGAGGAGAGAGTGAAAAGTGTCAAAAAGTTTCTTGGGGTTGTTGGCTAGTGAGGAGATCAGGGTGGTAAAGTAGGTCTGTTTGGCAAGGTGAAGGGCAGCGTTATAGGTTCTTAACATAAATTTGAAGTGCATGAAGTCCTCTGGTGTGCGGGTTTTTCTCCATAAGCGGTCAGCACTCCTGGAGCATCGCTGGAGAAGTTGAGTTTGCGATGTGAGCCAGGGCTGTTTTACTCTGTGTTTGGAGGTTCTGAGGGTGAGGGGAGCTACTTGGTCAAGGGTGCTTCTAAGAGTGTCATTGTAGTGATGAACAGCCAGATTAGGACAGGAAAGAGAGGAGATTGGGGAGAGATGAGTGTAGGGAATCTGAAAGTGTCTGAGGGTTAATAACTTGTAGATTTCTGACTGTGTGGTAGGTAGGAATGAGCTGGGGTGGGCGAGGATTTGTGAGCGTGAAGGAGAGAATGTTGTGGTCAGAGAGTGGAAGCGGTGAGTTATTTAGGTGGGAGATTGAACAGAGCCGGCAGAAGACCAGATCAAGGGTGTTACCGTCCTTATGTGTCTCAGAGGTTGAAAGCTGTGAGAGGCCTAGAGAGGTGGTTAGTAATAGAAGCTGGGATGCAGATGTGGAATTAGGGCTGTTAATGGGGATGTTGAAGTCTCCCAGGATGAGGGTTGGTAGCTCTGAGGACATGAAGTGTGGCAGCCAGGCTGAAAAGTGGTCAAGGAAGTGGGTGGGTGAGCCTGGGGGCCGGTATATGACCGCTACCCTGAGGGAGAGGGGACAGAAGAGCCTGATGGTGTGGACCTCAAAAGAAGGGAATAAGAGTGATGGGACTGGGGGGATGACCTGGAAAGTGCATTGTGGGGACAGGAGTATGCCAACTCCACCACCAGGTCTGTTTGTGGGTCTCGGGGAATGAGAGAATTGTAAGCCACCGTAGGAACTGGCAGCAGGAGAGACAGTGTCGGAATCCTGAATCCAGGTTTCGGTGAGGGCCAACAGATTAAGAGAGTTGCTCAGAAAGTAGTTGTGTAGGAAAGGAAGCTTGTTACAAGCAGACCGTGGATTCCAGAGGGCACAATTAAAAGATGGAGATAAGGGCGTGCAAGTAATGTTAATCAGATTATTGTGGTTTTGATATGAGGTAGGGTAGGGGTTGAGGTTGGGGGATGGTGGACCAGGGTTGGGGGAGATGTCCCCTGAAATCAGTAGGAGAAGGAAGATAAAGAGCCAATAGTTGTTGGAATTGCAAGTAGTTTTTTTCTGCGATGTGTTTGGGCAAGATGGGCTGAGGTTTCTCAGGAAGGTGAGGAGTGTGTGGGAGCTGTACATGGGAGAAGGAAGTATAGAGGGGCTGATTGGAAAATATCCCCAATAGGTAGCACAGATCCCCACTAGGCAGAACAATGTCCCCACTAGGCAGGAAAATATCCCCAATAGGTAGCACAGGTCCCCACTAGGCAGGAAAATATCCCCAATAGGTAGCACAGGTCCCCACTAGGCAGGAAAATGTCCCCACTAGGCAGAAAAATGTCCCCAAAAGGTAGCACAGGTCCCCACTAGGCAGGAAAATGTCCCCAATAGGTAGCACAGGTCCCCACTAGGCAGGTAAATGACCCCAATTGGACTCGGCATTAAAAAAAAAAAAAAAAAAAAGTACTCACCTATGTCCCCGCTCTGCTCTGAAGAGGCGCCTGCTCGTCTCCATCTTCTTCCGGCACAGGCCCAGGCGGCGTGACGTCATCAGACCGCGCAGGCGGCGTGATGACAATCACGTCGTCTCTGTGCACTGTGCTGCGCCTTTCCTCGGCGCCTCGTCCCGCCCGCAATTACACGGCCCGCCGACACTGAACTGCAGTGCAGTTCATGAGCTCAAAGTCGGCCTGGCCAGGGGCCGGATAAAAGTCTTTGGAGGGCCGCATGCGGCCCGCGGGCCGTAGTTTGAGGACCCCTGGATTAGAAGATTCCTGACATCGGCCACTAGACTTCATCCAAAGAAGCTAATAGCGGTCCCAACATGGGACTTGAATGTGATACTTACGGGACTCACTCAATCTCCCTTTGAGCCCTTGTCATCCTGCACGTCTCAGCTCCTCACCTGTAAAGTGGCCTTCCTTGTAGCAATAACTTCAGCAAGTCGAGTAGGAGAGCTCCAGGCGCTCTCAGTTAGGGAACCCTACCTAACTGTTAGAGATGATTCCATAGTTCTCTCTCTTGACCCATTTTTATTGCCGAAGGTAGTGTCCGACTTCCATAGGTCACAGAATATCCTTCCGTCATTTTGTCAGAACCCAGAAAACCCCAAAGAGGAGGTGTTTCATACGCTGGATGTAAGACGTATAGTTCTCCACTACCTGGAGTGTACCTAACACTATAGAGTCGACCACAACCTATTTATCCATACCTCTGGCCCAAACAGAGGGAAGAAAGTGGCGAAGAACACCATTGCCAATTGGATTAGAAGGGCTATCTCTGAAGCTTACCTGATGCAAAACATCACTCCCCCTGCTGGAATCAAGGCGCATTCAAGACGATCTACCTCTACGTCATGGGCTGAGAGGGCAGGCGCATCTTCAGAGCAGATTTGTAGGGCAGCAACTTGGTCCTCCTTACATACCTTTACTAGACATTATAGATTAGACCTTGTATCCAACAGGGATCTAGTCTTTGGCCGAAAAGTTCTTCAGGCCGTTGTCCCCCCCTAGTGCAGTATAGGTTGTTATGCCTCCTATGCTGTCGTGGAAGGTGGCTAGAGAAAATAGAATTAGGCTTACTGGTAATTCGGTTTCTAGAAACCTTCCACGACACCACTATTTCTGTCCCTGTATTCTTGGACAAATTCTGAGAATCTTAAAGGTAACCGGTGCTATGGTAATCAGTTGTAAGTCACTGGTGAGAGGGAGGGACCTTTTAACCTCTCATGCTTCCTGTCCCCCATTAGGGCGTGGAGGCGACCTCCTCCTATGTTGTCGTGGAAGGTTTCTAGAAACCGAATTACCGGTAAGCCTAATTCTATTTTCAACTGTATCGTCATCCTGGGTGCTGAGACAGTTGAAAGTATGATGCCGGTGCTGGCATCGGGCCCCCACCCCATCTCACGGGCCCCATAGCAGCCACGTGGTCTGCTGCCATTAGCGTTGTGCCAGTACTATGGGCTATTAGTCCTAAACATATTAATAAGGCTATATTGATATAGTGTCCTACCTACAGTAAATCATGGCTGCAGTCAATGATTTTTTTATAGCACCATAAAGGTAAGTATGGCTGCTGGTCTATAAAAAGCACTAAAGATAGGTAAGCATAACTTATAGTCTCCCCCACAAGTTTCACCTAAGAAAGCTTCATCAGGGGCTTCATATTACCTAGTGGTCTTTGTATATTCTAGCAGCCATACTTCCCCCTCTAGTGCTGCACAAATTCACGGCCTGCAGCCATGACTTAGGTAGGACAATATATAACCTTACTAATATGTTTACGACTAATAGCCGAAAGGGTAGAGGTCCCTCAATACAGGAATCCAATACAATATAGAAATAACACAAAACCACTTTAGTGTTTTTAAAATAGTTTAGGCCATTTTTTATTAAACTAAATAAAAGTCAAGTATTAATTAGAATCCCTTAAAGGGTTTATTTACCCCCCGGGTAATTTGTTACTAGTAATTCTTCAAGCCCAATGAACAATCGCGGATTGTGACTCCTGTTTTTCCTGTTTTTAGCGGTGTATCTCAGCGCTGTAACTCGTCTCTCATACGGGAAAATCAACGAAAAAATAAAAACATTCCGGCTCTTGGAAGAGTAAGTGGAAAAGACAAAAGCATCAAAAAATGAAACATGACTTTAAGGGGTACAAGCTGAGGGTGGAGAAAATCTAATGGTAAATGAGAACGTTTCCGAGCACAAAGGATAATTTGCATTTACTGAAGCAATCGGTTAGTACAGATATAAATGTAGGTGATTCTGATAAAGGGGAACTTCACTAGAGAAGCCAGCAGTGGCATCACTGGGGGTCCTTGAGCCGCGAGGGTCCGATCATGTGATGCTGACATGTAACAAGACTCGCACTTGTCTAATCATTGGGTGTTCGGCCCCTGCAGGGAACAAGGAACGTTTCCCTTCGCTTGCAGCAAGCAGAGATCTTGCAAACTGTGAGAAATGGACCCGGAATGTTTGGCTGTGTAACTTCTCGCTCATTTCTGCATCTTCCTGAGTGTTATCGGTATTATGGGCACCAGACGAGTCACAGACGGATCAGTAAATATCAGTGATGGAGAGGTCTAATGAGAACAGGACATTATTGGGGGACAGGGGGGAGGGGTCGTTATTGCCTTTCAGAGGTGGTGTTTCTAATGTTAATTTTGCAGTTGAACACTTTGCACAGCAGGCAGCTGACGAGGGTGGTCTCGCTCTGATTCCGGCTAATGCTGGTGTACCAGGCCTCGGAGGACGTCCAGCGCTGCGCTCCATGAGAATGGTTTCCTTTCACATTATTATGGACCTATGACAAGAGAAATGATAGGCGTTATGCTCCATGTCAGAGTGCGGCTGATAGACTTGTGATGTCAGGATGAAGGAGGACGAGGAGGGCAGTGATGGTGATGATGAAAGGGAGACTTAAAGCTACCGACCTCAGATACAAACCTGTAACAAACCCCCATTTATAATGTGTCACTATAATACTGGTGCCTTCTTATATGCTAGAGGCTCCACCCCTGAGGAACCAAGGCAGGAGGTTACAGCTCCCCTGCACCAGCTGTTATTAACCACTGACCCATCATCAGTAGTGTAAGTTGGAAATGGCAAGGTCAGAAGCGTTATAGCACTATCATCAGAGGGCGGGGTCAGAAGAGTCATCTCATTTTCATCAGAGGGTGGGGTCAGCAGAGTAATCTCATTATCATCAGAGGGCGGGGTCAGCAGAGTCATCTCATTATCAGTAGAGGGCGGCGTCAGCAGTGTCATCTCATTATCATCATAGGGTGGGTTCAGCAGAGTCATCTCATTAACATGAGAGGGCAGGGTCAGCAGATCTCATTATGATCAGAGGGCTGGGTCAGCAGGGTCATCTTATTATGATCAGAGGGTGGGGTCAGCATAATCATCTAATTATCATGAGAGGGCAGAGTCAGCAGATCTCATTATCATCAGAGGACGGGTTCAGCAGTCATCTCATTATCAGAGGGTGGGGTCAGCAGAGTCATCTCATCAGTAGAGGGTGTGGTCAACAGAGTCATCTCATTATCAGTAGTGGATGGGGTCAGTAGAGTCATCTCATTATCATCAGAGGGTGGGGTCAGCAGAGTCATCTCATTTTCATCAGAGGGCGGGGTCAGCAGAGTCATCTCACTATCATCGGAGGGCGAGGTCAGCAGAGTCATATCATTATCATCAGAGGGCGGGGTCAGCAGAGGCATCTAATTATCATTAGAGGGCAAGGTCAGCAGGGTCATCTCATCATCATCAGAGGGTGGGGTCAGCAAAGTCATCTCATTATCATTAGAGGGCAGGGTCAGCAGAGTCATCTCATTATCATTAAAAGGCGTGGTCAGCTGAGTTATCTCATTGCCATTAGAGGGCAGGGAAGAGGACAGAGGAGTCTGGAGGGGGACAGAGAAAAGTGGAGGAGGACAGAAGAATCTGGAGGAGGACAGAGGAGTCTATAGGGAGGAAAAAAAAGTCTGGAGGAGGACAGAAATCTGGTGGAGGACCGAGGAGTCTGGAGGGAGGACAGAAAACTCTGGAGGAGGACAGGAGGGGTCTGCAGTAGAACAGCAAGTATTGTGTAGGACAGAGTATTCTGGTAAAGGGAAGAAGAGAATGTTGAGGAAAGAAGAATTTGGAGGACAGAGAAGTTTGAAGAAGGAAGACAGAGAAGTCTGGAGGGAATTGAAGAGCTTGTAAAAAGCATAAAAGTTTGTATAAGTGCAGAGAAGTCAGAAAGGGGAAGAGGACTTTGAAGGGAACAGGGGTCTAGACAGAACAGAGAATTCTGCAGGAGACTGATAAGTCTGGACGGTAAAGGTTAGTCTGGGGGTTGCAGATGTGAAGTCTGAAGAGGACAGGATTTTGGAGATGATATGGGAGTCTGGAGAATCTGGACCGGACAGAGGAATCTGAAGGAAGGGACAAACGAGTGGAGGGATACAGGAGGGCCTGTAAGGTAATGGAATGAAGAAAGGGTCTGAAAGTAGCCCAGCAGTGTGGAGGGGCTAAAGAGGCGGGGGGGACTGAAAGACATGAGGAGGCCAAGGAGTTAGGAGGACAATGAGGGGTCTGAAGATTAAGGCTATGTTCACACGTAGCGGAACTCTCACGGAAGTTACCGCGAGAATTTTGGAATTCCATTCCGCGGGAAAATCGCATTTTAAATTCCTGTGATTTTCCCGCAGAAAAACTAGCGAATGCTAGCGTTTTCCAAGTGATCTGGAGCATCGCTTAGAGAACTGATTGACAGGTTGGTCACACTCGTCAAACATAGTGTTTGACGAGTGTGACCAACTTTTTACTACTGAGACGGCCTGTGCGGCATCAATAGTAAAATATAGGATGTAAAAAATAATACAAAAATAAAAAATATTGTTATTCTCACCTTCCGACGTCCCGCGCAGCCTTCCCACCTCTCTCCAAGCTCCCGGCATCTTCTGGTCCCAGCAATCCTTTGCGCGAATGACCGTGAGATGTCGCGCTCCTGCGAGACCTCGACGTCATCGCGGTCATTCTTGCAAAGGATTACTGAGACCGGAAGATGCCGGGAGCTTGGAGAGAGGCGGGAAGGCTGCGTGGGACGTCGGAAGGTGAGAATAACAATATTTTTTATTTTAAATTCTATTTTTTACAGGGATATGGTACCCAGGGCCCGGAGGACAGTCTCCTCTCCTCCGGACCGTGGGTACCATCCGCAAATGTTCTGCTTACTTTTCGCATGGTGTGCACAGCCACATGTGGGAAGTAAGCGGAACAATGCATTCCTATGGGTGCGGGATCGCTGCGATTCCGCTAAATTAATGAGCAAGCTGCGTTTTTTACCGTGAAGCGATTCCGCCGCGGTAAAAACCGCAGCATTAGCACAGCATTGCGGAATCCCATAGGATTGCATGGGATGCTTATTTTTTGCGGCAAAATTGCGTGTTTAAAACCGCCGCGAAAACGTGAAAAAACCACGACGTGTGAACATTAGAGGGTACACAGAGGTATTGAGCGTGTGGAATGGTTGAGAGGGGGTTTCGTAGTTTGGAAACTAGTTTAGAGGTGGGCTGGGGATCTAGACGGGATAAAGTATTTGGAGTAGAAGACCCTCTCCGGAGAGGCCGAGGGGTTTGGAGAGAAGTTATACTACGACAGAGAAGTCTCTGTATCAGGTTGGAGGAATCTGAAAATTGAGGAGTGTAGGGTGCGATGGGGGGCTGGAAGGAACAAAAGGGTCCAGAAAGTGCAGAATAATCTGGAAAAGGTAAAGAAGTCTGGAGGAGACAGGGGAGTCTTAAGTGTCAGAGGAGTCTGTTGGGAGCGAACAAGAGTAAAGGGAACAAAGAAGTGTAAGGGCCACATAGGAGATTAGGGGGGGCTGGGGGGTCTACAGAGGTCAGACAAATCGAGAGGGAGGGAGCAGAAAAGCCTAGAGGAGACAGGGACAGAGGGGTCTGGATGAAGACGTCTGTAGAAGACAGAGGAATCGGAATGGCACAGAGGGGTCTACAGGGGGCAGAGGAGTCACAAGACAGATGGGTCTGCAGAGGTGTCTGTAAGGAACAGAGGAGAGGGAATGGACAGAGACGTCCTGAGGAACCAGAGGAGGCAGAGGTGTCAGGGGAGAACAGAGAGCTGGGCAGAGTCAGACATAACAAGCACATAGCCAAGCAGAAGCCTGAAGACCCCACACAGCCTGGACATCGGGACTCACCAGGTGGCTTATGTTGCGGCATTCACAACCGCCACAGCCCGGGTTATTGCAGCACAACGTGGGATCGCTCTGAGGATCCGAAGCCTGGAGAGAAACCGCGGCAAGAGCTGCAGACAGGACGACTACAACGCCCAGCCTCTTCATGGCGTAGAGTAAATGTTCAGTGTACGCAGCTCCACTGCAGACTGATGCAGACTGCGCCCGGGCTGCTCTCAGCGCACATTTTATAGTGCACCCTCCACCTCTTCCCTGGGTGACTCTGCCGCTCATTCACCATCACCCGGTACATAAACTGCAGGTAAGTGTCCGTAATGGCTGATGACTGACGATGCGCTACATAATTACAGGATGTGAAGAGTCAATGGCTCGTAATTACTAAATGAGGCTGGAAGATGCCGGAGTAGTCACCAGCAAAGAAAAGACCAATACTCCCATCATTGTGCACATGCACATTCATAGTGAGAAGAAAAAACGAAAAGTGACGCTGACCACAAGCTGCGGAGTAATAGTCCTCTATCCCAGAAAGCATGACCGGAGGAGCGGAAGGCAGGGGTGTGCGGGAGCGGGAGAAGTGGAAGCAACCGGTCCCACTACAACCAGAGCTTCTACTGGTCCATACAGAAGTAAGTATGCCACATACGGTAAGTACACAGTGACTGCAGCAGCAGTATAGTGAGTGCAGCTCTGGAGTATAATACAGGATGTAACTCAGGATCAGTAATGTAATGTAATGTACACAGTGACTGCACCAGCAGAATAGTGAGTGCAGCTCTGGAGTATAATACAGGATGTAACTCAGGATCAGTAATGTAATGTATGTACACAGTGACTGCACCAGCAGAATAGTGAGTGCAGCTCTGGAGTATAATACAGGATGTAACTCAGGATCAGTAATGTAATGTATGCACACAGTGACCGCACCAGCAGAATAGTGAGTGCAGCTCTGGAGTATAATACAGGATGTAACTCAGGATCAGTAATGTATGTACCCAGTGACTGTGTGGCCCCCCTGAGGGTTCAGTCACCACAGAGGTACTGCACCTCCTCCTGAGGTGTAGTATCCCACTCTCCAGGTAAGATGGTAACACCTGACCAGCCTCCAACACCTGCATCCCACACAACATAGTAGTGTAGCAAAGCACCTTTGGTGGCTCCCTGCTTGGAACACGAAGAGTGCTGGGAGGTGGGTGGAGCTTAGATTGCACAAGAGAGTGGGAGAATATTAGGGAAAGGTCAGTCTGTGAGAGAAGGTCCCCAGAGAGGGATGGAGTGAAGGAAGTGATGCAGCAGACTCCTGTGTCCTGGAGCTGCTGGCAAAGGAAAGAGCCATAGAAAGCCTGATTCTTCAGAAGGAAGAAAGTTTAGTACGGAATGTAAGGAGAACTAAGGACTAGGGTCAGAGCAGAGCCCTTCCTGAAGTTTGAAGCGCATGGCCGGGGTCCGGTCCCCGAGGCTGTTTGTGAAACTAATGTTCCAGCAGCAGACACCAGGAGGAATAGGAGCTGTGACCACTCTATTCCCACAACAGACTCAAAGACACAGTGGCAACCTATGTGTGAGCCAGGACATGACGGATGGAGTCCCCGAAGCAGGCTACAGTCACTTGTCATGCGAGTAGAGTTCAAAGGAACATCTGAGAGGAGGAACTTGGGTTTAACACACAACTACAAGTACTTCAGCAGCAGCGTGTCTAGGGGGGGCAGCCGGGGCATTTGCCCCGGGTGCAGCCAGCAGGGGGGTGCAGTCGGGCCGCCTAATGCAGGGGTCCGTAGTGTCCTTGGCGGCTGTGTTCTGCCGCCCCCCCGGCCTGGGAGTCGGCGATTCTCTGTGTCAGCTGTCAAGCTGACAGCTGGCGCAGAGAAGGTGCGCATGCCGGCTCCCAGGGAACAATTGTACTGGCGTCTATACAGACGGCAGTACAATTGAAGCTCTGACTGCCGAGTCAGAGCGACATCAGCAGCGTGATCAGGTCATGTGATCACCCTGCTGACGTCACTCCCCGGCGCCCAGAGAGAGCCCTGGTGGAAAGTGTGCTACACTGTGGAGCTGAAGAACCACCGAAGATGGGAGATGAGGGGGAGTTAATGAGTGGAGCTGGGGGGGATTTGTAGAGGGGATGGGGGTTAATGTGTGTGGGGATTTGTAGAGGGCATGGGGGTTAATGAATGGGGATGGGGGTTAATGAGTGGGGATTGGGATAATGAGTGGGGGATTTGGAGTGGGGATGGGGGGTTATTTAATGTGAGTGGGGATTTGGAGTGGGGATGGGGGGTACTTAATGTGTATGGGGGATTGGGGATGGGGGGATTTGGAGTGGGGATGAGGGGATTAAATGTGTAGGGAGATTTGAGGACACAAAATGAAGAGTATGTATGAGGAAACAGTATGGGGATTGGTGCTGAAACAGTATGATGGGTGCAGACAGTATGGGGAGCAAACGGGTTAATGTAAGTGGACACAGAATGGGGAGTGAGGGTGATGGGATGTGTGCAGACACAGTATGGGGAGTCGGGGGTATGTGTGAGCAGACAGTATAGAGAGTGAAGGAGTAAATATATGAGGAGACAGTATGGTGAACAAGTGGGATGTTAGAGGAGACAGTATGGTGAACAGGGGGATGTGAAAGGAGACAGTATGAGGAGGGAGGGGAATAGTGTGAGGAGACAGTATATTGCAGATATTTGTATTTAGGGGCATTATAATGACACTTCTATCTTTAAGGGCATCGTGTGGAGATTTGCTGCAGAAGACCGGAGAAGATGGAAGTCTGTAGAGACGGCTGGTGATGAGAAAACTCATCATGGGGTCTGGACAAGAAGAAGAAAAGGAGACAGACTGCAGAGACAACGTCATCTATAAGGTACCTGGATGTAAATGTTATTTGTGATACTGACTAATTCTCATGTTTTTATTTGTTAGGAGCATTAAAGGGGTTGTCCAGGTTTGTGCTGAGTCTGCAGACATTCTATGTGACTGCAGACTTCTGAATTCTCACAGTGCTCACTGCACGCTGTCAGGATTCTCTCATGCCGGTAATTTACATACATGCGGTCACATGCTGACTAGACATGTGTGGCCTCACTCTATGAAAATGAACAGAGCGAGGCCGGGCACGTCTAGTCGGAATGTGGCCAGAAGTATACAAATCACATACTTGTGCTGACATGACTGTACATCGGCAAGGGAGAATCCTAAAAGTGTGCAGTGCATTCGTTGTGAGAATTCAGAAGCTGCAATGTCAGGATTCAGCTCTGCAGGTTCCAGTGTCATCACACGGACACTGCACTCATATGAGACTCTCATAGTTATGGTCCCGTGACAACGAGCTTCTCTTCCTGCTTCTCTCAGTTTTTTACTGAACATGGAGAGGATTAGGGAGAGCAGCTCGTGGGTACATGGCAAATGTGCAAGTCGCATATGTACTTGAGCGGGGGGGGCGCCGAACCGAATTCTTGCCCCGGGTGCCAGGAAGCCTAGATACACCTCTGTACTTCAGTATAAGCGCTAGTGAGGAGACGTTCAGAACAGGCACACGAAAAGGAGAGCTGGAAAGGTTAATTCCATCTGCCTGGGAGTTGGCTGAGCCCCTGATCTGGAGACCGCAGCATTCAAGCAAGCACCTGTCTGTGCCAAGAACGTGAGTAAAAGAATTGGCACTGCATTCATCTGTCTCATCCACTGTTAGGTGGATTCATAACTGGCTTAGTGATCGGACCCAAAGAGTGGTCGTAAATGGCTGCACATCCAGTTGGAAGAATGTCTCAAGTGGGGTACCACAGGGCTCTGTCCTGGGCCCTGTATTGTTCAACATCTTTATCAACGATTTAGATGAAGGAATTGAGGGTAAACTGATTAAATTTGCTGATGACACAAAGCTAGGAGAGATAGCTAATACTAGAGAAGAGAGAGAGAGGATTCAAAAAGATTTAAATAAACTGGAGAAGTGGGCAGCAACTAACAGAATGGTTTTTAACAGGGAGAAATGCAAAGTACTACATCTGGGCAATAAAAATGAAAAAAGCATATATAGAATGGGAGGAATAGGGCTAAGTGACAGCACATGTGAAAAAGACTTGGGTATACTAATAGATCACAGACTGAATATGAGTCAACAGTGTGATGCAGCAGCAAAAAAGGCAAATGCAATTCTAGGATGTATTAACAGAAGCATACAGTCTAGATCACGTGAAGTCATTATTTCCCTCTACTCCTCTTTGGTCAGACCTCATCTGGAATATTGTGTCCAGTTTTGGGCACCACATTTTAAAAAAGACATCAACAAACTGGAGCAAGTTCAGAAAAGAGCGACCAGAATGGTCACCGGTCTGCAAACCCTGTCTTATGAGGAAAGGTTGCAGGATTTGGGAATGTTTAGTTTGCAAAAGAGAAGACTGAGAGGAGACTTAATAGCTGTCTACAAATATCTAAAGGGATGTCACATTGTAGAAGGATCAACTTTATTCTCATTTGCACAAGGAAAGACTAGAAGCAATGGGATGAAACTGAATGGGAAGAGACACAGATTAGATATTAGAAAAAACTTTTTGACAGTTAGAGTGATCAATGAGTGGAACAGGCTGCCACGAGAAGTGGTGAGTTCTCCTTCAATGGAAGTCTTCAAACAGAGGCTGGACAGACATCTGACTGGGATGATTTAGCGAATCCTGCTTTGAGCAGGGGGTTGGACCAGATGGCCCAGGAGGTCCCTTCCAACTCTACGATTCTATGATTCATTACCGCCTTCCTGTGCCAACCCTCTCAGCACTGCTACATCTCTGTGCCTAACACTGCACCATCTACTTCTCACTATCTCCTCATTTGCCAACCTCATCTACTTTGCCCTGGGCTGACCTGTGGAGGGCTACAACATCATTGCTGCACCACACCATCTGTCACAGAGAAGCAACCCTGCAGCGCTGGCCAAACTGACCAGAAACCACAGGTGGCGTCACGAATCATCTCAGCAACTTTATCCCCATCACACTACCACTTTTACATTGACCACCTGATGCCACTGACGGGATCATTGCCACTGTAACAGCTCCCATTGTAATCAACGGGCCCGGCACAGAGTACCCCACGGCCTCTGGGGGCGAGTCAACTGTACCAGGAGAATAGTGAGTGCAGCTCTGGAGTATAATACAGGATGTAACTCAGGATCAGTAATGTAATGTATGTACACAGTGACTGCACCAGCAGAATAGTGAGTGCAGCTCTGGGGTATAATACAGGATGTAACTCAGGATCAGTAATGTAATGTATGTACACAGTGACCGCACCAACAGAATAGTGAGTGCAGCTCTGGGGTATAATACAGGATGTAACTCAGGATCAGCAATGTAATGTATGTACACAGTGACTGCACCAGCAGAATAGTGAGTGCAGCTCTGGGGTATAATGCAGGATGTAACTCAGGATCAGTAATGTAATGTATGTACACAGTGACTGCACCAGCAGAATAGTGAGTGCAGCTCTGGGGTATAATACAGGATGTAACTCAGGATCAGTAACGTAATGTATGTACACAGAGACTGCACCAGCAGAATAGTGAGTGCAGCTCTGGAGTATAATACAGGATGTAACTCAGGATCAGTAATGTAATGTATGTACAGAGTGACTGCACCAGCAGAATAGTGAGTGCAGCTCTGGGGTATAATACAGGATGTAACCCAGGATCAGTAATGTAATGGCAGGCACTGTACTGAATAAGGATCGTGCCTCTGACTGTAGAGCCCCCATGGATTTGTTGAGAAGCGAACTCCGTGCAGTGCCTCCCCCTCCCACTACTCCCCCCTGGTGATGCCATAATTAGGACGCCCCACTGACCAACAGAAAGAGAGGAAGGGGCGTCCCGCCACACCCTCAGGGGTTAAAGTCAGGTGCTGGGGTGGGGGTCTTTCTCTTTCCTCTCCAGCTGATATCGAGGAGCTTTTGTCCTGCTGTCAAAAACCGACATCGAGTCAGCTCTCCGTCTTTTACCCGTGCACCCTGAATGCTACCATTTGTTGGGTTGTAAGGTGGACCAACTTTTTTATTTCGATATGTGCCTGCCCATGGGCTGCTCCATTTCCTGTCACTATTTCGAGCTTTTCAGTACCTTCTTAGACTGGGTAGTACGTCACGAAACAGGCAGCAAGTCAACAATCCACTACCTCGATGACTTTTTGTTCGTCGGACCTAGGGTATCTAAACTCTGTTCTTTTCTTCTTCAGAAGTTTAAATTTATTTCTAGGCGTTTCGGTGTCCCACTATCGCCGGAGAAAACGCTCGGTCCGTGTAACGTTCTCCCTTTCCTCGGTATTGAAATAGACACCAATGAGATGATTTTTCATTTACCAGCGGATAAATTGGAAAAAACACTCCAAATGGTTAAAAGTTTTCTCGTTGGAAAGAAAGTCACCCTCCAGCAGATGCAGTCCTTACTAGGTTTACTCAACTTTGCTTGTCGCGTTATGCCGGTCGGCAGGGCTTTCTCACGCAGGTTATCATTAGCTACAAAGGGCATCGCCCAGCCGGGCCACAGAATCAGAATGAATCGCTCAATGAAAGCTGACTTGGCCGTCTGGAAAACATTCTTGGAAACCTACAATGGGCATACATGTGTCATGTCTCAGGAAACGCCTAACAGCGCCCTAGGTCTACTGTTGGGTGTGGATCTCACAAATGGTTTTGTCGCAATCTACTGCAACCAATGGTGCAAAAGCAGATGGCCGGACATATGGACCTCTGCCAACTGGGGCCGCAACCCCGTTTTGTGGGAGATATTTGCCATAGTTACATCAGACGACTATGGGGTGACAAACTAAAAAACGCAAATATCAGATTTCAAATCAAAAACCCAGGAAGTGTGAAATGTTTAAACAGTATGTCTTCCTCATCACCACCGATTCTTGCGCTGTTGCATCGCCTTGCACTATTATGCCTTAGACACAACATCTGGTGCCGAGCCAGAGTGACGTCTACTGTGGATGATAAGATGGTTAACTCTCTGTTGTCTTCCGATTGGCAGGCCTTCAAAGTCTTCCTTCCCAACGCAGAACCAACGGGCCTACTGTGTCCTCCCTCCCTCTGTGACACAGTGGCCAATCACTGATGCCCTTGATTCGAGCCTCAGTTACACCGGCTACCTGGCAGGTTTATGGTAAGGCATGGGAAGAGTGGTGCTCGCTAATTAGAGGAAGGTCAGTCGATACGTGTGATCGGGCAATATGCGACGTGGTGGTAGAACTCCTGAATCAGCTCAGGAGTAGAGGTGCGTCGGGCACATTAGCGCAGCGTCATTTATCGGGAGTAGCCTTTTTCTTTCAGCTAGTGAGATGGGCCGATGTAACTAAATATTTTTTCATAAAGCAAGCCATTAAAGCTGGAAAAGGCTCCAACCCAGTCAGGAATGTCGTCCCGTTTCTTTAAGTCTGTTGCATGATATTATAACAATATCTAAAACGGTGTGCAAGTCTCAATATGAGTCTGCCCTAATATCTGCAGCATTGGCAATCGCATTCTTCGGGGCGCTGCAAATTAGTGAACTGGTGCCGCAGTCAAAAACAGCATCAATTGGCGGGTTAATTAATGAGGATCTCGCAATATGCAGCGACGCTCTGCGCATTAGTGTGCGGAAATCAAAATGTGACCCCACCGGTAGGGGGTCGTGGGTCCTGGTGAAGGCTCTAGACCTAGACGGCCCCATATGCCCGGTCAAGATAGTCAGACACTACGCAGCTATTAGTCACGAAAGTAGATTTTTCCTCTCACAAACCGGCGGGTCCCCACTTACTAAATATCAATTTCACACAATCTTTAAGAAATGTCTACAAGCTGTCGGTGTAGACCCCAAAGAATACGGAACGCATTCTTTTAGAATCGGAGCAGCCACTGAAGCAGCTAGGGCCGGTGTAGCTGAAGCTGAAGTACAGAGATTGGGTCGTTGGAAATCCGCACGTTTTGCAAGATACATAAGACCAGACCTGCTATAACACATCTTGTTTCTTACAGGAGGTCATAAGCCCGCAGTATGGGTTTTGGGACACTCTAATTTATTGGGCGTGCAAAAGAGCGGAGATTCACCCCGGTGGTAAGAATTTTTACTTCTCACAGCTAGAGGTCAACTGGAGAGGCATCCGAGGGCTCCAGTAGGATCAGATCTTCCCGGAGTTGGTTAAAATTTCTAAAATGGCAAAAAGGCCGCTGATATTGGTGTTACATGCTGGTGGAAATGATTTGTGCAAGACAACAGGAGCGGAGCTCTTCACGACAATGAAAACCGACATCAAGCGGGCTATTTGTCTTATACCAGATATGGTGGTGGTGTGGTCTGATATAATATCACGAACGGTCTGGCACGGAGCTAAAGACCTTAAGGCCATCGACAAATCAAGGAGAAGGATAAACGCAAAGATGGCAACGTTTGTCAATGAGAACTACGGCATCGTGGTTCACCACAACAACCTGGAAGAAGACATCTCACTCTACCTGAGACCGGTCGGCGTTCATCTAACAGATATCGGGCTATAATGTTTTTAACTAATTTGCAGGACGGGGTTGAACAGGCCCCAATGATGTTGTGTGGGGGTCGGAGTCCTGTGTAGGTCATAAACATGATCCTCCGTGGCGGTAGTGTAGAGGGGGGCAAGGTTCGTAACCTCTCATCAGCCGACGTGCCCAGCGGTCGCGGGCTTACAGCTCTGAGTCCGTTGCGAATTGTACTTGCCTCTCTCTGCTTATTAACCCCTTACCTACAATTGACGTAATATTCTGTCCATGTGACCATGGACCTAATTACCATGGACGGAATATTACATCATCGCGATCAGCGGCGCCCACGTGGTGAGCGCCGCTGATCGCGGCCGAGTGTCAGCTGATTATCATAGCTGACACCCGGCACAATGTGTCAGGGGCGGTCACGGACCGCCCCCGACACGTTAACCCCTTGCACACCGCGATCAAACACGATCGCGGTGTACCGGGGGTTAAAGGGAAGCATCGGCAGGGAGGGGGCTCCCTCCGTGCTTCCCTGAGCCCCCCACGGCAGCGCAATGTGCAGCGCTGCTGTGGGGGACTCCTTTCCTGCAGGTCCCCGGATCCAATATGGCGACGGGGACCTCCGGGGGCCTGCAGGAAGCTGGGTTCCTCAGTGCCTGCAAAGCGCAGGCATGAGGAAGCCTGTGCAGTGCCTGTGACAGATCGCTGATCTCTCACAGTGATCTGTGATGTGACAGATCAGCGATCTGTCGCAGGACAGTTATGTCCCCCCTGGGACATTGTAATAAAGTAAAAAAAAAATAAAAAAATGTAAAAATAATTAAAAAAAAATCGCCAAATAAATAAAAAAAAAAAATAAATATTCCCCAATAAATTCATTTTTTGGAAATAAAAAAAACAAACAATAAAAGTACACATATTTGGTATCGCCGCGTCCGTAATGACCCGCCCTATAAAACAGTCCCAATAGTTAACCCCTTAAGCGAACCCCTTAAAAAATAAAAATAAAAAACGAAGCAAACAATAATGATTTATTATCATACCGCCGAACAAAAAGTGCAATAACGCGCGATCAAAATGATGCATATAAATATCCATGGTACCGCTGAGAACGTCATCTTGTCCCGCAAAAAACGAGCTGCCACACAGCATCATCAGCGAAAAAATAAAAAAAGTTATAGCTCGCAGAATAAAGTGATGCAAAAATAATTATTTTTTATATAAAATTGTTTTCATTGCATAAAACCGACAAAACATAAAAAAATGACCTAAATGAGGTACCGCTGTAACCATACTGACCCGAAGAATAAAACTGCTTTATAAATTTTACCGCAGCCGGAACGGCGTAAACGCACTCCCCCAAAAGAAATTCATGAAACGCTGGTTTTTGTAAATTCTGCGTCCCAAAAAACGAAATAAAAAGCGATCAAAAAATGTCACATGCCTGAACATGATACCAATGAAAACATCAACTCGTCCCGCAAAAAATAAGACCTCACATGACTCGGTGGGTCAAAATATGGAAAAATTATAGCTCTCAATATGTGGTGATGCAAAAACTATTTTTACAATAAAAAGCGTCTTTTAGCGTGCGACAGCTGCCAAACATAAAAACCGCCATAAATAGTAAATCAAACCCCCTGTTATCATCCCCTTAGTTAGGGAAAAATAATAAAATTAAAAAAATGTATTTATTTCCATTTTCCCATTAGGGTTAGGGTTAGGGCTAGGGTTAGGGTTAGAATTGGGGGTTTCCACTATTTGCGCACATCAGGTGCTTTCCAAACGCAACATGGCGTCTGATCTCAATTCCAGCCAATTCTGCGTTGAAAAAGTCAAATGGTGCTCCTTCCCTTCCAAGCTCTGCCATGCACCCAAACAGTGTTTTACCCCCTCATATGGGGTATCAGCCTACTCAGGACAATTTGCAAAACAACTTTTGGGGTCCTATTTCTCCTGTTGCCCTTAGGAAAATAAAAATTTGGGGGCAAAAATATCATTTTTGTGGAAAAATTTTTTTTTTGTTATTTTCACGCCTGGGCGTTATAAACTTCTGTGAAGCACTTGGGGGTTCAAAGTTCTCACCACACATCTAGATAAGTTCCTTGGGGGGGTCTAGTTTCCAAAATGGGGTAATTTGTGGGGGGTTTCCACTGTTTTGGTACATCAGGGGCTTACCAAACGCGACATGGTGTCCGATCTCAATTCCAGCCAAAAAAGTCAAATGGCGCTGCTTCCCTTCCGAGCTCTGCCATGCGCCCAAATAGTCATTTACACCCACATGTAGGGTATCGGCGTACTCAGGACAAATTGCACAATAACTTTTAGGGTCCTGTTACCCTTGGGAAAATAAAAATTGGGGGTGAAAAGATCATTTTGTGGAAAAAATATGATTTTTTAATTGTACTGCTGTACATTATAAACTTCTGTGAAGCCCTTGTGGGTTCAAAGTTCTCACCACATATCTAGATAAGTTCCTTAGGGGGTATAGTTTCAAAAATGGGGTCACTTGTGGGGGGATTCCACTGTTTAGGTACATCAGGGGCTCTCCAAACGCGACATGGCGTCCGATCAGAATTCCAGCCAATTTTGCATTGAAAAAGTCAAACGACGCTCCTTCCCTTCTGAGCTCTGCCATGTGCCGAAACAGTGGTTCCCCCCCTCATATCAGGTATCCGCGTGCTCAGGACAAATTGCACAATAATTTTTGCAGTCCAATTTCTCCTGTTACACTTAGTACAGGATGTAACTCAGGATCAGTAATGTAATGTATGTACACAGTGACTGCACCAGCAGAATATTGAGTACAGCTCTGGAGTATAGTACAGGATGTAACTCAGGATCAGTAATGTAATGTATGTACACAGTGACTGCACCAGCAGAATATTGAGTACAGCTCTGGAGTATAATACAGGAGGTAACTCAGGATCAGTAATGTAATGTATGTACACAGTGACTGCACCAGCAGGATAGTGAGTACAGCTCTGGAGTATAGTATAGGATATAACTCAGGATCAGTAATGTAATGTATGTAAACAGAGACTGCACCCGCAGAATAGTGAGTGCAGCTCTGGACACACCCCAGAAGAGGAGGAGCGTCGCAGCTGAGCCTCTGCAGGCTGGGGTTTTGCTAAGCTCCTGGGAAGGGAGGTTTTTTTTTCCTGCAAGGACTTTCCATCTGCCCCCTTCCCAGGAAAGAGGACTCTCCCTGGGACTGAGCGCCGGGGCTGTGCCCTTGGCTCCCACCCCCCGGCAAGCCAGCTGGGGGTGGGGGGCCTCATCCACCACCAGGAGGCCCAAGGCACAGCCAGCCAGTCCCAGGGATGGGGAAAAAGCGGACACCAGGGGGCCACAAGGCTCCAGGGTCCGGGACCCCTGAAGTTAAGGCTGTGGCGGGCCCTTCCCCCGGAGGTGCAGCAGCCGGCAGAGGTGAGGCGGGGACCCCCCTTAACATCTGGGGCTCCAAGGTTGCGGGAGAGCCGGCTTCCACCTACGCGTCCCGCATTCATGCCCACCTCTCCGAGTACGAGGAGGCCGGCAAGCAGCTCAGGAGACTCCGGGGGGAGTTGGAGGGAGCCCGGGTCATCAGTAAAAACAGGCTCCCTGCCTCAAAGAGAGCGGAGGTCACCGCCACGGTCAAGCGGCTGAAAGGGGAGATTCGGGCCCTGGAGGACCGGCGAAGTACCATCATGGCCGGCAGCGGCCCCTTCCAGGAGAAGCTGCAGAACGAGGACCGGTTCAGGGCCATGGCCGGTGGGTCTCCTGGGGGGTCAGGAGTCCCCGTCCAGGTGGAGGAAAGCGAGGAGGAGGAAGAGCAAGATGGCGCTCACACCACATCCGGGCCACCTCCACCTGAAGACCTGGCGGACACCAGCGTGAGCCAGGTAACATGCAGCGGGATAGCCCCCGAGCAGGTGGCCCTCCCGCTGGACTCCAGTAACGCGGAGGAAAGCGGGAGCGAGGGGGAGGATGGAGGGAGCGGGAGTATTTCTGAGGGGGGCTGCCTCATCCTTAAACAAGTACGGCAGACTGAATCCCCAGCACGGTTTGGCACGCTGTTGTTTGGGTATGAGGTCTGCCAGGAGGATGAGGCAACCGGGAAGAGGAGAAACAGGAGGCGCAGGCGTAAGGCCTCTGAAGGCGTGGAGGAACAACTGGTTTTTGCTCCTCTTCCCGGGGCCCCTCTGTCCCGCTGTGTGGAACCCGCTACCCACCCCGGCTCGGGCCCTGTGGTGGGTCCGCAGCGAGGGAGCGGGGAGAGAGATGACTGTTGTGACCTGACTGTCGCATCTGGTGACAGTTCAGACCAGGGCAGCGACATGGAGGTCGGTGCTGGTTGTGGTGTTGGTGGTGGTGTCCAGGCTCAGCCCTCGGTGGCAGGGGAGGCTGGCCTGGCACCAGGTAAAGTTGGTACAGCCAGGGCCGCACCTCCGGCGGCGAGTGCTGGGGCTTCTGGACCCCCCACGTACGGATCCGCTAAGTCTGGATCGCTAGTGGGGGTCCAGAAGCCAAGGAAGGGCGAACAGAACATCAAGCAGCAGCTGAGGCGGTGCAAAGTGCTGGTCGCTCCCATGTCGGCGCCTGTGGTGAGAGCGGGGTCTCCTGCACGTCGACCCAAAAAGGGGTCCGTGCAGGGGGCTCCGCCGCCGCTGGGCGACGAGGGGGAGTGGCCGGCCTTGCCTGTCTCAAGTGGTGGGCATGGGGTGGCAGCGGTGGTCCGTGAGGGAGGCGTGGCCTCCCCGAGTGTTGCCCGGCCTGCAAAGGCTGTGGCGTGCGGGGGGGGCATGTCCTCCTCGGCCGTCATCCCACCCGCTGCGTCTGCGTCGCCCGGGGGGGGCATGGCCTCGCAAGGGGTCGCCGCTCTGCCCGTGGTGGCTGTGACTGGCGGGGGGGGCGTGGCCTCAGCGGTCGCGACTCCGCCCGCTGTGCTCGCGTCACCCGGGGGGGCCGTGGCCTCGCAGGGGGCCGCGGCTCTGCCTGGGGTGGCTGCGACCGGCGGGGGGGGCGTGGCCGCTGCGGGCCCGCTGCCCTCTGTCCCACCCACCCTTCCAAGTAATGCTGTGCTGCCCCCAAAAGCTGGCGGGGAGTTGTCAGGGTCCCCGGCCCACCTACTTTCATCTGAGGGTGCGGGGACTCTGGCGCTCCCTGGCAAGCCGGCGGCGGGGGTGAAGAAAAGTGCAGGGCAGGGAGCGGTGCCAGTGGCCGTCCCTGCCCAGAGTAAACAAAACTCAGCAAAAGAAAAAAAAATGGAGCTGAAACCAGGAGCTGCTGTTGCTCCTAGGCCCAGCCAGGGCAGAGTGCATGATGTCATCTGCACTGAGGCATTTAAAGGGGCAGCGGCGCTCCTGGACAGGAGCTGGAGTAGCTCCCAGCAAGAGAGCTCAGGGCCCCCAGCAGGCAAAGAGAGGAACTACACTGGTTTGGGAAATGTTAAAAATGTAAAAAATTTAAATAATGTTGCTATGTTCACCAATTGTGAGTGAGTATGAAAGCGGAGTGGACATATTTGAGGAGATGTTTGCTGAAGTGAATGGTGATATGAGTGACATGGATGAGGGAGTGAGTACTACTGTGAATGTGGGTGAGTGTGCTGGAGTGAATGCAAATAATAAAAGAGTGAATGGGAGAGTGAGTGGGAGGACGAATGAGGGTGCTGGCACAAGTGGTGGTAGTGGTGGGAGGGCTGGCCCGTCTGCCCCCCTGGCCGCAAGACCCCAACATAGTTATGCGGGGGCCGCGGCTGGGGGTCGGGGTGGTCCTCGGGGTGGTCCTGGGGGGGTCTCCTCGCCTCCGGGCTCCAGGGACGGCGCTTTGCACCACCGTTTCCTGGAGGCCCTCAAAAAAGGAGAAAGGTCGATAGTGGTAGAGGGGAGGACAGTGGACTTGTCTTTCTGGATAGAGAGACATGGCCTTGCTGCCTTCCACAGCCAAAGGGAGGGAGGGACTGTTTGGTCTCTCCCCACAGCCGGGCAGGGGCCGCAAAGGAGGAATGTGGTCCGTCTTAGGTGGGGGGGCAGTGAAGCTTGTCCACCTAGGAGCAAGGTGGTGGAGCTCCTCCTTAAGATGGGCTTCGGGGCGAATGACATCTTTGCCCTGATACATCCTTCGGCGTCCCGCTTCTTCGAAGTCAGCTTTGTGCGGCCAGAGGGGCTTGAGCTCTTCTGGTCTAACTATGAGCTGGTGCGGGAAGAGCCCGGATGGCGAGACTTCGTTGCGCAAGCGGTGTCTCGCCAAAATTCCGTCAAGCGAGTGACCGTGGTCACTTGTAACGAGTCACTTGCCGGCGTGGACATTATGACGTGGCTTTCCCGTTACGGGGAAGTCACCGAGGTCCCCAAAAAGAACAGGGACGAATTCGGCATCTGGTCGGGGGGCTGGACCTTCATGGTTAAACTGAAGGTTTCCGGCGGCACGGTCACCCACATCCCTTCCTCGGCGTTCCTGGGAAGGGACAGGATCCTGGTCTTCTACCAGGGGCAACCGAAGGTCTGCCACAAGTGCGGCGACCCCACTCACTTCAGCGCTAGCTGCAAGGTACAGAAATGTGCCTTGTGTGGTGGGGTAGGTCATCTGGCTGCCTCGTGTAAGGACATTCGGTGTCACTTGTGTGGTGACCTAGGTCACCCTCTCAGCCGCTGCCCTCGCTCCTTTTCTAATGCCGCTGCAGGCCCGGCGGGAGGAGTCCGTGAGGGAGAAACCTCTGGCGGCGCTCCTGCAGCTGTGGCAGGTGGTGGCGGAGGGGAAGGGGCTGAGGGACCGGTGAGGAAGGGCAATGCCAAGGTGAGGGGCCCCGCGTATGTGCGGAGGCAAGAAAAACGCCATGGGGGTGGGGGGCAGGTGAAGTCTCGGGCAACCGGGTCGATGCCTGCTCCTCCCTCCAGGCCCGTGGCAAAAGCCTCTGAGGTCCTGAGGGAGAGTGTGGTGAGAGAGGAGATCAGGAGGATGGAGAGGGAGGATAAAGCGGCTGACTCGGACGGGTCCTCACAGTATGAAAGTGTTGATGAGGAGGTCCAGGAGCAGCCTACAGCAGCGGGTGGCAAAAGTAAACGTGCCAATCGTAACAAATCGGGGGGGAAGAAGGCTGGCAAGCCTTCAAAATCTCCCCCGCCCCCGACCACCAGGGTGCGCACGGAAGGGCCCGCTGACCCCCCTCTGATTGATCTCTCCAACCGGTTCAGCGGCCTCGGAGGCTCGGATGATGGGCCGCAAGACGAGGATGCTGGGCCGGGGGTACCACCGGAGGGTCCTTCGGGGGATGGTGGGGTCCGTCCCTCAGGGGGCAGTGTTCCTCCTGGGGGGGGACAGACCTGGAACCCGGGGGCGAGGACACCGGGGGGGTGGGATGGACACAACGGGAGCTTCCCTGAAAAGGAAGGTGTCCGACCCCTCCCCAGGTGGAGGTGATAGCAGTGGTAAGAAGTTGGCCATCCAACTTGATCACCCATGATGGCGGAACTCGCCCCATTGACGCTGGCATCTATTAATGTTGCCAGCATAAAGTCAGATGCGGCTCGTTTCACGGCCTTTGATTTTTTCTCCCGGATTGAGGCAGAAATTTTATTCTTGCAAGAGACCAGACTAACAGACATGGGGGCCATCTATAAAGCACGGAGGGAGTGGAGGTGCGGGCCCTTATACTGGTCTCTTGCGGCCGAGCCGTATAGCGGGGTGGCAGTCCTTTTTAAGACTGCAGCTGTTGAATGCCGACGGGTTACTGAGTTGGAAATGGGGAGGTGCCTGATCCTAGATGTCTTCATGAGGGGACAAGAGCTCCGGCTCATCAACATCTACGGCCCGCAGTCCAAGTGGGACCGCAAATGTCTCTTCCTGAGGATCAAGCCCTTTCTTTTTACGAGCCGGCAGGTGGTCTTCGGTGGGGACTTCAACACCATTACGAGGTCCCGTGACCGGGGGGGTCCCGGAGATCGCCTGGCTTATGATAGCGTCGCGTTGAATAGCATAGCCAGCGAAGCTCGCCTGGTGGATGTCCACATCCGGCACACCCCAGGTCATGGAGGTTTCACCTACCATAGGGGTAGCTGTAGGTCTAGAATAGACAGGTTTTTTTTGAAGGAGGACGCCATCTTTTCTGCTGTGTCCGCCGTTGAGGTGGAGTTCTCCGATCACGGTCTAATTTTCTTTTCTCTGAATGTTGCAGAGACTCATCGGATGGGAAGAGGGCTGTGGAAGCTCAATTCGTCCCTGCTGGAAGAAGCGGAGGTGAGACAATTCTTCGAGGACTTTCTTCAGAGCCAGGTACCGCTGTTGGATCTCTGTAGTAGTAAGTCAGAGTGGTGGGAGATCTTCAAAAAGTGGGTGGCGGGGTTCTTCCGTCAGCTCTCGAGCCTCAGGAGTCTGAACAGGCACCGCTTGTACCAGGCCCTGGGGAGGAAACTCGAGCAGCTTGTCTCGACTGGAGGTGACCGTGAGGAAATCTCCAGAGTGAAATCTTTGCTCAAGAGGTGTCAGTATGATAGACACACATCTTTAGTTTTTGAGAGGGACTTCGGGAAGTACCGCTCACCCGACCCTTACAGAAACTGTAAGATGTCAGTGAATTGTAAGATGGTGACAGGACTGATCGACAGTACGGGGTCCCTGAACAGATCCAAATCAGGGATCCTGGAGGTGGTCAGATCCTTCTACTCACACCTCTTGGAAAAGAAGGATCTGGATCGGGACAGGATGTCGGCTTTCCTGGCTGAAACCGTCCCTGAGCCAGGGGGTGATCCCTCTCTTGGTGTTTTGGCAGAGGAAATCAGGGAAGAGGAAGTGAGACTGGCCATTGATGGGCTTCGGCCCAAGAAATCGCCAGGTCCGGATGGCTTAACATCCGAGTTCTATAAGACTTTTAGGGACTCCTTGGTCCCCCTCTTGACAGGGGTATTTAATGAGTGTCTCTCCTCGGGCACTCTTCCCGACTCAATGAGGAAGTCAGCCCTCATTATTCTGTCAAAGGGTAAGGATCCGTCCCGTATCGAGAATTGGCGTCCCATAGCGCTTCTCGATACGGACCGGAAGGTTCTGGCCAAGGTGCTGTTTAATCGGCTGGTGAAGTTTGCACCCCGGCTCCTTTCAGGGGCCCAGCATTGCTCTGTTCCGGGCCGCAGTACTTTTAGTGCTGTGCTCGGTGTCCGAGAGGCAGTGGAGCAGGGTAGGGCAGGTCACTGGAGGGGGTACTTGCTGTCATTAGATCAAGCGAAAGCCTTTGACCGGGTCAACCACGAGTACCTCTGGTCCGTCCTTTTGAGGTATGGTCTGCCTGGGAGGTTTGTAAAATGGTTAGAGATCTTGTACCAAGGGGCTGAGACTTTTCCGCTGGTGAACGGTTGGTCAGGTCGCCCTTTTGAGGTGGGTTCTGGGGTCCGTCAGGGCTGTCCGCTGAGCCCGCTTTTATACGTGTTCGCGATCGATCCCTTCCTAAGGAGGGTAGATCGTGGACCGTTGGCGGGAGTCGGGATGGACCAGGCGGGCTCTGGGTCCTCTCTGAGGGTGGTGGCGTATGCCGATGATGTTTCCCTTTTCGTGTCCTCGAGAAGGGAGGCGGATTGGGTCATGTTGGAGGTAGTGCGCTACTCGGAGGCATCCGGGTCCATGATCAACCGGGATAAGTGTGAAAGTCTCTGGCTGGGAGGGGGAGATCCCAGGTTTGATCTCCCGGACACCCTTCCAGGGCCCCAGGCCACCGCCAAAATTCTAGGCATCGAATTTGGCCCCGGGGATTACCCCCAGCAAAATTGGGAGGGCAGACTTAAGATCGCTGCCCAAAAGGTGGACCAATGGAAGGGTTGGTCTTTAACCCTGAGGGAAAGGGTTGCCCTGGCTAAAGGCTTTCTGCTACCTTTATTAATATACCTGGGCAGTGTGTGCATCTTGCCGGAACCTCTCTGGACACGGGTCTATAGCCTGTTCTTCCAATTGTTATGGGGGAATAGGCTTAACCTAATCAAGAGGGAGGTTACATACCGTACGAGGAGACTAGGCGGGTTGGGTATGGTAAACCCGGTGGTGTTTCTAGTAAACACCTTTCTTAAGACTAACATCTCCAACCTCTGGCTAGAGAGGGCTCCTCCGTGGGTAGTCTCCTGCAAGGGTTGGCTTTGGCCTTTCTTCCAGGAATGGGAGACAGGAGGGCAGGTGAAGGACCTACGCACACCTCATGGGCATCTCCCGGCTTACGCTACCCCGGTTCTGAAGGTGATCCGCCGGTGGGGTCTGGGAATGTGGGAAATCAGGACCATGTCGAGGCAATGCCTTGACAGGAGGGTCCTGTTGACCCATTTCCAGAAGCCCCTGGCCCTTAAGGATTGCCCAGGCCGGGATCTGGAGGTCGGGCTGGGGCTTTTAAATTCTAAGCGGATCCCCATGAAGTTTTGGGACTTGACCTGGCGTTGCTTCCACGGGAGGCTGTATGTAAAGGATAACCTGAAGTGCAGGAAATCCGATGATCGGGGTTGTCCCCGTGAGGAGTGTGGCGACGTGCTGGAAAGCATGGAGCACTTCCTGCTTCAGTGTCCCTTTAATGCAGAGGTGTACAACAGGGTGGGTGCTTCCATACGTTGGCCGCGGCTGGCGACCCTCTCCTACGCTGAGTGGGTTTATGGAGCGTTCAGATCCCTGGGTGGCCGGGACCCGTGCACTTTATTTCTAGTCAGTGTAGTGGTTAGGTTCTACACTTGGAATGCACGGTGCCTAGTTTCGACGCGGAAAAAAACCCTCCCAAGGGATGAGGTGGTAGGAAACATCTTGGGTGACCTGGTGAAGGTCCGTTCTTTGGAGTTCGAAAGGTTGGGTGTGAGGAAGGCCTCTTGGCTTTGGAGAGGCCTCTCCTTTTAAAAACGCACTCAAGGGAGAGCTAGCTCCGTGTGAATGAGGGTAGGGATAGCATAAGTTTCACTGGGTGTGCTAGGGACAGAAGTAGGGGCAGATAGGGACAGGGAGGGACAGGCACTGAGGGACAGATAGAAAGTTAGTTATATTAAGTTAGGTGGAGTAGGGACAGGAAGGGACAGATAGGGACAGTTTCTTTAGGGACAGAAGCAGGGACAGTCTTAGTTGTTGAGGGACAGGGTGAATGAGTTAGTGAGGGACGGGGCCTCGAGAACTCCTTTTCCTGGTGGTGGGCTAAAGCATGCCACTCTAGACTTTTGTTTTGGAAACATAGAGCATTAATGGATATTGGGCTTGCAAGCACTGATCTTGGGTCTGCAAAGGAAAGTGTGTGGTGGCAAGCCAAAACAAATATGGTAATAATGTTATGTGGTGTATATGTAGATATATATTGTATATTTGTATTTTTGTGTATTATACATACTTTCTTTTGTTTTAGTTAGGAGTGCATGGGAGGGTGTAGTGAGGTTGGGAGGGGGGTGAATGGGGGGTGAGAATGGGAAAAGAGGACCTTTATCTGAAGGGAAAGTGGATGGACAAATCGTGGAAAGGAAAAGAAGAATGGACCACGTGGTAAATAGCATAGGTTTTGGGTGGAGCCGGGTGAGGGTTTTCCTCTTGGAGCATAAACTGTTTTTGCCAAGAGATAGATGTGATAGGCCATGAACATTGATGGACCTTGTGTGTTTCGTGTAATGGGCCATGGACTTTTGGACCTTGGGTGTGGTGGGGGGATGATAAATAAAAAAAAAAAAAAAAAAAAAAAGGAAAAAAAAATTATTAAAATTTAAAAAAAAAAAAAGAAAGAAAAAAATTATTAAAATTTAAAAAAAAAAAAAAAAAAATTTTCGTAGAGGTGTTAGGCTGGTGCTGGGGTTTTGCCAGTATAAGTGGCTATGGTTTTTTTTAAGGCAGAAGGGCCGGAATATGGTTTTTTTTTTCTTTATTACTTGTATATAGGTATGGGTGCAATGCGCGAATGGAGTGTGAAAGGGTGTGCGTAGGGGATGAATGTGTTACATAGGGGTTTCTTTATTTCAAGTTGTATAGGGGTGGAGGGATCCTGCTGGGGCCCTCTAGGCTGGAAAGCCTGGGGGATCAGGTAAAATTGCGAGGTTTGCACAAATATTTATGTCGGGAGCATTGTTTGTCTGCTATGTATTGTGTTTTGTATTATGTAGTCTGTTATGTATTGTGTTTTGATACTTTTATAATAAAAAAGAGCTACAGGATGTAACTCAGGATCAGTAATGTATGTACATAGTGACTGCACCAGCAGAATAGGGAGTGCAGCTCTGGGGTATAATACAGGATGTAACTCAGGATCAGTAATGTAATGTATGTACACAGTGACTGCACCAGCAGGATAGTGAGTTCAGCTCTGCTCATTGTGGGTGCGGTCGACACTGATCCTGCTGTGTGTTCCTGAGCTCTGAGATCCAGCACCTCTCTACCCAGGGACCTGCTCTCTCTCCTACCCAGGGAGGGAGTGGGTTTCCTGGGATGAGCAATGGAGCCAAGTCCCAGGCTTCTGTTTCCCGGTCCAGGTCGGCGGGGAGCAGGAGAAACCAGCAACCGGCCTGCACATCAGAGGACTCGGGGGTGAGACGCTCCACCAGGAGTTGCAGCAATGTGGCTCCTACTCCCCCCAGGCCTCCAGAGAAGCCATAAGGCTTCCAACATAGAGGAGAAGCCTGCTAGCACCATGCATGATGGTGGTCCTTCCGGAGGAAAGCTGAGTGCTCACGGAGGTAAGGACGACCTCGCTGAGGAAAGTTGGGGGCTGCAGAAACCAAAGGAGTTTGTGTCCACCTATGCCTCCCGGGTCATGAGCCATCTCCGTGAGTATGAAGAGGCGAGTAAGACCATCAGGAGGCTCCGGAAGGAGCTGCGCTGCACAAGCGCCAAAGCTGCAGGTTCCTCCAGACCCAAGAAGACCCAACTCCAAGCGGAGGTAAAGGAAATTAAGCTGGATATTAATGAGCTGGAGGTGAGGAAAACATTCCTAAGAGAGAAAAGTGGATCATTTAAAGAAAAACTGATGAATGAGGACAGATTTAGAGAAATGGCTGATAACAGAGAGCAAAGGCAGATGGGGCTGCAGCCTGAGAGCCAGGTGGATGATGATGATTATGACCAGCAGAAAGCCCCACCTGCCAGCCTGCTAAGTCACCCACAGGCCTCGTGCAGCGAGCTTCCTGCTGGACAGGCGACATTGGCATCTGGTCGCAGTTCTGCTGGCTCTGGGGAGGACAGTGACAACAGCGGCCAGGGAGGGGCGCTAATGGCGGAGATCAAGCTCCTGGAGTCCCCAGTGTGCCTTCAGAACTTCCATCTTGGTGATGATTTACCAGAGGAGGCACCTGGGGACCAGAAGAAAAAGGCAAAGACCACCAAACCAAAGCTCCAGGAAGTGGTGAGTTATGTATATGCCCCCCTCCCTGTACCCCCCGAGTCAGCTGCAGGGTCAGCTCGCTATATAAGCCCTGTTGCCTAGCCCAGCCCGGGTTCTGCTGTGGATCAAGTGCAAAGGTGCGGGGAGAGTACAGAGCACGGTAGTGAGGCGCAGAGCTCCGTCTCTGCTTGTAGCAGGGACGTAGCAGCAGGTGCATCAGCCGAGAGGCTGGACAGTGAGGGTGGCCCGACGGCGGGTGTATTGTCAGGCCACAATATTGTGGTGCACTCCTCAGTGGGAGGGGGGAGCAGCCCATTGTCAGGGGCAGCTCCGGTAGCCTCAGCGCCCCTGAATACTGTTGCCACTGATCATTTAGTTGAGAAGCGGCAGCAGTGTGAGGGGGTTGTCGGGGCTGGGTGTTCCGATCCTCCCAAAGTCCTAATCTGTGTGGGCGCCATTAGTCAGCAAGATCCTGATATAATGGATCAGCAGCGCCTCACAGAGGCAAAAGATCAGTGGCGCCTAGTGCAGCAATGAAAATTACCAACTGATGATGCGGAGGGCACCCGTAAGTCCAGGGGTGAGGTCACCTCCAATTCTGTGGAGGAGACTGAGCCCCTTGTGCCTGATGATGCGGAGGTCAAAATGTCACCCCCTGTTGTCACTGGTCCAGCAGGAGAGAATGTGGTGGGAGGTGTGGATGAGGAAATTTCTTTCTCTAGTAGTGTGGTTTCTGGTTTGGTGGAGAGTGAGGGTGTTATATAAGTGGGTAATAGTGATACTGTTGGTGTTGATGTGGTCACTGGTCCAGTTGCCCCCCGGTGGTGGCAGTACACGTTAGTAGTTATGCCGCTGTCACCTCTGGAGGAAATAGGGCATCCTCCTGGTCTCCGGGCTCTGGGGACGGCATGTTGCAGTGGCGTCTCCTGGAGGCTCTAAAGAAGGGGGAGAGATCACTAATGGTAGAGGGTCGAGAGGTTGATCTATCCTTCTGGATAGAGAGGCATGGCCTCGGGGCCTTCCGAGAGCAAAATGGGGGAAATACAGTGTGGTTCCTTTCGACAGGCGGGCCTGGTAATGTGTGTAGGAATGTGGTCCATCTTTGGTGGAGGGGCAGTGATGCGTGTCCTCCAAGGTCTAAGGTTGTGGAGCTCCTGCTGAAGATGGGCTTCAAGGCTATTGACATCTACACCTTGATATATCCCTATTCCACGCCTGAGTTTGATGTCAGCTTTGTTCGGCCAGAAGGGCTTGAGCTCTTCTGGTCAAATTGTGAGTTGGCAAAAAATGAGCCCAGCTGGTGACACTTTGCCATCCAGGGGGTGTCTCGTCAAAATCAAGTCAAGAAAGTGACCGTGATGACTTTTAATGAGTCACTTTCTTGTTATGACATCATGACGTGGCTTGGCAGATATGGAGAAGTAGTGGAGATGCCAAAGAAAAACCGCGATGAGTAGGGTATGTCGTCAGGGGCCTGGACATTCCCCCAGACGAAGTATTTTTACTCCGAAATGCACGTTGGGGCGTATTTTTACAGGCATACCGCTTTCACTTTGGATACCAGGTATTAGTATTTTATGTTCAACGGTTCATACTCTTTTATTGTGGCTACCTAGCTATTGACTTTGGCACTGTGTATTTTCTACACACGTTTGTTCTATACATCATGGTCTTTTGTTTAGTACAGCACAATTTTTAATGATCATATGCACAAATTGTCTAGACTATGTCTTTAATTAGTTGAGCACCTTTTTTTATCAATTTCTACACTCATATTGTATTTTATCTCACTTTCATTGGTTATATATTGAGTGTGGAGTATTGCATTTTTTGCACTTTATGACCATTTATTTATTAATGAGCCACTTGGTGTTTGTATGGTCATATATAATATAGAGCCACCAGGCCATATAGTCATTGCACTATATTATTCTGAATTATATATACAGTACATATAAAAAAAATGTAATTTATTTTTTTAGCACACTCTTTATATTACATTATATTACATTACATTATTATACATTACATTATTACATTACATTATACATTATTACATATTATACATTACATTATATTATATTATATTATATTGAATCCACTCCTGTGTCTCCATTCAATGTCAGCAAGCAGTTAATCCTGAATGCTATCTATGTGTTTTCAACTCTGCAAACTTATATCTGGTAACCAGCTTTTCCAATCTCTGCTCTGAATCCACTCCTGTGTCTCCATTCAATGTCAGCAAGCAGTTAATCCTGAATGCTATCTATGTGTTTTCAACTCTGCAAGCTTATATCTGGTAACCAGCTTTTCCAATCTCTGCTCTGAATCCACTCCTGTGTCTCCATTCAATGTCAGCAAGCAGTTAATCCTGAATGCTATCTATGTGTTTTCAACTCTGCAAGCTTATATCTGGTATATAGTTTTTTCAACTTACTCTGCTTGTCCCCTTATGTTGTGAGGTCAAGAAACTTTTCAAAGTGCTTTATGATCCATGTAGTGCTGGACATGTGTTTATTTGACCACAACATTTTATTGGGTCCTGGTGTCTCAATTTAGTGTGATTGATTAACGAGCAGAGAGAGCCACAAAAAACAAAACAAAAAAAAACTTAGCCTTAACCTCCTATATATTCGGACATAGCTAGGGGGAGCATTTATGCAGGGGTGGCATTTATGCACATGTAATCTAAGTACATGTATCAAAGTACTTCTGGCAGTTATAACATGGCAGTTGGGCAGGAGACAGGTAAGACATTTATATACATCTACTCCCTGTACATTTGGAGTACAACAAATATATACCATATGCATTTGTGTAATTTTTATCCTGGCCGCTGCATTCACACACATCCACCGCCCTGGCATTAACTCTCCACACTCCATCCATATTGGCCCCTCGCTTCTTTCCTCTCCTATGTATAGCACTCATGCTCTTTTCACATTGTTAAATTGCACAGATCCAGCCAGTCCCACCATTCAACACCAGAGACGCTCTCACAAATCACTTAACCATCTGCTCACTCTTTCTATCCTCCTTCTCCTAGTTGCAGGAGACATTGCTCCCAACCCTGGTCCCCCATGTTATAGAAAGTCAAACCCCCCCACTGCTACACTCAGAAACCCCTCTAATCTTATTAATATTCCCTGCATGCCATCTATCTCTCTTAATTGTGCACTTTGGAATTCTCGCTCAGTGTGTAACAAACTCTCCTTCACTCATGACTTCTTCCTTTCTAATTCTCTTAACCTCCTGGCTCTTACTGAAACCTGGATCCAGCAGTCAGATACTACCGCTGCTGCTGCTCTTGCATACGGGGGGCTACACTTCTCTCATACCCCAAGATCAGACAATAGAGCTGGTGGAGGCGTTGGTCTGCTCCTATCACCAAAATGTACCTTTCAGGTTATCCCTCAAGTACCCTCACTTGTCTTCCCTTCTTTTGAGGTCCATGCCGTCAGACTCTACACCCCCTTCTCCATGCGAGTGGCGGTGGTGTATCGTCCTCCCGGCCCCTCCCATCAGTTCCTGGATCATTTTGCCACTTGGCTTCCACATTTTCTCTCCTGTGACATCCCTACCCTCATCATGGGAGATTTCAACATCCCCATTGCTCTTCCCCTCTCCCCATCTGCTACTCACCTTTTATCTCTAACCTCCTCATTTGGCCTTTCGCAGCTTACTAATTCTCCAACGCATGAAGACGGAAACTCCCTCGACTTGGTCTTCTCTCGGCTTTGTGCAGTGGATGATTTTGCAAACTCCCCTCTCCCGCTCTCTGACCACAATCTTCTTTCATTCTCTATAAAGAACTGGCAGGCTGCTCAGGTCACCCCCACTGTCCAGACTTATAGAAACATACAGGCCATTAACACCCAGAAACTTCTGAAGAACTTGCAGTCTTCATTGGCCCCTATCTCCTCCCTCTCATGTCCTGATTCTGCATTGAAGCATTACAATGAAACACTTCAAACTGCCCTGGATGAATTTGCACCCCCTATAAATAGAACACCACAACGCAGACGGCGACAACCCTGGCACACGGTGCAAACACGTTTCCTGCAGTGGTGCTCCAGGTGCGCCGAACGTCTGTGGAGAAAATCCAATCTACACGAAGATTTCATCCATTTTAAGTTTATGCTTAGAACATACAACACTGCCCTTCACCTCTCCAAACAAACCTATTTCAACACCCTCATCATCTCACTGTCCAATAACCCGAATCGTCTCTTTGACACTTTTCATTCTCTACTCAATCCAAGAGTACAGGCCCCAACCACGGAGCTCCGAGCTGACGATCTGGCCAATTACTTCAAAGAAAAAATTGACCAGATCCGACAGGAAATTATCTCCAAATCCCCTCATACCATGCACTGTCCTCCCTCCCCCACTGCATCTAACTCACTCTCTGATTTTGAACCAGTCACAGAAGAAGAAGTAAGCAGGCTCCTTGCATCTTCTCGCCCAACTACTTGCACCAGTGACCCATTTCCGTCACATCTCCTCCAGTCCCTTTCCCCTGCTGTCACCCCTCACCTAACTAAAATATTTAACCTCTCTCTCTCTTCTGGTATTTTTCCCTCCTCATTTAAGCATGCCATCATACATCCACTACTTAAAAAACCATCCCTCGACCAAAACTGTGCCGCTAACTATAGACCTGTCTCTAATCTTCCCTTCATCTCTAAACTCCTGGAACGCCTGGTCCACTCCCGTCTTATCCGCTATCTCTCAGAAAACTCTGTTCTCGACCCTCTCCAATCCGGTTTCCGCTCTTTACACTCCACTGAAACTGCCCTCACTAAAGTCTCTAATGATCTGCTAACAGCTAAATCAAATGGTCATTACTCCATGCTAATTCTCTTGGATCTCTCTGCAGCATTCGACACTGTGGATCATCAGCTCCTCCTCACTATGCTCCATTCCATTGGCCTCAAGGACACCGTTCTCTCCTGGTTCTCCTCCTATCTCTCCGACTGTTCCTTTACTGTTTCTTTTGCCGGTTCCTCCTCCTCTCACCTTCCCCTTACTGTTGGGGTTCCTCAAGGATCGGTTCTAGGCCCCCTCCTCTTCTCCTTGTACACTGCCCCTATTGGTCAAACAATCAGTAGATTTGGTTTCCATTACCATCTCTATGCTGATGACACCCAATTATACGCTTCTTCTCCTGACATCACGCCAGCCTTTCTAGAAAACACTGGCGATTGTCTAAACGCTGTGTCTAATATCATGTCCTCACTATATCTGAAACTGAACCTGTCAAAGACTGAACTCCTTGTGTTTCCTCCCGCTACTAATGTACCTACACCCGACATTGCCATTTCCGTCTGTGGTTCCACTATTACTCCCCAGCAACATGCCCGCTGTCTTGGGGTCATACTTGATTCCGAGCTTTCCTTTGCCCCCCACATTCGATCACTGGCTCGCTCTTGTCATCTGCACCTCAAAAACATTTCTAGAATTCGACCTTTTCTTACTTTTGACTCTGCAAAAACTCTTACTGTTTCTCTTATTCATTCTCGTCTCGACTATTGTAACTCTCTTCTAATCGGTCTCCCTCTTACAAAACTCTCCCCTCTCCAATCTGTCTTGAATGCTGCAGCCAGGATCATATTCCTCACCAATCGTTACACTGATGCCTCTACCTTGTGCCAGTCATTACACTGGCTACCCATCCACTCCAGAATTCAGTATAAACTTATTACCCTCACCCACAAAGCCCTCCATGGCTCAGCACCACCCTACATCTCCTCCCTTGTTTCAGTATACCACCCTACCCGCGCCCTCCGTTCTGCTGATGACCTGAGGTTAGTATCCTCAATAGTCAGAACCTCCCACTCCCGTCTCCAAGACTTTACACGTGCCGCGCCAATTCTTTGGAATGCACTTCCCAGGTCAATACGATTAGTCCCCAATCCCCACAATTTTAAGCGTGTCCTGAAAACGCATTTATTCAGACTGGCCTATCGCCTCAACACATTAACCTAACCTATCCCTGTGTGGCAGAGCCAAAAGTTTTACCATAACCAGGTTCCCAGCATCATGTTCCCACATGCTTTATGCCTCCATTAGCCCTCTGTGTCTGTACTGATACACACTTAACATTATGGCTGGTCCGTACAATCAGGGCAACTGTTACCACCCACCTTTCGTGTCTACCTCTTTCCTCAGACTGTAAGCTTGCGAGCAGGGCCCTCACTCCTCTTGGTATTTGTTATAATCTACTGTATGTGATTATTGTTATGCTGTAATGTCTATTGTCTGTACAAATCCCCTCTGAAATGTAAAGTGCTGCGGAATATGTCGGCGCTATAAAAATAAAATTTATTATTATTATTATTATTATTACATTTTCACATTCATAAGGTATATTGTGGATATTGTTTTTACCTGTTTTATTAAATTAGCCTTCATTATATTTGTCTGGGTCACCTTATATGTATTACAATTGAATACTATATTATAACTTAAAAAAATTTCTTTTGGTGTCCCATTTAGGCTAGTTTCACACTAGCGTTTAAACGACGCGCGCACGGCGCCGCTAAGCCACGCCCCCTGCCAGCTCCCTGCCCGCCCCTTCCTGTCAGCGCCTCCTCCGAGCGCACAGGGCTGCATGCGTTATGCGCACCCTATCTTTAGCATAGGGTGCGCAGGCCGTGCGCAACTATGAATGTAGCGTGCGCTGCGCATTTTTGGAGGTGCGCTGTGCGCGCCGAACGCAGCATGTTGCATTTTGGCGCGCATGGCGCACATTCAAGAATGCGCAGCGCACGCTACATTCATAGTTGCGCACGGCCTGCGCACCCTATGCTAAAGATAGGGTGCGCATAACGCATGCAGCCCTGTGCGCTCGGAGGAGGCGCTGACAGGAAGGGGCGGGCAGGGAGCCGGCAGGGGGCGTGGCTTAGCGGCGCCGTGCGCGCGTCGTTTAAACGCTAGTGTGAAACTAGCCTTACTAATCCATTTTTGTCGCGATTTTTTGCTTGTCATTATGCACATGTATGATTATTTTTGTGTTATGTTCCAATAAAATACTTTTTTAACTTATATTTTATTTAGTAGTATTTTTTACTTAACCCTGCTGGGCTTATAATACCCTCCAAATCCATTGGTTTTCCTTTTAATTTAGTATCCGGATGGTCTGCCATCCAATTTTCCATGGGGTGGCATACCGGTAATTTTATAATTAATTTTATATATATTGGTTTTATATATTCCATTGAGTGAAATTGCCTCTTCTTGGTTAACTTAAGCGTTCAGGTGGTACGGTTGCCCACATTCCATCATCTGCCTTCCTGGGTAGGGATCGTATCCAGGTCTTCTACCAGGGGCAACCGAAGCTCTGTCACAAGTGCAGCGACCCCACACACTTCAGTGCAAACTGTACTGTGCAGAAATGTGCATTGTGTGGGGATATCGGCCATCTTGCTGCATCTTGTGTGGAAATTAGGTGCCACCTGTGTGGTGACTTAGGTCACCCATTCAGCCGTTGTCCTCGCTCCTTCGCTAATGCAGTCATGAGAAAGCCATGAGGCTGATTCTGCTGGGGAAGGGACTAGCAGGGGTGAGGGAGCTGAGGGGCCAAGGAGGAAAAGCAATAAAAAGACGCCTGCCCAGCTGAGGCGTCTAGACAAGCGCAGACAGGAGAGGGAGCTGGGCAAGCCCCGGGCTACTGCGGTGACCCCTGTCCTGGATGCCAGTCTTGCTGCTGAGGCCCCGAGGGATGATGAGTTGGATGAGTGAGAAGGTCAGGTGTTATGAATGGGAAACCGAGGAGGAAAAACAAGACAACAAGCTAAGTCTCAGAAAACCAGAGAAGTTGGTAACTATGCAGATTGCAGATCCCTGATCTTAACTGCACAACTAGCAGCAGTCATGGAGCGTTCCTACGTTGCTCCTAGATGCCTCGTCACAACCGGAGAACTACATAAGCCTAAACTAGAAAAAGAGGAAAATTAACTGCCCCAGAGCAGACCCTGTTATGAATGAGTCACCGAGGAGGAAAAAACAAAAAGCAAGCCAAGACCAGAAAACCGGAGAGGTTGGTAACTAGCGGATTACAGACCCCTGATCCTAACCACAACAACTAGCAGTAGCCATGGAGCGTGCCTACGGTGGTCCTAGACGCCTCGTCATGGCCGGAGAACTAAATAAGCCTAAAGAAAGAAAGGGAAAATCTAAACTGCCCCAGAGCAGACCCCAAAGCAATAGACAGCCCCCAACATGTATTGTCGGTGAAACAAGATGAAAACACAGACACAGTAGAAAGATAGGCTGAGCAAACGATGGGGCCCTCGCTAACTATAAAGGACAGGAAAGAAAAGCTGCGGTCTGCAATTATGCAAAAAACCCTGCCAAAAAGAAAGTCCAACACGTCTGATAGAAAAAGACCCTGAATTCGCTAGACTTCAAATCACTATATCAGCACTCAGGTATATTCTGAAGGCAGAGCAATAGAGATCAACTGATCAGAGACAAAATGGAGATTCAGCCCAGACCCAGCCAGGGCTGGCTGAACACAAAAACTAAGTAAACCAGACAAAACTCATAAGAACAATAGCAGAGAAAACTTAGCTTTAGGAAGGCAGGAACCAAACTGGAAACTAGGAGCCACAGTCAGGAAAAATCACCAGCAAGAAACTAGGGAGTCGGCTGCCTTAAATCCAATCAGAAACTCCTGATGTCCAATCGCAGTCCTCTTCCTCAGGTGGCCGGTCTCTGCCATTTAGATCAGCTTCATTACCTCCCTTCACCAACAGAGGGAGTCCAGATAGAGAACTCACTACTCCTCTATCAGCACAGCCAGCTCCATAACCCTCACCAGAAGCCAGAGGCAAACTCAAAAATGAGCTCACAACAAGACTCCAAAGGAAAGACAGCCCCTCACATGTATTGACGGTGAAACAAGATGAAAATACAAACAAAGGCAGGAAAATAGGCTGAGCAAACGATGGGGCCCGGCTAACTAAAAAGGACAGAAAAGGAAAGACACTGTCTGCAATCTGCCAAAAACAACTTACAAAAATATTGTCCAACACTTCTGATAGCAAAATTAACCCTGAAGTCACTAGACTTCTAAACCTGTATCAGCACTCTGAAATATTCTGAGACAGAGCAAAAAAGAGGCCAATCTAATAAGGGACAAAAAGCAGATTGTCAAATACTGATTTATAGGAGTGGAATTTCAGCATAGCCCCAGCAGGGGCAGGGTGATTACACAACAAACTGAATTGACCAACAAGCGCAAGTGTGAACATTAGCAAAAAACAAACTTAACTTGAGAAGACTGGAAGAGAGCTGAAGTCCAGGACCTGAGAAGCAGGCTGAATCACCAGCACCAGGATAGGGCGTCGGCTGTCTTATATCCAGTCTGATACTCCAGAGATCCAATCGTTATCTTCCTCATCAGGTGGCAGATCACTACCACTTAAACCAACCGCACTACCTTCTGTCACCACCAGAGGGAGAACGGAAGGGGAACTCTCAACTGGTGGAGAAGAAAATGAGTTCATGACAGTCAGGAGGTTCCACAGGGAGGAAACTGCCACTGCCTTCTAATACTCCCATTATGAAAGTATGGATGGATGGATAATAGGCAGTGTGTTGTGAGTTCATTTTCCCCTTCGTCACTGAGGTCTGGAGAACTCCCTATTCTGGTAAAGGAAGGTAATGAGCCTGATTATCAGGCACCTGAGCATAATGAGGATGACTGGCTGAGTGGAGTCACGGACTGGATATAAGGCTGCCGATGCCCTTCTGCCCTGCGGGTGATTTCTCTGTGGACTTCTAGGACACCAGTCTGATTCCTGCTCCTCTAAAGCTAAGTTTCCTGCTTTGCCTGTTAGCATTTATGTTTTGTTTTTGTTTTCCTTGCTTTTCTGTATTCTGCCATTCCCTGCTGGGGTGAGCTGAATCTCCTTTTGCCTGTAGCTCTGTCTTCAGAATATTCCTGAGTACTGACATAGCTTTATGAAGCCTAGCATCTTCAGGGCCTTTTTCACTGTCAGTCTGTTGGCTCTTATTTTCATAGGGTTTTTCACGGATTGCAGACAGCAGCCTTCCTGTCCTTTTCTATCTAGTTAGCTTGGGCCCCATCTTTGCTCAGTCTATCTTTCTGTCTGTGTTAGTGTTTTCATCTTGCTTCACCGTCATTATATGTTGGGGGCTGCCTTTTGCTTTGGGGTCTGCTCTGGGGCAGTTTAGATTTACCCTTTCTTTCTTTAGGCCTATTTAATTCTCCGGCTATGATTGAGGGGTCTAGGGCATCGTAGGAACCCCCCACGGCTACTGCTAGCTGTGTTGATAGGTTCAGGGGTCTGTAATCCGATAGCTGCCAACTTCTCTGGTTTTCTGGACTTAGCTTGTATTTCTGCTTTTGCCTCCTACGGTGACTCAATCATAACACAGTGGCTAGAGGACAAGCGTAAGCTCGGCACCAAAAAGAGGAGAAGGAAGGGAGATAAAACATCTCCCGCTCTGATCAAGGTGTTATGAATGGGTCACCGAGGAGAAAAAAGCAAAACAAGCTAAGTCACAGAAAACCAGAGAGGTTGGTAACTATACAGATTGCAGATCCCTGATCTTACCACACAACTAGCAGTAGTCGTGGAGCGTGCCTACGATGAACCTAGACGCCTCGTCATGGCCGGAGGACTAGATAAGCCTAAAGCAAGAAAAGGGAAGACTAACTGCCCCAGAGCAGACCCCAAAGGAATAGATAGCCCCCACACATGTATTGACGGTGAAACAAGATGAAGGCACAAACACAGGCAGGAAAATAGGCTGAGCAAATGATGGGGCCCAAACTAACTAGACAGGAAAGGAAAGGAAAGACACTGTCTGCAACCTGCAAAAAAACCTACAAAAATAATGTCCAACACTTCTGATAGCAAAATTAACCCTGAAGTCACTAGACTTCTCCCACTATATCAGCACTCTGAAATATTCTGAGACAGAGCAAAAAGAGACCGAACTATTAAGGTACAAAAAGCCAATTGGCAAAATACTGATGAATAAGAGTGGAAATTCAGCACAGCCCCCAGCCGGGGCTGGCAGACCACATATAAAACTGAATAGACCAACAAAATCAAGTGTGAACATTAGCAAAGAAACTTAGCTTTAGATGACTGGAACAGAGCTGAAAACCAAGAGCTGACAAGCCAGAAGGAATCACCAGTAACTGAATAGGGCGTCAGCTGTCTTAAATCCAATCTGAGAATCCTGAGGTCCAATCGTCATCCTCATTCTCAGGTGGCAGATCTCCACCGATCAAATCAGCCTCACCACCTCCCATCACCACCAGAGGGGGTCAGGAAGGGGAACTCACAACTGGTGAACCAGAGAATGAACTCACAACATCAAGGTACCTAAGAAGGAAAAACTGACTCCCCTCTGGTTGGTCTTTCTAACCAGTTCCAAGCCCTTGAGAACATATCTTCCTCTGAGGAGGAAGCTGAGGGTGAGGTTCCAGCTTCGGCAGAGCGTACAGGGGTTGCCGAGTCTCCTTCTTCTGGGAATGTAAGGTCCTTGGAGGGAGGGATTGGCCCATAGTCCGGAGACGAGGATGATAAAAAGAAAAAGCTTGTGGGAGTGTCAACTCTGTGTCATTAAAAAGGGGAAAGGATTCCTCCTCTGAGGCAGAGGATAAGGGGAGTGGGAAGAAGAAAGCCATCTAACTCAATCACCAATGAAGGCGGTACCCACTCCGTTGACGCTGGCGTCCATTAATGTCGCCAGCATAAAGTCAAATACAGCCAGATTTGCGGCCTTCAATTTTCTCAGTCGTGTTGAAGCTGACATTTTCTTTTTGCAAGAGACCAGACTGCCAAACATGGCAGAAGTGTTTAAAGCCAAGAGGGAGTGGAGACTTGGGCCCTCCTATTGGTCTCTTGCGGCAGAGCCGCATAGCGGAGTGGCGGTCCTTTTTACGGCACTGGTGGAATGCCGACGGGTTATTGAGTTAGAAAAGGGGAGGTGCCTGATCTTAGGTGTCCTCATGAAGGGACAAGAGCTCTGGTTTATTAACATCTATGGTCGCCAATCTAAATGGAAAGGAAGTGTCTCTTTATGTGGATCAAGCCCTACCTTTTTACAAGTCGGCAGGTTGTCTTTGGAGGGGACTTCAATACTGTCACGAGGCCCTGAGATAGAGGAGGTTCCAGAGACAAGCTGACTTATGATAGCGTCGCCCTTAATTGTATAGCTAGTGAGGCTCGCCTGGTGGATGTCCACATTCGGCACACCCCAGGTGACGAGGGGTAAACCTATCATACAGGTAACTGTAGGTCCAGAATAGATAGGTTTTATTTAAAGGAGGAAGTTGCCTCTTCAGCAGTGTCTGTTGCTGAGGTGGAGATCTCCAACCACTGTTTAATTTTATTTTCTGTGAATGTTACAGAGACCCTCCGGATGGGAAGAGGCTTTTGGAGGCTCAATTCGTCTCTCTTGGAAGAAGCGGACATAAGACAGTCGTTTGAGGATTTTCTTCAGAGCCAGGTACCCTTACTGAATCTTTGTAGTAGTAAGTCAGAGTGGTGGGAGATGTTCAAGGAAAGGGTGGCGAGATTCTTCCACCAGCTCTCGAGCCTCAGGAGTCTGAGCAGGTACCACCTGTATCAGGGTCTGAGGAGGAAACTCGAGCATCTTGTCTCAACTGGAGATAGCCGCAAGGAGATCTTCAGAGTGAAATCTTTGCTCATGAGGTGTCAGTATGATAGACACGCATCTTTGGTTTTTGAGAGGGATTACGGGAACTACCGCTCGTCCGACCCTTACAGAAACTGGAAGATGTCAGTGAATAGTAAAGTGGTTACAGGACTGGTCGACACTACGGGGTTCCTGAGCCGATCCAGATCAGGGATCCTAGGGGTTGTCAGATCCTTCTACTCCCACCTCTTGGGGAAGGGGGATCTTGATTGGGATAAGATGTCGGCTTTCCTGGCTGAAGCCATTCCTGAATCAGGGGTAGACCCCTCTCTTGACATTTTGACAGAGATAATCAGCTTAACATCTGTTGTGGGTAAAATTTTTGAAGGGTTTCTAAGGGATACCATTATGGAATATCTCAATGTTAATAAATGTTTAACTCCATATCAACATGGATTTATGAAGGATCGCTCCTGTCAGACTAACCTGGTCAGCTTCTATGAGGATGTAAGCTCTCAAATGGACCAAGGAGAATCATTGGATGTCATTTATCTCGACTTCTCTAAAGCATGTGACACTGTCCCACATAAAAGATTGGTAAGTAAGATGAGAAAGCTTGGGCTATGGGAAAATGTGTGTAGATGGGTAGGTAGCTGGCTTAGGCTAGTTTCACACTTGCTTTTTTTTGCAGCGCGTTTTTCCCGCAAAAAAACGCATTGAAAAAACGCATACATAAGCATACAACTGCTGCGTTTTTTTCAAGCATTTTTATGAGCATGCATGAAAAAAACGCAGCGTTTTTATGCGTTTGTATGCGTTTTTAGCGCGTTTTTACCGCGTTTGCGGTTTTTTCCAACATTTTTAGGTGGCCCCTCACACTACCAAAACCATGACTTTACTAACCCTAACCCTGACCCTAACCCTGACCCTAACCCTAACCCTAACCCTGACCCTAACCCTAACCCTAACCCTGACCCTAACCCTTAACCAAATCATACTTAACCCTAACCCAAACCCTAAACCCTAACTAACCCTAACCCTGACCCTGACCCTAACCCTAACCCTAACCCTGACCCTAACCCTTAACAAAACCATACTTAACCCTAACCCTAACCCTAACCCTGACCCTAACCCTTAACCAAACCATACTTAACCCTAATCCTGACCCTAACCCTGACCCTAACCCTAACCCTAACCCTAACCCTGACCCTAACCCTTAACAAAACCATACTTAACCCTAATCCTGACCCTAACCCTGACCCTAACCCTTAACAAAACCATACTTAACCCTAACCCTGACCCTAACCCTAACCCTGACCCTAACCCTGACCCTAACCCTAACCCTAACCCTAACCCTGACCCTAACCCTTAACCAAACTGTGATGTACAATGTCGGCAAGATATGTTTTCTGTTGCAATGTGCTAACAAATCCTCCATCCTAGGACATTGTAAACTGTCAGTAATAGGAATTCCTTCCCCCCAGGTTTTATCAACCCTGCCACTTCCTCTGGAAGAGCAGGAATGTTAATTAGCTAGACCATCTTCCTCACACCATTTGCCTTCTCTCCTCTTCAGAGCGGGAAAAACTTCTTTGTTTGAAACGAATAAAACTATGAGAGACTATACCATAAGAACCAAATACCCTAGAGATATGAAAATCATATTTTTGTAACCTGAGCGGTCCCAGCTTCGAGACCGCGTATGTTTCGAAGTTCTACCCTGTCCAGAACATGAGATAGGATTTGCGCCCAAATGGACGGTCATATCGCATAGATGTTTGATGTTTTCTTGATGGGCTCATTACGCTGGGAAACATGATACCACTGATGAGTCCATACCAGCTTCTCCCATAAAGTTATAGCTAATCTAAGTTTTGTAGCCAAAACATAACTTGGATAAGAGAGGTGGGATCAACCCAGAATGCACCTCTCTGTGATGTCACATAGGAAAGTCTATAAGGCATTTCCTGGGCAAACCAGCTCAGAACAGCTCAAGTCGTCGTGCTAGAAGGACCCCAATGAGCGGAGAAGTGCAGCTCCGCCTCCACCCACCTTAAAGCCGCATGGTCTGCCTAAGGAACAATATGGAACTGTGAGTGTAATCTCTTTGTTTTCTCCACTTTTATTTTATACCTGTACTGTACATATTTTATGTCTCAATTTTATAGCAACTTTTATCTGTAATCACTGTCCTCTTTCGGAAAATAAATGAAATTATTTAGATCTGTCTCCATGCTCTAAGAATCGAACTATACGCCTTTGATAGATAATCGCTACTAATTCAAGGGGTTTGCCACGGACCCTCTTAATTTAACACTGTGAATTAAGTAACCGTGACTGGTGGCAGCGCGTTGTGTACGGCTATTACGGCTTGCTGGCAGTCTAGAAGGGTCTTATATTGCTGAGTAAGGGGCTTCAGCCACAGCATTGATAATTCCCTTACTGCAGAAGCCTAATTGCCGGTTCACAACAGGCAGCCCGTCCGGCGACTAATTATCCTAGGTGCAGTTCCCTGACTGACCTGAGGGTAAGGGGGGCGCCGGAGAGCTGCGAGTTCCAAAGTGGAACTGAGAAAGTGGGATATACATAAATCCCCGCAGTACTTGGAAGATTGATAGCAGTGGTGGGGCATCCAAATTAAACTCCCCCTGCGGCAAATTGTAGAGCGAGATTAGCTTGCTGGATATTTTTGGTCACATGGTGCCAGTGTTGGGATAACTAAGATAAGCCCCACTGCGCCTGTGATAGCCGTGTGCCGGCATTGTGTCACGCCCCTCCGTCCGCTGATACACCCGTGTCAGTGGTGGGACTGTGACATAGTGGTGACACAGGGTCCGCTGTCCGTCGCGTTTTGGTGGCAGCGGGACTCCCGTTAGTGTCGCCCGTAAGTGGACGAACGGCGGTGGGCTGTTCGTCACATATTGGTGGCAGCGCGGTGGGATAATCCTAGAGCATTAGTGATTTGGTTTGAGCAATCATTCCTCTCACTAAAAACCTGCACGGTTCCTGCGGGAATCCTGCATCATAGGTTTTGGAGAACAGACTCAGTGGTTACTAGTCCTGAGACATTAGTGTGTACTTGCAAGTATCCCCCTCCCGTTTCTTCGTTTTTCTTTTTCTATCTTTTATTTGGCAACCATGGCGGCAAAAGGAGAACCTTGGTACACCCGGCAGACAAAGGAAGTTCTTGCTGCGTTATGCACGTACCAAGGCCTTGACGCCACGAACAAAAACAGAGCTCAAATGATCGCGGCTCTAGTGCAGCTGGACAACGACCAGAATCCAGCGAGCGCAGAAGTTGGCCCAAGTTGCAATGGGGCTGCAGCAGAGGCTCCACTCCTGAGCGCTGGCCCCACATTCAACCAGAACGGGGTGGACCCCTATCTGCAAATGGCCTTGGACGAACTCCCCGCCGAAGACAGTGATGGGCGGGTGAGGCTGATCCAGCAAGCTCGAGAGAGAGCAGAGCAGCGAGCCGAGCGCCAGGCGGAGAGAGCTGAGCGCCAGGCGCAGAGGGCCCATGAACTGGAGGTACTCCAGCGGGGTGGGAATGCCCTCACAGCCCGAAGCAGTGAGCCCAGCAGCGTCCAGACTCCTAAACCCCGGCCAGAGCATTTTCCCGTGATGGAAAAGGACGGGGACTTGGACACATTTCTGCGAGCCTTTGAGAAAGCCTGCAGACAGTACCAGCTGCCTAGAGACCAATGGGCAAGGTACTTGACCCCAGGGCTAAAAGGCAAAGCCCTGGAGGCATTTGCTTCTCTTCCGCCAGAAGCCGATGATGACTATGACGCCATAAAGCAGGTGCTGATCGCCAAATACCGGCTGACACCTGAGGTATACCGAAAGAAGTTCCGACACCTCCAACGTGGCCCACACGATAGCTACAGTGATGTGGTGCAAGGACTCAGGACCCACTTTGACCAGTGGATCCATGGATTGTCCGTTGAAACCTTTGAGCAGCTACGGGACCTGATGATCAAAGACCAGTTCCTGCATCTCTGCCCAGCTGAGGTCCGACAGTTCATCCTGGACCGCGAACCAACGAACGCGGACAAAGCGGCGCAGATCGCCGACAACCACGAGGCCAACCGGAAGCCCGAGACGCGGAGGCCAGTCGCCACCAGCTGGAAAGGGGGTAAGCCAGCAACCAACCCCAATGCCCCAGCTAGCCGTCCCTCCGGAGGCCCAGTCCCTGTTGCCAACAGCAGGCCGGCTACTGACAGTCGCCTGTGTCACCACTGCCAGCGGCCTGGTCACTTCTTTTACACCTGTCCGAACAGGCCGAAGAACCCCCCAGCCAAGGCCCCCGGGCCCAATGCCTCTGTTCTTTTGGTGGGAGGTGTGGTTGGGAGGGCTGACGACAACGTTCAACCTGTTCAGGTGGGGGCCCGTCTTGCTACAGGCCTCAAGGACACCGGGGCTGAACGAACCCTCATCCGTCCTGGACTGGCGGCCCCTGAAGAGTTTGTTGAGGGGAAAACCTTGACTGTCACCGGGATTGGAGGCACCCGTTGTCCCTTGCCAGTGGCACGAGTTTTTCTTGATTGGGGTGCCGGGAGCGGGTTGAGGGAGGTGGGAGTGTCTGAAAATTTGCCCACTGATGTTTTATTGGGGACTGACTTGGGGAGGATGGTTGCATACTATGTCCCTGACACCCTTCCCCAAACTGATAATAAGGGTAACGTTAACCCTGATGATGTTGATGATGGGAAACTGAATGTGTTACCTGCTAATGCCTTGATGAGTAATGATGCAACTAACAACCATTCTTTCCCCAGGTACGATGCTGATGCTGATGTGAATGTACCAAAGCAAGCTGATAACCATTCTTTTCCTAGGAATGATGATGTTGATGTATCTGTGCCGACTGAACCCGTTAACCCTTTCTTTGAAACGGTAGATGTGTCCACAGGTACCGAGGTGCTCAGCCCCGTCACTCTGCGGAGTGAGACGGCTGAGGAACCCCTGGCAGGAGCAAGCAACGGTGCTCAAGAGAATGGGGAGGTGCATGGGGACCATGAGGAAGGTAATGCCATGCAGCTGACCAGTGCCACCGAGGAAGGTAACTGGCCCATAAGTAGCACTGCTCCTAAAGTGTTGGGGGTGGATGGGGAGGTAGAGCCCAGGGCAGCACCAGCTGGTGGGTCTGAAGAAATCCCCAGGGAGACAGCATACATAGCAGCTGTCACACGCAGTCAGAGTGCCCAGATCGCAGGTAACGCACTGTCTTCTGGACCCTCTGCTGCTACAGGAGAGACTGAACCAGAGGTGAACCCAGAGCCGGTTCCAGAGGGTCCCAGTAAAGATGGGACCCTGACGTCACTTCTGGCAGCCTCCAGCATGGAGTTCCAGGCTGCTCTGCACTCAGATGCCAGCCTGGAGAAATTGAGAGGTCTCGCCGAGACGCCCACCTCCAAGTCTGATAAGGAGAGGGTGTTCTGGGAACGAGGAAGGTTGTACCGGGAGACAGTACCCGGAGATCCTAAAAAGGAGTGGTTGAGGGAAAGACAGCTGGTCGTCCCCTATCAGTTCAGAACTGAGTTGTTGCGGATTGCCCATGAGATTCCACTCGCTGGACACTTGGGGATCAGCAAAACAAAGGCACGGCTGTCTCAACACTTCTATTGGCCCAAGATGGGGACAGATGTAACACACTACTGCCGCTCCTGTGCCACCTGTCAAAAAGTGGGTAAGGCGGGGCCTGCTCTTAAGGCTCCCCTTATTCCTTTGCCGGTGATAGAGGAGCCTTTCCAGAGAATCGCGGTGGACATTGTAGGACCGCTGTCCGTCCCCAGCAGCTCCGGAAAGCGATACATTCTCACCGTGGTAGACTACGCTACCCGGTACCCAGAGGCAGTAGCTCTGTCTTCAACCAGGGCAGATAAGGTGGCTGACGCACTGGTGACCATCTTTTCAAGAGTAGGATTTCCCAGGGAGATGCTTACCGATCAAGGGCCCCAATTCATGTCTCGCCTAATGGAGGCTCTCTGTGAGAAAATGCAGGTGACGCAGCTGGTATCGAGTCCGTATCACCCACAGACTAATGGTTTGTGTGAACGTTTCAACGGTACCCTCAAACAGATGCTCCGCATACTGGTTGAGACCCAAGGGCGCGACTGGGAGCGGTACCTCCCACACCTGCTGTTCGCTTACAGAGAAGTTCCGCAGGCCTCGACCGGGTTCTCCCCCTTCGAGCTCCTGTATGGCAGGCGAGTCCGGGGACCCCTTGGGTTGATAAGAGAATCCTGGGAAGATGAGCCAAACCCCACAGAAGTGTCCATCGTGGATTATGTCATGCGCTTCCGTGACAAGATGCAGACCTTGACGCAGTTGGTGCATGACAACATGACGCAGGCTCAGGCTGACCAGAAGCACTGGTACGACCAGAACGCCCGGGAGCGGACCTACCAGGTGGGTCAAAAGGTGTGGGTGTTGGTCCCGGTACCAACGGATAAGCTTCAGGCAGCCTGGGAAGGCCCGTACGTCGTCCACCAACAGCTCAACCCGGTCACCTACGTGGTCACGCTTGACCATGCTCGGGGTAGGCGCAAGGCCTTTCACGTCAACATGCTGAAGGCGCACTACGAACGTGAAGCTTGCATCCTACCGGTCTGCAATCTGCCAGAGGATGGGGAGGAAGATTCCCTCCTGGACATGCTGGCCCAGGCCAAGGCCAATGGGTCCATTGAGGACATGGAGATAAGTGGTTCGCTCACCGTGTCCCAGCGGTTGCAGTTGATGGCCACCCTGGAACTCTTCCGGCCCGTGTTCACCAACCGTCCTGGGAGGACGGAGTTAGCGGTTCATGAGGTGGACACAGGGAATCATGCCCCATTACGGCGAACACCTTATCGGATCTCTGAAACGGTGCAACAAGTCATGCGCCAAGAGGTCGATGAGATGTTAAGGCTGGGAGTGATTCGACGGTCAAAAGGTGCGTGGGCTTCACCTGTAGTCCTCGTGCCTAAAAAGGATCGAACCACCCGGTTCTGCATGGACTACAGGGGGCTCAACGCCATCACAACCTCTGATGCCCACCCGATGCCGCGCATCGAGGATCTGCTCGAGCGGTTGACAAACGCCAACTACATATCCATCATGGATTTGAGTCGGGGATACTGGCAGATTCCCCTGAGCCCTGAGGCGCAGGAGAAATCCGCCTTTATCACCCCCTTTGGACTGTACGAGTCCACGGTCATGCCCTTCGGCATGAAGAATGCCCCTGCCACTTTCCAGCGGATGGTCAACCACCTGCTTCGGGGACTGGAGGAGTACGCAGTGGCGTACTTAGATGATATTGCCGTCTTCAGTTCCACCTGGGAGGAACACCTTCAGCACCTCCAGGAGGTGCTCAAGCGTCTTCACCAGGCAGGCCTGACCATCAAGCCGGGGAAGTGCCAGATAGGCATGCGCAAGGTCCACTACCTGGGGCACCGGGTAGGCGGGGGTTCCATGAGTCCGGAGCCAGAAAAAGTGGACGCAATCGTGTCCTGGCCCACCCCCAGGACCAAGAAACAGGTGAAGTCCTTCTTGGGCACTGCAGGGTACTATAGGCGGTTCGTACAGGACTATAGCGCCCTTGCCAAACCCTTGACTGACCTCACCAAGCAGAGGCTACCCCAAACAGTCAACTGGACAGATGACTGTGAGGCGGCTTTCCAAGCTTTGAAAGCAGCCCTGTGCAACTCTCCAGTGTTGAGAGCAGTCGACAGCAGTCGCCCGTTTCTGGTACAGACCGACGCCAGCGAGTTTGGCCTCGGTGCTGTGCTTAGCCAGGTCGACTCGGGGGACCAAGAGCACCCCGTGTTGTACCTGAGCCGGAAACTTTTGCCGAGGGAAGTGGCATACTCGACCATCGAGAAGGAGTGTCTGGCCATGGTGTGGGCACTGCAGCGTTTGCAGCCCTACCTGTATGGGCGCGCCTTCACGGTGGTAACCGACCACAACCCTCTGAGCTGGTTGCACACAGTGTCCGGAACCAATGGAAGATTGCTCCGCTGGAGCCTTGCCCTTCAACAGTACGATTTTACTGTAAAACACAGGAAGGGCAGTGAAAACGGCAATGCCGATGGGTTGTCCCGCCGGGGCGAACCCGCTGAGGTGCGCATGGCCGATTACCGAGAGGTAATGCCTCCTTAGCGCCCTCTTAAGGGGGGAGGTGTGATGTACAATGTCGGCAAGATATGTTTTCTGTTGCAATGTGCTAACAAATCCTCCATCCTAGGACATTGTAAACTGTCAGTAATAGGAATTCCTTCCCCCCAGGTTTTATCAACCCTGCCACTTCCTCTGGAAGAGCAGGAATGTTAATTAGCTAGACCATCTTCCTCACACCATTTGCCTTCTCTCCTCTTCAGAGCGGGAAAAACTTCTTTGTTTGAAACGAATAAAACTATGAGAGACTATACCATAAGAACCAAATACCCTAGAGATATGAAAATCATATTTTTGTAACCTGAGCGGTCCCAGCTTCGAGACCGCGTATGTTTCGAAGTTCTACCCTGTCCAGAACATGAGATAGGATTTGCGCCCAAATGGACGGTCATATCGCATAGATGTTTGATGTTTTCTTGATGGGCTCATTACGCTGGGAAACATGATACCACTGATGAGTCCATACCAGCTTCTCCCATAAAGTTATAGCTAATCTAAGTTTTGTAGCCAAAACATAACTTGGATAAGAGAGGTGGGATCAACCCAGAATGCACCTCTCTGTGATGTCACATAGGAAAGTCTATAAGGCATTTCCTGGGCAAACCAGCTCAGAACAGCTCAAGTCGTCGTGCTAGAAGGACCCCAATGAGCGGAGAAGTGCAGCTCCGCCTCCACCCACCTTAAAGCCGCATGGTCTGCCTAAGGAACAATATGGAACTGTGAGTGTAATCTCTTTGTTTTCTCCACTTTTATTTTATACCTGTACTGTACATATTTTATGTCTCAATTTTATAGCAACTTTTATCTGTAATCACTGTCCTCTTTCGGAAAATAAATGAAATTATTTAGATCTGTCTCCATGCTCTAAGAATCGAACTATACGCCTTTGATAGATAATCGCTACTAATTCAAGGGGTTTGCCACGGACCCTCTTAATTTAACACTGTGAATTAAGTAACCGTGACTGGTGGCAGCGCGTTGTGTACGGCTATTACGGCTTGCTGGCAGTCTAGAAGGGTCTTATATTGCTGAGTAAGGGGCTTCAGCCACAGCATTGATAATTCCCTTACTGCAGAAGCCTAATTGCCGGTTCACAACAGGCAGCCCGTCCGGCGACTAATTATCCTAGGTGCAGTTCCCTGACTGACCTGAGGGTAAGGGGGGCGCCGGAGAGCTGCGAGTTCCAAAGTGGAACTGAGAAAGTGGGATATACATAAATCCCCGCAGTACTTGGAAGATTGATAGCAGTGGTGGGGCATCCAAATTAAACTCCCCCTGCGGCAAATTGTAGAGCGAGATTAGCTTGCTGGATATTTTTGGTCACATGGTGCCAGTGTTGGGATAACTAAGATAAGCCCCACTGCGCCTGTGATAGCCGTGTGCCGGCATTGTGTCACGCCCCTCCGTCCGCTGATACACCCGTGTCAGTGGTGGGACTGTGACATAGTGGTGACACAGGGTCCGCTGTCCGTCACGTTTTGGTGGCAGCGGGACTCCCGTTAGTGTCGCCCGTAAGTGGACGAACGGCGGTGGGCTGTTCGTCACACAAACCATACTTAACCCTAATCCTGACCCTAACCCTGACCCTAATCCTTAACAAAACCATACTTAACCCTAACCCTGACCCTAACCCTAACCCTAACCCTGACCCTAACCCTTAACAAAACCATACTTAACCCTAATCCTGACCCTAACCCTGACCCTAACCCTTAACCAAACCATACTTAGCCCTAACCCTGACCCAAAACCCAACCCTGACCCTGACCCTAACCCTAACCCTAAACCCCCTTAACTAACCCTAACTCTAACCCAAACCCCTAAATTCCATGGTTAAAAAAAAAAAACGCATATGCAAAAAAACGCTTACATGAGCATGCCAGTGCGCACATATGCGCATCCATAGGCTATAATGGCCATTTTTAGCGCAAAACGTGCGCATATGTGCGCATGCGCTTTTTTGCAGGGCCAAAAAATGCAACATGATGCGTCTGGAAAATCCAATCGCACACCCCAAAAAAACGCAGCGCATGAAAATCGCATACATGCGCTTACAAGCGCGCAGGTATGCGCACCCATGTTAAATATAGGGGAAAAAACGCATGCGCAGGTTAGCGTTTTTTTCCAGCGCTAAAAAACGCAAATGTGAAACCAGCCTTAGTGATAGAAAACAAAGAGTGATTATTAATGGGGCATACTCAGATTGGGCCAGGGTTACTAGTGGGGTACCACAGGGTTCTGTATTGGGCCCCCTACTATTTAATATATTTATTAATGATCTAGTGGATGGCTTACACAGTAAAATATCAGTATTTGCAGATGATACAAAACTATGTAAGGTAGTTACCACAAAGGAGGACAGTTTGCAACTACAGACAGATTTGAGTAAATTGGAGAATTGGGCTGAAAAATGGCAAATGAGGTTTAACACAGATAAGTGTAAGGTTTTGCACATGGGAAGGAGAAACAGATGCTACAATTACTTACTAAATGGGAAACTGCTGGGGAAATCAGACATGGAAAAAGACTTAGGCATCTTAGTCAATGAGAAGCTAAATTGGAGTGCCCAGTGTCAGGCAGCTGCCACCAAAGCAAATAGGGTCATGGGATGCATTAGAAGAGGTCTGGGGACACGAGATGAAAACATAATTCTCCCTCTGTACAAATCACTCGTCAGACCACACTTGGAGGATTGTGTGCAATTTTGGATGCCGGTGCTCAAGAAAGACATTACTGAACTTGAAAGGGTTCAAAGGCGGGCTATTAAAATGATAAATGGAGTTGGTTCACTACAATACCCAGAAAGGTTATCAAAATTAGGTCTATTTACTCTAGAAAAGAGAAGACTTAGGGGAGACTTAATATATACGTACAAGTATATCAGAGGGCAATACAGAGATCTCTCCAATGAACTGTTTGCACCAAGGACTGTGACAAGAACAAGGGGGCATTCTCTTCGTTTGGAGGAAAGACAATTTCTGCACCAGCATAGAAGAGGGTTCTTCTTGGTAAGAGCAGTGAGGCTCTGGAATTCTCTTCCTGAGGAAGTGGTGATGGTCAACTCACTGAATGAATTTAAGAAAGGAATGGAGGCTTTTCTTGTGAGTAACAGTATAGAAAGTTACGAATAACAGAATATTATAGGCAGATGGTTGACCCAGCTTAGGGGAAGGAATTTTTTTCCCTATGGAGAAAAATGGCTTCTACTCTGTGGGTTTTTTGCCTTCCCCAGGATCAACAATGCAGAACAGCTGCACTAATAATAGGCTGAACTAGATGGACATAAGGTCTTCCTTCAGCCTTCAAAACTATGTTACTATGTTACTAGGGAAGAGGAAGTTAAGTTGGCGATTGAAGGGCTTGCCCAAAAAAAAATCGCCCCGTCTAGATGGCTTAACATCTGAATTTTATAAGACCTTTAAGGACGCTTTAGTTCCCCTCTTGACTGAGGCATTCAATGAGTGTCTTTCCTCAGGCACTCTGCCAAAGTCAATGAGGAGGTCTGCCCTGATCATCTTGTCAAAGGGTAAGGACCCATCGAGCATTGAGAATTGGCATCCCATAGCGCTTCTCAATACCGACAGGAAGGTTCTGGCAAAGGTGCTGTTTAATCGGCTGGTGAAATTTGCACCCTGACTCCTGTCTGTTCCAGGTCACAGCACATTTAGTGCTGTGCTCGGTGTCTGGGAGGTGGTGGAGCAGGGTAGGGCTGGTCACTGGAAGGGGTACATGCTGTCGCTGGACCAGGCAAAAGCGTTTGATCGGGTTAATCATGAGTACTTCTGGTTTGTCCTTCTGAGATATGGCCTGCTGGGGGGGTTTGTTGATTGGCTTAAAACCTTGTACGGTGGGACAGAGAGTTTCCCGCTTGTGAATGGTTGGATTGGCAGTTCTTTTGAGGTTGGATCTGGTGTTCGCCAGGGTTGTCCCTTGTGCCCGCTGCTGTACGTGTTTGCGACTGACCCACTTCTTAGGAGGGTGGAGAGTGGACCATTGGCTGGGATTGGGATGGACCAGGCAGCACCAGAAGCCACTCTGAGGGTGGTGGCATATGCCAATGATGTCACTGTTTTTGTTTCCTCTCACGAGTAGGCAGGGTGGCTGATGTCAGAGGTAGATTGCTACTCGGAGGCATCCGGGTCCAAGTGTAATGTAAAATGTCTATAAAGTATGATGTTTCTAGAACCTTCTAGAAATCTCCCACTTCACTCTGATGAGAAATTCAGCCTGTCAGCTCCTACAGCTTCCCTCCCTCCCCCTCCTTAACAGCCTGTGTCCACACTGGTAATAGGACACTTCCCCTATAGCATTTGGCCCATCTCCACAGAAAGGAATGTTAATTACTTAAGCTAAAGGAAGTCCTTTGTTTTCTGGGACATGTGTCTGAAATAAAACTATGAGAGATATTAAAATAGGCTAGCATGGGCTCCGATCACGACAGAAAAATGAAACGGACATTTCTGTGATCTGCGCGGACCCGGCTTCCCTACGGTGGCTCTTGCAAAGTTCTATCACCGCCAGAACCTGAGATATGGATTGCTCCCAAACGGAGTGTCCTAAGTATGGCATCTCTGATGTTGCTTTATTACATTCGATGAACTTCAACCTATGAGGCCCTCAGTGTGTTGATACGAGCTTCCCTTGTTGAGATATGGTTACCATAAGTTTTTTAGTTAATTGGCAACTTGGAGAAAGGGGGGATGAACTTCTGCAGACTGCCCCTTTCGTGATGTCACAGACCCTGGGCTATAAGGCACCCCTCCCTTACAATGAGTCAGTTGGAGCTACAGCGTCCGTGCTGACCAGAACCCAGATGAGTGGAGACATGTGGCTCCGCCTTCTCTCCCCAGCCACATGGTCTGCCTGATACCGACTAAGCACATGTGAGTGTTACTTTCTGTCTTTTTAATCCCCTTTATATTTGTATTGTACATATTTGATGTCTCAACTTTATAGCAACTTTTATCTATGTAATCACTGCCCGCATTCTTTTGGGAATAAATGATAAAATCTATTAGCTCTGTCTCCGTGCTCTAAGAAACAAACTATGCGCCTTTTTTAGATAATCGCAACTAATTTCAAGGGTTTGCCACGGACCCTCTTAATTAACTCTTTGATTAAGTAAAGCGTGGCTGGTGGCAGCGTGGTGTGCACGGCTGGCGAGGCTAGCTGGCAGTACAGAAAGGTCTTATATTGCTGAATGAGTGGTTGAGGCCACAGCATTGATAATTCCCTTACTGCAGTAGTCTAATTGCCCGTGCACAACAAGCAGCCCGTCCGGCGACTAATTATCCTAGGTGCAGTTCCCTGACTGACCTGAGGGTAAGGGGGGCACCGGAGAGCTGTGAATTCCAAAGTGGAACTGAGAAAGTGGGATATACATAAATCCCGGCAGTTCGTGGAAGGTTGTTAGCAGTGGTGGGGCATCCAAAATACCCCCCTGCGGTAAATTGTTAGAGCAAGATTAGCTTGCTGTGTTTTTGTCACATGGTGCCAGTGGTGGGATGACTAAGATAAGCCCCCACTGTGCCTGTGATAGCCATGTGCCAGCAGTGCGTCACATCCCTCCGTCCGCTGACAAACCCATGTCGGTGGTGGGATCGTGACCTATTGGTGGCACAGGGTCCGCTGTTCGTCACAATTTGGTGGCAGCGTTCCGCCCGTTCCTCACATATTGGTGGCACAGGGTCCGCTGTCCATCACAATTTGGTGGCAGCGGCCCGCCCGTTCCTCACACCAAGATCAATCGGGATAAGTGTGAGTGTCTCTGGCTGGGAGGAGGAGATCTTGGTTTTGATCTCCCAGACACCCTGCCAGGATCCAAAGTCTCAGCAAAAGTCCTTGGCATCAAATTTGGCCAGGGGGATTACCCCAAACAAAATTGGGACAGCAGGCTAGAGATCACCACTCAGGTGAACCAATGGAAGGGTTCTTCTTTGACCCTCAGGGAAAGGGTAAGCCTGATCAAAGCTTACCTGCTCCCTTTACTGATTTATCTGGGCAGTGTGTGCACCTTGCCGAAGTCTCTCTGGATTCGGGTCTACAGTTTGTTCTTCCAACTGTTATGGGGGAATAGACTGAACCTGGTCAAGAGGGAGGTTACTAACGTACGAGGAGACTAGGGTTCGGTATGGTCAACTCTGTGGTATTCCTTGTGGATACCTTCATTAAGATCAATATTGCAAACCTTTGAAAAGAAAGAGCTCCTCCGTTGGTATTGTCCTTTAGGGGATGGTTTCAGTGTTTCTTCCAGGAATGGGAGACAGGAGGGCAAGTGAAGGATCTTTGCACACTGCATGGACATCTTCCAGTTTATGCTACCTTGGTTCTGAAGGTAATTCGCCGGTGGGGTCTGGGAATGTGGGAGATCAGGACTCTGCCAAGGAAACACCTTGACAATAGGGTTCTGTTGACCAGTTTCCAGAGGCCTCTGGTGCTCAGGGATTGCCCAAGTCGGGACCTTGGGGTGGGTTTGCATCTTTTGAATTCTATCAGGATCCCCTCGAAGTTTTGGGACTTGGCTTGGTGCTGCTTCCATGGGAAACTGTGTGTGAGGGACAATCTGAAGTGTAGGAGCTCTGAGGACAGGAACTGTCCTCGGAAGCATTGTGGTACCGTGCTGGAAAGCATGGACCATTTCCTGCTTCATTGTCCCTTGAACACAGAGGTGTACAACAGGGTGGGCGCCTCCATTGACTGGTCTCGGCTGGCCGGTCTCTCCTATGCGGAATGGGCCTATGGAGCATTCAGAGACCTTGGTGGCCGGGACCGCTGCACATTATTTCTAGTCAGCGCAGTGGTTAGGTATCACACGTGGCACGCACGGTGCTTAGTATCGACGCAATGGAAAATCCTCCAAGTGGACGATGTGTTTAGGACCATACTCGGTGACCTGGTGAAGGTGCGCTCTTCTGGAGTATGGGAGACTGGGCACACGTAGGGCCGCTCTCCTCTGGAGGGGCTTTTCTCTTAGTGTGCCCTAGTCTGGTCATCTCCTTTCCTGGTGGTGGGCTGCCGCTGACACTGTAGATTTTTGTTTTGTGATCAGTATACAGTGATGCAGGGCTGCAGGCGCCGAACTTGGGCTTTGTGATTTGGGGGTGTTGTTGTTTGTGTCTGTATATATTGTATATAGGGATATTGATTTGGGTGTAGGTGTTAGGTTGGGTGGTGAGAAAAGGGGGGAGGTGGGTTTATCTTGTGGGACTATGGGGCGCTGGGGTGTTTAGGGAAACACTGGCACTGCCTGATCTGGCCTATGGACGTTGGACATGGACTGAGGCATGAGAAGCAGGACCAGCTCTCAGGTCAGTGCAGGGGTTGGGAATGGTGGGCTTGTGTATGGGGTGATGGTTAGTTTAGTATTGTATATATTTGTATAGTTTGGTTATTTTATATATATAAAAAAGTTTATGTATATATTTGTAGACCTTTTGTTTATTTTATTGTTTGTTATTAGTTTGTTGGTGACCGGACCAGAAGGTGTAAGTTATTATTAGTCATTATTCTGTATACATGTATAATATGTGTGACAGGAGGGAATGAGCGGCGGGACCAGTGTTCAGTATACGGATTATTGTCTGGCTGATATTCCTGTTATGTTTCTGTTATTATTGTTATGTTTTTCATCTTTATAATAAAAGATCTACAGGATGTAACTCAGGATCAGTAATGTAAAGTATGTACAGAGTGACTGCACCAGCAGAATAGTGAGTGCAGCTCTGGGGTATAATACAGGATGTAACTCAGGATCAGTAATGTAATGTATGTACCCAGTGACTGCACCAGCAGAATAGTGAGTGCAGCTCTGGAGTATAATACAGGATGTAACTCAGGATCAGTAATGCAATGTATGTACCCAGTGACTGCACCAGCAGAATAGTGAGTGCAGCTCTGGGGTATAATACAGGATGTAACTCAGGATCAGTAATGTAAAGTATGTACAGAGTGACTGCACCAGCAGAATAGTGAGTGCAGCTCTGGGGTATAATACAGGATGTAACTCAGGATCAGTAATGTAATGTATGTACCCAGTGACTGCACCAGCAGAATAGTGAGTGCAGCTCTGGAGTATAATACAGGATGTAACTGAGGATCAGTAATGTAAAGTATGTACAGAGTGACTGCACCAGCAGAATAGTGAGTGCAGCTCTGGGGTACAATACAGGATGTAACTCAGGATCAGTAATGTAATGTATATACACAGTGACTGCACCAGCAGAATAGTGAGTGCAGCTCTGGGGTATAATACAGGATGTAACTCAGGATTAGTAATGTAATGTATATACACAGTGACTGCACCAGCAGAATAGTGAGTGCAGCTCTGGAGTATAATACAGGATGTAACTCAGGATTAGTAATGTAAAGTATGTACAGAGTGATTGCACCAGCAGAATAGTGAGTGCAGCTCTGGAGTACAATACAGGATGTAACTCAGGATCAGTAATGTAATGTATATACACAGTGACTGCACCAGCAGAATAGTGAGTGCAGCTCTGGGGTATAATACAGGATGTAACTCAGGATTAGTAATGTAATGTATATACACAGTGACTGCACCAGCAGAATAGTGAGTGCAGCTCTGGAGTATAATACAGGATGTAACTCAGGATTAGTAATGTAAAGTATGTACAGAGTGATTGCACCAGCAGAATAGTGAGTGCAGCTCTGGAGTACAATACAGGATGTAACTCAGGATCAGTAATGTAATGTACAGTCGTAGCCAAAAGTATTGACACCCCTGCAATTCTGTCAGATAATGCTAAGTTTCTTCCTGAAAATGATTGCAAACACAAATTCTTTGTTATTATTATCTTCTTCATTTAATTTGTCTTAAATGAAAAAACACAAAAAGAATTGTCCTAAAGCCAAATTGGATATAATTCCACACCAAACATAAAAAAGAGGGTGGACAAAAGTATTGGCACTGTTCAAAAAATCATGTGATGCTTCTCTAATTTGTGTAATTAACAGCACCTGTAACTTACCTGTGGCACCTAACAGGTGTTGGCAATAACTAAATCACACTTGCAGCCAGTTGACATGGATTAAAGTTGACTCCACCTCTGTCCTGTGTCCTTGTGTGTACCACATTGAGCATGGAGAAAAGAAAGAAGACCAAAGAACTGTCTGAGGACTTGAGAAACCAAATTGTGAGGAAGCATGAGCAATCTCAAGGCTACAAGTCCATCTCCAAAGACCTGAATGTTCCTGTGTCTACCGTGCGCAGTGTCTTCAAGAAGTTTGAAGCCCATGGCACTGTGGCTAACCTTCCTAGATGTGGACGGAAAAGAAAAATTGACAAGAGATTTCAACGCAAGATTGTGCGGATGTTGGATAAAGAACCTCGACTAACATCCAAACAAGTTCAAGCTGCCCTGCAGTCCGAGGGTACAACAGTGTCAACCCGTACTATCCGTCGGCGTCTGAATGAAAAGGGACTTTATGGTAGGAGACCCAGGAAGACCCCACTTCTTACCCCGCGACATAAAAAAGCCAGGCTGGAGTTTGCCAAAACTTACCTGAAAAAGCCTAAAACGTTTTGGAAGAATGTTCTCTGGTCAGATGAGACAAAAGTAGAGCTTTTTGGGCAAAGGCATCAACATAGAGTTTACAGGAGAAAAAAAGAGGCATACAAAGAAAAGAACATGGTCCCTACAGTCAAACATGGTGGAGGTTCCCTGATGTTTTGGGGTTGCTTTGCTGCCTCTGACACTGGACTGCTTGACCGTGTGCATGGCATTATGAAGTCAGAAGACTACCAACAAATTTTGCAGCATAATGTAGGGCCCAGTGTGAGAAAGCTGGGTCTACCTCAGAGGTCATGGGTCTTCCAGCAGGACAATGACCCAAAACACACTTCAAAAAGCACTAGAAAATGGTTTGAGAGAAAGCACTGGAGACTTCTAAGGTGGCCAGCAATGAGTCCAGACCTGAATCCCATAGAACACCTGTGGAGAGATATAAAAATGGCAGTTTGGAGAAGGCACCCTTCTAATATCAGGGACCTGGGGCAGTTTGCCAGAGAAGAATGGTCTAAAATTCCAGCAGAGCATTGTAAGAAACTCATTGATGGTTACCGGAAGCGGCTGGTCACAGTTATTTTGGCTAAAGGTTGTGCAACCAAGTATTAGGCTGAGGGTGCCAATACTTTTGTCTAGCCCATTTTTGGGGTTTTGTGTGAAATGATCAAAGTTTTGCTTTTGCTTCATTCTCTTTTGTGTTTTTTCATTTAAGACAAATTAAATGAAGATAATAATACCAAAGAATTTGTGTTTGCAATCATTTTCAGGAAGAAACTGAGTATTATCTGACAGAATTGCAGCGGTGTCAATACTTTTGGCCTCAACTGTATGTACACAGTGACTGCACAAGCAGAATAGTGAGTGCAGCTCTGGAGTATAATACAGGAGATATCTCAGGATCAGTAATATAATGTATGTACACAGTGACTGCACCAGCAGAATAGTGAGTGCAGCTCTGCATTATAATACAGGATGTAACTCAGGATCAGTAATGTAATTTATGTACACAGTGACTGCACCAGCAGAATAGTGAGTGCAGCTCTGGATTATAATACAGGATGTAACTCAGGATCAGTAATGTAATGTATGTACACAGTGACTGCACCAGCAGAATAGTGAGTGCAGCTCTGGAGTATAATACAGGAGGTAACTCAGGATCATTAATGTAATGTATGTGTCAGGAACACCGCACGGCACTTGCTTGCTGAGCCAGTACGCGTGTCCTGAGTACAAAAACAGTGCTCAAAGATACCTGTGGAGCAGGCAGCAGCAGTGACGATGCATGCTCCAGGACCTGAAGCATGTGACTGCTGGGGGCGTGGCCTAAGCTTACAGAGCTAGGAGCTGCAGGGAAACTCCTAGAAAGGTAACTACAGGACAATGTTACCAAGGGGCATAGACAGAGACAGAAACCAGATCAAGCCGGGTCAAAGCACGAGATAGCAGGACAGTACCAAAGGGTTAGACATGGTGCATAGTCAGGACGTAGCAATAGATCAGAAAACCAGAACGGGCAATAGACGGTACAATAGGGACAAACTGTGACGGAGTAATGATAGCCAAGCCAGGAGGTCTGAACCGGAGAAGACAATAATGCCAAAGCGAGAGACGGAGTACAGAGTGAGGGAAAAAGCCGGGTCATACACGGGAATCAAACAAGCAATGCAGAATACACACACACCAGGGGGGTCGGTCAGACACACAGCCAGAATAACAGTATAGCTGATAGAGAATGCTAGTCTGGAGTGAGTATGAATACCCCTCCCAGATCCAAAGTGAGGGTGAGAACAGGACATTAACCATGTCCTAACTATGACAGTATGTACACAGTGACTGCTCCAGCAGAATAGTGAGTGCAACTCTGGAGTATAATACAGGATGTAACTCAGGATCAGTAATGTACGTACACAGTGACTGCACCAGCAGAAAAGTGAGTGCAGCTCTGGGGTATAATACAGGATGTAACTCAGGATCAGTAATATAATGTATGTACACAGTGACTGCACCAGCAGAAAAGTGAGTGCGGCTCTGACAGCTGCTGCTCATTGTGGTAATTGTGGGTGCGGTCAACACTGATCCTGCTGTGTACTCCTGAGCTCCAGAGAACCAACACCTCTCCACCCAGGGACCTGCTCTCTCTCCTACCCAGGGAGGGAGTGGGTTTCCTGGGATGAGCAATGGAGCCAAGTCCCAGGCTTCTGTTTCCTGGACCAGGCCTGTGGGGAGCAGGAGAAACCAGCAACCGGCCTGCACATCAGAGGACTCGGGGGTGAGACGCTTCACCAGAAGTCGCAGCAATGTGGCTCCTACTCCCCCCAAGTCTGCAGAGACCCAGAGCAGCCGCAAGGCTTCCAACATAGAGGAGAAGCCTGCTAGCAGCATGCAAGATGGTGGTCCTTCTGGAGGAAAGCTGAGTGCTCACGGGGATGAGTCCAACCTCACTGAGTAAGGTTGGGGGCTGCAGTGGTCCTGGGATTCTGTGTCCACCTATGCCTCCTGGGTCATGAGCCACCTCCGTGAGTATGAAGAGGTTAGTAAGACCATCGGGAGGCTCCGGGAGGAGCTGCGCTGCACCAGCGTCAAAGCTTCAGGTTTCTCCAGACCCAGGAAGGCCCAACTCCAGGCGGAGGTAAAGAGACTGAAGCTTGATATTAATGAGCTGGAGGTAAGGAAAGCCTTTATAAGAGAGAAGAGTGGTCCCTTTAAGGAAAAACTAATAAATGAAGACCGGTTTAGAGAAATGGCTGATAACAGAGAGCAAAGGCAGATGGGGCTGCAGCCTGAAAGCCAGGTGGATGGTGATGTTGAGGATGATGACCAGCAGAAAGCCCCACCTGGCAGCCTGCAATGTCACCCACAGGCCACGTGCAGTGAGCTCCCTGCTGGACAGGCGACATTGGCTTCTCATCGCAGTTCTGCTGGCTCTAGGGAGGACAGTGACAACAGCAGTCAGGGAGGGGCACTAATGGCGGAGATCAAGCTCCTGGAGTCCCCAGTGTGCCTTCAGAACTTCCATCTTAGTGATTTACCAGAGGAGGCACCTGGGGGCCAGAAGACTAAGGCAAAGGAGACCAAGCCAAAGCTTCAGGAACTGGTAAGCTATGTATATGCCCCCCTCCCTGTACCACCATCAAACCAAAGCTCCAGGAAGTGGTGAGTTATGTATATGCCCCCTCCCTGTACCCCCCGAGTCAGCTGCAGGGTCAGCTCGCTGTATAAGCCCCATTGCCCAGCTCAGCCCGGGTTTTGCTGTGGATCCGGTGCAAAGGCGCCGCTAGAGTACAGAGCACGGTAGTGAGGCGCAGAGCTCCATCTCTGCTTGTAGTAGTGGGGACGTAGCAGGAGGTGCATCAGCTGAGAGGCTGAACAGTGAGGGCGGCATGGCGGCGAGCGAACGGTCAGGCCACGATGTTGTGGTGCGCTCCTCAGTGGGAGGGGGGAGCGGCCCAGTGTCGGGGGCAGCTCCGGTAGCCTCAGCGCCCCTGAATACTGTTGCCACTGATCACTTAGTTGAGAAGTGGCGGCAGTGTAAGGGGGTTGTCAGGCCTGGGTGTTCCGATCCTCCCAAAGTCCTATTCTGTGTTGGCGCCGCTGGTCAACAAGATACTGATGTAAAGGATCAGCAGCGCCTCAGAGCAGCAAAAGATCAGTGGCGTCTGATGTCAATTGTTAAACAGCGGAAATTACCAGCTGATGATGCGGAGGGCACACGTAAGACCAGGGTTGAGGTTGCTTCCAGTTCTGTGGAGGAGACTGAGCCCCTTGTGCCTGATGTGGAGGTCAAAATGTCACACCCTGTTGTCACTGGTCAAGCAGGAGAGAATGTGATGGGAGGTGTGGATGAGGAAATTTCTTTGTCTAGTGGTGTGGTTGCTGGTTTGGTGGAGAGTGAGGGTGTTATGGAGGTGGGTAATAGTGATACTGTTGGTGTTGATGTGGTCACTGGTCTGGTTGCCCCCCCGGTGGTGGCAGCACCCATTAGTAGTTATGCCGCTGTCACCTCCGGGGGTAATAGGGCATGCTCCTCGTCTCCGGGCTCTGGGGACAGCATCTTGCAGTGGCATCTCCTGGAGGCTCTAAAGAAGGGGGAGAGATCACTAATGGTAGAGGGTCAAGAGGTTGATCTATCCTTCTGGATAGAGATGCATGGCCTAGGGCCTTCCGAGAGCAAAATGGGGGAAATACAGTGTGGTCCCTCCCAACAGCCCGGCCGGGTAGTGTGCGTAGGAATGTGGTCCGTCTTCAGTGGAGGGGCAGAGATGCATTCCTTCAAGGCGATTGACATCTACACCTTGATACATCCCTATTGCAAGCCTGAGTTTGATGTCAGCTTTGTTCGGCCAGAGGGGCTTGAGCTCTTCTGATCGAATTATGAGTTGGCAAAAAATGAGCCAGGCTGTCGAGACTTTGCCATTCACTTTCTTGTTATGACATCATGACGTGCCTTGGCCAATATGGAGAGGTGGTGGAGATGCCAAAGAAGAACCGTGACGAGTTTGGCATTTGGTTAGGGGCCTGGATGTTTATGGTAAAACTTAAGTGTTCAGGTGGTACGGTTGCCCACACTCCATCATCTGCCTTCCTGGGTAGGGATTGTATCCAGGTCTTCTACCAGGGGCAACCAAAGCTCTGTCACAGGTGTGGCGACCCCACACATTTCAGTGCAAACTACACTGTGCAGAAATGTGCATTGTGTCGGGATATTGGCCATCTGGCTGCATCTTGTGTGGAGATTAGGTGCCACCTGTGTGGTGACTTAGGTCAGCCTTTGTCCTCGCTCCTTCGCTAATGCAGTCGTGACCCTGGTAGGAGAAAGCCATGAGGCTGATTCTGATGGGGAAGGGACTAGCAGGGGTGACGTAGCTGAGGGGCCAAGAAGGAAAAGCAATAAAAAGACACCTGCCCAGCTGAGGCATCTAGACAAGCGCAGACAGGAGAGGGAGCTGGGAGAACCCCAGTCTACTGATATGGCCCCTGTCCTGGATGCAATTATTGCTGCTGAGGCCCCAAGGGATGAGGAGTTGGATGAGGTCAGGAGGATCCATAGGGAGGAAAGTGCCACTGCCTCCGAATCCTCACATTATGAAAATATGGATGAGGATTATAGGCAGTGGCTAGAGGACAAGCGTAAGCTCAGCACCAAAAAGAGAAAGAAGGGAGATAAAACTTCTTCTCCTGCTCAGAGCAAGGTACCTAAGGAAGGAAAAACTGACTCCCCTCTGGTTGGTCTTTCTAACCAGTTCTATCCCTGCTTACAGGGGGTGCCGAATCTTCTTCTTCTGGGAATGTAAGGTACCTTGGGGGGAGGGACTGGCCCAGAGTCCGGAGACGAAGATGATAAAAAGAAAAAGCTTGTGGGAGTGGACAACTCTGTGTCATTAAAAAGGGGGAAGGATTCCTCCTCTGAGGCAGAGGATAAGGGGATTGGGAAAAAGAAAGCCATCTAACTCAATCACCAATGATGGCGGTACCCACTCCGTTGACGCTGGCGTCCATTAATGTCACCAGCATAAAGTCAAATACGGCCAGATTTGCGACCTTTGATTTTCTCAGCCATGTTGAAGCTGACATTTTCTTTTTGCAAGAGACCAGGCTACCAAACATGGTAGACGTGTTTAAAGCGAAGAGTTAGTGGAGACTTGGGCCCTCCTATTGGTCTCTTGCGGCCGAGCCGTATAGTGGAGTGGCGGTCCTTTTTAGCGCACCGATGGAATGCAGACAGGTTTTTGAGTTAGAAATGTGGAGGTGCCTGCTCTTAGATGTCCTCATGAAGGGACAAGAGCTTCGGCTCATTAACATCTATGGTCCCCAATCTAAGTGGGACCAGAAGTGTCTCTTTATGAGGATCAAGCCCTACCTTTCTACAAGTTGGCAGGTTGTTTTTGGAGGGGACTTCAATACTGTCACGAGGCCCCGAGATAGAGGAGTTTCCAGAGACAAACTGACTTATGATAGCGTTGCCCTTAATAGTATAGCTAGTGAGGTTCGCCTGGTGGATGTCCACATTCGGCACTCCCCAGGCCACGAGGGGTTCACCTATCATAGAGGTAACTGTAGGTCCAGAATAGATAGGTTTTATTTAAAGGTGGAAGTTGCCTCTTCAGCAGTGTCTGTTGTTGAAGTGGAGTTCTCCGACCACTGTTTAATTTTGTTTTCTCTGAATGTTACAGAGACCCTCCGGACGGGAAGAGGCTTTTGGAGGCTCAATTTGTCTCTCTTGGAAGAAGCAGACATAAGACAGTTCTTTGAGGATTTTTTTCAGAGCCAGGTACCCTTGCTGGATCTTTGTAGTAGTAAGTCAGAGTGGTGGGAGATGTTCAAGAAAAGGGTGGCGAGATTCTTCAAAGCGGTGAATACCATCCCTTTTGTTCTTTTTCATACAACATAGCCATGCATGTTTTTCTTTGGATTGAGCACCCGTTCTGTGGGTGCAGCCCAGGTGTATGAGTTTGTACCGCACTATAGTGCACATTAAGGTGGTGGCAGTGGTGCCGAATTTTCTTCTTTCTTCTTGGACATTTGACTTGGAACTTTGTAGAAGTAAGTCAGAGTGGTGGGAGATGTTCAAGAAAAGGGTGGTGAGATTCTTCCGCCAGCTCTCGAGCCTCAGGAGTCTGAGCAGGTACCGCCTATATCGGGGTCTGAGGAGGAAACTCGAGCATCTTGTCTCAACTGGAGGTAGCCATGAGGAGATCTCCAGAGTGAAATCTTTGCTCATGAGGTGTCAGTACGACAGACACGCATCTTTGGTTTTTGAGAGGGATTACGGGAAGTACCGCTTGCCCGACCCTGAGGTGATCCAGATCAGGGATCCTGGAGGTTGTCAGATCCTTCTACTCACACTTCTTGGGGAAGAGGGATCTTGATTGGGATGAGATGTTGGCTTTCCTGGCTGAAGCCGTCCCCGAACCAGGGGTAGACCCCTCTCTTGACGTTTTGACAGAGATGATCAAGGAAGAGGAAGTTAAGTTGGTGATTGAAGGGCTAGCCCAAAAAAAATTGCCCAGTCCAGATGGCTTAACATCTGAGTTCTATAAGACCTTTAAGGACGCTTTGGTTCCACTCTTGACTGAGGTATTCAATGAGTGTCTTTCCTCGGGCACTCTGCCAAAGTCAATGAGGAGGTCTGCCCTGATCATCTTTTCAAAGGGTAAGGACCCATCTTGCATTGAGAATTGGCATCCCATAGCACTTCTCAAAGCAGACAGGAAGGTTCTGGCAAAGGTGCTGTTCAATTGGCTGGTGAAATTTGCATCCTGCCTCCTTTCGGAGGCCCAGAATTGCTCTGTTCCAGGTCACAGCACATTTAGTGCTGTGCTCTGTGTCCGAGAAGCAGTGAAGCAGGGTAGGGCTGGTCACTGGAAGGGGTACATGCTGTCACTGGACCAGGCAAAAGCATTTGATCGGGTTAATCATGAGTACCTCTGGTTTGTCCTTCTGAGATATGGCCTGCCGGGGAGGTTTGTTGATTGGCTTTAAATCTTATACCCCGGCAGAGTTTCCCGCTTGTGAATGGTTGGATTGGCAGCTCTTTTGAGGTTGGATCTGGTGTTCGCCAGAGTTGTCCCTTGAGTTCGCTGCTGCACGTGTTTGCAATTGACCCACTTCTTATGAGGGTGGAGCGTGGACCATTGGCCGGGATCGGGATGGACTGGGCAGCATCGGAAGCCACTCTGAAGGTGATGGCGTATGCCGATGATGTCACTGTTTGTTTCCTCTCATGAGGAGGCAGAGTGGTTGTTGTCAGAGGTAGATTGCTACTCGGAGGCATCCGGGTCCTAGATCAATCGGGATAAGTGTGAGAGCCTCTGGCTGGGGGGAGGAGATCCTGGTTTTGATCTCCCGGACACCCTTCCAGGACCCAAAGTCTCTGCAATAGTCCTTGGCATCGAATTTGGCCAGGGGGATTACCTCAAACAAAATTGGGACACAGGCTAGAGATTGCCACTAAGAAGGTAAACTAATGGAAGGGTTGGTCTTTGACCCGGAGGGAAAGGGTAAACCTGATCAAAACTTACCTGCTCCCTTTACTGATTTATCTAGGCAGTGTGTGCATCTTGCTGATGTCTCTCTGGACTCGGATCTACAGTTTGTTCTGTAGGGAAGGTGACCTGACGGCCGGCCGGATGTGTCAGAATAGAGAAAGATAGGTGACAGTTACTACAATGGGGAAACAGCTAGGAAAGTGTAGTGGATGTGCAGTACCTTGGGTTGACCATTAGATGGCAGGAAGGAGTGTGAGCAAAGGACTTGACATCAGCTTAGGGCTTGAGAAACCGTTGGTCATGGGGGGCGGAGTTAGAGTGACAACCGGGAGAGCTACAAATACTGAGGGAGGGTTCCAGAAAGTTCCAGTCCCCAGGGGGAGCTCCAGTGACAGGTGGACTATGCGCTGTGAGGAGAATCCAAACCAGGGGGACTGAGGAGAGAGAACGTCAGGGGGGTGGTCCTGACAGGAAGAACCGCAGAAGAGACGAGACACTGGGTGTGGGACACCGTGTTGGACACGACGACTGAACAGTGGAAGTGCTGTTGGTTTATGGGCCTAAGGCGGCCACAGTGACGGACCTGTCAGGAGCATCGATGAGTGCAGAGGGGACGGTGTGTGCATACACGTCCCCAGTATAGAGTACGGTGTGTGAGAAGCGGCCCTGGAAACGGAGGGCCGTGAGGTAAAGAAAGTGCGTTGTGCTCTGAGGCCGTCAGATGGATGGCGAGTGAAATAAACTTGGACCTGTTGCACCCAGAATCTGCCTCCATCTTGTCTCTGTTTTATCTCTGCACGGTAAGAAGAGGGACCACCCCCCCAGTTCGGCCACCGATCCTAAATTTGATGTAGTCGGCAGGATCGCCGCCGCTAATACGCTATCTTCTGTGGCATCAAGACACTAAAAATGTCCTTAAGATCAATTTTTGGCACTTCAAACACAATAATACACTTAGGGGTAAAAAAGAATTCACTAATTATCCCCAAAAGAAGCGAACCAACACACCATATATATAAAAAATATTATTTTATTGAATATCAAAAATATTCCAATTTTAATAAAAATACAGACTACATAATACCTTACTCATAACATACCCCAACGGGGAAAAATGCACAGACCATGAACACGGATAAATAATCCTTCTATTAATATTCATAATATTCCTGTACAATCCATGGAATAAGGCAACAAGACCAATATTATAATAATCCTAAATAGGAATCAATCTAACCTTGCCGTTATAAGACGCCACTAAGTTTTATAGTATGCAATCATAAGTCTCACTCTAAATATAAAAATTCAGGGTAATAAGAAATCCTATGAGGTTATAGAGATACGACATAATACCAGCACCATATAAAGCCTTCATATCGACAAAATCGGGGAGGATTAATCTAACCCCGCTGTGAAAAGCACCGATACAACAAGGGCTAAAATAAACTTAGGACACATAAAATGACAAGGTAGAAGGGCTATCAAACTGATAATTACCTTAGACCGGATTATGCAGGTGTAAATAATCCTGTGCACAGATCCCCACGCCCCGACGCGCGTTTCGCCCTCTAGCTTCTTCCGGGAGCGTACCAAATCTAGATTAGGGGCTTCTCTTTATATCCACAGACGGCCAATCAATAAGCTGAATCCCTCATCATGTGACCCCATACTTCCGGGAGTGCGCAGTGTAGTGTCCGACGTGATAAAATAATCTAAGTGCACAGAAGACATTACGGCGCATGCACCAGTCCGACACACTCCGGCACGATAAACCTACTTCCTGAACATGCGCTGAATGACCCACACGTGCATCCATGTGGATCATTGTGGCAGCGCTGCAAGAAGTACACGGAGTGCCGACCATGCATGCGCACTATCTTCTAAAAGTGACTACCCAAAAAAGGGAGGACATAAATTATTCTAACAATATACATAACCACATACCAATAATAAAAATTCCATTTTTATATATTCAAATAATAGTGCTTATAATAAATAATTACTTTAAAGTAATAAGTGCATGTGCCAAAAGTAACAAATAACTCTATTATTATTAGTGAAATACCTATTGATACATATTAATTAATCAAAAATATTATTAAAAAAATTTATAAAAATAAGTGATAAATTTAATAGTGCCTATAAATATATGGCCGATAACAAAACAACATATATTTTAAAAATACAAGTCCATAGATTACAATCCATCCATAATATAATACATATAATTCAAATAATTCAAATATGCATCTATCATTCTATAATACATATAACCTCGATAGCTTTATTATCAATATTAAGACACTTATTCTTTATTATTAAATTCTTGATCTTTAATTCATTCTTGATAAGAACTTCTGAAGACACAGCTACTCCAAACAACCACATCAGAGAGCAGCAAAAGAATGGCTCGATATCCATACACTGGAACAATGAGAATGAACAATTTTAATAATAAAATAAAATAAAATAAAAAGAACCCCACCCCTAAAAAGGAAAACCTCTCAGTAGACACGCTAACCAAATGGAAGTACCCCAAGCCTATTGAAAAAGAACACTCAATGAACATGTTAAATTTAAAGAAATGCCCCGAAACCAAAGGATTCATTAAGTCCATCCGGGCTCAAACTGCCCAGACGGTAGATCCATCTACTTTCAATTTGCAATAGAGTTTTAGTAAGATCACCCCCTCTGACCCCCAAAACTACTTGATCTATGGCCTGTATCTTCAGGCCTTTTGCATTGCATTCATGTGACATTTTGAAATGTCTTTGAAGGGGTTTAAGAGAGGTAAAGTCCTCATTGTTTCTAGCTTTTTCAATGTCTCTAACATGTTCCCTAGTTCTTACCTTGAGCTCCCTTGTGGTCATTCCTATGTAGATTTTTCCACAAGGGCATTTGGCATGATAGATGACTCCAGAAGAATTACAACTCAGGTGTTTTCTTATATCGAAAGTGCGTGATCCATCATGATTAGAAAAAGAGACCGATTTCACATGATTCCGACATCCCTTACACAAGCCGCAGGGAAAGAAGCCAGGCGTCCCAGACTTGGATTTTTCTTTTCTCGGTTCGAAGTGGCTGTGGACTAAAGTATCTCTCAAATTTGCCGATCTCTTGGCTACAAAGGAAGGTTGAGCCGGAAGAATCTTGCGTAACACAGGGTCCACCATTAAAACACCCCAATGATTTCGCACAATACCTCTTAGATCATCCCATTTGTTGCTAAAAGTGCTGATAAACCGAATTTGATTGCTCTGTTCTCCTTTATTTCTAGAAGAGGTTCCATATAAAAGATTATTTCTTGTAGTTTTAGTTGCTCTCAAATAGCCTCTCTTTATCATCTTTTTACTATATCCCCTATCCAGGAATCTTCTTGTTAGGTCCACAGCTTGTCGTTCAAAACTCTCCTCCTTTGAACAAATTCTTCTCGCACGTAAAAATTGACCTATTGGAATGCCCCGAATAGTGGAACCTGGATGTGCTGAATCTGCAACCAAAAAAGAATTAGTTGAGGTGCTTTTACGAAAAATATCCGTATTCAAAAAGCCCTTAGAATCCACTGTCACTTTAATATCCAAAAAATCGATTTCTCTACCAAAACGAAAAGTCAGCTTAATGTTTTTATTGTTGTTATTTAGATGTTCCATGAGTTGATGCAGTTCTTGTACGGGGCCATCCCATATGAATAGAATATCATCGATGTATCTCATCCAGTTGTGAACATGGTTCAACTCCTGGATGAGATCACCTTGAAACATCTCTCGTTCCCATGCCCCTAAAAATAAGTTCGCATAAGAGGGGGCACAACAGGCCCCCATTGCTGTTCCTTGCAATTGCAAATACATCCTCTTGTTAAAAATAAACACATTGTGCGTGAGGATGTATTCTAACAAGGTCATAATCAACTCAACCAATGATGTTTCCAGCGGACTGGAATCCAGAAAAAACCTGACCGCTGCCAAGCCATCCTGATGCCGTATTGAAGTGTACAGGGACTCCACGTCAGCAGTTACAATGACCATGTCCTCATCTAATGACAATTGGTCCAACCTTTGTAAAGCCGACGTGGTGTCCTTAATATACGATGGTAGATCACATACCAAGGGTTTCAAAAAATGATCCACAATTAATCCAATAAGCTCACATGGTCCATCATTACCTGCCACTATCGGGCGGCCAGGGGGATCCACAATACTTTTATGTATCTTCGGTATTAGGTAAAATGTTGGTAACTTAGGGTGACTATTCCGAATCCGATCCAATAACTTCTTGGCAATTATACCCTGTGCCAAAGCCTTATCCAAGATATCTATTAAAAGGTTCTGGAAAGAGGATAGGGGGTTGAAAGTTAATCTCTGGTAACAACTGGTGTCATTCAAAAGTTTATTGGCCTGTCTCTCATATAGATTTATTGGCCAAATAACCAGATTTCCCCCTTTATCCGCCGGCTTAAAAACTACATCATCCCAAGATTTCAAATCTGTTAAAGCCGCTTGTTCTCGTTTAGATAAATTGGACACACCTCCCTGTTAGATTGATTCCTATTTAGGATTATTATAATATTGGTCTTGTTGCCTTATTCCATGGATTGTACAGGAATATTATGAATATTAATAGAAGGATTATTTATCCGTGTTCATGGTCTGTGCATTTTTCCCCGTTGGGGTATGTTATGAGTAAGGTATTATGTAGTCTGTAATTTTTATTAAAATTGGAATATTTTTGATATTCAATAAAATAATATTTTATATATATGGTGTGTTGGTTCGCTTCTTTTGGGGATAATTAGTGAATTCTTTTTTACCCCTAAGTGTATTATCTTCTGTGGCATGCCTGCGTCTCAAGGAATGGAGAAGGACTTGGACTACACTGCCTGGATTACAAACACCTGTGGATTACAAATTGGGAGCGCTGTGGTGACTCAGTGGTGCTGACAGAGGATCCGGGGCAGTACCAGGTACTGTGCAGTATGGCGGTGTTGCTTCAGCGCAGAGGAGAGGTCCGGGTGTTTGCAGTTGTTCAGAATGGACTGGGACCCCCTCCAACATACCCCAAAAGGAAGCCGTATGTGTCCAGAGACCGACGCTTCCATATATTGGACCCTGACAGGTGGGTGGAGAGGCCTGCCGACACCCCACCCCACAGAGGGAGTGACACAGAAGAAAAACTTGTCTGCGGCTGTCTGGCGCTATTCGAGTGCTGCCCAACGGACGGTATGAGACGCTGCAGGTGTCGGGGCATCGGCCGCCTAGAGTGGCAATGGCGGCAGGAGATGGAGCTGCACCAGAAGTCATCTTCAGAACCACGGGCGGGCAGCGGGATGCTGAGCCGGGGAGCGGAGCCTGAGCAGAGTCAACGAGAGCGGCCGCCACCAATACCGGCAGAGGACTTCTCCGCAGAGCCCCCGAGTCTGGAGGAAAGGCCCGCAGGACAGTGGAGTGAGGAACGGAGGCTGCGGGGGAAGCCGCATGATGATGTGATGGAGGCCGCTGCGCCAGGTAAGGTGAGAGTACCCACGGCCCCACCAGTGCCTCCGTAAGCGGCCCCCACCATTTGGCCACAGCACGCAACCCCCTGCGCACCGGAAGGCCTAGTTACATCGGGCCCTGTAGTGTATGCAGAACTGAGCGAGGGCCCCGCTCAAGTCCCCGAACTACCCCGCCCGGAGTCACCAGTGCAGAGCTCACCCAAAGAAGACGCTGCTGCGCTCCCCCTGCTAATAGCAGCTGCATTGTTGGAACCGGCCGTTACTCCGGCTCCATTGGAAGTAGTGAATGCGGCCTGTCCTGAGGCCGCGGTTATGCCAGTGCTGGAGTCGGCTGCAGCCGACTTAGCGGGCCCTGTGATTCCAGCCCCCAAAGACCCGGTTGTCCCCATTTGCCACCTGACCCCAGCGGCTGCTGGGCCGCAGAAATCATCAGCCACTTCTGTCTCATGGTCTTTCCTAGCGGAGTCCCGCCCACCGGACTCCAGGGCCCGTGCTGTACCCTCCATGTGGGTAGCGGAGGTGATCAGGAAGAAGGCGGCCCGGGAGCAGGAAGTGCGGAACCTGCTCCATACTCAAGGAGAGGCTGGCATGGTGGTGAAGAGATCACGGGGACGGCTGGTATACACCAACATCGATATAGGATACGGTTTTATCCGGGATGAGACTGGCCAAAAGGTCTATCTTAATGTGGCATCTATTCGTCACGGCCGGGCTCTACATGAGGGGGACTGGGTGTCGTACTACAAGGAGTACTGCCCCGTGGCTACTACGCGGTAGCTGTGGTTGCTGAGCCAGAGGACCGTGAACCCTGTAGTAAGAACTCCTAGGACACTCCCTATACCCCGGGCGCTCCACGGCTGTGGGGTCCCTCGCTGCCAGCCGCCTGGGAGTGGTTTGAACGCTCGAAATTTCGTTGCACCGTTGTGCCAAAGCATAAGGACAGTTGATGTATATGTTAATGAAAAGTTTGATATAAGAAGTTAAAGTTGTTGGTTATATTAAGCCTGGCAAAGCGGGGGGTGTCAAGAAGCGAGGGAGTGCATATGTCCAAGGAAGGGGGGAGAAGAAAAAAGCATGTGATGTTTATTTGTTAAATGCTGGTTTTAAAGAAAATGAGCAAAATAAAATTAAAAAAATATATAAAAATGGGTACTTGTGCTATTTTAAAGTTGTTTACTGTATAATATGCCAAAGTAAAATGCAACAGGTTCGGGTAAGGGAAGGTCTGAGGGACCAACGGGAAGTGTGAGATCCGAAGAGGGGTCTATGTGTGAAGAGGGTCTGGGAGACCGAGACGCCGACCATGACATGTAATTGAAAGAAAGGTACAGGAGGTGAAAGATGTGAAAAGACAGCCATCCTAGGTCAGGTCCCCGACACCACGGACACCCCTGAAGGAGAGAGATGGACGCCGGCAATGATCTGGTAGGTGTGAGACCTCGATCATGGCGTACCAGACTGGGGAAGGTAACAGAAGGGGAGAGTAGGGGAAGGTACACGCCATAGAGAGAATATGGGTGTACCTAGCCCATTGTGAAAGACATCATGTGGCGTGCGCGCTGTTGAGTAGCAGTAGGCTTCTCAGAGCATGGTGCTCCCAGTATGGTTCGGCCCCCGCAGGTAGTGGGGTTGGCCCAACAGCTGGTCCGATAACAGAGTGTAGGTGAAGCTTCAGAATGATGAAGGCAGGGACTACGGATTGTTGAGGACGACAATAGACAAAGGAAGGGAGAGTGTAGGGAAGGTGACCTGACAGACGGACGGACGTGTCAGAATAGAGAAAGATAGGTTTGCACAGTTTAGATAGGTGACAGTTACTACAATGGGGAAACAGCTAGGAAAGTGTAGTGGACGTGCAGTACCTTGGGTTGACCATTAGATGGCAGAGGAGTGTGAGCAAAGGACTTGACATCAGCTTAGGGCTTGAGAAACCGTTGGTCAAGGGGGGCGGAGTTACAGTGACAGGGGACCGGGAGTGCTATAAATACTGAGGGAGGGTTCCAGAAAGTTTCAGTCCCCAGGAGGAGCTCCAGTGACAGGAGGACTACGACAGTTCGCTGCTGCACGTGTTTGCAATTGACCCACTTCTTAGGAGGGTGGAGCGTGGACCATTGGCCGGGATCAGGATGGACTGGGCAGCATCGGAAGCCACTCTGAAGGTGATGGCGTATGCCGATGATGTCACTGTTTGTTTCCTCTCATGAGGAGGCAGAGTGGTTGTTGTCAGAGGTAGATTGCTACTCGGAGGCATCCGGGTCCTAGATCAATCGGGATAAGTGTGAGAGTCTCTGACTGGGAGGAGGAGATCCTGGTTTTGATCTCCCGGACACCCTTCCAGGACCCAAAGTCTCTGCAAAAGTCCTTGGCATCGAATTTGGCCAGGAGGATTACCTCAAACAAAATTGGGACACAGGCTAGAGATTGCCACTAAGAAGGTAAACTAATGGAAGGGTTGGTCTTTGACCCGGAGGGAAAGGGTAAACCTGATCAAAACTTACCTGCTCCCTTTACTGATTTATCTAGGCAGTGTGTGCATCTTGCTGATGTCTCTCTGGACTCGGGTCTACAGTTTGTTCTGTAGGGAAGGTGACCTGACGGCCGGCTGGATGTGTCAGAATAGAGAAAGATAGGTGACAGTTACTACAATGGGGAAACAGCTAGGAAAGTGTAGTGGACGTGCAGTACCTTGGGTTGACCATTAGATGGCAGGAAGGAGTGTGAGCAAAGGACTTGACATCAGCTTAGGGCTTGAGAAACCGTTGGTCATGGGGGGCGGAGTTAGAGTGACAGGGGACCGGGAGAGCTATAAATACTGAGGGAGGGTTGCAGAAAGTTCCAGTCCCCAGGGGGAGCTCCAGTGACAGGCGGACTACGACAGTTCGTGCGCTGTGAGGAGAATCCAAACCAGGGGGACTGAGGAGAGAGAACGTCAGGGGGGTGGTCCTGACAGGAAGAACCGCAGAAGAGACGAGACACTGGGTGTGGGACACCGTGTTGGACACGACGACTGAACAGTGGAAGCGCTGTTGGTTTATGGGCCTAAGGCGGCCACAGTGACGGACCTCCTCAAAAATTGTGGAGGGCACCACTAAGGGATCACCAATTACATGCTTAAGACCAATATCATAAACCAGAAAAGAGGCGGGATCACCAATAAGGTATAACAAAATACAAGATAATAAACTTTTTATTAATCATCCAAAACAAACAACATGCAGTGCAATTATAAAAACAGTTAAAACCGCACAATCGCGTTCATTTAACACAATAACCCCTGCACAAACCCTTCACGATGCTATTATTTGCAAATATGCTAACAAAGCACCTGGTATAAGTATATAAAATCCTATCAACAGGTAATGAGAAACATACACTCCACCTTCCACCTTATATAATAATGGATGCAAACTACCTAGTTAGTCTAACAAATTGTTAGGACAAAAGACCTGCTCAAATTAGCACAAATAACCCCTAACAAATAAACAATGTGTATGCACAAATGAGAACATAGGGGTTGATAGGGTAAAAGGCTGCTAATGCAGTGTAAACAGGCCAAAAAACAAGGGTCCCAATTGCCAATGGCCCCCTCTATACAACCTGTTAAGAGCAAAATAATGCTGGCAGGTGAAGCCCTAATCCAGTAACCAGTGGAGGTAAGAGTGAGAAGTGGTGAGGCAGGGGCAGAGGAAACGCCCGACGCGTTACGCCAGAGCAACTGGCTTCATCAGGAGCAGTGTCATGTTGTGAGTGGATGGTGTATAAATACCCATAACATCAGCTTTCAGCCAGGGAACAGGTGTGAGAGCAAGGCTCAAGGGTTGCCATAATGGTGTAAAAAAATGGCGCTGAGAAAACTCTAATGCGCATGCCCAAAGTAGCGCAACTTCCGGGACCACACCGGAAGTAGAGTGTCCGGTGTTGCGCAGCCGTAATAGGCCAAAATAAAGCGTACAAAGTACACCAAGATGGCTTCTGGCGGGCTCCAGAGCGCTTGCCTAGATACAAAAGACATTAATGAGCGGGTAAGGGTCACCAGCCATCTCCCACATCCTATCAGAGACCGGAAGCCATAAATATATGAGAAAAAAAAAAACAAAAAAAAAAAAACCACTCAGCAATAAAAATAATAACGAAATCCCAGTTTTAGAATGAATGCGCTAAGAGAGCTTAAAGTCATGAGCCACAGTTCTATTCAAATGCTACTTGGTATAATAGAAAAAGTGTATGAAAAAATACCATACAGAAAGGGATAGGAAAGAAAGAAAAAGGGGTTAAATGGGGAATTAGAATAGCGGCTAGTTATATCATGATGAGACCACATATGTGCCTTACAATAAAATTAAGGCAACTAGCCTGAAAATATAGCCTGAAAATATACACAAAGAGAAAAAACACAAGTCTCATATGATTTTGACAGACTAACAGTCCCATTCTTTCTTTTGCATTTAATTAAAAAAACCATGGTTTTTTAAGCAGATAGAATACAATTCATCTGCAAAGTTGAAATACCAAGAAAAAGTAAGTTTTAAATTTATATTCCTTAAATTTTAATCAGATTTTACCCCTATAGCTCATTGCAATTACAACAATAAATATACACTTATGAAGATAAGAAGAAAAAAAAAAAAAAAAAAAAAAATATATATACAAAAGCCAGTATATGCTGATATAATAATTATTGACTAGCCCCCATAAGAAAGCGCGAGGACCGGCAAACATAATGAAAATCAAAATAGGTCCATCAAAGATCTAAAACGGATTTGATTGCAGTGACCAATTCTCAGTCTGTGAGCACTGAAGTTGAATACTAGGCAATAAAGATGTCCATGTCCAGTTGAGCCGTAAAGGAGAAGGAGACTAAGAAATCTGTTGAAATAAAGAATGATAAGATATGAAAAAGCTATACACAAAGACCATAAAGTAGAAACCCAGAGGGAGCACAACAGAGTCACGGTCCTTTATAGTTGTTTGTAAAACCCTGTAAAGAGTAATTCTGCATTCAGACCCCTTGGAGAGAGACTGCCCAGATCGTGTATCCATTTGGATTCACATCTGAGCAGTCTCAGGCCCACATCGCCCCCTCTAATATTGGTAGGCACATCTTCCAGGGCCATTGCCCTTAGTCCCATAGAACGTCCATTATGTACCTCTAAAAAGTGTGCAGCCACTGGGGTGATATGTTTGCCCTTGTCACGATCCCTGTTGGCAGTGGAGATATTAGAAAGATGTTGTTGTAATCTCCTTCTGAATTCTTGAGTGGTTTGTCCCACATATATCTTTGGACAATTACAGACAAGGGCATAGACTAAATTTCGTGACTTGCAATTAAAGTATGCCTTTTTGGGTACAATCTGGAAAGGGTAGATAGGTAATGAAATGCCATGTCTGGCAACCATATGCTGGCACACATTGCAATCACCACAAGGGTAGGTACCCAAAGTCCTAACCCCCCTGTTCAGTCTAACCGTGGGGCGTATATAGTGGCTATGGCAAAGCCGATCCTTGAGATTCCGAGCCCTTCGTGCTACCAGACTGGGCGTATTGGAGATATGTGGTACCAATTTTGCCTCACTCAATAGAATACCCCAATTCTTGCCCAAGATTTTACGTACATCGTGCCACTGATTGTTGTAAGTGGTCACTATCCCTATAGGTCTAGAAGACTCACGTGGCTTTCTCTGTAGCAATTCTGCGCGTGTACTTGTTCTTGCTCTTTGATATGAGGCAGAAATAACTTTCTTGGGATAACCACGGCTCTTAAAACGATCTGTCAATGTTCTTGCTTCCGACAAAAAATCCGATGGATCAGTACAATTTCTTTTAGCTCGGAAAAACTGACCTGTGGGGATACCATTTTTTAAGTGTTGGGGGTGAAAACTGGTATAATGTAGGAGGCTGTTGGTGGCTGTAGGCTTACGGTATAATTTAGTTGAAATATGCGAACCTTCCAAAGGGAGACTGAGATCCAGAAATTCCACCGTCGTACAAGAAATGTTAAATGTTAATTTGATATTATAGGGATTCTGGTTCAGCTCACTGATGAATGATCTGCAACTTTCTTCTGTGCCTGTCCAGAAAAAGATGACATCATCAATATATCGTAGCCATTTAAGGCAGTGTGTTTTAAAGCCAACATGAGAATACACCACCAACTCCTCCCACCACCCCAAAAACAAATTTGCATGAGCGGGGGCACAGCGTGCTCCCATAGCAGTCCCCATACTCTGTCTGTAAAAGGTCCTATCAAATACAAAATAGTTTTTATCGAGAATAAAGAAGAGCAACTCCAAAAGGAAGCGGTTGTGTACCCTGTCGCCCATGGAATCTTTGTTTAAATGAAAGGCAGTAGCCTCCAGGCCCAAATCATGGCTAATGCTTGTGTACAGGGACTCAACATCCAAAGTGACCAGTAAGGTCTGTGATGGTAGGCAAAGGTTATTCAAAATTTGAATAAGATATGTTGAGTCCCGAATGTAAGAGCTCAAATTAACAGCAAGAGGCTGTAAAAAGAAATCAAGGTAAATACACGGTTTTTCAAACAAACCCCCAATACCAGAGACTATTGGTCTGCCAGGTGGATTTTCCAAAGATTTGTGTACCTTGGGAAGAAGATAAAAAGTAGGTACTATTGGGTCATCAGTAGTCAGAAAATCAGCCTCTTTCTTATTGATGGTCCCCTGACGCAAGGCTTGTCCGATTAGAACATCCAACCTCTTTTTGAATACTTCACTGGGATCAGCTGGAAGGCGGGTATAACATGGAGTGGCTTGTAGTTGACGCATCACCTCCTGTAAATAGAGAGAGTTAGGCCACAGAACAATATTTCCCCCCTTGTTAGCTTCCCGTATCAAAAAGTCCTTGTTACGTTGTAAATCAAGGAGTGCTTTGTATTCGTCCTTACTTAAATTTTGATTCTTAAGCGTGTCAAGAGGAAGATTCTGAATGTCCCGACATACATTCATAAAGAAAATATGAACTGCTGGAAAAAGGGCCAGAGAAGGTGTACTTTGGGAAGGCAGACGACTAGTAAAAGGTCTTCTGGAGGTCGTATTTTCATTCTCCTGCAACAGGTCCATCAGGTCTCTAAGGACTTGTCTATCAACATTCGGAAAATTATCGACTGGAGAGGGATGATGGTAAAGCAGCTTGAACGTCAGCTGCCGACAAAAGAGATACACATCCTTTACAAGGATAAATTTATCCAAGGTGTTCATGGGAGCAAAAGTTAGACCCCGTTCCAAGACAGATCTCTCAGCTGTAGTGAGATTATAAGATGTTAAGTTGATAATTTGTAAATTACCTGGACCGGATGTGCCACCTGTTGCAGATGATGAGGAGGGGGTGGTCACCGTTTCCTGCGGTTGTACCTCGTTTCCCTCTTGTAAGCTGGAGACGTCTGTTTGTAGCCCCTGTTTCTTTTCCTAGTGCCACCTATTCTTGCGTCTACCCCTCCTATTGCTCCTTCTGGGTCGCTGTGGTCCGAAGATAAAAAATCACTAGAAGACTGTTCGTATCTAGGGTTAATTTCTTTATGGGTCACTGTTTGAGAGAAGGTAGCCCGCTTGTTCCCTTTATGTCTCCACTTATAGGCTCGGCCATTATTGAAATCCATTTTATCCCGCTGAAATTTATGACGTTTCCCCTCTATGATCTCCTTTTCAAATTTGTCTATAACTGTTTTTAGTTGCTGTTTAAATGGAGAAACCATAGTGGGGTCAAAAGTTAGAAGTTTAGTCTCCAACAGTTTAATATCATCCTTAAGTTTGACCAACAAACCCTGATCATGGGCTATTAACATGTCCATCAATAAAAGGGAACATTTAACCAAACCAGCCTCCCACGTATCTTGAAAAGTCTCATCGACTTCCCAGGCTGGAAAGATTTGTACTCTCAAGCCCCTTGGTATGAGGCCTGTGACCTTATACTCCTCCAAACTCCTTATATTCCACCATACTTTTGTGAGTGATTTATGTAGATTGATCAACTCATTAGTAGTGGCGGTAAAGCTCTCATCTGTATTAGATGGACCACCTACATCACTACTGCCCGTATCAAAAATCCCCTGAGCCCTTTGGCTCCAAGCCGTTTCCCTGGCAGATAAATCCATCTCTCAATGGTAAAATACCAATAAAATTGCTATAGCGTGCCTCCTCCTAAGAAAAGGGGAACCAAAAGAGATACCCCAGAAAACAGTTACAACCTCAAAAATTGTGGAGGGCACCACTAAGGGATCACCAATTACATGCTTAAGACCAATATCATAAACCAGAAAAGAGGCATGTAAAGAGGAGGGATCACCAATAAGGTATAACAAAATACAAGATAATAAACTTTTTATTAATCATCCAAAACAAACAACATGCAGTGCAATTATAAAAACAGTTAAAACCGCACAATCGCGTTCATTTAACACAATAACCCCTGCACAAACCCTTCATGATGCTATTATTTGCAAATATGCTAACAAAGCACCTGGTATAAGTATATAAAATCCTATCAACAGGTAATGAAAAACATACACTCCACCTTCCACCTTTATATAATAATGGATGCAAACTACCTAGTTAGTCTAACAAATTGTTAGGACAAAAGACCTGCTCAAATTAGCACAAAAAACCCCTAACAAATAAACAATGTGTATGCACAAATGAGAACATAGGGGTTGATAGGGTAAAAGGCTGCTAATGCAGTGTAAACAGGCCAAACAACAAGGGTCCCAATTGCCAATGGCCCCCTCTATACAACCTGTTAAGAGCAAAATAATGCTGGCAGGTGAAGCCCTAATCCAGTAACCAGTGGAGGTAAGAGTGAGAGGTGGTGAGGCAGGGGCAGAGGAAACGCCCGACGCGTTACGCCAGAGCAACTGGCTTCATCAGGAGCAGTGTCATGTTGTGAGTGGATGGTGTATAAATACCCATAACATCAGCTTTCAGCCAGGGAACAGGTGTGAGAGCAAGGCTCAAGGGTTGCCATGACATAGTGCAATAATCACAAACCGGAAGGGAGGTGTCTGGTTTTGCACAGCCGCAATAGACTGAGATGAAGTCTTCATAATGGTGTAAAAAAATGGCACTGAGAAAACTCTAATGCGCATGCCCAAAGTAGCGCAACTTCCGGGACCACACCGGAAGTAGAGTGTCCGGTGTTGCGCAGCCGTAATAGGCCAACGACGAGACACTGGGTGTGGGACACCGTGTTGGACACGACGACTGATCAGTGGAAGTGCTGTTGGTTTATGGGCCTAAGGCGGCCACAGTGACGGACCTGTCAGGAGCGTCGACGAGTGCAGAGGGGACGGTGTATACATACACGTCCCCAGTATAGAGTACGGTGTGTGAGAAGCGGCCCTGGAAACGGAGGGCCGTGAGGTAAAGAAAGTGCGGTGTGCTCTGAGGCCGTCAGACGGACGGCGAGTGAAATAAACTTGGACCTGTTGCACCCAGAATCTGCCTCCATCTTGTCTCTGTTTTATCTCTGCGTGGTAAGGAGAGGGACCCCCCCAGCTCGGCCACTGATCCTACAGTTCTTCCAACTGTTATGGGGGAATAGACTGAACCTGGTAAAGACGGAGATTACTAGCCTTACGAGGAGACTAGGAGGGTTGGGTATGGTCAGCCCTGTGGTATTCCTTGTGGATACCTTCATTAAGATCAATATTGCAAACCTCTGGAAAGAGAGGGCTCCTCTGTGGGTATTCTCCTGTTGGGGATGGTTTCAGCTTTTCTTCCAGGAATATGAGACAGGAGGGCAAGTGAAGGATCTTCTCACACTGCATGGACATCTTTCGGCTTACGCTACCTTGGTTCTCATGGTGATTCGCTGTGGGGTCTGGAAATGTGGAAGATCAGGATTCTGCCAAGGAAACTCCTTGACAATAGGGTTTTGTTGACCCACTTTCAGAGATCTCTGGTGCTCAGGGATTGCCTAAGTCGGGATCTTGGGGTGGGTTTGCATCTTTTGAATTCTATCAGGATTCCCTCGAAATTTTGGGACTTGGCTTGGTGCTGCTTCCATGGGAAACTGTGTGTGAGGGACAATCTGAAGTGTAAGAGCTCTGAGGACAGGAACTGTCTTTGGAAGCATTGTGGAACCGTGCTGGAAAGCATGGACCACTTCCTGCTTTGTTGTCCCTTGAACACAGAGGTGTACAACAGGGTGGGCGCCTCCATTGGCTGGTCTCGGCTGGCCGGTCTCTCCCATGCGGAATGGGCCTATGGAGCATTCAGAGACCTTGGTAGTCGGGACCGCTGCACCTTATTTCTAGATAGCGCAGTGGTTAGGTATCACATGGGAACACATAGTGCTTAGTATCGACGCAACGGAAAATCCTCCCAGTGGACGATGTGTTTAGGACCATACTCGGTGACCTGGTGAAGGTGCGCTCTCTGGAGTATGGGAGACTGGGCACACATAATAATAATCTAATATATAAAGCTCAAGTGTGTGTATGTATGTATGTCCGGGATTAGCATCCGCACCGTCACAGCTAGAGCCACAAAATTTGGCACAGTCACACGTCTGGACCCCGAGAGCGTCCTAGGCTATGTTGTGAGGCAAAATTTTAACCCCGCGCGCTCCAGGATGTGTGATGGGTATATGGGCACGGGCCCATGGGATGGAGGATATGTGTGATGGGTATATGGACACGGGACTATGGGATGGAGGATATGTGTGATGGGTATATGGGCACGGGCCCATGGGATGGAGGATATGTGTGATGGGTATATGGGCACGGGCCCATGGGATGGAGGATATGTGTGATGGGTATATGGACACGGGACTATGGGATGGAGGATGTGTGATGGGTATATGGGCACGGGACTATGGGATGGAGGATAATTATAATTTGCTATAACTAACCACAGTTATTTACTATGCCCGGGCAGCACCGAGCTCTTCAGCTAGTATAATAATAATAATAAATTTTATTTCTATAGCGCCGACATATTCCGCAGCACTTTACATTTCAGAGGGGATTTGTACAGACAATAGACATTACAGCATAACAATAATCACATAGATTATAACAGATACCAAGAGGAGTGAGGGCCCTGCTCGCAAGCTTACAGTCTATGAGGAAAGAGGGAGACACGGAAGGTGGGTGGTAACAGTTGCCCTGATTGTATGGACCAGCCATAATGTTAAGTGTGTAACAGTAGAGACACAGAGGGCTAATGGATGCATAAAGCATGTGGGAACATGATGCTGGGAACCTGGTTATGGTAAAACTTTTGGCTGTGCCACAAAGGGATAGATTAGGTTAATGTGTTGAGGCGATAGGCCAGTCTGAATAAATGTGTTTTCAGGGCACGCTTAAAATTGTGGGGATTGGGGACTAATCGTATTGACCTGGGAAGTGCATTCCAAAGAATTGGCGCAGCACGTGTATAGTCATGGAGACGGGAGTAGGAGGTTCTGATTTTTGAGGATGCTAACCTCAGGTCATCAGCAGAACGGAGGGCGCGGGTAGGGTGGTATACTGAAACAAGGGAGGAGATGTAGGGTGGTGCTGAGCCATGGAGGGCTTTGTGGGTGAGGGTAATAAGTTTATACTGAATTCTGGAGTGGATGGGTAACCAGTGTAATGACTGGCACAAGGTAGAGGCATCGGTGTAACGTAGGGCCGCTCTCCTCTGGAGGGGCTTTTCTTTTAGTGTGCCCTAGTCTGGTCATCTCCTTTCCTGGTGGTGGGCTGCTGCTGACACTGTAGATTTTTGTTTTGTGATCGGTAAACAGTGACGTAGGGCTGCAGGCGCCGAACTTGGGCTTTGTGGTTATTGTAGTGTTTATTTCTGTATACAGTATATTGTATAAAGGGATATAGATTTGGGTGTAGGTGTTAGGTTGGGTGGTGGGAAAAGGGGGGAGGTGGGTTTATATTGTGGGACTATGGGACACTGGAGTGTTTGGGGAAACACTGGCACTGCCTGATCTGGCCTATGGATGTTGGACATGGACTGAGGCATGAGACGCAGGACCAGCTCTCAGGTCAGTGCGGGGGTTGGGAATGGTGGGCTTGTGTGTGGGGTGTTTAGTTTAGTATTGTATATATTTGTATAGTTTGGGGTTATTTTATTTAAAATTAAAAAAAATTATTAAAAAACTAAGCAAAAAATAAAAAATGTATGTATATAGTTTTTGCTTGCTATTGTTTATTTTAATTCTTTGCTATTTGTTTGGTGACCGGACCAGAAGGTGTAAGTTATTAGTTATTATTCTGTATATATGTATAGTATGTGAGACAGGAAGCTGGACCAGTGTTTGTTATACTGATTATTTTCTGGCTGATATTTTTGTTTTGTTTCTGTTATTATGTTTTTCATTTTTATAATAAAAGATCTACAGGATGTAACTCAGGATCAGTAATGTAATGTATGTACACAGTGACTGTACCAGCAGAATAGTGAGTGCAGCTCTGGAGTATAATACAGGAGGTAACTCAGGATCAGTAATGTAATGTATGTACACAGCGACTGCACCAGCAGAATAGTGAGTGCAGCTCTGGGGTATAATACAGGAGGTAACTCAAGATCAGTAATGTAATGTATGTACACAGTGACTGCACCAGCAGAATAGTGAGTGCAGCTCTGGAGTATAATACAGGATGTAACTCAGGATCAGTAATGTATGTATGTACACAGTGACTGCACCAGCAGAATAGTGAGTGCAGCTCTGGGGTATAATACAGGATGTAACTCGGGATCAGTAATGTAATGTATGTACACAGTGACTGCACCAGCAGAATAGTGAGTGCAGCTCTTGGGCATAATACAGGATGTAAATCAGGATCAGTAATGTAATGTATGTACACAGTGACTGCACCAGCAGAATAGTGAGTGGAGCTCTGGGGTATAATACAGGATATAACTCAGGATCAGTAATGTAATGTATGTACACAGTGTTTGCACTAGCAGAATAGTGAGTGCAGCACTGGAGTATAATACAGGATGTAACTCAGGATCTGTAATGTAATGTAAGTACACAGTGACTGCTCCAGCAGAATAGTGAGTGCAGCTCTGGCGTATAATACAGGATATAACTCAGGATCAGTAATGTATGTACACAGTGACTGCACCAGCAGAATAGTGAGTGCAGCTCTGGAGTATAATACAGGATGTAACTCAGGATCAGTAATGTAATGTATGTACACAGTGACTGCACCAGCAGAATAGTGAGTTCAGCTCTGGAGTATAATACAGGATGTAACTCAGGATCAGTAATGTAATGTATGTACACAGTGACTGAACCAGCAGAATAGTGAGTGCAGCTCTGGGGTATAATACAGGATGTAACTCAGGATCAGTAATGTATGTATGTACACAGTAACTGCACCAGCAGAATAGTGAGTGCAGCTCTGGGGTATAATACAGGATGTAACTCAGGATCAGTAATGTAATGTATGTACACAGTGACTGCACCAGCAGAATAGTGAGTGCAGCTCTTGGTCATAATACAGGATGTAAATCAGGATCAGTAATGTAATGTATGTACACAGTGACTGCACCAGCAGAATAGTGAGTGGAGCTCTGGGGTATAATACAGGATATAACTCAGGATCAGTAATGTAATGTATGTACACAGTGTTTGCACTAGCAGAATAGTGAGTGCAGCACTGGAGTATAATACAGGATGTAACTCAGGATCTGTAATGTAATGTAAGTACACAGTGACTGCTCCAGCAGAATAGTGAGTGCAGCTCTGGCGTATAATACAGGATATAACTCAGGATCAGTAATGTATGTACACAGTGACTGCACCAGCAGAATAGTGAGTGCAGCTCTGGAGTATAATACAGGATGTAACTCAGGATCAGTAATATAATGTATGTACACAGTGACTGCACCAGCAGAATAGTGAGTGCAGCTCTGGAGTATAATACAGGATGTAACTCAGGATCAGTAATGTAATGTATGTACACAGTGACTGAACCAGCAGAATAGTGAGTGCAGCTCTGGGGTATAATACAGGATGTAACTCAGGATCAGTAATGTAATGTATGTACACAGTGACTGTACCAGCAGAATAGTGAGTGCAGCTCTGGAGTATAATACAGGATGTAACTCAGGATCAGCAATGTAATGTATGTGCACAGTGACTGCACCAGCAGAATAGTGAATGCAGCTCTGGAGTATAATACAGGAAGTAACTCAGGATCAGTAATGTAATGTATGCACACAGTGACTGCACCAGCAGAATAGTGATTGCAGCTCTGGGGTATAATACAGGATGTAGATCAGGAGCTCATGTATCTCAGGCAAATGTGAAAATGCAAGATTTTCTGCTGATGTTCGTTAATTGCTGCAGACATTTCTGCATAAAAAACAAGTCTCTTGACAGACAGAAATGTTTAATTAAAAAGATAGTATAAATCTTTATGTAATGAGCTCCCCCTAGTGGTATCTGTATAAATCTGTATGTAATGAGCTCCCCCTAGTGGTATCTGTATAAATCTGTATGTAATGAGCTCCCCCTAGTGGTATCTGTATAAATCTTTATGTAGTGAGCTCCCCCTAGTGGTGGCTGTATAAATCTGTATGTAGTATGCTCCACCTAGTGGTGGCTGTAGAAATCTGCATGCAGTGAGCTCCCCATAATGGTGACTGCATAAATCTGTATGTAATGAGTGTCCCCTAGTGGTGACTGTGTAAATCTTTATGTAGTGAGCTCCCCCTAGAGGTGACTGTATAAATCTGCATGTAGTGAGCTCCCCATAGTGGTGACTGCATAAATCTGTATGTAACGAGTGTCCCCTAGTGGTCACTGTGTAAATCTTTATGTAGTGAGTTCCCCCTAGGGGTGACTGTATAAATCTGTATGTAGTGAGCTCCCCCTAGTGATGGCTGTATAAATCTGTATGTAGTGAGCTCCCCCTAGAGGTGGCTGTATAAATCTGTAAGTAGTGTGCTCCTCCTAGTGGTGGCTGTATAAATCTGTATGTAGTGAGCTCCCCCTAGTGGTGATTGTATAAATCTGTATGTAGTGAGCTCCCCCTAGTGGTGATTGTATAAATCTGTATGTAGTGAGCTCCCCCTAGAGGTGGCTGTATAAATCTGTAAGTAGTGTGCTCCTCCTAGTGGTGGCTGTATAAATCTGTATGTAGTGAGCTCCCCCTAGTGGTGATTGTATAAATCTGTATGTAGTGAGCTCCCCCTAGTGGTGATTGTATAAATCTGTATGTAGTGAGCTCCCCTTAGTGGTGACAGTATAAATCTGTAAGTAGTGGTGACTATATAAATCTGTATGTAGTGAGCGCCCTCTAGTGGTGACTGTATAAATCTGTATGTAGTGAGCTCCCCCTAGTGTTGGCTATATAAATCTGTATGTAGTGAGCTCCCCCTAGTGGTGACTGTATTAATCTATATGTAGTGAGCTCCCTCTTGTGGTGGCTGTATAAATCTGTATGTATTGAGCTCCCGCTAGTGGTGACTGTATAAATCTGTATGTAGTGAGCTCCCCCTAGTGGTGGCTGTATAAATCTGTATGTAGTAAGCTCCCTGGATGTATAAATCTGTTTGTAGTCAGCTCCCCCCTAGTGGTGACTGTATAAATCTGTATGTAGTGAGCTCCCTCTAGTGGTGGCTGTACAAATCTGTATGTATTGAGCTCCCGCTAGTCTTGACTGTATAAATCTGTATGTAGTGAGCTCCCCCTAGTGGTGGCTATATAAATCTGTATGTACTGAGCTCCCGCTAGTGGTGCCTGTATAAATCTGTATGTAGTGAGCTCCCCCTAGTGGTGACTGTATAAATCTGTATGTAGTGAGCTCCCCCTAGTGGTGGCTGTATAAATCTTTATGTAGTGAGCTCCCTGGATGTATAAATCTGTTTGTAGTGAGCTCCCCCTAGTGGTGACTGTATAAATCTGTATGTAGTGAGCTCCCCCTAGTGGTGACTGTATTAATCTATATGTAGTGAGCTCCCTCTTGTGGTGGCTGTATAAATCTGTATGTATTGAGCTCCCGCTAGTGGTGACTGTATAAATCTGTATGTAGTGAGCTCCCCCTAGTGGTGGCTGTATAAATCTGTATGTAGTAAGCTCCCTGGATGTATAAATCTGTTTGTAGTCAGCTCCCCCCTAGTGGTGACTGTATAAATCTGTATGTAGTGAGCTCCTCCTAGTGGTGACTGTATAAATCTGTATGTAGTGAGCTCCCCATAGTGGTGACTGTATAAATCTATATGTAGTGAGCTCCCTCTAGTGGTGGCTGTATAAATCTGTATATATTGAGCTCCCGCTAGTGGTGACAGTATAAATCTGTATGTAGTGAGCTCCCCCTAGTGGTGGCTGTATAAATCTGTGTAGTGAGCTCCCCCTAGTGGTGGCTGTATAAATCTGTATGTACTGAGCTCCCTGGATGTATAAATCTGTTTGTAGTGAACTCCCCCTAGTGGTGACTGTATAAATCTGTAAGTAGTGAGCACCCTCTAGTGGTGACTGTATAAAACTGGTTGTAGTGAGCTCCCCTAGTGGTGACTGTATATAGCTGCATGTTTTGCGCTGCCCGTAGTGGTGACTATATATATCATTATGTTTTGAGCTCCCTTTGTTGACCGTATGAATCTTTCTTTATGTTTAAGACTGCCTAGAGTGAGGTATGAACAAGTACGAAGCTTCCAGTTGTGCACTGCGCCAGTCTTATGCTGCTAACAATGTGATATCTTGCATAGCAGACAGTCCAGTGGAATGTAGCCTGCAACTTGGTTATAAACATCGATTCCCAATTCTTTTAGAGCGTCTTTTCCATTGTCCGATACACTGTTGGTTTCGGTCTTGTTCTTGATGGAGTCGTTGATAGTTTTTGGTTTCTTTGAGCTTGTGTCCAGAACTTCTTCCGACGTCTGCAGCTTCTTTCTGGAGTTCTCCTCCAGGAACTGTTCTATCTCCAGCGAATACTGAAGGAAGATCAACGAGTTACAATATTACTTCTCAGTAGATGCTGATCGGATTTTCTGCTCCTAATTTTACCCCAACGTTCACATGTAATTAAGGCGGTAAAATTAATATTTTGCCAGTGATGCTCATGCCTTTAGTTTAGCAATTGTGATTGGGAAATAATGTCCCCTATATAGTGCACAAAGATAAAATATCAATAGTACCGCCTTACAGTGTGTGCACGTTCCACCACACTGCCCTCATTGACACCGCCATACAGTGTGTGCATGTTCCACCACACTGTCCTCATTGACACCGCCACACAGTGTGTGCACATTCCACCACACTGCCCTCATTGACACCGCCATACAGTGTGTGCACGTTCCACCACACTGCCCTCATTGACACCGCCATACAGTGTGTGCACGTTCCACCACACTGCCCTCATTGACACCGCCATACAGTGTGTGCACGTTCCACCACACTGCCCTCATTGACACCGCCACACAGTGTGTGCACGTTCCACCACACTGCCCTCATTGACACCGCCATACAGTGTGTGCACGTTCCACCACACTGCCCTCATTGACACCGCCATACAGTGTGTGCACGTTCCACCACACTGCCCTCATTGACACCGCCACACAGTGTGTGCACGTTCCACCACACTGCCATCACTGACACCACCACACAGTGTGTGCACGTTCCACCACACTGCCCTCATTGACACCGCCATACAGTGTGTGCACGTTCCACCACACTGCCCTCATTGACACCGCCACACAGTGTGTGCACGTTCCACCACACTGCCATCATTGACACCGCCACACAGTGTGTGCACGTTCCACCACACTGCCCTCATTGACACCGCCATACAGTGTGTGCACGTTCCACCACACTGCCCTCATTGACACCGCCATACAGTGTGTGCACGTTCCACCACACTGCCCTCATTGACACCGCCACACAGTGTGTGCACGTTCCACCACACTGCCATCATTGACACCGCCACACAGTGTGTGCACGTTCCACCACACTGCCCTCATTGACACCGCCATACAGTGTGTGCACGTTCCACCACACTGCCCTCATTGACACCGCCAAAAACAAAGACAGAAAAAAAACACTTTGACAAGCCACAGCTGTAGCCGAACCAAACTACCATTAATCCATTTGCCACTGCTCCAGGGCAATCTGGAAGAGCCGGGCAAAGTGCCAGAATTGGTGCATTTAATGTGATGTGCCAATTCTGGGGCAGTTGTGGGCTGTTATTTTTAGGCTGAGAAGGGCCCAATAACAAGGAATAATACAAGCTCCCAGCTGTCTGCTTTACCTTGGCTGGTTACCAAGAATAGAGGGGACCCCACATCAAATGTTTTAAAATTATTTATTAAACCAGACTAAACACATCTGTGTAAATGCACTTATAACGCATGTGCTTTTTTTTTTTTAACTGCGGATGTACCTAATTTAATGCACGTCTAGTGAAACTCCACACAGAAGACTGAGAATTCCGCAAGAGAAATCGACATAATGCGGCTCGGAAACCAGCACCGCAAGTGATTTTAAACCGCGTAAAAAAGAAGCACAGTGTGCATGAGACATTTATTACTCTCATCTACCAGATACCGACGAAGAAAGCACCAGCCGGTCACCAGATACTGATGATGGAGGTGACGGGCAGTCACCAGATACTGATGATGGAGGTGATGGGCAGTCACCAGATACTGATGATGGAGGTGACGGGCAGTCACCAGATACTGATGATGGAGGTGACGGGCGGTCACCAGATACTGATGATGGAGGAGACGGGCGGTCACCAGATACTGATGATGGAGGCGACGGGCAGTCACCAGATACTGATGATGGAGGTGATGGGCGATCACCAGATACTGGTGATGGAGGCGACGGGCAGTCACCAGATACTGATGATGGAGGCGACGGGCGGTCACCAGATACTGATGATGGAGGCGACGGGCAGTCACCAGATACTGATGATGGAGGTGACGGGCAGTCACCAGATACTGATGATGGAGGCGACGGGCAGTCACCAGATACTGATGATGGAGGCGACGGGCAGTCACCAGATACTTAGTTTATTTTTGATCAATTAAGAAAACACAATTAACCCTTCTATGTGCGAAGCTTCTGACTCTGCAGCATTTTTTCCACACCTTTTATAACTTTTTTACAGTACTGTACAATATATATCTGAGGTTGCCGACGGGAAGACCCCGAAACACCACCCCCAGGCGCACTGCAGACACTGATTTTCTGCTCTTGCATTGTCCGTGTGTTCGCCTTACCAGCGGCAGCTCGTGCAGAACACTCACCTTGTTGCTGCGGCACGCACATCCTTGGCAGAGGCTGCCCTGGCAGCACATGTTCTGGTTCCTGGTCTGAGGCTCCGCTGATGACAGCAGAGCGGATACAACGATCAGCACAACCACATGAAGGCTCCTCATTGCTCCGCAGCTGTAGATGCTGATGTGCACGCTGCTGGATTATGTGCCGCTATATAATGCTGCAGCTCACACCGCACCCCGAGAGCTGAGGATAATTGTGTCATACACGAAATGCAAGCAAGAAAATCTGCAGTTGTGCAATCACAAGTAGGTAGTTCCATTACTGACATAACAAAATGACTCACAGAATGATTGCAGTGTGATAATATCAGAAAGAAAGTACAGTCAAGAGCAGAAGCAAAATGATACATGAGTGACTGCTCCCTGGTGGTCAGTGGTGTAATCAGTATTAGATCCCTGATGGTCAGTGGTATAATCAGCATTAGATCCCTGGTGGTCAGTGGTATACTCAGTATTAGATCCCTGGTGGTCAGTGGTATAATCAGCATTAGATCCCTGGTGGTCAGTGGTATACTCAGTATTAGATCCCTGGTGGTCAGTGGTGTAATCAGTATTAGATCCCTGGTGGTCAGTGGTATAATCAGCATTAGATCCCTGGTGGTCAGTGGTATAATCAGCATTAGATCCCTGGTGGTCAGTGGTATACTCAGCATTAGATCCCTGGTGGTCAGTGGTATAATCAGCATTAGATCCCTGGTGGTCAGTGGTATACTCAGTATTAGATCCCTGGTGGTCAGTGGTGTAATCAGTATTAGATCCCTGGTGGTCAGTGGTATAATCAGCATTAGATCCCTGGTGGTCAGTGGTATACTCAGTATTAGATCCCTGGTGGTCAGTGGTGTAATCAGTATTAGATCCCTGGTGGTCAGTGGTATACTCAGTATTAGATCCCTGGTGGTCAGTGGTATAATCAGCATTAGATCCCTGGTGGTCAGTGGTATAATCAGCATTAGATCCCTGGTGGTCAGTGGTATAATTGGTATTAGATCCCTGGAGGTCAGTGGTATAATCAGCATTAGATCCCTGGTGGTCAGTGGTATACTCAGCATTAGATCCTTGGTGGTCAGTGGTATAATTGGTATTAGATCCCTGGAGGTCAGTGGTATAATCAGTATTAGATCCCTGGAGGTCAGTGGTATAATCAGTATTAGATCCTTGGAGGTCAGTGGTATAATCGGTATTAGATCCCTGGGGGGTCAGTGGTATAATCAGTATTAGATCCCTGGTGGTCAGTGGTATAATCAGTATTAGATCCCTGGTGGTCAGTGGTATAATCAGCATTAGATCCCTGGTGGTCAGTGGTATAATCAGCATTAGATCCCTGGTGGTCAGTGGTATACTCAGCATTAGATCCCTGGTGGTCAGTGGTATAGTCAGCATTAGATCCCTGGAGGTCAGTGGTATAATTGGTATTAGATCCCTGGAGGTCAGTGGTATAATCAGTATTAGATCCCTGGAGGTCAGTGGTATAATCAGTATTAGATCCTTGGAGGTCAGTGGTATAATTGGTATTAGATCCTTGGTGGTCAGTGGTATAATCAGTATTAGATCCCTGGAGGTCAGTGGTATCATCAGTATTAGATCCTTGGAGGTCAGTGGTATAATCAGTATTAGATCCTTGGAGGTCAGTGGTATAATCAGTATTAGATCCTTGGAGGTCAGTGGTATAATCAGTATTAGATCCCTGGAGGTCAGTGGTATAATCAGTATTAGATCCTTGGAGGTCAGTGGTATAATTGGTGTTAGATCCCTGGAGGTCAGTGGTATAATCAGTATTAGATCCTTGGAGGTCAGTGGTATAATTGGTATTAGATCCTTGGAGGTCAGTGGTATAATCAGTATTAGATCCCTGGAGGTCAGTGGTATAATCAGTATTAGATCCTTGGAGGTCAGTGGTATAATTGGTATTAGATCCCTGGAGGTCAGTGGTATAATCAGTATTAGATCCCTGGAGGTCAGTGGTATAATCAGTATTAGATCCTTGGAGGTCAGTGGTATAATTGGTATTAGATCCTTGGTGGTCAGTGGTATAATCAGTATTAGATCCCTGGAGGTCAGTGGTATCATCAGTATTAGATCCTTGGAGGTCAGTGGTATAATCAGTATTAGATCCCTGGAGGTCAGTGGTATAATCAGTATTAGATCCTTGGAGGTCAGTGGTATAATTGGTATTAGATCCCTGGAGGTCAGTGGTATAATCAGTATTAGATCCTTGGAGGTCAGTGGTATAATTGGTGTTAGATCCCTGGAGGTCAGTGGTATAATCAGTATTAGATCCTTGGAGGTCAGTGGTATAATTGGTATTAGATCCTTGGAGGTCAGTGGTATAATCAGTATTAGATCCTTGGAGGTCAGTGGTATAATCAGCATTAGATCCCTGGTGGTCAGTGGTATAATCAGCATTAGATCCCTGGTGGTCAGTGGTATAATCAGCATTAGATCCCTGGTGGTCAGTGGTATACTCAGCATTAGATCCCTGGTGGTCAGTGGTATAATCAGCATTAGATCCCTGGTGGTCAGTGGTATACTCAGTATTAGATCCCTGGTGGTCAGTGGTGTAATCAGTATTAGATCCCTGGTGGTCAGTGGTATAATCAGCATTAGATCCCTGGTGGTCAGTGGTATACTCAGTATTAGATCCCTGGTGGTCAGTGGTGTAATCAGTATTAGATCCCTGGTGGTCAGTGGTATAATCAGTATTAGATCCCTGGTGGTCAGTGGTATACTCAGTATTAGATCCCTGGTGGTCAGTGGTATAATCAGCATTAGATCCCTGGTGGTCAGTGGTATAATCAGCATTAGATCCCTGGTGGTCAGTGGTATAATTGGTATTAGATCCCTGGAGGTCAGTGGTATAATCAGCATTAGATCCCTGGTGGTCAGTGGTATACTCAGCATTAGATCCTTGGTGGTCAGTGGTATAATTGGTATTAGATCCCTGGAGGTCAGTGGTATAATCAGTATTAGATCCCTGGAGGTCAGTGGTATAATCAGTATTAGATCCTTGGAGGTCAGTGGTATAATCGGTATTAGATCCCTGGGGGGTCAGTGGTATAATCAGTATTAGATCCCTGGTGGTCAGTGGTATAATCAGTATTAGATCCCTGGTGGTCAGTGGTATAATCAGCATTAGATCCCTGGTGGTCAGTGGTATAATCAGCATTAGATCCCTGGTGGTCAGTGGTATACTCAGCATTAGATCCCTGGTGGTCAGTGGTATAGTCAGCATTAGATCCCTGGAGGTCAGTGGTATAATTGGTATTAGATCCCTGGAGGTCAGTGGTATAATCAGTATTAGATCCCTGGAGGTCAGTGGTATAATCAGTATTAGATCCTTGGAGGTCAGTGGTATAATTGGTATTAGATCCTTGGTGGTCAGTGGTATAATCAGTATTAGATCCCTGGAGGTCAGTGGTATCATCAGTATTAGATCCTTGGAGGTCAGTGGTATAATCAGTATTAGATCCTTGGAGGTCAGTGGTATAATCAGTATTAGATCCTTGGAGGTCAGTGGTATAATCAGTATTAGATCCCTGGAGGTCAGTGGTATAATCAGTATTAGATCCTTGGAGGTCAGTGGTATAATTGGTGTTAGATCCCTGGAGGTCAGTGGTATAATCAGTATTAGATCCTTGGAGGTCAGTGGTATAATTGGTATTAGATCCTTGGAGGTCAGTGGTATAATCAGTATTAGATCCCTGGAGGTCAGTGGTATAATCAGTATTAGATCCTTGGAGGTCAGTGGTATAATTGGTATTAGATCCCTGGAGGTCAGTGGTATAATCAGTATTAGATCCCTGGAGGTCAGTGGTATAATCAGTATTAGATCCTTGGAGGTCAGTGGTATAATTGGTATTAGATCCTTGGTGGTCAGTGGTATAATCAGTATTAGATCCCTGGAGGTCAGTGGTATCATCAGTATTAGATCCTTGGAGGTCAGTGGTATAATCAGTATTAGATCCCTGGAGGTCAGTGGTATAATCAGTATTAGATCCTTGGAGGTCAGTGGTATAATTGGTATTAGATCCCTGGAGGTCAGTGGTATAATCAGTATTAGATCCTTGGAGGTCAGTGGTATAATTGGTGTTAGATCCCTGGAGGTCAGTGGTATAATCAGTATTAGATCCTTGGAGGTCAGTGGTATAATTGGTATTAGATCCTTGGAGGTCAGTGGTATAATCAGTATTAGATCCCTGGAGGTCAGTGGTATAATCAGTGTAACAACAACTCTACATTTTTTCTTAATTATGCCAGATATAAATAGTGTAGGCCCAGAATTATAAACTGTTGACTCTGCTTGTTTGAGGAATATTGGCCCCTGATCTTGTCCCTTAAGGCCCTTTTACATTTAGCGATGCACCAGCGATCCAACCAGTGATACGACCCGGTCAGGATCGCTGGTGCATCGCTAAATGATCGCTAGTGAGCTGTCACACAGGAAGATCTCACAGCGATGCAGCAGCGACGCAGCGCACGATACTCACCTTTCACACACAGCGATCCTGGCGTCCTCCCGCCCGCGTCCAGCGTCGCTCGTCTCACACAGCAGGAAGCTGATGACGAGAAATGGAGCCGGACGTTCTCGCGCTATCAGCGATAACCAGCGGGGGAGCCGGTCAGAGGCAAGTATCACACTTAGCGATATCGCTAGCGATATCGCATATAACGTCACAAAATCGGTGACGTTATAGCGATATTGCTATGTGTAAAACCCCCTTTACAGTTTGTCTCCTGTTATCTTTGTAAAACAGTGAGGCATGGCCACTGAACAATGATGTTTGCTGATATGATAATTATGCATTGTGTTACGGAGCCAGTTTGTTGGCTTCAAAGAGGGCAAAACTATGAAAATAGCTTAAATATTCATGTAATGCTACTTGATCTCATCACCATTCTTCCCCTTATCTGTGGTGCTGGACTGAAGGACACTTGTTAGAGCTAAAGATAGGTTACAGGCAACTATGTAAAGAGACTTTTTCTTGTGGTCGGTGACTCTTCAGGATCTCAGCTTAGGGTACTACAGACCCGGCTGGAAGAACACGGGAGTGCTTCATTGACCATCGCTGAAACCCCAGAGACATCTTAAAGAATCCAGGTTGGGATAATCGGTTCACCTGGCCATATTCCTCACTGCTCTCGGTTAGCTTAACTTCCTAAGCTTGTTGTTACTGCCTCACTGTGGAGGCCCTCCAAAAGTGGGGAGCCACTGGTGGGGATATGTGACACTGGAAGCAATTCTAATCCTGGCGAGTGAGTGGAATGGAGAGACTCTGCAATTTGCACCATCTTGGGGTATTTGCTGGGATTGTTCTGTTTGCTATTGGGTGTTGTGGTTCAATAAATTATTGCCACACTGTTTTACCCTAACTCTGTGTTGTCTGAGCAGTGTTCTGCCCATGAGGAGAGAGCACAGGCGTTCAGTGGTATGAGCCCTGGTCCATGCAGTCTTGCTAAAGACAGTTGGGCTAGCAGAATAGAGCACCCACTGACCTCCGTATCTCCACACTCAGCATAGATCCCTGGTGGTCAGTGGCATAATCTGCATGTTCACATGTTCAGGTTTTAAATACATTAGATAGGGACTGCTCCATTAAGGGTTACCTTGATGCGGTGGAGCAGCTTGGTATACATTTTTTTGCAAAAAAAGTATCGACTAAATACCCTGTATTTGTTATCTTTTTATCAGCACTTGCTGACTACTGGTATATGTTTTACTGCAGGATATTTCTGCACAATTGTCATTCTGTGCTCTCTGTTTGTGTTTGAGTCAGTGGGTGGTATGAACAGTGTCCTACCGACTTGTTCATATGTGTGCATGTCACATGTGTTTTTAATGTGTAGTATCTAGTGCGCCTATTGGCAATTAAAGAGAATCTGTCACCCCATTTTTGGCCTATAATCTGCGGCCACCGCCATCAGGGGCTTATCTACAGCATTCTGTAATGCATTCTGTAATGCTGTAGATAAGCCCCCGATGTAACCTGAAAGAGAAGAAAAAAGAGTTAGATTCTACTCACGCCGGCGTTTGGTCCGGTCCGGTCTGATGGGTGTCGCCGTCCGGTTCGGCACCTCCCATCTTCATACGATGCCGTCCTCCTCCTTGCTGCTCCCTCGGCTCCTGCGCAGGCGCACTTTATCTGCCCTGTTGAGGGAAGGGCAGAGTACTGCAGTGCGCAGGCGCCGGACCCCTCTGACCTTTCCCGGCGCCTGCGCACTGCAGGACTTTACTCTGCCCTCAACAGGACAGATATAGTGCGCCTGGCATCGTATGAAGATGGGAGGCACCAGACAGTGTAAGCTCCGTCCATGATGTAACACGTCCCTTTTGTCACATTATTTTCAGGGGCACCATCATTTCTGTCCAGGCCTATTATAGGAGTTTTTTTTTAAAAATATTCTGTGGAAGCATGGCTGGAAAGCAATGTCTGACTTTCATCTGTTCATTTTCATAGATTTTTTATTTATTTATTATTACTTTTGTCAGATTCAAGTTATTTCTGTGACCACTGTGGGGTTTTCTGTCATTAAACCAGGGGTACCAACAATTTTGATCACGTTTGTAAGTGGACGGTCAGTGGTGTTACCAAGACATGATAATCAGTGATCAGTGATACAATGAGCAGAATCATAAGTCAGTGTCACAATTAACATTTAGCTTCTGCAGTAGAAGATGGAGAAGAAACTGACAGTCCCAGCATAAAAGCAGCGCAATAATAACTGATAAGTATACAGTGGCTTGCAAAAGTATTCATGCCCTTGTCTTCTTACCTATTTTGTTACATTACAACCTGTGTATAAATATTTTTGTAATTCAATTTGTGTGTGATGCATCAGCACTAAATAGTCTAATTTGGTGAAGTGAGAAAAATATAGGCATAAATATAATGTATGGGATCAAATAACTAAACATTGTCATGTGCATATCTGTTCACCCCTTTTGCTATGAAGCCCTAAACATTTCTGGTGGAAGCAATTCCCTTCATAACTCCCATGCTTAGTGATAGGACGTCTCCTGTGTGCAATCTAAGTGTCACATGTCTGTCAGTATATACACACCATTACTGAAAGGCCACAGAGGCTACAACACCATTTACAAAAGGCAACACAAACCAAACTCCGTGAAGACCAAGTAGACCTCCAAACAACATCATGAAGATCAAGGAGATCTTCAAACAACACCATGAAGATCAAGAAGATCTCCAAACAACACCATGAAGACCAAGGAGATCTCCAAACTACACCATGAAGACCAAGGATATCTCCAAACTACACCATGAAGACCATGGAGATCTCCAAACAACACCATGAAGACCAAGGAGAGCTCCAAACAACACCATGAAGACCATGGAGATCTCCAAACAACACCATGAAGAACAAGGAGATCTCCAAACAACACCATGAAGACCAAGGAGATCTCCAAACAACACCACAAAGACCAAAGAGATCTCCAAACAAGATCAAGGTGATTTCCAAACAACACCATGAAGACCAAGGAGATATCCAAACAACACCATGAAGACCAAGAAGATCTCCAAACAACACCATGAAGACCATGGAGATCTCCAAACAACACCATGAAGACCATGGAGATCTCCAAACAACACCATGAAGACCATGGAGATCTCCAAACAACACCATGAAGACCATGGAGATCTCCAAACAAGATCAAGGAGATTTCCAAACAACACCATGAAGACCAAGGAGATCTCCAAACAACACCTTGAAGATCAAGAAGATCTCCAAACAACACCATGAAGACCAAGGAGATCTCCAAACAACACCATGAAGACCAAGGAGATCTCCAAACTACACCATGAAGACCATGGAGATCTCCAAACAACACCATGAAGACCAAGGAGATCTCCAAACAACACCATGAAGACCATGGAGATCTCCAAACAACACCATGAAGACCATGGAGATCTCCAAACAACACCATGAAGACCATGGAGATCTCCAAACAAGATCAAGGAGATTTCCAAACAACACCATGAAGACCAAGGAGATCTCCAAACAACACCTTGAAGATCAAGAAGATCTCCAAACAACACCATGAAGACCAAGGAGATCTCCAAACAACACCATGAAGACCAAGGAGATCTCCAAACAACACCATGAAGACCATGGAGATCTCCAAACAACACCATGAAGTCCATGGAGATCTCCAAACAACACCATGAAGACCATGGAGATCTCCAAACAACACCATGAAGACCATGGAGATCTCCAAACAAGATCAAGGAGATTTCCAAACAACACCATGAAGACCAAGGAGATCTCCAAACAACACCTTGAAGATCAAGAAGATCTCCAAACAACACCATGAAGACCAAGGAGATCTCCAAACAACACCATGAAGACCAAGGAGATCTCCAAACTACACCATGAAGACCATGGAGATCTCCAAACAACACCATGAAGACCAAGGAGATCTCCAAACAACACCATGAAGACCATAGAGATCTCCAAACAACACCATGAAGACCATGGAGATCTCCAAACAACACCATGAAGACCATGGAGATCTCCAAACAACACCATGAAGACCATGGAGATCTCCAAACAAGATCAAGGAGATTTCCAAACAACACCATGAAGACCAAGGAGATCTCCAAACAACACCATGAAGACCAAGGAGATCTCCAATCAAGTCAGGGGCAAAGTTGTTGAGAAGTACAAGTTAGGTTTGGGTTATAAAAAAATCCCAATCTCTGATGATCCCCCAGCGCACCATCAAATGCATTATCATGAAATGGAAAGAACATGGTACCACAACAATCCTGCCAAGAGAGTGCTGCCCACCAAAACTTTCAGCCCAGGCAAGGAGGGCATTAATCAGAGAGGCAGCACAGAGACCAAAGGTAACCCTGAAGGAGCTGCAGAGTTCCCAAGAAGAGAATGGAGTATCTGTCCATACGGCCACAGTAAGATGTGCACCCCATAGAGGTGGACATCATGGAAATATTGGCAGGAAAAACCCTTTACGTACACACAATAATTATAAGGATCGGTTTGAGTTTGCCAGAAGACATTTGGGAGACTCCACAAATGTATGAAGTAAGGTGCTGTGGTCAGATGAAAGGAAAATTGAACTTTTTGGCAATCAAGGTAAACACTATGTCTGTCGTAAAACCAACACAGATAATCACCCCCAAGAACACCATCCTGACAGTGAAACATGGTGGTGGCAACATAATGCTGTGGGAATGTGTTTTGGAGGGAGAGACAGGGAAAATGGTCCAAGTCGAAGGGAAGATAGATGGTGCGAATTACAGGAATATTCTTGAGCAAAACCTGCTTCAGTCTGTCAGTGACTTGCGACTGGGATGGAGGTTCACCTTCCAACAAGACAATGACCTAAAGCATACTGCTGAAGCAACACTCGAGGGGTTCTTAACCCTTAATGACAAGGCCACATTTTTTTATTCTGTCCAGTGTCTCTTTGTGAAGTAATAACTCTGGAGCACTTCTATGGATCCCAGTGATTCAAAGAATGTTTTTTTCGTGACATATTGTACTTCATGTTAGTGGTAAATTTTGGCTGCTATGATTTGAGTATATTTATGAAAATATCCAAAATGTGACTAAAAATTTGAAATTTTGCAATTTTCAGACTTTAAATTTGTATGCTATTACATCAGATAGTTATGCCAAACAGAATAATTAATAAATAACATTTCCCATAAGTCTACTTTACATCTGCATCAATTTTTAAACATTTTATTTTTGTTGGAATGTTAGAAGGATTCAAATTTTTGCAGCAATTTCTCATTTTTTTATCAAATTTACAAACCTGCTTCCTTGGTGGCCTATTCAAATTAAAATGGACTTTGAGAGGCCGATACATTGGAAACTCCCCAAAAGTGATACCATTTTAAAAACCGCACCCCTCAAATACTTCAAAACTGTTGTCGGGAATTTTTTTTTAATTCTTCAGGTGTTACACAGGAATGAATGCAAAGTGGAAAAAAAACTACCTCTAAAATCTTGCTTTAGCCCCAAGCTTTTCACTTTTGCAAGAGGTAATACCCAAAAGTGGACTCCACAGTTTATCTTCTACTATCTTAGGAACGTGGGGATACCCCACACGTAGTCAAAAAGTTCTGTTTAGTCAAACGGCAGAGCTCGGAACGGAAGGAGCAATATTTGAATTTTGGAACATAAATTTGGCTGAAAAAGATGACGTTTGCAGCAGAAAAATTAAAAGGGGCTAAAATTTGTGACATCTAGTGATGAGCGAGCACTAAAATGTTCGGGTGGTTGCTACTCGAGTTGAGCAAATTGCAATGCTTGGGTGCTCTAGATGAGTAACGGGAATTATGGAAGTCAATGGGAAATGCAACCATTTTTTCCAGGGGCCACCTCCAGATTTCTGGAGGGTCTAAAAATTGCTGAAAACTATGGAAACAGCGCTAAAATGGCATGGGAACATCATGGATGGGGAAGATGCCTGGAAACATCTCTGAATCCCAGGTTGCTGCTGGGAACAATGTTGTCAGAGTATTACGCCACTTTTATGGACTGACGATAAACATATAAAACCGAAGTTAGAATGGATTTAGTAGAAAAAATTGTTAGGAAATATTCTATCCAGGATAAGGACTTGCACAAAAGTCAAAATAAATAAGAGAAAAAAATGCTCCTCCACACCTTTGGCTGTGTTCATCATTTTACTGCCTTATCTGGCCATGTGGTGTGTGAGACATGATCGGACACATCCTGTTTAATGTATGAGGCCGGAGTCACACTGGCGATCAATATGGATGAGTGCTGTGCGATAAAACATGGCATAGCACTTGGACCAGTATTCATCTATGGGACAGCTCCCATCAGCGCTTTTTCTCTCGGCCGTTTTCAATGTGCGAGTGTAATTGCAGCATGCTGAGATTGTCACTGACGCTCAGCTGAGTCTCGGCTCACTCGCACCTATATAAGCCTATGGGTGCGAGTGAGACAACGCACAGCACTAGGATATCACAAGAGAGCAGGAGCCGAGGGTCATTAGCATATCGCATCCGATGCCATACGCTGGTCTGACCCCGGCCTGTAGGAGATACTCTGAAAGTCACAATTTTTTTTCAGGGCCATCTGGTGGCCATCACTATTTGTAGAGGGCCATCAGGCAGCCCTTACTATTGTTACAGGACCAACTTGCTATTGTTAGAGGGCACTCACTGTAATTTTAGTGGGCCACCAGCCAGCCCTCACTAAGCATTTTTGGAGGGCCAGCAGCTAGCTATACTTTGCATAGCCATATATTGCTACTGCAATATAATTTATCCATCTGAGGTGAGCAAATTTCCTTTTTTGTATTAATACTGTAAACTTTGAAACTTAAAGGGCCAGCAGGCGGCCCTCAAAATTTATAGATGAATAGCAGGCGGCCCCCACTATTTTTAGAGGGCCAGCAGGCATCTTGTGGACAGATGAGACCAAGATAGAACGTTTTGGTAAAGCACGTCATTCTACTGTTTACTATAATTGGAATGAGGCCTAAAAATAAAAGAACACAGGACCTACACTCAAATATGGTGGAAGGTCACAGATGTTTTGGGGTTGTTTTGCTTCCTTTGGCACTGCGTGCCTTGACTGTGTTCCAGACATCATGAAATCTGAAGCTTATCAAAGGATTTTGGGTGGTAATATAGTGCCCAGTGTCAGAAAGCTGGGTTTGCATCCTAGATCATTGGTCTTCCAGCACGACAATGACCCCAAAACAAAAGATGTCAAGAACCCCCAGAAATAGAAGGAAGTAAAGCACTGGAGAGTTCGTAAGTGGTAATTCCAGCTCCAGTAGCATAAAGTCTCCCACCACTGCCTCTTACATACAGATGCTAAAGAAACTGTGAATGGACACCTTAAATCAGTTAATCTTGCCAGCTTTGATGAATGCTGATGAGTGTACATGGATGTCAGACATCATTGTGGTTCTCCAAAACTTTAAGGACTCAACCAAGACGGTGAGCGGTTATGACGCCATAATCAATATCACCATCCTGTTTCTCTGTCTACTGAAACGCTCGCTGCTCCTAATTAAAGAGGAGGCTTTGCAGGCAGAGCAGGTAGAGATGGAGCAAGAAACTATACAGGGTGATGCTACACAACCCAGACTCATCTCATCTCAACATGGATTGGGTGATAATGAGGAGGAGGAGGAACAGGAGCTGGTTGTCTGTGCTACAGAGGGCAGTACCTACACCACCTTCATCCCATCTGTTTTGTGGATGGCCTGAAGAAGAGGAGGAGAGGGAGAACAACATGGTCAGTTGCCTTTTGGTGGGGACAGGGAAGTCTTGGCGGTTGGCCGTCTGGCACACATGGCTGAGTTTATGTTCCGCTGCCTTTCCCATGACCCTCGCGTTGTATACATAGGATCTATCACAGTGATCAAAAGTCAGGGATTAATAGTGTAGTACGTGTGCCGACTGGGGGGTGGTCCCTTTCGGCTGCAGAACAGACTGGAGACAGATGCAGAAATCCGTTCAATCAGGTCCACTTTATTGGGTGTCTTCTTTGACATCCACAGCAACACGACAGCTTCTACACATTGGCCCGGGTACCTGTCACCTCCACCTACTCCTGTTGGCGATGACCTGCTGGGTTCTTTCACCGTGGCTGCCATTAGGCCCACAGCCACAGTGCTTTCCCCTGCTCGAGTCCGCCCACTGCGACACTTACTGCCCCTTCGGTGTCCAGCCGTCCGGTACCCCAGGCCTTCTTTAGTTAGCGTCCGTTGGTCTGCAGCTGTCCTATCAGGGCCACCCCCCTATCCATCTCTCCTCTGTCCTTTCCTGAGCTCTTCCCTCCTCCATCTTCTCCTGAGCTCTTCTCTCTTCTGTCTCCTCCTGTGCACTCTCCATGACCCTGGGACTCTCCTTCCTTTTATCCCCTTTCTGTAGAATTCCCCTCCTCATTCCCGTTACTCTGCCCACCATGACTTGGCATTTCCTAGCTACAGCTGCTGTTAGGATCCTCTTCTCACTATCCCTATGTCTCCATCTAGTGGTCAAAACCCAGTACTACACCGTCTCTCCCCAGTTCTAGCTGTTGTCCCACATACATACATTCAAGTCAGAATAAAGATTGTACACATCACCTTTTACATTTACTTTCCTCAATTAGACAGGTCCACGTATCAGTCCACCCTCCTACAATATAAAGAATCCCTGCTGTTGCCAGTGCCGGCCGGTAGATCTCAGTGGGTGCACTGCGCATGTGCCCACCATTATGCTTTATGATAAGGAGGAGGGTCGGAGGACGGTGTCACCAGGACCAAGGTACGGTGGGGGGCCTGGGGACATCACTTCTCTGTCCTCTGACATTTTAGATCTGTATCTCTATGTGTTCATTCTCTCTGTACTGACCATTAGTTATTTGTGGGAAGAAAGAGGAAATCTAAGAAGTAATCTGATGAGGAAGTCCCTGGATCCTGTTGCATAATGTCTGGGTGTTTGCACAGATCATTTCTGGGTGTGATCGCTTTATAGAAGAATCACTCATCTCAGTAAATATAGAAGCACAGTGATTAATCTGCAGCCGAGACCGGGAGACGTCTCCCAAACATCACACAGAGCTCGCTACATTGTAACCTACAAAGCGTCTCCACGGCAACATAGAATGCGATATCCCAGAAAGGAGAACCCGAATCAGCAAAAAATGCCAGAATACCGTGATAGATCGGCACAGAAGGGACGAGCAAAACACATGTAGAATAATAAAGATTAGATACAAGATATTACCTTTACCTAAGGCCAGTAATAATGAACGTTGGGGAGAGAATCAGGGGCGGGGGGCCCGAGAGGGGGAGTCCAGGAGCGGGGTCCCGGGAGGAGGGCCCTGAGAACATTGATATTTCCATTGTTTTTGTTATATATTCTATTTGTTATTTATGGACAGTTTTTCTGTCTGTGCTAACTTTCTGTATATATCATGTACTGGGGGAGGACGTCTTTAGGGATTTATTGTCTCTTCCTCTTGGGATAGTATTTGATCCAAACGATCATTTCTTCTAACTCTACCCTGATTGATGTATTGTTTAGCAGACCTCCTGCCGTTTATGTGTATACTGTAGGCTTTTGATAATTGTTTAAAAAACTTTATTATTATACAGCTCTGGCTAAAATTAAGAGACCACCACACCAAATCCCTGTCATGGCCGCCAAATCTCCAGCCCTGAACCCCACTGAAAACCTCTGGAATGTAATCAGGAGGAAGATGGAGAGTCACAAGCTATCAGACAAAGAAGAACTGCTGACATGTGTGTCCCAGGAGCGGCATAAGGTCACCCAAAAGCCGTGTGAGAGACTGGAGGAAAGCAGCCAAGACGCGGGAAAGCTGGGGTTAACAATCATGGGGATCCCACAGAATATTGATCTCTGAACTCTTCCTGAGGTAAAACATTAGTATTGTTGTTTCTAAATCATTATGGACTTGTTTTCTTAGCATTATTTGAGGCACTGGGTTTTTTTTTATTTTGACTATTTCTCCTTTTCAGATAAAAAAAATATATTGCTGTGGAATTCGAAGACATGTCTGAAGTTTGTAGACTAAAAGAATAATTTACATTTTACTCAAAAATATAAAGAGAAAAATCAGAGAAACTGAACATTTGGAAGTGGTCTCTTAATTTTTGCCAGAGCTGTATATTTTTTCTCAATCCTTTTATGCCTTTCTATTATGGTGTTATTCTTATTCTTGATTAGATACACATTTTTTGGTTAGCAGTAGAGATGAGCGAACCTTTCAAGGTTCAGTTCAGTTCGTCAGGTTTAGGATAGATTGGAGAGGTGCGAGAATGTTAGAAGGGAGACCACAAAGCAGGAGGTTGCAGTAGTGGACACGGGTGATGATGAGTGCAGAAGGAAGAAGATGAGGTACTGAATTTTCTTCTTGAATTTGTTATATTGTTATTTCTTTTCAATTTTGAAATGTAACTGACCTTTCATTTTCATGTGAAAAAAAAGTGTAAATCCCTAACCGCATTCAAAAGACTATAAACACTACTGTTAGATTTATATATATATATATATATATATATATATATTATATTTTCCTTTTTCCCATTTTCCTAAGATTTTCTTTTAACCTTCCTGCATTGTTCCCTAATAAAGCTAATAATCCCAACTTCTATCCTATTTCACCCAATCTTCCTACCTATCCTCCATATGTATGTGTTAAAAATTGCTAATAAAGTTTGTTTGAAAAATGAAGAAGAGGAGGGTGACTCTCAGTGTGAGCAGTGGGAAAACATAGAGGATGACAATGAGGTTGTAGATCCCACTTGTTGTGAACCTAGACGCATGCAGCTGAGTAGCTCAGCAGAGGAGGAGAAGGAAGACAAGGAAGTAACGTTGCAGTTTGATGCACAGACACAGAGTGATGCAACCATGAGATGCACTGCATCCTCAGCCACAACTCTGGCTGAGGCCAGCAGTGGTCACGGGTCTTCAGTTTGCAGGTGGGGCAAGAGTTGCCTAGCCTGGGCCGTTTTGAGACCGAAAAGGATGACCCAACTCAACCAACTCACTTTATCTGCCAACTTTGTCAAAAAATACTCAGTAGAGGCAAAAATTCCAATAATTTGACAACTACATGCATGAACTGGCACATGCATGATCAGTATGCGTTAGTCTAGGAAACTCACTGGTAAGTGTTCTTACAAAGGTCTCCGGCCACAGAACCTCCACTTGTTTACCCGCTACAGTGAGCCCGTCAGCTGTTATGGAAGTGGACATGCTTGCTGTCTTTGACATATCTCAGAGAACGAGCACCCTACATCTTTCTCAAACCACCATAACATCTCCGCCTGCACCTCTGTTAGGGCTGGCGGAACGCATCAATTATAAAATAACAGTAGGTGCGTTCGCAGCCCGGGGTCCACCGTGCAGAGGTGGTACACTGCTGCTAAGTAATGGCGGAAGAATAGAGCGGCGTAAAAACAGTCACACGTGGGTTACGTCACCCAATGTGAACAGGTGCAAACTCTGTTAATGCACAAGTCGCACAACCACTGAACGTAAATGCCGGAGCCTGTTTAGCTCACAGAGCCCAGCCAAAAGAGCGCACAGTGTACGGCCACAGAACTCTACCCCAAGGACATGGGGTTAGAGTCCCTCTAGGCCCACTGAGCGCGCGGCGTCGCTGCCGCGAGGGCCGCTGTAGATGCTGGCTATGAAGTGGAGCACGTGCACTGAGGCGTGCCGAGTCCCTGGTGAGGACAGATGCCTGACTCAACCTCTGTCCTACCTACACCTAAGCCTGGGCGCTAGCAGGCTAGGCTGCACAACACATGTGTACCAAGGGTAGGGGTTTCTTAATGAGTCATTCACCAGAGACATTCATACGTGCATACATCACTCAATCCACAAAGTCTGTAAATACAGTCTTATCCTAGCGCATGGCCGAGCGGGCATGTGACCCTTTTATAGCCGTGAGCGTCCGGGACCTTCCTGGCTTCTCGGATGGACCAATCCGAACAGGAGCAGGACCTGAGCACGTGACCTTCGATCTCCAATGGGAGATCACTCCACGGGCATGCTCAGTGGCCCGACATGGGGGACTTAGTCCCTGGAGAATCTCGCTGCTGAGCAGCATGTATTGCCATAGCTGAGCCAGAGGTGGCAGCAGCAAGCAAACCCACGGAGCTGGTCTGGGCAGAGCGCCTGGACCGACGAGTTTGCTGAGCAACCTCCTCTGTGGCTGGAGAGGAATGGGAGACTGCTGGAAGCAAGGCTCGGGATTCCCGCTGTGCAGCGACAGGAACCCGACGTCTAACAACCTCTCTCACGGTCCAGCAGTTTGTCCTGTTCTCCGCCCTCTCTCAGCACAGCAGCCAGCCCTTAGTCATGCTCACATAAAAGATTGTTTCCTCTTACACATGGCAAAGCTAAGAGCTTGAACTTCACCATCTCCAATCTGTTGGCAACATAAATGCTGCTTTTCTGCCTGGTGCATAAGGTGCTTTCCAAAAGCTGATGACTATCACAGTCCCCCAGAGCCAGTTGCCCAGTCGTCATTGCTTCTCTCAGAAAGATGTGCCTGCGCTACGCCAGCATGTTGCAGACAATATCACCTGTTTCTTCAGAAAATCAATGTCTGCCAGGTTTCACTTCACCACTGATACTTGGATGAGCAACAATAAGGGGCATACATCTCATTGAATAGGCAATGGGTGACTCTGGTGAATGTGAGGGCAGGCGGTGAAGGGGCTGCTCCACAAGTCTGGAAATCCCCAAGGCTTGCAGGGCACTTGGGGATGGAGAACTAAACCGCTACACACCATAAGAAGAACTAAATTACTAGACAATGTGAAGGATTAAACTAAAATCAAAGCTGAAGGCTTCATTTTTTGTGCTTGTAACTATCTTGTTGTTTACGAGATAAATTCTGTTAGCTGTTATGACTAGTGTTGAGCATTCCGATACCGCAAGTATCGGGTATCGGCCGATACTTGCTGTATCGGAATTCCGATACCGACTTCCGATATTTTTTCAATATCGGAATTCGGCATCGGAATCGGAAGTTCAAAGTTGATTGACAGCCTGACGTCATCATGATGCGCGGTGTGTGCGCATCATGATGCGCCGTCATTTTGGGCCTTCCGGGGGTCTCTGCCGGCCTGCCGGGGGGCTGTGTGGACTGCCCGGGGTCTGTACCGGCCTGCCGGGGGGCTGTGCCGGCCTGCCGGTGGTCTGTGCACCCTGTGGGGGTCTGTACCGGCCTGCCGGGGGGCTGTGCCGGCCTGCCGGTGGTCTGTGCACCCTGTGGGGGTCTGTACCGGCCTGCCGGGGGGCTGTGCCGGCCTGCCGGGGGGCTGTGCTGATGTCCGGGGGTCTGTGCAAGCATCGTCCGATGGGACTACAAGTCCCATCCGGCGATGCCTGCTACCATGACAGTGATTGACACATTAGCCAATGATGGGACAGTAGTAGTCCCATCATCCGGCTAATGTGTTAAATGTTAAAAAAAAAAAAAAAATACTACATACATACTACATACATGCTACATACATACTACATACATACTACATACATACTACATACATACTACATGCATGCTACATACATACTACATACATACTACATGCATGCTACATACATACTACATGCATGCTACATACATACTACATGCATGCTACATACATACTACATGCATGCTACATGCATACCACATGCATGCTACATACATACCACATACATACTACATACATACTACATACATACTACATGCTACATACATACTACATATATACTACATGCATGCTACATACATACTACATGCTACATACATACCACATACATACTACATACATGCTACATACATACTACATATATACTACATGCATGCTACATACATACTACATGCTACATACATACCACATACATACTACATACATGCTACATGCTACATACATACTACATATATACTACATGCATGCTACATACATACTACATATATACTACATGCATGCTACATACATACTGCATGCTACATGCATGCTACATACATACTACATACATACTACATGCTACATGCATACCACATATATACTACATACATACAATACATTCATACAATACATACATAGACATACAGTACATATAACATAGAGTAACATACTTACCAATACTTGTCACATTGTTCCCCGAAGCCATTGTCTTTTCCGGAATAAATATTAACATAACAAACCACAAAAATACTCACCCACGATCCGAAGCAGTCCACGAGTGTGTCCCACGACGATCTTGGGTAGAGAACTGCAGCATCAGCTGATGCTGCCGTTCTCTACGGGCTGCAGGAATCCAATGACGGAAGGTAGGTATCCTTCCGCACTGTATTCCTCCGCCACTTAAAAAAAAAAAAGTCCCTAGTCTCACTTTATGCCATTGCTGCGTGGGAAATTCCCACATAACATAATATAATATCATAATATAATAAACATAATATCATGGATAGGACCCTACACCGAGTGGTGCAGAGGGTGTAAGTATTACAGGACACTCTCATATAAATTATGGAAACACAAAAGCAAAAAAAGAGAGGGGAAGTCCAAAATAAAAAGTAACCAATTTTATTTAACACATTATTTACAACAACAACCGTGCACGAACACAAGTACAATGGAAATGACAAAGATGGACAAAGGTGCAGAAAGCACACAGACCCAAGTCTACAGTGGATGGGGACCAATGGGGATAGCAGCATTACAAGTAAAGCTGTTATGATTGAGTCACCGAGGAGGAAAAAACAAAAATGCAAGCTCAGCCCAGAAAATCAGAGAGGTTGGAAACTAGCGGATTGCAGACCCCTAATCCTATCACACAACTAGCAGTAGCCGTGGAGTGTTCCTACGGTGATCCTAGACACCTTGTCACAGCCGGAGATCTAAATAAGCCTAAAGAGAGAAAAGGGAAAAACAGACTGCCCCAGAGCAGACCACAAAGCAATAGGCAGCCCCCAACATATAATGACGGTGAAGCAAAATGAAAACACTAACACAGATAGAAAGATAGGTTGAGCAAACGATGGGGCCCAAGCTAACTAAAAAGGACAGGACAGAAAAGCTGCTGTCTGCAATCCGAGAAAACCCTGCTAAAAATATTACCAACACAACTGATAAGCAAAAAGGACCCTGAAGTCACTAGACTTCAAACCCTATATCAGCACTCAGAATATTCTGAAAGCAGAGCAAAAGAGAACACTGATCAAGGAATAAGAATCCAGCACACCCCCAGCCGGGGATGGCTGAACTCCAAAACAAAGTAAACAAAACCAAAACTAATAAGTTTTTGCTCTGCTATTGAACTTATCTTTGGGAAGCAGGAATCAGACTGGTCTCCAAGAATCCAGCAGAGAAATCACCAGCACCTCAGAAGGGCATCGGCTGCCTTATATCCAGTCTGAAGTTCCTGTTACCCAGTCACAATCCACCTGATCAGGTGTTTGGTTTCTTTCATCCAAATCAACCTCACTACCTTCCTTCACCAGAAGAGGGAGATCCTCGGACACAAAAGGTGAATGAACAGATGAGCTCACAACATAAAGCGCCAGTGCTTTACACAATTCCTCACCGCTCTTCCTTTGCCCTCACACAGTATAGCTAATGGATTTAAAGCCTCACTAGACAAAATAAATGTCCAAAGTCCAAGCTCAAAGATGGTAGCTCGGTGTCTGATGATAGGAGTCACAGGAAAAGAGAGGGCTTGTTTTTTTTGTCAGACGAGTTGTACTTTGAGTGACATCATTCATTTTATCATATTCATTTTATCATAAATTATCTGTATGAGTCTATTTAGCTTCAAAAAATGTAAGGACGCCTCAAATTCTTTTTACAGACAGTGAAAAAAGTGTTCAGGAATTTCTGGATGGTTGGCAACCCTGGCTTGTGTGCAAGCAACTACTTCATATATTTATACTGTTGTTCCACTTTCCATATGGTGAGTCTCCTGACATACCCAGCTCTGCTACCTCACTGGACTCTGCTACCATGGTCTACTCTGCTTCATCGCTGGCTTCTGCTGCATCTGACAGTTACATCTCCACAGTGAGTCTTTTTACCTGTCTGACTCTGCTGTATCGTTACAGCGACTCTCCTGATTGTCTCAGCTTTGACACTGAATCATTTTTGTTGTGCAGTTTGATCCATTCACGATATGATGATATCCTTTTTGTTTTTCCCTCCCCTTCTTCCGAGAGTGATAACTTTTTTATTTTTCGGTCACCATAGCTGTAGGAAGGCATAATTTTTGTGCTCCACCTGCGCCTGCTAAAGGCAAATGATGACTGATTAAATTAGCCATCATCTGCCGAGAAAGATGTAGGCTCGGTGTGCAAGCTATGTCAAAGGCAGGGACACGCAACATATGACATAAGTGTATGTCATATATCATGAACAGATTAATCAACTTTGCGTCTGTCTCCTACGCTGAATCTATGGCTTCCTTGTTTTCGACTATTTTCCACCTCCAGTTGCTGTCCGGTCTTTATAGCCTCCATTGCTCCAACCTCCTCGCTACACAAATATCATCTGTCTGTGCTGCATATTAACTGCTTATCTTCAAGAATCCAAGAATGATAAGCGTTTCCTTACCACAGTGGGAATTCCCAACCCAAGCCCACTCACTAATAAACTGTGGAATTAAAGGGATTGTCCAGGAAGAACATATTGATGTCTCATCCTTAGGATATCAGATAAGTAGGCGTCTGACACCCTGTACCTGCATTGATTGGCTGTAAACCTGGAATATGAAGCCATGTTCACATTCAGCCGACACTGGCGATAACAGCAGATCGGTGGGGACGTTGGGTGTCAGACCCTCACTCATCTGATATGACCTCAATCTGGATCGGTCATGAACATTAAATAAAATCTTGGACAAACCCTTAAAATCCAATCAGCCACAGTTCTCTCTGTACCACAGCATATCAAAGTTGTCTAAAACTTTAATTAAAGCTTTCTATCAAATCCCAAGTCCCACCATGTTTTCTCCTCTTTCCGAGAGAATCCTTCCTTCCCCAGTCTTTGCAGAAATTAGCAATAAAATGCTTAATTTTCAAGTATTTCTAATACAAAAGCCATCGACTCACCAACAAATCCGTCACGATCATTCCATTTATAAACTTGTGAAATCTGTAATCCTCAAATCGTGCAAAGCATTTTTCACTGTGGATATTGTGAAGCGACAGTATCTAGCAGACCACCATCACAATAAAAGAAATGTGGGCAATCAGGACACACTTACACCATGGTTAATTTAATAACTACCTATTCTACAGCACTGTTCTCACAGCACTGTTCTCACTGCACTGTTCTCACAGCACTGTTCTCACTGCACTGTTCTCACAGCACTGTTCTCACTGCTCTGTTCTCACTGCTCTGTTCTCACTGCACTGTTCTCACTGCACTGTTCTCACTGCTCTGTTCTCACAGCACTGTTCTCACTGCACTGTTCTCACAGCACTGTTCTCACTGCACTGTTCTCACTGCACTGTTCTCACTGCTCTGTTCTCACTGCTCTGTTCTCACTGCACTGTTCTCACTGCACTGTTCTCACTGCACTGTTCTCACTGCTCTGTTCTCACTGCTCTGTTCTCACTGCTCTGTTCTCACTGCACTGTTCTTACAGCTTGGATGTCGCAGATTGGAAGAACAGTTTGTATGTACAATCCATATGATTTATATCATTACACACCATCAACTAGGCAGAGGAATAAAGATGGCGGGAGAGGCACAATGCATGGCAACTATCTCATTATAAATAGCAAGTAATGATGCCGAGAAAAAGCAAAATCTAGAAATACAAAATAGTGAATAAGATAAAGGTGGGAAGAAAAGCAAAACTTCTGTATTTAGTTTACCGTTAGTTCTGTAACTGGTCACCAATGACGGAACACAGGGTCCCGTCGTCATTTATTAGAGATCCATCCAGAAGAGCTTTATTTGGAACCATAATGCTTATCCTGTAAAATACTCAGGACTAGTTACCAGATAAAAATATAGTGGTTTATTTGGATTCTTCCATCAAAGAAAGGTTATTACAGAAAAACAGGTGAATAAAAATAGGTGAGAGATTGTCCATCAGTTCATAGCACAGCAACGTGTATTCTTCTTTCTCTCCGGGATCTCACATGGCAAATGGCGTCTGTCTCTCAGTTCGGCTTCTTCGTAGTAAAGTAACATACCAGCTGTTATGTCATGTCATGGCCCAGAACAGATGACATCTTCGTGTCTGTCTCTCATGATGGTGAGGGAAGAAGAGCGACCTCTACAGTTAGCCATGAATTATATACGTCTCCTAAAGCACGTGGTCTCTACATATATGGAGCTGTCTTTCTACCATAAGCCAAGCTTAAAAATAGCCTATGTCGTGTAAGCTAAAGCAATGTACAGAACTGAGTCTTATAAGAAATTAACGGATTATTAATATTTAACAATTCCCCCTTTTGAGGGAGACAGACATTAATTGGAACCCTCAAATATAACAAGATCTTTTTCTTCTTTTCTTCTTCTTTGACAAAATAATTTAATATCAATAACAATAATAATATCAGATTACCGTTATAAGTACTCAATGACATAATTGATGTGAATTCATGTTATGGTAAGCCGTGAACAATATTCATATAAAATATGTATAATTATACTTCCCTAAGTCTAAATTGAAGCATCTCAGGTCCAGTCATCATCATCTGATGTCATCTGGTCGTCATTTTGATGTCTTCTGTCTTCTTCTTGGTTCTTTTAAAAACACAGTTTTTCTCTAGCATATAGATGTTGTAGAAATTGTGTTGTGTATCAAATCAAAGTCCATAAATTCAAATGTTAATACGAAATCAAAGTCTATGCAGCTTTAATATCTGTGTAGTGTCACCTTTAAAAACCTGGGCTTACATTGGCTCGCCTTGGATATTCTGGAATCCTCCATCGGTACTGGTCTTTGAACAGGTGTGACGTCTTTGATCAGCAAAGCAAGGGTTAAAATGACTCTTCCTTGCTAAACATAGCACCATAACCAGTCCTTGTCCTAATGCACAGGACATATGTCAGGGTTAATTACCTTCATTGTTCACCAGCCTTCATCAAAGCTTTTCAGGTGATTGAAAACCTCTGGAACTTGATAAGAACGTGATAACACAGTTCACATCAGCATCATAGGATCATCGTCCTCTGGTTGTCAGGTTAGACACTTTAATTGTGACTGTCAGTGGTGGATACTGCACTTGTGACTGTCAGTGGTGGATACTGCACTTGTGACTGTAAGTGGTGGATACTGCATTTGTAATTAACACAGTCTATTACTCAGTAATCATAGCTTTGTTACCTTCTGGGACTTCTGGATCGCGGCATTCTTCTTCTTGCAACTGATAAGAATCAATGAAGTTTAGAAATGTGAAAAGTCTTTATTAACATAATTTCAGTATCTTGCTTGAAGTCTTCATTCCCTATTCTATACCAAATCTGGTAATTTCCCTATCCCATAATATCACAGCGTACCATAGCAATCAGTAATATCCATATAATTATCAGAATTTGTACTGTATATGGATTTCAATGTTTGAAATAATAAACCAATAATAAGTGATAATACATTATTATCCATATTTTTTTCATGTGATAGAACATTTTTTTTTTATGTCTTAGGTGTAATTACCTTTTTCAACCCATAGGTGTCACTGTGTTTTATGTAACCAGTGTTTTCATCTTTATTAATAAGGAATATATTTATTATACTAATAATATGTAGGAATGTAAAGCCATGAACCAAAATAAGAATATATGAGTGAGCGAATGAATGAATAAAAGAATTGTTGCATATAACTCAGAAGTGAAACATTTCCTTAGTAATAGAACCATATAATTGCTATATTTAATGAAGCAATATTCTCAGTAGATATTACTTTACTAAATATTGGTGAAAGAATTAAAAATAATGAAAAATAAGAATAAAAATAAAAATAAGAATAAGGCCTTTATGTTGATGCAGTGTAGTTATGTCTTCAGTAACATACACCCTTAATATTTCCATGATCTGGATTATTTCATAATTGTCATAAACTTGTGTTACCAAAATATTCAAATCATGCAACTTTGCATGTAATTCCTCTTAGTGTAAAGAAATGACTCTTTATAATACTTGTTATTATACCCAATACTTATACCATTGTACCTTATTAATATTTTTTCCTATTAAAATGTGTGAAGGAGAGGTATTAATCAAATGTGATGATGTAGTCAGGATAAAAAACATATTTTCCCCCTTAATACCAAAAAATATTGTTTCATGAAATAATTCATTTATCAAAACCAAAATTAAAAATAATTAATTTATAAATTATGTGAATTTATACTTGCTTATACCATTATTTGTCTGAAGATGTGTAACCATCAAAATTAATTTGAATATCATAAAATTATCCTTTGGAAAAATTAATTTAAATGTAGTTTAAGATTAACACACTTGGACAGAGAAGGAAGGTCCACTATTCCCAGATGCAGCTGGTGAATACCAGGCTCTGTGCTGGTGCCTGTTTAAAAGAGCTAAAGCTGATAAGGAAAGAATAGATTTTCTTCATAAACTATTTTCTATTTTGTTGTGCGATTGCACTTATCCACAATTAACTAAATCAAGAAATAATTACTAAAGAACTATAGAAATATATGTTGTGTAGATAATATTTCATTATATATCCTAATATTCTAATAATTTATCTGATCTGCATATTTCTCCTAAAGATAAAAGCTTTTGGGGTTTTTTTTTTTTTGTTTTTGTTTTCTCTCATTCAGAATCCTGAGGCCTCTTACAAACGTATCACATTACTCGCTCAGCAGCTGCTCATACACTCAGTCACTGTCACTCAGACTGTGTCACATATTTAAGTTTAAACCAAATACCTCACATACGAAGGTGTGATGAATACACGTATTTTAACCCAAATTATCCTAATTATCAATGCATTGTAAACTATTTCAATTTAGTCTCTTAATATTTCTTTGAATATTCCCCAAATACACATGACATAAATATATGTATAGCTATACTTGACATTTAGGCCTGGAAAAAAATTCCATTGCTTTGCAAAAGCTGAGACCCCTTTAAAAATTCTTTCCCTAAGGAACAGGGACCTAGTATACTGGTCTACTTGTATTATTAGAACAAGGTTCAAATTCCACCTGCTGTGGTTGTCATTCGAACCATGCAGGAAAAGCACACACACAGAACATATTTTAAAATGCAATCAGTTATTTCCTTTTAAGGGTTAGATATATAAAATCATGCAATTATTGCAACTTCCTGTGTAAATAAAGGCATAAATCCTTATAAGAGAATTTTTCCCGATTAAGTCCTGCTTTGAAATGAAAATTCTAAGGAAACATAAAAGAGAAGGTTAATATCATATTCATATTCTAAATATTATTACTGATGTAGATTTTAATTTTCATTAAAAAATACAGTTCTACTATTTCTACTTCTACAAACACTCTATATATACTGTATGACTATGTATATATCCACAAACCATAAAACTACAGGATTATACTCTATAAAATAATTACATATAACTCACTAATTGTATAACACTGTTACACAATATATAATTACTTTTTCTAGCCAATTCCTAAACCCATACTTATTTCTCTGCAAAAAATATCCTGAAAGGTTCTTGCCATTTTAAAGCTGATAGATTCTTGGAGCAGAGTATTCAGTTTACAGGCCATGATGTCACTCACCACCTGTTTCTGTCTGTCACATTCGGCCATCTTGGTTACAGAAAGAAGATCAAAACTCATCATTTTTCTTAATTCAATCTGTGTCTTTTCAGTGATATTTTGCATCATTCCATATGGCTTAAAACAAACATGTGATCTCCTTTGTTCTTCATATATTTGATTTTGGGGAAAACTCATTTTAGAAGGTTTTGCTAATACAAGCTTCTGATAAGATTTTACTCTGCCTGTCTTTACAAAATTAGCACAATTTACTTTCCTCTCACGATTCTCGTGTTTTCTGGCAAAATCAAGGGATTGCGCACATTCAAATAAAGAATCTTTTTGTGACGCAATAACACGAGATGCAGGATTTAGAAACCAAAATTTGCTTACAAAACTCCTTATGAGGGACGGTGTTTTGACATTCTCATTCAGCATTCTATACAAACGTTCATATATGGACATGAACGTAAAAATACATTCCTTCCGACCAATCCTTAATTTTTGAAGAATATCAATATCTGGATGATTTTCATTTGATGAACAAAAAATGAGAATTTTTAATCTGTCTTTATCAGTTAAATTCTCATGTGTCTCACCAGATAACTTTAAAGACAATCTCCTGGAAAAGGTTACAGGGATCCACATTTTGAACAACTGATTCTTCTCCTCGTTAGATAAATCAAATTTATCAACACAACTTTCAAAAATCTCAGAGTTTCTACAAACATCTATTTTGTTGTCATATGCAGGTATTATTTGGCATATCCCTAGCAAACTTTTCCTTACTTTCCTTCGGATTTGGGCCTGTGAGTCGTCTATTTTTAGTGGTACGTCTTTCCCTTGTACATCCTCTACGTCAGTTCTGAAGTCTCCTCCTACTTCTCCATCTTGTTCCACGTCTGCAAGGTCACCTTCAATGGCTGCTGCTACTTGTAACTGTTTCTCCACATTACAGTGAATCTCGGGAATATCACTATCCTCTACACAATCATTTTTAGATTTCTCTGACACAGATCTATGAAATATATCTACCATCTGTAGAATATTTTTTAATCTCTCTCTTTCTCTATTGAAAAACTTAGAATCTAACCTTTGATTCTCGAGTTCACACTCGGCATATAAACTTAACCATAAAACTTCTGAATTAGAATTGTCTACAGACTTAAATTTCAATTTACTCTGCTTAGCAAGACAATTAATGACATCCATTTTATCTTACCTTGAAATGTCTCAGCTTGTTCCTTTGATGGACAACGCTGGGCTCCTGTCTTCACACGTCTGGCTTACGTCTGGTACTTTTGCACTTGTAGTACTTCTCAATCCATCTGGCAATTCTTACTTCTAGGTTCTGTGATTCTTGTAAGTAGTGGAACTCCCGATAACTTGCACATATGATTTGACGTTAGCAAAGTCCAATCCCCCTTTTGGGCAAGTGGAGGGAAATCCGCAAAAAAGTACAAAAATTCAGATCTGGCTGGCTCTCCAATGTAAAATAATGCTTATCCTGTAAAATACTCAGGACTAGTTACCAGATAAAAATATAGTGGTTTATTTGGATTCTTCCATCAAAGAAAGGTTATTACAGAAAAACAGGTGAATAAAAATAGGTGAGAGATTGTCCATCAGTTCATAGCAAAGCAACGTGTATTCTTCTTTCTCTCCGGGATCTCACATGGCAAATGGCGTCTGTCTCTCAGTTCGGCTTCTTCGTAGTAAAGTAACATACCAGCTGTTATGTCATGTCATGGCCCAGAACAGATGACATCTTCGTGTCTGTCTCTCATGATGGTGAGGGAAGAAGAGCGACCTCTACAGTTAGCCATGAATTATATACGTCTCCTAAAGCACGTGGTCTCTACATATATGGAGCTGTCTTTCTACCATAAGAGAAGCTTAAAAATAGCCTATGTCGTGTAAGCTAAAGCAATGTACAGAACTGAGTCTTATAAGAAATTAACGGATTATTAATATTTAACAATTGTGTAGAAGGACTCCAAAAAAAGTTTTTTGGGACCTGTTGGTTTTTTTTTGCCTTAAAAGACAACACCCAATCCCATTGTTGGCTCAGAATTTACAAAAAAACAAAAAGCAATTTTTCCAGTTTGACTTTCGTTCATGGTATTGCGAGTTCTCACTTACATACAGATTACCAGCCATTCCTGATGCGGCCTGTGGAAAAGAGTGGTGATGTTAATTTTTCTAAAAGCAAATCCTTTTTTCTACTGCTGTGCAACTTCTTGAAAATCTTCCCGACAAGTGTCACTCACATGTTGGATGTGGGAGTATGGAACAGGTACAGGAGCCGAGCCCGCACCATACTCACCCGGTACAAGAGCCGCCTTCGGTCGCTGCTATTTAATCACCTAGGTGCCATTGTCAGTCTCTAATGGGGTCTTTTTAGTGGTTCAGTACTAGGGGGATGTATTACAGAACCCATCACCCTAAGCACCCCAATCGCAATGGTCTACCATGGCATGTGGGGTCCTATTAAAGTTCTGCTTTAAAGGGATACTCTGGGTTTTAAAAAAATGAACTCAACAGCAGTCACTTTCTTTCGGCCAGAGAAACTAAGAAGAGACCTGCCCACAGCCTCGCCCCGGAGCACGAGCATATCATTAGCTGAAAATTTCTAACACTGATTGCACAAGAACCACAAGACGGATTTCTTCACCCCAGATATAATTGTAATCAGTTTAACAATGTCAACCTGGCAATGCCTGTCAGTGCCCTGTATACTGGGAAAGAAGAGTCTTCGGCCTACCGTGGACTCATTGACTTTCCAGTCAGCCAGTCCAAGCCTGGGAAGGATCATTGTTCAATGAAATGTTATCACAATGGGACTACTCAGCAGCACGTGTGTATATGGGTGATAAATTTACGGTATTTACGGTATGTTTGGACATATTTGTTTTTCATGTGTCAGAAGCATCAATGTGTGATGCTGAGTCACTTCTCACAGACAATCCGTGAGTCAGGGTAGTCAAGAAGTCCGAGTCCAAAAGCTAGGAGGGTACATCCTAAACAAAGGGAGATAAAGGAGGAATCAGGTAACAGTCTGAGGTCAGAATACCAGGAGGACAGGAAGATAGCGGAGCAGAGCAAAAGGGGTAATAAAATGAGTAGTTAATAGGAAAGTCTGATAATACTTTGTTGCTGGACCCTGGAAAGTCAGAATGTTGAGAACAAGGCACAGAGGAAAAGCTACACAGAGGCGACTGTCAGCTATCTGGGCCAGACAGCTCAGTATAGTAGCTAAATAATCATTGGAACAGGGAACACCTGAAGGGAGCTCAGCACCAGTGGCATAACAACACATGTATATGGCTGACCTTGATTGTTAGGGAAATTTAGGGCATCTCTAGGGATAGTCACAGAGGAATGGTGTAAGATTGTTGACCACAATTAGGATGCCGACCGCTCTGGATAGACAGCTATGCATCTAGGAATAAGTCTGAGTCCTCCACCTCTTCCTGTTCGTAAGTCCATTATAGGTCCCCCTTCCTCCCATCCCAATCCTCTCCACCACCCAGTCATTGCCCTCCCCCATCACCTCCATCATTGTTCTCCCCTCCATCCCTTCATTGTCCTCATCACCACTTCCATCATTGCCTTCTCACAACCACCCCCATCATTGCCCCCTCCACCACCTCCATCATTACCCTCTGCACCACCCCAATCATTGCCCTCTCCACCACCTCCATCATTACCCTCTCCACCACCACTCGCATCATTGCCCTTTCCACCACCTCTATCATTGCTTTCTCCCTCAAAATCCCATCATTGTTCATTCCACTACCTCCATCACTGCCTCCTCCCCAATCACCCCCATCATTGCACTTTCCACCACCATCATTGTCCTTTCCACCACCATCATTGCCTTCTCCACCACCACCTCCATCATTGCCTTCTCCCCCACCACTACCATTATTGCCCTTTCCACCATCAAGAGTCCCAGGAGACATATGACTCCAGTGCTGGCCACTCTGAGGAACTGTTTACGTTCACTTATAATTTGTCAGGCCTCTGAACATGCACTATTAAAGAAGGTCATGAGGAGGTGGAGTGCAGTGATGCCCAAATATTTGAGCATCCATGGCCAAGGGGAAAGCCACATTGGTGAAGGTCAATTGATGTCTAAAAAGGTGGAGGATAATCATGAGGCACAGTTGCCATCAGGTCATCCTCAAATCGCAACTCAGAAGGAGGATCAGATTAAAGAATTGGAAGACGACGTGGTCGATGATGAGGCCACTGATCCAACCAAGCATGGTGGCATGCCTAGTGAGCACAGCAGTGCAGAGAGGGATGGATCTGTAGCAAGAATACAGGTAAGATAAGGTAGTGGTTTTACTAGAGGGAGAACTCAGTCAGCTGTTCCAAAGAGCCCTCCACTCAGCTAGATAACAGGCTAAGGGTGCGTTGTTCCCATGTATGGCAGTTTTTTTCTGACAGTCCTTCAGACAAAACATCTGTAATTTGCAGCATCTGCAAACTAAGCTGAGAAGAGGCAAGAACATTGCCAAACTGAGCACCGCCAGCATGCAAAAACGCATGGCAGCCAAGCACCTCAGTAGTTGGGCGGAACGCTTGGGTACAAAATCTGTGTCTGAGGGTGAAACCACGAAAATGGAGAAAAAGCTACTGACCAAAATGCAGGGATCACTGCAAAATTACAAATTTTATGGGTAACAAAAAGACATCCATGTAAAAACATTTAAAAAGTCATACAATGACATGAAACTATCACAAAGGCTTATAATAAAGCCCAAAGAGCTCCTTCCAGTAAGTGGACATTCATAAAAAAGGCTCTAGAATATATCACATACAATAGCATACCTGCAATGAAGAAATGTTCAGAGATGTAATACTAAACATAATGATCCATTGAATAATCCATCCAAATAGACTATAGTACAATAATGAATGCAAGTAATAACAAATGTAAGCAACTGAGCCATGAGACTAAACACCATAGGGTACTGAGCATAGATGAAAAGTATAGCAATCATGGTGTAGCCAAGAGGCTAAAATGACCAAGATTAAATCCTGCCTGCATAATCCATATATAATGCACTCCACAATCTCCCCCTTTGTAAGTGGCATTATATATGGATTATGCAGGCAGGATTTAATCTTGGTCATTTTAGCCATTTTAACCATACATCCCAGCCTCACACAGTATTCTCTGGCCACATTGGGTGATGACGAGGAACAGGAGGAGGATGAGAAAGAGAAGAAACAGGATTTTTTGCTCTGCGCTACAAAGAAGACTCCCAATCCCAGCTTCATGCCTGTCCAGCATGGATGGCCTGAAGAGGAGGAGGAGGCTATGTGTCATGAGGAGGAGAAAATGGTTAGTGCTCTTCTTGGTGAGACCCTCACGTGAAAAACATTTGTTTCCACCATAAAGTTCTGGTTGTGCTCCATTCTTGACCCACGGTACAAGGAGATATTTGCTTCTCTAATGTCGGAGGCAGACGTGCCATTTTCGATGCATCGATGCCAGAGGGCCACAGTGGAAGAATTGCTAAAAATATTACCCTCAGACAATGCTGGTGGCAGAGGTACCGGCTCTATCCGCTCACAAGGATTACAGGGGAGGGCCACAAACACCAGGTGCAACTCGGGGAGGGGGAGGAATTTCCACCAACTAGGCCTTTTTCACGAGACCGTCCCATCAGCAAGGGCTATCTCTGGGTGTAACTATCACGAGGAGTTAGAGGTTGACCAAGATGGTGAATCCATGGGGTATTGTCAAGAGGAAGATAAGAAACACCAGACCCAACAATGCAGACGAGCTGAAGGCTGCTATCAAAGCAACCTGGGCTTCCATAACCCCTCAGCAGTGCCACAGGCTGATCGCCTCCATACCACGCCGCATTGATGCAGGAATTGATGCAGAAGGAGCCCGACCAAGTATTGAGAGCATTTACTGATCATACATTTCAGGAGGACAACATTTCGGATTTTACAATAATTTTTCAAGCTGGTGTTATCAAGTATTCTAATTTCCTGAGATAATGACTTTTGGGTTTTCATTGGCTGTAAGCCATAATCATCAACATTACCAGAAATAAACCGGTGAAATAGAACCCTCTGTGTGTAATGACTCTATAGAATAGAGGAGAGTCACTTTTTGTATTGAAGAACTGAAATAAATTAAGTTTGTGATGATATTCTAATTTTGTGCGAAGCTCCTGTACATTTGGTTAAAAATCAGTTATGCATTAGGGTTTTCACTAAAATTGTAGCATGGTTTGTCTGTTCCATCCTCTGTATATCACTGTACATAGCAGACTGCAAAATGAGTTACTAGTGATGAGTCAGTGAGCTCTTTCTCCGCTCTGTAACTCCTCTCTTCTCCATTATCTATGCTGTAGTGTACATAGCAGACTGCAGAATGAGTTACCAGTGATGAGTCAGTGAACTCGTTTTCTGGTCTGTACCACTTCTCATCTCTGGTCTGTAACTCTTCTCTCTCTTCTCCTGATCCATCTTCTAATCTGATTCATCATAACATAAAAGTTTAGCTCATCTGACTTGAAGATGAGAAGAGAGATAAGTGTTTCAGAGCAGAGACGAGCTCACTGATAGATCACAGCTAACTCATTCTGCAGTCTGCTTTGTACAGTGATACATAGAGGATAGAGAAGACAAAATGTTTCTAATTTTGTAATGAAGTGCTATCATGAAAATGTTTTTAATAGAAAATATATGGATTTAAGGAATAAAAATATTCATCTCCCTTCTTATCCTTTAATTTCCCTCTCGGCAGGAAGAGAAGCCTGTTAGACCTTTAGCACAAACAAAACATTACCCAAAAGCAGAGAATATGAGAGTATTTATTTGGGGAAGGTGTTCCTCGCACTTGTAAGCGTACATGGTATTGGGGGTCGGCAGGTGGAGGTCTCTGTGGCAGCTTCAGGCCACAACACCACGTCCTGGGTTTGATCCACCAGCAATCACACTTGTGCTTCCACTTGGGAATAGCTTACAGATGATGTTATTACACTTCTTCTTCTTACCGGATCTTCTGACACGAACAACCTAAAACATAGAAGAAATACAAATGTTAGATGTGAAGAAACTGCAGCGAAAATGGTAACAGAGTAAGAAGGAGCTGAGAAAACACAGGCAAGAGTATGGATGGAGATTCCACCAGAGGTGGAGCAGGAGAGCGCTTAGAAGGAACATCCACCACAAGAATATGGGACAAGTCTCATCTATACTGGTGGGGCAGGAGAACTCCTAGAAGGAACATCCACCAGAAGAATATGGAACAGATCTCATCTATACTGGTGGGGCAGAAGAACACCTAGAAGGAACATCCACCATAAGAATATGGAACAGATCTCATCTATACTGGTGGGGCAGGAGAACGCCTAGAAGGAACATCCACCAGAAGAATATGGAAAAGATCTCATCTATACTGGTGGGGCAGGAGAACGCCTAGAAGGAACATCCACCATAAGAATATGGGACAGGTCTCATCTATACAGGTGGGGCAGGAGAATGCCTAGAAGGAACATCCACCAGAAGAATATGGGACAGGTCTCATCTATACTGGTGGGGCAGGAGAACGCCTAGAAGGAACATCCACCATAAGAATATGGGACAGGTCTCATCTAAACAGGTGGGGCAGGAGAATGCCTAGAAGGAACATCCACCAGAAGAATATGGAACAGATCTCATCTATACTGGTGGGGCAGAAGAATGCCTAGAAGGAACATACACCATAAGAATATGGGACAGGTCTCATCTATACTGGTGGGGCAGGAGAACGCCTAGAAGGAACATCCACCAGAAGAATAAGGGACAGGTCTCACCTATACTGGTGGGCCAGGAGAACGCCTAGAAGGAACATCCATCAGAAGAATATGGGACAGGTCTCACCTATACTGGTGGGCCAGGAGAACGCCTAGAAGGAACATCCACCAGAAGAATATGAAGAATATTGGACAGGTCTCATTTATACTGGTGGGGCAGGAGAACGCCTAGAAGGAACATCCACCAGAAGAATATGGAGAACATGGGACAGGTCTCATCTATACTGGTGGCGCAGGAGAGCACCTACAAGAGGCATCCACCTGAGAAATATGGGACAAATCTCACCTATACTTATGAAGCAGTGACAGATTGATGAAAGATGGTGAAATTATCGGCTCTGTGGTGAAAGGAAATATTACTAACCAGTGGACCACCATGTCATCTAGATCACAGTCCGAGATCCAAGAGGCAATGTTTCTCCTTGTGAAGAGTGACATGTCAAGCCTGACATTCTGAGGTGCGGAGACTTTTGCTGCAATGCTCCTTTGTGAAATATGCAAATTGTCTCTTCAGCGATGAAGAGGGCTAGAACTCTATAGGAAGTGGCAATCCTAAGTCAATATCGACTCTCTAATGAGCCTTGTCACATGACTTAGAATAAAAGCCAAAACCAAAATCTCAGTTTGTAGACACTGTGTTTTGGGGTACTGCCCCTCGTCAGTGCAAAGTATGAGATTTTGTTTAGATCGTTATCCAAGGGGTAACGTTTCTACTTGCGGAGAGTGACATGCCTTGACGAAAGACAGTACCCGAAATACAGTCTCTGCAACTGAGATTTTGAAATAGAATGTTATCCTAAGTCATGTGACAAGGCTCATTAGGGGGTCAATACTGACTTATAGAATGGCTACTTCCTATAGATGGCGCTAGAGTTCTAGTCCTTTTCCTTTCTGAAGAGACAATTTGCATCAATACAGTGCAGATTGTTTAACTGTATATAGGACAAATGTCCCTTTAACGACCACAGGTTATTTTTTTTTTTAATTTAGAGAAGAAAAACAAGAAATCATTTAAAATATTATTGAAAACATCCAGATAATTGGAGAAGAGACAACTGCAGAGGAGGAAAGACAGAGTGGGTTCAACTTTAATCTTCAAGGATTCAATTGCTTTTTTTCACTAAACTGAGCAGTGTAAAGCATGGGGGTAGCTTAAGGGGAGGAGCCTCTCAGTAGTGGTCACACATTTCAGTAGATAACATGGAAGGGGTACAGAGACTGGTTTATTCCACACCCTCTTAAGCACGTTATGGTTGCAGCTTGTAATACAGTATGTCATATATATATATATATACGTGGTTATATGTAATACAATGTACATATGCAGGGAAAGTGTAGTGATGAAGTTAGCCCACTAGATGGGGACACATTAGCACACATAAAATAGGTTAGCAAGTAGTTAACATAGGAGGGGCCAACTGTGAGTAAGTCATTGAGTTTCCCCCATTTTAGTCAGTAGGGCCTGAGAGCCCGGACAGGGCAGTTGGCAATGTAATGTTTCAGCAAGTAGCGCAGTGGTCCAAGGCCTGTGAGCCGAAGGTCACAGCAGTGAAAGAATGTAGGGCAGTTCCAATATGTGGCAGCCAACTATGTGGGCAGATGCTCTTATGTCTGGGGCAAAACGGACAGGGGAACTCCTGAAGTTAGTGAGGCTGACCATAAGGAACGCTGCGGTACCGGACGAGTCGGTACGATCTTGGGACATTCTGGAAGAAGTGAGGAAAAGCACAGGGAAAGGAAAGGATGTACTCTGTGATGAACCCTATGTTGCTTCTGTGACTGAACTGGATGTACTGAGATTGGAACCAAGTTAAATTGTTTCTTTTAAGTTGGAACTGGACTCTGTTTCTCTTTGTATGAAACCGTCAGAAGGAAATCCTCAGCATGTCATAGAGGACCCCGATGGATCCGAAAGTGGAAAGAAAGGTATGCTACAAAGGGGACATTGTGTGTATGTGGCGGGAGACCAGGTAGTGATTGAGCAATCTTTGTCAGCCACGACTACGGCCCTGACTCCCCCTACAGATACTTTAGGCATTTCATCCAAAAGCGCATACAGTCTCCCATGGTTGTAATACCTTGTTCTGGCTGATACATTGTATCTCCGTAGAGCCATCATCACCCAGATCCAGAGCACAAAACTTTACATCCTGCAATAAAGATCACAATTATCACATAACCTGAATGTAAATGTAACAAACTCATCACAAGACGATGAATGAAGATGATAAACAGCAATCAATAGCAATCAATAGATAGAAAAACGAGTCCAACCTCATAATAACATGTAGCACAAAAGAGTGTAATCTGGGAAAATAGTATATATACATAGGTTGTCAAAATTGTTGGTACCCCCCCCGTTTAATGACAGAAAAACCCACAATGGTGGGCACTTGGTCATGGTTGAAAAGCAACGTCTGACTTTTCATTAGTTCATTTTCATTGATTTTTTATTTATTATTTTTGTCAGATTCAAGTTATTTCTGTCACCATTGTGGGTTTCTCTGTCATTAAACGAGGGGTAGCAACAATTTTGACCAAGTGTGTGTATAGGAGCAGTATTATAGTAGTTATATTCTTGTACATAGGGGAAGTATTATAGTAGTTATATTCTTGTACATAGGGGCAGTATTATAGTAGTTATATTCTTGTACATAGGGGCAGTATTATAGTAGTTATATTCTTGTACATAGGGGGCAGTATTATAGTAGTTATATTCTTGTACATATGAGCAGTATTATAGTAGTTATATTCTTGTACATAGGGGGCAGTATTATAGTAGTTATATTCTTGTACATAGGGGCAGTATTATAGTAGTTATATTCTTGTACATAGGGGCAGTATTATAGTAGTTATATTCTTGTACATAGGGGCAGTATTATAGTAGTTATATTCTTGTACATAGGGGGCAGTATTATAGTAGTTATATTCTTGTACATATGAGCAGTATTATAGTAGTTATATTCTTGTACATAGGGGGCAGTATTATAGTAGTTATATTCTTGTATATAGGGGCAGTATTATAGTAGTTATATTCTTGTACATAGGGAGCTGTATTATAGTAGTTATATTCTTGCACATAGGAGCAGTATTATAGTAGTCATATTCTTGTACATAGGAGCAGTATTATAGTAGTTATATTCTTGTACATAGGGAGCTGTATTATAGTAGTTATATTCTTGTACATAGGGGCAGTATTATAGTAGTTGTATTCTTGTACATAGGAGCAGTATTATAGTAGTTATATTCTTGTACATAGGGGGCAGTATTATAGTAGTTATTTTCTTGTACATAGGAGCAGTATTATAGTAATTATATTCTTGTATATAGGGGCAGTATTATAGTAGTCATATTCTTGTACATAGGGGCAGTATTATAGTAGTTATATTCTTGTATATAGGAGCAGTATTATAGTAGTCATATTCTTGTACATAGGGGCAGTATTATAGTAGTTATATTCTTGTATATAGGAGCAGTATTATAGTAGTCATATTCTTGTACATAGGGGCAGTATTATAGTAGTTATATTCTTGTATATAGGAGCAGTATTATAGTAGTCATTTTCTTGTACATAGGAGCAGAATTATAGTAATTATATTCTTGTATATAGGGGCAGTATTATAGTAGTCATATTCTTGTATATAGGGGCAGTATTATAGTAGTTATATTCTTGTATATAGGAGCAGTATTATAGTAGTTATATTCTTGTACATAGGAGCAGTGTTATAGTAGATATATTCTTGTACATAGGGGCAGTATTATAGTAGTTATTTTCTTGTACATAGGAGCAGTATTATAGTAGTTATATTCTTGTATATAGGGGCGGTATTATAGTAGTTATATTCTTGTACATAGGAGCAGTGTTATAGTAGATATATTCTTGTACATAGGAGCAGTATTATAGTAGTTATATTCTTGTACATAGGGGGCAGTATTATAGTAGTTATATTCTTGTATATAGGAGCAGTATTATAGTAGTTATATTCTTGTACATAGGGGCAGTATTATAGTAGTTATATTCTTGTACATAGGAGCAGTATTATAGTAGTTATATTCTTGTATATAGGGGCGGTATTATAGTAGTTATATTCTTGTACATAGGAGCAGTGTTATAGTAGATATATTCTTGTACATAGGAGCAGTATTATAGTAGTTATATTCTTGTATATAGGGGCAGTATTATAGTAGTTATATTCTTGTACATAGGAGCAGTATTATAGTAGTTATATTCATGTATATAGGGGAAGTATTATAGTAGTTATATTCTTGTACATAGGGGCAGTATTATAGTAGTTATATTCTTGTGTACCGAGGACAGTATTGAATTTGTTTTATTACTCTTTAGTCATGTTACTCATGTCAATAATGAGCAATTGAGAATTCAGTGTAATACCAACAATCTGTATAGCAAAAGTTGTTGACTAATATAATTTTTTAACAACATTAAAATCATTTCTATCATCATCATGAGTGTAAAGATTGGATGTATATGACAATGGTACTTATGTCCGCATACAATTTAGTTTGTATAAGTGAATAGTTCTTTAAACGTACATAGATCAATATATACCGTACATACATATATATATTTAATGGTTATTTATGGACACAAATCTTCCTGTTTACTTATTTGGTTTTGTGCTTGTAGTGGTGGCACAATCTCCTAATAACATTAAATCCTAGAATGGTAGAGTTGGAAGGGACCTCCTGGGCCATCTGGTCCAACCCCCTGCTCAATGCAGGATTGACTAAACCATCCCAGACAGATGTCTGTCCAGCCTCTGTTTGAAGACTTCCATTGAAGGAGAACTCACCACATCTCGTGGCCGCCTGTTCCACTTATTGATCACCCTCAATGTCAAGTTTTTTTTAATATCTAATCTGTATCTTCTTCCTTTCAGTTTCGTTCCATTGCTTTTGTGTTTCCTTGTGCAAATGAGAATAATAATTATCCCTCTACACTGTGACAGCCCCTCAGATATTTGTAGACAGCTATTAAGTCTCCTCTTAGCCTTCTTTTTTGCAGCTAAACTTTGCCAGATCCTTTAAATATTTCTTGAAGGACATACTTTGCAGTCACCATCTTCATCACTCTTCCCTGAACGTGCTCCAGTTTTTCAATGTCCTTTTTATAATGTGGTGTCCAGAACTGGACCCAGTATTCCAAATGAGGAGTGACCAAGGAGGAGTAGAGGGGGATAATTACTTCACGTAATCTTGACTCTAGGCTTGTCTTAATACATCCCAGAATTGCATTTGACTTTTTTGCTGCTGCATCACACTATTGACTCTTGTGCAGTCTGTGATCTATTAGTATACCCAAGTTTTTTCACACATGCTATTGCTTAGTTCTATTCCTCCCATTCTGTAGGTGTAATTTTCGTTTTCTTGCCTAGATGTAAGATCTTGCATTTCTCCCTGTTAAATACCATTCTATTAGATGCAGCCCAATGTTCAAGCTTCTCTAGATCCTTCTGGATCCTTTCTCTGTGTTAGCTGTCCCTCCTAGCTTTGCATAGTCTGAAAATTTGATCAGTTTACTTTCAATGAGCCAGTTATGAATTCACCTACCGTAGCCTTGTCAATCCCACACTTGGTCATTTTTTACAATAAGGATAGTGTGAGACACTTTATCAAATGCTGACTGGCCCTTAATTTCTTGCCTCGATCTTTCATTTTTTGAAGATAGGGATAACATTTGCCTTTCTCCAATCTTCTGGGACTTCTCATGTTTTCCAGGATTTTTCTAAGATTCTGTCTAGTGGCTCTGTAATTTCCTCTAACTCTTTCCGTACCCTAGGATGTAATTCATCTGGACCAGGAGATGTAAATTCATGTAAATTAGCTCAGTGTTCCCACACCATCTCTCTGTTTATGGATAGTGTGGATTCTTTTATTTCTTTGATGTCAGCATGAAGATCAGTTGATGTTACAATTGTTTTCTTAGAGAACACAGATGCAAAATAGGAATGTAAAAGTTCAGCCTTCTCATCATCATTTTTGACCACTTCACCCTTTTCATCCTGTATAAATCCTATTGCATCTTTGACTTTTCTTTTGATTTTGACATACCCCCCAAAATCTTTTTTTATTGCTTTTGGTCTCCCTTGCAAGCCTTTTTTTCATTACCGGCTTTAGCTCTTCTAACTCTTGCCCTGCATTCCCTGCAGACATTATATTCTTCTTTACTTATGTTCCCTCTTTCCATTTGATATACATTTCTTTTTTTCCTTTTAGAAAGTGATTATGTTCTGTTCATCATCCACAGAACTGCACAGAACTTATAGTTTAAGTCTGACCAGTGGATCAGCACAGGAGGAGATATCTAATATATAAAGCTCAAGTGTATGTATGGAGGAGTATGTATGTATGTGTGTGTATGTCCGGGATAGGCATCTGCACCGTTGCAGCTACAGCCACAAAATTTGGCACAGTCACACGTCTGGACCCCGAGAGTGTCCTAGGCTATGTTGTGAGGTGAAATTTTAACCCCGCGTGTTCCAATTCACCAAACAATTTTGCCCCTATCTACATAATGGGGGAAAAGTGTGTGCGTATCAAGCCCCGCCCCTCAATATGATGTCACAATGGTTGCCATGGCGACGCTGATGTCATCATAGGTTGCAAGCCCCGCCACTCATTATGATGTCATAATGGTTGACTATGGGATGGAGGATATGTATGATGGGTATATGGGCATGGGACTATGGGATGGAGGAAATGTATGATGGGTATATGGCCAAGGGACTATGGGATGGAGGATATGTATGATGGGTATATGGGCACGGGACTATGGGATGGAGGATATGTATGATGGGTATATGGCCAAGGGACTATGGGATGGCGGATATGTATGATGGGTATATGGGCACTGGACTATGGTATGGAGGATGTGTATGATGGGTATATGGGCACGGGACTATGGTATGGAGGATATGTATGATGGGTATATGGGCACGGGACTATGGGATGGAGGATATGTATGATGGGTATATGGGCACGGGACTATGGGATGGAGGAAATGTATGATGGGTATATGGGCACGGGACTATGGGATGGAGGAAATGTATGATGGGTATATGGGCACGGGACTATGGGATGGAGGAAATGTATGATGGGTATATGGGCACGGGACTATGGGATGGAGGAAATGTATGATGGGTATATGGGCACGGGACTATGGGATGGAGAATATGTATGATGGGTATATGGCCAAGGGACTATGGGATGGCAGATATGTATGATGGGTATATGGCCAAGGGACTATGGGATGGAGGATGTATGATGATGGGTATATGGGCACGGGACTATGGGATGGAGGATATGTATGATGGGTATATGGGCACTGGACTATGGGATGGAGGATATGTATGATGGGTATATGGGCACGGGACTATGGTATGGAGGATACATATGATGGGTATATGGGCACGGGACTATGGGATGGAGGATATGTATGATGGGTATATGGGCACGGGACTATGGGATGGAGGATATGTATGATGGGTATATGGGACTATGGGATGGAGGATATGTATGATAGGTATATGGGCACGGGACTATGGGATGGAGGATATGTATGATGGGTATATGGGACTATGGGATGGAGGATATGTATGATGGGTATATGGCCAAGGGACTATGGGATGGAGGATGTATGATGATGGGTATATGGGCACGGGACTATGGGATGGAGGATGTATGATGATGGGTATATGGGCACGGGACTATGGTATGGAGGATATGTATGATGGGTATATGGGCACTGGACTATGGGATGGAGGATATGTATGATGGGTATATGGGCACGGGACTATGGTATGGAGGATATGTATGATGGGTATATGGGCACGGGACTATGGGATGGAGGATATGTATGATGGGTATATGGGACTATGGGATGGAGGATATGTATGATGGGTATATGGGACTATGGGATGGAGGATATGTATGATGGGTATATGGGCACGGGCCTATGGGATGGAGGATAATTATAATTTGCTATAACTAACCACAGTTAGTTACTATGCCCGGGCAGCGCCAGGCTCTTCATCTAGTTTAGTAATAAGACTTGATATTTTGGGATATTATGCAGTGTATACACTATGTTATGTGTTATCTCTGTGCTTCCGTTACTTACTCCGTCCGGCTTGAAATCACATTGCGATAAATCCGCATCCTCAGACCTCAGGCACACCGTCTCTTTAATGATGAAGTATCTGCCATCCGGGATTTTACCGTCCTATTAAATAGGGAAGGAAAAATACTTATTTTAAGCGATGGAAACTTGTGATAGTTACTATTGTCCCTGAGGTTTCTCACAATTTTTTTTTTACACTCTACAATAAAACATTCTCTATTGTAAATTCCACTTTTTCCCTTCTCAGCAGTGAATCACACTTATATGTAAATAGAGCTTCATATGCAAATATCTAATTTACATAGCAAGCTTAAGTTCCCTTAATCAGTGCTTTACCTCTGGTGGAGCAATGTGGATCTGGTCCAGGGATTTGTATAAGTATGTGACCCCCTCCTTCTGGTTGTAGAGGTCGGTGATGTCTCCTATAGATCTTCCATCGTTGATCCTCGGCTCTGAAGTGACAGAGAGACAGCCGTGTAATGTGACAGCAGAGACCAGCAGCAGAGACAGCCTCCAGCTCCTCATCATGGCCTCTGTCAGGGGTAATGTCCACTCCCCGCTCAGCTGCTTTCTTTTATTCAACCTCAAGTTCCTCATATTCCTGGGCGATGGTGAAATTCTTACATCCGCACTGCTCACGAGGAACTGAGACTGATGAGAAATGACTGAATACAACCAAGATCTCCCTGGTACAAGATACATCATCTCATTATCATCAGAGGGCAGGGTCAGCAGAGTCATCTCATCATCAGAAGGTGAAGTCAGCAGATACATCTCATTATCATAAGAGGGCAGGGTCAGCAGTAATCTCATTATCATCAGAGGGCAGGGTCAGCAGAGTCATCTCATCATCAGAAGGTGAAGTCAGCAGATACATCTCATTATCATAAGAGGGCAGGGTCAGCAGTAATCTCATTATCATTAGAGGGCAGGGTCAGCAGAGTCATCTCATTATCATAAGAGTGCGGGGTCAGCAGAGTCATCTCATTATCGTAAGAGCGCGGGGTCAGCAGTCATCTCATTATCATTAGAGGGTGGGGCCAGCAGAGTCTTCTCATTATCATCAGAGAGTGGGGTCAGCTGAGTGATCTCATCATTAGACTGCAGGGTCAGCAGAGTCATCTCATTATCATTAGAGGGTGGGGTCAGCTGCGTCATCTCATCATTAGAGGGCGGGGTCAGCAGAGTCATCTCATCATTAGTGGGCGGGGTCAGCAGAGTCATCTCATTATCATTATCAGGGTGTTCTTGCCTTTCATTACAGCATATTTTGCACATTGGTCGGCTGCTGGTTCTGCAGGTTCGTTTTCCCATACAGATTATTTTTGTAACTATATTTCACTAGCTGAAGAGCCCGGCGCTGCCCGGGCATAGTAACTAACTGTGGTTAGTTATAGCAAATTATAATTATCTTCCATCCCATAGTCCCGTGCCCATATACCCATCACACATCCTCCATCCCATAGTCCAGTGCTCATATACCCATCACACATCCTTCATCCCATAGTCAACCATTATGTCATCATAATGAGCGGCGGGGCTTGCAACCTATGATGACATCAGCGTCGCCATGGCAACCATTATGATATAATGAAGGGCGGGGCATGATACGCACACACTTTTTCCCCATTATGTAGATAATGGCAAAATTGTTTGGTGAATTTTAACACGCGGGGTTAAAATTTCGCCTCACAACATAGCCTAGGACGCTCTCGGGGTCCAGACGTGTGACTGTGCTAAATTTTGTGGCTGTAGCTGTGATGGTGCGGATGCCAATCCCGGACATACACACACTTGAGCTTTATATATTAGATTGTCCCATCCGATCCTGTGATCACTGGGCCATGAAGATGCAGCCATCGGCAGCCATTATTGATGCTATGGATGGTCTTCTGTAGACACCCAGTCACCCATTCTCATTCTTCCCATGTCTGTCACTCTTGTGTGTTTGTTCTTTGACATTTATGTCCTATTTCACAAGGAAACACTTATGTGCTGGGCTAGGAATGGCCATATTGACGATCAAAATTACATCTCCTCGGGTGAGGACCTGCTGACACCAGCAAATGCTTCACCTGGATTTGTGTCCTCATATGCACATTCAGCTGCCAGCCAATCAGAGGCCAACAGCTGATGTCATCGTGCACGTGACTGGGGGGCACATGGCAGTGACATCATACACTCCTGTCACTTGGACACTAAAGTCAGCTGCTGGCTTCAGAAGAGGATGCTGCACAGAAAGGGAGCGTATCGGATGTCTCCTTCGTCAGGGGGATGGTGACGGAGACATCCAAAACGCGCGTCGGGGCGCATTGTAACGGCACACTGCTTCCCTCACTTGCCCTGGGTCTGCAGGTATAGAGCATTTTTCTGCTATCATTATCTTCACCACACTCTGGCCTGGGCGTATTGACACATATGCGACTCTCACATCACTGGTCTCTCCTCATGTGATATAGGTTATATATTCTCTATTTCCATTTTTATTTATTTAACTTATATGCACATCACAATATTTGTGTATCACATGTGATTTTCTCATTGTTGGACTCCTATCAATTGAAAAGGCTCATATTTTTTTTTATTTTTCATACAATTTATTTGCACACCTTTTTTATGGCATTTTTTACACATCATTATTTCATTTTGCACTTTTTTGCATTTTGTGCACACATGGTAAATATCTGCACTTTTTGTGTGTTTTTTGCAATTTTTGCACAGTTGCTCAACATATAATTGTGTGTGTTTTTTTACACACTTTATATTAATTTTACCACAGGTTTGTGTAATTTCTAATTTTGTTTCATAACAACCAACATTCATTTTCTATACCGTCTCTGCACTTTTTTGCAGTTTTTGTGTTTCATTGCTGCTATAACCTTGGCCCCTATATATTATCTTTACCTGCATCAGGCTTGTGAGGTATAATTATTATCCTGGTACACTTGTGGATCCATAACTTATATTTGTAAGATCTTACAATTCTTTTTTATTAAAGCGGTTGAATTGCCTTATGCACTAATATTGCATTATTAACATATGTATATATCTTTTATGTTGCTGTGCCAAATTGTACAATAAAGACTATTTTTATAAAGCTATTTTATTCTCACTTCTTTTATTGCACATATAATCCTTACCAGGTATATCACTCACCATCTTCAGTTGGTTTTTTCCACATGTCACCAGATGGTCTGCCATCCACCTTCTTGGGAATAGGGCACATTGGTTATATTATTATTCATCATTTTATGAATTTTATTTTGTGCTTCCCTTCCTAACTATATATTACTATGGGCTGTGCATTATTCTACATATATTACAATGGGCTGTGCATTATTCTACATGGATGACTATGGGCTGTGCATTATACTACATGGATGACTATGGTCTGTGCATTATACGACATGGATGACTATGGGCTGTGCATTATACGACATGGATGACTATGGTCTGTGCTTTATACGACATGGGTGACTATGGGCTGTGCAATACAAAACATGGATGACTATGGGCTGTGCATTATACTACATGGATGACTATGGGCTGTGCATTATACTACATGGGTGACTATGGGCTGTGCATTATACTATATGGATGACTATGGTCTGTGCATTATACTACATGGATGACTATGGTCTGTGCATTATACTACATGGATGACTATGGTCTGTGCATTATACGACATGGATGACTATGGGCTATGCATTACAAAACATGGATGACTATGGCCTGTGCATTATACCACACGGATGACTATGGGTTGTGCATTACACGACATGGATGACTATGGGCTGTGCATTATATTACAAGGATGACTATGGGCTGTGCATTATACGACATGGATGACTATGGTCTGTGCATTATACTACATGGATGACTATGGGCTGTGTATTATGCGACATGGATGACTATGGGCTGTGCATTATATTACAAGGATGACTATGGGCTGTGCATTATACGACATGGATGACTATGGTCTGTGCATTATACTACATGGATGACTATAGGCTGAGCATTATACGACATGGATTACTATGGTCTGTGCATTATACTACATGGATGACTATGGGCTGTGCATTATACGACATGGATGACTATGGTCTGTGCGTTATACTACATGGATGACTATGGGCTGTGTATTATACGACATGGATGACTATGGGCTGTGCATTATACTACACGGATGTCTATGGGCTGTACATTATACTACATGGATGACTATGGGCTGTGCATTATACCACATGGATGACTATGGGCTGTGCATTATACAACACGGAAGACTATGGGCTGTGCATTATACTACATGGATGACTATGATCTGTGCATTATATGACATGGATGTCTATGGCTGTGCATTATACTACATGAATGACTATGGGCTGTGCATTATACTGCATGGATGACTATGGGCTGTGCATTATACCGCATGGTTGACTATGGTCTGTGCATTATACGACATGGATGTCTATGGGCTGTGCATTATACTACATGGGTGACTATGGGCTGTGCATTATACTATATGGATGACTATGGTCTGTGCATTATACTACATGGATGACTATGGTCTGTGCATTATACTACATGGATGACTATGGTCTGTGCATTATACGACATGGATGACTATGGGCTATGCATTACAAAACATGGATGACTATGGCCTGTGCATTATACCACACGGATGACTATGGGTTGTGCATTACACGACATGGATGACTATGGTCTGTGCATTATACTACATGGATGACTATGGGCTGTGCATTATACTACATGGATGACTATGGGCTGTGTATTATACGACATGGATGACTATGGTCTGTGCATTATACTACATGGATGACTATGGGCTGTGCATTATACGACATGGATGACTATGGTCTTTGCATTATACTACACGGATGACTTTGTGCTGTGCATTATACGACATGGATGACTATGGTCTATGCATTATACTACATGGATGACTATGGGCTGTGCATTATGCGACATGGATGACTATGGTCTGTGCATTATACTACATGGATGACTATGGGCTGTGTATTATGCGACATGGATGACTATGGGCTGTGCATTATACTACATGGATGACTATGGGCTGTGCATTATACTACATGGGTGACTATGGTCTGTGCGTTATACTACATGGATGACTATGGGCTGTGTATTATACGACATGGATGACTATGGGCTGTGCATTATACTACACGGATGTCTATGGGCTGTACATTATACTACATGGATGACTATGGGCTGTGCATTATACCACATGGATGACTATGGGCTGTGCATTATACAACACGGAAGACTATGGGCTGTGCATTATACTACATGGATGACTATGGGCTGTGCATTATACGACATGGATGACTATGGTCTGTGCATTACAAAACATGGATGACTATGGCCTTTGCATTATACCACACGGATGACTATGGGTTGTGCATTACACGACATGGATGACTATGGTCTGTGCATTATACTACATGGATGACTATGGGCTGTGCATTATACTACATGGATGACTATGGGCTGTGTATTATACGACATGGATGACTATGGTCTGTGCATTATACTACATGGATGACTATGGGCTGTGCATTATACGACATGGATGACTATGGTCTGTGCATTATACTACATGGATGACTATGGGCTGTGTATTATGCGACATGGATGACTATGGGCTGTGCATTATATTACAAGGATGACTATGGGCTGTGCATTATACGACATGGATGACTATGGTCTGTGCATTATACTACATGGATGACTATAGGCTGAGCATTATACGACATGGATGACTATGGTCTGTGCATTATACTACATGGATGACTATGGGCTGTGCATTATACGACATGGATGACTATGGTCTGTGCGTTATACTACATGGATGACTATGGGCTGTGTATTATACGACATGGATGACTATGGGCTGTGCATTATACTACACGGATGTCTATGGGCTGTACATTATACTACATGGATGACTATGGGCTGTGCATTATACCACATGGATGACTATGGGCTGTGCATTATACAACACGGAAGACTATGGGCTGTGCATTATACTACATGGATGACTATGGTCTGTGCATTATATGACATGGATGTCTATGGGCTGTGCATTATACTACATGAATGACTATGGGCTGTGCATTATACTACATGGATGACTATGGGCTGTGCATTATACCGCACGGTTGACTATGGTCTGTGCATTATACGACATGGATGTCTATGGGCTGTGCATTATACTACATGGATTACTATGGTCTGTGCATTATACGACATGGATGTCTATGGGCTGTGCATTATACTACATGGATTACTATGGTCTGTGCATTATACTACATGGATGACTATGGGCTGAGCATTATACGACATGGATTACTATGGTCTGTGCATTATACTACATGGATGACTATGGGCTGTGCATTATACGACATGGATGACTATGGTCTGTGCGTTATACTACATGGATGACTATGGGCTGTGTATTATACGACATGGATGACTATGGGCTGTGCATTATACTACACGGATGTCTATGGGCTGTACATTATACTACATGGATGACTATGGGCTGTGCATTATACCACATGGATGACTATGGGCTGTGCATTATACAACACGGAAGACTATGGGCTGTGCATTATACTACATGGATGACTATGGTCTGTGCATTATATGACATGGATGTCTATGGCTGTGCATTATACTACATGAATGACTATGGGCTGTGCATTATACTGCATGGATGACTATGGGCTGTGCATTATACCGCATGGTTGACTATGGTCTGTGCATTATACGACATGGATGTCTATGGGCTGTGCATTATACTACATGGGTGACTATGGGCTGTGCATTATACTATATGGATGACTATGGTCTGTGCATTATACTACATGGATGACTATGGTCTGTGCATTATACTACATGGATGACTATGGTCTGTGCATTATACGACATGGATGACTATGGGCTATGCATTACAAAACATGGATGACTATGGCCTGTGCATTATACCACACGGATGACTATGGGTTGTGCATTACACGACATGGATGACTATGGGCTGTGCATTATACCACATGGATGACTATGGGCTGTGCATTATACAACACGGAAGACTATGGGCTGTGCATTATACTACATGGATGACTATGGTCTGTGCATTATATGACATGGATGTCTATGGGCTGTGCATTATACTACATGAATGACTATGGGCTGTGCATTATACTACATGGATGACTATGGGCTGTGCATTATACCGCATGGTTGACTATGGTCTGTGCATTATACGACATGGATGTCTATGGGCTGTGCATTATACTACATGAATGACTATGGGCTGTGCATTATACTACATGGATGACTATAGGCTGAGCATTATACGACATGGATGACTATGGTCTGTGCATTATACTACATGGATGACTATGGTCTGTGCATTATACTTTATGGATGACTATGGGTTGTGCATTATACTACATGGATGACTATGGACTGTGCATTATACTACATGGATGACTACGGTCTGTGCATTATACTACATGGATGACTATGGTCTGTGCATTATACTACATGGACAACTATGGGCTGTGCATCATACTACATGGACGACTATGGGCTGTGCATTATACTACATGAATGACTATGGTCTGTGCAATATACTACATGGATGACTACGGTCTGTGCATTATACTACTTGGATGACTATGGGCTGTGCATTATACTACATGAATGACTATGGTCTGTGCAATATACTACATGGATGACTACGGTCTGTGCATTATACTACTTGGATGACTATGGGCTGTGCATTATACTACATGGACGACTATGGGCTGTGTATTATACTACATGAATGACTATGGGCTGTGTATTATACTACATGAATGACTATGGGCTGTGCATTATACTACATGAATGACTATGGGCTGTGTATTCTACTACAGGAGTTTTATTATACTACATGGATGACTATGGACTGTGCATTATACTACATGGATGACTACGGTCTGTGCATTATACTACATGGACAACTATGGGCTGTGTATTATACTACATGAATGACTATGGGCTGTGCATTATACTACATGAATGACTATGGTCTGTGCATTATACTACATGAATGACTATGGGCTGTGTATTCTACTACAGGAGTTTTATTTTTGAAAAAATTCTGTGGAAGCATGGTTGAAAAGCAATGTCTGACTTTCATTTCTTCATGTTCATAGATTTTGTACATATTATTACTTTTGTCAGGCTCAATTTATTTCTGTGACCATTGTTGATTTTTCTGTCATTACATGAGGGGCACCAACAATTTTGACCACATGTGTATATAGTAAATGTTAGTGCTGATTGATAGGAAATATATCCCACATAGGGAATTCATTGTCACTATTATTTCACAACAGGATAAGTGCAAAGAATATCAGAATACTCAAAATAATGTTTCCATCCTCCCGAACCAGGGGAGATGACATACAGATATATACTATACAGGGGGAGATGACATACAGGTATATACTATATACAGGGGGAGATGACACACAGGTATATACTATATATAGGAGGAGATGACATACAGGTATATACTATATGCAGGGGAGATGACATATAGGTATATACTATACAGGTCGAGATGACATACAGGTATATACTACATACAGGGGAGATGGCATACAGGTATATACTATACAGGGGGAGATGACATACAGGTATATACTATATACAGGGGAGATGACATACAGATATATATTGTATACAGGGGGAGATGACATACAAGTATATCCTATATACAGGAGGTGATGACATACAGGTATATACTATATGCAGGGGAGATGACATACAGGTATATACTATACAGGTCGAGATGACATACAGGTATATACTACATACAGGGGAGATGGCATACAGGTATATACTATACAGTGGGAGATGACATACAGGTATATACTACATACAGGGGGAGATGACATACAGGTATATACTATATACAGGGAGATGACATACAGGTATATACTATATACAGGGGAGATGACATACAGCTATATACTATATACAGGAGGAGATGACATACAGGTATATACTATATACAGGGGGAGATGACATACAGGTATATGCACTATTTACAGGGGAGATGACACACATGTATATATGGTACTATATACAGAAGGAGATGACAAACAGGTATATACTATATAAAGGGGAGATGATATACAGGTATATACTATATATATGGGAGATGACATACAGGTATATGCTATATACAGGGGAGATGACATACAGGTATCTACTATGTACAGGGGAGATGACATACAGGTATATACTATATACATGAGAGATGACATACAGGTATATACTATATACAGGAGATGACACACAAGTACATACTATATATGTAAGAGAATGGTCAGCTATAATATTCTGAGCTGCCATGATGAACCAGGCAGCGATCTTGTGAAAGTTAGTAATCAACAGATTCAACTTTTAGAATAGAGTCAATAAGATGTACTTTGGAAAAGTAAATGGAAGAAGTAAAATGAGATCATGTCTGCTGGCAAACATAGCAGACATGCATAAAGGAAAATTGGATCAATAGTGGAATAGGGTTAACAAATATATGGTCAATGTGTGTATACATGATAGTGTTGGTAGAGAACAAACTCATTAAAATGTCAAATGCATGAATTTATGGATTTAGCCTAAGAGCAGTAATAAGATTAATAACAGTAGCTAGAGAGAATATTGAATTCTATGAGTTTTAGTGTTGTTCGGGGAAACGTTAATTAATGTTATATCATATTATGTCAGTATATTCTTTGTTCTAAAATACATGTTTCTGTAGATTATCAAGTAAACGCCCTCTGCGGCAAAATGCAGCGTTTTTTGTTCGCATTATGTATAAGAAGCCCCTGTTACTGTTGCTCGTGGCCATTCCACCGCCATTATGCAACTGTGCCACACCATGGCCAGGGCTAGAGCCTTTTCAGCGAATCTTTGCCCGCCTGAATCCCTGTTTGGTGCCCGCATGCTTCATCTCAACTGACTATCTGTACCTGTTCTGCCGTATATCTAATATATAAAGCTCAAGTGTATGTATGTATGTGTGTAAGTATGTATGTGTGTATGTCCGGGATTGGCATCCGCACCGTCGCAGCTACAGCCACAAAATTTGGCACAGTCTCACGTCTGGACCCCGAGAGCATCCTAGGCTATGTTGTGAGGCAAAATTTTAACCCCGCATGTTCCAATTCACCAAACAATTTTGCCCCATCTACATAATGGGGAAAAAGTGTGTGCGTATCAAGCCCCGCCCCTCATTATGATGTCATAATGGTTGCCATGGCGACGCTGATGTCATCATAGGTTGCAAGCCCCGCTGCTCATTATGATGACATAATGGTTGACTATGGGATGGAGGATATGTGATGGGTATATGGGCACTGGACTATGGGATGGAGGATATGTATGACGGGTATATGGGCACGGGACTATGGGATGGAGAATGTGTGATGAGTATATGGGCACTGGACTATGGGATGGAGGATATGTATGATGGGTATATGGGCACGGGACTATGGGATGGAGGATATGTATGATGGGTATATGGGCACGGGACTATGGGATGGAGGATATGTATGATGGGTATATGGGCACGGGACTATGAGATGGAGGATGTGTGATGGGTATATAGGCAAGGGACTATGGGATGGAGGATGTGTGATGGGTATATGGGCACTCGACTTTGGGATGGAGGATATGTATGACGGGTATATGGGCACAGGACTATGGGATGGAGGATATGTATGATGGGTATATGGGCATGGGACTATGAGATGGAGGATGTGTGATGGGTATATAGGCAAGGGACTATGGGATGGAGGATGTGTGATGGGTATATGGGCACTCGACTTTGGGATGGAGGATATGTATGACGGGTATATGGGCACGGGCCTATGGGATCGTGGATATGTATGATGGGTATATGGGCACGGGACTATGGGATGGAGGATAATTATAACTTGCTATAACTAACCACAGTTAGTTACTATGCCTGGGCAGCGCCGGGCTATTCAGCTAGTTTCCTAATAAACTTCGACCTCAGCTTGATAAGAGGATTGTCTACATCTTTTTCCAGCTCTTCCAGCTCTCAATAAGGACTTTTTCTTACACTATACAGGAGAGATAACACACAGGTATATACAGTACTATATACAGGAGGAGATGACATACAGGTATATACTATATACAGGAAGAGATGACATACAGGTATATACTATATACAGGGGATATGACATACAGGTATATACTATATACAGGAGGAGATGACACACGTATATACTATATACAGGAGGAGATGACGTACAGATATATACTATATACAGGGGAAATGACATACAGGTATATACTATATACAGGGGAGATGACATACAGGTATATACTATATACAGGGGAGATGACATACATGTATATACTATATACAGGAGGAGATGACATACAGGTATATACTATATACAGGAGGAGATGACGGACAGGTATATACTATATACAAGAGGAGATGACATACAGGTATATACTATATACAGGAGGAGATGACATACAGATATATACTATATACAGGGGAGATGGCATACAGATATATACTATATACAGGGGAGATGACATACATGTATATTCTATATCCAGGGGGAGATGACATATAGTATATACAGGTATATTATATACAGGAGGAGATGACATGACATACAGGTATATACTATATACAAGGGAGATGACATACAGGTATATACTATATACAGGGGAGATGATATTCATGTATATACAGGAGGAGATGACATACAGGTATATACTATATACAGGAGGAGATGACATACATGTATATAGTATATACAGGGGAGATGACATACACGTATATACTATATTCAAGAGGAGAGGATATACAGGTATATACTATATACAGGGGAGATGACATACATGTATATACTATATACAGGAGGAGATGACATACAGGTATATACTATATACAGGGGAGATGACATACATATATATACTATATACAGGAGGAGATGACATACAGGTATATACTATATACAGGAGGAGATGACACACAGGTATATACTATATACAGGAGGAGATGACGGACAGGTATATACTATATACAAGAGGAGATGACATACAGGTATATACTATATACAGGGGAGATGACATACAGATATATACTATATACAGGGGAGATGACATACAGGTATATACTATATACAGGAGCAGATGACATACAGGTATATACTATATACAGGTAGAGATGACAAACATGTATATACTATATACAGGGAAGATGACATACATGTATATACTATATACAGGAGGAGATGACATACTGTACATGTATATACTATATACAGTAGGAGATGACACATGTATATACTATATACAGGGGAGATGACATACATGTATATACTATATACAGGAGGAGATGACATACATGTGTATACTATATACAGGAGGAGATGACATACATGTATATACTATTTACAGGAGGAGATGGCATACAGGTATATACTATATAGAGGGGAGATGACATACATGTATATACTATATACAGGAGGAGATGACATACTGTACATGTATATACTATATACAGGAGGAGATGACATACAGGTATATACTATATACAGGGGAGATGACATACATGTATATACTATATACAGGAGGAGATGACATACATGTATATACTATATACAGGCGGAGATGACACATGTATATACTATATACAGGGGGAGATGACATACAGGTATATTCTATATACAGGGGGAGATGACATACAGGTATATTATATAAAGGAGGAGATGACATACAGGTATATACTATATACAGGGGAGATGACATACAGGTATATACTATATACAGGGGAGATGACATACAAGTATATACTATATACAGGGGAGATGACATACATGTATATACTACAGTATATACAGGAGGAGATGACATACAGGTATGTACAGTCATGGCCAAAAGTTTTGAGAATGACACAAATATTATATTTTCACATGATCTGCTGCCCTCTGGTTTGTATGTGTGTTTGTCAGATGTTTTTATCACATACAGAAATATAATTGCAATCATATTATGAGTAACAAAAGGTTATATTGATAGTTAGAATGAGTTAATGCAGCAAGTCAATATTTGCAGTGTTGACCCTTCTTCTTCAGGACCTCAGCAATTCTCCCTGGCATGCTCTCAATCAACTTCTGGATCAAATCCTGACTGATAGCAGTCCATTCTTGCAAAATCAATGCTTTTATTTTGTCTGAATTTGAAGGTTTTTGTTTGTCCACCCGTCTCTTGATGATTGACCACAAGTTCTCAATGGGATTAAGATCTGGGGAGTTTCCAGGCCATGGTCCCAAAATCTCTATGTTTTGTTCCCTGAGCCATTTAGTTATCACCTTTGCTTTATGGCAAGATGCTCCATCATGTTGAAAAAGGCATTGTTGATCGCCAAACTGCTCTTGGACGGTTGGGAGAAGTTGCTCTTAGAGGACATTCTGGTACCATTCTTTATTCATGGCTGTGTTTTTAGGCAAGACTGAGAGAGCCCATTCCCTTGGCTGAGAAGCCACCCCACACATGAATGGTTTCAGGATGCTTGACTGTTGGCATGAGACAAGACTGGTGGTAGCGCTCACCTGGTCTTCTCCGAATAAGCCGTTTTCCAGATGTCCCAAACAATCGAAAAGGGGATTCATCAGAGAAAATGACTTTACCCCAGTCCTCAGCAGTCCACTCCCTGTACCTCTTGCAGAATATCAGTCTCTCCATGATGTTTTTTTCTGGAGAGAAGTGGCTTCTTTGCTGCCCTCCTTGAGACCAGGCCTTGCTCCAAGAGTCTTCGCCTCACAGTGCGTGCAGATGCACTCACACCTGCCTGCTGCCATTCCTGAGCAAGCTCTGCACTGCTGGTAGCCCGATCCTGCAGCTGAAACACTTTTAAGAGACGGTCCTGGCGCTTGCTGGTCTTTCTTGGGCGCCCTGGAGCCTTTTTGGCAACAAGGGAACCTCTCTCCTTGAAGTTCTTGATGATGCGATAGATTGTTGACTGAGGTGCAATCTTTCTAGCTGCAATACTCTTCATTGTTAGGCCATTTTTGTGCAGTGCAATGATGACTGCACGTGTTTCTTTAGAGATAACCATGGTTAACAGAAGAGAAACAATGATGCCAAGCACCAGCCTCCTTTTAAAGTGTCCAGTGGTGTCATTCTTACTTAATCATGACAGATTGATCTCCAGCCCTGTCCTCATCAACACCCACACCTATGTTAATGGAGCAATTACTGAAACGATGTTAGCTGGTCCTTTTAAGGCAGGGCTGCAATGATGTTGAAATGTGTTTTGGGGGATAAAGTTTATATACTATATACAGGAGGAGATGACACATGTATATACTATATACAGGGGAGATGACATACATGTATATACTATATACAGAAGGAGATGAAATACATGTATATACTATATACAGGAGGAGATCACACATGTATATACTATATACAGGGGGAGATGACATACAGGTGTATTATATAAAGGAGGAGATGACATACAGGTATACACTATATACAGGGGAGATGACATATAGGTATATACTATAGACAGGGGAGATGACATACAAGTATATACTATATACAGGGGAGATGACATACATGTATATACTACAGTATATACAGGAGGAGATGACATACAGGTATGTACTATGTACAGGGGAGATGACATACAGGTATATACTATATACAGGAGGAGATGACATACAGGTATATACTATATACAGGGGAGATGACATACCGGTATATACTATATACAGGGGAGATGACATACAGGTATACACTATATACAGGGGAGATGACATACAGGTATATACTATATACAGGAGGAGATGACATACAGTGATAATTTGTGTGCAATATAATCATTATAATTTGTTAGAACTCACCACTGTTAGTTACTATGCCTGAGCAGCGCCGGGCTCTTCAGCTAGTAATATATATAACGATAATTTACCACTTAATTCTGTTTCTTTGGTTCCTGGGGATGATTCATTTTTATACATATTTGTTTTTTCTCTTTTCTCTGACGTATAACTCTTAGAGCGTCTTGTTTCTTTGCATCTCTCTGTATACAGTGAGGATCATTGTTAGTTTTATGTTCATCTTTTGTGACATTGAAGTTATTGTTTCAGAATAGTAAAGTGAACAAGGTCCAGAGGACAGAAACGCTATTTCAGTATTATGATATACTTTTCACTTATTCTGTTGTGGATTAAGAAAGTGTAAATAACATAAGAGCGGCGCGGTAAATTCCCTTTTACCACCTGTAAGAAGACGAATTGGGCAACTTCCTATCAGAAACATTTCACAATTCAATGTACAGTAAAATGAAGCAAAAAAAGGAAGAGAGTGATTCTTATAAAACCTCAGAGCAACGGGAAAAACAGGAAAAAAACACAGCGAAGGAAGCATCATCTGCAGCACATCGCACCCATCAGCGTCATCAGGCCGTCCGGTCGGTGGGAAGCAGGCAGTGAGCGCTGACTCTGCACTCATATAACCATCTTCATCAGTGTGGCATCTGTATAAATCATTGCGGACCCACAACACGAATGAGCCCCTTCCCAAAAAATATGGCAGACTCTAAGAGTCCCGTTACACATAGCGGCGCTCCAGCGATCCCGACAACAATACGACCTGGTAAGGATCTCTGGTGCGTTGCTACATGATCGCTAGTGAGCTGTCAAACAGGCAGATCTATTCAACGACGCAGCAACAATACGGCGATCCGTGTAACGACCTCGGCGGTCGATGGGACCTTGCAGCACAGCAGCGATTCTGACGACTCAGACTCCGATAGGCATGAGTTCTGAGTCGCCAATGAGGTCGCTCGTCGTTTTTATGGTGTCAAACACAGCGATGCGCGCTGGCCAGTGGGACACCAATGCTCAAAAAATGGCCCAGGACATTCGAGCACAATCAGCGATATCCAGCGGGGGGCCGGTCGCCGCTGCATGTCACATGTAGCGAGATCGCTGGCGAGGTCAATGTTGCGTCACAAAACCTGTGATGTTTCAGCGATCTCGCTAAGGATCTTGCTATGTGTGAAGTACCCCTAACAACTCAGGCACCATGGGCAGAGGTGTATCTAGGCTTCCTGGCACCCGGGGCAAGAATATGGTTTGGCGATCCATTCCCCCCCCAAAAGCACACATGCGATTTGCACACTTAGTCATGTACCAACAATCTGCCCTTCCTAATCCTCTCAATGGTAATTGAAAAACTGAGAGAAGCAGGAAGAGAAGCTCGTTGTCACAGGACCATAAGTGTTGTGAGTTCATTTTCCCCTTCACCGTCGATGTCTGATGAACTCCCTCTTCTAGTGAAGGAAGGTAGTGAGGCTGATTACCAAACACCTGATCTGGTAGATGATGACTGGGTAACAGGAAATTCTGACTGGATATAAGGCAGCCGACGCCCTTCTGAGTCGCTGGTGATTTCTCTGCTGGAGTCTTGGAGTCTTGGAGACAACAGTCTGATTCCTGCTTCCCAAAGATAAGTTTTTGCTCTGCTATTGAACTTATTAGTTTTGTTTTGTTTACCTTGGTTTTTGGAGCTCAGCCATCCCCGGTCGGGGGTGTGCTGAGTTCCATTTTTGTCTCTGATCAGTTTGTCTCTTTGCTCTGTCTTCAGAATTTACCTGAGTGCTGATATAGTCTTTTTTGAAGTCCTAGCGACTTCAGGGCCTGTTTTTCCTATCAGTCGGTTGGCTCATTTTGATAGGGTTTTTGCGGAAGGCAGACAGCAGCTTTCCTATCCTGTCCTATTTTAGTTAGCTTGGGCCCCATCATTTGCTCAACCTATCTTTCTATCTGTGTTAGTGTTTTCATCTTGCTTCACCGTCATTATATTTTGGGGGCTGCCTATTGCTTTGGGGTCTGCTCTGGGGCAGTTAGATTTCCCCTTTCTTTCTTTAGGCCTATTTAGTTCTCCGTCTGTGTTCAAGGGGTCTAGGGCATCGTAGGAACCCCCCATGGCTACTGTTAGTTGTTGTGGATAGGATCAGGGGTCTGCAATCCGATAGCTACCAACCTCTCCGGTTTTCTGGACTTAGCTTGTATTTTTGTTTTTTCCTCCTTCGGTGACTCATTCATAACAGAATCACCAGCCATACCGCAGATCCTAGGGTACTCAATAGCAGAAAAGAATTGTAAAAAAAAAAAAAAAAAGTGAGAGAGTTTGTCAGAATTTTTTTTTTTTTTGTGTATATTTTTCCTCTATGTCTCTGAGGCCGTAGGGGTAATTTTTTTTTTCTTTCTCAATGGAGATGAAGCAATTGTCTGATCGTGTGGAGCAGCTCACTGCTGAAGTGAGGGGAATTTCCGCCTATCTTGCTCATTCACATGCTGCTGAACCAAAGATCCCTACTCCTGATGTGTTTTTTGGGGATCGGTCTAAATTTTAAGAATAATTGTAAATTATTTTTTGCCTTGAAGCCTAACTCGTCGGGGAGCTCCGCGCAGCAGGTTAAAATTGTCATCTCTTTGCTGCGCGGTGATCCCCAGGATTGGGCGTTTTCTTTGAAACCTGATGATCCTATTCTTACTAATGTGAACGCATTTTTTCAAGCCTTGGGGTTGTTGTATGATGAACCTAATGCTATTGATCAGGCTGAAAAGGCCCTGTTGGCATTGAGCCAGGGTCAGGACTCTGCAGAGTTGTACTGTCAAAAATTCCGAAAGTGGGCGGTCCTTACTACCTGGAATGATGGTGCCTTGGCAGCTCTCTTTTGGAAGGGTTTGTCAGAAACCGAAAAAGATACTATGGTGGGATTTCCTGTTCCCTCTGGTCTTGACGATTCTATGTCATTAGCCATTCAGGTTGATCGGCGTTTGCGTGAACGCAAAACCGCACGAGAGTTGTTGCCACCTGTTGAACAAATGTCTGAACCTATGCAATGTGATAGAGTTTTGTCTAGGGCACAATGTCAGGAGTTCAGAAGGCATAATAAGCTGTGTTTCTTCTGTGGTGATGCCTCGCATATTATTTCTGTCTGCCCTAAACGAGAGAAACGTTTTGCACACACATTTGCTGTGGGTGGTGTTCAACCTAAGTTTTTTCTGGCAATTACTCTGATCTGCTCCCTGTCCACATTTTCCGCTAATTAGAACAAAACCGTTGGCACAACCCTGGTAACCGGAGGTGGTGCACAAGTAGGATCCCAATCCGTGAACCCTTGGATTCGCGGTGGATACTGCGTCCACTTGTTATATAGAACCACGTGGGACGGCCGCAGGTGCCTCCTTGCAGTATTGGTGTCTCCCTTAAAGCCCAGTCACTAAGAGCTCACAGTACAACTTATTGTACATTGATGAAGGTCCTAGACCAAAATGTCTGTATGTATGTACTGCAATTCATTAAAACCACCTTTCTGCATCAGAATCTTTTTGGTGTGTGCCAAGTCTCTTTTACATTTTCCGCTAAGGCTTTTGTGGATTCGGGAGCAGCTCTGAACCTGATGGACTTGGATTTTGCTAAACGTTGTGGATTTCCTATGACACCTCTGCGGACGCCTATCCCTTTGAGGGGTATTGATGCTACTCCTTTGGCGAAGAATAAACCTCAGTTTTGGACCCAGGTGGTAATGCGGGTCGCCCCAGACCATCAAGAGAATTGCAGATTTTTGGTGTTGCATAATTTGCATGATACCATTGTTCTGGGGTTTCCCTGGTTGCAAATCCATAATCCAGTTTTGGATTGGAAATCTGTGTCTGTGGTGAGTTGGGGTTGTCGGTGTGCCCTTAGTGATGCTCCTGTTTTCTCCACCTCTCCCCAGTCGCATGATGTTCCTGACTATTTGGCTGATTATTATGATGTATTTAGTGAGAATGAGTCTGCGTCTTTGCCTCCTCATAGGAGTTATGACTGTGCAATTGAGCTGAGCCCTGGGTGTAAATTTCCCAAGGGTCGACTTTTCAATTTAGCTGTACCCGAGCACAAGGCTATGCGATCCTATATTAAGGAGTCATTGGAGAAGGGTCATATTAGACCATCCTCTTCACCCTTAGGTGCTGTTTTTTTTTTCGTGGCTAAGAAAGATGGGTCATTAAGGCCTTGTATTGACTATCGTTCCCTCAACAAAATTACTGTTAAATATCAGTATCCGTTACCCCTGATTTCTGATCTTTTCTTCAGAGTTAAAGGTGCTTGCTGGTTTACAAAGCTTGACCTCAGGGGGGCGTATAATCTTATTCGCATTAAGCATGGGGATGAATGGAAGATGGCGTTTAATACTCCGGAGGGACATTTTGAGTACCTGGTGATGCCTTTTGGGCTCACTAATGCCCCTTCTGTCTTCCAGTGCTTCATGAATGATATTTTCCGAGACTTGGTGGATACATTTTTGATCATCTATCTGGATGATATTTTGATCTTTTCCAAGGATTGGGACTCTCATGTGGAACATGTTCGGACTGTGTTCCGGATTTTGAGGGAGAATTCCCTGTATGTCAAGGGATCGAAATGCCTTTATGGTGTACAGAGGATTTCATTTTTGGGATTTATTTTGTCTCCGTCAACTATTGAAATGGACCCGGCCAAGGTACAGGCCATTTATGATTGGGTTCAGCCCACTTCTTTGAAGGCCTTCCAGAAGTTTATGGGTTTTGCTAATTTTTATCGTAAATTTATAGCTAATTTTTCTGGTATTGCCAAACCATTGACTGGTTTGACTAAGAAGGGTGCTGATGTGCTGAATTGGTCTCCGGAGGCTGTTTCTTCCTTTCAGGAGCTGAAGCGAAGGTTCACTTCTGCTCCGGTTTTGCGGCAACCTGATGTCTCACTCCCGTTTCAGGTAGAGGTGGACGCTTCTGAGATTGGTGCAGGAGCTGTTTTGTCCCCAAAAGATCCTGTAACATCTAAAATGAATCCCTGTGCTTTCTTTTCCCGAAAGTTCTCCCCATCCAAATGTAACTATGATGTGGGGAATCGGGAACTGTTAGCCATGAAATGGGCATTTGAGGAGTGGAGACATTGGTTGGAGGGAGCTAAACATCAAGTCGTGGTCCTTACTGACCACAAGAATTTGATTTACCTGGAGTCGGCCAAACGCTTGAATCCTAGACAGACAGGCTAGGTGGGCCTTGTTTTTCACACGTTTTGATTTTGTGGTCTCTTTTCTTCCGGGCACTAAGAATGTCAAGGCAGACGCCCTCTCTAGGAGTTTCTTTGCTGATTCTCCTGTTGTGACCATGCCTGCTACCATCTTAGGTGAGGGGGTAGTTCTTTCTGCCATCTCGCCCGATTTGAGACATGCTCTGGAAGAGTTTCAGGAGGACAAACCTGAGCGTTGTCCCATTGGAAAATTGTATGTTGCTGACCAGTGGAGGAAGAGAGTGATGTCTGAAGTTCATTGCTCTGCATTGGCTGGTCATCCAGGTATTTTAGGTACTAGAGATTTGGTGAGTCGGTCTTTTTGGTGGCCCGCCTTGTCTCGTGATGTCAGGAATTTTGTGCAGTCCTGTGGGACTTGCTCTCGGTCTAAACCTTGTTCTCGCTCTAGTGGGTTGTTGATGCCTTTGCCGGTGCCCAGGAGGCCATGGACTCATATTTCAATGGATTTTATCTCTGATATGCCTGTCTCTCAGAGAATGACTGTTATTTGGGTGATATGGTTTGGTTGTCATCAAAGAATATCGCTATGAAGGTGGCTTCTCCAAAGTTTAAACCTAGATTTATTGGACCTTACAAGATTTTGGAGATTCTTAATCCAGTCTCTTTTCAATTGGCTCTTCCTGTTACATTTAAGATCCATAACGTGTTTCATAAGTCTCTGTTAAAGAGGTTTGTTGAGCCAGTAGTTCCTGTGGTGGCACCTCCTGATCCGGTATTGGTTGAAGGTAATGTGGAATATGAGGTTGAGAAGATACTGGATTCTCGCCTGGCTAGACAGAGACTCCAGCATTTGGTTAAATGGAAGGGTTATGGCCAGGAGGATAATTCTTGGGTCCCTGCATCCGATATTCATGCCGAAAGATTGGTTCGTGCCTTTCATCGGGCCCATCCTGATCGCCCTGGTGGCGTGGATGAGGGTTCGGTGACCCCTCCTCAAGGGGGAGGTACTGTTGTGAGTTCATTTTCCCCTTCACCGTCGATGTCTGATGAACTCCCTCTTCTGGTGAAGGAAGGTAGTGAGGCTGATTACCAAACACTTGATCTGGTAGATGATGACTGGGTAACAGGAAATTCTGACTGGATGTAAGGCAGCCGACGCCCTTCTGAGTCGCTGGTGATTTCTCTGCTGGATTCTTGGAGACCAGTCTGATTCCTGCTTCCCAAAGATAAGTTTTTGCTCTGCTATTGAACTTATTAGTTTTGTTTTGTTTACCTTGTTTTTTGGAGTTCAGCCATCCCCGGTCGGGGGTGTGCTGAGTTCCATTTTTGTCTCTGATCAGTTTGTCTCTTTGCTCTGTCTTCAGAATTTACCAGAGTGCTGATATAGTCTTTTTTGAAGTCCTAGCAACTTCAGGGCCTGTTTTTCCTATCAGTCGGTTGGGACATTTTTTGGTAGGGTTTTTTACAGATTGCAGACAGCGGCTTTTCTATCCTGTCCTTTTTAGTTAGCTTGGGCCCCATCGTTTGCTCAACCTATCTTTCTATCTGTGTTAGTGTTTTCATCTTGCTTCACCGTCATTATATGTTGGGGGCTGCCTATTGCTTTGGGGTCTGCTCTGGGGCAGTTAGATTTCCCCATTCTTTCTTTAGGCCTATTTAGTTCTCCGGCTGTGTTCGAGGGGTCTAGGGCATTGTAGGAACCCCCCACGGCTACTGTTAGTTGTTGTGGATTGGATCAGGGGTCTGCAATCCGATAGCTACCAACCTCTCCGGTTTTCTGGACTTAGCTTGTATGTTTGTTTTTTCCTCCTTCGGTGACTCATTCATAACACATAAGTATGAAAATCGCATATGAGTGAAGTGTCCATGTGATGACTACTGGAACCTGCAGAGCTGAATCCTGACATTGCAGCTTCTGAATTCTCACAGCGATTGCCCCTGCACACTTAGGATTCGCCCGTACCGGTGACAAGAGTACATGGTCATGTCAGCACAAGTATGTGATTTATATACTTCTGGCCACATTCCGACTAGACGTGCCCGGCCTCGCTCAGTTCATTTCCATTGAGTGAGGCCACACATGTCTAGTGAGCTTGTGACCACATGTATGTAAATTACCGGCACGAGAGAATCCTGACAGTGTGCAGTGAGCACTGTGAGAATTCAGAAGTCTGCAGTCACATAGAATGACTGCAGACTCAGCACAGACCTGGACAACCCCTTGAATGCTCCTAACATAAATAAAAACATGAGAATTAGTCAGTATCACAAATAACATTTATATCCAGGTACCTTATAGATGACGTCGTCTCTGGAGTCGTCCTCCTTGTTTTCTTCTTCCTGTCCAGACCCCATGATGAGTTTTCTCATCACCAGCCGTCTCTGCAGACTTCCATCTTCTCCGGTCTTCTGCAGCAAATCTCCACACGATGCCCTTAAAGATAGAAGTGTCATTATAATGCTCCTAAATAAAAATATCTGCAATATACTGTCACCTCACACTATTCCCCTCCCTCCTCATACTGTCTCCTCTAACATCCTCCTGTTCACCAAACTGTCTCCTCATATATTTACCCCCTCACTTTTTATACTCTCTGCTCACACATACCCCTGACTCCCCATACTGTGTCTGCACACATCCCATCACCCTCACTCCCCATACTGTGTCCACATACATTTACCATACTGTCTGCATCCGTCCCCCATACCGTTTCCTCATACATGTTCTCATACATAATCTTCATTGTGTCCTCAAATCTCCCCACATTAAATCCCTCATCCCCAGCTGGAGAGCTGTCAGACACCCAGGAGAGAGGAGCACAGAACACCTACCTGTAAGAAGACCCTGCACCCTGGACACTGGCTCCATGGACTGAGCTCTGGAGCATCTGGGACTGGAAGAAGCTGGAGCAGGGCCTCATGGAAAGTGCCAGGATCGTGTCATTGAGCCTGGAGTCACAGCCGCACAGCGTGGAAGGGGTTAACGGCAGTCGGTCCTGGGGCTGCAGGGTCCATGGCTGGAGGCAGGGTTCTCTACTATCAGCAGAGGATGGAAGGAGAGGAGCCGATCATGACAGCTCAGCGCACACTGCTCCAGCAGCACAAGACCCACTTGCTGCCAGTGCTGCCATCTCTCACAAGACTCAGCAAGTGAGAGCAGCAGCACCTGGTGGTCAGAGCTTCAGTTGTACTGGCGTACAATTGCTCCCTGGGAGTCGGCACACGCAGCTCTGCGTGCCGGCTGTCAGCTTGACAGCTGACACAGAGAACCACCGGCTCACAGGCTGGGGGGCAGCAGAATGCAGCCGCCCTGGGGGAGACAGTGCAGACCGCCGCATTAGGCGGCCCGCTGTGCCCAGGGCAAATGCCCAGGCTGCCCCCCCTAGATACGCCTCTGACCATGGGTGGCCATTGGTGTGAATGGGTAGCATGTGATACTTCATTTCCCCTGTGGTGGCGCTGCAGATAAACTTAATTCACTGAGGGTGCGATACAAGACGGACACATTAGATAGATGGTGCATCCAATCTGCTGCATCCATCCTGCAGTAACACATCCTCCCTGCTCTCCTCCTTGGCCGCTGAGGACTCTAAGGCTATGTGCACACGGAGTTTTTTGGCTCTGCAGATTTTGGAGTGAAATCCACAGATAAATCCGCAGGACTAAAGTCCTGCGGTTTATCTGCTGTTTTGCCCTGCAGTTTCACACCTCATAATGGATAGGTTTGAAACCACAGCGTAATCCGCACAAAGAATTGACATGCTGCGGATTGTAACTCGCGGAAAAATCCGCAGCATGTGCACAGCGTCTTTTTATTTCCATAGGAAATAAAGGTACTGTACAACGCAGCAGAACCCGCACCGTGTGCACACACCCTAAGTATAAAGAGAAGTGCCCCATACTTGTAAGTATCACACTACAAGGCCATGAACACATTGCTACGTAAAGCTGTCATCAGCAGACGCTTAAGTCTAGACACACCACAACCCCACAAGATCGTCATCAATGGTAAAAATCCTGCCAGAAAGTCAAATGATGGAGAAAAACAATGAACCCTTGGAAAGATGAAGAAACATATGAAAATGATGAATGTAGCACATAACTGTGGATGTAAGGAGACTTAGGAGAGGGCACCTTCACCAATCCTGGTCCCCTCAGAGAGGACCAAGGAGAAGTGGACAGAGGTTTGGGGTCTCCTCCCAAAGCTTCTCATCCGTCTCACAAGTAGTCAAAGATTCCCATGATATTAGAGAGGAGGAACATGAAATAAACACAAAGGAGGAATTCTTCTCACCAGGGACCTCCTGGACACATTTGTGTCTGAGAACGGCTCTTGGGGATTCAATGTCTTAGAAAACCAAAAATACAGAGGACAGTGCGATAACCTCAGACGTGCCAGGAATCTCCTGATAGTGAGCCCTTCTGAATCAGTGACTCGACCAGACATCTCTGAACTCACTGACACAATGACAAGAAGAAACTTGTGGGAAGAGTCCACCCTGCACTGAGGAATCATCTGACCCAACTGAACCACCAGAAGTCACCAGCGTCTACGTATTCCAGGATCAAGGATGATGTCCTATGGGATATGAGCAACGCTGGCCAGTGGGGTCTGTGACATGTGTTCTACATTCCATAAACCATGACACGGGTGGTTGTTTCTGACACGGTGATTATTAATGACATGGGTGAGATTTCAAAGTTGATTTCTTTTTTCACATAGGTTTTGTCATTCGGTGATCTTTTGTTGCTACTTGTCTGATGACTCTTCCTTGGTCATGCTGCATTAAACTTTATTGATAAGACCCCATGGTCAGTTCTCAGCCCCTGGTGCTCAGTCTCCCCGCGCCACGATATGTCCTCAGCTTCACTCTCTTTATTCTCCCTACACAGTTGATAGGACAATTACAGGACCGGAGTTGCATTAAATCGGGTTGACACAACCTGCAGAATCTCAGATGTCATCATTTTTCTTGATAACTGCACTTGATATTTTTCTTGATAGCTTGATAATTGCCGCAACTAAGCGTCCTGTCACTTTTTTGTTGTAGAAAAATAGATAATTGTGGTGAGTAAAATCTCTGATGGTGGTGAGAGTGAATGTGCGCAGTCAGCGGGAGATCGGCAGCAGCGGTTCTTACCCGTACAAGACGCTCAGCGGCTTAGTCAGATACAAAAGATCTAAGCGGGAGAATGCTGCAGCGCTGACGATGCGGGAAGGAAGTCACATGGCAAGTGACGAGAGAAAGGTTTGGGGGAAAATTAATGCCCCATTTGTTGTTAATTTCTACAGAGGTTTTTGTTGTTGATTTTGTCTCCATTCCATATATAAAAAAAAAAACAAATCTTAAATACATCTATGGTAACAAATATTTTACTGAAATTCATTTCATCAGTGCTAATGTGTTTCTTTTCTAAAATACCCATGAAAAGGTTTGCACAACAAGGCGCTGCCTGCGTACCCATGGCGTTACCGGAGAGACGGTGATAGTTGGCATCATTGTAGGTAAAGTGGTTGTTTCACAATGCGAGGTTTAAAATACTAGTGCATGCTCTTATCATCTCCCACCTCGACTACTGCAACCTTCTACTCTCTGGCCTCCCCTCTAGCACTCTGGCTCTGCTCCAGTCCATCCTACACTCTGCTGCCCAACTAATCCACCTGTCTCCCCGCTATTCCCAGCCTCTCCCCTATGCCAGGCCCTTCACTGGCTTCCTATCGCCCAGAGGCTCCAATTCAAAACCCTAACCATGACATACAAAGCCATCCACAACCTGTCTCCTCCATACATCTGTGACATGGTCTCTAAGTACCTACCCGCACGCAACCTTCGATCGTCTCAAGATCTCCTTCTCTACTCCCCCCTTATCTCTTCTTCCCACATCCGCATACAAGACTTCTCCCGTGCTTCCCCCATACTCTGGAACTCTCTGCCGCAACACATCAGACTCTCACCATCAACGGAAACCTTCAAGAAGAACCTGAAGACCCACCTGTTCCGACAAGCCTACAGCCTGCAATGATCCTCTGTCTACTGAACCACAGCACGACCTGCTCTCCCCTCTCCTACTGTATCCTCACCCATCCCTGTAGACTGTGAGCCCTCGCGGGCAGGGTCTCCTCTCCTTATGTACTTGTGTGTCCCTTGTCTTACACGTGTTTATTATACTTGTCTATATTTCCCCTTTTCACATGTAAAGCGCCATGGAATAAATGGCACTATAAAAATCTAATATATAAAGCTCAAGTGTATGTATGTGTGTATGTATGTGTGTATGTCCGGGATTGGCATCCGCACCGTCGCAGCTACAGCCACAAAATTTGGCACAGTCACACGTCTGGACCCCAAGAGTGTCCTAGGCTATGTTGTGAGGCAAAATTGTAACCCCGCGCGTTCCAATTCACCAAACAATTTTGCCCCTATCTACATACTGGGGAAAAAGTGTGTGTGCATCAAGCCCCACCCCTCATTATGATGTCATAATGGTTGCCATGGTGACGCTGATGTCATCATAGGTTGTAAGCCCTGCCACCGCTCATTATGATGTCATAATGGTTGACTATGGGATGGAGGATGTGTGATGGGTATATGGGCACTCGACTATGGGATGGAGGATATGTATGACGGGTATATGGGCACGGGACTATGGGATGGAGGATGTGTGATGGGTATATGGGCACGGGACTATGGGATGGAGGATGTGTGATGGGTATATGGGCACGGGACTATGGGATGGAGGATGTGTGATGGGTATATGGGCACGGGTCTATGGGATGGAGGATGTGTGATGGGTATATGGGCACGGGACTATAGGATGGAGGATGTGTGATGGGTATATGGGCACGGGACTATGGGATGGAGGATGTGTGATGGGTATATGGGCACGGGACTATGGGATGGAGGATGTGTGATGGGTATATGGGCACGGGTCTATGGGATGGAGGATGTGTGATGGGTATATGGGCACGGGACTATGGGATGGAGGATATGTATGATGGGTATATGGGCACGGGACTATGGGATGGAGGATATGTATGATGGGTATATGGGCACGGGACTATGGGATGGAGGATATGTATGACGGGTATATGGGCACGGGACTATGGAATGGAGGATATGTATGACGGGTATATGGGCACGGGACTATGGGATGGAGGATATGTATGACGGGTATATGGGCACGGGACTATGGAATGGAGGATATGTATGATGGGTATATGGGCACGGGACTATGGGATGGAGGATATGTATGATGGGTATATGGGCACGGGACTATGGAATGGAGGATATGTATGATGGGTATATGGGCACGGGACTATGGAATGGAGGATATGTATGACGGGTATATGGGCACGGGACTATGGGATGGAGGATATGTATGACGGGTATATGGGCACGGGACTATGGAATGGAGGATATGTATGACGGGTATATGGGCACGGGACTATGGGATGGAGGATATGTATGACGGGTATATGGGCACGGGACTATGGAATGGAGGATATGTATGACGGGTATATGGGCACGGGACTATGGGATGGAGGATATGTATGATGGGTATATGGGCACGGGACTATGGAATGGAGGATATGTATGATGGGTATATGGGCACGGGACTATGGGATGGAGGATATGTATGATGGGTATATGGGCACGGGACTATGGGATGGAGGATATGTATGATGGGTATATGGGCACGGGACTATGGAATGGAGGATATGTATGACGGGTATATGGGCACGGGACTATGGGATGGAGGATATGTATGACGGGTATATGGGCACGGGACTATGGAATGGAGGATATGTATGACGGGTATATGGGCACGGGACTATGGGATGGAGGATATGTATGACGGGTATATGGGCACGGGACTATGGAATGGAGGATATGTATGACGGGTATATGGGCACGGGACTATGGGATGGAGGATATGTATGATGGGTATATGGGCACGGGACTATGGAATGGAGGATATGTGTGATGGGTATATGGGCACGGGCCTATGGGATCGTGGATGTGTATGATGGGTACATGGGCATGGGACTATGGGATGGAGGATGTGTGATGGGTATATGGGCATGGGACTATGGGATGGAGGATGTGTGATGGGTATATGGGCATGGGACTATGGGATGGAGGATATGTGTGATGGGTATATGGGCATGGGACTATGGGATGGAGGATATGTGTGATGGGTATATGGGCACGGGCCTATGGGATGGAGGATATGTATGATGGGTATATGGGCACGGGACTATGGGATGGAGGATATGTATAACGGGTATATGGGCACGGGACTATGGAATGGAGGATATGTATGACGGGTATATGGGCACGGGCCTATGGGATCGTGGATGTGTATGATGGGTACATGGGCATGGGACTATGGGATGGAGGATGTGTGATGGGTACATGGGCATGGGACTATGGGATGGAGGATATGTATAACGGGTATATGGGCACGGGACTATGGAATGGAGGATATGTATGATGGGTATATGGGCACGGGCCTATGGGATCGTGGATGTGTATGATGGGTACATGGGCATGGGACTATGGGATGGAGGATGTGTGATGGGTACATGGGCATGGGACTATGGGATGGAGGATGTGTGATGGGTATATGGGCATGGGACTATGGGATGGAGGATGTGTGATGGGTATATGGGCATGGGACTATGGGATGGAGGATATGTGTGATGGGTATATGGGCACGGGCCTATGGGATGGAGGATATGTATGATGGGTATATGGGCACGGGACTATGGGATGGAGGATATGCATGATGGGTATATGGGCACGGGACTATGGGATGGAGGATATGTGTGATGGGTATATGGGCACGGGACTATGGAATGGAGGATATGTATGACGGGTATATGGGCACGGGACTATGGGATGGAGGATATGTATGATGGGTATATGGGCATGGGACTATGGGATGGAGGATGTGTGATGGGTATATGGGCATTTGACTTTGGGATGGAGGATATGTATGATGGGTATATGGGCACGGGCCTATGGGATCGTGGATGTGTATGATGGGTACATGGGCACGGGACTATGGGATGGAGGATGTGTGATGGGTATATGGGCACGGGCCTATGGGATCGTGGATATGTATGGCGGGTATATGGGCACGGGACTATGGGATGGAGGATGTGTATGATGGGTATATGGGCACGGGACTATGGGATGGAGGATGTGTGATGGGTATATGGGCACGGGACTATGGGATGGAGGATATGTATGACGGGCATATGGGCACGGGCCTATGGGATGGAGGATATGTATGATGGGTATATGGGCAGGGGACTATGGGATGGAGGATATGTATGACGGGTATATGGGCACGGGACTATGGGATGGAGGATGTGTGATGGGTATATGGGCACGGGCCTATGGGATGGAGGATATGTATGATGGGTATATGGGCACGGGCCTATTGGATGGAGGATATGTATGATAGGTATATGGGCACGGGACTATGGGATGGAGGATATGTATGATGGGTATATGGGCACGGGACTATGGGATGGAGGATATGTATGATAGGTATATGGGCACGGGACTATGGGATGGAGGATATGTATGATGGGTATATGGGCACGGGACTATGGGATGGAGGATATGTATGATGGGTATATGGGCACGGGACTATGGGATGGAGGATATGTATGATGGGTATATGGGCACAGGCCTATGGGATGGAGGATATGTATGATGGGTATATGGGCACGGGCCTATGGGATGGAGGATATGTATGACGGGTATATGGGCACGGGACTATGGGATGGAGGATGTGTGATGGGTATATGGGCACGGGCCTATGGGATGGAGGATATGTATGATGGGTATATGGGCACGGGCCTATGGGATGGAGGATATGTATGATAGGTATATGGGCATGGGACTATGGGATGGAGGATGTGTGATGGGTATATGGGCATGGGACTATGGGATGGAGGATGTGTGATGGGTATATGGGCATGGGACTATGGGATGGAGGATATGCATGATGGGTATATGGGCATGGGACTATGGGATGGAGGATAATTATAATTTGCTATAACTAGCCACAGTTAGTTACTATGCCCGGGCAGCGCCGAGCTCTTCAGCTAGTGCATAATAATAATAATAATAATAATAATAATAATAATAACAACAATAATCTATTGATTAGGTTTCTTTGTAGTACTGGGGTTTAGTGGTCTTGTTGATGATGTCTTCTACACATTTTAGACCTTTATTATGTTGTATATTTGTGTATAGAGCGGTTAATTCCATAGTTCTATCGGTTACCTGTCCCCCATACCTGCCTGCGGCCTCCTGGCTGTCTGTGTCTCGTGTTCCTGCTAATTTACAGCACCAACGCCCGTGGCCCATCTGTTCACCTGGACTCTGGGCTTAGAGGGTCCACCTCACTCAGGGAGCCCCTTGAACTTCTCATAACAATTTCGATCATTAAAAAGAGGAGACATCTTCTGGACGTAAAAATCAGAAGTCATCTGTCCATGTGGTGTAAGTGACGCACGCCATTCTCTGCTAATAGAAATGCTGAGATCTCTGCTGGAAAGAAGATGAATTGCAAATAATGTCAGACGTGCGACACAAATTGTTACAGTTCTACATCACTGGTGTCAGGAAAGGAAAAGCAAAAGAATGGACGCTGGTTTATTTTGTTTTTATCCTTTGATATAATCCCAAACTGATGTTAATGATTTCCATTTCACACATTAATATCCTTTTATTCTAATTGTTACAAATTATGTAACCAGCTACAGCTTAAACATGTATACACGACTGTTACTAAGTTTCAGATTTTACCACCAAAATATGGTAACTATTTATATCTCACGCTGTATGTGTAGGGAAGGTGACCTGACGGACGGACGGACTAGTCAGAGTGAAGAAAGATAGGTTTGCACAGTGTAGGTAGGAGACAGTGATTACAGTGGGGAAACAACTAGAAAAGTGTAGTGGACGTGCAGTACCTTGGGATGACCATTAGATGGCAGGGTGGAGTGTGAGCAAAGGACTTTACAGCAGCTTAGGGCTTTAGAAACCGTTGGTCATGGGGGGCGTGGTGACAGTTAGTGACAGTTTCAAGGAACCGGGGAAGTTATAAATTCTGAGGGAGGGTTCCAGAAGGTTCCAGTCCCCAGGGGGAGCCCAGGTGACAGGAGGACTTCGCCAGTCTGTGTGCCCTGAGGAGAATCCGACCAAGGGGACTGAGGAGAGGAAACGTCAGGGGGGTGGTCCTGACAGGGAAGGACCGCAGCAGAGACGAGGCTCTGGGTGGAAGACACCGTATGTGTAACGACGAGACTGATTAGTAAAGTGCTGTTGGTGTACGGGCCTAAGGCGGCCACAGTAACCAAGCTGTCAGGATTGTCATAGTGTGAGACGGGACGTGACGTGTAAGTACGTCCCTTGTGTAACATACGGTGTTGAAGCGGCCCTGAACACGGAGGGCAGAGAGAGATATCGCGGTGTACCGCGAGGACCGTCAGTCGGACGGTGTGAAATAAACTTGGACCTGTTGCACCCAGAATCTGCCTCATCGTGTCTCTGTATCATCTCTGCGCGGTACAAAAGTAGGACCACCCCCCCCAGCTCGGCACCCCACCACCGACCCTACATTTGGCGTAGTCGGCAGGATGGCCGCCGCTAATACCTCATCTTCTGCGGCAGACCTGCCTCAAGTAATGGAAAAGGACTTGGACTATGCTGCATGGATTATAAACACCTGTGGATTACAAATGACGTACCTGTGGAATATGAATTGGGAGCGCTGTGTCGGATCTGTGTGGCCAGCAGAGGATCCGGGGCGGTACCAGGTACTGTGCAGTATGACGGTATTGCTTCAGCGCAGAGGAGAGGTCCGGGTGTTTGCAGTTGTTCAGAATGGACTGGGACCCCCTCCAACGTACCCCAAAAAGAAGCAGTATGTGCCTGGAGATCGACGCTTCCCTATATTGGACCCTGACAGGTGGGTGGAGAGGCCTGCCGACACCCCACCTCACAGAGGGAGTGGCACAAAAGAAAAACTTGGCTGCGGCTGTCTGACGCCATTCGAGTGCTGCCCAACCAACGGTATGAGATGCTGCGGGTGTCGGGGCATTGGCCGCCTAGAGTGGCAATGGTGGCAGGAGATGGAGCTGCACCAGAAGTCATCTTCAGATTTACAGGCAGGCAGCGGGATGCTGAGCCGGGGAGCGGAGCCTGAGGGGAGTCAGCGAGAACGGCTGCCACCAATACCAGCAGAGGACTTCTCAGCGGAGCCCCCGAGTCTGGAGGGAAGGCCCGCAGGACAGTGGAGCAAGGAACGGAGGCTGCGGGGGAAACTGCGTGATGATGGAATGGAGGCCGCAGCGCCAGGGAAGGTGAGAGTACCCCCGGCCCTACCAGTGCCTCCGCAAGCGGCCCCCACCATTCTGCTGCAGCACGCGGCCCCCTGCGCACCGGAAGGCCTAGTTACCACGGGCCCCGTGGTGTATGCAGAGCTGAGCGAGGTCCCCGCTCATGTCCCCGAACTACCCCGCCCGGAGTCACCAGTGTAGAGCTCACCCAAAGAAGATGCTGCTGCGCTTTCCCTGCTAATAGCAGCTGCATTGTTGAAATCGGCCGTTACTCCGACTCCGTTGGAAGTAGTGGATGCGGCCTGTCCTGAGGCCGCGGTTATGCCGCTGCTGGAGTCGGCTGCGACCGATTTAGCGGGCCCTGTGATTCCAGCCCCCGAGGACCCGGTTCTCCCCATTTGCCACCTGACCCCAGCGGCTGCTGGGCCGCAGAAATCTTCGGCCGTTTCTGTCTTGCGGTCTTTTTCAGCGGAGTCCCGCCCACCGGACTCCAGGGCCCGTGCTGTTCCCTCCGTGTGGGAAGCGGAGGTGATCAGGAAGAAAAAGGCCCGGGAGCAGGAAGTGTGGAACCTGCTCCACACTCAAGGAGAGGCCGTCATGGAAAAGAAGAGGACTTGAATGGACACCCTCAGTATCCCCGTGGAGCCCTCACCTCTGTCCATTGAGAGTGGTATAGACTGTCAGGAGTTCGATGCACCGTTGTGCAGATTATAAGGACAGTTGCATTTAGAAAAAAGTTTTGTTGTTGTTTAACTGATGCAACTATTTTCTCTCTCTTTCTTTCTTCTTTCTATGTTCTTTATATACGAAAATATGTTTACCTGACAGAACGGGGATACGGAAAAGTGGAGGAGTGTCCAGGTCCAAGGAAGGGGGGGAGGAAGAAAGAGGAAATGCAATGTTATGTTATATTTTGGTTTTAAAAGTAAGAGAAAATGGAAAAAAAAAAATTATAAAAAAATGGGTACTTGTGCTATTATAAAGTTGTATGATGTATAATATGCAAAGTAAAATGCAACAGGTCCGGGTTAAGGGAAGGTCTGCGGGACCAAAGGAAAGTGTGAGATCCGGTAGGGATCTAAGAGTTGAGGTCTGGGAGACCGGGACGCCGACCATGACATGTAATTGAAAGAAGGAAAATGAATGGGAAGATGTGAGAAAGACAGCCGTCCTAGGTCAGGTCCCCGACACCACGGACACCCCTGAAGAAGGAAAGGCGGGCGCCGGCAATGATCTGGTAGGTGAGTGGCCTCGATCATGGCGTACCGGATAGTGAAAGGTAACAGTAGGGGAGAGTAGGGGAAAGATACACGCCGTAGAGAGAATACGGGTGTACCTTGCCCAATTTGAAAGACGTTGTCATGTGGCGTGCGCGCTGGTGAGTAGCAGTAGGCTGCTCAGAGCATAGTGCTCCCAGTATGGTTCGGCCCCCGCAAATAGTGGGTTTGGCTCAACTTCTGGTCCGACAACAGAATGTAGGTGTAGATTCAGAACGACGAAGGCAGGGATGACGATTGTCGAGGACGACAATGGACAAAGGAAGGGGGAGTGTAGGGAAGGTGACCTGACGGACGGACGGACTAGTCAGAGTGAAGAAAGATAGGTTTGCACAGTGTAGGTAGGAGACAGTGATTACAGTGGGGAAACAACTAGAAAAGTGTAGTGGACGTGCAGTACCTTGGGATGACCATTAGATGGCAGGGTGGAGTGTGAGCAAAGGACTTTACAGCAGCTTAGGGCTTTAGAAACCGTTGGTCATGGGGGGCGTGGTGACAGTTAGTGACAGTTTCAAGGAACCGGGGAAGTTATAAATACTGAGGGAGGGTTCCAGAAGGTTCCAGTCCCCAGGGGGAGCCCAGGTGACAGGAGGACTTCGCCAGTCTGTGTGCCCTGAGGAGAATCCGACCAGGGGGACTGAGGAGAGGAAACGTCAGGGGGGTGGTCCTGACAGGGAAGGACCGCAGCAGAGACAAGGCTCTGGGTGGAAGACACCGTATGTGTAACGACGAGACTGATTAGTAAAGTGCTGTTGGTGTACGGGCCTAAGGCGGCCACAGTAACCGAGCTGTCAGGATTGTCATAGTGTGAGACGGGACGTGACGTGTAAGTACGTCCCTTGTGTAACACGGTGTTGAAGCGGCCCTGAACACGGAGGGCAGAGAGAGATATCGCGGTGTACCGCGAGGACCGTCAGTCGGACGGTGTGAAATAAACTTGGACCTGTTGCACCCAGAATCTGCCTCATCGTGTCTCTGTATCATCTCTGCGCGGTACAAAAGTAGGACCACCCCCCCCAGCTCGGCACCCCACCACCGACCCTACATATGCTCATCTGACGGAGGCTCCGGTGCGGACCCCAAAACCAGTTTGTGTTTTTAAGAACTTCTACTAAAGCATTCTCCCGCTTCCATCTTCTGTATCTGAAGAACCAGAGGGGCTTAGGGTCCTCATAGTGACTGTGGACCACCGAGTGATTGACGATGATAGGCACTGCGGCTCTAGGTCTGTATGGAAGATGCTCCGGTGCCTCTGTAATACCTTCTCGGACAGATCAGTTCGATTATATAATATATCTTGTATTATCTTACGAGCAGCCAGGAGGGGTGATCGTCTTTTTTGGTGGCATCTCTACAGGACTGGAGATCACAGCATGTACAGTAAATGGTGGACCACCCAATCCACAGAAGCAGACCCTGGTGAACAGACATTGTGAGGGCCCCCGACCGGTGACTCTCCCATCACCACGTTTTTTGTGGATGTCGGCTTGGCATAGATAGTGGCTCACAACCTCCCTTTATTTTCCTTGTTAATTTGCAATTCCAGGAAGGAAAATGTTTTTCTTTTCCAATCCCACCTGATTAATGTGAAGATGTGTCATGAAGTCACTAAGACTTGACTCTTCTCTAGTCCAGAAAAATAAACACATCATCTACAGTAGTGTTCAATGTTCTGTCCCCACATGAGGCGAATGAAGGTGTAGTTGAGTGGGGCTGGGGGAGATTCCTACCTTCCGTTTCCTCGATGCAGAGCAGACAGGACCATTGTTGCTGTTTTGCTGTTTATGCATCCGGAGAGATGATACACACCAGATATTGTGAAGTCCAGACTTGTTTATTGGAAATCTGGACATACAGCGTATGATTGGTAATGCAGTACTTCTCCAGAAATGCTGGAGTAACGACCAAGGTGGCACAGCAATGTGTGTGCAGCAAGTTGGTAGCAAGATGATTCAGCAAATTGTGGTAAAAAAAAAATGATTCCTTTCACAGCCTGGTAAGTGTGTCTCTTCCAGGAGAAAAAGAAACTAATAATGGCCACCAGCAGGAAGATAAGCAGTGACCCTGACCTGGAAGTGGAAGGCATGTACAAGAATTAATAAGCTGCAGGCTGCTATACAGAAAAAGGACAGCAGGTGGCAGCAGACCAAATGCAAAACTGAACACAAAGAATGGTAACATAAAACAATCTATATAAGTATATAATCATAACTTTAGATGGAACAGCACAGTCCCCGTCTGAAATTCCGTAAGGGATTTCACTATATTAATGTTTTTTGTTTAAGTAAAGTTCAATAACCTAGAAAGGAAACACAAATATGCATGCAATAATAACAACTTCAAAACGAGGTAGATGACAGTTCCTGAGACAATCCAATGATACCCATCTTCGGATCGGAGAAGCCGCACAAGGCCAAACTGTTGTGAGTTCATTTTCCCCTTCACTACTGAGGCCCGAGGAACTCCCTCTTCTGGTAAAGAAAGGTAGTGAGCCTGATTATCAAACACCTGAGGCTGATGATGACTGGCTGAGTGGAGTTACTGACTGGATATAAGGCTGCCGACGCCCTTCTGCCCTGCGGGTGATTTCTCTGTGGGATCCTTGGAGACCAGTCTGAATTCCTGCTCCTCTAAAGCTAAGTTTGCTGCTCTGCTTTTTGCATTTGTGCTTTGACTTTGTTTTGCTTTGTTTTTCTGGATTTCTGCCATTCCCTGCTGGGGTGTGCTGAATTCCTTTAGCTCTGTCTTCTGAAAATACCTGAGTGCTGATTTAGTTTTTGAAGCCTAGCTGCTTCAGGGTCTTTTTCATATCAGCTTGTTGGCTTATGTCTTTGATAGGGTTTTTGCAGATTGCAGACAGCAGCCTTCCTGTCCTTTCCTATCTAGGTAGTTTTGGGCCCCGGCTTTGCTCAGTCTATCTTTCTGTCTGTGTTAGTGTTTTCATCTTGCTTCATCGTAATTATATGTTGGGGGCTGCCTATTGCTTTGGGGTCTGCTCTGGGGCAGTTTAGATTTCCCCTTTCTTTCTTTAGGCCTATTTAATCCTCCGGCTGTGATCGAGGGGTCTAGGGCATCGTAGGAACCCCCCAAGGCTACTGCTAGTTGTGTTGATAGGTTCAGGGGTCTGCAATCTGATAGTTGCCAACTTCTCTGGTTTTCTGGACTTAGCTTGTATTTCTGTTTTTGCCTCCTATGGTGACTCAATCATAACAGAATCACCCGCCATACCGCAGATCCTAGGGTACTCAATAGCAGGAAAGAATTGTAAAAAAAAAAAAAAAAAGAAGTGTGTATATTTTTTCCTCTATATCTCTGAGGCCGTAGGGGGAATTTTTTTTCTCTCAATGGAGATAAAGCAATTGTCTGATTGTGAGGAGCAGCTCGCTGCGGAAGTGCGGGGAATTTCCGCCTACCTTGCTCATTCACATGCTGCTGAACCAAAGATTCCTACACCTGATGTATTTTTTGGGGATCGGTCTAAATTTTTGAATTTCAAAAATAATTGTAAATTATTTTTTGCCTTGAAGCCTAACTCGTCAGGGAGCTCCGTGCAGCAGGTTAAAATTGTCATCTCCTTGCTGCATGGCGATCCCCAGGATTGGGCGTTTTCTTTGAAACCAGATGATTCTATTCTGACTAATGTGAACGCATTTTTTCAGGCCTTGGGGTTGTTGTATGACGAACCTAATGCCATTGATCAGGCTGAAAAGACCCTGCTGGCATTGAACCAGGGTCGTGATTCTGCAGAATTGTACTGTCAAAAATTCCGAAAGTGGGCAGTACTTACTACCTGGAATGATAGTGCCTTGGCTGCTCTCTTTCGGAAGGGGTTGTCAGAAGTCGTAAAAGATACTATGGTGGGATTTCCTGTTCCCTCTGGTCTTGATGATTCTATGTTATTAGCCATTCAGGTTGATCGGCGTTTGCGCGAACGCAAGCTGCACGAGAGGTGTTGCCACCTGTTGAACAAATGTCTGAACCTATGCAATGTGATAGAGTTTTTTCCAGAGAGCAGCGTCAGGAGTTCAGAAGGCGTAATAAGTTGTGTTTTTTCTGTGGAGATGCCTCTCATTATTTCTGTCTGTCCTAAACGAGAGAGACGCTCTGCACACACGTTTTCTGTTGGGGGTGTTCAATCTAAGTTTCTTCTGGCTATTACTCTGATCTGCTCCCTGTCCACATTTTCCGCCAAGGCTTTTGTGGATTCGGGAGCAGCCCTAAATCTAATGGACTTGGATTTTGCTAAACGTTGTGGATTTCCAATGACACCTCTGCAGACGCCTATCCCTTTGAGGGGGATTGATGCTACTCCTTTGGCTAAAAATAAACCTCAGTTTTGGACCCAGGTGGTAATGCGGGTCGCCCCAGACCATCAAGAAAATTGCAGATTTTTGGTGTTGCATAATCTGCATGATACTATTGTTCTGGGGTTTCCCTGGTTACAAATTCATAATCCAGTTTTGGATTGGAAATCTGTGTCTGTGGTGAGTTGGGGTTGTCGGTGTGCCTTTAGTGAGGCTCCGGTGTTCTCCACCTCTCCTCAGTCGCATGATGTTCCTGATTATTTGGCGGACTTTTATGATGTATTTAGCCCTCCGTCAGGCGCAATAGATCTGACAGGCACACAGTAATTAGTTTCACTTCTCTCTCCTTGCCCACTTATCAGAAAACCCCACCCCTCCTAGTTATCTCCTGACTCTACAGGCTCTGTGAAACCTGATATCACAGTGACTCAGCAGACCTTCTAGTGAGCAGATATCAACACTTTGGCTTCTCAGGCACATTGCGCCTGATTTCAACACAAATTGAAAGGTTAGTATTTTCTTTTTTTATTCATCACGATTGTGTATTTAGCTTGTTTTATGAAGGATTAATGCTAAGTTAGTGTACATAAGTACTGTATTCTTAGACAAAAGGAGGGTGGCTTCTAAGGCACATTGCGCCCTAACACATACTCTTTCTCTCTTGCTTCAGATTTTCTGCTGCAATGGCCAGAAAACAGTATGATTCATCTAAACCCCTTCATTTAGAAGAAATGAAGATTTTTTTTGTTAGAAGATGATGAGGAAGAACCAGCAGTAACTGAGGATTTAGAGGAATCTAGTGACATTTCATCTGAAGATGAGGTAGCAGAATGTAACACTGATTCTGGAACAGAGCAGGATGGTGATGACACTGACACAGAGGAAACAGACACAGATCTAGCTTATTATTTGGGCAAAGATAAAAATACAAAGGACGTCCCAAGGACGTTCCAGAACAAACACCGACTCTACCACCTTCTAAAAGACGCAGTTGTACTACCTGCTCATTTGTATCTGGTTTCAGAAGGCTTTCTAAATATGACTGCAAAATATGTAAAGAATCAATCTGCCTTTCCCATGCAACTTTCGTCTGCCAGCCTTGCTTTTCTAAGTGTACCTGTGCTGCTTCTGCTGCAATTGAAACCACTGAAGATGAGTAGAAAATAATTAAGTAACATCTAAGTGCAATATCCTTTAAGTTTTTTTCCATAATTTTATATTTAAGCAATAGTTAAGTAAAGATAACTGGAGCCTATTTGGCGGTACTACCGAAAAGTGGTACTTTTAGTTTTAATAAGTTTATGGTTAATAAATGTTTTTTTTTGCATCTGATTTGGTGTAATCTCTTTTAATACATTCCTATGAAGGTCACTGACTACTTCTATAGTCCTGAAATTGAAATATGTAGCTACTATAGGTGGTTTTCTGACCTGTGCTTGTCAGGCACATTGCGCATGAACTGAGGAGAATCTATATTGCGCCTGACGGAGGGTTAGTGAGAATGAGTCTGCGTCTCTGCCTCCTCATAGGAGTTATGACTGTGCAATTGAACTGAGCCCGGGGTGTAAATTTCCCAAGGGTCAGCTCTTCAATTTATATGTACCCGAGCACGAGGATATGCGATCCTATATTAAGGAGGTGTTGGAGAAGGGTCATATTAGACCATCCTCGTCACCCTTAGGTGCCGTTTTTTTTTTTTGTAGCCAAAAAGGATGGATCATTAAGACCTTGTATTGATTATCGTGCCCTCAACAAAATTACTGTTAAATATCAGTATCCGTTACCCCTGATTTCTGATCTATTCTCCAGAGTTAAAGGTGCTTGCTGGTTTACCAAGCTTGACCTCATGGGGGCGTATAATCTTATTTGTATTAAGCATGGGGATGAATGGAAGACGGCGTTTAATACTCTGGAGGGACATTTTGAGTACCTGGTGATGCCTTTTGGGCTCACTAATGCCCCTTCTGTCTTCCAGTGCTTCATGAACGATATTTTCTGAGATTTTGTTGATAAATTTTTGATTATCTATCTGGATGATATTTTGATCTTCTCCAAGGATTGGGATTCTCATGTGGAACATATTCGAACTGTGTTCCGGATCTTGAGGGAGAATTCCCTGTATGTCAAAGGATCTAAATGCCTTTTTGGAGTACAGAGGATTTCTTTTTTGGGATTTATTTTGCCCCCGTCAACTATTGAAATGGACCCGGCCAAGGTACAGGCCATTTACGATTGGGTTCAGCCCACTTCTTTGAAGGCCCTCCAGAAGTTTTTGGGATTTGCTAATTTTTATCGGAAATTTATAGCAAAATTTTCTAGTATTGCCAAGCCATTGACTGATTTGACTAAGAAGGGTGCTGATGTGTTAAATTGGTCTCCGGAGGCTGTTTCTTCCTTTCAGGAGCTGAAGCGAAGATTCACCTCCGCCCCGGTTTTGCGGCAACCTGATGTCTCACTTCCGTTCCAGGTAGAGGTGGATGCTTCTGAGATTGGTGCAGGAGCTGTTTTGTCCCAAAAGGATCCTGTAACATCTAAAATGAATCCCTGTGCTTTCTTTTCCCGAAAGTTCTCTCCATCCGAACATAACTATGATCTAGGGAATAGGGAACTGTTGGCCATGAAATGGGCATTTGAGGAGTGGAGACATTGGTTGGAGGGAGCCAAGCATCAAGTCATGGTCCTCACTGACCACAAGAATTTGATTTACCTAGAGTCGGCTAAGCGCTTGAACCCTAGACAGGCTAGGTGGGCCTTGTTTTTTACACGTTTTGATTTTGTGGTCTCTTTTCTTCCTGGAACGAAGAATGTCAAGGCAGACGCCCTCTCTAGGAGCTTCTTTGCTGATTCTCCTGTGGTGACCAAGCCTGCTACCATCTTAGGCGAAGGGGTAGTTCTTTCTGCCATCTCGCCCGATTTGAGACGTGCTCTGGAAGAGTTCCAGGAGGAAAAACCTGAGCGTTGTCCCAGTGGAAAGTTGTATGTTCCTGACCAGTGGAAGAAGAGAGTGATGTCTGAAGTTCATTGCTCTGCATTGGCTGGTCATCCAGGTATTTTTGGTACTAGAGATCTGGTGAGTCGGTTTTTTTGGTGGCCCGCCTTGTCTCGTGATGTCAGGAATTTTGTGCAGTCCTGTGGGACGTGCTCCCGGTCTAAATCGTGTTCTCGCTCTAGTGGGTTGTTGATGCCTTTGCCGTTCCCCAGGAGGCCATGGACCCATATTTCAATGGATTTCATCTCTGATATGCCTGTCTCTCAAAGGATGACTGCTATTTGGGTGATTTGTGATAGGTTCTCTAAGATGGTTCATCTTGTACCACTCCCTAAGTTGCAGTCTTCCTCTGAGTTGGTGCCCCTGTTTTTACAACAGGTGGTTCGTTTGCACGGGATTCCTGAGAACATTGTATCTGACAGAGGAGTCCAGTTTGTGTCTAGATTTTGGAGAACTTTCTGTTCCAGGCTGGGAATTCAGTTGTCCTTCACCTCTGCTTTTCACCCTCAGACCAATGGGCAGACAGAGAGAACAAACCAGACCTTGGAGTCATATTTGAGATGTTTTATTTCTGCTGATCAGGATGATTGGGTTTCATTTTTGCCCTTGGCCGAATTTGCTTTAAATAATAGAGCTAGTTCTGCCACTTTGCTGTCACCTTTTTTTTGTAACTTTGGGTTTCATCCTCGATTTTCTTCAGGGCAGGTGGAGCCTTCTGCCTGCCCAGGTGTTGACACTGTGGTGGAGAGAATGCACCAGATCTGGGACCAAGTGGTGGATAAGTTATCTCTCTCCCAGGAAAAGGCCCAGCGGTTTTCCAACCGACATAGGACCATTGGTCCCCAGTTTAAGGTTGGTGATATGGTGTGGTTATCATCAAAAAATATTGCTATGAAGGTAGCTTCTCCTAAGTTTAAGCCTAGATTTATTGGACCTTACAAGATTGTGGAGATTATTAATCCGGTCTCTTTTCGTTTGGCTCTTCCTGTCACATTTAAAATCCATAATGTGTTCCATAAATCTTTGTTGAAGAGGTTTGTTGAACCTGTTGTTCCGGGGGTGGCACCTCCAGACCCTGTATTGGTTGAAGGTAACATGGAATATGAGGTAGAGAAAGTACTGGATTCCCGTCTGGCTAGACGGAGACTCCAGTATTTGGTTAAGTGGAAGGGTTATGGTCAGGAGGATAATTCCTGGGTCTCCGCCTCTGATATTCATGCCAAAAGATTGGTGCGTGCCTTTCATCGGGCTCACCCTGATCGCCCTGGTGGCGTGGTTGAGGGTTCGGTGACCCCTCCTCAAGGGGGAGGTACTGTTGTGAGTTCATTTTCCCCTTCACTACTGAGGCCCGAGGAACTCCCTCTTCTGGTAAAGAAAGGTAGTGAGCCTGATTATCAAACACCTGAGGCTGATGATGATGACTGGCTGAGTGGAGTTACTGACTGGATATAAGGCTGCCGACGCCCTTCTGCCCTGCGGGTGATTTCTCTGTGGGATCCTTGGAGACCAGTCTGAATTCCTGCTCCTCTAAAGCTAAGTTTGCTGCTCGGCTTTTTGCATTTGTGCTTTGACTTTGTTTTGCTTTGTTTTTCTGGATTTCTGCCATTCCCTGCTGGGGTGTGCTGAATTCCTTTAGCTCTGTCTTCTGAAAATACCTGAGTGCTGATTTAGTTTTTGAAGCCTAGCTGCTTCAGGGTCTTTTTCATATCAGCTTGTTGGCTTATGTCTTTGATAGGGTTTTTGCAGATTGCAGACAGCAGCCTTCCTGTCCTTTCCTATCTAGGTAGTTTTGGGCCCCGGCTTTGCTCAGTCTATCTTTCTGTCTGTGTTAGTGTTTTCATCTTGCTTCACCATCATTATATGTTGGGGGCTGCCTATTGCTTTGGGGTCTGCTCTGGGGCAGTTTAGATTTCCCCTTTCTTTCTTTAGGCCTATTTAATTCTCCGGCTGTGATCGAGGGGTCTAGGGCATCGTAGGAACCCCCCACGGCTACTGCTAGTTGTGTTGATAGGTTCAGGGGTCTGCAATCTGATAGTTGCCAACTTCTCTGGTTTTCTGGACTTAGCTTGTATTTCTGTTTTTGCCTCCTACGGTGACTCAATCATAACACCAAACTGTCTCAGACCCAATGGTAATCCAATGGACGAAGCAGTAGGCAGTGTTCTGTTCATGGTTCATCCTACCGGAATGTTCTCAAATGGTAGTGATTTATGGCAAACGTGCCAACCGTGACAGTCTTTGTCTCCACGTGAGCTGAGATACGATCTTGCAATGTGGACTAACCTTGCTACAGTCTTAAGAAGTTTCATCCCATTGAAGTATTTGAAGCACTGGCAACCGAGGCTGGAGGTTGGTTTAGTGTTCGTCGCCAAAGCACTTACCTCGGAGCGGACTTCTGGATCGCCATCTGGATCCTGGATGTTGAAGACTTCCTGGACACGTTCATTTCCCTTCTGTTCCAACACAAACTTAGGACCTGAAAGCCAAGAAGAGTTAACAAAGGACCTTATAGGCATAGGTCTAGTGGCATGGTGAGTTGGATTAACTTCAGATGGGATATAGTGTCATTGTTCAGGCTTGGAAGACCTCCTTATTCTCTCGATGCGGTTACTGACGTACACGTAGAAGCGCCTTGTTTGGTTGTAGATGTAACCTAAGACAACCTTACTATCACTGTAGTATTGCACATCATCTATGTTGGTGTCCAGCTCGTGCTGTATAAAGTCTCCGAGTTCTACTGCAAGCATGGTCGCACAGAGTTCAAGCCTGGGAATAGTGTGGTCAGGCTTGGGAGCCAACTTAGCCTTGCCGAAAACAAACCCAACTTGATTTTGATTGTCGGGTCCCGTCACCTTCAAGTTGGCCACAGCTGCAATGGCTTCTGTGAAGGCATCCGAGAACACATGGAGTTCCGTCCTAGTGCTAGCAGCAAGTGAGGTTATGGCGTAACATCTTGGTATATGGATTTCATCCAAGGCACACAAAGACTGCTTCCAGGCTTCCCATTTTGGTTTCTTATCAGGAGGGAGTGGGGCATCCCAGTCCTAGACGGTTTTGGAAAGCTGTCTCAGAAGGGAATTGCCTTGTATGGTAATTGGTGCTATGAACCCCATTGGGTAGTATAAGCTATTCACCACTGACAGGACACCACGTTTAGTGAATGGTTTGTCTGCACAGTTGATTTGGAAACTGAAGGTGTCGACTGACACGTTCCACCTCACGCCTAAAGGCCCCGTCACACTAAGCGACTTACCAGCGATCCCGACACCGATATCAAGGTGTCAGGATCGCTAGTAAGTCGCTATGTGATCGCTGGTGAGCTGTCACACAGACAGCTTCACCAGCAATCGGCACAGCGATGCCGAGCGCCCGGCATCGCTTGCCATCCCTGTAAAAAATAGAATCAAAATAAAAAATATAGTTATTCTCACCTTCCGAAGTCCTGCGCAGCCATCCCGCCTCTCTCCACGCTCCGGTCCCAGTAAGCCTTTGCACGAATGACCGCGAGATGTCACTGTCTCGAGGGATAACAAAGTCTCGCGGTCATTCGTGCAAAGGCTTACTGGGACCGGAGCGTGGAGAGAGGCGGGATGGCTGCGCGGGAGTTCGGAAGGTGAAAATAACTATTTTTTATTTTTTTTATTATTTTTTACAGCTGATCGCTGGTCTCCCGCCTGTCACACGCAGCGATGCGTACTGGCCAGCGGGAGACCAGCGACCAAAGAAATGTCCAGAGGTTTCTTACAGCGATCAGCGATACCGGCAGGGGGGCCGCTCGCTGATCGCTGTCACACACAGCGATTTCGCTGGTGAGATCGCTGTTACGTCACAAAAGTTGTGACTCAGCAGCGATCGCTTAGTGAGACGGGGCCTTAATCTTCTCTGCACAGGTAGAAAGTCTGGTCCCAGGTCTATAGCCCCCGTTACACACTGCGATATCGCTAGCAATATCGCTGTAAAGTCACCAATTTTGTGACGTTGCAGCGATATTGCTAGCGATATCGCTACATGTGATACTTACCTCCGACCGGCTCCCCCCGCTGGTTATCGCTGATCGCGCGAGAAGCTCCTGGACCATTCCTCGTCGGCCACTTCCTGCTGGGGCTTCCTGTGGCGCCGACGAGCGGCGTGTGGAGCCAGGCGGGAGGACGTCAGGATCACCGCGTCTGACAGGTAAGTAGCGACCCCCATCCCCTGCGAGGTCGCTGGTGAGATCTGCCTGTGTGGCAGCTCACTAGCGACCACCTAGCGATGCACCAGCGATTCTGACCGCGTCATATCGCTAGTTGGGATCGCTGGTGCATCGCTAGGTGTAGCGGTACCCTAAGTCCTTGAATCCTGGTGCGTGGTCACTTGAATCAAAGGCTCTCATGACAGCCAGGCTATTTGAAGCAATTTTGTGCAATCTAAGCTTAGCTTGGTTCAGCATACCTTGGGTCCTCTTGAGTAGGTCGATCGCCGCTTCTTCTGTGGGCAGAGATTTTAGGCCATCATCTACATAGAAGTCTTTCTCTACAAAGTCTCTGTCATCTGTTCCATATTCGGACTCTCCTTCTTGAGTGGTTCTCCGCAGGCCATAGGTTGCCACTGCGGGGGAAGGGCTGTTCCCGAATACGTGCACCCTCACGCGATACCTCACCATCTCTTTGCTGGGGTCATTGTCCTTGTACCACAGGAACCTGAGGAAATTCCTATGGTCCTCTCTGACTATGAAACAGTAGAACATCTGTTCAATGTCGGCGGTGATGGCGATGGGCTCTTTCCGGAACCTCATCAACAATCCTAAGAGGTTGTTTGTAAGGTTAGGACCCGTGAGGAGGACACTGTTGAGAGATACACCTTGATGTTTGGCGCTTGAATCAAAGACAACTCTAATTTGCTTAGGTTTCCGTGGGTGATATACTCCGAATGAGGGTAGATACCAGCACTCCTCGTTTTCCTTTAAGGGAGGCACTGGCTCCGCATGGTTATTCCGGAATATCTTGCTCATGAAGGTGACAATGTGTTCTTTCATCTCCAGTTTGAATCTGGACAAGGCTTGTTCACGATTGTTCGGGAGTCTTACCCTGGTAGCTCGGAAGGGTAGGGGAAAAACCCAGTGATTGGTCTCGTCCTTAAGGAACTCATTGTCCATTATCCTGACAAATTCCTTGTCTTCCATTGACGGGGCTACATTGTTGTCATTCTTAGTTGTCTGAAACACCGATCTTCCCAATTCATCTGCATAGGGAGAAGGAATGACATCAGGCAGCTGTACTGGATCTGGAGGCTTCTCTTTCACCTCATAGTGATGAGGGCATGGTTTGCAGAAAGTAGCTCGGACGTCTCTGCGTGCATAGGTCTTAAAGGAATCGACTCTTGTTCGGTCCAAGCACACATTTCCTATGATTACCCACCCCAAGTCGAGTCTCTGTGCGTAGGGGTCATAGTCAGGACCATTACACTGTTGGTGGACCTTATGTATCCTTAAATTGTCTCTGCCGAGCAGAAGTAGGATTTCAGCATCAGAGTCCATAGGTGGGATAACGCTGACTAGGTGCCTTAGGTGTGGTTGGTGGAACGCAGCTTCCGGGGTAGGGATCTCATCCCTTTGGCTGGGTATTAGATCGCATTTGATTAGCGTAGGTAGGGGTATTTCTACGCCTCCGTTGACAGGAGAAGCAATGAAACCTTGTGCCCTCCTGCCACTAGTCTTTATGCAGCCTGAGCAAGTATTAAGAGTATAGAGCGTTGCTGGTCCCTTGATTCCAAAGGCTTCAAAGAACTTAGGTCCATCTAGGGATCGATTGCTCTGATTGTCAATGATGGCATACATTTTTACTGCCTTCTCTGGTTGCCCTTCTGGATAAACTCTGATTAGGCATATCCTGGCACAGCATTTATCACTTTGGCTCTCCCCACAAACCTCTGAGCATGAGCAGGAGACAGCCGTGGTAGACTTGGCATCATTCTGTGGCTCCCCGCCATGGCTTGTAGCCGGACTAGAGGTAACTGCGACTGCTGGATCGCTGGTGGCTCAGGTTGGATGCAAAGCTGATGGGTGTTAGTCACTATGACACTCTTCACACTTAATGGCAGATTTACAGTCCTTGGCCATGTGTTCTAATGAGGCGCAGCACTTGAAACATACCCCAAGTTCGCTGAGGATTTTCTTGCGCTCCTGCATGGTTTTGGACCTGAAGACTCTACATTTATTCAGTGAGTGCGGTTTTTTGTGAATGGGACACTCACGATTGAAAGACTTATCTCTCGATGGAATAGTCTACTGCTTATCGGCAGTTACTGCGGGTGGTGGCAGGTTAGTCTTTCTGACACTTACACTAGTTCTCAAGTCCTTGCGTCTATGTGAGACGCTTTCATACCTTGATGACGGTGTTGCTGGAGCCGTAGTGTTAGACTCCAGGAAGTCTAGGCTAGGGTCATTCCTCACTTGGGCCTGTTCGTCGACAAGCTTGCAGAACTGAATAAACGGAGGAAAGGTGACATCATGTGACCTTTTGTACATGGAGACGCACACTGCCCACTTCTCTTGCAGACTATGCGGCAGCTTTGAGATGATTGGGTTCACCCCATGGGCAGTGTCCAGGTAGCACAATCCAGACAGACGAGGGTCTCTTTTTGCAAGTTCCAGCTCCATAAGCAGATCGCTTAAGTCCAGAAGCTTGTGGGCTTCCTTAAGGTTGATCCTTGGAGTGTTCTGCAGTCTCTTGAATAGGGACTTTTGTATGGCTTCAGCACTGCCATAGGTTCTTTCGAGTCTCAGCCAGGCAGCAGCGAGACCTGCTTCAGCTTGCCCCACGTAGACAGTCCGAAGACTCTTGATACGGTTTGTGGAGTCAGGACCCAACCATTTTACCATGAGGTCGAGCTCCCGTTCTGCAGATAGGTTGAGGTCAGCAATGGTGGCCTTGAAGGTTGCTTTCCAGGCTCTGTAGTTCTCTGCACAGTCGTCAAACTTTGAGAGGCTGGTGCTGATTAGATCTTTGCTCACCATAAGCCTAGCTAACTCGGGCATATCCGATCCTTCACTCCTTGTTACCGTGTTAGCTTGTGTTGCCCCTCGGGCGTATAAGCTGTGTGGCGTGGAAGGGTGAATCGTTCCCGGGTAGAATGATGTTGCTGCAGGGTTGAGCTGTAGTTTAACCTCTGGAGATTTCGATGACTGCGGCTTGAACTGTGGAGATGGACTGGAATGCATCTTGTGGTCGTCTGCTCCTGAGGGGACACATTATGGCGTTGGTCTTGGGTCTCTGCAGATCCTGTGGGTAACACTGGCACCGTAAGTTGGGCTGACTTGGACGTTTCCACATTGTTGGGTTGACCGTCGCTGAAGAAGGTGTGTGCTGCAGATATTTGTTTTTGCACGTAATCACTGGTACGGACAGCTGGGCCCTCTTCTACCAGTGGTGGTAGGCAAATCGGGTCGAGGGTTTGATTCAATGCTTGCTCAAGTATTTTCATTTCAGCTAGCGCGATTTCTTCCTCCATTTCTGTTTGAAGAATCTTTGCTTGGGCCTCTGCTTTGGCTTTCTTGGTTTCTGTCTCTGCTTCTGCTTTCTTGGCTTTTGCCTCTGCTTTCTTGGCTTCTGCCTCTGCTTTTTTGGCTTCTGCCTCTGCTTTCATTTTCTTTTCTGTGTAGGAGCATCTTAGTTTGGATCGCTCTGTGTTTAAACGGGCCTCTAGGATTCTGTCGCTGAGGGCTGAAGTTCTTGAGCAGGATAATTTGTATGACCGAGCAGAGTGTCTGGATGAGCCTGACCTGTGAGATCCAGCTTCTTGCAGATAAGCGATACGGAGCTCCGCTTTATCTTTGGTGTCTAGCACGGCGGCGTCCCTTTCTCTTTCTGTGGAATCCACTTTGCTTAATTCTGATGAGGCTTCATCAATATTTGAGTCTTTTAGGAAGGTGGCGTACCTTGCAGACAGTCTCTTGTATCGTCCGTGTCTAGCCGTTTTATAGTGTCCTGTATACTCGCTGCATCATTTTCATGGCGTTGGATGCTTGACATGAGGGAGGTGGCTCGTTCCCATAGGTCGTCCAGGTTGTCATTGAACTCATCCTATGTACTGTGATAGTTTTCGACGACCTTTATGGTTGGTTTGACAGAGCCTCTTGGTCGTGAGTCTTGGTCTGTTTCTGAAGCTGGCTCTGTTTCCCCCTCTTCATAATGGACAGTATCGGGTAGTATTTGCTCTGTTTCAGCAGTGGGAGACTGTGCAGGGTCTTTTTCGGTCATTTTAATTTAAGGTGCACTGTCTCTTTAAGAAACTGAACTTTTGAATTGGGGGATGGAAATCGCAGTGCAGCTTAGTTAAGACGTCTTGTCGAGATCCCCAATGTGTTTTTAGAGAATTGTGGGGTTTTGCAGTCCGACAATCTGCAGCAATGTTGTATAATATACAGACAGTCTCTATGCACAATGCGGTCTGGGGTGACGCTGCAAAGTTTCTTAGCAGAGCAGGGCTGCAGTATGTGAGCGGGCAGGCGGGTTAGGATATAAGGGTGATTTTTTGCCGGGCTTCAAGGCAGTATTTTGACTGTTCTGTTCTCACATGAGGCGAATGGAGGTGTAGTTAGTAATTAGTAACATAGTAACATAGTAATTAAGGTTGAAGGGAGACTTTAAGTCCATCTAGTTCAACCCATATCCTATCCTAACTTGCCCTAACATGTTGATCCAGAGGAAGGCAAAAAAACCCCATGTGGCAACAGTAAGCTTCACATTGGGGAAAAAAATTCCTTCCCGACTCCACATACGGCAATCAGACTAGCTCCCTGGATCAACGCAATATTAAGGAGACTAGTGTATATACCCTGTAATATTATACTTTTCAAGAAAGGCATCCAGTCCCTTCTTAAATTTTAGTAGTGAATCACTCATTACAACTAGAGTTGAGCGAAACGGGTCGAAAAAATTCAAAAGTCGCCGACTTTTGGCAAAGTCGGGTTTCATGAAACGAAACCCGACCCTAGGATGAGGTCGGCCACGAGGTCGGCGACTTACGCGCCAAAGTCGCGTTTCAAAAGTTTGTTTTGCGCTCTTTTTCAGCCAATCAGGATCCACGGACACTGTGGGCAACGTGATGACATAGGCACGGGTCACCACCATCTTTCAGAAGGGCATGCAAGTGATTGGCTTGCTTTGGTGGGCGTCACAGGGGGTATAAAAGGGCGTGCACGCCGACCGCCATCTTACTTCTGCCGATCTCAGTATAGGGAGAGGTTGCTGCTGATTCTGTAGGGAGAGCGTTAAGCAGGGAAGAAGACCAAAAAACTGCTTCTGCTGCTAGCGATTTGGCCTGCACAACACACCAGTCACTGTGTGTGCAGTGCAAGGGGAGGCTATATAGTGGTGTATCAGTGGTGTTGGTTGTTGGGCTGCCTTCTAAGGCTTCCTGACAGGCTGGTATTGCTGTTTACCCACTGCTCCGCAAACTGCTTTTTTAAAAGCAATCCAATCTCCCTTATCCTCTAGTCACTTTGGTCACAGCTGTGCCATCGAGCCTGTCACATAGCGCTCAGATATTCATTGGGCCTCAAACTGCTTTTTTAAAAGCAATCCCAATTTTTTTTTTTGTCCTGCTGAGAAGAAAAAAAAAACTGCTTCTGCTGCTGATAGCAATTTGGCCTGCACAACACACCAGTCACTGTGTGTGCAGTGCAAGGGGAGGCTATATTGTGGTGTATCAGCGGTGTTGGTTGTTGGGCTGCCTTTTAAGGCTTCCTGACAGGCTGGCATTGCTGTTTACCCACTGCTCCGCAAACTGCTTTTTTAAAAGCAATCCAATCTCCCTTATCCTCTAGTCACTTTGGTCACAGCTGTGCCATCGAGCCTGTCACATAGCGCTCAGATATCAGTGGGCCTCACACAATCCAAAAGTGTCCAGTGTCCAAAAGTGTGTGCAAAGATTCAAAATCTCACTTATCCTCTAGTCACTTAGGTCACAGCTGTGCCATCGAGCCTGTCACATAGCGCTCAGATATCAGTGGGCCTCACACAATCCAAAAGTGTCCAGTGTCCAAAAGTGTGTGCAGAGATTCAAAATCTCACTTATCCTCTAGTCACTTAGGTCACAGCTGTGCCATCGAGCCTGTCACATAGCGCTCAGATATTCATTGGGCCTCACACAATCCAAAAGTGTCCAGTGTCCAAAAGTGTGTGCAGAGATTCAAAATCTCACTTATCCTCTAGGCACCTAGGTCACAAGTGTGCCATCAAGCCTGTCACATAGCGCTCAGATATCAGTGGGCCTCACACAATCCAAAAGTGTCCAGTGTCCAAAAGTGTGTGCAGAGATTCAAAATCTCACTTATCCTCTAGTCACTTAGGTCACAGCTGTGCCATCGAGCCTGTCACATAGCGCTCAGATATCAGTGGGCCTCACACAATCCAAAAGTGTCCAGTGTCCAAAAGTGTGTGCAGAGATTCAAAATCTCACTTATCCTCTAGTCACTTAGGTCACAGCTGTGCCATCGAGCCTGTCACATAGCGCTCAGATATTCATTGGGCCTCACACAATCCAAAAGTGTCCAGTGTCCAAAAGTGTGTGCAGAGATTCAAAATCTCACTTATCCTCTAGTCACTTAGGTCACAGCTGTGCCATCGAGCCTGTCACATAGCGCTCAGATATCAGTGGGCCTCACACAATCCAAAAGTGTCCAGTGTCCAAAAGTGTGTGCAGAGATTCAAAATCTCACTTATCCTCTAGTCACTTAGGTCACAGCTGTGCCATCGAGCCTGTCACATAGCGCTCAGATATCAGTGGTCCTCACACAATCCAAAAGTGTCCAGTGTCCAAAAGTGTGTGCAGAGATTCAAAATCTCACTTATCCTCTAGTCACTTAGGTCACAGCTCTGCCATCAAGCCTGTCACATAGCGCTCAGATATTCATTGGGCCTCACACAATCCAAAAGTGTCCAGTGTCCAAAAGTGTGTGCAGAGATTCAAAATCTCACTTATCCTCTAGTCACTTAGGTCACAGCTGTGCCATCGAGCCTGTCACATAGCGCTCAGATATTCATTGGGCCTCACACAATCCAAAAGTGTCCAGTGTCCAAAAGTGTGTGCAGAGATTCAAAATCTCACTTATCCTCTAGTCACTTAGGTCACAGCTGTGCCATCGAGCCTGTCACATAGCGCTCAGATATCAGTGGGCCTCACACAATCCAAAAGTGTCCAGTGTCCAAAAGTGTGTGCAGAGATTCAAAATCTAACTTATCCTCTAGTCACTTAGGTCACAGCTGTGCCATCGAGCCTGTCACATAGCGCTCAGATATTCATTGGGCCTCACACAATCCAAAAGTGTCCAGTGTCCAAAAGTGTGTGCAGAGATTCAAAATCTCACTTATCCTCTAGTCACTTAGGTCACAGCTGTGCCATCGAGCCTGTCACATAGCGCTCAGATATCAGTGGGCCTCACACAATCCAAAAGTGTCCAGTGTCCAAAAGTGTGTGCAGAGATTCAAAATCTCACTTATCCTCTAGTCACTTAGGTCACAGCTGTGCCATCGAGCCTGTCACATAGCGCTCAGATATTCATTGGGCCTCACACAATCCAAAAGTGTCCAGTGTCGAAAAGTGTGTGCAGAGATTCAAAATCTCACTTATCCTCTAGTCACTTAGGTCACAGCTGTGCCATCAAGCCTGTCATATAGCGCTCAGATATCAGTGGGCCTCACACAATCCAAAAGTGTCCAGTGTCCAAAAGTGTGTGCAGAGATTCAAAATCTCACTTATCCTCTAGTCACTTAGGTCACAGCTGTGCCATCGAGCCTGTCACATAGCGCTCAGATATTCATTGGGCCTCACACAATCCAAAAGTGTCCAGTGTCCAAAAGTGTGTGCAGAGATTCAAAATCTCACTTATCCTCTAGTCACTTAGGTCACAGCTGTGCCATCGAGCCTGTCACAAAGCGCTCAGATATCAGTGGGCCTCACACAATCCAAAAGTGTCCAGTGTCCAAAAGTGTCTGCAGAAATTCAAAATCTCCCCTGTCCTATAGACACCTTGTACCTTGTTTTACATACTATATAGTTTGTTGGATTTTGTCTACATTTCTACCAAAAATGAGGAAGGCTGGTGGAAGAGGCCGTGGAATTGGGCGGGGGTTGGCAGCTGGTAATGATGGTGTTGGTGGTGGATCTGATGGTAGTGGCAAGAGCAAAATAGGACCGAATGCAGGAGGTGTTGAGCCTGCGTCATCGTCTGGCTACATAAGGCCTCGAACGCTTAGTTTTCTAGGAGTTGGCAAACCGCTTTTAAAGCCAGAGCATCAGGAAAAAGTTTTGTCTTACATTGTTGACTCAGCCTCCAGCTCTATCGCCTCCTCTTCTTCAGTTGTAAAAAGTAAAAGCACTGAGTCGTCATTGGAGGCTCATGTTCATGAACCACACCTTTCCTTGTGTCCTTCACCCCAACCAAGATTGAAGGATGACGCAGGCCATACTACTGATTACTCCATGGAGCTGTTTTCACATACCATGTCTGGATTATCAAGTGAATTGGTGAATTACCCAGGCAAAGATGAATCTGACATGGAGTGCACTGATGCACAGCCGCTGATGGATGATTCTGCTGGTACATTCACTCAGAGCACTACATTGTCCTCGCAGTGTACAGAGCCAGATTCTGACCCTGATGAGACTCAGGTGCCCCTTCCCACACACTATACCACCATACACGGTGACACAGAGGAAGGTGCACATGACATAGAAGAGGAGGTGATGGATGACCCAGTTGTTGACCCAGATTGGCATCCATTGGGGGAAGAGGGTGCTGCTTCCAATAGCTCAGATGAGGAGCATCCACAGCAGACATCGACATCGCAACAGCTGTTATCTGGCAGGCCCGGAGCACTCGAAAGACAGGTTCCAAACATCCAAAGAGTTGCTGGACAGCTTGTCCAGAGGGTCAAAAGATCACAGCGTGCTAGGCCGCAAAATGTCTGCCAAAGTAGGAAGAGTGCAGTGTGGCACTTTTTTGAACAAAATCCTCATGATCAGGCCAAGGTTATCTGTAAGAAGTGCGCAAAGACCTTTAGCCGAGGGAAAAATCTGAAAAATTTGAATACCAGTTGCATGCTTAGACATTTAACCAGCATGCACTTGCAAGCGTGGACACAACACCAAACCTCAAGCACCACATGTGCAACTGTTCACAAAGAAGATAGTCAGCAATGCTACATTGTTTCCCCCACTGTAAGCCCACCGGTTAGCACAGCAGCAAATGTTGAGGTGTCGTTGCAAGGCCACAGCAGTCAGGGAATCCCACTGTTATATCAACGAAAGACTGATTCTAGGCCATCAGAAAGAACACCAACTCCATCACCATCATCAACCCTCTCTCAGTCCGCCCTGTCCACCGCTACTTCCACCATATGCAGCTCTCAAGTCCAGCTCACCCTCCCAGACACTATGAGTAGGTCAAGAAAGTACTCAGTCGCTCATCCGCGTACACTGGGTTTGAACGCCCACATTGCCAAACTAATCTCGTTTGAGATGATGCCCTTTCGTTTGGTGGAAAGCACAGCTTTCCGCAAACTCATGGCCTATGCAGTACCACGCTATGACCTACCCAGTCGCCACTTCTTCTCTCGCAAAGCCATCCCAGCCCTCCACCATCATGTGAAAGACCGCATTGTCCATGCACTCAAGCAGTTAGTGAGCGGAAAGGTGCACCTCACAACTGATGCATGGTCCAGTTGGCATGGCCAGGGCCGTTACGTGTCCATCACTGCGCACTGGGTTAATGTGGTGGATGCAGGGTCCACAGGGGACAGCGGTGGTGGGACAGTGCTGCCTAGCCCACGGTATAGGAAACAGTTTGCTGTAGGCGTTCGACCCTCCTCCTCCTCCTCCTCCTCCAGAAGCGAAAGCTCGTCCACAGAGCGCAGTCGTACGAGCACTCCATCTGCAGCTGCCACTGTTGCACACGATGTGTCCCCCTATCGAGCAGCTAGTGGAAAGCGTCAGCAGGCTGTGTTGCAGATGATGTGTTTGGGCGACAGACATACCGCCGAGGTGCTGGCCGAGTACTTGAAGCGACAAACTGAGTCATGACTGGGCAGTGTACATCTTGAGGCAGGCAAGGTAGTTAGTCATAACGGCCGTAATTTTGTGGCAGCCATAGCCCTTTCAAAACACAGCCACATACCTTGCTTGGCTCACACCTTGAACCTGGTGGTGCAGTGCTTCCTCAAAAATTATCCGGAGTTAACAGCCCTGCTCCAGAAGGTGCGAAGACTGTGCGCGCACATCCGCCGGTCGCCTGTACACTCCGTTCGTATGCAGAAGCTGCAGCGATTGCTCCACCTTCCCAACCACCGCCTCATTATCGACATTGCAACAAGGTGGAACTCCACCCTGCACATGGTGGAGCGGCTGTGCGAGCAGAGGCAGGCCATAATGCATTTGTGGGAGGATACACGGCCAGGCACTTTGAGAGCAGACATGGAGTTGACAGGTGTGCAGTGGTCGAAGCTGAAAGACCTCTGTAAAGTCCTTCAGTGTTTTGAGGAATGTACACGGCTGGTAAGCGCAGACGACGCCATCCTAAGCATGAGCATCCCACTTATGCGTCTGCTCATGCAAACTTTGACGCACCTTAAGGAGCAGGCGTCTGCAGCCAATGTTGATGAGGAGGAAGGAGGAGGAGGGAATCCTTGATGACATTCAGCCATTGTCTGCTCAGGGACCTCTCCTGGACGAGGTGGAGGAAGAAGAGGAGGAGGAGGATGATGATGGGGATGATTACTTAGGGGAGGAGGATGCATCTTGTGGGGCAAGTGAAAATGTTGGCGTGGCAAGGTCTGGTACAGGGTTTGTGCGTGACTGGAGGGATGTGGATTTGCCAGAAAGTGCTCCTCCAACCAGCACTCGCAGTGCATCATTAACACCGGGAACATTGGCCCACATGTCAGATTATGCCTTGCGGATCCTAAAAAGGGACCCCCGCATTGCCAAAATGATGAACGATGACGACTACTGGTTGGCCAGCATCCTGGATCCACGCTATAAAGGCAAATTACAAAACATCATGCCACAGGAGAACCTTGACCTAATATTGGCTAATAAACAAGCAACTCTGGTAAATCGGTTGCTTGAGGCATTCCCAGCACACAGCAGCGGTGATGGTTCTCACACGAGCCGTACGGGCCGGGGGCAGCTTGGCAGAGGTGTTCGTGGTGCACACAGCAGAAGTGGCGTTGGAGACAGGGGTTTCATGACAATGTTGTGGACTGATTTTTCAAATACCGCTCACACAACTGGTAATACTGCATTGATGGAAAGTGACAGGAGACAGCAGTTGTCAACCATGGTTACAAACTACTTTTCCTCCCATATCGATGTTCTCCCACACAGGTCATTCCCCTTTGACTATTGGGCCACTAAACTGGACACCTGGCCTGAATTGGCCCAATATGCCTTACAGGAGCTCGCTTGCCCAGCTGCAAGTGTGCTATCGGAAAGAGTCTTCAGTGCAGCTGGATCAATCCTGACAGAAAAAAGGACCCGTCTGTCAACCCAAAATGTGGATGATCTAACCTTCATTAAAATGAACCATGCATGGGTTTCCAAGGATTTTGTCCCACCTTCCCCTGATGACACATAGGGTGACAGAAAAATGGCTTGCTTTGGTCCACCTCTTCCTGGGACTTGACCTATTTCGCCTTTTGCATCAGCTGAATGTCCAACATCAACATATGCCACTTTCTAAAACTCCCTAACTGTGCTGCCTCCCCCCCCATGGCTGGGGTCACCACCTAGCGCACGACACCGTGCGAGTGCCGTTGCCCTGGACAGGTGGGTAGGCCGACTCTTGGGCGCGGGCACTGGCACAGGGTCCCTCATAGTGCAATCAAGTGTCTCTGACGGTGGTGGTGCACACCCACCGTCAGACACACCGCTGTACTATGAGGGGCCCAGTGCCAGTACCGACGCCCACGAGTGGGCCCCCCTTGCTTGGGCAGGGCCCCAGCATTTGCAATCTTTACCTCTCCCTGCTCCTCCGCTGTGTAATCTGGGCCGTCAAATCCATACTGTGCCTGACACCGTCTGAGCCTGCCTCCTGAGACATATATTTTGAATGTGTACGCTATCCATACATGTTATCCGGGGATACGGTACCCTTTCTAACCTTTGTGCAATCACGTGCAATCCATACTGGGCCTAACACCGTCTGAGCCTGCCTCCTGATGTATAGACATATATTTTGAATGTGTACTCTATCCATACATGTTATCTGGGGATACGGTACCCTTTCTCACCTTTGTGCAATCACGTGTAATCCATACTGGGCGTGAGAACGGCTGGCGAGCTGTTAAGCAAGCTACAGCACCTGTGGTTTGCACACGTAAGTTTTTCATTTTTTCAGGAATGACGGTTAGGCCTAATTCCGGAACTGCAGTTGACCTGCACTTACTGGGAAATCATTGTTCGCGGGTAATAATTGTAATCAGTGATCCCCATCACTAACGTTGTTCAGCGGGTTATCTGCACCTGTAAGCGACAAACGCTGGCCTTTTCAGTGTAGCGCACATGCAGCCACGGACATGTAAGGGCATGACACACCAGTTATTGGCCAATCTCATGTTCCAGAGCCTCACGTGTCCCTCTAGTAAGCCGGACTCGGACCGCGGGGCATGACAGAGTCTCGTTCGTTAACGGAATTAAGCTTGCAATGTGTGCATCTGTTCTGTAGCTGGCATGGTTGAGGTTTCCCAGGTGGAGTCGAATTTAACCGTAGGCTCCACTCCTGGTGGTGCCCTTCTGGACATTCCTTTAAGGTTCAGCTTTGCAACCATACTGCCCACGTAAAACAAACACTTTGCCTTCATGAACACTGTTTGGAGGGTCATGACTCGTGGGAATAACGCCGCCCAATCAGTTAACCTGCTAGAGAGATCGTTCGTTGCTCCCAAGCATGACATCACACTCCCTAGGAGGAAGGTAATGCCACTGTGGCGACCGTACTCCTGGGGGCGACACAAGTGCACTGATGCCCAGCCACTGCTCGATGAATCTGCTGGTACATTGACCCAGACCACTACATTCCCCTCGCACGCTACACGGCCTGAATCTGACCCTGATGAAACTCAGGTTACCCTTCCCATATACAGTTCCATCTTACACGGTGACAAAGAGGAAGCTGCAGATGAAAGTGCAGGTGCCCACCCACCATCAGACACACCACCGTACTATCAGAGGCCCTGTGCCAGTGCCGTCGCCAACGAGTGTGCCCCCCCTGCTTGCTCAGGATCACAGCACTTGCAAGGTTGAAATACTGTGCAGTGAGATGGAAGATGGGGACGACGAGGAGTCCAGACTAGTACAGGGATTCCCTAGCGAGGAGACTTATTTGATTGTTTTCAATGTTGGGACAGCAATTTTTGGGGAGCACTATACTCTGGAGAATGATAGATGGGGCCCACCATACACTGGAACATTCCAAAGGTGGACATCAGACACTGGAGCAGCATTTACAGGGCCCATTATACACTAGAGCATTAGAAATGGGGCCCATTATGTTTGGAGCATTATTTGGGCCCATAAGACAGTGGAGCTTCATCCATGGGGACCAACATATACTGTAGCATTATGTGGAGCTCATCATATACTGTTTCAAACATTATATGGGACCAATGATTCTGTATGGAGAAATAGATGGGCCTCGTCATGAGATGTAAAAAGTGAAGTATTTTTCATTGTACTATACCGCTATTTCTCTGCCGTATCGGAGCATGATGAGTTGTGGTATGTGTTAAAGGGGCGCTCTTTCGCCCAGGGCACATGAAAACCTGGAGCCAGCCCCCCCCCCCACAACTTTAGCCAAATAACCCCCATTTTTCAGTGCGTAACTTGTATTATGAAGTTAATTAAGGTTGACAAGCTTAAGTAAGAAGAATTGATGCTTTTGGCATTCAAATGGGCACTGTAGGTGTGTTTCCTGTCCTCCTCTCACTGCCGACTTTTATTCCCCATTGACTTACATTGGGTTTCGTGTTTCGGGACGACCCCGACTTTTCCCTATAATCGGACGATCTTGCTCGACCTGACTTTTGGAAAAGTCGGGTTTCACGAAACGAAACGCGACCCTAAAAAACCAAAAGTCGCTCAACTCTAATTACAACATCACATGGCAGAGAGTTCCATAGTCTCACTGCTCTTACAGTAAAGAATCCGCGTCTGTGAGTATGCTTAAACCTTCGTTCCTCCAGACGTAGAGGATGCCCCCTTGTCCCCGTCACAGGTCTAAGAGTAAAAAGATCATTAGAAAGGTCTTTGTATTGTCCCCACATATATTTATACATTGTAATAAGATCACCCCTAAGCCTTCGATTCTCCAAACTAAATAACCCCAAGTGTAATAACCTGTCTTGGTATTGCAGACCCCCTAGTTCCCTAATAACCTTGGTCGCTCTTCTCTGCACCCGCTCCAGTTCTGCTATGTCTTTCTTATACACCGGAGACCAGAACTGTACACAATATTCTAAGTGTGGTCGCACTAGTGACTTATATAGAGGTAACATTATGTTCTCCTCATGAGCATCTATGCCTCTTTTAATGCATCCCATTATTTTATTTGCCTTTGCAGCAGCTGCTTGACTCTGGCCACTAAATGTGAGTTTGTCGTCCACCCATACACCCAGGTCTTTTTCAGTGACTGTTTTGCCCAGTGTTTTACAATTAAGCACATAATTATACAACTTGTTCGTTCTACCCAAGTGCATGACCTTACATTTATCCCCATTAAAGCTCATTTGCCATTTATCAGCCCAAGCTTCTAGTTTACATAAATCCTCCTGTAATATAAAATTGTCCTCCTCTGTATTAATTACCCTGCAGAGTTTAGTGTCATCTGCAAATATTGAAATTCTACTCTCTATGCCCCCTACAAGGTCATTAATAAATATGTTAAAAAGAAGCGGGCCCAAAACTGACCCCTGTGGTACCCCACTGCTAACCGTGACCCAGTCCGAGTGTGCTCCATTAATAACCACCCTTTGTTTCCTATCCCTGAGCCAGCTCTTAACCCACCTACACATATTTTCCCCTATCCCCATTGTTCTCATTTTATGTATCAACCTTTTGTGTGGCACCGTATCAAAAGCTTTTGAAAAGTCCATGTACACCACGTCCACTGCATTCCCTTGGTCCAGTCCGGAACTTACCTCTTCATAAAAGCTTATCAGATTAGTCTGACAGGAACGGTCTCTTGTAAACCCATGTTGATATTGGGTCATAAGGTTATTCTTCTCCAGATACTCCAGTATAGTATCTCTTAGAAATCCCTCCAGGATTTTACCCACAGTTGAGGTTAAACTTACTGGCCTATAATTTCCAAGTTCAGTTTTTGTCCCCTATTTGAATATTGGCACCACATTTGCTATACGCCAGTCCTGTGGTACAGACCCTGTTATTATGGAATCTTTAAAGATTAAAAATAGTGGTCTATCTATGACTGTGCTTAATTCCTGCAGTACTCGGGGGTGTATCCCATCCGGGCACGGGGATTTGTCAATTTTAGTGATTTGTAGACGCCGCCGTACTTCCTGCTGGGTTAAGCAGGTGACATTTAATGGAGAATTTTTATCCCTGATCATGTTATCCGTCATGGGATTTTCTTGTGTAAATACTGTTGAAAAAAAGTCATTTAGCATATTGGCTTTTTCCTCATCCTCATCCACCATTTCACCCAGACTATTTTTAAGGCTACTTTCACACATCAGGTTTTCAGCGTCAGGCGCGATCAGGCGTCGTGCCGGAATGCCGGATCCGGCAAATGTTTTGTAAAACCTGATGTGCCGGATCCGGTTTTCTGCCGGATCCGTCTTGTTCTTGACAGACAAAACCGGATCCGTCTCATCCGGTTCATCCGTTTTTCTATCCATTTTTCAACGGATTACGCCGGATCCGGTTTTTAAAATTGACCCTTGTGGCCTTCCGAACGGGATTGGCTACTGGAAAACTATATATAGCATGTTCCTACAGCCCTTCTTTGACAGGTTGTAGAGAAGAAAGTGCAGGTTGGAGAGAAGAGCAAGTTACTGGCGAAGATGGATGTTGTCATTGGAAATATTACCACTAGAAGTTCTGTGACGGTTTCAGGGACAATTTTCCACTATACTTTATGTCACCTCAAGGCAGAGTACACTGGGATGACAGAGTGTGAAAGATTTGTGCCCTAACCAAACTTGTGTACCTTCTGGACCAACAGTATATACCTTTGCCAACCAAAGTTGGCTATCTTGTCATGGTCTTACTATTTTTACCTTTAGGCCACAGGTGTGTACCTGGTTGTGTTTTATGCAAAGTATTTCACCTTTTAACAAAAGTTGTGTACATTGGTAGGAAATCACCAACAATAAACACAACTTTTTAGGTGAAATACTTTGCTTCAAACACAACCAGGAACACAACTGTGGCAAAAAGCTAAAATTTACCCACAGTTATATACCTGGTTTTGAATACCTTTTTACCTTTGAAATACCCTGTATTTAACCTTTTTTTTAAACATAGTTCGCCGCAGAAAGAAATGACAGACAACCATTGTGAAACGATAATTTAACTTTTATTTAAAATTTTTTTTTTTTTTGTAAAATGTTTTTAAAGTACAAAAAACTTTTTTAATAAAGGTTTTAAACCCAATGGGCATTTTTATTACAAAAAACACACATTACAATTCTGTGTACTGTGGGGTGGAAATACTGCTGGAGGGGCTGCGGGACACTTCGACACTGGGTGTGTGGAGAGAGGACTGGGATCGTGGTGGGGAAGGAACAGTTAGAGGTGAAGGTGTGGAAAAAGCTACAGAATGGGTGGACATGTGGGAGGCAGAAGAGGTGGTGGGCGGTGGAGTGAAGGGTTGGGCAGGGACTGTAGGAGCAGATGATGTTGATGGAAAGTTGTATGGGGAAGGAGTTTGGTACGGGGAAGGAGTTTGGTACGGGGAAGGAGTTTGGTACGGGGAAGGAGTTTGGTACGGGGAAGGAGTTTGGTACGGGGAAGGAGTTTGGTACGGGGAAGGAGTTTGGTACGGGGAAGGAGTTTGGTACGGGGAAGGAGTTTGGTACGGGGAAGGAGTTTGGTACGGGGAAGGAGTTTGGTACGGGGAAGGAGTTTGGTACGGGGAAGGAGTTTGGTACGGGGAAGGAGTTTGGTACGGGGAAGGAGTTTGGTACGGGGAAGGAGTTTGGTACGGGGAAGGAGTTTGGTACGGGGAAGGAGTTTGGTACGGGGCAGGTTGCTGGAAGTGGGGAGATGTCTGGTACTGGGGAGGTTGCTGGTACTGGGGAGGTTGCTGGTACTGGGGAGGTTGCTGGTACTGGGGAGGTTGCTGGTATGTAATAGGAGGGGGAGGATGGAAAGTGGCTGGAGGGGGTGCAGATGTAATAGGAGGGGGAGGATGGAAAGTGGCTGGAGGGGGTGCAGGTGGAGGAACTACAGTGGTGGGAGGTGGAGGTTGGGAGGTAACCTGCTGTAGAGCACCGTGGCACGAATGCATTACATGCATCTGCTGGGTAGGAGATAGTGTTGCCATGCGCTCCACAACAGACCTGAAAAAGGTGTGGTTTGGCGAAGATCTTGCTTCTGAATGCATGGTTTGCAGAAGTGTCTTCACCTCCAGAATGCTGGAGTTGATCTGCTGATAGCCTGCGGAGATTTGCTCTGACAAGACTTTTAGACAGTTCTGGAAAGATGCATTCAGATTCAAGAACTCTTGCGCATAACTCTTTTCCTGACCCCTCTGCCGCTGCCGCCCAGTACCCGCAGGTGTACTAGAGGTGGCAGGGGCAGAAGGGTGGGGTAAAGGGAAAGCGATCTCCTCACCAGCAGCTTCATGTAATGTAGGCGGCCACGATGCTCCTGTGCTGGTGGATGGGACAGATGGGTCGAATGTGTGGGAAGGCTGGGAAGGTGCAGATGTACCGGGGCGGTCGAAGTGTCCCTCTGTGCCGGTCTCCTCAGGGATCGCCTCAGAAGGGTCCAATCGTGCAGGCTCCCGAGTGCTGCTCACCGTGCTGTGGAATAAAGAGAAAAAAAAAAAATTAAAATACTGACATGGTATGGCCCTGGCTGAAAAAAAAAAGTTACATCTAACATTTTTTTCACATGTGGTGTGTAATATTTACCTTCTGGTGAGCATTGTTTCCCGGAGGAACGACAGGGCTTGTGCGTACTTGTACTTGCTCCTGCGTCCTCCAGATCCACTCGGGGCCCGCATCTCTTTATTGAACTCCTTCTTGAAACGATCCCTCACAGACCGCCACCGATTCACAATTCTGTTCCCTGAAACGAGAAAGGAGTGGTTAGTATACAACATCAGTGTTTCCCAAACTCCAGTCCTCATGGTCCCCAGGGGTCATGTTTTCAGGATTTCAATAGTAAATAGAAATCCTGAACACATGATCCGTGGGGACCACGAGGACTGGAGTTCGGGAAACACTGGTTTACATCAAGCAACCGGTACTGTATATACTTACGCTCTTTAATCTGGGCCCGAACATCGAGGTCCTCCCAGCGGCCCACAAGGAGCGAACAGATTTCCTCCCAGAGTCGTCGGGTAACGATCAGGTCAGCGTGGCGGCGGTCAGCCATATTCCAGAGCGGCTCCCTTTCTCTGACGAGATCGATGAGGCGGTCCACATCAATCCCTCCATCCTCACCGTCAGAGTCGGGAGCACGCTGTGAAGGCTGTTAAAGAAAAAGACAAAAATAACATAATTAGCCTCCACAAAAGAAATGAAATAAAAAGTGCAAAAAAACAAAGCAAAAATATTTATACTTACACGCTGGTGACCGCCGCGTTGCTGTCGCCGACGACCCTGGGAGGCACTGCGAGGACCTCTTGGCCGAGCACCAGATTGGGAAGACTAGAGAAGAAAACAAAAAATGTTATGTCTTTGGATGTAGGCATTTGTTTGCTGTGTGTGGTCTGCAGAACATTGTTTTCTATGTGTTGTGTGTAGTGTGATGTTGTGTTTCTGCGTTTGATGCAAAAAACTTACCAATTGTGAGCCCACTCCAAGCGTCTGTCCACCCCTTCCTTCTTCTTCTGGGAGTTCCTCTTCATCTTGTGATTCCTGTTTTGAAATAAAAGGCAATGAATAGACATATATTACAGAGATGATGGATTTTGGAAATAAAAACTTACCGTCAAACGCTGACGATGCGAGGGAGGGCTCCCAGAAGAAGATGTGCTGTCCTGTTGATGGCCAGACTCCATGGCTGTGGGTATTGCTGCTGCTGTTGCTGCTGCATCTCTTTGGCGGCTGTTGAATAAAGAGAAACAAAGGGCCAATGAATATCTTGATATTCCATGGCCCTAGTTTGGAGGAATGGGGGATTTGATAATTACCATCTCTCATCTGCTGCTGGACTCCCCTCCTCAGCATGTTCCATTTGCTGCTCCATTTGTGGTGGTGCTGATGGTGCTGCTGCTGCTGCAGATGTCTGCTGCCTTCTCCTGCTCCTGGTTCTTGGCTTGGGTGGCATGTTGGGTGTGGCTGTGGGTCCCACTGTCTTGCTTTTATATATCTCCTGTGGGCAGAGCTACTGAGCATGCTCAGACCAAAAAACCGGATCCAGTCGCCGGATCCGGCGCATTGCGGCGCTCATAGGCTTTCATTGTGTGAAAAAGCCGGACGCGCCGGAGACAAAAAACGTTACAGTAGACGTTTTTTCCAGACGCCGGATCGCGACACATTGCCAGATCCGGCGAAAACCGGATGAAACGCATGGCCATCCGGCGCGATCCGGCGCAAATGCAAGTCAATGGGGGGGAAACCGGATCCGGCATTACATTTCGCCGGATCCGGTTTCTGTCAAAAGTGCCGGATCGCGCCTGACGCCGAAAACCTGATGTGTGAAAGAGGCCTAAGGGGACCAACACTATCATTTTTTAGCTTCTTACTATTTATGTAGTTAAAGAATATTTTGGGATTATTTTTACTTTCTCTGGCAATGAGTCTCTCTGTCTCAATCTTTGCTGTCTTGATTTGCTTTTTACAGAATTTATTTAATCTTCTGTATTTATTTAATGCCTCATCACTACCTACTTGCTGCAATTCTCTAAATGCTTTATTTTTATCTCTTATTGCGCCCCTTACAGCTCTATTTAGCCATAGTGGTTTCCTCCTATTTCTCGCATATTTATTCCCATACGGTATATATTGTGCACAGGTCCTATTCAGGAGGATAATAAACGTCTCCCATTTTCTTTGTGTATTTTTATGTCTCAGGATATCGTCCCAGTTAATTGCACCAAGATCATCTCTCATCCGTTGGAAATTTGCCTTCCTGAAGTTTAGTGTCCTTGTAACCCCTCTACTACACATCTTATTAAAGGATACATGAAAACTTATTAATTTGTGATCACTATTACCCAAGTGACCCTCAACCCTTACATTTGTTATGCGGTCTGGCCTGTTGGTTAATATTAGGTCTAGCAGTGCCCCCCCTCTTGTTGGGTCCTGAACCAGTTGTGAAAGGTAATGGTCTCTCATAGTAGTCAAAAACCTATTACCTTTGCTGGAACTGCAGGTTTCGGTTCCCCAATGTATTTCAGGGTAGTTGAAGTCCCCCATAATAATGACTTCTCCTTGAGTCTCCTTGGGAGAGATTCCTACCTTCCGTTTCCTCGATGCAGAGCAGACAGGACCATTGTTGCTGTTTTGCTGTTCATGTGTCCGGAGAGATGATACACACCAGATATTGTGAAGTCCAGACTTGTTTATTGGAAATCTGGACATACAGCGTATGATTGGTAATGCAGTACTTCTCCAGAAATGCAGGTGTAACAACCCAGGTGGTACAGCGATGTGTGTGCAGCAAGTTGGTAGCAAGATGATTCAGCAAATTGTGGTCAAAATACTGATGCCTTCCACAGCGTGGTAAGCGTGTCTCTCCCAGGAGAAAAAGAAACTAATAATGGCCACCAGCAGGAAGAGAAGCAGTGACCCTGACCTGGAAGTGGAAGGCATGTACTAGAATTAATCAGCTGCAGGCTGCTATACAGAAAAAGGACAGCAGGTGGCAGCAGACCAAATGCGAAACTGAACACAAAGAAAGGTAACATAACACAATCTATATAAGCATATAGTCATAACTTTAGATGGAACAGCACATTCAAAATAATAGTGTGTGTATATATACAGTATATATGTGTGTGTGTCACTGACATGTGTATATATACAGTAGTGTTCAAAATAATAGCCGTGTGTTCAGAAACCTGAGCCCGGGATACGTACCATCCACCTGTGTGTATATATACAGTATATATGTGTGTGTCACTGACATGTATATACAGTATATACTGTATATATATATACAGTGGTGTTCAAATTAATAGTCGTGTGTTCACAAACTTGAGTAATTCACAGATTCTTTCTCCTAGCTGTTATTTCCAGCATTGGGAACATCGCTCGCTGTTATGTAGCTAATAACAAATAATGACCATTGTCTGTTCTAATAATCAGCAGTGTCTGCATTTGTCTCTACTAGTTTTCTGTGGATTTATCGTTCCTGTGAATCACTGACCTGATATTTAGTCATTACCCGCAGTTTTTTAGTACGGCTTCACATCTGTGTTGCATCGAGTCACCATCTTCTGGCCCCGCTCACCTGTTATTCCAGCCCAGGATGCTCTGACTACATCCCACAATTTTTTGGCATTTGTTGGTTTTGCCTCAGATATGACATTTTTTATGTTGCCCCACAAGTGCTCTATCAGATTAAGGTCCGGGGATTGGGCCGGCCGCTCCATAACCTCAATTGTGTTGGACTAGAACCAAAGATTTTACTCGTTTACTGGTGTGTTTGGGGTCGCTGTCTTGGTGAAACCCCAATTTCAAGGGCATTTCCTCTTCAGCATAAGGCAACATGACCTCTTCAAGTATTGTAATATCTGCAGACTGGTCCATGATCCCTGGTATGCTGTAAATAGGTCGGCACCATATCATGATGCTTCCACCATGCTTCACTGTCTGCAGAGTGTACAGTGGCTGAATGCAGAGTTTGGGGGTCGTCTGATGACTGTCTGCCACCCCTGGACCCAAAAAGAACAATTTTACTTTCCTCAGTCGACAAAAATGTTTCTCCATTTCTCTTTAGGTCAGTTGTGTTCTTTGGCACATTGTACCCACTTCAGTACATGTCGTTTTTTAGCAGTGGGACTTTGCGGGGACTTCTTGGTAAGAGATTAGTGTCACACAGGCGTCTTCTCACTGTCACAGTCCTCACAGGTAACGTGAGACTGTCTGTGATCATCCTGGAGCCAATCATCGGCTGGGCCTTTGCCATTGTGGCTATTCTTCCATCCATTAGAATGGTCGTCTTCCGCTTTCTCCCGCATCTCTCTGGATCGGCTTTCCATTATAAAGCATTGGAGATCATTTTAGCTAATCAGCCGATCATTGTCTCCTCTTCTTTATAAGTTTTACACTCTCCAATCAACTTATTAATCAGAGTCCGCTGTTCTTCTGAACAATGTCTGGAGCGCCCCATATTTCTCAGCCTTTCCAGGAGAAATGCATGTACACCATGTCCTGGCTTCACCCTTAGATAAGGGCCACCGGATTCCCACCTGAGTCTTCACAGAATGATTGACCTCACTGATTGATCCCGACACTGATATTACTGTGAACACAATTAATTATTCTAATCCACAGCCTCAGAGACCTGCAGATCACGAATGCAGATTCTGGCGGTTTTCTTAAAATCTATGAAACCGACTGGTAAATTGTGTGATGATATAATTTATACCAAAACAGGGAATAATCCGGTCAGTCATATTGGACGGCTGGTATTCTGAACACCAATGTATATGTGATATATGAAAAATATCTGTGACACCACTAATCGTCTCCGTCCTGGAAACTATAGTGTCCTCCCAGCAGCCCAGGAGCAGGTCTGCATACAGAGGAGCAGGTCTGCATACGGAGGAGCAGGTCTGCATACGGAGGAGCAGGATTATGTGGCGCCCCTGAGGCTCAGTCGCAGAGGTACTGCACCTTCTCCTAAGGTGTGGTACCCCACCATCCAGGTAAGTTGGGGGCTCCTGACCACGCTCCAACACTCGCACCCCACACAATAGAGTAGTTCAGCACAACCACATTGCGGCTCCTTGCTTAGAGAGTAGCGGAGCACCTTTGGTGGTTCCCTGCTTGGAACACTAGACGTGCTGGGAGGTGGGTGGAGTTCAGAATATATGTATGAGCGGGATAGTTTAGGATGAGAGGTCAGTCTGACAGGAGGTCAGTGAGGAAGGAAGCCACTTGGGAGGACTGGGGATCCCTGGAGGAAGGGATGGAGGAAAGAGTGCTGCAGCTGCCTCAGTGACCTGAGCCAGCTGGCACGGAAAAGGAAAGGAAATTAAGGAGAAGGACATTGACCTGAAGCTTGAGATTCCATAGAAGGGAAAAGACAAGTACGGAACGTAGGAGTAAAAGGGAACACAGAGGACGTGGGTTGGAGGAAGAACCCTGCCTAGAAGTTCTAAGCGCAAGGCCGGGGCCCGGTCCCCGAGGTTGTATGAACGCTAATGGTTCTGCAGCAGACACCGGTGGAGTAGTGGGCTCTAAATGCACTACTCCCATCTGACTTGAGGGCACAACAGCAACACGGATAGAGAGCCGGGTCTTAGGAGTAGAGATTCCCCGAAGCAGGCTACAGCTGTCTGCCGTACAAGTAGAGTTCTTGGGAACATCTGTCAGGAGGAGCTCCAGTGTAACTCAGTACTAGGAGATCTTCACACTTAAAGGCGCTATAGAGGAGACGTTCAGAATAGGCACATAAGTTGGCGGAGTGTGGAAGGGAGGTTTCCATCTTGCCTGGAGGTTGGCTGAGTCCCTGACCCGGAGGACACGGCACGGAAGCGGGCACTATAGACTGTGAGTAAAGCTTTGGAACTACATGCCCTGGTGTCCTCCATTTCTTCCTGCGCCCGTCCGCCTGGCACTGCTACATCCCCTGCGCCGGACACTACACCATCTAAGGGTCTCCACATCTACACTGCCCTGGGACAACAGCCCTGCCTGTGGAGGGCTATACCATCATTGCTGCACCACACCATCTGTCCCGGAGGATCTGTCTGCAGCGTCGGCTTAACACCTCCCTTGCCGAACACCACAGGTGGCGTCATAAACTATTCATTTAACTACATTCCACCATTCACAACATCTTCCTATTACTTGGGCGCTCAGGGCCACGGTCCGGGTCACTGCGGGACACATCCCACTGATACCGGCCCGGTACTGTGTACCCCACAGCCCTGGGAGGGCGACCCAAATGCATACGGAGGAGCAGGTCTGCATACGGAGGAGCAGGATTGCATATGGAGGAGCAGGATTGCACACAAAGGAGTTGGTCTGCATATGGAGGAGTGCGTGTACACCCCGTTGCTGTGACCCTGAGTCGTGGTAGAACTTCTTGGCATACAATGCCTCGTGCCATGAGAAAGTCCTTTTCCGCTGCCAATCCTGCCCGTGGGGACACTCCATGTAACGCTCCTACGTGCGCTGAGATCAGATTTGTGTCTTCATCATCCACTACATATTCAAGGCAGTGAAGGAAGGCAGATAAAGGATGTAACGTACAGTGGAGTTTAGGCCTAACATAATCAGGAGCCAACTGTAGAGAACAGACCCTTGTATATTAGGTAATGGGTAGAAGGTGGGCACCGCTGGAAATCCAAATCTTCTGACAGCATTTTTATCAAACCCATAACAGTAATGCTTGTGGGATCCCTGGAGATCATAAAATCCTAGAATGTTAAGGGGACTTCACACATAGCAAGATCATTGGCGAGATCGCTGAAACGTCACCGATTTTGTGATGCAACAGTGACCTTGCCAGCGATCTCGCTATGTGTCACACATAGCGGTGACCGGCCCCCGCTGCGATCTCGCTGATCATGCTGGAATGTTCCAGGCCATTTTTTGATCATTGGTGTCTGTCATGATTTGTAGTTTTGCCCTGTCCTGTATTTTGTATAATATGTCATTTAACTTTTCTCTGGTTGTATTTGCTGTAAATTAACCATGTCTCCTTCCCTGATGATGTACCTGGACCATACTCTAATTTAGGCTTGTGTCAACAACTAGTGGAACTTTGGCTATTGTTTCCCTAAGCAGAAGATAACCTACAATACACATCCTGTAGACTCAATGGAGCCCTTACATTGCTAGAATCTTCTGATGGACCAAACCATTGAATAGTAGGTGTGACCCCTACCCCCCTTCAGATGGGCTGATCCCAAGAGCCCTGACAATACATTCTTGTTTTAAGTTCAGTTGTGATTTGAGTGCGGACGTGGAAGAAGTCACGAACTGAGTTGAGGCCAGCTCGTGACGTCCGTGGGATTGTGTGGAATCCTGTGGACTATTGCAAGGATTATTGTCATCGTATCTGGCACAAGGACTATCGTGAGGTGCCCGGATTTGTTTCCATTGTGTGGACTTATTGTGGACTTCTCATGGACTCCAAGGACATTATGGAATTTTGACGCTGTATACTCCCTGCCTTAATAAATCTCGTTGGATCGTCCCTCGGCCTGTTGTTCCTTCTTGCTCTGTCGTATACCCCGTCACAAACTGGTGGCAGTAGTGGGAGCAGAGCAGAAGGAATGGAGGACAACGGCCCATCAACATCTGGAACCAGCACCGCAGAGTACAAGAACTGGACTGCGGTGAACCTACAAACAAAGGCCTGTGAACTGGGAGTCAGCTACAAGGGACTCTCCAAGGAGCAGCTGATTGAGGCTTTGGAAAGAGTTCGCCTGCAAGATGACGCTGAGGAAGGATTCCCACAGCAAACGGAGGAAAGACTGCAGCCGGAGGTAAATACCCAAAAAAGTCAGTGGGTTGTGTGGTACGAGGAGGAGTTGGCATTGCTCGGAGAAGAGGCTACCATAGAAGATAAGAGGGAGGCCATTCATAGAGCTCAAGAGAGGGCATTGCTGGAGAGGCAGCTCGCTGTGGAAGCAGCTAGAAGCTCCAGACAGACTGTAACTCCAGCACCCACCATGAGGGAACTCCCCAGAGTGTCCCGCAAAGACTTCAAGCCGTTTAATGAGGCTTCAGGTGACATTGAGGGCTTCTTCCAGGACTTTGAGCATCAGTGTCGATTAATGGAAGTTCCGGAAAGGGAGCGAGTCCGTCCGACGTCTGGTGGGGCTCTTAGAGGGTGGAGCGGCCGCAGCCTATAGAGCTATGGACCCTCGGTGGAACTGTGAGTATGCGGAGATTAAACAGACTATTCTAGAACATTATGCTGTGACCCCAGACACTTACAGGACCCAGTTACGTACTTTAGCCTGTGATGAGGAAGTGTCCTTCAAGATGTATGCCCACAGACTCAAACAAATATGTCATCACTGGCTGGAGGGAGAGGAGACTTTAACTTGGGACACCTTCCTCCAAGTCATCCTAAAAGAGCAGTTTTACTTCAAGTGCCCCGCTGAGATCCGGGAATGGGTGCGTGAAAGGAGACCAGCCACTGTGGAGAAAGCTGCAGCTCTAGCTGATGAGGCTCTCACCATCAAGCCTCAGTGGAAAAAACTACTACTCAGTGAGAAAAAAACTACAAGCCCCCCACCATCCCACTAGACCATCAGCTCATGGTGACCTTCGTGTGACTGTGCCTTGCATTACTCCTGCTCCACCTTCGGGACTACGACGTGGAGGAAGAATCCCAGAGCGCAGATGTTATAGATGTGGGCAGCCTGGGCATCTGCAATTCCAATGTCCAGGTGTTCGGAGGCAGGACAGCTACAGACCGCCTTTGCCTGTTCGTTATCTACAGACACCCTCACCAGGAGAAGAGCTGGATTCAGTCCCTGCAGACATTCTTCGAGGAAATGATGTGGGAAATCTTCATTGCCACTTTGTCGGTGCGGTAACCAGAAGTCAAGCCAAGAGAGCAGCAAATGTGGACGTGTACAACCCATCCATGGAAATGAGGCCACCAGAACTGCCGTCACAGCCGGTGAGTGATTCTTTTTGTGGGGACAATGTGAGTGTCACTTGGGATAAAGTTCAGTTTAGACAAGAGGTAGACACTGACCCCACCCTAGCTAGTTTTAGAGCTCGAGCTGAGATAGGGCAGTTGGGGGAGAATGGGGAAAGAATTATCAGAGAAAATGGACTTCTGTATCAGGTTACCAATGCTGACTCCCTAGATAAGCCCTGGACTTAAAGCAAACAGCTGATTGTTCCTCAGAAATACAGAATTCCCCTATTACATCTTGCTCATGACATTCCTACTGCTGGCCATCAAGGCAAAACCCGCACTGAGAGACGATTGACTCAATCTTTCTATTGGCCTGGGATTTCCCAAGCCTTAGCGCATTTCTGCCGAACTTGCGACATATGTCAGCGTAGAGGGCTACCCGGAGATCACCCAAAGGCACCCCTGCAACCGCTCCCTATAATAGAAGAACCCTTTCAAAGAGTAGCTGTTGATATCATTGGACCTCTGGCTAAACCAAGTAAATCTGGAAAGCAGTACATTCTCCCTGTTGTGGACTATGCCACCCGATATCCAGAAGCTGTGGCCATGTCAAGTATTTCTGCAGCCAAGGTGGCCAAGGCCCTGGTTACCATTTTCACCAGAGTAGGATTCCCCAGTGAGATCTTGTCAGACCAAGGCTCCCAGTTCATGTCAGAGCTGGTCCTGTGTCTGTGGTGCACCTGTGGAGTACGAGCGATCCGAACGACCCCGTATCATCCCCAAACAAATGGACTTTGTGAACGATTCAATGGCACTCTGAAGAATATGCTGAGGACCTTCACTGACAGAGATTCAAACTGGGAGAAGTACCTACCCATCTCTTGTTTGCCTATCGGGAAGTTCCCCAGGAGTCCACTGGGTTCTCCCCCTTTCAACTACTCTATGGAAGAAAGGTCCGAGGACCCTTAACCCCGCTAAAAGAATATTGGGAGGGACAAGTTGAAGATACAGGAGCCCCTGTTGTCCCTTATGTCCTAAAGCTGCGAGAAACCCTGGCTCAACTCGCTAGTTTAGCCCAGAGTCATGTGCGTATGGCTCAAACCAGACAGAAGACATGGTATGACCGTAAAGCACACTATCGGGAGTTTGTAGAAGGACAACAGGTCTTAATGATTGTTCCCCATCGGTAGAATAAACTGCAGACAACATGGGAGGGTCCCTTCCGGGTTCTCAGAAAACTAAATGATACCAATTATCTTCTTGCTTTAGATGATCAGGGGCTAAGACAAAAGACTGTCCATGTGAATATGATTAAGGAGTACCATGACCGGAACCTTCCAATGATAGCAAGCTGTCGGCTAGCTTCAGAAGACGGTCAAGAGTAAGAGGACTCCCTACCTGATCTCGTGGAAGCAGCGAGAGCCCCATCCACTGTGGAACAGGTTCCTCTGGGAGATCACCTGGATTCCTTGCAGAAAAAACAGATGCTGGGAGTGCTTCAACAGAGACGGGCTGCTTTCTCATCCCAACCAGGTCGAACCACCGTCACCCAACATCATGTGGACACTCAGGGTATCCGTCCCATACAACAGGCTACTTACCGGGTACCTGAATCTGTTCGAAACACCATGCAGCACAAACTGGAGATGTTACAGCTTGGGGTAATCCAGGCCTCGCATAGCCCTTGGGCCTCTCCTGTGGTGTTAGTACCCAAGAAGGATGGGAGTACTCGATTTTGTGTGCACTATCGACGACTAAACGACCATACCGTCAGCGATCCTTACCCAATGCCCCATATTGACGAACTTCTAGACCGACTGGCTGGGTCCCGATATGTCACTACCTTGGATCTCAGTAAGGGATGCTGGCAAATCCCTCTCACGGAGGAAGGGAGAGAATGGTCCGCTTTTATAACCCCCTTCGGTCTGTATGAATTTCTAAGCATGCCTTTTGGAATGAAGAATGCCCCGGCAACCTTCCAGAGAATGGTGGACCAGATCCTCCGGGGATGTGGTGACTTTGCTTGTGCCTACTTGGATGATATCGCCATCTTCAGCCAGACGTTGGAGGAACATCTGAATCAAGTAGCCATTAATCTTGACCTGATTCTGGCAGCCGGCCTAACCATTCGACCCGATAAATGCCAATTGGGGATAGGTGAAGTCCAGTACCTAGGGCATAGAGTAGGAGGAGGGAAGCTCCGTCCTGAACCTGCCAAAATCCAGGCTATTAGAGACTGGCCTGTACCCCAAACTAAGAAACAAGTTATGGCTTTTTTGGGCACTGCCAGTTATTACCGAAAATTTGTTTCGCATTTCAGCACTGTGGCCAAGCCTCTTACGGACCTGACCAAGAAAACGATGCCCCAGCTGGTGATCTGGACTCCAGCCTGTGATGAGGCTTTTAACCAGCTGAAGGACGCCCTGGTCTGCGACCCTGTTCTGGCTGCTCCAGATTACAAAAGGAGATTCATTGTGCAGACGGATGCCTCTGCTTATGGACTGGGAGCTGTCCTCAGCCAGGTGAATGCAGCTGGGTACTAACACCCCATCACCTACCTTAGCAGGAAACTGCTGGACCGAGAAGTGGCCTATGCAACTGTTGAAATGAAAAAGAATGGCTGTAGTGTGGGCCCCTAGGAAACTAAGGCCGTATCTGTATGGACAAGAATTCATTGTCATTACTGATCACAATCCCCTCACCTGACTGAACCGAGTCTCTGGGGACAATGGACGCTTACTGCGATGGAGTCTGGCTCTGCAGCCCTATAACTTTACCATACAGTATAGAAGAGGCAGCCAACACCAAAATGCAGATGAACTGTCCAGGCAGGTGGAGCCCTGAGTCTGGTCAGCCATGCCTGTGTGTACTTAACCAGTGACCTGTAGAGGTCCCTAGTACGTACACAAATTGGGAGGGGAAGGGATTGTCATGATTTGTAGTTTTGCCTTGTCCTGTATTTTGTATAATATGTCATTTAACTGTTCTCTGGTTGTATTTGCTGTAAATGAACCATGTCTCCTTCCCCCAATACTTTGCAATGTCTTGTGATGAACCTGGACCATAATCTAATTTAGGCTTGCGTCAACAACTAGTGGAACTTTGGCTATTGTTTCCCTAAGCAGAAGATAACCTACAATACACATCCTGTAGACTCAGTGGAGCCCTTGCATTGCTTGACTCTTCTGATGGACCAAACCATTGAATAGTAGGTGTGACCCCTACCCCCCTTCAGATGGGCTAATCCCAAGAGCCCTGACAATACATTCTTGTTTTAAGTTCAGTTGTGATTTGAGTGCGGATGTGAAGGAGTCACGAACTGAGTTGAGGCCAGCTCGTGACGTCCGTGGGATTGTGTGGAATCCTGTGGACTATTGCAAGGATTATTGTCACCGTATCTGGCACAAGGATTATCGTGAGGCGCCCGGATTTGTTTCCATTGTGTGGACTTATTGTGGACTTCTCATGGACTCCAAGGACATTATTGAATTTTGACGTTGTATGCTCCCTGCCTTAATAAATCTCGTTGGATCGTCCCTCGGCCTGTTGTCCCTTCTCGCTCTGTCATATACCCCATCACAGTGTCCTGCTGGCCAGCATGCATCGCTGTGTTTGACGCCAAAACAACAACAAGCGACCTTGTTGGCAACGCAGAACTCATGGACGCAGGCGTGAGTCGTCAGAATCGCTGCTGTGTGACAAGGTCCCAACCAACGACTGCCGAGGTCATTATATGGATGGTTGCTGCGTCGTTGAGTAGATCTGCCTGTTTGACAGCTTACTAGCGACCATGTAGCACCACACCAGCGATCCTCACCAGGTCGTATTGTTGTCGGGATCGCTGGAGCATCGCTATGTGTAACGGGATCCTTAGAGCTGGAAGGTCTCCGGGGGGTCATCCTGTCCAACCCCCTGCGGTCCCACCTGTAGGATCCGATAACACATCAGATTGTAGGTTTCGTCCCTCATTTTTCTGATGGTTTAAGCACAATGTCCGCTCTAGAAGCCGAGTCCCAGAGGATTTCTGTTCACAACAAGTCAAATTGGTTGTAAAATTGGGAATTTTTGTTCTTATTTATGTTGAACTATAAATGTTGAACTGGTGTCACCTCCTCCCCCCTCAGACAGGCGCAGTGGTCTGGAACGCCCCACATTGGAGGAGCGACACGGATTCTCTGTACAGCTGCAGCTATTGCTAATCAATCCTGTGCAAAGTGCCATGATTCATAAATTTACTCACTTACATAGCACCAACATATTCTGCAGCATTGCACAGTCATCATTATCGCTGTCCCCATTAGGGCTCACAATTTACACTCACTGTCACTTTTGAGGAAGTACGTACACACAAACACGGGGAGAACATACAAACACGTCGCAGATGTTGTCCTTGGTGGGAATTGAACCCAGGACCTCATCACTGCTGTATACAGATAACATGCACACATGTATACACACAGATATGTATACACAGAGCACATACACATGTGTACACAGAGCACATACACACACGTATGTCCATACATGTATACACAAAGCGCATACACAAACCTGTATACACAAAACATACACACGTATATACACAGATACATATGTATACACAGAGCACATACATACATGTATACACACAGTTCATAAGCATATGTATATATAGAGCACATACACACATATGTACACAGAGCACATACATACATACATGTATATATAGAGCACATGCACATACCTGTACACACATAACATACACATGTATATGTAGTGTCGGTGGTGGGGTGCCGAGCTGGGGGGGGGTGGTCCTACTTTTATACCGCGCAGAGATGACAACAGAGACACGATGGAGGCAGATTCTGGGTGCAACAGGTCCAAGTTTATTTCTTCACTTGCCGTCCGACTGACGGCACACCTCGCGGCCCTCCGTTTCCAGAGCCGCTTCTCACACCGTACACTGGAGACGTGTCTGCACACACCGTCCCCTCCTTTACTGTCGACGCTCCTGACAGTTCCGTCACTGTGGCCGCCTTAGGCCCATTAACTAACAGCGCTTCTACTGCTCAGTCGTCGTGTCACATACGGTGTCTTACACCCAGTACCTCGTCTCAACTGCAGTCCTTTCCTGTCAGGACCACCCCCCTGACGTTTCCTCTCCTCAGTCCCCTTGGTCGGATTCTCCTCAGAGCGCACAGACTGTCGTAGTCCTCCTGTCACCTGAGCTCCCCCTGGGGACTGGAACCTTCCGGAACCCTCCCTCAGTATTTATAACTCTCCCGGTTCCTTGAAACTGTCACTCTAACTGTCACCACGCCCCCCATGACCAACGGTTTCTAAAGCCCTAAGCTGCTGTCAAGTCCTTTGCTCACACTCCTCCCTGCCATCTAATGTCCACCCAAGGTACTGCACGTCCACTACACTTTCCTAGCTGTTTCCCCACTGTAATAACTGACACCTACCTACACTGTGCATCCCTTTCCTTCTTCTTCAGACTAGTCCGTCCGTCCGTCAGGTCACCTTCCCTACACTCCCCCTTCCTTTGTCCATTGTCGTCCTCGACAATCATCCCTGCCTTCGTCGTTCTGAAGCTACACCTACATCCTGTTGTCGGACCAGCTGTTGAGCCAAACCCACTATCTGCGGGGCCGAACCATACTGGGAGCACTATGCTCTGAGCAGCCTACTGCTACTCACCAGCGCGCACGCCACATGACAACATCTTTCACATTGGGCTAGGTACACCCATATTCTCTCTATGGCGTGTACCTTCCCCTACTCTCCCCTACTGTCACCTTCCACTATTCGGTACGCCATGATCGAGGTCTCTTACCTTCCAGATCATTACCAGCGCCCGCCTTCCTCCTTCAGGGGTGTCCGTGGTGTTGGGGACCTGACCTAGGACGGCTGTCTTCCTCACGTCTTCCAACTCATTTTCCTTTCTTTCAATAACATGTCATGGTCGGCGTCCCGGTCTCCCAGACCTCCTCAACTCTTAGATCCCTACCGGATCTCACACTTTCCTTTGGTCCCGCAGACCTTCCCTTACCCGGACCTGTTGCATTTTACTTTGCATATTATACATCAAACAACTTTATAATAGCACAAGTACCCCATTTTTTATAATTTTTTTTTTCATTTTCTCTTGCTTTTAAAACCAAAATATAACATAACATTGCATTTCCTCTTTCTTCCTCCCCCCCTTCCTTGGACCTGGACACTCCTCCACTTTTCCGTATCCCCGTTCTGTCAGGTAAACATATTTTCGTATATAAAGAACATAGAAAGAAGAAAGAAAGAGAGAGAGAAAATAGTTGCATCAGTTAAACAACAACAAAAACATTTTTTTCCCAAATGCAACTGTCCTAATAATCTGCACAACGGTGCAACGAACTCCTGACAGTTCAGTCCTCCTTCCGGTGGTCAGTAGTAAGGGACCCCACAACCGTGGAACTCCCAGAATGCAAGAAGTGTCCCTTTCTGCAAGTTAGTATAAACGAGCCGTCCCGGGGGTCGTGCAGCCGCCATGCCAGCCTCTCCCTTCTCATGGAGCAGGTTCCAGACTTCCTGCCCCCTGGCCCTCTTCTTCTCTATAACTCCTGCGACCCAAACAGAGGGTCCGGCACGAGCCCTGGAGTCCGGTGGGCGGGACTTAACCGAGGAAGGGCGTGGATCAGAGGCGGCCGATGATTCCTGCGGCTCAACAGCCACTGGGGCCAGGTGGCAAATGGGGACAAACGGGTCCTCGGAGGCTGGAATCACAGGGCCCACTAAGTCAGCTGCAGTCGACTCCAGCAGTGGCATAACCGCGGCCTCAGGACAGGCTGCATCCACTACTTCCAATGGAGCCGGAGTAACGGCCGGTTCCAACGACGCAGCTGCTATCAGCAGGGGGAACGCAACAGCGTCTTCTTTGGATGACTTCCACACTGGAGGCTCCAGGCGGGGTACCTCTGGGACTTGAGCAGGGGCCTCGCTCAACTCTGCATACACCACCGGGCCCGATGTACCAAGGCCTTCCAGTGTGCAGGGGGCAGCGTGCTGCGGCGGAATGATGAGGGCCGCTGGCGGAGGCACTGGTGGTGCCGGGGGTACTCTCACCTTCCCCGGCGCTGTGGCCTCCATCACATCAATACGCAGCTTCACCCGCAGCCTCCGTCCCTCGCTCCACTGTCCCGCGGGTTTTTCCCCTAAACTCGGGGGCTCCGCTGAGAAGTCCTCTGCTGGTATTGGTGGCGGCCGTTCTCGCTGACTCCGCTCAGGCTCCGCTCCCCAGCTCAGCATCCCGCTGCTCTCCCGTGGCTCTGAGGGCGACTTCTGGCACAGCTCCATCCCCTGCCGCCACTGCCACTCTAGGCGGCCGATGCCCCGACACCTGCAGAGTCTCATACCGTCCGTTGGGCAGCACTCGAATGGCATCAGACAGCCGCAGCCAAGTTTTTCTTCTGTGCCACTCCCTCTGTGAGGTGAGGTGTCGGCAGGCCTCTCCACCATCCTGTCAGGGTCCAATATATGGAAGCGTCGATTTCCAGGCACATACTGCTTCCTTTTGGGGTACGTTGGAGGGGGTCCCAGTCCATTCAACACGGCTGCAAACACCCGGACCTCTCCTCTGCGCTGAAGCAACACCGCCATACTGCACAGTACCTGGTACCGCCCCGGATTCTCTGCTGGCCACACAGATCCGCCACAGCGCTTCCAATTTGTATTCCACAGGTAATTGTAATCCAAACAGAGTAGTCCAAGTCCTTTTCCATTCTTTGAGGCAGGCCTGCCGCAGAAGATGGGGTATTAGCGGCGGCGATCCTGCCGACTACGCCAAATGTAGTGTCGGTGGTGGGGTGCCGAGCTGGGGGGGGTGGTCCTACTTTTATACCGCGCAGAGATGACAACAGAGACACGATGGAGGCAGATTCTGGGTGCAACAGGTCCAAGTTTATTTCTTCACTTGCCGTCCGACTGACGGCACACCTCGCAGCCCTCCGTTTCCAGAGCCGCTTCTCACACCGTACACTGGAGACGTGTCTGCACACACCGTCCCCTCCTTTACTGTCGACACTCCTGACAGTTCCGTCACTGTGGCCGCCTTAGGCCCATTAACCAACAGCGCTTCTACTGCTCAGTCATCGTGTCACATACGGTGTCTTACACCCAGTACCTCGTCTCAACTGCGGTCCTTTCCTGTCAGGACCACCCCCCTGACGTCCTCTCTCCTCAGTCCCCTTGGTCGGATTCTCCTCAGGGCACACAGACTGTCGTAGTCCTCCTGTCACCTGAGCTCCCCCTGGGGACTGGAACCTTCTGGAACCCTCCCTCAGTATTTATAACTCTCCCGGTTCCTTGAAACTGTCACTAACTGTCACCACGCCCCCCATGACCAACGGTTTCTAAAGCCCTAAGCTGCTGTCAAGTCCTTTGCTCACACTCCTCCCTGCCATCTAATGTCCACCCAAGGTACTGCACGTCCACTACACTTTCCTAGCTGTTTCCCCACTGTAATAACTGACACCTACCTACACTGTCCATCCCTTTCCTTCTTCTTCAGACTAGTCCGTCCGTCCGTCAGGTCACCTTCCCTACATATACACACAGATACATATGTATACACAGAGCACATACACACATGTGTACACAGAGCACATACATACATGTGTACACAGAGCACATACATACATGTGTACACAGAGCACATACACATGTATACACAGAGCACATACATGTGTACACAGAGCACATACATACATGTGTACACAGAGCACACACACATGTATACACAGAGCACATACATACATGTGTACACAGAGCACACACACTTGTATACACAGAGCACATACATACATGTATACACAGAGCACATACATACATGTATACACAGAGCACATACATACATGTATACACAGAGCACATACATACATGTGTACACAGAGCACACACACATGTATACACAGAGCACATACATACATGTGTACACAAAGCACACACACATGTATACACAGAGCACATACATACATGTGTACACAGAGCACACACACATGTATACACAGAGCACATACATACATGTGTACACAAAGCACACACACATGTATACACAGAGCACATACATACATGTGTACACAAAGCACACACACTTGTATACACAGAGCACATACATACATGTATACACAGAGCACATACATACATGTATACACAGAGCACATACATACATGTGTACACAGAGCACACACACATGTATACACAGAGCACATACATACATGTGTACACAGAGCACACACACTTGTATACACAGAGCACATACATACATGTATACACAGAGCACATACACACATGTATACACAGAGCACATACATACATGTGTACACAGAGCACACACACATGTATACACAGAGCACATACATACATGTGTACACAAAGCACACACACATGTATACACAGAGCACATACATACATGTGTACACAAAGCACACACACATGTATACACAGAGCACATACATACATGTATACACAGAGCACATACATACATGTATATACACAGAGCACATACACACATGTATACACAGAGCACATACACACATGTATACACAGAGCACACACACATGTATACACAGAGCACATACATACATGTGTACACAGAGCACACACACATGTATACACAGAGCACATACATACATGTGTACACAAAGCACACACACTTGTATACACAGAGCACATACATACATGTATACACAGAGCACATACATACATGTGTACACAGAGCACACACACATGTATACACAGAGCACATACATACATGTGTACACAAAGCAAACACACATGTATACACAGAGCACATACATACATGTGTACACAGAGCACATACACACATGTATACACAGAGCACATACACACATGTATACACAGAGCACATACACACATGTATACACAGAGCACATACATACATGTGTACACAGAGCACATACACACATGTGTACAGAGTACATACACACATGTGTACACAGAGCACATACATATGTGTGCACAGAGAACATACTCACATGTGTACACAGAGCACATACACACATGTGTACAGAGTACATACACACATGTGTACACAGAGCACATACATATGTGTGCACAGAGCACATACACACATGTGTACACAGAGCACATACACACATGTGTACACAGAGCACACACATACATGTGTACACAAAGCACAAACACACATGTACACAGAGCACATACATACATGTGTACACAGAGCACATACACACATGTGTACACAGAGCACATACATACATACATGTGTACACAGAGCACATGTGTACACAGAGTACATACACACATGTGTTCACAGAGCACATACACATGTGTACACAGAGCACATACACACATGTGTACACAAAGCACAAACACACATGTACACAGAGCACATACATACATGTGTACACAGAGCACATACACACATGTGTACACAGAGCACATACATACATACATGTGTACACAGAGCACATGTGTACACAGAGTACATACACATGTGTTCACAGAGCACATACACACATGTGTTCACAGAGCACATACACATGTGTACACAGAGCACATACACACATGTGTACACAAAGCACATACACACGTGTACACAGAGCACATACATACATGTGTACACAGAGCACATACACACATGTGTACACAGAGCACATACACACATGTGTACACAGAGCACATACACACGTGTAGACAGAGCACATACATATATGTGTACACAAAGCACATACACACATGTGTACACAGAGCACATACACACATGTGTACACAGAGCACATACATACATGTGTACACAAAGCACATACACACGTGTACACAGAGCACATACATACATGTGTACACAGAGCACATACATACATGTATACACAGAGCACATACACACATGTGTACACAGTGCACATACATGCATGTATACACAGAGCACATACTCACATGTGTACACAGAGCACATACTCACATGTGTACACAGAGCACATACTCACATGTGTACACAGATCACATGCACACATGTGTACACAGAGCACATACACACATGTGTACAGAGTACATACACACACATGTGTACACAGAGCACATACATACATGTGTAAAGAGAGCACATACATACATGTGTGCACAGAGCACATACACACATGTGTACACAGAGCACATACACACATGTGTACACGGAGCACATACATATGTGTGCACAGAGAACATACTCACATGTGTACACAGAGCACATACATACATGTGTACAGAGTACATACACACATGTGTACACAGAGCACATACATACATGTGTAAAGAGAGCACATACACACATGTGTGCACAGAGCACATACACACATGTGTACACGGAGCACATACACACATGTATACACAGAGCACATACACACATGTATACACAGAGCACATACATACATGTGTACACAAAGCACATACACACATGTGTACAGAGTACATACACACATGTGTACACAGAGCACATACATATGTGTGCACAGAGCACATACATATGTGTGCACAGAGAACATACTCACATGTGTACACAGAGCACATACACACATGTGTACAGAGTACATACACACATGTGTACACAGAGCACATACATATGTGTGCACAGAGCACATACACACATGTGTACACAGAGCACATACACACATGTGTACACAGAGCACATACATACATGTGTACACAGAGCACATACACACATGTGTACACAGAGCACATACATACATACATGTGTACACAGAGCACATGTGTACACAGAGTACATACACACATGTGTTCACAGAGCACATACACATGTGTACACAGAGCACATACACACATGTGTACACAAAGCACAAACACACATGTACACAGAGCACATACATACATGTGTACACAGAGCACATACACACATGTGTACACAGAGCACATACATACATACATGTGTACACAGAGCACATGTGTACACAGAGTACATACACACATGTGTTCACAGAGCACATACACACGTGTACACAGAGCACATACACACATGTGTACACAAAGCACATACACACGTGTACACAGAGCACATACATACATGTGTACACAGAGCACATACACACATGTGTACACAGAGCACATACACACATGTGTACACAGAGCACATACATACATGTGTACACAAAGCACATACACACGTGTAGACAGAGCACATACACACATGTGTACACAGAGCACATACACACATGTGTACACAGAGCACATACATACATGTGTACACAAAGCACATACACACGTGTACACAGAGCACATACATACATGTATACACAGAGCACATACATACATGTGTACACAGAGCACATACATACATGTATACACAGAGCACATACACACATGTGTACACAGTGCACATACATGCATGTATACACAGAGCACATACTCACATGTGTACACAGAGCACATACTCACATGTGTACACAGAGCACATACTCACATGTGTACACAGATCACATGCACACATGTGTACACAGAGCACATACACACATGTGTAAAGAGAGCACATACATACATGTGTGCACAGAGCACATACACACATGTGTACACAGAGCACATACACACATGTGTACACGGAGCACATACATATGTGTGCACAGAGAACATACTCACATGTGTACACAGAGCACATACATACATGTGTACAGAGTACATACACACATGTGTACACAGAGCACATACATACATGTGTAAAGAGAGCACATACATACATGTGTGCACAGAGCACATACACACATGTGTACACGGAGCACATACACACATGTGTAAAGAGAGCACATACATACATGTGTACACAGAGCACATACATACATGTGTACACAGAGCACATACACACATGTGTAAAGAGAGCACATACATACATGTGTACACAGAGCACATACATCCATGTGTAAAGAGAGCACATACACACATGTGTACACAGAGCACATACACACATGTGTAAAGGTAGCTCATACATATGGGACGGCTGTGGGGTACTCGGTACCGGGCCGGTGTCAGGGGAATGTGTCACAGCGGCGGTGACCCGGTCCGTGGCCCTGGGCGCCCAAATCAATGGTGGTTTGTGATATAGTTTATGTGATAGTTCGGGATGCCACCTGTGGTGTTTGGCAAGCAAGATGTTAAGCCAACGCTGCGTGCAGATCCTCTGGGGCTGATGGTGTGTTGCAGCATGGATGGTGTAGCTCCCCACAGGTGGAGCTGTAACCCTAGGGCAGTGTAATTGCAATAGATGAGGATAGGCGCAGGCGGTGCGAGGAATGCTGGTACCCAGATGTAGCGGTGCTGATGGTGTTGGCGCACAAATGAATGGAAGACACCAGGGCTTGCCGTTCCAAAGCTTTACTCACAGTTTGTGGTACACACTGGTGCCTGCCTCCGTGCCGTGTCCTCCGGGGCAGAGACTCAATCAACCTCCCGGCCAAGTCAGGGTTCTCCTCTCCAACACTCCGCCAACATGTACCTTTCCTGAACGACTCTTCAATTGCGCCTTTTAGTGTGAAGAGCTCCAGTACCGTGGTACTCTGAAGTTCCTCCTGTCAGATGTTCCTAACAACTCTACTTGTATGGCAGACAGCTGTAGCCTCTCTCGGGGACTCCCTTCTCTGGAGTCCTGGCTCTCTATTCATTTGCTGTTGTGCCCCAAGTCTTAGATGGGAGTAGTGCATTTACAGCCAACTACTCCACTGGTGTCTGCTGCAGAACCATAAGTGTCCATACAACCTCGGGGACCGGGTCCCGGCCTTGCGCTGAGAACCTATAGGCAGGGTTCCTCTTCCAACCCACGTCTCCTCTCTGTTCTCCTACTCCTTCATTCCATACTGATCCTTCTCTCTCTTATGAAAACTTAGGTTGCAGTTCTACGTCTTTCTCCTTCTGTTCCTTTCCCGTGCCAGCTGGCTCAGGTCACTGAGGCAGCTGCAGCACTCCTTCCTCCATCCCTTCTTCCAGGGATCCTCACTCCTATCTGACTGTCTTCTTACCCGCCTGACCTTCTGCCAGGCTGAACCCGTAATTCTAAACCTTCCAAACCTTTTATATGAATCTCAACTCCACCCACCTCCCAGCACATCTCGTGTTACGAAGCAAGGACCCACGAAAGGTGCTCTGCTACCCTCTAAGTATGGAGCCGCAATATGGTCCTGCTGAACTATCCTGTGTGTGGGATGCAGGTGTTGGAGTGTGGAAAGGAGTTCCCAACTTACCTAGGTGGTGGGGCACTACACCTTAGGAGAAGGTGCAGTACCTTTGTGGCGACTGAGCCTCAGGGGCGCCACATACCCCCCATTGAACACAGCACGTCCACAAGTTGCAATGTAACAAAGTAGACAGCAAAGAAACATACACAAATTTTGTAATGCATAACAAACTTTTCTTATACTAATCTTCCTAGTATAGGAGGTACTCATCTTGAACGTTACAAACAATTCTATCTTAAATTCTATCTAAAATTTTTAATTCTAAGTGCAATTCTTAATTCAAAGTGCTATTCTCTGTAACACATTTTTCTCTCTTCCTCTAGACGCAAGACGCTGATCGCAAGTACCTGGTCTGTCACCTCTCACTTTCAAATCTTTATTCATATCACTCATCTCTACATCAGACATTCCTAATTCTTCTATAAAAGCCATTTCTCAGTTACTAATACTCTTATAAAACACATTATCAACAATAAAACATTTCAAAGATTTTTGTAAGTGCTGGACACCGCTCCCAGCCGGGATCTCTTGCAGTGTTCTTTGAGGTAGACATCATGTTCGAAAAGTGTCCATGCAAAACATCATCTTCGCAAAGTGTCCTTATGTAAAACATTATCTTCGCAAAGTGTCTTTTATATGTAAAACCAAGAGAGGGCACCTAAAGAGGTGCAACTATTTACAAGTAAGAGTTTTTGGATCACTCCAAGTTCATGATCGCTAGTTCAAAATTGAAGAACGCCACCAATAAACAGGGCAACTCGGGGAAAAACAAAACCATGATATGCAAAAAAAAAAGGCACAACTGGTGCAACAAACCCTCCTGGGTAACGAGAGTTACTGTAAATTTCTAATTGTGGTCCCCTTCTTGGGTTCTGGAAGCCAAACTGGGACTGTCCTCATGTTCAAGGTAGTCATTGACAATCTTTAAGTATTCTTCTTCCCAAGGTGTCAAGCCAGGGATCTTTGGTTTGGGCTGCCGGACTGGAGCTGATGCAAGAGCAGCCTGGTTCCTGGGAGCAGGTACCTGAGCAGTCGGGGTGGCAACGGTGGGTGGAGGGGCAGCAACAGGTCGCTTCGGCTTGTACCTATCAATAAGCTCTCCTGGAATACGACGTACATTCAGGGCATACCATCCCCTGAGCCCCTCATGCCGGGTGAATGTCACATATTCCCCAGGCTGCAGGTCTCTGTCAGGATGTCCCTTCGTCAGATGTGACTCGACATCCCTCCTGTTAAAGAACAAGTCACTGATTCTCTTGGCGTCTGCAATAAATCCAAAACCCCTCTCCTTGTTCACATTCAGCACTTGCCACCATCCAGCTGCATCCGGGGGCCGTAATGACCAGCACGGGCCCTCTCCTTGCGGTCCAGTTCTGGGTCTCGTATCGCTAGCCGGCGCTGCTCCCTCTCCCGGTATTCAGCTGCCAGCTGCCGGATAGTGGCCAGACATCCTGCCCAGTTCTCTTCTTCCTCCCGCTCTTCCCGGTACCTGCTCTCTCCCACGGGACTAGCATCCCGGTCCCCGACCAGATCCAGTACGACCTGGCCAGCCGCTGCATCCGCGGTACACCCCAGGGCCTTCCCAGGTGGAGGGACATCTGACATACCTGGGGCCTCCTGGCGGTGCGGCCTCTGATCCGGTGCAGGCTTGATCACCGGAATGGTCGGTCCGGGTGCTGGCGGTGGTGGTGCCGATGGCGGTTCCGGGTCCGCGGGGGCCTCGGTAGGGTCATGCGCAACCGCGACAGTTCCAGGCAATAGCGTGGCTTCAGCTCCCGGGGTCTCTTCTGGGTGGGCCGCGACCAGCTGTATGGACAGTTGGGAGATATAGACCGGCGCCGCCTGAGGATAGTCCGGTGCAGCGGTGGAATGGGTACCGCAGGCATAGGCCCCTCCCGGGCATGTTGCCGGTTCAGCCTCTCCAAGGCCTTCTGTCTCAGCTGCAGCCGGGTGGTCAGCTCAACTATCTCCTCCTCCAGCTGCCGGCGGTTCATCTCTTAGATCGGGTCGGAGCCTTCAGCCATGGTGCCAGGGAGATCCGTTTCCCCGCGCTCCACAGGCCTCCTTCCCTCACTTTCCAAAATGGCGTTCTGGCGTTCTTCTTCCTGCCTCGGCCCCTTTCCCGCCACTGGCTTTTTCTGCCCCTCCTTCCTGGGGCGGCGTCTTCTTCCAGCGCCTCCATACCAAGCCAGTATATGAACCCCTCGGGGGGTGGGCCATGTTGCTGTCACATAGTAATTCAGGCAGGGAAGGCCCAATACTCTTCGCGGTCGTTTCCTAGGACCTCCCATCTCTTCACGTCCTTCTTCTCCGCGCCAGCGGCCATTTCTAATGTCCATTTTACAGTCTATTAAATTAGGTCTTCTGCATTTTCAAAAGTTCAAAGTCTCACAAATTTCAGGCGCACAGAACCCGTTGGTATCGGGTCTCGTCATCCTGTTCGTGACGCTAAAAATTGGGTTGCCCTCCCAGGGCTGTGGGGTACTCGGTACCGGGCCGGTGTCAGGGGGAAATGTGTCACCGCGGCGGTGACCCGGTCCGTGGCCCTGGGCACCCAATATCAATGGTGGTTTGTGATATAGTTTATTTGATAGTTTGTGACACCACCTGTGGTGTTTGGCAAGCAAGATGTTAAGCCAACGCTGCGTGCAGGTCCTCTGGGGCTGATGGTGTGTTGCAGCATGGATGGTGTAGCTCCCCACAAGTGAAGCTGTAACCCCAGGGCAGTGTAGTTGCAATAGATGAGGATAGGCGCAGGCGGTGTGAGGAATGCTGGTACCCAGATGTAGCGGTGCTGACGGTGTTGGCGCACAAATAAATGGAAGACACCAGGGCTTGCAGTTCCAAAGCTTTACTCACAGTTCGTGGTACACACTGGTGCCTGCCTCCGTGCCGTGTCCTCCGGGGCAGAGACTCAATCAACCTCCCGGCCAAGTCAGGGTTCTCCTCTCCAACACTCCGCCAACATGTACCTTTCCTGAATGACTCCTCTATTGCGTCTTAAGGTGTGAAGAGCTCCAGTACTGTGGTACTCTGGAGTTCCTCCTGTCAGATGTTCCTAACAACTCTACTTGTATGACAGACAGCTGTAGCCTCTCTCGGGGACTCCTTTCTCCACAGTCCTGGCTCTCTATTCAGCTGCTGTTGTGCCCCAAGTCTTAGATGGGAGTAGTGCATTTACAGCCAACTACTCCACCGGTGTCTGCTGCAGAACCATAAGTGTCCATACAACCTCGGAGACCGGGCCCCGGCCTTGCACTGAGAACCTATAGGCAGGGCTCCTCTTCCAACCCACGTCTCCTCTCTGTTCTCCTACTCCTTCGTTCCGTACTGATCCTTCTCTCTCTTATGGAAGCTTTGGTTGCAGTTCTACGTCTTTCTCCTTCTGTTCCTTTCCCGTGCCAGCTGGCTCAGGTCACTGAGGCAGCTGCAGCACTCCTTCCTCCATCCCTTCTTCCAGGGATCCTCACTCCTATCTGACTGTCTTCTTACCCGCCTGACCTTCTGCCAGACTGAACCCGTAACTCTAAACCTTCCAAACCTTTTATATATCTCAACTCCACCCACCTCCCAGCACATCTCGTGTTACGAAGCAAGGACCCACGAAAGGTGCTCTGCTACCCTCAAAGCATGGAGCCGCAATGGGGTCAGTGCTGAACTATCCTGTGTGTGGGGTGCAGGTGTTGGAGTGTGGAAAGGAGTTCCCAACTTACCTAGGCGGTGGGGCACTACACCTTAGGAGAAGGTGCAGTACCTCTGTGGCGACTGAGCCTCAGGGGTGCCACACATACATGTGTACACAGAGTACATACACACATGTGTAAAGAGAGCACATACACACATGTGTACACAGAGCACATACACACGTGTACACAGAGCACATACACACATGTGTACACAGAGCACATACACACGTGTACACAGAGCACATACACACATGTGTAAAGAGAGCACATACACACATGTGTACACAGAGCACATACACACATGTGTACACAGAGCACATACACACGTGTACACAGAGCACATACAGACATGTGTACACAGAGCACATACAGACATGTGTACACAGAGCACATACACACGTGTACACAGAGCACATACACACATGTGTACACAGAGCACATACAGACATGTGTACGCAGAGCACATACAGACGTGTACACAGAGCACATACACACGTGTACACAGAGCACATACACACATGTGTACGCAGAGCACATACAGACATGTGTACGCAGAGCACATACAGACATGTGTACGCAGAGCACATACACACATGTGTACGCAGAGCACATACACACATGTGTACACAGAGCACATACACACATGTGTACACAGAGCACATACACACATGTATACACAGAGCACATACATACATGTGTACACAGAGCACATACAGACGTGTACACAGAGCACATACAGACGTGTACACAGAGCACATACACACGTGTACACAGAGCACATACACACATGTATACACAGAGCACATACATACATGTGTACACAGAGCACATACAGACGTGTACACAGAGCACATACACACGTGTACACAGAGCACATACACACGTGTACACAGAGCACATACACACGTGTACGCAGAGCACATACACACATGTGTACGCAGAGCACATACAGACGTGTACACAGAGCACATACAGACGTGTACACAGAGCACATACATACATGTGTACACAGAGCACATACACACATGTATACACAGAGCACATACATACATGTGTACACAGAGCACATACAGACGTGTACACAGAGCACATACAGACGTGTACACAGAGCACATACACACGTGTACACAGAGCACATACACACGTGTACGCAGAGCACATACACACGTGTACGCAGAGCACATACACACATGTGTACGCAGAGCACATACACACATGTGTACACAGAGCACATACACACATGTGTACACAGAGCACATACACACATGTGTACACAGAGCACATACACACATGTATACACAGAGCACATACAAACGTGTACACAGAGCACATACAGACGTGTACACAGGGCACATACACACATGTGTACACAGAGCACATACACACATGTGTACACAGAGCACATACACACATGTGTACACAGAGCACATACACACGTGTACACAGAGCACATACACACATGTGTACGCAGAGCACATACAGACATGTGTACGCAGAGCACATACAGACATGTGTACGCAGAGCACATACACACATGTGTACGCAGAGCACATACACACATGTGTACGCAGAGCACATACACACATGTGTACACAGAGCACATACACACATGTGTACACAGAGCACATACACACATGTATACACAGAGCACATACATACATGTGTACACAGAGCACATACAGACGTGTACACAGAGCACATACACACGTGTACACAGAGCACATACACACGTGTACACAGAGCACATACACACATGTATACACAGAGCACATACATACATGTATACACAGAGCACATACAGACGTGTACACAGAGCACATACACACGTGTACACAGAGCACATACATACATGTGTACACAGAGCACATACACACATGTATACACAGAGCACATACATACATGTGTACACAGAGCACATACAGACGTGTACACAGAGCACATACAGACGTGTACACAGAGCACATACACACGTGTACGCAGAGCACATACACACGTGTACGCAGAGCACATACACACATGTGTACGCAGAGCACATACATGTGTACGCAGAGCACATACACACATGTGTACACAGAGCACATACACACGTGTACACAGAGCACATACACACATGTGTACACAGAGCACATACACACATGTGTACACAGAGCACATACACACGTGTACACAGAGCACATACATACATGTGTACACAGGGCACATACACACATGTGTACACAGAGCACATACACACATGTGTACACAGAGCACATACACACATGTGTACACAGAGCACATACACACATGTGTACACAGAGCACATACAGACGTGTACACAGAGCATATACAGACGTGTACACAGAGCACATACAGACGTGTACACAGAGCACATACAGACGTGTACACAGAGCACATACAGACATGTGTACACAGAGCACATACAGACATGTGTACACAGAGCACATACACACGTGTACACAGAGCACATACAGACGTGTACACAGAGCACATACAGACGTGTACACAGAGCACATACACACATGTGTACACAGAGCACATACAGACATGTGTACACAGAGCACATACACACATGTGTACACAGAGCACATACAGACATGTGTACGCAGAGCACATACAGACATGTGTACACAGAGCACATACACACGTGTACACAGAGCACATACACACATGTGTACGCAGAGCACATACAGACATGTGTACGCAGAGCACATACAGACATGTGTACGCAGAGCACATACACACATGTGTACACAGAGCACATACACACATGTGTACACAGAGCACATACACACATGTATACACAGAGCACATACATACATGTGTACACAGAGCACATACAGACGTGTACACAGAGCACATACAGACGTGTACACAGAGCACATACACACATGTGTACGCAGAGCACATACAGACATGTGTACGCAGAGCACATACACACATGTTTACACAGAGCACATACACACATGTGTACACAGAGCACATACACACATGTGTACACAGAGCACATACACACATGTGTACACAGAGCACATACAGACGTGTACACAGAGCACATACACACATGTGTACACAGAGCACATACACACATGGGTACACAGAGCACATACACACATGTGTACACAGAGCACATACACACATGGGTACACAGAGCACATACACACATGTGTACACAGAGCACATACACACATGTATACACAGAGCACATACACACATGGGTACACAGAGCACATACACACATGGGTACACAGAGCACATACACACATGTGTACACAGAGCACATACACACATGGGTACACAGAGCACATACACACATGGGTACACAGAGCACATACACACATGTGTACACAGAGCACATACACACATGGGTACACAGAGCACATACACACATGGGTACACAGAGCACATACACACATGTGTACACAGAGCACATACACACATGTGTACACAGAGCACATACAGACGTGTACACAGAGCACATACACACATGTGTACACAGAGCACATACACACATGGGTACACAGAGCACATACACACATGTGTACACAGAGCACATACACACATGGGTACACAGAGCACATACACACATGTGTACACAGAGCACATACACACATGTATACACAGAGCACATACACACATGGGTACACAGAGCACATACACACATGTGTACACAGAGCACATACACACATGGGTACACAGAGCACATACACACATGGGTACACAGAGCACATACACACATGGGTACACAGAGCACATACACACATGGGTACACAGAGCACATACACACATGGGTACACAGAGCACATACACACATGGGTACACAGAGCACATACACACATGTGTACACAGAGCACATACATACATGTGTACACAGAGCACATACACACATGTGTACACAGAGCACATACACACATGTGTACACAGAGCACATACACACATGTGTACACAGAGCACATACATACATGTATACACAAAGCACATACACACACGTATATACACACACATGTATACACAGAGCACTCTCACATGTTAGTACACATCCATACACACACGTATACACATCACACATGTTTGTGAAGCTAAGGTAGTGGACGACCCCTTTAATCCTAATTCCGATGTTAGTTTTTCATGTATGAGCACTGTCAGTGTATTTCATAGACAGAATGCCGTATAGTCTATGGGACTGTTCACATAGAGCATTTTTTTGTTGGACTGAGTGGTCGCGCAAGATTCTGGAGACACGACCGATTCTCATCCGAGTGTAAAATTACCAATGCAAGTCTATGGGCTCTTGAATTGAAAAAATTGGAGAACACTCTGACGCCATCCGCGAGCTGTCCGTTTTTCATGGACTGGTTGATACGAGAAGCTGACAATAAGTGCAGCGGTTTTTTTTCTTCCAAGTTAAACTAATGAAACTTGACCAAACTCTAATGGTAGAAATTGACACGGCCCAAACTCTGATCGAAAACACTGGCGGAATCTGGAACGTTTTTCTTGTGCAAGAAAATCACTGATATCCGAATAAGCTCAGATATGGTCTATGTCTGTAAGGACACCAGCTGCAGCAGGAGCCTCCCCCCACTGTCTCATGGACCCGGATTCATTGGGGTGAGTGCATTGTCCAGATTCTGGTGCATTTGTATTTGTGCCCAGTATCAGCCTCTGACAACCACTGAGAACATTGCAAATCAAGAGGAACAAAACCCATGTAAGTGTGGTCTGATAATGTGCACAGGAAGGACAATCATCACCCTCATCACTATCATCATCATCATTATTCCTGCTACCATCATCTCATCACGATTCATCACACATCACCTTCACGAGATCAAAGTCCTCAACATTATTCATCATTCTCCATCGTCTCATAAGCATCATTCCCACCATCCTCTTCACCATCATTATTCTTATCATCACCCCCAACATGTACCATCACCGTGCATTCTCCTCCTCTTCATCATTGTCCTTATTTATCTTATCATCACCCTCCTCATTACCAGCCTCATTGTTCTTCTTACCATCATCCATCATTTTTTCTCTATCTTCTCTCGATCCTCATCATCTTATTACGTGCTATAATCACACCACCCATCATCATGGCCTTCATCATCCTTCATGTTACCATCATCATGTCTCCTCACCATCATCAGTATCATTGATCATAGTCCTCACGTTATGATACTTATCATCTCCCCTATTTACTGTCCTCCTCTCTTTATGATGTGTAATCATCTTCCTCCTTCTCATCATCACCATCCCCCATATTTACCATCATCAGTCAGTTTTTATAAAAAAAACAAGAAATATTTTCAGCTTCTAAGTTTATTTGTAACTTTGTATCTCTGGGAATAATTCCCTGCTCCCTTGTATCACCTTGTGTCTGACAATGAGAAGTAACGTTATTCCTGAGATGTCAGCGCAGTGTCTGATTCCACCAGTGGAGATCTTCCCTTCTCATCGATTTCAGTTCCATTTTGGGTCTGGGCCTTTCTCCCGATTACAGAACACCCCCCCGGCGGACAACGCTTCTTCGTCCACGGTTTTCTACTAGACCTCTTCACACGGACGTCCTGGAAGGGAACAGAGCAATGAAGCACCGAAGACATGGAGAAGTTCAGTAGAGCAGGGTCCACCTGTCCTTCCTCCCCTTTTACTGGTCAGTTTTACTACTTTAGCTTGTCATTAGTCAGCTACGGTGGTCAGAGAAGAGCTTTGTTTGCCATGTCATTCCCCCAGCTCCCATGGATTATACTCATGTTCCATCCTGTGTCTCCATCTATAGATTTTACCGCCCCCTCCATGCACAGATTCGCCCTTTCTCCATTGTCACTGGTATTGTGTCAGCCATTCCTGATTCATAAAGTACAGTTACTGGGGTCCTGCAGACCCTGGATCCTCTTCTCCTAGCAGAGGCAAACTCTTCCATTAGGGCCTTCCTTCTCCAGCCTTGTACCAGAGAAGTGCAGTGATAGTGTATGAGCGACCAGATCCCGTCCATGTACCATTGCGGCTTGCACAATGTTGGACACGATCGGTGATTGGTTTCAGGGTAATCTTAGGTCAGATCTGCAGTAACTGAGGATGGATCCTTCCTGGAGCTAAGCGCCAGAAATTAGAGTCTCTTTACACCAATTGGTCTCTCTCCACATGGAGAAATGTTACCTCTTAGAGCCACTGTCAAAGGCCTCTCACCCAGCCAAATAATTTCTCCTGCTTTGCACTGATGAGGAGCAAGCACACTGAAACACTTGTCTGCAAATAAAGTTTCCGGTTTGGCTTTTTATTTTAAAGGGGTTGTCCAGTATAAAACTACAAGTTTTCCAGCCACTTTATATGACTGCAGACTTGTGAATAGTCTCATCGCATGCACTACGCACTGTGCGAATTCTCCAGGAACGGCGGTCACATTGGCGATTTGCATACTCCCCGCCACAACCTGACTAGATGTGAACGGCTTCGCTCAGTGCGAGTGCATTGAGGGACCCTGGAACCAGTCTAGTTGTATTGTGGCTGGGTGTATGCACTTGAGGTCACGTGACTGCCATGCCCGGAGCTGACGCCGGAGAATCGTCACAGTATGCAATTTGTGTGATAAAAGGATTCACAAATTTGCCATCACATAACCGCAAACATCGTTTTAAACAAAAGGAGAAACGTTACCCCTTAGACCTGCAGAAATAAGAATCCTGACATTCCTGGCAGAAACCAATAATTACTGCATGTGTTACCTCTGCAAGCGACACAGATGGTGACGGATGAGGGAGACTGACAAGAAAAAGCAGCAACGTGCAGAAGATCACAGTGTCTTCTACTAGATCCTCTGAAGATCAAGGTGCATGAACCCAGAGCTATGGGACCATCAGAAAAACTAGTACAAAATGCAGGAAACATTGAGGGGATATTCACTGTAAACGCTGCTTTACCTTGGTCTGAGTTATGCACAGTATGTCCTCAGGGTTCTCATCACTCAGATCCACAGAACAAATCTTCACATCCTGCAAAAAAAGATACAGGAAATATCAGCTGTCAAGCGTATTAATCGGTAATATACAACTTCTCAGTCCTGAAAATAATACAAGTCCTGGTTCATAATGTTCCCGTATCAAGGCTTCCAGCTAAACCCCCAAAAATGGGATTCAGATGGATCCCCCAATAGACCTCCAGAAGAGGCATTCTGGGGCAGAGATAGGATCTGGCTTGGCTCTGGGATTGATGGGAGGATACAGGTGCTCGGCCCAATGGTAGAGGCAATCCTGCATTCAGTATTAGCAGGACGCGGTCACATAGTGTTTGCGTCTGCATGTCGGCCACGGCATACGTGCACCTGTGCATTAATTACAGGCTATGCGAGCGCTGGACGATATTTTCGTGCATTGGGTAGTGGGGTTGGGTGTCTGCCCCCCTAACATTTTCGCACACTGCGTTCCTAATGCATTTTTTTCCATGACTTTCCAAACATGTGATGAAATTGTTGTGTTTTTACTGTGTTTTTGGAAAATCACAGCTAAAAAAAAGGAATAAAACATTAGGAACGCAGCGTGTAATTACTGCCTAAGGGTTTGTGCACACAAAGTTTCTTGAGCTCCTCTGCTTCAAAAAAACTCCTGAAAAATTGCTGAAAACTAAAACGTTTGAAAGAGTTTTCCTGCTCATTTGCTGTTCATATGCAAAAGAGAAAACTAAACAAGAACGTGAGGTCATTTCTGTGATGATAAAAACTCCAAACTAAATGATGTTCTCGGCTGCACAGCGCTTTGGAGAAAATACAAAAAGTTCCAAAACTTCTTCAGGAAAAGAGAAACTTTTCCAAAAAGTCCCGTAAGAAGGAGCGTTTCCTGAAGCGGTTTTCGCATTGTTTGCGACAGCTCTCCTTCTCAGGCGTCACACTGATAATCGGGGCCACCCGGATCATATAGACATATCCTGTATACTGGGCACGTTGTGACTTCTCTCCAGTTACATGTTTATCACTGAGCGCGGAGCAGGACGGGGCGATACTTTCTCTCCGCTACAGAACGTCTTTTCTTACAGTTTTCTGCTTTTTCTCACTATTTCCGTTACTTACTCCGTCCGGCTTGAAATCACACTGAGATAAATCCGGATTCTCAGATTTCAGGCACGCCGTCTCTTTAAGGATGAAGGATCTTCTCTCTGACTTTTCACCTTCCTGTTGAAATAAAAAAGGAAAGAAAAAAAGAGAAAGAAACAAAAATTCCATTATTACAAATATATAGAAAAGTCTACTCCAGTCACACACAAAGCTGCAGAGACAGAGCCTCTGGATTCCTTGTGCATTGTGGGTGCTTAGGTGAGTTACACATCCAGGGCTCGGCTGTCACATGACTTCCCATCAGGATCAGCTTTGGATGTGAATGGAGCTTTATATGCAAATATCTAATATACATAGCAAGCTGTAAGTGAAATGCATTCTGGGTAACTCCCCATAATCAGTGCTTTACCTCTGGTGGAGCAATGTGGATCTGGTCCAGGGATTTGTATAAGTATGTGACCCCCTCCTTCTGGTTGTAGAGGTCGGTGATGTCTCCTATAGATCTTCCATCTTTGATCCCCGGCTCTGCAGTGTCAGAGAGACAGCCGTGTAATGTGACAGCAGAGACCAGCAGCAGAGACAGCCTCCAGCTCCTCATCATGGCCTCTGTCAGGGGTAATGTCCGCGCCCCGCTCGGCTATTCTCTGTTATTGAGCCTCAAGTTCCTCATATTCCTGCTTCCTCGGAATGTAACAACTCATAACAGTGTTACTCAGGTCTCCACAGAGCTGCTCATTGTGGAGACCGTTCTGGGGTCCACATTTATGTCAGAGTATGAGGACTTAATGTATCTACAGGGTCCAGTCCGGCGTCTGTATTTTATAAATGGGTCCCGTCCGGGGTCTGTATTTTATAAATGGGTCCGGTCTGGGGTCTGTATTTTATAAATGGGTCCGGTCCGGGGTCTGTATTTTATAAATGGGTCCGGTCTGGGGTCTGTATTTTATAAATGGGTCCGGTCCGGGGTCTGTATTTTATAAATGGGTCCGGTCTGGGGTCTGTATTTTATAAATGGGTCCGGTCTGGGGTCTGTATTTTATAAATGGGTCCGGTCCGGGGTCTGTATATTATAAATGGGTCCGGTCCGGGGTCTGTATTTTATAAATGGGTCTGGTCCGGGGTCTGTATTTTATAAATGGGTCCGGTCCGGGGTCTGTATTTTATAAATGGGTCCGGTCCGGGGTCTGTATTTTATAAATGGGTCCGGTCTGGGGTCTGTATGTTATAAATGGGTCCGGTCCGGGGTCTGTATTTTATAAATGGGTCCGGTCCGGGGTCTGTATTTTATAAATGGGTCCGGTCCGGGGTCTGTATTTTATAAATGGGTCCGGTCCGGGGTCTGTATTTTATAAATGGGTCCCGTCCGGGGTCTGTATTTTATAAATGGGTCCGGTCTGGGGTCTGTATGTTATAAATGGGTCCGGTCCGGGGTCTGTATTTTATAGAATCATAGAATCATAGAATCATAGAATCGTAGAGTTGGAAGGGACCTCCTGGGCCATCTGGTCCAACCCCCTGCTCAAAGCAGGATTCGCTAAATCATCCCAGTCAGATGTCTGTCCAGCCTCTGTTTGAAGACTTCCATTGAAGGAGAACTCACCACTTCTCGTGGCAGCTTGTTCCACTCATTGATCACTCTAACTGTCAAAAAGTTTTTTCTAATATCTAATCTGTGTCTCCTCCCCTTCAGTTTCATCCCATTGCTTCTAGTCTTTCCTTGTACAAATGAGAATAAAGTTGATCCTTCTACAATGTGACAGCCCTTTAGATATTTGTAGACAGCTATTAAGTCTCCTCTCAGTCTTCTCTTTTGCAAACTAAACATTCCCAAATCCTGCAACCTTTCCTCATAAGACAGGGTTTGCAGACCGGTCACCATTCTGGTCGCTCTTTTCTGAACTTGCTCCAGTTTGTTGATAATGACTTCACATGATCTAGACTGTATGCTTCTGTTAATACATCCTAGAATTGCATTTGCCTTTTTTGCTGCTGCATCACACTGTTGACTCATATTCAGTCTGTGATCTATTAGTATACCCAAGTCTTTTTCACATGTGCTGTCACTTAGCCCTATTCCTCCCATTGTGTATATGCTTTTTTCATTTTTAGTGTCCAGATGTAGTACTTTGCATTTCTCCCTGTTAAAAACCATTCTGTTAGTTGCTGCCCACTTCTCCAGTTTATTTAAATCTTTTTGAATCCTCTCTCTCTCTTCTCCAGTATTAGCTATCCCTCCTAGCTTTGTGTCATCAGCAAATTTAATCAGTGTACCCTCAATTCCTTCATCTAAATCGTTGATAAAGATGTTGAACAATACAGGGCCCAGGACAGAGCCCTGTGGTACCCCACTTGAGACATTCTTCCAACTGGATGTGCAGCCATTTACGACCACTCTTTGGGTCCGATCACTAAGCCAGTTATGAATCCACCTAACAGTTGCCTTGTCCATTCCATACTTAGTCAGTTTTTCAATAAGGATTGTATGAGAGACTTTGTCAAATGCTTTGCTGAAGTCAAGATATACTATATCTACAGCATTTCCTTGATCCACCCAATCAGTGATACCGTCATAGAAGGAAATTAAGTTAGTCTGACATGACTTATTAGAATCATAGAATCATAGAATCGTAGAGTTGGAAGGGACCTCCTGGGCCATCTGGTGCAACCCCCTGCTCAAAGCAGGATTCGCTAAATCATCCCAGTCAGATGTCTGTCCAGCCTCTGTTTGAAGACTTCCATTGAAGGAGAACTCACCACTTCTCGTGGCAGCCTGTTCCACTCATTGATCACTCTAACTGTCAAAAAGTTTTTTCTAATATCTAATCTGTGTCTCCTCCCATTCAGTTTCATCCCATTGCTTCTAGTCTTTCCTTGTGCAAATGAGAATAAAGTTGATCCTTCTACAATGTGACAGCCCTTTAGATATTTGTAGACAGCTATTAAGTCTCCTCTCAGTCTTCTCTTTTGCAAACTAAACATTCCCAATTCCTGCAACCCTTCCTCATAAGACAGGGTTTGCAGACCGGTCACCATTCTGGTCGCTCTTTTCTGAACTTGCTCCAGTTTGTTGATGTCTTTTTTAAAATGTGGCGCCCAAAACTGGACACAATATTCCAGATGAGGTCTGACCAAAGAGGAGTAGAGGGAAATAATGACTTCACGTGATCTAGACTGTATGCTTCTGTTAATACATCCTAGAATTGCATTTGCCTTTTTTGCTGCTGCATCACACTGTTGACTCATATTCAGTCTGTGATCTATAAATGGGTCCGGTCCGGGGTCTGTATTTTATAAATGGGTCCGGTCCGGGGTCTGTATTTTATAAATGGGTCCGGTCCGGGGTCTGTTTTTTATAAATGGGTCCCGTCCGGGGTCTGTATTTTATAAATGGGTCCGGTCCGGGGTCTGTATTTTATAAATGGGTCCGGTCCGGGGTCTGTATTTTATAAATGGGTCCGGTCCGGGGTCTGTATTTTATAAATGGGTCCGGTCCGGGGTCTGTATTTTATAAATGGGTCTGGTCCGGGGTCTGTATTTTATAAATGGGTCCGGTCCGGGGTCTGTATATTATAAATGGGTCCGGTCCGGGGTCTGTATTTTATAAATGGGTCCGGTCCGGGGTCTGTATTTTATAAATGGGTCCGGTCCGGGGTCTGTATTTTATAAATGGGTCCGGTCCGGGGTCTGTATTTTATAAATGGGTCCGGTCTGGGGTCTGTATGTTATAAATGGGTCCGGTCCGGGGTCTGTATTTTATAAATGGGTCCGGTCCGGGGTCTGTATTTTATAAATGGGTCCGGTCCGGGGTCTGTATTTTATAAATGGGTCCGGTCCGGGGTCTGTATTTTATAAATGGGTCCGGTCCGGGGTCTGTATTTTATAAATGGGTCCGGTCTGGGGTCTGTATGTTATAAATGGGTCCGGTCCGGGGTCTGTATTTTATAAATGGGTCCGGTCCGGGGTCTGCATTTTATAAATGGGTCCGGTTCGGGGTCTGTATTTTATAAATGGGTCCGGTCCGGGGTCTGTATTTTATAAATGGGTCCCGTCCGGGGTCTGTATTTTATAAATGGGTCCGGTCTGGGGTCTATATGTTATAAATGGGTCCGGTCCGGGGTCTGTATTTTATAAATGGGTCCGGTCCGGGGTCTGTATTTTATAAATGGGTCCGGTCCGGGGTCTGTATTTTATAAATGGGTCCGGTCCGGGGTCTGTATTTTATAAATGGGTCCCGTCCGGGGTCTGTATTTTATAAATGGGTCCCGTCCGGGGTCTGTATTTTATAAATGGGTCCGGTCCGGGGTCTGTATTTTATGAATGGGTCCGGTCTGGGGTCTGTATTTTATAAATGGGTCCGGTCTGGGGTCTGTATTTTATAAATGGGTCCGGTCCGGGGTCTGTATTTTATGAATGGGTCCGGTCCGGGGTCTGTATTTTATAAATGGGTCCGGTCTGGGGTCTGTATTTTATAAATGGGTCCGGTCCGGGGTCTGTATGTTATAAATGGGTCCGGTCTGGGGTCTGTATTTTATAAATGGGTCCGGTCTGGGGTCTGTATGTTATAAATGGGTCTGGTCTGGGGTCTGTATGTTATAAATGGGTCCGGTTCGGGGTCTGTATTTTATAAATGGGTCCGGTCTGGGGTCTGTATTTTATAAATGGGTCCGGTCCGGGGTCTGTATTTTATAAATGGGTCCCGTCCGGCGTCTGTATTTTATAAATGGGTCCCATCCAGGGTCTGTATTTTATAAATGGGTCCGGTCTGGGGTCTGTATGTTATAAATGGGTCCGGTCTGGGGTCTGTATTTTATAAATGGGTCCCGTCCGGGGTCTGTATTTTATAAATGGGTCCCGTCCGGGGTCTGTATTTTATAAATGGGTCCGGTCCAGGGTCTGTATTTTATAAATGGGTCCGGTCTGGGGTCTGTATTTTATAAATGTGTCCCGTCCGGGGTCTGTATTTTATAAATGGGTCCCGTCCGGGGTCTGTATTTTATAAATGGGTCCGGTCTGGGGTCTGTATTTTATAAATGGGTCCGGTCCGGGGTCTGTATTTTATAAATGGGTCCGGTCTGGGGTCTGTATTTTATAAATGGGTCCGGTCTGGGGTCTGTATTTTATAAATGGGTCCCGTACGGGGTCTGTATTTTATAAATGGGTCCGGTCTGGGGTCTGTATTTTATAAATGGGTCCGGTCTGGGGTCTGTATTTTATAAATGGGTCCCGTCCGGGGTCTGTATTTTATAAATGGGTCCGGTCCGGGGTCTGTATTTTATAAATGGGTCCGGTCTGGGGTCTGTATGTTATAAATGGGTCCAGTCCGGGGTCTGTATTTTATAAATGGGTCCCGTCCGGGGTCTGTATTTTATAAATGGGTCCCGTCCGGGGCCTGTATTTTATAAATGGGTCCGGTCCGGGGTCTGTATTTTATAAATGGGTCCGGTCCGGGGTCTGTATTTTATAAATGGGTCCGGTCCGGGGTCTGTATTTTATAAATGGGTCCGGTCCGGGGTCTGTATTTTATAAATGGGTCCCGTCCGGGGTCTGTATTTTATAAATGGGTCCCGTCCGGGGTCTGTATTTTATAAATGGGTCCGGTCCGGGGTCTGTATTTTATAAATGGGTCCCATCTGGGGTCTGTATTTTATAAATGGGTCCGGTCTGGGGTCTGTATTTTATAAATGGGTCCGGTCTGGGGTCTGTATTTTATAAATGGGTCTGGTCCGGGGTCTGTATATTATAAATGGGTCCGGTCTGGGGTCTGTATTTTATAAATGGGTCCGGTCTGGGGTCTGTATTTTATAAATGGGTCCGGTCTGGGGTCTGTATTTTATAAATGGGTCCGGTCTGGGGTCTGTATTTTATAAATGGGTCTGGTCCGGGGTCTGTATATTATAAATGGATCCGGTCTGGGGTCTGTATTCTATAAATGGGTCTGGTCTGGGGTCTGTATTTTATAAATGGGTCCGGTCTGGGGTCTGTATTTTATAAATGGGTCCGGTCCGGGGTCTGTATTTTATAAATGGGTCCGGTCCGGGGTCTGTATTTTATAAATGGGTCCCGTCCGGGGTCTGTATTTTATAAATGGGTCCGGTCCGGGGTCTGTATTTTATAAATGGATCCCATCTGGGGTCTGTATTTTATAAATGGGTCCGGTCTGGGGTCTGTATTTTATAAATGGGTCCGGTCTGGGGTCTGTATTTTATAAATGGGTCTGGTCCGGGGTCTGTATATTATAAATGGGTCCGGTCTGGGGTCTGTATTTTATAAATGGGTCCGGTCTGGGGTCTGTATTTTATAAATGGGTCCGGTCTGGGGTCTGTATTTTATAAATGGGTCCGGTCTGGGGTCTGTATTTTATAAATGGGTCTGGTCCGGGGTCTGTATATTATAAATGAATCCGGTCTGGGGTCTGTATTCTATAAATGGGTCTGGTCTGGGGTCTGTATTTTATAAATGGGTCCGGTCTGGGGTCTGTATTTTATAAATGGGTCCGGTCCGGGGTCTGTATTTTATAAATGGTTTTGATTTGAAGTCTCAATATATTAAAGGGGTCTGAGTTTATTAAGGGGTCTAATTTGGGCTTCAATTATTTATGTTTCTGTTGTGTTTTTTCCTTCATCCACCCAGATTGCATATCCACGTCAGCCCCTAGGGGCAGGGTTGGACTGGGGTGTCTGGGGCCCACAGGGGAATAGACTCTAGGGGCCTCACTACATCTATTTGCAAATACCTGTTACCCCCACTATAGTGGTGCGTCGGCTGTAAGACACAGGCGACTCCTGCACATGTACTGCGCGCCCCCTTAACTAGGATGTATGATTACGGTAGTTTGTATTAAAGAAGTTCTATGGTGGAAAAATGTTATCACCGACCCATAGAATCCACAGGATCCACAGGATCGGTGATACCTTATTGACTGGTGGAATCCGACCATTGGTAATCGCACTGATTGGAGCAATGGGGAACTTTTATTCCCATTTTATAATGCAGTGGTAGGTGCGATGTCTGACCACTGCACCAATCATCATCAAAGGGTTTCAAGAAAAAGCCAAGAGCAGCTCTCGGCAGTCACTTAGGAAATGACTGGATCAGTGATCGAGTCACACATGCATCTCCAGACTAATGGGGATAAAAACTCCAGATTCTGCCAATCATCTGAGCCCCCGGAGTCGGACCCCCACCATCAATAAGATATCAGTTATCCTTTGGAGAGGTGATTAGTATTACTTGTTTTCATTGGTCACTTCCTGGAAGTGCATCTCTGCATTGCTGAATGCCTGTGACCGCCCGCCACCTTCCTCCGGCCGCAGGCATGCAGCATTCTGATGGCTCAGGTGCAAACACAGATGAGCATTGTCAGTCACACCGCTCACCCCTCTCTCTACCTGCACCTCAGACATCGTACTCATCCTGCACTCAATTACAGTATATTTATGTCTATAAGACACAAATACAATTGAGGTGAGCGCTGCCCAGAACAGCCCCTGCTCCGCCGGGATCTCCAACAGAATGCTGTCCTCTTCTGGCCTGTGCCTTATTGGAAACAACGTGCACAGGAGACATCTGACGGCACCATGACATCACTGCATTGCTCTGTCCAGCATCCACTGCAAACCAGGATAGAAATGATGTATCCGCTGAATTTAGCTATTCCCCCATATCACTTCTCCCCTAAACCTCAAAACCACTGGAACAGCATGTCCATTTCAAGCTGTCCTCCCACTTTTCCTCCTGCTCCCTCTTCGATCGTTTACAATCTGGCGTCCAACCGCGTCACTCCACTGAAACTGCTCTAATAGAAGTTACCAATGACCTACTGACTGCCAAAGCCAAGCGATACTACTCTGTCCTCCTCCTCCTGGACCTGTCCTGTGCCTTCTACATTACTCTGTCCTCCTCCTCCTGGCCCTGTCCTGCGCCTTCTACATTACTCTGTCCTCCTCCTCCTGGCCCTGTCCTGCGCCTTCTACATTACTCTGTCCTCCTCCTCCTGGCCATGTCCTCTGCATTCTATATTAATCTGTCCTTCCCCTCCTCGTCTTTTCTGGACAAGATATCACCTCCCTACTAACCAGAATCCCACAATGTCTGTCTATTTCATCCTTCTTCTCTGCTAGATTTCTAAAACTTAATATGGACAAAACAGAATTCATCCTCTTTCCCCCATCTCACATGACCCCCCAACAGACCTATCCATAGTAAACGGCTGCCCACTCTCTCCAGTCCCACAAACTCGCTGCCTCAGGGTTATCCTTGACACTGATCTCTCCTATAAACCACATATCCATGCCCTTTCCACATCCTGCCGACATCAACTCAAAAATATTTCCTGGTTCCGTACATTCCTCAACCAAGAATCTGCAAAAACCCTAGTCCATGCCCTCATCATCTTCTGCCTTGACTACTGCAACCTCCTGCTCTGTGGCCTCCCCTCTGTCAATCCCTGCAATGGCATTACCCAGAGACTCCAGTTCAAAACCCTAACCATGACATACAAAGCCATCCACAACCTGAGTCCTCCGTCCATCTGTGACCTAGTCTCCCGGTACTTTCCTGCACGCAACCTCCGATCCTCATATGATCTCCTCCTCTACTCCCCTCTTATCTCTTCTTCTAACAATCGCATACAAGATTTCTCCCGCGCATCCCCCCTACTCTGGAACTCTCTACCCCAACATATCAGACTCTCGCCTACCATGGAAACCTTCATAAAGAACCTCAAGACCGACCTCTTCCGACAAGTCTACAACCTGCAGTAACCACCGATCCACCAAACCGCTGCACGACCAGCTCTGCCCTCGCCTACTGTATCATCACCCATCCCTTGTAGACTGTGAGCCCTCGCAGGCAGGGTCCTCTCTCCTCCTGGACCAGTCGTGACATGCATTAAGATTACTGTACTTGTATTTATTATGTATACCCCCTCACATGTAAAGCGCCATGGAATAAATGGCGCATAATAATAAATAATAATAATAATAATAAAAAGGAGACAGCAGCTGCACTGGACACTGACAGTGATTAGGTGAGTATAACTTTTTTATTATTATTATTATTATTATTATTATTATTATTATTATTATTATTATTATTATTATATTATTATTTGGCCATTAAATGAGAGGCTGTAGAGATATCACATGAAGGGCTGTGTGGAGACATCATAGTATATGAGGGGCTGTGTGGGGTCATCAAATGAGCTGTGTGAGAACATCCCATGAGGGGCTGTAGAGACATCACATGAGGGGATGTGTGGAGACATCACATGAGGGGCAGTGGGGGCTGTGTTGAGACATCATAGTATATGAAGGGCTGTGAGGGGACATCAAATGAGCTGTGTGGAGACATTACATGAGGGGCTGTGTAGGGACACCACATAAGGAGCTGGGGGGGTCATCACATGATGGCCTGTCCGGGGACACAACATGAGGAGCTGGGGGGGTCATCACTTGATGGCCTGTCCGGGGACACCACATGAGGAGCTACGGGGGGCATCACATGATGGCCTGTCCAGGGACACAACATGAGGAGCTGGGGGGGTCATCACATGATGGCCTGTCCGGGGACAACACATGAGGAGCTAGGGGGGCATCACATGATGGCCTGTCCAGGGACACAACATGAGGAGCTGAGGGGGTCATCACATGATGGCCTGTCTGGGGACACAACATGAGGAGCTAGGGGGGTCATCACATGATGGCCTGTCCGGGGACACCACATAAGGAGCTGGGGGGGTCATCACATGATGGCCTGTCCGGGGACACAACATGAGGAGCTGGGGGGGTCATCACATGATGGCCTGTCCGGGGACACTGTTATGAATGAGTCACCGTAGGAGGCAAAAGCAGAAATACAAACTAAGTCCAGAAAACCAGAGAAGTTGGCAACTATCAGATTGCAGACCCCTGAACCTATCAACACAACTAGCAGGAGCCGTGGGGGGTTCCTACGATGCCCTAGACCCCTCGATCACAGCCGGAGAAATACATAGGCCTAAAGAAAGAAAGGGGAAATCTAAACTGCCCCAGAGCAGACCCCAAAGCAATAGGCAGCCCCCAACATATAATGACGGTGAAGCAAGATGAAAATACTAACACAGACAGAAAGATAGACTGAGCAAAGACGGGGCCCCAAAACTACCTAGAGAGGAAAGGACAGGAAGGCTGCTGTCTGCAATCTGCCAAAACCCTATCAAAGACATAAGCCAACCAGCTGATATGAAAAAGGCCCTGAAGCAGCTAGGCTTCAAAAACTGAATCAGCACTCAGGTATTTTCAGAAGACAGAGCTAAATGAATTCAGCACACCCCAGCAGGGAATGGCAGAAATCCAGAAAAACAAAGCAAAAACAAAATCAAAGCACAAAAGCAAAAGGCCGAGAAGCAAACTTCGCTTTGGAGGAGCAGGAATTCAGACTGGTCTCCAAGGATCCCACAGAGAAATCACCCGCAGGGCAGAAGGGCGTCGGCAGCATTATATCCAGTCCGTAACTCCACTCAGCCAGTCACAATCATCAGCCTCAGGTGTTTGACAATCAGGCTCACTACCTTTCTTTACCAGAAGAGGGAGTTCCTCGGGCCTCAGTAATGAAGGGGAAAATGAACTCACAACAGGACACCACATGAGGAGCTAGGGGGGCATCACATGATGGCCTGTCCAGGGACACCACATGAGGAGCTGGGGGTCATCACATGATGGCCTGTCCAGGGACACAACATGAGGAGCTAGGGGGGTCATCACATGATGGCCTGTCCAGGGACACAACATGAGGAGCTGAGGGGGTCATCACATGATGGCCTGTTTGGGGACACCACATGAGGAGCTGGGGATCATCACATGATGGCCTGTCCGGGGACACCACATGAGGAGCTGGGGGGGTCATCACATGATGGCCTGTCCAGGGACACAACATGAGGAGCTGGGGGGGTCATCACATGATAGTCTGTCCGAGGACACCACATGAGGAGCTGGGGGGCATCACATGATGGCCTGTCCGGGGACACAACATGAGGAGCTGGGGGTCATCACATGATGGCCTGTCCGGGGACACAACATGAGGAGCTGGGGGGTCATCACATGATGGCCTATCCGGGGACACAACATGAGGAGCTGGGGGGGCATCACATGATGGCCTGTCCGGGGACACAAAATGAGGAGCTGGGGGGGTTATCACATGATGGCCTGTTTGGGGACACAACATGAGGGGCTGTGAGGGGCCATATATCATAAGAGGCTTATATAGGGCATATTATGGATATACATTTTTGTGCTGCAGAAGAGCTTGCAAAAGAAAAGTCTGCAGAGATGGGCTGTGGATGTGAAAAGTCATCAAGGCATCTGGACAAGATGAAGATGAAAAGAAACAACTCCTATCAAGAAGATGTCACCTATAAGGTACTTAGATTTAAAAGTTTATTTGTGATACTAACTGCACCTCATCAGTACTGTGGCTCCTGTATGGTCGCAGTCTGATAATGACTGATAACAACAACTCTCATCATCTCCTTACCATTGTTAGGGACATACTGGGAGTTGTAGTTCACACAGCACAATTGTACATGGGGCTGACTTTACATCACAAATGATCATTGTACTAAACTCAGTTCTTGTATTCAAGTACTTAGAGTGGTTCTGGTGATATATCCATGTACTGATGATGGTTGAAGTGATGCAGTCAAGTACTGATGGGGTTCTGATAATGTTTTAAGGTACTTATGATGGTTCTAGTGATGCATTCATGTACTAATAGTTGTTCTGGAGATATATTAATGGTGGTTTTGATGATGTAGTCATGTTCTCATTGTGGTTTTGGTGACGTAGTTGTGTACTGATAATGGTTAAGGTAATGTATTCATGTACTAATGGTGATTGTGGCGCTGTACTTATTTACCTATGATGGTTCTGGGCCATATTCATGCACTACTGATGGCTCTGGTGTTCTTTTTATGAACTGATGATGTACTGATGATGGTTCTGGTGATGAAGATATCCTCTTTCTTAAAGGGGCCACGTGCGTTCCTCTAAAGTGTCCCCAACCAATAGCTATAGGTCACTTACTATTTAAGCAGTGCCTGTGCAATGTTGTGAGTTTGTTCCTAACACGCTTGTCAGTTCTCAGGTCTCTGTACTTGTATCTAAGTCTGCTGCACCTGCCAGTGCTTCCTTCAATGGTAGCCAAGTCTGCTGCGCCCGTCAGTGCTTTCCTCAACAGCAGCCGAGCCAGTTGCACCTGCCAGTACTTTCCTCAACAGCAGCCAAGCCTGCTGCATCCACCAGTGCTTTCCTCAATGGCAGCTGAGCCAGCTGCACTCACGAGTGCTCACCTCAACAGCTGCTGAGCCTGCTCCACCTGCCAAGGCTCACCTCAACGGCAGCCGAACCAGATGCACCTGCCAGTGCTCACCTCAATGGCAGCCGAGCCTGCTGCACCTGCCAGTGCTCTCCTCAATGGCAGCTGATTTTTCTGTACCTGCCAGTGCGCACCTCTCCATCTGACTGACCTGTCTGTACCTCCGGTTCCTGTCATCTCCGCCTGCCTGCATCTCTTGGACATTCCCCTGGGTCATTCCAGCTACCTGTTTCTAGGGGTCAGCCGCCATCTACCCAAGGTCAGTCCTGGAGTAGCACCTGGATCACCTCCCTTGTCTGTCCAAGGACTTCAGTGCCATTAGCTGCTGCGTGTCTGTGGTCAGATTGGGTGAGGCTCCTAGTCACGCCCCTCCAGGTCTTCCTTGGGCTTTGGCACAGTGGTTCCACCACCCAACCCGTTACACCATTATAGGGGGAGAAGGAGGGGGGTGTGTTAGGGGTCCTATTATTTAAATGTCTGATCCATTCCTTTGCTGCGGACTGGAGATGTGGGTGAGGGGGCACTATTGCCTTCATTTGATTAGGGCACCTAAATTCCTTGCTCCAGCCCTGGTAGAAGGGAATGGATCAATATTTTCAGATCTGTAACAAACGATTGGAATCTGTGAATTTGTGATTGAGATCTGTGAAGTTAAGGGACACCAAATTTGCTTCTGATCGAGAGGATCATTAAATATGAGTAACTGTATGAACCCTATACACTGTCAGATGAGTGTGGCCCCTCTGTTTTCCGGGCCCCTGCAGTGCATTGTACAGGCACAAGAACTGGTGTGAAGGTTCAGGCAAAAATGTATCAATTTTACAATGAATGATACAAATATTACAAATATATTTTATTTAAGGCTTTCAGCAGGATTAATATTGATAATATACTAAATATATAAAATATATGTGGGATTTCTAGTGTCCCATCCATGTCTAGAATGAAGGGGCCACAGGTACTAACACCAATCCCGTTCAGCTCAGGAGAAAGACCTGTGCTTTCCGATCTTCACTTCTTCGGCTCCCACAGATCATGCTTTCAGGATTTCTTTATTATTACACGGGTGATGAAATTGCTATTAAAGCATCAGACATTGCCACAGGTTCCTCCACCTGTGCATTACTGTGGAAATCCAGAAAAAGTGATCTGTGCAAAACTGGAGTTAAGGAAACATTGAAGAAGAATACGGAAATCCTGATGAGTCACCGAGGCATCTGGGGATATAGAAAGCACAAGTTGTAAAAATGAAATAAATGGGCAATTTACCTTTAAATATAGGTTGTTTACTGTAACGTTATTTCTGTGTTGTAATAAACAGAGCAGGAAACAATCAATAAAACAGGAAGCGACATCTTCATGTTCACCGCAGCTCACATCTAACTTTCGGAATCCGAGCTCCGGAGAATTGCATGCGACTTCCTCATCGCTCCCGGTGCTCTTGACATGAAGAAATACCGAGCTCTCCGCTGTATCTGGGGTGAGAGACGCTGTGGACTTGGGAGGAGACGCTGAGCCTTAGGCCTCATGCTCACTTCAGATCAAATCGGACAAATTCAATCCGATAAAAAATCGGATTGAATTCGGACCAATGTTAATCTTTGATGTCTTCATCTGCGTTTTTTTTTCCAGCTCGGATCGGATCAAGATCGGGTTGGAAAAAAAGTGCAGCATGCTGCGATTGTCAGCAAAAATCGGATCATATCTCGCAATAGAAGTAAATGGGTGTGATAAAACAATCGCACAGCAATTGTACCATGCGAGTGCTGTCTGATTTTTACTCACCGGTGTCCTTTGAAAATCCAGCAATTCATATGCGGCTACTGTAAAATCACACAGACAGGTTATAAAAGAATAGATAGAATACATATATACACATAGAATAGGTCTGTGTGTGTGTACACAGTTATGGCCAAAAGTATTGACACCCCTGCAATTCTGTCAGATAATACTCAGTTTCTTCCTGAAAATGATTGCAAACACAAATTCTTTGGTATTATTATCTTCATTTAATTTGTCTTAAATGAAAAAACACAAAAGAGAATGAAGCAAAAAGCAAAACATTGATCATTTCACACAAAACTCCAAAAATGGGCCAGACAAAAGTATTGGCACCCTCAGCCTAATACTTGGTTGCACAACCTTAAGCCAAAATAACTGCGACCAACCGCTTCCGGTAACCATCAATGAGTTTCTTACAATGCTCTGCTGGAATTTTAGACCATTCTTCTTTGGCAAACTGCTCCAGGTCCCTGATATTTGAAGGGTGCCTTCTCCAAACTGCCATTTTTAGATCTCTCCACAGGTGTTCTATGGGATTCAGGTCTGGACTCATTGCTGGCCACCTTAGAAGTCTCCAGTGCTTTCTCTCAAACCATTTTCTAGTGTTTTTTGAAGTGTGTTTTGGGTCTTTGTCCTGCTGGAAGACCCATGACCTCTGAGGGAGACCCAGCTTTCTCACACTGGGCCCTACATTATGCTGCAAAATTTGTTGGTAGTCTTCAGACTTCATAATGCCATGCACACGGTCAATCAGTCCAGTGCCAGAGGCAGCAAAGCAACCCCAAAACATCAGGGAACCTCTGCCATATTTGACTGTAGGGACCTTGTTTTTTCTTTGAATGCCTCTTTTTTTCTCCTGTAAACTCTATGTTGATGCCTTTGCCCAAAAAGCTCTACTTTTGTCTTATCTGACCACAGAACATTCTTCCAAAACGTTTTAGGCTTTTTCAGGTACGTTTTGGCAAACTCCAGCCTGGCTTTTTTATGTCTCGGGGTAAGAAGTGGGGTCTTCCTGGGTCTCCTACCATATAGCCCCTTTTCATTCAGACCCCGACGGATAGTACGGGTTGACCCTGTTGTACCCTCGGACTGCAGGGCAGCTTGTACTTGTTTGGATGTTAGTCGAGGTTCTTTATCCAACATCCACACAATCTTGCGTTGAAATCTCTTGTCAATTTTTCTTTTCCGTCCACATCTAGGGAGGTTATCCACAGTGCCATGGGCTTTACACTTCTTGATGACGCTGCGCACGGTAGACACAGGAACATTCAGGTCTTTTGGAGATGGACTTGTAGCCTTGCGATTGCTCATGCTTCCTCACAATTTGGTTTCTCAAGTCCTCAGACAGTTCTTTGGTCTTCTTTCTTTTCTCCATGCTCAATGTGGTACACACAAGGACACAGGACAGAGGTTGAGTCAACTTTAATCCATGTCAACTGGCTGCAAGTGTGATTTAGTTATAGCCAACACCTGTTAGGTGCCACAGGTAAGTTACAGGTGCTGTTAATTGCACAAATTAGAGAAGCATCACATGATTTTTCGAACAGTGCCAATACTTTTGTCCACCCTCTTTTTTATGTTTGGTGTGGAATTATATCCAATTTGGCTTTAGGACAATTCTTTTTGTGTTTTTTCATTTAAGACAAATTAAATGACGATAATAATAACAAAGAATTTGTGTCTGCAATCATTTTCAGGAAGAAACTAAGTATTATCTGACAAAATTGCAGGGGTGTCAATACTTTTGGCCACAACTGCATATATAAATATATTTATTTATATATTGTAAGGTAGCGTTTATTGTTCGTGTTGGGGGACACTCACTTGGCATAAATAGCCCATCCATACGGTTTATTATACAGCATAAACCATAAAAGGCAACAGTCATATCAGACAGATGAATGTTCACTGTAGAGCTCCGCTCTTTTAGCCCTGTGGTCACACAGGCTGTGCTATGTCCAGCAAACAGGCTCCATAGCCTAAACACAGTTATTTCCCCCTGTCCGGGGTTACCCCTTAGTTGCTTCTTATTTAGGACGTCCGTCCCCTCCTTGGGACCGTCCAAGACACACAGGCCTCACCAGGTCCAAACTCTCGCCATGTGCTCCAGGGATCCAATCCTCCTTCCAGGATCTCCAAGCACAGACCTTAGAGAACCTTGCTGTCTGCACCATTCAGGTACACACACTCTCTCCATGTGACCTACCCTGGTCACATTATATGGTTCATAACCACACCCACAGGTGAGGTATGGATCACATTGTCATGACCTCACTAAAGGTCCTATTCCACACAGTCACACACACATAGGTTTTTCTTTGGGCGATCAGACACACGCCCCTTGGTGGTTTTGTAGGTGACTGGTTCCACCCATCTCACCAAGTCACCTGGAAGCTTCCCTAATACACAGTAGCAAACCCTCAGCAGTAGATCTGCTGATCAATACATGTTCCAGCTTCCATCACAGGGCCACCCACCCTGTGATACATATCAGTCATTAACCATGTGACCACCAGTCACACCACAATATATTGTGGTGTGACTGGTGGTCACGTAGTTAATAGGAGGTATGTATCACGGGGATGGCAGCTCTCTGTGATGTAGCCCGGAGTGTTTTTCTTAAGTGTACGTACATTTTTAAGTAGTTGTTGCTCACATTTGGGTCCGGACTACGGGTAGCTATGACAGTTGCGAGGGTCTGGCTACCCATGCGCCTCGCGCGGGTTCATTGTACCCCGTTTTGCCTGAAGGTATGTGTGTGGTTGTGAATTTGGAGGACCTGTGATGAGGTCATGATCATGTGACTAGCCATGTGACAGGTAACTGGGAGTGGTTACAGCTATCTAAGGAAGGTGTGTTGCACATGTGGGAGAGTGTGTTAGGAGTCTGTCAGCACGGACAGAGCTCCCATGTTCCAGGCTCGGACGCCACATAGCCTGGGGAAGCCATGCTGGCGAGTCTGAGCCAAAAGGAGCGGATGGTCTTGAAAACCGTGTGATACTGACCGGGATCAGTAAGAAGGATTTACAGGATACCTCTGCCAATAAGAGGGATCTGAGAACCTGCGTGGCCAACAGGTAACGGTCTTGAAAACCGTGTGATACTGACCGGGGTCAGAAAGAGACTTTGCTTGAACTGACACTTATTGGATACCTCTGCGGATAAGAGGGATCCAAGAACCTGTGTGGCGATCCAACAGGTAACGGTCTTGACCACCGTGTGTTATACTGACCGGGGTCAGTGAGAAGTATTTCTCAGTGAGAGTCTGTATCTGTATTCATGTGTTAAAGCTGAATGTTTAATAGACAGTGTAATGGCTGCTGGAACTGTCTAAATCAGGGTTCCCCAACTCCGGTCCTCAAGGCCCACTATTCTGACTCATGGATATGTAGAACGTATGGTGCCTGGATAGACCTCTCTTTCTGGGCCCCTTCCGTATCGACCTGTACTCACGTTCATACCGATTAATCAGACAGCTTAACTCAGCCACGATCTCATGTAAGAAGACTCCAGGAAAAGAGGGATGCTTTAACTGAAATTCTTGTATTATGATGAAAGCAGCAGGTAAAAAGGAATATTCTTCAGAGGACATGTAAGAAGATGCATACAGATGGAGGGACGATCACAAAATGGAGAATGAAGGAGGGAATAAACATACATCACAGGACTACAGGGAGAGAGTTGGAAAAAAATACAGGGAAAGGCAAACTTCTGCCTAGCAACAGATGATGCAACACAAACAATGCAAATATTAAATGATTTCCCAAGTCGTGGGACATGACACTCCCCGTCTGAAATCCTTGGATTTCACGATGTCCGTAATTCTTCGAAGTCGTTCGAACCTGAAAAACAAGAGAAAAGAAAAACATGCATGCAATAATAAACATTTTTAAAGTCCAACTCGTTGTTGTTGACCCGTAGATCACACCGGAAGATAAGTCCAAGTCTATTAAACCCATCTTCGGATTGGGGAAGCCGCAAACATGCCAACTCTTCCACCAACCCAGCAATCCAATGGCAATGTTCAAAGTTCAATCCAATGAAAAATGTCAATGTTCAATAAAACTGGGGAATGAGGAGGAATGCTCCCCGCCGTGAGCAACGTCCAGGAGCAATGTTCAGTTCATGTGACGTCCTCCTTTGGCAGTAGCAGCACGAGATCGGTGACCGGACGGAGGAAGGTTCGGGTAGAGCCCCCTTTTGTCACCTTAACTTCTGTCTTACGCGTCTTTCCGTCCTCGCTGGGCATGACCTTGGTGATAAGACCCAATTGGCCAGTCGTTACGATGAGCCTCTTTGTCTTTTAAGAGAACAAGGTCTCCATAGAAGGTAAAGGAATCAATTGCAATGTCCATTTTGTCTCTTACAACTTCAGCAATTTCTACTGCCAGTACTGCAGCGCAAAGTTCGAGTCTGGGTACAGAGTGTGCAGGCTTCGGGGTTAATTTGGCCTTACCCAGAATGAAACCACAATGCACCTTATTAGCTTCTAAGGTCTTCAGATAAGCTACTGCGGCTATGGCTTCTGTAGATGCATCACAGAAAATATGAACTTCTCTTCTGATTGCAGCCAAAGATGATCTTGGAGAATAACAACGTGGGACTTGGAGTTGCTCTAAGAACTTCAATGACTTCTTCCATGTCTCCCACCTTTGCTGTTTCTGAGTCGTCAGCGGGGTGTCCCAATCGGTGTTCTCGGCAGTGAGCTGTCTTGACAGTATCTTGCCTTGAATAGTGATGGGTGCTACAAACCCGAGAGGATCGTAGATGCTGTTTATGACAGATAGGACTCCTTGTTTGGTAAAGGGTTTGTCACAGGGCGACACTTGGAAGGTGAAGGTGTCCTGTTTGATATCCCACAGTAGACCAAGGCTGCGCTGTGTGGGAGGAACATCAGAACCTAGGTTGAGGTCCTTTAGGTTCGTGGCATGGTCCTCAGATGGAAACGCGCTCATTACTTCTTGACTGTTAGAGATGATCTTGTGGAGTCTGAGGTTTGATGTGGATAGCATTTCCTGTGTCCTGGAGAGTAAGTCAATTGCCTCTTCACTTGTGGGCAAGGACTTGAGCCCGTCGTCTACGTAGAAGTTCTTCTCTACGAATTGACAAGCATCGGATCCATACTCTCTCTCACCTTCCTGGGCTGTCCGTCTCAGTCCGTAGATCGCCACAGCAGGTGAAGGACTGTTGCCGAAGACATGGACCTTCATCCGGTAGTCTATGACTTGATTGTTGACATTGTTGTCTTTGTGCCATAGGAACCTAAGATAGTTTCTGCTGTCTTCCTTCATGATGAAGCAATGAAACATCTGCTGAATGTCGGCCATTATAGCAACAGGTTCTTGTCTGAAGCGGATCAATACTCCAAGGAGGCTGTTGTTCAGGTTGGGTCCAGTTAGTAGCAGGTTGTTGAGAGAGAGGCCTTCATACTGAGCACTGGAGTCAAACACCACTGATCTGGTTAGGCTTGCGAGGATGATAGACACCAAAGGATGGAAGGTACCAACATTCTTCTCCTTCCTTCAGTGGTGGCGCAGGTTTAGCATGATCATTGTCAAAGATGTTCTGCATAAAGTCAATGAAATGCTTCTCCATTTCTGGTTTCCTCTTTAGGGTATGCTTTAAGGATGAGAACCTTGCAGTTGCTTGCTGCAGGTTGTTCGGCAACCTCGCTCTTGGGAAACGAAAGGGTAAAGGAGCTACCCAACTGTTGGAGTCATCTTGAACAAATTCTTTGTCCATAACCTTTAAGAATTCTTTATCTTCCCTTGTGGGTGCTAACTTGTTGTCTTCACTTGTGGAATCGAACACTGTTGACCCGAGGTTTTCGTCCCAGGGCTGGAGCATGTTCATGTTGTTGAAGGATTCCTGTTGCCTCTTGGTGTTGCTCACTTTCTCTTTCACCCAGTAATGATGTGGGCATGGCTGAAAATGAGTACTGCGACCATTTGGCAAGATGTGTGTTTTGTAAGAGGAGATGTTATTAGGTCTCTTCATCTTGTGTATGCAAACATCGCCTATAATTACCCAGCCTAGATCAAAGCGTTGGGCAAATGGTGCGTCGTGTGGTCCGTTAATTTGCTGACGTACCTTGTGCAGCCGGAGAATGTCTCTGCCAAGCAGAATCAGGATATCTGCGCTGTTGTTGAGGGCTGGTATCTTGTTTGCTATCCCCTTGAGATGTGGGTGATGAAGAGCAGCCTCTGGCATTGGGATCTCTTCTCGATTGGATGGAATCTGGTTACACTCGACAAGTGTGGGTAAGGGTATCTCCACGGTGTTGTCGAGGGATGTCGCTATAAGACCACTGGCCCTTCTCCCAGAGACCTCTGTAACACCGCTGCAGGTACCTAAGGTGTAAGGGTAAGCATTTCCCTTTAAGTTAAACATATCAAAGAGTTCTGACCTTGCAAGTGATCGGTTGCTCTGATCATCCAAGAGGACGTACACCTTCGCGGCTTTCTCTGGATGACCGTTGGGATATACGTTCACCAGGCAAATCTTCGCACAGGACTTGTCCCAGAGACCTTCTCCGCAGACTTCTGTGCATGAAGAAGATATTGTGGTATGACTTGCAGTTTGAGCTGCGTCCTCCCCGCCATGGCTCGTGGTGGGGGAAGGAGTACGTGTAGAGTCAGGACGGTATGGGTGGAGTGCTTGTACGTGATCCTCACTGTCACACTCCATACACTTAATTGTAGTTTTACAGTCTTTAGCAAGGTGTTCAGTAGAAGCACAACATCTGTAGCATACCCCGAACTTCTTTAGAAGTTCCTTGCGTTCTTGGAGCGGTTTCTTCCTGAAGCCGATGCACTTTTTTAAGGGATGTGGCTTCTTGTGGATGGGACACTCACGATTTGGGTTCTCTATCTTTTCACCCTTGTTGCTCTTGCCTGGGGCTGATGTTGGTAAGGGAAGAATATCCGTCTTCTTCACTGAAACTGGACTCCTGCGGTTTCTGTCATTCGAGCGTGTGCTCATGTATTTAGAATTAGGTGAAGCTGGGCCACTGGATTCTCCGTAGGAAAAGCTTGGGTCGTTCTTACGCTCTGCAATGTCTTTTATAAACTCACAGAAGTAGGAGAACGGAGGAAATGACACTTGATGGTCTTTCTTGTATTTTGACCCTATTGTAGTCCACTTCTCTTGTACATTGTATGGTAGCTTGGAGATAATGGGGTTTACTCCACGAGCAGTGTCCAGGTAGCTAAGGCCAGGTAGGTGGGTGTCTGCCTTGGCCAGCTGGAGCTCTAACAGCAGGTCACTGAGCTCTAGGAACTTTGAACTGTCCTTGCTTGATATCTTTGGAAAACTCTGTAGTCGCTTGAACAGTGCATCCTCTATGGCTTCTGGACTGCCAAAGTTTCTCTCTAGTCTTTCCCATGCAGCCATGAGACCAGCCGTTGGATTACTGATATGTACAGACCTGAGTCTCTTGACACGCTCTGTGGATTGTGGTCCTAACCATCTGATCAGCAGGTCCAGCTCTTCCGCAGCAGTGATGCCGAGGTCACTAGTTACGGTTCTAAAGGCACTTTTCCAACCTCTGTAATTTTCAGGTTGGTCGTCGAACCTTGTGAGACCGGTTTTAGTAAGTTCACGGCGAATCATGTACCTTGCGAAGTCGGACATGTCTGTTCTTTCTGACTTAGGATGCACAATTGTAGGCTGAGCGGTGTTGTACATAGGGGTGGAGACGTCTTGGCCTTGAAACATGGGGAAGTATGGAGTGGCATATGCATTTAGTCCAGCAACTGGTTTGGTGGGTATAGTTTCTGCTACCTGCGGAGGTGGCACTGTGTGGTTGTCGAGGGTATAATGACCTGCCGGCAAATTGGGTTGCATGTAGGTATTAGCCTGTGGAGTTTGGTGAGATGCAGGGTTTTGGCGCATACTGGAATATGAAGGAAGTTCAAGTTTGGGAGCATTGTACTGACCTTGAATGCAGGATTCTGTAAGTGGATCGGCATCCTGGTGCTCTGGAGAAGTGTCAACACCATCAGGAGTGTTAGTGATGATCTGCGGTTCGCCATCTTGGCTTAGCACGTAGTCTCTTGTGCGTTCAATAGGGTCTTCTGCCTCCATTTCACACAAACTGACGCTGTCTCTTTGACTCCCACTGACAGCCTGCTCGAGTACCTTTAATTCTGCCATGGCTGTTGCATACTCACATTCCTTCTCTAGAGCTTCCATGCGTGCCGCTTCAGCATCCATTTCTGCTCTCTTTTGTGCAGCAGCTGCATCCATTTCTGCTCTCTTTTGTGCAAAGGCAGCTTGTACCTTAGTAGTTTCAGCCTTAGCACGTGCTCTTATAAGCCGCTCAGTGAGAGTAGAATATTTTGATGAACTTGACCTAGATGAACGTTTTGAGTGCTTACCCGATTTGGAAGAGCGAGTTGATGCATCTGGTGTCCGTGCGATTCTAGCCTCTATCTTGGCTTTAATGTCTTGTACAGTGAAGTCTCTTTCAGAATTAAGCTGCTGGAAACCTTGCAATTCGTTTAAAGTCTCTGGGAGATTCAGTTTCTTAAGGAGAATAATGTATTGGTCACTCTTCTCCATATACATTTGGTATGCTGTGAATAATTGTTCTAGGGCTCCCTCTGGTGGTATCACATGAGAAGCAGGCCTTGATACAGTGTCTATGTGACTCAGCACTTTCTTCCATACTGAAGACACATCACTATATAATTCACATTTTGCAGTCTCTAAATTCTCCATGACTTTCCATGTGGGTTTGACTGTACGTTTTCCCCTTTCGCTAGATGGTGGATGGGGGTCTGGGTCTCTTTCCTGTGCTTGTAAGTCTGGTAGGGACATTGTATTCCTTGCTTCAGACATGATTAGATTGCAGGCAGGAAGAGTGGATGATGAGGGTTATACTTCTCACTGTTCAGCAACAGGAAATACACAGACTCTGCACAGAGTTGATACTTTGTATCTAATGCTGGAGCAGCTGCAGGGTCCTGTATAATGATGGGAGTTATATTCCTCTCTGTTCAGCTGCAGTGTGTGGCTTCTATGCACGCTGGGGTCTGGCTGGAACTGGGTTACAGACTATCTGGGAAATGTCCTTTTCCACTGAGATTCAGCACAGACCTTGAGTTACTGTCTCTGAAGGCAGGTTATTCCTTTTTACTGTTCTGACTCATGGATATGTAGAACGTATGGTGCCTGGATAGACCTCTCTTTCTGGGCCCCTTCCGTATCGACCTGTACTCACGTTCATACCGATTAATCAGACAGCTTAACTCAGCCACGATCTCATGTAAGAAGACTCCAGGAAAAGATGGATGCTTTAACTGAAATTCTTGTATTATGATGAAAGCAGCAGGTAAAAAGGAATATTCTTCAGAGGACATGTAAGAAGATGCATACAGATGGAGGGACGATCACAAAATGGAGAATGAAGGAGGGAACAAACATACAGTACATCACAGGACTACATGGAGAGAGTTGGAACAAAATACAGGGAAAGGCAAACTTCTGCCTAGCAACAGAGATGCAACACAAACAATGCAAATATTAAATGATTTCCCAAGTCGTGGGACATGACACCCACCAACACATCATGTTTTCAGGATTTCCTTAGCATTGCTCAGGTGATAATTGCTTCACCTGTGCAATACAAAGGAAATCCTGAAAACATGACCTGTTGGTGGGCCTTGAGGACTGAAGTTGGGGAACCCTGGTCTAAATAATAAACCAAATGGACTCATTTGAACCCTGAGCGTGCCAGTGTTTACCTCAAAGACCTGCAAAGTGAGTAATCCCCATCCACTCACATGGTGGAACCTTACAATATACTGTGTATATATATATTTATATATATATATGTATTTATATTGCACGGAAAGATAGATAGCAGAATAGCCGTTAATTCATTTGTTGGCTTCTGTAAAATCATTGCAGAAGCCAACAGGATAGGAGAGATGGTTTACATACAGTAAACCCATGCAGAACAGTTAGAGTTATATATTATTTCATTCACATTTGTTATATATTATAACAATATATTCATTATAACATCACTGCTCTAGAGGAGATCTGCATGGAGGAATGGGCCAACATACCACCAACTGTGTGTGCCAACCCTGTGAAGACTTACAGAAAACGTTTATATATATATATATATATCCCCCATCCAGATATATATATATGTGTATATATACACAGTATGAGGAACCAGAGAAAAAAGGAGCGAGAGATTATAAGAAGGTAAAATGGTATAAATTTTAATTCTATAGATTCACTAAAAAACATCACACACAGAAAAGGTAACAAGGAAAGTACACCAAGATTCATGCCAATAGGACGGGAAAACACCCCTACAAAAATACCACCAATATATATGTAGGGAAATCATAGTCAAGTGACCAGAAAGCATAGCAAGCGCCTTTCTAAGACAAAAAAGTCATTTTAGCTGAGTGGCTAGGGGCTTACCAGACTAGTGGGGGCATCACAGAGGTGATGCCCCCACTAGTCTGGTAAGCCCCTAGCTACTCAGCTAAAATGACTTCTTATCACCTCTCGCTCCTTTTTTCTCTGGTTCCTCATGTGTTTTGGAGTTGGTGAAGTTTATTATAGGGAGGCACATCACTGGGTGTTCCCTTCCCTTGCATTAGTATGCAACTGGGTTTTGTTGCAAACAATATATACTGCTGTATATATATATCTAGTTTGATTCACATCTACTTATTCGGACACACTCCTGTGATGTTTTCACCAATATTTATGTGCGCTCTCTACACACATTATCATGTGGTGTTTTTATCTAATCATGACACTTTATGATGTGACTGACCATATGTCTTTTGGATCATCTGCACTTAGGCAGAAAGTTCAGGCTAGGGTCAGATCATGCGCCCCTGAGGTGGATGAGGGAATGGGAAAGGATGCCTTGGCGACTTATGCATCAAATGGCCAAGTTCTCCAAAAAATATGACATAGTTGTCATGGGAGATTTCAACTATCCAGACATTTGTTGGGAATCTCTCTCAGCCAAAACTAACAGGTCAAGGAAATTCTTATCCTCTCTTGCTGACAACTTTATCTTCCAAAAGGTAGGGGAGAAAACAAGGGGAACTGCTACCTTGGATCTAATCCTTATAAACAGGGAGGAAATGGTTGAGGAGGTAAAAGTGGCTGGAACCCTAGGAGGTAGCGACCATGCTATTTTAGAATTTTGGATAACTAGAGGCGGAAGACCTGTGAAGACTCAGACGTCAAGGTTAGATTTCAGAAAGGCAGATTTTAAGGGATTCAGAAAGAGAATTGGAGGGATCCAATGGCTGGATATCCTTAAAGACAAAAATGTCCAGGAAGGATGGGAAATCTTGAAAAATGAAATTCTCAAAGCACAGTTGTTAACAATTCCGAAAAGAGGGAAGAATAGGAAGCATTTAAGGAAACCAGGATGGGTGAACACAGAACTTAAGCACATGCTAAAAAGGAAGAAAAAAATGTTTATAAAATGGAAAGAGGGAGGCATATCTAAAGAAGAATATAATGCTGTCTGCAGAATCTGCAGGGCACAAATCAGATTATCTAAAGCTGAAAATGAATTGAGGCTTGCAAGAGATGTCAAAAGCAATAATAAAGGATTTTGGGGATATGTCAAAAGTAAAAGAAAAGTCAAAGATGCTATAGGATTTTTACAGGATGAAAATGATGAAATGGTAAGACAGGATGTTGAGAAGGCTGAACTTTTAAATTCCTATTTTGCATCTGTTTTCTCTCAGAAAGGAAATGTAACACCAACTGTTATTCACTGTCCTATTGAGGGAATAGAAGAATCCAGGATATCTATAAACAGAAAGATAGTGAGGAAACACTTAGCTAACCTAAATGAATTCAAGTCTCCAGGTCCAGATGAATTACACCCCAGAGTACTGAAGGAGATAGCAGAAGAAATTTCTGAACCACTCTCCATAATCTTTGAAAATTCTTGGAGAACAGGAGAAGTGCCAGAAGACTGGAGAAGAGCAAATGTTGTTCCTATCTTCAAAAAGGGGAAGAAGGTGGACCCAGGCAACTATAGGCCGGTGAGTCTGACTTCTATACCAGGAAAGATCTTTGAACAAATTATTAAACAACATTTAAGTCAATACCTGGATAAGAATGAAGTGATCAAACAGAGTCAGCATGGGTTTGTAACTAATAAGTCATGTCAGACTAACTTAATTTCCTTCTATGACGGTATCACTGATTGGGTGGATCAAGGAAATGCTGTAGATATAGTATATCTTGACTTCAGCAAAGCATTTGACAAAGTCTCTCATACAATCCTTATTGAAAAAATGACTAAGTATGGAATGGACAAGGCAACTGTTAGGTGGATTCATAGCTGGCTTAGTGATCGGACCCAAAGAGTGGTCGTAAATGGCTGCACATCCAGTTGGAAGAATGTCTCAAGTGGGGTACCACAGGGCTCTGTCCTGGGCCCTGTATTGTTCAACATCTTTATCAACGATTTAGATGAAGGAATTGAGGGTAAACTGATTAAATTTGCTGATGACACAAAGCTAGGAGGGATAGCTAATACTAGAGAAGAGAGAGAGAGGATTCAAAAAGATTTAAATAAACTGGAGAAGTGGGCAGTAACTAACAGAATGGTTTTTAACAGGGAGAAATGCAAAGTACTACATCTGGGCAATAAAAATGAAAAAAGCATATATAGAATGGGAGGAATAGGGCTAAGTGACAGCACATGTGAAAAAGACTTGGGTATACTAATAGATCACAGACTGAATATGAGTCAACAGTGTGATGCAGCAGCAAAAAAGGCAAATGCAATTCTAGGATGTATTAACAGAAGCATACAGTCTAGATCACGTGAAGTCATTATTTCCCTCTACTCCTCTTTGGTCAGACCTCATCTGGAATATTGTGTCCAGTTTTGGGCACCACATTTTAAAAAAGACATCAACAAACTGGAGCAAGTTCAGAAAAGAGCGACCAGAATGGTGACCGGTCTGCAAACCCTGTCTTATGAGGAAAGGTTGCAGGATTTGGGAATGTTTAGTTTGCAAAAGAGAAGACTGAGAGGAGACTTAATTGCTGTCTACAAATATCTAAAGGGCTGTCACATTGTAGAAGGATCAACTTTATTCTCATTTGCACAAGGAAAGACTAGAAGCAATGGGATGAAACTGAATGGGAGGAGACACAGATTAGATATTAGAAAAAACTTTTTGACAGTTAGAGTGATCAATGAGTGGAACAGGCTGCCACGAGAAGTGGTGAGTTCTCCTTCAATGGAAGTCTTCAAACAGAGGCTGGACAGACATCTGACTGGGATGATTTAGCGAATCCTGCTTTGAGCAGGGGGTTGGACCAGATGGCCCAGGAGGTCCCTTCCAACTCTACGATTCTATGATTCTATGACTAGGTGGTTTCTAGCGCTCCTGGACTTTAGATTACGTGTGGAGCATAGGCCCGGAAAGATGCATTGTAACGCAAATGCCCTGTCCAGTCTTCCCTGTTTAGCAAGTGAGGGTGCCAAAAGGTGTCTTTGGGCGGGAGGGCATATGTGACAAAGTCACTGGCAAGGTGATGGAAGGGAGATATGGTTTGGAAAGGTTAATGGCTTCAGTGATGTAAAACTCAGAAGTTTTCCTCCAGCACATTAAGTGTTGCGAGGGGTTAACTAGACAATTTGTTTAAGGGGTGGGGTTTGTTTGGACAACTATAGTGTGGGTGAAAGGTTCTGGACCTTATCTCCACCCCAGGGCATGGTATCGGGCTTAAATAGTTGACCCCCAGAGGCATTCAATGTTCAGTAGGGCTGGAGGGAGGAACTCCAGCATTTTGTGTCCTGAGGAGGAAAAACTGAGCAAAGTGTGTGGGTATTATCCGGAGCGGGCAGACCCAGCAGATGCAGAGACTGTATATCATTGAGTTTTGATTTTACCGCTTTGCCCGATGGGCTGTTTATTTTCACTTCAAGTTGGTCCGACCCCTTGAGCTGAACCTCTAGCTATGCCTCTGTGGAGGCATACATTGTGGATGTAAGGAAAAGTTTGAGAAGGGTTCCAGTACTTTCCCGGTATGACAACTTCCTGTCATGGAATGATTGAGAATCTTGCGACAATTTCTTTCCTCTGTGTATAAATCGGATACCATACGCATGGTTTGTGTGCCGTACGATATTTTCCTTGCACATATAGACCTCCATTGAGGAGTCTCAGACAATTTGTGCATCTACTTGCACCATCAAGATTGTTGATACCTTTTCATCACCTGATTCCATGGATTTTGTCTTCAGGTAAACAGTGTCTGAAGTTGACTTTTCAGTCTTCAGGTTCAATTTGTCGCCTCTACAAGAACTTTTAGCTCGGCTATGTGCACACGCTGAGTATCTGCTTGCAGAAATTTCGGCAAGGTTTCTGTATCTCTTGGCAGGAAAAACGCTGTGGCAAAAACGTATATTTTTGCATGCATCTTTTTGCATGCCTTTTTGCAGCTACATAAATATATCTAAAAAAGTTTTGAGATGTAATTTCTTGGTTCAACACCTTTTTTTTCGTGTTGGTCCAGTGGCATCAGAGTAATGGGATTAGGGCTTGTTGGCAGCAGCTGTCATTGACATCTAGCTCTAGGCTTAGTAATGAAAAGTTGCATAGGCTGTAACCAAACAGCAACTGTTAATTTTAAAGAAAAAAAATGAAAAAAAACTGCGTGGGCTCCCGCGTAACTTTAATAACCAGCAGAGGAAAAGCTGATGGCTGAGAGCTGATGTTAATATTCTGGGAAAGAGCCAGTAGCCATAAATATTCCCAGGCTATTAATATCAGCTCACAGCTTTTTGCTTAGCCTTTACTGGCTAGTTTACAGGGAAACTCCAGAAAAAAATTGACATAAGGTCCCCCTATAAACTCTAACCAGCAAAGGCTATGCAGACAGATGTGGGCTGATATTAATAGCCTAGGAAGGGACCATGGATATTGGCCCCTCCCAGACTAAGAACATCAGTTCTCAGCCACCCCAGAAAAGGCGCATCTATATGATCCTCCAAATCTGACGCTTAGCCTTGCTCTTCCCGCTTGCCCTGTAGCAGTGGCAAGTGGGGCTCATATTTGTGGGGTTGGTGTCACCTTTGTAAAGTCCGGTGATATCAAGCTCACAGGTTAGTAATGGAGAGGTGTCTATAAGACGCACCCATTACTGACCCCATAGTGATATTGTATAAAAACCACAAGCCAGAACAAAGCCCTTTATTTGAAATAGCGACACAGACTCCTTTAGTGATCTTAATTAAACCATACTTACCAAATGCCTAATCCATCAATGCCAACGTCTCCTGCAACAAAAATAAAATAATAATCCACAATATTCCTCACCTGCCCACAGAGAAGATAATCTATAATGTCCTATGATGATCCTGATCACTTTGGGACCATTCACTGATGTGACTGCTCTCAAAGACAGCCAGCAACACAGAGTGTCACTGAGCTGCCGTGAGAATGTTCTCATGCAGCGGTGCCGTGAAGGCACCAGAGCTGATCAGCTGATGAACTCCAGTGAACTCTCACGGCAGCTCAGTGATACACTGTGGGACCGATTACCTACTGTCAGTGTATCGCCAGAGGCCGGGCAGAGCGGTCGAGATGTGACTGTTCTACACATAAGATCGCTGTGGGACACAATTTCCTTTTTTTTTTTTAACTGTGAGCGCAGGCGCCGGCTGATGAGACTACGTCTCCCATCAGTAGCTCCTGCTGTCACTGTTCTCAGTGACAACAGATGTAGCCCGATGGGAGCAGTAATCTCATCAGCCCATGCTTGGAAAGCTTTTTACCGCAGGTCACCACTGTGAGTCACAGGCACAGCTGCGAGGTCACGCTGACTTCTGACAGCGCTACCCCACAGCGCTCTGACCGACAGTCTGCGGTAGCATTACCGCGGGTGACAGTCACAGCTGCGGGAGAACAGAGAAGATACAGCCAACAGCACACAGATCAAATAAGGGGATGCATGCTCCAAAAGTCCCGGGACCCAGCAGGAACCATAACTCACAATGAATAAAAAGAAGGAACAGCATCCAATCCGGGTGAAAATAGTCAGTCCATTTATTCTGCCATCAGTACATCAGTACAACGTTTCGACCATAATCTGGTCTTACCAGTGGTAGCGTTGCCGCCGATAAGAACTACCGTGCTGGACATTCCCACGCTGTCACACAGATAACAGCGTGGGAAAAACTATAGGAAGCCGGTAAAAGAGCAAACAAAAACTCGGCAAATCTGGAAACATTTTTATACCTGCGTTTTTGCTGCGGATTTGACTGACTCAATTGAAGTCAATGGGTGAAAAATGCTGCAGAAACTTACAAAGAATAGACATGCTGCACAAAAAAAATGCACGGCAAATATGCATGGAAATTTACTGATCATGTGCACAACACTTCAGGATTGTCATTGAATTACCTTGCATAAGGATTCCATAGCATTTTTGGCCTATTTCCATGTGAAAATACGCGCAAAAACTTTCATTATCACATTAAATCTATTAATGTACATTACAGGATGACGTGGGGAAAAGGTAAGAGAGAAGTCCAAAATTTGTGCAGCCATAGACTGTGGCACCCAGGATAACTGCCCCATTAGCCACCCCCATACTCCGGCACTGGTAATAGCTGTAGTACTTCCGGGTCATTATTAGTAGCAGCAATGGAGTCTCTGAACTTTACAGCTCAGATAGATGTGAAGTAATGATAAAAAGAGTCAACAGTTGAGTCCATGTAAGATCTGCAGAGACCGGCAGCGCAGAGGTCTGACCGGCACAGCCAGCTACCCCACGTCCCCAAGCAAGTCTGTGGCTGCAGGTGAGATCCCTACAAGTCTGTGGTGTCTTACTAAAAGGTATCGGTGGTCTCCGTCTCTACTGTATGTGGCCCTAACAAAGAGAAGCATAAACCTGGGGACACATTTACTTTTAGCTATAGGACATGTCCACCAGGACCCCCATCTTACACTACAACAGCCTAACGCCTGTCCTGACTGAGGATCGGCTTGGAGTGACCCCCCCATCTGGTCAGCCATCCCCTGCAACCTCTTTGTGGAGAGGACTCTTTCCATGGACTAGAGACCAGGACCTCCAATCACCATCCTTCCTTCAGTTTTCTATTTTCATTATTATTTTCCTTTGTCGAGCAAAGAAATTTGTGATGATCCAAAGAAGTCACTGGTGAAAGTCATCGATGCGCATCTATTGGATGTGTGTGGAAAACCCTATTGATATGTGATTGCGATTGTTGAGTAATGTGCATTAGCGCTCTACTGAAACGGAGGCAAGAAAGGGGTCCTAGCAGTCAGACCCCCACCAATCTGAGATATTATCACTCAACCTGTGGATAAGCTATCACTCGTTACCAAAATCCATATCCCATTAAGGCTAAAATACCAGCACCAACGGGTTATTCTGCATTATCATCCATGTTCATCATTAATCAATGCAATCATCATTCTCCATCATTATCATCGCAATTATCTATCTGCTCCTCATCATCCCCCAATTATATCACTATCATTACTTCTCACAATGGTTATCATCATCATCATGGCGCCTTCTTCTTAGGCATCATTCGCATCATCCTCTGTAAATAATCCTCCCATCATCATCTTCTGTAAATAATCCTCCCATCATCATCCTCTGTAAATAATCCTCCCGTCATCATCCTCTGTAAATAATGCTCCCATCATCATCCTCTGTAAATAATTCTCCCATCATCATCTTCTGTAAATAATCCTCCCTTCATCATCTTCTGTAAATAATCCTCCCATCATCATTCTCTGTAAATAATTCTCCCATCATCATCCTCTGTAATTAATTCTCCCATCATCATCCTCTGTAAATAATCCTCAAATCATCATCTTCTGTAAATAATCCTCCCATCATCATCCTCTGTAAATAATTCTCCCATCATCATCCTCTGTAAATAATTCTCCCATCATCATCTTCTGTAAATAATCCTTCCATCATCATCTTCCTCTGTAAATAATCCTCCCATCATCTTCTGTAAATAATCCTCCCATCATCATTCTCTGTAAATAATTCTCCCATCATCATGCTCTGTAATTAATTCTCCCATCATCATCCTCTGTAAGTAATCCACAAATAATCATCTTCTGTAAATAATCCTCCCATCATCATCTTCTGTAAATAATCCTCAAATCATCATCCTCTGTAAATAATCCTGCCATCATCATCCTCTGTAAATAATCCTGCCATCATCATCCTCTGTAAATAATTCTCCCATCCCCATCCTCTGTAAATAATCCTCCCGTCACGATCCTCTGTAAATAATCCTCAAATCATCATCTTCTGTAAATAATCCTCCCGTCATGATCCTGTGTAAATAATCCACAAATCATCATCTTCTGTAAATAATCCTCCCATCATCATCCTCCTTCTCCTCATCCCCCATATTTCTCACTATCATTCTTCCCTCATAATGGTTGTCATCCTTCTTCTCCTGATCATCATCCTCCCATCATCATACTCCTCCTCCTCACTATTATTCTCCTCATCACCATCTATCACATTGTCATCTTCTTATTTCTCATCCATCGCCGTCATCATTTTGCTTCCATGTTTATCATCATCATCTTCCTCATCTTGGCTGTCATCTTTATCACTTATTCTTCTCTCTCATCACTACCACCCCCTGTTTGTTCTTCATAATCATCATTCATCCTCTTCCTTTCCATCATCATCACTTTCCATAAAAAAACACAAGGAATATTATATGTTGCCGAGTTTATTTGTATCTCTTGACCTTTTGGAACACTCACTTCTACACTGTGTCGCTTCACGTCTCGTAAATAAGCCAAAGTGCAGCGAGTGAAAGCCGCAATCTCAGATCCTGAAACCTAGATGAATCCGATCGGACTATTACTGCCTGGCGGCAGCCGGCAGGGCCTTCTCGGGCATCGTCTTCTACCAGTCCTGTTCGCAGTAACATCCTAAAATGGAACAGGAAAAGCATGAATAGTAACTTTTAAAGGGAACCAGTCACCTGCTTCGTGTGGTCCTCACTGGTCACGTCTCACTTTGGTCCCCGGCTCAGTGCAGGGGGTCTGATGTCTCCAGGATTTCAATGCTCCCTGACTGACAGTGCACGTTACAGGCCCTTCAGATCGTGGACCCTGCTTCTCCTAAACAAGGCCTAATACAACCATTAGAGAAATAGTAAGTCACTTTCCTTCTCCACCCTTATGTCAGTGCATGGGATCCTGTCTGTGATATAGTGCAGGTCATACAGGTAGGACATCGACAGACTCTCATGGTGTCTCAGCCAATTCCAATGCAGTATGGGTTATGTGCCTGCCTCTGGTCCTGCAGATCCCAGATTGTAGGAGAGTTGACAATGAGTCCACCACCCTTTAGCAAAATGACGGACATCTGATACCTAAACCCCACTGTTCTGTCATGGACTGTCCAGGATTGATATGTCCTTTTTCAAAGTTTTCTTCTTGCCATACAAATGTAACATATTATAGTATGTTACATCTTCTGTGAATCAACAGAAAATTGCAGTGAAACATTGCATGTGTGATGTGAATGACTTGATTTGAGATGGGCGAACCAGAACAGTAAAGTGCAGGATCTGCATCAAACACCTAGTGTCTGTGCATTGACCCCGAACACTGACTACTGTTCGGGTTCTGCAGCTCGAACAAAGCTTGTTGAAAGGATGCAGTGCAGCCAATCAACAAGCTTTACTGTGTGGGCACTTTCAGCTTATGTTAAGTATTGGCATGGCTGTGATTGGCTGGTGCACACGGTGTAAAGAAAAAAAATGTTTTTGATAACCAGTGAAGGCAAAACCGACAGCTGTGGGCTCTATCTTGGCTGGTTATCAAAAATAGAGGGGTCCACATGCCGCTTTTCTAAATTATTTAAATAAATAATTTAAAAAAACAGGGTGGGGTTTCCCATTTTTGATAACCAGTCAAGCTAAAGGAGACAGCTGGGGGCTGGTATTCTCAGGCTGGTAAGGGGCTATGGTTGCACCAATTCTGGAGCTTTGCCTGGCTCTTACCACTTGCCCTAGTGCAGTGGATCGTTGTGGGACATAGCCATTAATGCATTATAGGTGGAAAGATGAGCATAACTTTGCTTTTTATTTAAATTTTTGGTGACTAAATGGGTAGAAGAGAGTCATGGAGTTTCTAATTCAATTAAAGGAATTTACTCTCTCTCTGTCTTTATTACATTTGACTATAGGATTAGTAATGGGGGTGTGTGATTGATGCCTCTCCATTACTAACCTGTTGTCTTGATATCAGTGGCCATAAAACAACTGACATAGACCACACAAGTAATACTCCACTTGCCACTGCACAAGGGCAAGTGGGAAGAGCCGGGCAAAGTGTCAGAATTGGCGCATCTGATAGATGTGCCTTTTCTGGGGTGCTGCGGGCTGCTATTTTTAGACTGGGGAGGGCCAATATCCATGGTGCCTTACCAGTCTGAGAATACCAGCCTCCCAGCCCTCTGCTTTAGCTTGGCTGGTTGTCAAAAATGGGGGGACCCCACACCATTTTTTAAAATCATTTATTTAAATTAAAAAAAAAAATGGTGTGGTGACCCCTCTATTTTTGATAACCAGGCGCCGGCTGGTGAATACTTTCATCATCGTACTTCTGCTCTTGCTGCTGTCAGCGGGACCAGGAGTACAATGATAAAAGTAGTACTCTATCATCAGCCGATACCTGTGACCGGCGGTAACCTTTTTCCTGCCGGTCACAGCTACTGGCTTATATGCTGTCATCTGTATGACCGAGTGGGAACCATAGTGCTCTGACCGGCAGTAATGATCTTACTGCAGATCAGAGCTGGTGTTACTCGCACTGTTGTACAGACGACAGCATGGGAAACTCCGATTGTTTGGCCCCCCATTCATTTGAATGGGGTCTGGGTATGGGTCAAGTTCAGGTACCGTTCTGGTACCTGAACTAAACTTTTTTTAAATGTTTGGCCTAACCCAATGGACCCTATCTTCAAGGATCTGCCAATCACTAGACTTGATTCATTTAGCGCCAACGCCTAATATGTCAGAAACTCCCCAGGGTTAATAATGTGCCACTCAATAGCATGGCAGAGGTTTGATTGTGGGGACTATGTGTGGTTAACATTAGCAAGTCCATGTTCCAGGTAGCTTGTAGAAAGCATGTATGGTTCCTGTTTCACACCTGTAGAGGTCAAGCACCTGCAGAAAGTGCAGAAGACTGAGGAAGAAGAAGTCGTGCAACTAGAGATGAGTAAATACTTTGAAATTTAAATTTGTCAGGTTCTTTACATTTGTCAAAAATATTCGATTTTCAGCAAATTGATTTACCACGCAATGCAATATTGCAGTCTCCAACTGTCCTGAAAAGATGTGTGTAACTCTGAGATCTCCTGGGACAGTGTCCAACCCATGTCAAGCTCATTAATACAAATACAGCTTTAGAATTGTCAAATATCAAAGAGTGCTCACAATAGAAACAGATCTTAACCAGTGGTAACTAGTGTTGAGCATTCCGATACCGCAAGTATCGGGTATCGGCCGATATTAGCGGTATCGGAATTCCGATACTTAGTTCCGATACTTTTGTCATATCGGATTCCGGAATCGGAATCGGAATAGGAAGTTCCCATCATGCTATGAGCCTGCTTGCTTTGATTAAGCCAATGGGAATCCTTCGAAGTGTGGGCACATCCTGTTAGGCATGTAGGCATGTTAACTATTGGCATGGCTGTGATTGGCTGCCGAAATGATGTCATGATGCACTATAAAAGCCACCGCAGCCGCCATTTCTGGTCACTCTGCTGTGAATTCAGTTAGGGACAGGCTGCTGTAGAAGACTGTGAGGGACAGTTAGAAATAGCGATTCCACCAAACATCTAGTGCTTTACCCAGGCTACATAAACCACCACTGTAGCCTTCTTTGCCCTAGCAGCAGTGTTCACAGCTGTCTGCAAGGGCTGTGTGAGTGCAGCTCACGCTGTGGAGTGGGTCCTGCAGCCACGTCAGGCTGTAGGCCACCCAGTGTGATCACTGCTGCCTCATACATCTTTTATTTTTTGAGCTGCATTTTTTACATAATTTCAATCTAGTGTGCTTCCATCCGTATCCATATACGTTGGTTGCAAACACTAGTAGTAGACAGCGGAGCCTTTCTGCAGCCTTTCAGTGCTAGTGTCCACTTTGCTGCACTGTTCACGGCTGTCTGAGAGGTCTCTGACTGTGTGTGAGTGCAGCTCATGCTGAGTAGTGTGTCCTGCAGCTACGTCTGGCTGTAGGACGCTCAGCGTGCGTCAGTGCCTCACACATATTTTTATTTGAGTGCAGCTCATTTTTTCTTCTATTAGTGTGCATCCATCCGTCTCCATCTACGGTGGTTGCAAACACTATAAAGGAGTACACAGCGGAGCCTTTCTGCAGCCTGTCAGTGCCAGTGCCCACTTAGCTGCACTGTTGACGGCTGTCTGAGAGGCCTCTGACTGTGTGTGAGTGCAGCTCACGCTGAGTAGTCCTGCAGCTACGTCTGGTTGTAGGACGCTCAACGTGCGTCACTGCCTCACACATATTTGTCTTTGAGTGCAGCTCATTTTTTCTTCTCCTATTAGTGTGCATCCATCCGTATCCATCAACATTGGTTGGTTGCAAACACTATATAGGAGTAGATAGAGGAGCCTTTTTTTCTGGCTTGTGCCCTGCCGGCGCAGCCAGATTAGTATTACCCAATTTTTTTGGAGCCTCATCTTTTGCATTGTAGGTTACCTGCCTGCATTGTAATAGCTCCAAAAAGTTGGTGATACTATCAGTTTCAATTCTTTGTTCACATACTTTGAGTTTGTTTCCAACAAAGAAACCACTAAAAAAGTTCACCAAACACTACATTTTGAACTTGTGTAGGCCACATCAGCTCCTATTAAAGTCTAGTCCACACACACACACACTTCATAAAATTAGTGTTTCTTGTACCTGTAACCAGCTGTTCAGGAATAAGCACACTAAGGCCCCCCTTTGTACTTTTTTGCCTATCTTAATCAGTCTTGCAAGATGAAGAAGGCAGGGAGTAAGGCGCGTGGGCGTGGGCGTGGAGTTTCAGCAGGGAGAGGACGTGGGGATTCTGCAGGGAGAGGACGTGGGGATTCTACAGGTAGAGGACGTGGGGATTCTGGGCCTGCTGCGGGCACCAGTGGATCAGCATCCCCCAGTTTTAGCAGGCAACAGTCCTTTATGCGCAGCTTTGTAGGACCTCAACGTACCCCACTGCTGCGGGAGGAACAAATTGAAGCCGTTGTCGGATGGATGGCAGCTAACGCATCGACTTCAATTACTTCCGCATCCTCTCAGGGTCAGAGCACCGAAGAGCAACCATCTGTCTCTTCACCACCTGCCAAAGTGCCCAGGCAGTCAGAGAGACATGGACAGGAGCCATCACAGTCTCTACTTCTGTTCTCGGAATCTGTTGGCTTGGAAAGAGGGGGCCAGCCAAGCAGCATTCCTGAATGTGAAGAAGAGGGATTATGCAGTGATGCGCAACTTCTTTGTCCCTCTGAATCTGAAGAGGCGAGTGGGCCAGTGCCTATGGTCAGCACACCTCAGTACGCATCAGATGATGACGAGACTCAGTTGCCACTTTCTGGTGCGTACGGTGCTGGCGAGACAACCCCGGAGAAGCAGCTGTTTGAAGAGGGGAGGGAAGATGATGAGGTCCTTGACCCATCATGGCGTGAGCAACAGGAAGGTGGTGGGAGCAGCTCGGAGGAAGAGATTCCCCTACCGGCCAAAACAGGAGGCAGAGGGAGGGGGAAGACTTGGTTGCCTGTACCCTCCACTTCGGCACCCGTTAGGAGCATTCCTCCTTCCAAAGGCAAACCGGGCGCTCACAAGAGTTGCAGTGCGTGGTCCTTTTTTGACACAGTTGCAGATGACATTTGCTTTGTCAAATGCAAGCTGTGTCATCAGAGAGTCAAAAGAGGGAGAAATGTCAGCAACCTCAATACCACAAATATGTGGAAACATGTGCGCACCAAGCACGAGTTGGAGTTGCAGAGACACCCTGAAGACGTAGGCCAACGTACAGCACCACCTACCACCTCTTCAGTTCGTGTTGGGCCCTCTTCCTCCAGCTCACACACTGCTGGTTCGGCTTCCTCACAGGATCGCCAAGGAAGAACCTCTGCCACTGTTGTCCGGAGACCCTGTCAGATTACACCCATAGCAGCACGTTCCCATCCATCACAGCCATCGGTAGCACAGGCATGGGATAAAAGGCGCCCTTACTCGGCAAACCATCCCCGAGCACAGTCTCTGAATGCTGGCATTGCCAAACTTCTGGCAGTTGAAATGCTGTCATTCAGGCTGGTGGACACTGACACCTTCCGGGACTTAATGGCATTGGCAGTCCCCCAATACAATGTGCCCAGCCGCTTTTATTTCAGCAGGCGAGCCGTCCCTGCCCTGCAGAAACATGTTGAGGGCAAAATAAAACATGCGCTACTAAACGCCGTTAGTAGCAAGGTCCACCTGACCACCGATGCGTGGACCAGTAACCATGGACAGGGACGATACCTTTCCCTCACTGCCCACTGGGTCAATGTTGTGGAGCCGGGTACGGATCTGGAGAGTGGCGCTGTACGTGTTCTTCCAACGCCACGGATTGCAGGACTCCAGTCTGTACACATAGACTCCTCCTCCTACTCAAGTTCCTCAGAAACAGCAGAGCAGGAGCCTGTTACGACCGATATGAGCACAGCCGTGGCCAAACGTCAACAGGCTGTACTCAAATTAATTTCTTTGGGGAATCGAAGCCACACAGCGCAGGAGCTCTGGAATGCTATCAAGCTGGAGAGCGATGTGTGGTTTGGGCCAGCGAATCTCCAGCCGGGCTTGGTAGTGTGTGACAATGGCCGAAATCTGGTGGCAGCTCTTGGCCTAGGCAACCTCACACACATCCCATGTCTGGCACATGTTCTTAACTTGGTCGTGCAGAGCTTTCTGAGGGACTATCCGGATCTTGCTGCACTGTTGCACAAGGTCCGCATAGAGTGCGCTCACTTGCGACGTTCCAGCACGGCAAGATCGCGCCTCGCTGCTCTGCAGCGACGATTTGGCCTTCCGGAACATCGCATCATATGTGACCTACCCACCCGGTGGAATTCAACGTTACATATGTTGGAGCGGTTGTGTGAGCAGCAGGCAGCAGTCATGGAGTACCAGCTGCATCAGGCGCAAACAAGTCGCACTGTGCGCCGTTCACACTTCAGCACCATTGAGTGGGCCTCTATGAAGGACATCTGCCTCGTTTTGCGTGCCTTCGATGAATCCACGCGGATGGCGAGTGCAGATGATGCACTAGTCAGCATGACTGTCCCCATTATCTGCCTGCTTCAACAAACACTGCAAGCACTAAGGGATGAGGTTTCAGAAGAGGTGGAGGATGAGGAGTCCCAAATGCCATCTGCTTCTGGACAGTCTGCGCTACGTGTTTCCTCACAAAGGCCTAGGCAGGGGACACTTTGTGAGGAGGATGAGGAGGAGTCGATGGAGGAGGAAGACATCTCTCCAGAGGAGGGAGGTACACAAACCTCTACTCAGTATGTACAGCGAGGGTGGGGTGATGCAGAGCAGGCCGAGGTCACGCCTCAAACAGGGGACAGCGGTTCTTTGGCAGTTGGGAGTCTGCAGCACATGGTTGATTTCATGCTGCAGTGCCTGAGAAACGACCGCCGCATCGCCCACATTCTCGTCTCGGCTGATTATTGGGTGTACACCCTCCTAGATCCTCGCTACCGGGACAGCGTACAAAGGCTCATACCAACGTTGAACCGGGAGCGTAAAATGCGGGAGTACGAAGAGTCACTGGTGCAGTCCATAATGTTTTCCATTCCACCCGACAGCATTGTTGCTAGTGCTTTACAAAGCAGCTCTGTGCGTCGAGGCAGTGGAGGAAACTCTGCACAAAGAGGGAGCAGAGGCAGCGCCGCAGCACAAGGCAAGACCACTATGGCCCAAATGTGGCAAAGTTTTGTGTGTCCACCACAATTGTCTACACCATCAGCGACGCCTCGAGTCAGCAGGAGGCAACGCTTCCGTCAGATGGTGTCAGACTACATGTCTTGCCCTGTCGCTGTACTCCCAGATGGCTCTTCCCCCTTCAAGTTTTGGGTCTCTAAGCTGGATACATGGCCAGAGCTTAGCCAGTATGCATTGGAGGTGCTGGCTTGCCCTGCTGCCAGTGTATTATCGGAACGTGTCTTTAGTGCCGCAGGTGGTGTACTAACAGACCGTCGCACGCGACTATCTTCCGATAATGTTGACCGGCTGACTTTTCTGAAAATGAACAAGGCCTGGATCTCCAAAGACTTTGCCATTCCTCTTACAGACTAAATTAGTGGTTGGCAACTGTATCCAGGTCTGCTGGTGTGTTCATTTTTCTACCACCTGAACTATAATCCCTTTGCTTCAACACAGCCAGTTGTCGCTCAGATGTGTCGTCTGCACAGAGAAACACACTAGCTCCTGTGTTAGTGGGGTTCAGTAATGCCAGCTGATCCCCTGCTGTGTGGACGGCAAAGTCACCAGCTCCATCAACATTCAAACCACTACTGATTTTTAACCGTGCCCAACTTAGGTCTCTGGCTCCACTGTCTCTACTATTTCCCCTGACCTCCAACCCCGCCATCTACATCTCTGAAGTGGCGTCAGCACAATCTACACTTGTTCCTGTGTTCCTGTGGCTCAGTCCCATCAGTTTATCCCCTGATGTGTGTCCGGCAAGGTCTCCTGCTCTGTCCACATTCCCATAACCAGTAGTGGGAATGAGGACAGAGCTGGCGAACTTGCCGGACAAACATCAGGGGATCAACTGACTGGACTGAGCACCAGTAACACAGGAACAAGTGTAGATTGTGCTGACGCCACTTCAGAGATGTAGCTGGCGGGGTTGGAGGCCAGGGTAAATAGTAGAGACAGTGGAGCCAGAGGCCTAAGTGGAGCATGGTTAGAATCAGTAGTAGTCCACAACCTCCATAAAAACCGCTGCCCATTGGCCTCTGCATGCGGCATGCGTAATCCTGGGCTCCAACAGCGTCAGTTGGTGTTCAGAAGTGTCGTCTCCACAGAGCCAAACACATTCGTTCGAGTGTTAGTGGGGTTCAGCACTGCCAGCTGTTCCCCTGCTGTGGAGATGGCAAGTCTCCTGCTGCCTTCACCTGCCAAAATCCAGTAGGCCACAGCCTGCTCCTCGCCTAATCCTGGGCTCCAACAGCGTCAGTTGGTGTTCAGAAGTGTCGTCTCCACAGAGCCAAACACATTCGTTAGAGTGTTAGTGGGGTTCAGCACTGCCAGCTGTTCCCCTGCTGTGGAGATGGCAAGTCTCCTGCTGCCTTCACCTGCCAAAATCCAGTAGGCCCCAGCCTGCTCCTCGCCTAATCCTGGGCTCCAACAGCGTCAGTTGGTGTTCAGAAGTGTCGTCTCCACAGAGCCAAACACCTTCGTTAGAGTGTTAGTGGGGTTCAGCACTGCCAGCTGTTCCCCTGCTGTGGAGATGGCAAGTCTCCTGCTGCCTTCACCTGCCAAAATCCAGTAGGCCCCAGCCTGCTCCTCGCCTAATCCTGGGCTCCAACAGCGTCAGTTGGTGTTCAGAAGTGTCGTCTCCACAGAGCCAAACACATTCGTTCGAGTGTTAGTGGGGTTCAGCACTGCCAGCTGTTCCCCTGCTGTGGAGATGGCAAGTCTCCTGCTGCCTTCACCTGCCAAAATCCAGTAGGCCCCAGCCTGCTCCTCGCCTAATCCTGGGCTCCAACAGCGTCAGTTGGTGTTCAGAAGTGTCGTCTCCACAGAGCCAAACACATTCGTTCGAGTGTTAGTGGGGTTCAGCACTGCCAGCTGTTCCCCTGCTGTGGAGATGGCAAGTCTCCTGCTGCCTTCACCTGCCAAAATCCAGTAGGCCCCAGCCTGCTCCTCGCCTAATCCTTGGCTCCAACAGCGTCAGTTGGTGTTCAGAAGTGTCGTCTCCACAGAGCCAAACACATTCGTTCGAGTGTTAGTGGGGTTCAGCACTGCCAGCTGTTCCCCTGCTGTGGAGATGGCAAGTCTCCTGCTGCCTTCACCTGCCAAAATCCAGTAGGCCCCAGCCTGCTCCTCGCCTAATCCTGGGCTCCAACAGCGTCAGTTGGTGTTCAGAAGTGTCGTCTCCACAGAGCCAAACACATTCGTTCGAGTGTTAGTGGGGTTCAGCACTGCCAGCTGTTCCCCTGCTGTGGAGATGGCAAGTCTCCTGCTGCCTTCACCTGCCAAAATCCAGTAGGCCCCAGCCTGCTCCTCGCCTAATCCTGGGCTCCAACAGCGTCAGTTGGTGTTCAGAAGTGTCGTCTCCACAGAGCCAAACACCTTCGTTAGAGTGTTAGTGGGGTTCAGCACTGCCAGCTGTTCCCCTGCTGTGGAGATGGCAAGTCTCCTGCTGCCTTCACCTGCCAAAATCCAGTAGGCCACAGCCTGCTCCTCGCCTAATCCTGGGCTCCAACAGCGTCAGTTGGTGTTCAGAAGTGTCGTCTCCACAGAGCCAAACACATTCGTTCAAGTGTTAGTGGGGTTCATCATTGCCAGCTGATCCCCTGCTGTGGAGATGGCAGTCTCTCCTGCTGTCTCCGCATTACAAAGACAGTAGGCCTCTGCCTACACCCTCCTATTTCCTGGGCTTCAACACAGCCAGTTGTAGTTCGGAAGTGCCGTCCACACGGAAAGAGATACTTGCTCCCGTGTCTCAGTGGGGTTCAGTAATGTCAGCTGATCCCCTGCTGTGTGGATGGCAGTCTCTCCTGCTGTCACCTCATTCAAAATACAGTAGGCCTCTGCCTACACCCTCCTATTTCCTGGGCTTCAACACAGCCAGTTGTAGTTCGGAAGTGCCGTCCACACGGAAAGAGATACTTGCTCCCGTGTCTCAGTGGGGTTCAGTAACGTCAGCTGATCCCCTGCTGTGTGGATGGCAGTCTCTCCTGCTGTAAACTCATTCAAAATACAGTAGGCCTCTGCCTACACCCTCCTATTTCCTGGGCTTCAACACAGCCAGTTGTAGTTCGGAAGTGCCGTCCACACGGAAAGAGATACTTGCTCCCGTGTCTCAGTGGGGTTCAGTAATGTCAGCTGATCCCCTGCTGTGTGGATGGCAGTCTCTCCTGCTGTCACCTCATTCAAAATACAGTAGGCCTCTGCCTACACCGTCCTATTTCCTGGGCTTCAACACAGCCAGTTGTAGTTCGGAAGTGCCGTCCACACGGAAAGAGATACTTGCTCCCGTGTCTCAGTGGGGTTCAGTAACGTCAGCTGATCCCCTGCTGTGTGGATGGCAGTCTCTCCTGCTGTCACCTCATTCAAAATACAGTAGGCCTCTGCCTACACCCTCCTATTTCCTGGGCTTCAACACAGCCAGTTGTAGTTCGGAAGTGCCGTCCACACGGAAAGAGATACTTGCTCCCGTGTCTCAGTGGGGTTCAGTAACGTCAGCTGATCCCCTGCTGTGTGGATGGCAGTCTCTCCTGCTGTCACCTCATTCAAAATACAGTAGGCCTCTGCCTACACCCTCCTATTTCCTGGGCTTCAACACAGCCAGTTGTAGTTCGGAAGTGCCGTCCACACGGAAAGAGATACTTGCTACCGTGTCTCAGTGGGGTTCAGTAATGTCAGCTGATCCCCTGCTGTGTGGATGGCAGTCTCTCCTGCTGTCACCTCATTCAAAATACAGTAGGCCTCTGCCTACACCGTCCTATTTCCTGGGCTTCAACACAGCCAGTTGTAGTTCGGAAGTGCCGTCCACACGGAAAGAGATACTTGCTCCCGTGTCTCAGTGGGGTTCAGTAACGTCAGCTGATCCCCTGCTGTGTGGATGGCAGTCTCTCCTGCTGTAACCTCATTCAAAATACAGTAGGCCTCTGCCTACACCCTCCTATTTCCTGGGCTTCAACACAGCCAGTTGTAGTTCGGAAGTGCCGTCCACACGGAAAGAGATACTTGCTCCCGTGTCTCAGTGGGGTTCAGTAATGTCAGCTGATCCCCTGCTGTGTGGATGGCAGTCTCTTCTGCTGTCACCTCATTCAAAATACAGTAGGCCTCTGCCTACACCCTCCTATTTCCTGGGCTTCAACACAGCCAGTTGTAGTTCGGAAGTGCCATCCACACGGAAAGAGATACTTGCTCCCGTGTCTCAGTGGGGTTCAGTAATGTCAGCTGATCCCCTGCTGTGTGGATGGCAGTCTCTCCTGCTGTCACCTCATTCAAAATACAGTAGGCCTCTGCCTACACCCTCCTATTTCCTGGGCTTCAACACAGCCAGTTGTAGTTCGGAAGTGCCGTCCACACGGAAAGAGATACTTGCTCCCGTGTCTCAGTGGGGTTCAGTAACGTCAGCTGATCCCCTGCTGTGTGGATGGCAGTCTCTCCTGCTGTAACCTCATTCGAAATACAGTAGGCCTCTGCCTACACCCTCCTATTTCCTGGGCTTCAACACAGCCAGTTGTAGTTCGGAAGTGCCGTCCACACGGAAAGAGATACTTGCTCCCGTGTCTCAGTGGGGTTCAGTAATGTCAGCTGATCCCCTGCTGTGTGGATGGCAGTCTCTTCTGCTGTCACCTCATTCAAAATACAGTAGGCCTCTGCCTACACCCTCCTATTTCCTGGGCTTCAACACAGCCAGTTGTAGTTCGGAAGTGCCGTCCACACGGAAAGAGATACTTGCTCCCGTGTCTCAGTGGGGTTCAGTAATGTCAGCTGATCCCCTGCTGTGTGGATGGCAGTCTCTCCTGCTGTCACCTCATTCAAAATACAGTAGGCCTCTGCCTACACCGTCCTATTTCCTGGGCTTCAACACAGCCAGTTGTAGTTCGGAAGTGCCGTCCACACGGAAAGAGATACTTGCTCCCGTGTCTCAGTGGGGTTCAGTAACGTCAGCTGATCCCCTGCTGTGTGGATGGCAGTCTCTCCTGCTGTAACCTCATTCAAAATACAGTAGGCCTCTGCCTACACCCTCCTATTTCCTGGGCTTCAACACAGCCAGTTGTAGTTCGGAAGTGCCGTCCACACGGAAAGAGACACTTGCTCCCGTGTCTCAGTGGGGTTCAGTAACGTCAGCTGATCCCCTGCTGTGTAGATGGCAAAGTCTCCTGCTGCCTACACAGTCGTACCACTACTGATTTTTAACCGTGCTCCAATTAGGCCTGTGGCTCCACTGTCTCTCGTATTTCCCCTGTCCTCCAACCCTGCCAGTTACAGCTCCGAAGTGGCGTCTGCACAATCCACACTTGTTCCTGTGTTACAGGTGTTCAGTCCGGTCAGTTAATCCCCTGATGTGTGTCCGGCAATGTCGCCTGCATGGGAATGTGGACAGAGCAGGCGACATTGCCGGACACACATCAGGGGATTAACTGACCGGACTGAACACCTGTAACACAGGAACAAGTGTGGATTGTGCAGACGCCACTTCGCAGCTGTAACTGGCGGGGTTGGAGGACAGGGGAAATACGAAAATCAGTGAAGCCACAGGCCTAAGTGGAGCTTGGTTCAAATTAGTAGTCTACAACCGATCTTAAAATTTCTTCAATGCAGCCTCAGCCTGCTCCGTGCTTGTCCCTGGGCTTCAACACAGCCAGTTGTTGCTCGGAAGTGCCGTCTTCACAGAGTAAAACACTAGCTCCTGTGTTTGTGGGGTTCAGTAACGTCAGCTGTTCCCCTGCTGTTTTGATGGCAATCTGTCCTGCTGCCACCCAATTGACAGCACATCAGGCCTCAGCCTGCTAAGTGCTTGTCCTGGGCTCCAACATCGCCAGTTGCTGCTCATAACTGACTTTGGCACGGGTACTCCCTCCTGCCCAGCTTGGTTCCAGCCCTGCCTGCTGTTTCCGGGAAGTGTCAATGTCAGTTTGCCACCCCAAGTTGCCATGTCGTGTTGCGGTTGGGTTAGCCGAGGCTAGGGTGCCAGCAGTTTAGGTGCTTCCTATGTGGACTGCGGGTTCTGGTAAGAAAGGCTTGTTCCATAGTGCCAGTAGGACAAGCACCCCCTGTAGGACTGTGTGATTCGGTAACTGCGGCCAGCTTGCGGCATGCCAACTTTGCTTTTCAGGGGTAACTTCTGATACCCCTCCGGGTTCCAGCACCGTCAGCTGGTTCTCATCAGAGCCTTTGGCCTAGGTGCCTCCATCTCGGTATCCGAGTTCCGGCAACGTCTGCTGGTCCTTGGTAGTGCTTTGTAGCACAGGTACCTCCTGCTTAGTAACCGGGTTCCAGCACCGTCAGCTGGTCCTCGGTTGTGCCATTGGCTCTTATTCCTTCTGCTGCCCCTCCGGGTGCCAGCACTGTCAGCTGGTCCTCGCTATTTCCATTTGCTCTTGCAGCTTATGCTACCCCTCCGGGTTCCAGCACCGTCAGCTGGTTCTCGTCAGAGCCTTTGGCCTAGGTGCCTCCATCTCGGTATCCGAGTTCCGGCAACGTCTGCTGGTCCTTGGTAGTGCTTTGTAGCACAGGTACCTCCTGCTTAGTAACCGGGTTCCAGCACCGTCAGCTGGTCCTCGGTTGTGCCATTGGCTCTTATTCCTTCTGCTGCCCCTCCGGGTGCCAGCACTGTCAGCTGGTCCTCGCTATTTCCATTTGCTCTTGCAGCTTATGCTACCCCTCCGGGTTCCAGCACCGTCAGCTGGTTCTCGTCAGAGCCTTTGGCCTAGGTGCCTCCATCTCGGTATCCGAGTTCCGGCAACGTCTGCTGGTCCTTGGTAGTGCTTTGTAGCACAGGTACCTCCTGCTTAGTAACCGGGTTCCAGCACCGTCAGCTGGTCCTCGGTAGTGCCATTGGCTCTTGTTCCTTCTGCTGCCCCTCCGGGTGCCAGTACCGTCAGCTGGTTCAAGAGGACAAAGAACAGGAAGACAACCACCAAGATGCAGAACAACAAGAGAGAGAAGACAAAGAAGCATAAAAAAAACAAAGCAGAAGAACATTAAGCATAAGACTAATACTCTGAGCAAATGATATTATCTTATTTATAAGCAGAAGAAGACTAAGCAGTGTATGGGGGTGAGTCCGTTCCTCCTCGTGGTGCCCCTGGAAAAGGCCTGCTGCTGCAGGCCAAACTGAACGCGGACAAATCCTGTTGTAAATCTTTTGTGACAGGCAGAACGGAAGGTGTAAACTTCTAACTTTTCTAGATAACAACTACAGGAATGCCTGACACAAACAAGAATATGATGAAGAAGAATAGGAAGAAGATGAAGAAGCTGAATATGTAGAATAATAATTGTTGAATAAGAAGAATATGAAGAATGTAAGAAAAGGAAGAAGAAGAAGAAGAAGAAGAAGAAGAAGAAGAATGTAAAAAAAGGAAGTAGAAGAATTTAAAAAAGGAAGAAGAAGAAGAATGTAAAAAAAGGAATAAGAAGAAGAATGTAAAAAAAGGAAGAAGAAGAAGAATGTAAAAAAAGGAAGTAGAAGAATGTAAAAAAAGGAAGAAGAAGAAGAAGAATGTAAAAAAAGGAATAAGAAGAAGAAGAAGAAGGTAAAAAAAGGAAGAAGAATAAGAAAGAAGAAGAAAGAAGAAAGAAGAAGAAGACATACATGTCTGGCAAAATATAAATGAGGCTAACATAGTCAATATCTTTGTAACTCCTAACATCTTTAAAAAAAAGTTTAATTCCTGCTATTCCATTTGATTGGGCTAAACCTCTATGGCTTTAATGTCTCCTCCACCTCCCACAATACATTCTACATTATTCTTAGTTGTTTTTCTTCATGTAGAATTAACCTACAAGGAAAGAAAGGGTTTTTTTTAATTCCGATATTTTGGCCCCATTGACTTGCATTGGTTCCCGGTATCGGAATCGGCGATACCGATACTTTTTTTTAAGATCGGCCGATCCATTCCGATCCGATATTTTCAAGTATCGGCTGGTATCGCTCAACTCTAGTGGTAACCAAAAGTCCATTTAATAAACAAATATGACTTAGGCTACTTTCACACATCAGTTTTTTGCCGTCAGGCAGGATCCGGCTTTTTTTTAGAAAAAACGGATCCGGCATAAATTTTGGAGAACTGTAGAAACGGATCCGTTTTTTTGCTGGATCCGTCTCTGTTCCTGGCGGCTGGCCAATTGGATCTGAGCATGCGCAGACTTAAAAAACCGGATCCGGTGGCTGGATCCGTCTTTTTCTGGATCCGGCGCATTCCGGCGCCCATAGACTTTCATTGTAGCAAAAAGCTGGAAGCGCCGGATCCGGCGCTTCCGGCTTTTTCGCCGGAGACAAAAAACGTTACAGTAGCCATTTTTTCCAGACGCCGGAATGAGACAAGTTGCCAGATCCGGCAAAAAACGGATGAAACGCAATGCCATCCGGCACGATCCCGCGCTAATGCAAGTCAATGGGGAAAAACCGGATCCGGCATTGCATTTTGCCGGATCCGGTTTTACAAAAAAAAGCCGGATCGCGCCTGAAGGCAAAAAACTGATGTGTGAAAGAGGCCTAACAGATTTTTCATGTTTTTAAAATAAAAAAATTCCAAAAATTATCCCTTTTAGGCCTCTTTCACACATCAGTTTTTTGCCATCAGGCAGGATCCGGCTTTTTTTTGTAAAACCGGATCCGGCGAAATGCAATGCCGGATCCAGTTTTTCCCCATTGACTTGCATTAGCGCCGGATGGCATTGCGTTTCATCTGTTTTTTGCCGGATCCGGCTACTTGTCTCATTCTGGCATCTGGAAAAAACGGCTACTGTAACGTTTTTTGTCTCCGGCAAAAAAGCTGGAAGCGCCGGATCCGACGCTTCCGGCTTTTTGCTACAATGAAAGTCTATGGGCGCCGGAATGCGCCGGATCCAGAAAAAGACGGATCCAGCCACCGGATCCGTTTTTTTAAGTCTGCGCATGCTCAGATCCAATTGGCCAGCCCCCAGGAAACAGATATAACCTGCTAGACGGATCCAGCAGAAAAACGGATCCGTTTCTACAGTTCTCCAAAATTTATGCCGGATCCGTTTTTTCTAAAAATAGCCGGATCCTGCCTGACGGCAAAAAACTGATGTGTGAAAGTAGCCTTAGTCCTTTGCGATCAGGCAGACTGTTACGTGCAGAATACTGACTCAAACTGACGGTGTCGCTGTCAGAGGTAACATCATTCTGCTGTGACAAAGACAATTGAATGTAAACACATGAGCCATGCACACAGAAAAACACAGTATAACAAACGTATAAAAATACTCTGTTGTAAAAAAGTAACAGTAAACAGCAAGTCCTAATAAAAAGATGATAACAAAACAGGGTATTTGGTTGATACTTTTTTTGCAAAAAATGTAAACTAAGCCGCTCTACCAAACGTATACCCATATCAGAGCAGTCCCTAACCGATGTATTTAAAAACCCGATCATGTGTATGAGCAGGATTCAGAAAGGTGATGTCGATTGTGGATACGCTGTTGAAGACCGCTTATATGTGCATGGCCCACAAGGGAGGGGTGGAGATATAAACACATGGGCCATGCACACAGTGTACAAGTCTGTAGGACAGTGTTCACACCACCAAAAGACTGAAACACAGAAAAACACAGTATAACAAATGTTTAAAATACTTTGTTGTAAAAAAGTAACAGTAAACAGCAAGTGCTGGTAAAAAGATGATGAATCCTGCTCATATAGGTTACTATACACATGGTCAGGTTTTTATATACATCAGTTAGGGACTGCTCTGATATGGGTATACCTTGACGTTTGGTAGAGCGGCTTAATTTACATTTTTCGCAAAAAACGTATCAACCAAATACCCTGTTTATTATCATCTTTTTAATAGCACTTGCTGTTTACTGTTCCTTTTTTACAACAGAGTATTGTTATACGTTTCTTATACTGTGTTTTTCTGTGGTTGTGACAGAGACAAGCACTGTGCTATATATTCCATGACTTCGTCAGCTTCCTCTTTGCTAATACTCTTGTTAGAGGTAAATGAGTCCAATTGTGGCCTATATTTGGTAGCACCACTGCACCGAGCACTGATGCCAGTGGTGGCGGTGCTTTTGCAACTCCCTCATTCTTAGCTGTAATATGTTTTTTTCTGTTACACTACCCCAACCATTGCAATTGCCACAATAGACTTTGTACAACACAATATTTAATTTTGGCCATCTTTTCAACCTCAATTAGTCTCCCTTTAACAAAAAAAACATAATAAGAAAGCTCAGTTAGGGAGATGTACAAAAAGCACAGTATAGATGTGACATGTAAGTTGTCAGATTTGACATGCACAGATAAAAGTCTAAATTTTTTTTTTTTACAAATTTCAACCTTCTTGCCAAAAATGACAAAAGAAGAAATGCTAGCTAGGTGAGTACACAACCAAAAAGCCAGGATGTGCGTATGTTGCGTATTTGCTTGTAGAAATTTCTGCAAGGCTTCTGCATCTCTTGGCGGGAAAACGCAGTGGAAAATCCACACTTTTTATACGTTTTTGTTGCCTTTATGATGCGATTTTTTTCATGCGGCTTTGTAAGCTAAATAAGATATATTATTTAAAAAAATAATGATAATTGTGATGTCATTTCGTTGTTCAACCTCTTCTTTTTCATTCTCGATTGAAGACCATAATATCATACCATGTTTAAATTTATAATGTTTATACACACAAAATAAAACAAAAAAAAAACCTTCCTTCTCACCCCCACTGGGGGTGGCCTTTATTGTCCTTCCTCATTCTTGGGTCCTCTACCAGAGGTCTGGGAGTTTGAGGGTTCTGCGCAGGATCTTAGTTGTTCCCAGTATTGCGCTTTTCTGGACAGAGAGCTCAGAAGTTGCTCCTGGGATCTGTTGTAGCCATTTTCCCATCTTAGGGGTCACTGCTCCAAGTGCTCCTATCACCACAGGGATCACTGCTGCCTTCACCTTCCACATCTTCTCCAGTTCTCCTTTGAGGCCCTGGTATTTCTCCAGCTTCTCATATTCCCTCTTTCTGATGTTCACTTGGCACCGCCACATCTATTATCATTGCTGGCTTCTGCTCCTTGTCTATTCTCACAAATATAAGTGAATGCCTTACATGTAGATGTAATACCAAGCCCAAGGTTTAGTAATGAACAGGTGACAGCCAGATACCCTCATTAATAAAAAGACACACATCTATGTAGAAGCATAATTAACCTACATATGCTGTAACTAAATGGCAACTATCAGAAATCTACGTGAAATGCAATATCTGTTTATTTTTCAAAAAATGAAAGAAAAAATGGCGTGGTCTCCCACAAAAACTCTTACTGTTTCTCTTATTCATTCTTATCTGGACTATTGTAACTCTCTTCTAATCGGTCTCCCTCTTACCAAACTCTCCCCCCTCCAATCTGTCTTGAATGCTGCAGCCAGGATCATATTCCTCGCCAATCGTTACACCGATGCCTCTACCTTGTGACAGTCATTACACTGGCTACCCATCCACTCCAGAATTCAGTATAAACTTATTATCCTCACCCACAAAGCCCTCCATGGCTCAGCACCACCTTACATCTCCTCCCTTGTTTCAGTATACCACCCGTTCTGCTGATGACCTGAGGGTAGCATCCTCAATAATCAGAACCTCCTACTCCCGTCTCTAAGACTTTACACATGCTGCGCCAATTCTTTGGAATGCACTTCCCAGGTCAATACGATTAGTCCCCAATCCCCACAATTTTAAGCGTGCCCTAAAAACGCATTTATTCAGACTGGCCTATCGCCTCAACATATTAACCTAATCTATCCCTGTGTGGCACAGCAGGCCCAGATTGGTAATGTACCCAACCGGGCATTTTCCCGCTGGGCCGCTGCCATGTGGGCCACCAGTGGCAGCACCCGCTCATCTGGCCGCTTGCCAGCTGATGCGGCCGCTGGCCTGGCTGTTGTTCCTGTCGCCAGCGCTCTGCGGGCACGGCGGTTATAGTTTCCAACCCTCCCGGGATTTTTCTATCCGCACTGCAGGGAGATAAGCCGCCACCCCCCCAAGCACCCCATCCTTGCCATAGCATGAGACCTCCCCCGCTCCCCCCGCAGCCACTCACAGCATCACTTGCCTGCACTCTTCTCTGTTCACATGACCTGTGATGAGGTCACAGGAGGGGAGGAGTCAGGGGTCACATGTTCAGGAGCCTTTGTCCAGACCCCTGATCATGTGACCCCTGACTCCGCCCCTCCTGTGACCTCATCACAGGTCCTGTGCGCTCAGCCTTGCCTCTTGGTGTCTGTAGGACTCTGCTGTGCTGGTTGCCATGGTGCTGGATGAGGGAAGTATGTGTGGGGTCAGGAGGGGTTTACAGGGTAGATGTAGCAGAGCCGTGTGTGTATGAGGTATACGGAGCGGAGCTGTGTGTGTACAAGGTGTACGGAGCGGAGCCGGATGTGTACAAGGTGTACGGAAAGGAGCAGCGTGTGTACGAGGTGTATGGTGCGGAGTCGGGTGTGTATGAGGTGTACAGAGCGAAGCCACGTGTACGAGGTGTACGGAGCGGAGCTGCCCGTGTACGAGGTGTATGGAGAGGAGCCATGCGTGTATGAGGTGTACAGAGAGGAGCCATGTGTGTACGAGGTGTACGGAGCGGAGCCATGTGTACGAGGTGTATGGAGCGGTGCCGCGCGTGTACGAGGTGTACGGAGCTGAGCCGTGTGTGTACTTGGTGTATGGAGCAGAGCCGCGTGTGTATGGGGTACACGGAGCGGAGCCGTGTGTGTACGGAGTGGAGCCATATGTGTACGGGACGTATGCAGCGGAGCCAAGAGTGTACGAAGCATACAAAGCGGGCTTTTCCCATGGACACAGGAGTATACGGCAGAGCCCCGAGGAGCATTTTAAAACTCGCACATGACGTTCCACCTGAAGTGATGTGCTGGAAGCTGACCGGAAATTAGATAATTTCATGAGGAGATTGTGACAGAGCTAGGAATGCTTCAGATCCATCACCATGTCCTCCTCCGACAGTGCAGACAGCAGGACCGCCTTGGAATTGGTGATGCCGGCCATGTGAGCAGATCGTGATATGTCCTGCACCGGGAGGCTCAGGTGGGAATTACAATGGGAGCCGGGCTGCTATAGTATCTTTATAGAATCTTTCTTTATTTCTTTCTCTCTTTTTCTTTCTTTCTCTGTTCTTTCTTTCTCATTCTCTGTTCTGTCTTTCCCTCATTTTCTTTCTCTCTCTCTGTTCTTTCTTTCTCTCTCTCTGTTCTTTCTTTCCCCTCTTTCTTTCTTTTTCTTTCCTCTCTTTCTTTCTCTCTGTTCTTTTTTCTTTTCTTTACTTCTTTCTTTCTCTCTCTGTTCTTTCTCTGTCTGTCTCTGTTCTTTCTTTCTTCTTTCTCTCTCTGTTCTTTCTTTCTCTCTCGCTCTCCTTTCTTTCTCTGTTTTCTTTTCTCTCTCTCTGTTTTCTCTCTTCCTTAGTGCCAGTCTGTGTGCCCATAATGCCAGCCACTGTGCCCTCAGTACCAGTCAGTGTGATCAGCAGTGCTAAATGGGTGTGGTTGGGCGTGGACATGGGTGTGACTAGTTGAGAAATGGATGTGGCCAGGGCGTGGCCCAAAATTTGCAGCCTTTGTCCCTCTTTCCCTCCTTCAAAAGTTGGGAGGTATGATAGGGGCAGCTATGACCAGGGGGGTCTGGTTGCCCAATGGATAGCAATTCTGCCAGGAATTCTGTCACCATACGTACAAAAGGGGGCAGAGCTTTGGGAGGAGTACTGTACCTAAAAGCAATAAATAGGACTGAGCTGAAATACTGGGCACAGCTGTGACTACATGTTATATAGTCATGTTAATCTCCTCTCACTTCTTGTAACCTACAAGTGTACAAAGATATTCTATAGTAACCATGTGACTAGTGGGCCTGTGTAACTTCAAATGCCAGGGCTGAATTTTAGTCCCAGTCCGGCCCTGTGGCACAGCCAAAGGTTTTTACCATAACCAGGTTCCCCACATCATGTTCCCACATGCTTTATGCATCCTTTAGCCCTCTGCGTCTGTACTGTTACACACTTAACATTATGGCTGGTCCATACAATCAGGGCAACTGTTACCACCCACCTTTCGTGTCTACCTCTTTCCTCATAGACTGTAAGCTTGCGAGCAGGGCCCTCATTCCTCTTGGTATCTGTTATGATCTATGTGATTATTGTTATGCTGTAATGTCTATCGACTGTACAAGTCCCCTCTGAAATGTAAAGTGCTGTGGAATATGTTGGCGCTATAGAAATAAAATGTATTATTATTATAGAGGGAAAGCCGACGGCTGAGGTCTGATGTTAATATTCTGAGAAGGAGCCAATAGCCATAAAGGTTCCCAGGCTAATAATATCAGCTCACAGATGTTTGCTAGCCTTTACTGGCTAGTTTACAGGACCCCAGAAAAAAATTTACATGGGGTCCCCCTATAAAATTGAACCAGCAAAGGCTAGGCAGACAGCTGCAGGCTGATATTAATAGCCTGAGAAGGGGCCATGTATATTGGCACCCCCCCAGGCTAAAAACATCAGCTCTCAGCCGCCCCACAAATGGCACGTCTTATAGATGCGCCAATTCTGGCACTTAGCCTCGCTCTTCCCAGTTGCCCTGTAGCGGTGGCAAGTGGGGTTTATATTTGTGGGGTTGATGTCACCTTTGTATTGTCAGGTGACATCAAGCCCACAGATTAGTAATGGAGAAGCATCTATAAGACACCTCTCCATTACTAATCCTATAGTTACTGTACATGTAAATAAAGACAAGAATAAGGTCCTTTATTTGAAATGATCACACAGACTCCTTTATTGAATCTAACTTACTGAATGCCTAATCACCGACGCACTCCGCCACTCGTCTTCTGCAAACAATAAAAAAATAATAAACCAACATATAATACTATCCTGTCTGACGTAGTCTATTTAATACTGAGTGTCCCACGGCGATCTCACTTGTAGAACAGTAACATCGGGAGATGTGACCGCTCTACCCGGCCTCCGGCAACACACTGACAGGAGGTAATCACTCCCGCAGTGTATCACTGCGTTGCCGTGAGAGTTCTCCGGAGTTCATCAGCTCCGATACTCTCACTTACAGCACCGCTGCGTGAGAACTGGAGCTAATCAGCTGATGAACTCCGGTGAACTCTCATGGAGGATCAGCGACACACTGGGGGAGCAATCACCTCCTGTCAATGTATCGCCGGTGGCCAGGTGACATCGACGTGGGACACTTGGTATTAAATGGACTACGGCGGACAGGGAGTTTATGTTGGTTTATTATTCTTGATTGTTTGCAGGAGATGCGGGCGTCGGGGATTAGGTATTCAGTGAGACTGTATATTGTATGTGATTATGTCAATGTTTTGATTTTTTTTACAATTGAACTCAGGTGCCGGATGATGAGACTATTCTCCCGTCATCGGCTCATACTGTCTGTTATATGTGACAGCATAGTCAGATGGGAGTAGTAGTCACATCAGACGACGCCTAAGTACAATCACTATGGGCTGTTCTTCGCATGGGTACACAGACACCCACAGACAGACCCAGACATCTGCAGACAGACACATGCAGACACTCGCAAACACAGACACCCGCAGACAGACGCAGACACAGACACCCGTAGACAGATGCCGACAGGCGCAGACACACGCAGACAGACGCAGACACATGCAGACACATGCAGACACTCGCAAACACAGACACCCGTAGACAGATGCCGACAGGCGCAGCCAGACGCAGCCAGACGCAGACACATGCAGACACCCGCAGACATGCAGAAACACGCAGACTTACACAGACACACGCAGACAGACACAGACAGACACCCACATACACAGGCAAACAGATGCAGATAGTCACAGACAGACGCAGACAAATGCCGACAGACACGCACATATTCTCCGCTCACACAGATTCTCCGCCCACACACTTTTCCTCCTTCTGACATCATTTCCCTTGACAATTCTGCAGTGTTTTTGGCAGCAAATCTGCAGCAAATCTGCAAACCTTTTTACACCTGCGTTTTTGCTGCAGATTTGACTGAGTCAGTTGAAGGCAATGAGTCAAAAACGCTGTAGAAATGCAAAAAGAATTGACATGCTGCAGAAAATAAAACTCTGCAAATACGGATCGAAATTTATGGATCATGTGCACCACACGTCAGGATTGTCATTGCACTACCTTGCTTTAGTATTCCATTGCATTTTTGGAGCATTTCCGCGAGGAAAAAACGTCGCAAAAATGCATCAAAAACGCTTCGTGTGCACATAGCCCTTGTTATTCTGCTGACCTTTGTTTAGAACCGTTGCATCCTATAATTTTCTATAGAATTGAAAGATTCTGTCACCTGAAAGCTCATTGCTTATTAACCATAAATACTTCCTAAAAAGGAAAATCTTGAACAATCTCCAGAAACGGAGACTTTTTACATCTCTGGGAAATTTACAAATGAATATAGTTTATATAACAGAGATACAGAAGTGCTGGACCCCCGATGTGGACAGACAGACCTCGCTGACTATATTAAGCTATTTTGTCCAGTGTGTCTGTATGTATGTCAAGAGGACAGTAAGGGAGAAAAAGCAACACCGAGAACAAGTTCATGACTCTTCACTTAGGCCGGTTTCACACTTGCGTTAAAGGCCGCAGCGTTGGCCTGCGCACGGCCGCCGCTAAGCCCCGCCCCCTGCCGTGCTTCCTCCGGTGTCTTCGCCTCCGGGCGCATGACGCTGCATGCGTCATGCATCCCCTATCTTTATCACTGAGGACACAGGCCGTGCGCAGTATGCGTTTTGGCGGCGCCTGCATCCTTTTGACGGTGCGCCGACCAGCGCCAAATGCAACCTGTTGCAATTTGGTTGCGCTCGGCGCACTGTCAAAAGGACGCAGGCGCCGGCAAATGCATACTGCGCACGGCCTGCATCCTCAGTGATAAAGATAGGGGACGCATGACGCATGCAGCGTCATGCGCCCGGAGGCGGAGCTACCGGAGGAGGTGCTGCAGGGGGCGGGGCTTAGCTGTGGCCGTGCGCAGGCCGACGATGAGGCCTTTAACGCAAGTGTGAGAACCGGCCTTATGGAGACATTTATGGTCCCAACTTAGGATATCAAAAATTGTAGGAAAGGAATTTTCTCTCCTTAAAAGTGCATTACCGTGGGCAGGCTAATACAGATTGTATCCACAGGGTCTTCATCACCAAGATGCAGAGTACAAATCTTTACATCCTGCAAAATATTTAAAATGATTACTTATAAGGAAGAAGAAACTGATAAGAAATCAATAAAATAAGACATATAAATAATACTTTTCAGTCTGCAGAAAAAGAAAACAGTACGCAATTGTCATGATCCAGACTGAGTTTTGAGTCCTGCCTTTTCATGTTCCTGGTCTGGTCATTTCAGGGGTTAACTTTTCTCAGCCTCAGTCTGGTCTCAGGTTTGCTATTTAGCTTCGCTGCATCCTGCAGGCGAAGTCAGCTATAGTTCTGCCTTCGGGGTGTGTATCTGACTCTGGTATATCCTGATTTGTCCTGCTATGATCCCTGACTCCATGGTTTTGACTTGACTTGCATTCGGACCTGCTTCTGTCTTTGTCTTATCTGCCTCCGATCGTTGCTCATCCCCTGGCTTGTTTCTGACCAAGTGTACTGCTGTGACCTTTGGTACTTCTGCTCTTGACTCGGCTCGTCTGACCACTCTTTCGCCACCTGGTGGCATTTGTGCTGCTGCTCAGTATTGCTATGCAGATTGGGTGCTTGCTTGTCCTTTTCCTCGGCCTGCCATCCCGAGACTAACGGTCAGACGGAGAAGACCAATCAGTCACTTGAGCAGATTTTGCGATGTCTTGCTACTTCTCAGCCGGATGATTGGTGTTTTCCATTGCCAGTGGCTGAGTTTGCATTTGATAACGGGTCAATCTCCACTGGCACCTCTCCGTTCTTCTGTAACTACGGTTTTCACCCCTATTTTGGCGAATTTTACAGGCTGGATTCAGGATGTCCAGGGGCTGATTCGGCAGTTGAACTGTTGGGGGAGGTGTGGAGGGAGGTCCAGAAGAACATTGCGGAGGTTCAGGGCAAACACAAACTTTTTGCTGAGAAGCGACGGTCTGTAGGACCTATATTCTTGGTAGGAGATAAAGTGTGGATGTCTACCAAGAACATACGTCTGAAAGTTCCTTCTGCTAAGCTAGGTCCCAGGTTTATTGGTCCTTACGAGATCATTGAGGTTGTCAATCCAGTTGCTTTTTGCTTACGTCTACCTCCGCCGCTTCGGATCCCCAATGTGTTCCATAAGTCCCTTCTTAAGTCATTTGTACCATCCTCTACTGAGTCTCCATCCTCTCCGCCTCCTGTCTTGGTGGATGGTCAGACTGAGTACGAAGTGGAACGGATTGTGGATTCCCGTATGGTCCGCTGTTGTGAGTTCATTTTCCCCTTTGTCACTGAGGTCTGGTGAACTCCCTATTCTGGTAAAGGAAGGTAATGAGCCTGATTATCAGGCACCTAAGCCTAATGAGGATGACTGGCTGAGTGGAGTCACGGACTGGATATAAGGCTGCCGACGCCCTTCTGCCCTGCGGGTGATTTCTCTGTGGACTTCTAGGACACCAGTCTGATTCCTGCTCCTCTAAAGCTAAGTTTTCTGCTTTGCCTGTTAGCATTTGTGTTTTGTTTTTGTTTTCCTTGCTTTTCTGGATTCTGCCATTCCCTGCTGGGGTGAGCTGAATCTCCTTTTGCCGGTTGCTCTGTCTTCAGAATATTCCTGTGTACTGACACAGCTTTTTTGAAGCCTAGCGTCTTCAGGGCCTTTTTCACTGTCAGTCTGTTGGCTCTTATTTTCATAGGGTTTTTCACGGATTGCAGACAGCAGCTTTCCTGTCCTTTCCTATCTAGTTAGCTTGGGCCCCGTCTTTGCTCAGTCTATCTTTCTGTCTGTGTTAGTGTTTTCATCTTGCCTCACCGTCATTATATGTTGGGGGCTGCCTATTGCTTTGGGTTCTGCTCTGGGGCAGTTTAGATTTCCCCTTTCTTTCTTTAGGCCTATTTAATTCTCCGGCTGTGATCGAGGGGTCTAGGGCATCGTAGGAACCCCCCACGGCTACTGTTAGTTGTTGTGGATAGGATCAGGGGTCTGCAATCCGATAGCTGCCAACCTCTCTGGTTTTCTGGACTTAGCTAGCATTTCTGTTTTTGCCTCCTACGGTGACTCAATCATAACAGTCCGCTGTTCACTTCAGTATTTGATCCATTGAAGGGGCTACGGTCCGGAGGATCGATCTTGGGTCCTGGCGCGATCGGTTCATGCTGATCATTTGGTTCGGGCTTTTCATATGCATTATCCTGGGAAACCTGGGGGTCCAGCGGCCCCCCCCTTGAGAGGAGGATACTGTCATGATCCCCCCCTGAAATGACCAGACCGGGAACATGGAAAGACAGGACTTAAAACCCCGTCTGGTCATTTCAGGAGATATTCTTTCTCAGACTCTGTGTGGGTTCAGGTTTGCTATTTATCGCCGCTGCTTCCTGCAGGTGATGTCAGTTATAGTTCTGCCTACGGCGTGAGTAGTTGACTATGTTGCACCCTGATTTGTCCTGCTGTTATTTCTGACTCAAACCATGTCTGTGTTATTCCCTGCTCCCTATCCCGACTCTGTGTGTCCCCTTTGTGTCTGGACTTCTTGGTAATTGAACTCAGCTTGGACCCTGACCTGCTTTTGTCTCTTGTCTCTTACATATCCGCTCCTGACCATTACTGATCCCCTGGCTTGTCTCTGACCCTGAGTTTGCTTATTCCTTTGGTACTGTGTGGCGCCCCTGAGGCTCAGTTGCCACAGAGGTACTGCACCTTCTCCTAAATTGTAGTGCCCCACCATCCAGGTAAGGTGGGAACTCCTTTCCACGCTCCAACACTCGCACCCCACACAACAGGGTAGTTCTGCACAACCACATTGCGGCTCAGTGCTTAGAGAGTAGCAGAGCACCTCTGGTGGTTCCCTGCATGGAACACTGGATGTGCTGGGAGGTGGGTGGAGTTGAGATATATAAAAGAGTGGGAAAGTGTAGGATTATGGGGCAGTCTGGAGGTTCAGTCTGGAGGTTGAGTCTGACAGAAGGTCAGTGAGGAAGGAAGCCACTCGGGAGGAGTGGGGATCCCTGGAAGAAGGGATGGAGGAAGGAGTACTGCAGCTGCCTCAGTGATCTGAGCTAGCTGGCATGGGAAAGGAACAGAAGGAGAAAGACGCAGAACTGCAACCTATGCTTCCATAAGAGAGAGAAGGATTAGTATGGAACAAAGGAGTAGGAGAACAGAGAGGAGACGTGGGTTGGAAGAGGAACCCTGCCTATAGGTTCTCAGCGCAAGGCCAGGACCTTGTCCCCGAGGTTGTATGGACACTTATGGTTCTGCAGCAGACACCGGTGGAGTAGTTGGCTGTAAATGCACTACTCCCATCTAAGACTTGGGGCACAACAGCAACTGAATAGAGAGCCAAGACTCCAGAGAAGGGAGTCCCCGAGAGAGGCTACAGGTGTCTGCAATACGAGTAGAGTTGTTAGGAACATCTGACAGGAGGAACTTCAGAGTACCATGGTACTGGAGATCTTCACACTTTAAGGCGCAATAGAGGAGTCGTTCAGGAAAGGTATATGTTGGCGGAGTGTTGGAGACGAGCATTCCATCTGGCCTGGAGGTTGGCTGAGTCTCTGACCCGGAGGACACGGCCCAGAGGCAGGCACCCATGTGTACCGCAGACTGTGAGTAAAGCTTTGGAACTGCAAGCCTCGGTGTTCTCCATTCATTCCTGCGCCAACCTGCTCAGCACCGCTACATCTGGGTACCATTCTTTACACTGCCTGCGCCTTTCCAAAATAACTACACTGCCCTGGGACATCTGCCCTGCCTGTGGAGGGCTATACCATCACTGCAGCATCCTACCATCTGTCCCAGAGGATCTGTCTGCAGCGATGGCTTAACACCTCCCTTGCCGAGCAAGTGGCGTCACGAACTATTCTATTCCATTAACTACATATACATTCCGCCATTGACTTGGGCGCCCAGGGCCACGGTCCGGGTCACTGCTGCTGTGACACATTCCCCTGACACCGGCCCGGTACCGAGTACCCCACGGCTCTGGAAGGGCAACCCAACTGTGCTACAGTCTAGGATTTGACCCAGCTTGTTTCACTTCTCTGCTGCCACCTGGTGGTAGCTTTGCTGCTGCACAGCAGGTCTGCTTCATCTGTGTGCTGGACCTCTCTCCACTTTTAAGTCCCCTAGCAGAGCTAGATTCTGCCTGCATTTGCAGCATCGTAATAGGGGGCAGTATTATAGTAGCTATTGTCATGATCCATTTTTGGATTTGTGGCAGCTCTGGTTCCTCTCACATTAAAACTTTTTCCTTTCAGGCCAGCGGGGGTTAAAAGCAGTTTTCCCCACTGTCAGCTGGTGTTACTGCAGTGCTGTTGGGTCAGCTGATGTTGCTGGTGACCACTCCCACATCCTTTAAAACGTCACTTGATGCATCAGCTGACTGTTGGTGATACATTTCCTCTTTGGAGACCAACCTTTGCAGAATCAGCTCGTATTATAGTACTTATATTCTTGTACATAGGAGGCAGTATTATAGTAGTTATATTCTTGTACATAGGGAGCAGTATTATAGTAGTTATATTCTTGTACATTGGAGCAGTATTATAGTAGTTATATTCTTGTACATAGGAGGCAGTATTATAGTAGTTATATTCTTGTACATAGGGGCAGTATTATAGTAGTTATATTCTTGTACATAGGAGCAGTATTATAGTAGTTATATTCTTGTACATTGGAGCAGCATTATAGTAGTTATATTCTTGTACATAGGAGGCAGTATTATAGTAGTTATATTCTTGTACATAGGGGCAGTATTATAGTAGTTATATTCTTGTACATAGGAGGCAGTATTATAGTAGTTATATTCTTGTACATAGGAGGCAGTATTATAGTAGTTATATTCTTGTACATAGGGGCAGTATTATAGTAGTTATATTCTTGCACATAGGAGGCAGTATTATAGTAGTTATATTCTTGTACATAGGAGCAGTATTATAGTAGTTATACTCTTGTACATAGGGGCAGTATTATAGTAGTTATATTCTTGTACATAGGAGCAGTAATATAGTAGTTATATTCTTGTACATAGGGGGCAGTATTATAGGAGTTATATTCTTGTACATAGGAGCAGTATTATAGTTGTTATATTCTTGTACATAGGGGCAGTATTATAGTAGTTATATTCTTGTACATGGGAGCAGTATTATAGTTGTTATATTATTGCACATAGGGGCAGTATTATAGTAGTTATATTCTTGTACATAGAAGCAGTATTATAGTAGTTATATTCTTGCACATTGGAGCAGTATTATAGTCCTTATATTCTTGTACATAGGAGCAGTATTATAGTAGTTATATTCTTGTACATAGGGGCAGTATTATAGTAGTTATATTCTTGTACATAGGAGCAGTATTATAGTAGTTATATTCTTGTACATTGGAGCAGTATTATAGTACATATATTCTTGTACATAGGAGGCAGTATTATAGTAGTTATATTCTTGCACATTGGAGCAGTATTATAGTAGTTATATTCTTGTACATAGGAGGCAGTATTATAGTAGTTATATTCTTGTACATAGGGGCAGTATTATAGTAGTTATATTCTTGTACATAGGAGCAGTATTATAGTAGTTATATTCTTGTACATTGGAGCAGCATTATAGTAGTTATTTTCTTGTACATAGGAGGCAGTATTATAGTAGTTATATTCTTGTACATAGGAGGCAGTATTATAGTAGTTATATTCTTGTACATAGGAGGCAGTATTATAGTAGTTATATTCTTGTACATTGGAAGCAGTATTATAGTAGTTATATTCTTGTACATAGGAGCAGTATTATAGTAGTTATATTCTTGTACATAGGGGCAGTATTATAGTAGTTATATTCTTGTGCATAGGAAGCAGTATTATAGTAGTTATATTCTTGTACATAGGAGGCAGTATTATAGTAGTTATATTCTTGTACATAGGAAGCAGTATTATAGTAGTTATATTCTTGTACATAGGAGCAGTATTATAGTAGTTATATTCTTGTACATTGGAGCAGTATTATAGTACATATATTCTTGTACATAGGAGGCAGTATTATAGTGGTTATATTCTTGTACATAGGAGCAGTATTATAGTAGTTATATTCTTGTACATAGGGGACAGTATTATAGTAGTTATATTCTTGTACATAGGAGCAGTATTATAGTAGTTATATTCTTGTACATAGGAGCAGTATTATAGTAGTTATATTCCTGTACATAGGGGACAGTATTATAATAGTTATATTCTTGTACATAGGAGGCAGTATTATAGTAGTTATATTCTTGTACATAGGAAGCAGTATTATAGTAGTTATATTCTTGTACATAGGAGCAGTATTATAGTAGTTATATTCTTGTACATAGGGGCAGTATTATAGTAGTTATATTCTTGTACATAGGAAGCAGTATTATAGTAGTTATATTCTTGTACATAGGAGGCAGTATTATAGTAGTTATATTCTTGTACATAGGAAGCAGTATTATAGTAGTTATATTCTTGTACATAGGAGCAGTATTATAGTAGTTATATTCTTGTACATAGGGGCAGTATTATAGTAGTTATATTCTTGTACATAGGAGCAGTATTATAGTAGTTATATTCTTGTACATTGGAGCAGTATTATAGTACATATATTCTTGTACATAGGAGGCAGTATTATAGTGGTTATATTCTTGTACATAGGAGCAGTATTATAGTAGTTATATTCCTGTACATAGGGGACAGTATTATAGTAGTTATATTCTTGTTCATAGCAGCAGTATTATAGTAGTTATATTCTTGTCCATAGGGGGCAGTATTATAGTAGTTATATTCTTGTACATAGGAGCAGTATTATAGTAGTTATATTCTTGTACATAGGGAGCATTATTATAGTAGTTATATTCTTGTATATAGGGGCAGTATTATAGTAGATATAGTCTTGTACATAGGGAGCATTATTATAGTAGTTATATTCTTGTATATAGGGGCAGTAATATAGTAGTTATAGTCTTGTACAGTTGTGGACAAAAATATTGACACCCGAGCAATTCTGTCAGATAATACTCAGTTTCTTCCTGAAAATGATTGCAAACACAAATTCTTTGGTATTATCTTCATTTAATATGTCTTAAATGAAAAAACACAAAAGAGAATGAAGCAAAAAGCAAAACATGGATCATTTCACACAAAACTCTAAAAATGGGCCAGACAAACTTGGTTGCACAACCTTTAGCCAAAATAACTGCGACCAACCGCTTCCGGTAACCATCAATGAGTTTCTTACAATGCTCTACTGGAATTTTAGACCATTCTTCTTTGGCAAACTGCTCCAGGTCCCTGATATTTGAAGGGTGCCTTCTCCAAACTGCCATTTTTAGATCTCTCCACAGGTGTTCTATGGGATTCAGGTCTGGACTCATTGCTGTCCACCTTAGTAGTCTCCAGTGCTTTCTCTCAAACCAATTTCTAGTGCTTTTTGAAGTGTGTTTTGGGTCATTGTCCTGCTGGAAGACCCATGACCTCTGAGGGAGACCCAGCTTTCTCACACTGGGCCCTACATTATGCTGCAAAATTTGTTGGTAGTCTTCTGACTTCATAATGCCATGCACACGGACAAGCAGTCCAGTGCCAGAGGCAGCAAAGCAACCCCAAAACATCAGGGAACCTCCGCCATGTTTGACTGTAGGGACTGTGTTCTTTTCTTTGAATGCCTCTTTTTTTCTCCTGTAAACTCTATGTTGATGCCTTTGCCCAAAAAGCTCTACTTTTTTCTCATCTGACCAGAGAACATTCTTCCAAAACGTTTTAGGCTTTTTCAGGTAAGTTTTGGCAAACTCCAGCGTGGCTTTTTTAGTTCTCGGGTAAGAAGTGGGGTCTTCCTGGGTCTCCTACCATACAGTCCCTTTTCATTCAGACGATGACAGATAGTACGGGTTGACACTGTTGTACCCTCGGACTGCAGGGCAGCTTGAACTTGTTTGTATGTTAGTCGAGGTTCTTTATCCAACATCCGCACAATCTTGCGTTGAAACTTCTTGTCAATTTTTCTTTTCTGTCCACATCTAGGGAGGTTGTCATGATCCAGGACGGGGTTTCGCTTTGGCCCGTCCTGGTCAGACAGGGGGTTAATTGTTTCTGCCTTTCTCTGGCAGAGGGTGGCTATTTAATGTTCACTGGACCGAAGTCCGGTGTCAGTTATACTCCTGCCCTTGGCTGAGTTAGTTGAGCTCTTGTGTACGTGTGCCTTGTGCCTGATAACTTGTTGCTTGTTTGGTTTTGATCCGGTTCTGTCCCTGTTACGAGTTCTGCCTGTCCCTCTTGTACCGCACTGCCCTCTTGTGTATGACTCTCTGCTTGTGATTTGACTATTCTCTGCTCATCCCTTTGGTACCACACCGCCCTCTCGTGTTTGACCTCTGCTTGTCTGACCTGCATTTTCCTCTCCTCTACTACAGTATTCCTGCAGTAGGTACATTACATCATCTGCAGCAGTAGGACGCTAAGCTCTGCCCCCTGCAGTCACATGATCGTAGGTCCTGGTACGCCTTACTATTTTCCGTGCCTCAGGTCCTGTCTGCTTAAACCTTCACTACCGTATTGGGCCCCGTGCTCTCCCGCAGTGTGGCTAAGTCACCCTGCTCAGCCGTGGCAGTTGCCGACGCTGACAGGATCCTGACATTATAACTGACCGTTACCATTTTTTTCTCTGCTCTCCTTCTCCTGTGTGTGTGATGGATCCTATGCACGCTCTTTCTGAGCAGGTAAAGCACCTGACTCAGATGTCTCAGAGACTCCTGGGGGAACAACTAGCCCTTGCTCAGGCTCAGCAGCTGATCGCTGACACTGTGCAGGGGGTTTTATCATCAGGGGCTCGGGAGGTTACAGTAATTTCCCCTGAATCTCCAGTTAAGTTACCGGATACTTTTTCGGGAGATAGAAGGAAATTCAAAGTGTTCAAGGAGGGCTGTAAGCTTTTTTTTTCATTGAGACTACACTCTTCGGGGGATGAAAGTCAGAGAGTAGGGATCATTGTCTCTGTTAAGGGGAGCTCCCCAGGCTTGGGCTTTCTCCCTTCCTACCACTGCCCCTGAGCGTATGACTGTGGATGTATTTTTTGAGGCCTTGGGGCATATTTATGATGAGCCTGATTGGATGCATATGGCTGAGGATGTCAGGGGAAGCACTCAGCCGAGTAGTTCTGCTCAGAGTTCAGACGCTGGGCTGCTGAGGTCTGCTGGAATGATGCCGCCCTCCAGGGTTTGTTCCGTAGAGGTCTGTCTGAACATCTGAAAGATGCCTTGGCTCTCCACCCTAAGCTTGATTCACTGGAGGAGGCTATGACACAAGCCATCCGAATGGATCGCAGGCTACAGGCCAGGGGAGTGATGCAGGTTGAAACCCCATTATTTTCTCAAGGAAGGGGAGCCAGTCTTACATTGGAAACCATGGAGATGGGAACCATCGACTTCAAGGAGAAAGGAAAGAGACAATGGCGCTTGGGAAAGTGCTGTTTTTCCTGTGGGGATTGCGGACATTGGAAAAAGGAGTGCCCTTCTTATCCACCAACCTGCAAGCGACTGAGCCCGGGTGATTGTCGTGGAGGTCACGCAGGCTCTCAGGTACCCTTTTCTAAAATGTTGTTACAAGTCGAACTTTGTTGTGGGAGTGTCCCCACAACCACTTCTGCTTTCGTGGATTGTGGATCGTCGTTGAACTTTATTGACTCTGACTTGGTGTCCAGGTGTAAGAGACATTTAGGTTGGAGACTCCTATTCACGTTGTAGCAATTGACAAAACACCACTGGCTAAGAATAATGTCATATTTCGTACAGAAGGTTTTCTCCTTAAAGTGAGTTCCTTGCACCAGGAACATATTTCATGTTTTGTTATGGACAACCTGCCTGCGGGACTGGTGTTGGTGTTCCCCTGGTTACAATTACATAATCCTGTGATTAACTGGGAATCTCGGGACATTGTTAAATGGGGTCCCTATTGTTCTGAAAAATGTCTTGTTACTGTGTCTGTGTCATCCGTGGGTCTGAAAGGTATTCCGGAGTACCTAAAAGACTATACGGACGTTTTCTCCGAAAACGAGGCTGAGGTTTTACCACCACACCTTTGATGATGCCATTGACCTGGTTCCAGGTGCTAAATTGCCCAAGGCCCGCTTGTATAACCTTTCAGGTCCAGAACGGGATGCGATGAAGGAATAGATTTACGAGAGTCTCCGTAAGGGACACATTCGTCCTTCTGTTTTTCCCGTGGTGGCGGGGTTCTTTTTCGTAAAGAAAAAAGACGGTGGTTTACGCCCATGCCTCGATTTTCGTGAGTTAAATAAGATAACTGTGAGAATTACGTATCCCCTCCCACTTATTCCTGAATTATACAACCAGTTGTCCGGAGCTAAGTGGTTTTCGAAATTAGATCTACGGGGAGCGTATAACCTTATCCGAGTCCGGGAAGGAGATGAGTGGAAAACTGCTTTTCTCACTTCTGAAGGGTTGTTTGAAAATTTGGTCATGCCTTTCGGTCTGACCAATGCTCCAGCGGTCTTCCAAAATTTCATAAATCATGTGTTCTCTGATTTTATTGGACGTTTTATGGTGGTGTATTTGGATGACATATTGATCTACTCTCCTGATAAACAGGCTCATATTGGTCATATTCGGGCAGTTCTCCAAAGGCTTCGGGAGAACTGTCTCTTTGCTAAACTAGAGAAATGTTTATTTTTTGTTCAGGAACTGTCTTTTCTGGGGTTCATTGTGTCTGCTGAAGGGTATCGCATGGATCCTAATAAGGTGAAGGCCATTGTCGAGTGGGTTCAACCTTGTGATTTGAAGGCTCTGCAGCGTTTCCTAGGATTCGCCAATTATTATCGCAAATTTATAAGGGGGTTCTCACAGGTGGTTAAACCCCTCACAGACATGACTCAAAAGGGGGCCGATATCAAGATAGCGATAGCGGCGTTTCAATTTATAAAAAAAAATGTTTCATGTCTGCTCCGGTTCTTATTCAACCGGACCCGTCTGAACCATTTATTGTTGAGGTGGACACCTGTTGTGAGTTCATTTTCCCCTTCATTACTGAGGCCCGAGGAACTCCCTCTTCTGGTAAAGAAAGGTAGTGAGCCTGATTGTCAAACACCTGAGGCTGATGATTGTGACTGGCTGAGTGGAGTTACGGACTGGATATAATGCTGCCGACGCCCTTCTACCATGCGGGTGATTTCTCTGTGGGATCCTTGGAGACCAGTCTGAATTCCTGCTCCTCCAAAGCTGTTTGCGTTCTCGGCTTTTTGCTTTTGTGCTTTGACTTTGTTTTTGCTTTGTTTTTCTGGATTTCTGCCATTCCCTGCTGGAGTGTGCTGAATTCATTTAGCTCTGTCTTCTGAAAATACCTGAGTGCTGATTCAGTTTTTGAAGCCTAGCTGCTTCAGGGCCTTTTTCATATCAGCTTGTTGGCTTATGTCTTTGATAGGGTTTTGGCAGATTGCAGACAGCAGCCTTCCTGTCCTTTCCTATCTAGGTAGTTTTGGGGCCCCATCTTTGCTCAGTCTATCTTTCTGTCTGTGTTAGTATTTTCATCCTGCTTCACCGTCATTATATGTTGGGGGCTGCCTATTGCTTTGGGGTCTGCTCTGGGGCAGTTTAGATTTCCCCTTTTCTTTCTTTAGGCCTATGTATTTCTCCAGCTGTGATCGAGGGGTCTAGGGCATCGTAGGAACCCCCACGGCTACTGCTAGTTGTGTTGATAGGTTCAGGGGTCTGCAATCTGATAGTTGCCAACTTCTCTGGTTTTCTGGACTTAGCTTGTATTTCTGCTTTTGCCTCCTACGGTGACTCATTCATAACAGAATCACCCGCCATACCGCAGATTCTAGGGTACTCAATAGCAGGAAAGAATTGTAAAAAAAAAAAAAAAGTGTACTTACTACCTGGAATGATAATGCCTTGGCTGCTCTCTTTCGGAAGGGGTTGTCAGAAGCCGTAAAAGATACTATGGTGGGATTTCCTGTTCCCTCTGGTCTTGACGATTCTATGTCAGCCATTCAGGTTGATCGGCGTTTGCGTGAACGCAAAGCTGCACGAGAGGTGTTGCCACCTGTTGAACAAATGTCTGAACCTATGCAATGTGATAGAGTTTTTTCCAGAGAGCAGCGTCAGGAGTTCAGAAGGCGTAATAAGTTGTGTTTTTTCTGTGGAGATGCCTCGCATATTATTTCTGTCTGTCCCAAACGAGAGAAACGCTTTGCACACACGTTTTCTGTTGGGGGTGTTCAACCTAAGTTTCTTCTGGCTATTACTCTGATCTGCTCCCTGTCCACATTTTCCGCCAAGGCGTTTGTGGATTCGGGAGCAGCCCTAAACCTAATGGACTTGGATTTTGCTAAACGTTGTGGATTTCCGATGACACCTCTGCAGACGCCTATCTCTTTGAGGGGAATTGATGCTACTCCTTTGGCTAAAAATAAACCCCAGTTTTGGACCCAGGTGGTAATGCGGGTCGCCCCAGACTATCAAGAAAATTGCAGATTTCTGGTGTTGCATAATCTGCATGATACTGTTGTTCTGGGGTTTCCCTGGTTACAGATTCATAATCCAGTTTTGGATTGGAAATCTGTGTCTGTTGTGAGTTGGGGTTGTCGGTGTGCCTTTAGTGAGGCTCCGGTGTTTTCCACCTCTCCTCAGTCACATGATGTTCCTGATTATTTGGCGGACTTTTATGATGTATTTAGTGAGAATGAGTCTGCGTCTCTGCCTCCTCATAGGAGTTATGACTGTGCAATTGAACTGAGCCCGGGGTGTAAATTTCCCAAGGGTCGGCTCTTCAATTTATCTGTACCCGAGCACGAGGCTATGCGATCTTATATTAAGGAGGCGTTGGAGAAGGGTCATATTAGACCATCCTCGTCACCCTTGGGTGCCGGTTTTTTTTTTGTAGCCAAAAAGGATGGATCATTAAGACCTTGTATCGATTATCGTGCCCTTAACAAAATTACTGTTAAATATCAGCATCCGTTACCCCTGATTTCTGATCTATTCTCCAGAGTGAAAGGTGCTTGCTGGTTTACCAAGCTTGACCTCAGGGGGGCGTATAATCTTATTCGCATTAAGCATGGGGATGAATGGAAGATGGCGTTTAATACTCCGGAGGGACATTTTGAGTACCTGGTGATGCCTTTTGGGCTCACTAATGCCCCTTCTGTCTTCCAGTGCTTCATGAAAGATATTTTCCGAGATTTTGTCGATAAATTTTTGATTATCTATCTGGATGATATTTTGATCTTCTCCAAGGATTGGGATTCTCATGTGGAACATATTCGGACTGTGTTCCGGACCTTGAGGGAGAATTCCCTGTATGTCAAGGGATCTAAATGCCTTTTTGGAGTACAGAGGATTTCTTTTTTGGGATTTATTTTGTCCCCGTCAACTATTGAAATGGACCCGGCCAAGGTACAGGCCATTCACGATTGGGTTCAGCCCACTTATTTGAAGGCCCTCCAGAAGTTTTTGGGTTTTGCTAATTTTTATCGGAAATTTATAGCAAAATTTTCTAGTATTGCCAAGCCATTGACTGATTTGACTAAAAAGGGTGCTGATGTGTTAAATTGGTCTTCGGAGGCTGTTTCTTCCTTTCAGGAGTTGAAGCGAAGATTCACCTCCGCCCCGGTTTTGCGGCAACCTGATGTCTCACTTCCATTCCAGGTAGAGGTGGATGCTTCTGAGATTGGTGCAGGAGCTGTTTTGTCCCAAAAGGATCCTGTAACATCTAAAATGAATCCCTGTGCTTTCTTTTCCCGAAAGTTCTCTCCATCTGAACGTAACTATGATGTGGGGAATAGGGAACTGTTGGCCATGAAATGGGCATTTGAGGAGTGGAGACATTGGTTGGAGGGAGCTAAGCAAGAATTTGATTTACCTAGAGTCGGCTAAGCGCTTGAACCCTAGACAGGCTAGGTGGGCCTTGTTTTTTACACGTTTTGATTTTGTGGTTTCTTTTCTTCCTGGAACAAAGAATGTCAAGGCAGACGCCCTCTCTAGGAGCTTCCTTGCTGATTCTCCTGTGGTGACCAAGCCTGCTACCATCTTAGGCGAAGGGGTAGTTCTTTCTGCCATCTCGCCCGATTTGAGACGTGCTCTGGAAGAGTTCCAGGAGGACAAACCTGAGTGTTGTCCCAGTGGAAAGTTGTATGTTCCTGACCAGTGGAAGAAGAGAGTGATGTCTGAAGTTCATTGCTCTGCTTTGGCTGGTCATCCAGGTATTTTTGGTACTAGAGATCTGGTGAGTCGGTTTTTTTGGTGGCCCTCCTTGTCTCGTGATGTCAGGAATTTTGTGCAGTCCTGTGGGACGTGCTCCCGGTCTAAATCGTGTTCTCGCTCTAGTGGGTTGTTGATGCCTTTGCCTGTCCCCAAGAGGCCATGGACCCATATTTCAATGGATTTCATCTCTGATATGCCTGTCTCTCAGAGGATGACTGTTATTTGGGTGATTTGTGATAGGTTCTCTAAGATGGTTCATCTTGTACCACTCCCTAAGTTGCTGTCTTCCTCTGAGTTGGTGCCCCTGTTTTTACAACAGGTGGTTCGTTTGCATGGGATTCCTGAGAACATTGTATCTGACAGAGGAGTGCAGTTTGTGTCTAGATTTTGGAGAACTTTCTGTTCCAGGCTGGGAATTCAGTTGTCCTTCTCCTCTGCTTTTCACCCTCAGACCAATGGGCAGACAGAGAGAACAAACCAGACCTTGGAGTCATATTTGAGATGTTTTATTTCTGCTGATCAGGATGATTGGGTTTCATTTTTGCCCTTGGCCGAATTTGCTTTGAATAATAGAGCTAGTTCTGCCACTTTGATGTCACCTTTTTTTTGTAACTTTGGGTTTCATCCTCGATTTTCTTCAGGGCAGATGGAGCCCTCTGCCTGCCCAGGTGTTGACACTGTGGTGGAGAGAATGCACCAGATCTGGGACCAAGTGGTGGATAAGTTATCTCTCTCCCAGGAGAAGGCCCAGCGGTTTTCCAACCGACATAGGACCATTGGTCCCCAGTTTAAGGTTGGTGATATGGTGTGGTTATCATCAAAAAATATTGCTATGAAGGTGGCTTCTCCTAAGTTTAAGCCTAGATTTATTGGACCTTACAAGATTGTGGAGATTATTAATCCGGTCTCTTTTCGTTTGGCTCTTCCTGTCACATTTAAAATCCATAATGTGTTCCATAAATCTTTGTTGAAGAGGTTTGTTGAACCTGTTGTTCCGGGGGTGGCACCTCCAGACCCTGTATTGGTTGAAGGTAACATGGAGTATGAGGTAGAGAAAGTACTGGATTCCCGTCTGGCTAGACGGAGACTCCAGTATTTGGTTAAGTGGAAGGGTTATGGTCAGGAGGATAATTCCTGGGTCTCCGCCTCTGATATTCATGCCAAACTATTGGTGCGTGCCTTTCATCGGGCGCACCCTGATCGCCCTGGTGGCATAGTTGAGGGTTCGGTGACCCCTCCTCAAGGGGGAGGTACTGTTGTGGGTTCATTTTCCCCTTCATTACTGAGGCCCGAGGAACTCCCTCTTCTGGTAAAGAAAGGTAGTGAGCCTGATTGTCAAACACCTGAGGCTGATGATTGTGACTGGCTGAGTGGAGTTACGGACTGGATATAATGCTGCCGACGCCCTTCTGCCCTGCGGGTGATTTCTCTGTGGGATCCTTGGAGACCAGTCTGAATTCCTGCTCCTCCAAAGCTAAGTTTGCTGCTCGGCCTTTTGCTTTTGTGCTTTGACTTTGTTTTTGCTTTGTTTTTCTGGATTTCTGCCATTCCCTGCTGGGGTGTGCTGAATTCATTTAGCTCTGTCTTCTGAAAATACCTGAGTGCTGATTCAGTTTTTGAAGCCTAGCTGCTTCAGGGCCTTTTTCATATCAGCTTGTTGGCTTATGTCTTTGATAGGGTTTTGGCAGATTGCAGATAGCAGCCTTCCTGTCCTTTCCTATCTAGGTAGTTTTGGGGCCCCATCTTTGCTCAGTCTATCTTTCTGTCTGTGTTAGTATTTTCATCTTGCTTCACCGTCATTATATGTTGGGGGCTGCCTATTGCTTTGGGGTCTGCTCTGGGGCAGTTTAGATTTCCCCTTTTCTTTCTTTAGGCCTATGTATTTCTCTGGCTGTGATCGAGGGGTCTAGGGCATCGTAGGAACCCCCCACGGCTACTGCTAGTTGTGTTGATAGGTTCAGGGGTCTGCAATCTGATAGTTGCAAATTTCTCTGGTTTTCTGGACTTAGCTTGTATTTCTGCTTTTGCCTCCTACGGTGACTCATTCATAACAGACACCTCAGAGGTGGGGGTGGGGGCGGTATTGTCCCAGCGACCCACCACTTTGACCAATTTGAGACCTTGCGCCTTTTTCTCAAAGAAATTCTCCCCTGCGGAGAGAAACTATGATGTTGGGAATCGAGAACTTCTGGCCGTAAAGTTGGCCTTTGAAGAATGGAGGCATTTTTTGGAGAGGGCTGTCCATCCTATAATCGTAATTACGGACCACAAAAACCTAGCTTACATTGAGTCAGCTAAAAGGTTGACTCCCAGACAGGCTAGATGGTCACTTTTTTTTCCCGATTCAACTTCTCGATCACTTTTTGGCCAGGATCCAAACATGTCAGAGCTGATGCCTTGTCACACAGTCTAGATCCGGTGTCCCCCCCCGAACCTCCATCCTCCATTCTTCAGCCTGGGGTGGTGGTGGCAGGTGTTTCTAATATGTTGGAACGGGAGATTCGGGAAGGCCAGTCTCTTGCACCTCCGGCTAAGCTGGTGGATAAACTTTTCGTGCCAGCTCAGTTTCGTTTCAAGGTCCTCCGGGAGTTCCATGACTCAGTTTTGGGTGGACATCCAGGGATCTCGGCTATCCAGAAGGCCATTGCTAGAGTATTCTGATGGTCTTCTTTAGCCTCTGATGTTGGGGAATATGTGTCCGCATGTGATGTTTGTGCCCGTGCAAAAACCCCCCATAACCGGCCGGCCGGGGAATTGGTACCACTGCCAATTCCTGAGAGACCATGGACTCATTTGTCCATGGATTTCATCACCAACCTTCCCCCCTCCAAGGGTAATACCGTCGTTTGGGTTGTGGTGGACAGGTTTAGTAAGCAGGCACATTTTGTACCTTTGTCAGCTCTACCTAATGCGGAAACATTGTCCAGATTGCTTGTTGAGCATGTTGTGCGGTTGCATGGGGTACCCTTGAATGTGGTGTTTGATAGAGGAGTGCAATTTGTTTCCAGATTTTGGAGGGCTTTTTGTAAGAGGTTGGGTATTGGTCTGTCCTTTTCATCCACTTATCATTCAGAGACTAATGGGCAGACCGAGCGGACCAATCAGTCTCTGGAGCAAAGTCTGCATTGCTTGACCTCAGCCCGACAGGATGATTGGTGTTCTGTGTTACCGTTGGCCGAGTTTGCATTTAACAACCGCATTAACCAGTCTACGGGTTCATCTCCCTTTTTCTGCAACTATGGGTTTCATCCTCATTTTGGAGAATTTTCCCGTTTGAACTCTGGGTGTCCTGGGGCAGATGAGATTATCCAGTGGTTGGGGGAGGTATGGCGGGAGGTCCAGAGTAACATTACGAAGGCCCAGGATAAATTTAAAGTTTTCACAGGCAAAACACGATCCGCGGGACCGGTGTTTCAGATTGGGGATAAGGTATGGTTATCTACCAAGAATATAAGGCTCAAGGTCCCCTCTGCGAAGCTTGGACCTAAGTTTATAGGTCCCTATGAAATTACCGAAGCGGTTAACTCGGTGGCTTTTCGGTTGCGTCTCCCGCCATCTCTGCGGATCCCCAATGTTTTCCATAGGGCCCTTTTGAAACCTGAGAGGTCCGGTGGGGATAGATCATCAGCTTCCCCGCCACCAGTTTTGGTAGACGGGCAGTCTGAGTACGAGGTGGAACGAATTGTCAACTCTAGGTTGGTCTGTCGTGCCCTTCAATATCTGGTACATTGGAAAGGCTACGGTCCTGAAGAACGGTCGTGGGTTCCTGCTCGATCGGTTCATGCGGATCGGTTGGTCCGGGCCTTTCACGCCAAGTATCCTGAGAGACCTGGGGGTCCAGTGGCCACCCTTTGAGGAGGAGGGTACTGTCATGATCCAGGATGGGGTTTCACTTTGGCCCGTCCTGGTCAGACAGGGGGTTAATTGTTTCTGCCTTTCTCTGGCAGAGGGTGGCTATTTAATGCTCACTGGACCTAGGTCCGGTGTCAGTTATACTCCTGCCCTCGGCTGAGTTAGTTGACCTCTTGTGTACGTGTGCCTTGTGCCTGATAACTTGTTGCTTGTTTGGTTTTGATCCGGTTATGTCCCTGTTACGAGTTCTGCCTGTCTCTCTTGTACCGCACCGCCCTCTCATGTATGACTCTCTGCTTGTGACTTGACTATTCTCTGCTTGCCCCTTTGGTACTGTACCGCCCTCTCGTGTGTGACCTCTGCTTGTCTGACCTGCGTTTTCTTCTCCTCTACTACAGTATTCCTGCAGTAGGTACATTACATCATCTGCAGTAGTAGGACGCTAAGCTCCGCCCCCTGCAGTCACGTGATCATAGATCCTGGTACGCCTTACTATTTTCCGTGTCTCAGGTCCTGTCTGCTTAAACCTTCACTACCGTATTGGGCCCCGTGCTCTCCCGCAGTGTGGGTAAGTCACCCTGCTCAGCCGTGGCAGTTGCCGACGCTCTCAGGATCCTGATAGAGGTTAGCCACAGTGCCATGGGCTTTACACTTCTTGATGACACTGCGCACGGTAGACACAGGGACATTCAGGTCTTTGGAGATGGACTTGTAGCCTTGAGATTGCTCATGCTTCCTCACAATTTGGTTTCTCAAGTCCTCAGACAGTTCTTTGGTCTTCTTTCTTTTCTCCATGCTCAATGTGGTACACACAAGGACACAGGACAGAGGTGGAGTCAACTTTAATCCATGTCACCTGGCTGCAAGTGTGATTTAGTTATTGCCAACACCTGTTAGGTGCCACAGGTAAGTTACAGGTGCTGTTAATTACACAAATTAGAGAAGCATCACATGATTTTTCGAACAGTGCCAATACTTTTGTCCACCCTCTTTTTTATGTTTGGTGTGGAATTATATCCAATTTGGCTTTAGGACAATTCTTTTTGTGTTTTTTCATTTAAGACAAATTAAATGAAGATAATAATAACAAAGAATTTGTGTTTGCAATCATTTTCAGGAAGAAACTGAGTATTTGACAGAATTGCAGGGGTGTCAATACTTTTGGCCACAACTGTACATAGGGAGCAGTATTATAGTAGTTATATTCTTGTACATAGGGGCAGTATTATAGTAGTTATATTCTTGTACATAGGGGCAGTATTATAGCAGCTATATTCTTGTACATAAGGGACAGTATTATAGTAGTTATATTCGTGTACATAGGGGCAGTATTATAGTAGTTATATGCTTGTATATAGGGAGCAGTATTATAGTAGTTATATTCTTGTACATAGGAGCAGTATTATAGTAGTTATATTCTTGTACATAGGAGCAGTATTATAGTAGTTATATTCTTGTACATAGGAGCAGTATTATAGTAGTTATATTCTTATACATAGGGGCAGTATTATAGTAGTTACATTCTTGTACATAGGAGCAGTATTATAGTAGTTATATTCTTGTACATAGGGGCAGTATTATAGCAGCTATATTCTTGTACATAGGGGACAGTATTATAGTAGTTATATTCTTGTACATAGGGGCAGTATTATAGTAGTTATATGCTTGTATATAGGGATCAGTATTATAGTAGTTATATTCTTGTACATAGGAGCAGTATTATAGTAGTTATATTCTTTTATATAGGAGCAGTATTATAGTAGTTATATCCTTGTACATAGGGGGCAGTAGTATAGTAGTTATATTCTTGCACATAGGGGCAGTATTATAGTAGTTATATTCTTGCACATAGGAGCAGTAGTTATATATAGTAGTTATATTCTTGTACATAGGGGACAGTATTATAGTAGTTATATTCTTGTACATAGGAGCAGTATTATAGTAGTTATATTCTTGTACATAGGAGCAGTAGTATAGTAGCTATATTCTTGTACACAGGGGACAGTATTATAGTAGTTATATTCTTGTACATAGGGGACAGTATTATAGTAGTTATATTTTTGTACATAGGGGGCAGTATTTTAGTAGTTATATTCTTGTACATAGGAGCAATATTATAGTAGTTATACTCTTGTACATAGGGGCAGTATTATAGTAGTTATATTCTTGTACACAGGGGACGGTATTATAGTAGTTATATTCTTGTACACAGGGGACGGTATTATAGTAGTTATATTCTTGTACATAGGGAGCAGTATTATAGTAGTTATATTCTTGTACATAGGGGGCAGTATTATAGTAGTTATATTCTTGTACATAGGAGCAGTATTATAGTAGTTATATTCTTGTACATAGGGGACAGTATTATAGTAGATATATTCTTGTACATAGGGGCAGTATTATAGCAGTTATATTCTTGTACATAGGAGCAGTATTATAGTAGTTATATTCTTGTACATAGGAGTAGTATTATAGTAGTTATATTCTTGTATATAGGAGCAGTATTATAGTAGTTATATTCTTGTACATAGGGGCAGTATTATGGTAGTTCTATTCTTGTCCATAGGGGCAGTATTATAGTAGTTATATTCATGTATATAGGAGCAGTATTATAGTAGTTATATTCTTGTACATAGAGGCAATTATTATTATAAAACCAAACACACACTGTTCACAGTCGGCTGCCTCAGCCTCATCAGCACAAACAGTCTCACATACACTGTCCTGCTCCTGTGTGGGGCACTCTGGGACCTGTGGTGCCTCTGCTGGAGTCTGCAGTGTGTGCTCCTGTTCACACTGAGCTGCCTCAGCCTCATCAGCACAAACAGTCTCACATACACTGTCCTGCTCCTGTGTGGGGCATTCTGGGACCTGTGGTGCCTCTGCTGGAGTCTGCAGTGTGTGCTCCTGTTCACACTGAGCTGCCTCAGCCTCATCAGCACAAACAGTCTCACATACACTGTCCTGCTCCTGTGTGGGGCATTCTGGGACCAGTGGTGCCTCTGCTGGAGTCTGCAGTGTGTGCTCCTGTTCACACTGAGCTGCCTCAGCCTCATCAGCACAAACAGTCTCACATACACTGTCCTGCTCCTGTGTGGGGCATTCTGGGACCTGTGGTGCCTCTGCTGGAGTCTGCAGTGTGTGCTCCTGTTCACACTGAGCTGCCTGCTGCTGCAGTTGTTTTCCCTCCTGGAAGCAGAAGCGGGCAGCCTGTAACACTGGCCGTGTCCGCTGCTGGGGGGTCCCGTCCTGAACATCAGGGGTCCTGGCCTCTACAGCACAGTCCTGCTTATAGGAGGCGAACCGCTCCCGGTTCCTGTAGGTCTCTGCCAGGGGCCCCATGCTCTCCAGCACAGATTCAGTGTCCTGCACAACACTCGCCAGCTGTACACCCAGTGTGTTCAGTCTCAGGTCATACACATCATTACTGGCAGGATTAGTGGTCTTTAGACTATAGATGAAGTCTACCTCCATTTGCAGCGCTTTTTTTTGCTGTTGTTACTCACCCAGTTTTCGGACAAGTCCCGGTATCTCATCCGCTAGCTGCAGCTCGGGTGCACGCGCCGGCCCCACAGGTTTAGTCTTGACCACTGGTACAGGGGTTTTGAAGACAGTCTTGTGCGGTTCCACCACGGATGGTTTTGTGGCCCCTTGGCTGGATGCAGGCTCCGCAGCAGGTTTATCGCTGCCACCTGACTGTGACCGTGTGCGTCCTGACCGCGCCATACTGCCATGTGCTGTAGGTTCTCCTGCATTGTCTGTCTTTCCAAAGACGTCCGTCTCTGCCTGGAAGCAGGAGAGGTGATCTGCACAGCTGGGGCCGATCTCACCTGTGCACCTGGCAGAAGCTGCTTACTGACTGGGGAGCTACAAGACTTCACATTCAGCTGGGTTCCATCACTCACAGAGACTTTTCCTTCTGGCTTCTTTGCTGGAACTGGAGCAGGTTTTCCTCCCAAAACTTTACTCACAGCTTTTTACTCCATCACCGAACTGCTGCAGCTTTGACTCGCTGCATTCACTGGACTCACAGTGGCTTTGGGATTAACATTCCCATTGGTAGAAGCCTGAGAGGCTAGTCCCAGTGTAGGCCGGGAAGCCTGGGCCTTGCCTGGGGAGCTTCCCCGCCCAGGGAGGCGCCTCCCTGGGCTTGCTCCAGACATGAGGAGATCCACAAGACACAACCTCACAGCTAGGAGGCAGTATTATAGTAGTTATATTCTTGTACATAGGAACAGTATTATAATAGTTATATTCTTGTACATAGGGGCAGTATTATAGTATTTATATTCTTGTATATGGGAGCAGTATTATAGTAGTTATATTCTTGTACATAGGAGCAGTATTATAGTAGTTATATTCCTGTACATAGGGGCAGTATTATAGTAGTTATATTCTTGTACATAGGGGCAGTATTATAGTAGTGATATTCTTGGATATAGGAGCAGGATAGCAGTATTGTAGTAGTTATATTCTTGTACATAGGAGCAGTATTACAGTAGTTATATTCTTGTACATAGGAGCAGTATTATAGTAATTATATTCTTGTACATAGGAGCAGTATTATAGTAGTTATATTCTTGTACATAGGAGCAGTATTATAGTAATTATTTTCTTTACATAGGAGCATTAGTATAGTAGTTATATTCTTGTACATAGGAGCAGTATTATAGTAGTTATATTCTTGTACATAGGAGCAGTATTATACATAGGAGCAGTATTATAGTAGTTATATTCTTGTACATAGGAGCAGTATTATTGCTGGGTTTTTTTCTCCTGATGTATATATACTGCTCAAAAATTAAAGGGAACACTAAACCAAATGTTTCTGTTACTTACTCCGTCCGTCTTGAAATCACATTGAGATAAAGCGGGATTCTCAGATTTCAGGCACACCGTCTCTTTAATGAGGAATGATTTTGTATCCTGTGAGAAGGAAAGTGATGAACAGATAAATATTTGTCTTTACACTGATTCATTTTTCTTACCATCATAATCTCTTTTCTTATTATCTCTTTTACTTTTAGCAGCACCTTGTATATGATAAGGCTTCTATGTGAATCCTTCCTTCTACTTTTGGTTTTGTGTCTTAAGGCCCTTTTACATTTAGCGATGCACCAGCGATCCCGACAATGATACGACCCGGTCAGGATCGCTGGTGCATCGCTAAATGATCGCTCGTGAGCTGCCACACAGGAAGGTCTCACAGCGATGCAGCAGCGATACAGCGGTCGTTACTTAACTTTCAGACGAGGCGATCCTGACGTCCTCCCGCCCGCGTCCACACGTCGCTCGTCAGCGCCAGCAGGAAGCGCCCGACGAGAAATGGAGCTGCGCGATCAGCAACAGACAGCGGGGGAGCCAGTCAGAGGTAAGTATCACACATGGCGATATCGCTGCTGCGTCACAAAATCGGTGACGCTTTAGCGATATTGCTAGCGATATCGCTATGTAAAGTCCCCTTTACTCTCCAGTCAGTCATATAAAAAGCTGCAGAGACAGAGCCTCTGGATTCCTTGTACATTGTGGGTGCTTAGGTGAGTTACACATCCAGAGCTCGACTGTCACATGACTTCCCATCAGGCTCAGCTTTGGATGTGAATGGAGCTTTATATGCAAATATCTAATGTAAATAACAAGCTGTAAATGAAATGCATTCTGGGTAAGTCTCCATAATCAGTGCTCTACCTTCGATGGAGAAATGTGGATCTGGTCCAGGGATTTGTATAAGTATGTGACCCCCTCCTTCTGGTTGTAGAGGTCGGTGATGTCTCCTATAGATCTTCCATCTTTGATCCCCGGCTCTGCAGTGTCAGAGAGACAGCCGTGTAATGTGACAGCAGAGACAAGCAGCAGAGACAGCAGAGACAGCCTCCAGCTCCTCATCATGGCCTCTGTCAGGGGTAATGTCCGCGCCCTGCTCGGCTATTCTCTGTTATTTTTTCTTTATTTCCTCATATTCCTGGATGATGGTGAAATCCTCATTGTCACCGGTCTTTTGATGAGACGGTGTACTTTGGGCACAATCATCATCTGAGCTGCTAAAAGATGCCTGTTGTGGGGCAAAACTCATTTATAAGGGATGTAGTGTCAGTTGTAGCTTTGTCTAAGCTAGTTCTGTTTGCTTAGCTCTGTATCTCATAATCAGTAGAATGCTGTAATCAAAAAGCATGCAGAAATAGTTGTAGGCTAGATTAATGTCCAGAAAAAACACCAGACAGTATAGATGAAATATATTCATGCACATAATGCCCCCCCCTCCCGCCGGAAAACACAACACACGAAACGCGCGTTGGGGCTCATCACTGCACTAACAGGTAATATGCCTCATTCAGCCTAATATGCACTATAGAAACTTTACTTTGTTGCTGCTATATCTTGTTACCAATATACTGGACTTATCTGTTGCACTTTATAGGAGTCTGTATTATCCATCTGACAGCTTTATGATGCATGGCCACTAGAGTTGAGCGACTTTTGCTTTTTTAGGGTCGAGTTTCGTTTCATGAAACCCGACTTTTCCAAACGTCGGGTCGAGCAAAATCGGCCGACTATAGGGAAAAGTCGGGGGTCCGACCGAAACACGAAACCCAATGTAAGTCAATGGGGAATTAAAGTCGGCAGTGAGAGGAGGACAGGAAACACACCTACAGTGCTCATTTGAATGCCAAAAGCATAAATTCTTCTTACTTAAGCTTGTCAACCTTAATTAACTTCATAATACTAGTTACGCACTGAAAAATGGGGGTTATTTGGCTAAAGTTGTGGGGGGGGGGTAGGGCTGGCTCCAGGTTTTCATGTGCCCTGGGCAAAACAGCGCCCCTTTAACAGATACCACAACTCATCATGCTCCGATACGGCAGATAAATAGCGGTATAGTACAATGAAAAATACTTCATTTTTTACATCTCATGACGAGGCCCATCTATTTCTCCATACAGAATCATTGGTCCCATATAATGTTTGAAACAGTATATGATGAGCTCCACATAATGCTACAGTATATGTTGGTCCCCATGGATGAAGCTCCACTGTCTTATGGGCCCAAATAATGCTCCAAACATAATGGGCCCCATTTCTAATGCTCTAGTGTATAATGGGCCCTGTAAATGCTGCTCCAGTGTCTGATGTCCACCTTTGGAATGTTCCAGTGTATGGTGGGCCCCATCTATCATTCTCCAGAGTATAGAGCTCCCCAAGAATTGCTGTCCCAACATTGAAAACAATCAAATAAGTCTCCTCACTAGGGAATCCCTGTACTAGTCTGGACTCCTCGTCATCCCCATCTTCCATCTCACTGCACAGTATTTCAACTTTGCAAGTGCTGTGATCCTGAGCAAGCAGGGGGGGCCCACTCGTTGGCAACGGCACTGGCACAGGGCCCCTGATAGTACGGTGGTGTGTCTGATGGTGGGTGGGCCGAACCTGCACTTTCATCTGCAGCTTCCTCTTTGTCACCGTGTAAGATGGAACTGTATATGGGAAGGGTAACCTGAGTTTCATCAGGGTCAGATTCAGGCCGTGTAGCGTGCGAGGGGAATGTAGTGGTCTGGGTCATTGTACCAGCAGATTCATCGAGCAGTGGCTGGGCATCAGTGCACTTGTGTCGCCCCCAGGAGTACGGTCGCCACAGTGGCATTACCTTCCTCCTAGGGAGTGTGATGTCATGCTTGGGAGCAACGAAGGATCTCTCTAGCAGGTTAACTTATTGGGCGGCGTTATTCCCACGAGTCATGACCCTCCAAACAGCGTTCATGAAGGCAAAGTGTTTATTTAAGTGGGCAGCATGGTTGCAAAGCTGAACTTTAAAGGAATGTCCAGAAGGGCACCACCAGGAGTGGAGCCTGCGGCGTAATTTGACTCAACACGGGCAACCTCAACCATGCCAGCTACAGAACAGATGCACACATTGCAAGCTTAATTCCGTTAACGAACGAGACTCCGTCATGCCCCGCGGTCCGAGTCCGGCTTACTAGAGGGACACGTGAGGCTCTGGAACATGAGATTGGCCAATAACTGGTTTGTCATGCCCTTACATGTCCGTGGCTGCATGTGCGCTACACTGAAAAGGCCAGCGTTTGTCGCTTACAGGTGCAGATAACCCGCTGAACAACGTTAGTGATGGGGATCACTGATTACAATTATTACTCGCGAACGATGATTTCCCAGTAAGTGCAGGTCAACCGCAGTTCCGGAATTAGGCCTAACCGTCATTCCTGAAAAAATGAAAAACTTATGTGTGCAAACCACAGGTGCTGTAGCTTGCTTAACAGCTCGCCAGCCATTCTCAGGCCCAGTATGGATTACACGTGATTGCACAAAGGTGAGAAAGGGTACCGTATCCCCGGATAACATGTATGGATAGCGTACACATTCAAAATATATGTCTATACAGCATGAGGCAGGCTCAGACGGTGTTAGGCCCAGTATGGCTTGCACGTGATTGCACAAAGGTGAGAAAGGGTACCGTATCCCCGGATAACATGTATGGATAGCGTACACATTCAAAATATATGTCTATAGATCAGGAGGCAGGCTCAGACGGTGTCAGGCCCAGTATGGATTTGACGGCCCAGACTACACAGCGGAGGAGCAGGGAGAGGTAAAGATTGCAAATGCTGGGGCCCTGCCCAAGCAAGGGGGGCCCACTCGTGGGTGTCGATACTGGCACTGGGCCCCTCATAGTACGGCGGTGCGTCTGACGGCGGGTGTGCACCACCACCGTCAGAGACACTTGATGGCACTATGAGGGACCCTGTGCCAGTGCCCGCGCCCAAGAGTCGGCCTACCCACCTGTCCAGGGCAACGGCAGTCGCACGGTTTCGTGCGCTAGGTGGTGACCCCGGCCATGGGGGGGGGCAGCACAGTTAGGGAGTTTTAGAAAGTGGCATATGTTGATGTTGGACATTCAGCTGATGCAAAAGGCGAAATAAGTGAAGTAGCAGGAAGAGGTGGACCAAAGCAAGCCATTTTTCTGTCGCCCTATGTGTCATCAGGGGAAGGTGGGACAAAATCCTTGGAAACCCATGCGTGGTTCATTTTAATGAAGGTTAGATCATCCACATTTTGGGTTGACAGACGGGTCCTTTTTTCTGTCAGGATTGATCCAGCTGCACTGAAGACTCTTTCCGATAGGACACTTGCAGCTGGGCAAGCGAGCTCCTGTAAGGCATATTGTGCCAATTCAGGCCAGGTGTCCAGTTTAGCGGCCCAATAGTCAAAGGGGAATGACCTGTGTGGGAGAACATCGATATGGGAGGAAAAGTAGTTTGTAACCATAGTTGACAACTGCTCTCTCCTGTCACTTTCCATCGATGCAGTATTACCAGTTGTGTGAGCGGTATTTGAAAAATCAGTCCACAACATTGTCATGAAACCCCTGTCTCCAACACCACTTCTCCTGTGTGCACCACGAACACCTCTGCCAGCTGCCCCCGGCCCGTACGGCTCGTGTGAGAAGCATCACCGCTGCTGTGTGCTGGGAATGCCTCAAGCAACCGATTTACCAGAGTTGCTTGTTTATTAGCCAATATTAGGTCAAGGTTCTCCTGTGGCATGATGTTTTGTAATTTGCCTTTATAGCGTGGATCCAGGATGCTGGCCAACCAGTAGTCGTCATCGTTCATCATTTTGGCAATGCGGGGGTCCCTTTTTAGGATCTGCAAGGCATAATCTGACATGTGGGCCAATGTTCCCGGTGTCAATGATGCATTGCGAGTGCTGGTTGGAGGAGCACTTTCTGGCAAATCCACATCTCTCCAGTCACGCACAAACCCTGTACCAGACCTTGCCACGCCAACATTTTCACTTGCCCCACGAGATGCATCCTCCTCCCCTAAGTAATCATCCCCATCATCATCCTCCTCCTCCTCTTCTTCCTCCACCTCGTCCAGGAGAGGTCCCTGAGCAGACAATGGCTGAATGTCATCAAGGATTCCCTCCTCCTCTTCCTCCTCATCAACATTGACTGCAGACGCCTGCTCCTTAAGGTGCGTCAAAGTTTGCATGAGCAGACGCATAAGTGGGATGCTCATGCTTAGGATGGCGTCGTCTGCGCTTACCAGCCGTGTGCATTCCTCAAAACACTGAAGGACTTTACAGAGGTCTTTCAGCTTCGACCACTGCACACCTGTCAACTCCATGTCTGCTCTCAAAGTGCCTGGCCGTGTATCCTCCCACAAATGCATTATGGCTTGCCTCTGTTCGCACAGCCTCTCAACCATGTGCAGGGTGGAGTTCCACCTTGTTGCAATGTCGATAATGAGGCGGTGGTTGGGAAGGTGGAGCAATCGCTGCAGCTTCTGCATACGAACGGAGTGTACAGGCGACCGGCGGATGTGCGTGCACAGTCTTCGCACCTTCTGGAGCAGGGCTGTTAACTCCGGATAATTTTTGAGGAAGCACTGCACCACCAGGTTCAAGGTGTGAGCCAAGCAAGGTATGTGGCTGAGTTTTGAAAGGGCTATGGCTGCCACAAAATTACGGCCGTTATCACTAACTACCTTGCCTGCCTCAAGATGTACACTGCCCAGCCATGACTCAGTTTGTCGCTGAAAGTACTCGGCCAGCACCTCCGCGGTGTGTCTGTCGCCTAAACACATCATCTGCAACACAGCCTGCTGACGCTTTCCACTAGCTGCTCGATAAGGGGACACCTCGTGTGCAACAGTGGCAGCTGCAGATGGAGTGCTCGTACGACTGTGCACTGTGGACGAGCTTTCGCTTCTGGAGGAGGAGGAGGGTCGAACGCCTACAGCCAACTGTTTCCTATACCGTGGGCTAGGCAGCACTGTCCCACCACCGCTGTCCCCTGTGGACCCTGCATCCACCACATTAACCCAGTGCGCAGTGATGGACACGTAACGGCCCTGGCCATGCCGACTGGACCATGCATCAGTTGTGAGGTGCACCTTTCCACTCACTGACTGCTTGAGTGCATGGACAATGCGCTCTTTCACATGAAGGTGGAGGGCTTGGATGGCTTTGCGAGAGAAGAAGTGGCGACTGGGTAGGTCATAGCGTGGTACTGCATAGGCCATGAGTTCGCGGAAAGCTGCGCTTTCCACCAACCGATAGGGCATCATCTCTAAGGAGATTAGTTTGGCAATGTGGGCGTTCAAACCCAGTGTACGCGGATAAGAGACTTAGTACTTTCTTGACCTACTCATAGTGTCTGGGAGGGTGAGCTGGACTTGAGAGCTGCATATGGTGGAACTAGCGGTGGACAGGGCGGACTGAGAGAGGGTTGATGATGGTGATGGAGTTGGTGCTCTTTCTGATGGCCTAGATTCAGTCTTTCGTTGATATAACAGTGGGATTCCCTGACTGCTTTGGCCTTGCAACAACACCTCAACATTTGCTGCTGTGCTAACCTGTGGGCTTACAGTGGGGGAAACAATGTAGCGTTGCTGACTACCTTCGTTTTGATCAGTTGCACATGTGGTACTTGAGGTTTGGTGTTGTGTCCACGCTTGCAAGTGCATGCTGGTTAAATGTCTAAGCATGCAACTGGTATTCAAATTTTTCAGATTTTTCCCTCGGCTAAAGGTCTTTGCGCACTTCTTACAGATAACCTTGGCCTGATCATGAGGATTTTGTTCAAAAAAGTGCCACACTGCACTCTTCCTACTTTGGAAGACATTTTGCGGCCTAGCACGCTGTGCTATTTTGACCGTCTGGACAAGCTGTCCAGCAACTCTTTTGATTTTTGGAACCTGTCTTTGGAGTGCTCCGGGCCTACCAGATAACAGCTTTTGCGATGTCGATGTCTTCTGTGGATGCTCCTCCTCCTCATCTGAGCTATTGGAAGCAGCACCCTCTTCCCCCAATGGATGCCAATCTGGGTCAACAACTGGGTCATCCATCACCTCCTCTTCAATGTCATGTGCACCTTCCTCTGTGTCACCGTGTATGGTGGTATAGTATGCGGGAAGGGGCACCTGAGTCTCATCAGGGTCAGAATCTGGCTCTGTACACTGCGAGGACAATGTAGTGCTCTGAGTGAATGTACCAGCAGAATCATCCATCAGCGGCTGTGCATCAGTGCACTCCATGTCAGATTCATCTTTGCCTGGGTAATTCACCATTTCACTTGATAACCCAGGCATGGTATGTGAAAACAGCTCCATGGAGTAATCAGTTGTATGGCCTGTGTCATCCTTCAATCTTGGTTGGGGTGAAGGACACAAGGAAAGGTGTGGTTCATGAACATGACCCTCCAATGACGACTCCGTGCTTTTATTTTTTACAACTTCAGAAGAGGAGGCGATAGAGCTGGAGGCTGAGTCAGCAATGTAAGACAAAACTTTTTCCTGATGCTCTGGCTTTAAAAGCGGTTTGCCAACTCCTAGAAAACTAAGCCTTCAAGGCCTTGTGGAGCCAGACGATGACGCAGGCTCAACACCTCCTGCATTCAGTCCTATTTTGCTTTTGCCACTACCATCAGATCCACCACCAACACCATCATTACCAGCTGGCAACCCCCGCCCAATTCCACGGCCTCTTCCACCAGCCTTCCTCATTTTTGGTAAAAATGTACACAAAATCCCACAAACTATATAGTAATGTAAAACAAGGTACAAGGTGTATATAGGACAGGGGAGACGTCGAATTTCTGAACACACTTGTGGACACTGTTGGATTGTGTGAGGCCCAGTTAATATCATACCGCTATGTCACAGGCTCAATGGCGCAGGTGTGAAAAATGTCACTATAGGACAGGGGAGATGTAGAATTTCTGAACACACTTGTGGACACTGTTGTGTGAGGCCCAGTTAATATCACACCGCTATGTCACAGGCTCAATGTCGCAGGTGTGAAAAATGTCACTATAGGACAGGGGAGATGTAGAATTTCTGAACACACTTTTGGACACTGTTGTGTGAGGCCCAGTTAATATCACACCGCTATGTCACAGGCTCAAAAAATGAAAAATGTCACTATAGGACAGGGGAGATGTAGAATTTCTGAACACACTTGTGGACACTGTTGGATTGTGTGAGGCCCAGTTAATATCACACCGCTATGTCACAGGCTCAATGTCGTAGGTGTGAAAAATGTCACTATAGGACAGGGGAGATGTAGAATTTCTGAACACACTTGTGGACACTGTTGGACTGTGTGAGGCCCAGTTAATATCACACCGCTATGTCACAGGCTCAATGTCGCAGGTGTGAAAAATGTCACTATAGGACAGGGGAGATGTAGAATTTCTGAACACACTTGTGGACACTGTTGGATTGTGTGAGGCCCAGTTAATATCACACCGCTATGTCACAGGCTCAATGTCGTAGGTGTGAAAAATGTCACTATAGGACAGGGGAGATGTAGAATTTCTGAACACACTTGTGGACACTGTTGGACTGTGTGAGGCCCAGTTAATATCACACCGCTATGTCACAGGCTCAATGTCGCAGGTGTGAAAAATGTCACTATAGGACAGGGGAGATGTAGAATTTCTGAACACACTTGTGGACACTGTTGGATTGTGTGAGGCCCAGTGAATATCACACCGCTATGTCACAGACAGAAATTGGCTAGTGTATGACAAACTACAAGGTGTATATAGAATTGGGCAGAATAGGAATCTCCCTAGAGTGTAGGTCTTTAAGAACGGAACATGTCCTCGACTTATTCTTACAGAGTGACACACAGATAGCTTCGCTGTGGCCGTGATAACAGCCGTTACACGGTACTGAGAGAGGAGCGTGCACGTACACCGCTGTCCGGTGTCCGTAAAATTGTCAAGCTCCGTGTTTTTTAAGTATACGGACTGACACACGCTGTCTCTCTATAGTTTTGAATGTGATCAAACAGCAAATATACTTAATTGTTTGAAAAGCAGACAAAACTAGAAGGTGGAGGTCTGTAAGAACGGAACATGTCCTCGACTTATTCTTACAGAGTGACACACAGATAGCTTCACTGTGGCCGTGATAACAGCCGTTACACGGTACTGAGAGAGGAGCGTGCACGTACACCGCTCTCCGATGTCCGTAAAATTGTCAAGCTCCGTGTTTTTTAAGTATACGGACTGACACACGCTGTCTCTCTATAGTTTTGAATGTGATCAAACAGCAAATATACTTAACTGTTTGAAAAGCAGACAAAACTAGAAGGTGGAGGTCTGTAAGAACAGAACATGTCCTCGACTTATTCTTACAGAGTCACACACAGATAGCTTCACTGTGGCCGTGATAACAGCCGTTACACGGTACTGTGTGAGGAGCGTACACCGCTGTATGGTGTGAAAAAATGCACGCTCAGTACCTCACCAGGACAAAAAAAAAAATTTGGATTGCTTTTAAAAAAGCAGTTTGCAGAGCAGTGGGGAAACAGAAATGCAGCTATCAGGAAGCCTTATAAGGCAGCCTAACAACCAACACAGCTGATCCAGCAAAATATAACCTCCACTTGCACTGCACACACAGTGACTGGTGTGTTGTACAGGCAAAATCGCTAGCAGCAGAAGCAGTTTTTGGTGTCTTCTTCCCTGCCTAACGCTCTCCCTACAGAATCAGCAGCAGCTCTCCCTATTCTGAGATCAGCATGAGTAACATGGCGGTCGGCGTGCACGCCCTTTTATACCCCCTGTGACGCCTACCAAAGCAAGTCAATCACTTGCATGCCCTTCTCAAAGATGGTGGTGACCCCTGCCTATGTCATCACGTTGCCCACAGTGTCCGTGGATCCTGATTGGCTGAAAAAGGGCGGAAACAAACTTTTGAAACGCGACTTTGGCGCTAAAGTCGCCGAGCTCGTGGCCGACCTCACCCTAGGGTCGGGTTTCGTTTCATGAAACTCGACTTTACCAAAAGTCGGCGACTTTTGAAATTTTTCGACCTGTTTTGCTCAACTCTAATGGCCACTGTGCCTTACAATATGCATGAATATATTTTATCTATACTGTCTAGTGTTTTTTCTGGACATTAATCTAGCCTAAAACTATTTGTGCATGCTTTTAGATTACAGCATTCTAATAATAATAATAATTTAATTTCTATAGCGCCGACATATTCCACAGCACTTTACATTTCAGAGGGGACTTGTACAGACAATAGACATTACAGCATAACAATAAACAAATACATCCAACAGATACCAAGAGGAATGAGGGCCCTGCTCACAAGCTTACAGTCTATAAGGAAAAGGGGAGACATGAAAGGTGGGTGGTAACAATTGCTTTTATTGTATGGACCAGTCATAATGCAAGAATCGGGTGTTCCTGTAATTCTGCATGAGTCAGTTAACAGCCAAAGTATGTAACAGTACAGACACAAAGGGCTATTAAATGCATAAAGCGGGAGAGAACATGATGCGAGGAACCTGGTTATGGTAAAAGATTTTGACTGGGCCACACAGGGATAGTTAGGTTAATGCGTTGAGGCGGTAGGCCAGTCTGAACAAATGCGTTTTTAGGGCACACTGAAAACTGTGGGTATTGGGGATTAATCATTTTAACCTGGGAAGTGCATTCCAAAGAACTGGCGCAGCATGTGAAAAGTCTTGGAGACGGGAGTTGGAGGTTATGATTATTGAGGATGTTAACCTCAGGTCATTAGCAGAACGGAGGGTGCGGGTAGGGTGGTAGGCTGAGACGAGGGAGGAGATGTAGGGTGGTGCTGAGCCATGGAGAGTTTTGTGGGTGAGGATAATAAGTTTATACTGAATTCTGGAGTGGATGGGTAACCAGTGTAAGGACTGGCACAAGGTAGAGGCGTCGGTATAACGATTGGTGAGTGTGATGGTGTGATAGGCTATGTGGATATAATTTTGTGTATATTTCTATTTCACTTATTTTCATAGTTTTTTCTTGTATGTCTATAGCCTGACTGTATCTGTCTCTTGATGACCCCCTGTAGTTCTTTAATCTCCAAGGCTCCTTGGTTCTCCTCTGGGAGGCCTGGAAACTGCCCCAACCTGTTTGACTACCCCTGGACACAAGGAAGGGGGTGGGGAGGACAGGAGCTGGTCAAGTTAGTTCTTGTGTGGAGAGGATCGTGTAAAGAATGCACTTCAGAGAGAAGGACCCATTTTATCCTCTGGATGCTAGAGTTTTGGAATCTCGTCTCCCTGGACATTTTATCCTGTTTCTGGATTACATTCTTGCTCTGGACTATTGTATCCTCAATGTGGTGGATTGTTTATGGACCTTCTAATTTTGCCTGTAATAAAGGTCTTGGGATTGGTCACCCTTCCCTCGCTATGTTGATTGTGTGGTATCGGAGAAGGACCCCATGACAACTGGTGGCAGCAGTGGGTTCAACAGAGCGTGACCCAATGGAGAACCACCAACAGAGTGAGTACAGAAATTGGACTGTATCCAGTTTACAGGAGAGAGCCAGAGACCTGGGCCTGAACTACCAGGGACTTACTAAAGAGGCCTTAATCGATCTACTGGTGGGCGCTAGCCTGGCCACCTCCTCCCAGATGTCTGAAGGACGAGCACTGGAGACAGGGATCCCCATCCATAAAAGCCAGTGGTTGGTGTGGTACGAAGAAGAGATGGTGGTTCTGGGCCCCGGCATCTCTCAGGAGTACAAGGAGGAGGCTGCCCGCCGGGCACAGCGGAGACAGGAAGCAATGGAGCTTGAAAGAGGGAGTAACGCAATGTGGAGTGTAACCCCAACGATCCGGGAGCCTGTATGGATCACCCGGACAGAGTTTAAGCCATTTGATAAGGCTTCCGGAGATGTGGAGGGGTTCTTCAAGGACTTTGAGCAGCAGTGTGCTGTGATGGAGGTGCCACACTCTAGCTAGATGCGTTTGTTAGTGGGGCTCCTGAACGGAAGCATGGCGGAGGCTTACCGAACCATTGACGCACCTCGGAATCGGGATTATAACATTGTAAAGCGGACTATCCTAGATTACCATGCTATCATCCCAGACTCATATAGGGCCAAGTTCCGAGACCTCCCATGCACCACGGGGGGATTGTTTAGGATGTATGCACATAAGATGTCCCAGGCATGTCGGAGATGGCTGGAAGCAGAAAACGCCTTTACTGTGGAAGAGGTTATACAGGCGTTCCATATTGAACAATTTCTTGCCAAGTGCCCTGCAGAGGTATGGGAATGGGTCCGGGAGTGCATGCCGTGTACCGTGGATAGAGCTGCAGCCCTGGCCGATGAAGCCCTTACTATCCGGCCGCAATGGAGGAGGCTTCTGGACAATGAACCACGGCCTGCTCCCGCGCCCCGTCCCCCTCCAATTATATCTGCCACTGTACAAGGAACTATAAATGGTTGAGCAATGTGAGCAGGCCAGAGGTCTGTGTAGACCTCATAGCGTGCTCTGCTCACTTTGTCATGGTCACTGTGTGTCTGGACGCAGGTGTTACCGCAAGGCGAACCCATAACACACGTGACCCTGGATACAGCGCCTCCAGTGGGGCGAATTTAAATAAATAATACGTGCAGATGGATACACCGCCTCCACCTGGCGAATTTAGGTATTACACGTTATACAATAAACATTCTGGAAACCCCGCCTCCAGTACGGCGAATTTAAATAATAAGGGGGACCTGGGAAACATAAACAGTGGTGGGCCCTGCAATAGGGAAAAGGGAATTGGAGGCCTCCTGAGCTCCCCTGAGCCAGTGTCCCTGCACTCCTAACGTTCCCTATGCCGGTTTCACACCGGGCGCCGCACGCGTACCTCAACGCCCTAGCTCGCCCTGACCCTAAACCCTCACTAGGGAATAGGTCGGTGCGGAAACTAATCCCACCTCTGCACTAATAACACACATGAGGGAAAGAGACAATACAGGGGGACACCACTTAGCTTTATGCTCTGTGCTTACGCTCCTGCAACAGAGCCCTCCACCTGCGTGCGTCTTCTCCTCCACCCGGATCCATCACCATAACAGGATCCTGCACCATAGTGCTGCCTAGGAGCCGAGTCCACCACCAGTTGCTGCAGCTTAATAACAGAGTCCCAAGGATAAGTTCAGCTTCTGCCACGAAGTCAAGCATGCTTGAGTCCAGCTCAGCAGCCAAGTCCCACATGGTGAGTGCCACTCTCCATAGTAGCCACTCCACCAGACCATGCAGACACTTCCCGCTGACACCATCACTGCGACTCCACCACGCCATGCCAGCCCTTCGTCCAGACACCATCGCTGAGACACGTCCCCCCTGGCTAAGCTGCGCAGGACTCCTCCTCAGCTCCATCCTTTCACCAGGCTCTCACAAACTCAGAATAAATGAATCAGTATCACCAGCCATGATTACACACCCTGAGACTCCTTTATAGAGCCCCACACCTGATTCCTAATTACGTGCACATTAAACTGAAACCTAAGGTGCGATACCACTAACCACCACCGGGGACAGTCAAGTCACCTTGGCAACTTGCCAAAAAGAAAAAAGTTCACACAGTGCTTTTAAAACTGTCAGATCACTTCAGATCATGACACACTTATTATGGGGGGAGAGGCTGTGATGGTGTGATAGGCTATGTGGATATCATTTTGTGCATATTTCTATTTCACTTATTTTCATAGTGTTTTTCTTGTATGTCTATAGCCTGACTGTATCTGTCTCTTGATGACCCCCTGTAGTTCTTTAATCCCCAAGGCTCCTTGGTTCTCCTTTGGGAGGCCTGGAAACTGCCCCAACCTGTTTGACTACCACTGGACACAAGGAAGGGGGTGGGGAGGACAGGAGCAGGTCAAGTTAAGGCCCCTTTACATTTAGCGATGCACCAGCGATCCCGATTAGCTAAATGGTCGCTAGTGAGCTGTCACACAGGCAGATCTCACAGCGATGTAGCAACGCAGCAGCGGTCGTTACTTACCTTTCAGACGCGGCAATCCTGACGTCCTCCTGCCCGCATCCATGCGTCGCTCGTCGGCGCCAGCAGGAAGGTCAGCAGGAAGCGCCCGACGAGAAATGGAACTGGACGATATCATGCGATCAGCGACAGACATCGGGGAGCCAGTTGGAGGTAAGTATCACACATAGCGATATCGCTGCTGCGTCACAAAATCGGTGACGCTTTAGCGATATCGCTAGCGATATCACTATGTGTAAAGGCCCCTTTAGTTCTTGTGTGGAGCAGATCGTGTAAAGACTGCACTTCAGATAGAGGGACCCATTTTATCCTCTGGATGCTAGAGTTTTGGAATCTCGACGCCCTGGACATTTTATCCTGCCTCTGGACTACATTCTTATTCTGGACTATTGCATCCTCAGTGTGGTGGATTGTTTATGGACCTTCTAATTTTGCCTGTAGTAAAGGTCATGGGATTGGTCACCCTTTCCTTGCTCTGTTGATTGTGTGGTATCAGAGAAGGACCCCATGACAGTGAGGAATATGATCCTGGATGCAGCATTCAAGACAGATTGGAGAGGGGAGAGTTTGTTATGAGGGAGACCGATTAGAAGAGAGATACAATAGTCCAGATGAGAGTGAATAAGAGAAATAGTCAGAGATTTTGCAGAGTCGAAAGTAAGAAAAGGTCAAATTCTAGAAATGTTTTTGAGGTGCAGATAACAAGGGCAAGCCAGTGATCGGATGTGGGGGGCAAAGGAAAGCTCAGAGTCAAGTATGACCCCAAGACAGCGGGCCTGTTGCTGGGGAATAATGGTGGAACCACACACGGAGATGGCAATGTCGGGCATAGGTACATTAGTAGAGGGAGGAAACGAGGAGTTCCGTTTTTGACAGGTTTAGTTTCAGATAGACGGAGGACATGATGTTGGAGAGAGCGGTAAGACAATCACTGGTGTTTTCTAAAAAGGCAGGCGTGATATCAGGAGAAGAAGCATATAATTGGGTGTCATCAGCATAGAGATGGTACTGGAAACCAAATCTACTGATTGTTTGACCAATAGGGGCAGTGTACAAAGAGAAGAGGAGGGGGCCTAGGACTGATCCTTGAGGAACCCCAACAGTAAGGGGAAGGTGAGAGGAGGAGGAACCGGCAAAAGATATAGTAAAGGAGCGGTCAGAGAGATAGGAGGTGAACCAGGAGAGAACGGTGTCCTTGAGGCCGATGGAGCAGAGCATAGTGAGGAGGAGCTGATGATCCACAGTGTCGAATGCTGCAGAGAGGTCCAAGAGAATTAGCATGGAGTAGTGATCATTTGATTTAGCTGTTAGTAGATCATTAGAGACTTTAGTGAGGGCAGTTTCAGTAGAGTGTAAAGAGTGGAAACCGGATTGGAGAGGATCGAGAAGAGACTTATCTGAGAGATAGCGCATAAGACGGGGGTGGACCAGGTCTTCCAGGAGTTTAGAGATGAAGGGAAGATTAGAGACAGGTCTATAGTTAGCGGCACAGTTTTGGTTGAGGGATGGTTTTTTAAGTAATGGCTGTATGATGGCATGCTTAAATGAGGAGGGAAAGATACCAGAAGATAGAGGTTGAATATTTTTGATCGGTGAGTGGTGACAGCAGGGGAAAGGGACTGGAAGAGATGTGACGGAATAGGGTCACTGGTGCAAGTGGTAGGGCGAGAAGACGAAAGGAGCCTGATTACTTCTTCTGTTACTCGTTCAAAATCAGAGAGTGAGCTAGATGCAGTGGGGGAGGGAGGACAGTGCATGGTATGAGGGGCTTGGGAGATAATTTCCTGTCAGATGTGGTCAATTTTTTCTTTGAAATAATTGGCCAGATCGTCAGTGTGGAGATCTGTGGTTGCGGCCTGCACTTTTGGGTTGAGTAGGGAATGAAAAGTGTCAAAGAGACGTTTAGGGTTATTGGATAGTGAGGTGATGAGAGTGTTGAAATAGGTTTGTTCGGAGAGGTGAAGGGCATTGTTGTGTGTTTTAAGCATAAACTTGTAATGGATGAAATCTTCGGGTAGATTGAATTTTCTCCACAGACGTTCGGCGCACCTGGAGCACCGCTGCAGGAAGCATGTTTGCAGCGTAACGCGTTTGCAGCGTGTGCCACAGTTGTCGCCGTCTGTGTCGTATTGTCCTATGTATAGGAGGTGCAATATCATTCAGGGCACTTTGCAGGGTTTCGTTGTAATGCTTCAATACAGAATCAGGACATGAGAGGGAGGAGATAGGGGCAAATGAAAACTGCAAGTTCTTCATAAGTTTTAGGGTGGTAATGGCCTGTATGTTTCTATAAGTATGGACAGTGGGGGTCACCTGAGCAGCCTGACAATTCTTGATAGAGAATGAAAGAAGGTTGTGGTCAGAGAGCGGGAGAGTGGAGTTTGTGAAATCATCCACTGAGCAAAGCCGCGAGAAGACCAAGTTGAGCGAGTTTCCGTCTTCATGCGTGGGGGAGTTAGTATGCTGCGAGAGGCTGAAAGAGGAGGTTAGAGATAAAAGGTGAGAAGCAGATGGTGAGAGGGGAAGGGCAATGGGGATGTTGAAATCATGCATGATGAGGGTGGAGATGTCACAGGAGAGAAAATGTGGAAGCCAAGTGGCAAAATGATCCAGAAACTGATGGGAGGGGCCCGGAGGATGATACACCACCGCCACTCGCACGAAGAAGGGGATGTAGAGTCTGTCAGCATGGACCTCAAAAGAAGGTAAGATGTTGTGAGTTCATTCTCTGGTTCACCAATTGTGAGTTCCCTTTCTGGACTCCCTCTGGTGGTGACGGGAGGTGGTGTGGCTGGTTTGATCGGAGGAGATCTGCCATCTGAGAATGAGGATGACGATTGGATCTCAAGATTCTCAGATTGGATTTAAGACAGCCAACGCCCTATTCAGTTGCTGGTGATTCCTTCTGGCTTGTCAGCTCTTGGTTTTCAGCTCTCTTCCAGTCATCTAAAGCTAAGTTTTTCTGCTAATGTTCAAACTTGATTTTGTTGGTCTATTCTGTTTTTTGTGTGGTCTGCCAGCCCCGGTTGGGGGCTGAGCTGAATTTCCACTCTTATTTATCAGTATTTTGCCAATTGGCTTTTTGTCCCTTACTAGTTCGGTCTCTTTTTGCTCTGTCTCAGAATATTTCAGAGTGCTGATATAGTGGGAGAAGTCTAGTGACTTCAGGGTTAATTTTGCTATCAGAAGTGTTGGATATTATTTTTGTAGGGTTTTTTGCAGGTTGCAGACAGTGACTTCCCTTTCCTTTCCTTTCTAGTTAGTTTGGGCCCCATCATTTGCTCAGCCTATTTTCCTGCCTGTGTTTGTCCCTTCATCTTGTTTCACCGTCAATACATGTGTGGGGGCTATCTATTCCTTTGGGGTCTGCTCTGGGGCAGTTAGTTTTTCCTTTTCTTGCCTTAAGCTTATGTAGTCCTCCGGCCGTGACGAGGCGTCTAGGTTCATCGTAGGCACGCTCCACAGCTACTGCTAGTTGTGTGGTAAGATCAGGGATCTGCAATCTGCATAGTTACCAACCACTCTGGTTTTCTGTGGCTTAGTTTGTTTTGCTTTTTTCTCCTCGGTGACCCATTCATAACAGGAAAACAAGTGAGGGTACTTGTGGGATAACCTGAAAAGTACAATTGGGTGATAGGAGCAGAACAACGCCTCCACCTGCTCTGCTGTCCGATCTTGGGGTATGAGAAAAGTGTAGTCCACCATATGAGAGAGCAGCAGCAGCGGTAGTGTCTGACTGCTGGATCCAGGTTTCAGTAAGCGCCAAAAGGTTAAAAGAATTTGAAAGGAAGAAGTCATGGATGAAGGAGAGTTTATTACACACTGAGCGACAATTCCAAAGGACACAATTAAAAGAGACAGAAGGCATGCAGGGAATATTAATAAGATTAGAGGGGTTTCTGAGTGTAGCAGTTGTAAGGATTGACTTGCTATAACATGGAGGGCCGGGGTTTGGAGAAATATGTCCTGCTACTAGAATAAGGAGGATAGAAAGAGTGATCAGATGGTTAAGTGATTTGCGAGAGCATCTGTTGTGTTGGATGGTGGGACTGAGTGGATTTGTGCTGCTTAGCAATGTGAAAAGAGCGTGAGTGCTGTACATAGCAGAGGAAAGGACAGAGGGGCCGATATGGAGTTTAAAGAGTTAATGCAAGGGTGATGTGAGTGAATGCAGCAGGTAGGATATACATTATACAAATGCATATGGTGAATATGTGTTATGATCCAAATGTAGAGGGAATAGATTTTTTTATTTGTCTTATCGGCCTCCTGCCCTGTCTAACTACCATGTTATAACTGCCACATACTTTGATATATGTACTTCGATTAAATGTACATAAATGCTACCCCTGCATACAGTACCTTGTGAAAGTATTCGGCCCCCTGGAACTTCAACCTTTTCCCACATATCATGCTTCAAACATAAATATACCAAATGTAAATTTTTGGTGAAGAATCAACAAGTGGGACACAATTGTGAAGTTGAACGAAATTTATTGGTTATTTTATTTTTTTGTGGAAATTCAAAAACTGAAAAGTGGGGCGTGCAATATTATTCGGCCCCTTTAACTTAATACTTTGTTGCACCACCTTTTACTGTGATTACAGTTTTCTAAAAAGGCAGGTGTGATATCGGGAGAAGAAGTGTATAATTGGGTGTCATCAGCATAGAGATGGTACTGGAAACCAAATCTACTGATTGTTTGACCAATAGGGGCAGTGTACAAAGAAAAGAGGAGGGGGCCTAGAACCGATCCTTGAGGAACCCCAACAGTAAGTGGAAGATGAGAGGAGGAGGAACCAGCAAAAGATTCAGTGAAGGAGCGGTCAGAGAGATAGGAGAACCAGGAGAGAACGGTGTCCTTGAGGCCGATGGAGCGGAGCATAGTGAGGAGGAGCTGATGATCCACAGTGTTGAATGCTGCAGAGAGATCCAAGAGAATTAGCATGGAGTAGTGACCACTAGATTTAGCTGTTAGTAGATCATTAGAGACTTTAGTGAGGGCAGTTTCAGTAGAGTGTAAAGAGTGGAAACCGGATTGGAGAGGGTCAAGAAGAGACTTATCTGAGAGATAGCGCATAAGACGGGAGTGGACCAGGCATTCCAGGAGTTTAGAGATGAAGGGAAGATTAGAGACAGGTCTATAGTTAGCGGCACAGTTTTGGTCCAGGGATGGTTTTTTAAGTAATGGCTGTATGATAGCATGCTTAAAGGAGGAGGGAAAGATACCGGAAGAGAGAGTTTGAATATTTTTGTTCGGTGAGTGGTGACAGCAGGGGAAAGGAACTGGAGGAGATGTGACGGAATAGGGTCACTGGTGCAAGTGGTAGGGCGAGAAGACGAAAGGAGCCTGATTACTTCTTCTGTTACTCGTTCAAAATCAGAGAGTGAGCTAGATGCAGTGGGGGAGGGAGGACAGTGCATGGTATGAGGGGCTTGGGAGATAATTTCCTGTCAGATGTGGTCAATATTTTCTTTGAAATAATTGGCCAGATCGTCAGCTCGGAGATCTGTGGTTACGGCCTGCACTTTTGGGTTGAGAAGGAAATGAAAAGTGTCAAAGAGACGTTTAGGGTTATTGGATAGTGAGGTGATGAGAGTGTTGAAATAGGTTTGTTTGGAGAGGTGAAGGGCAGTGTTGTATGTTTTAAGCATAAACTTTTAATGGATGAAATATTCGGGTAGATTGAATTTTCTCCACAGACGTTCGGTGCACCTGTAGCACCGCTGCAGGAAATGCATTTGCAGCGTAACGTGTTTGCAGCGTGTGCCACAGTTGTCGCCGTCTGTGTCGTATTGCCCTATGTATAGGAGGTGCAATATCATTCAGGGCACTTTGCAGGGTTTCGCTGTAATGCTTCAATACAGAATCAGGACATGAGAGGGAGGAGATAGGGGCCAATGAAGACTGCAAGTTGTAGCAGTTGTAAGGATTGACTTGCTACAACATGGAGGGCCGGGGTTTGGAGCAATATGTCCTGCTACTAGAATAAGGAGGATAGAAAGAGTGAGCAGATGGTTAAGTGATTTGTGAGAGCATCTCTTGTGCTGGATGGTGGGACTGAGCGGATTTGTGCTGTTTAGCAATGTGAAAAGAGCGTGAGTGCTGTACATAGCAGAGGAAAGGACAGAGGGGCCAATATGGATGGAGTTTAAAGAGTTAATGCAAGGGCAATGGATGTGAGTGAATGCAGCAGCTAGGATATACATTATACAAATGCATATGGTGAATATGTGTTGTGATCCAAATGTAGAGGCAATAGATTTTTTTATTTGTCTTATCGGTCTCCTGCCCTGTCTAACTACCATGTTTTAACTGCCACATACTTTGATATATGCACTTCGATTTAATGTACATAAATGCTACCCCTGCATACAGTACCTTGCGAAAGTATTCAGCCCCCTGGAACTTCAACCTTTTCCCACATATCATGCTTCAAACATAAAGATACCAAATGTAAATTTTTGGTGAAGAATCAACAACAAGTGGGACACAATTGTGAAGTTGAACCGAATTTATTGGTTATTTTATTATTTTGTGGAAATTCAAAAACTGAAAAGTGGGGCATGCAATACTATTCGGCCTCTTTAACTTAATACTTTGTTGCGCCCCCTTTTGCTGCGATTACAGCTGCAGGTCGCTTGGGGTGTGTCCCTATCAGTTTTGTACATCGAGAGACTGAAATTCTTGCCCATTCTTCACTGGCAAACAGCTCGAGCTCAGTGAGGTTTGAAGGAGATCTGTAAATGCTTCCCCAGACTTCATCTCAATATCTAGGAGGCTAGTTCTAAGATCTCTTCCTTTTTTTTCTCTCATTAGCAATCAAACTAAGTTGACACAGCAGGACACAATAAATGCATTAAGCAGATAAACAAATGTTCAGCCCAACATGGATCATAAACCACTTTGAAAAAGTTACTTGGCCTCACAGCATAAGGGGACAAGCAGAGTAAGTTGAAATAGCTATATACCATTCAATATGCTGGCTAAAATGAAAAGCTGTGGCTACTGATTATGCTTAGCTATATATACAGTATATTTGAATATATGCATATTTTGCTGCTAGACTGTCTATGGTGCACTCAAAAAATATTGTTGTTCAATGTGGAACCACCACATGCCAGTGGTGATATATATATGACCCTATGGGACTGGTTGTTTATTGAATGCACACTGGCATATGTGGATCTCTAGTGTTACAAATTGTTATTTCATGCTTGAGAGATTTACCTTGATTGGGTTCCGTGTATCAATTTATGGGCTTTGAATGAATACCTATTATGACACTGAGCATTTAGGCGTTGGTATGTTGTCTGTGTAGTAAGTTTATTCTTGCATCTGTATCTCCTTTAAAAAATGATTTTATGTAAGGTTTTTTTATCACTTTTTTTATTCAATAAAATATATTTATTTTACTTGGCATATGCTTCCATATCTTTTGTAGGATTTTGTATTGATGAAAGTGCCTTAATTCGAGGCCTGTAAGTAGGTGTATTGTGTATCCCTTGGTTGGCTGTGATTGAGGAATGATGTACCCATTATTTGGCGGTGATTGAGACATGTAATACCCCTTGGTTGGCAGTGATTGAGACATGTAATACCCCTTGGTTGGTGGTGATTGAGACATGTAATACCCCTTGGTTGGTGGTGATTGAGACATGTAATACCCCTTGGTTGGTGGTGATTGAGACATGTAATACCCCTTGGTTGGCAGTGATTGAGACATGTAATACCCCTTGGTTGGCAGTGATTGAGACATGTAATACCCCTTGGTTGGTGGTGATTGAGACATGTAATACCCCTTGGTTGGTGGTGATTGAGACATGTAATACCCCTTGGTTGGCGGTGATTGAGACATGTAATACCCCTTGGTTGGTGGTGATTGAGACATGTAATACCCCTTGGTTGGTGGTGATTGAGACATGTAATACCCCTTGGTTGGCGGTGATTGAGACATGTAATACCCCTTGGTTGGCAGTGATTGAGACATGTAATACCCCTTGGTTGGCAGTGATTGAGACATGTAATACCCCTTGGTTGGTGGTGATTGAGACATGTAATACCCCTTGGTTGGTGGTGATTGAGACATGTAATACCCCTTGGTTGGCAGTGATTGAGACATGTAATACCCCTTGGTTGGCGGTGATTGAGACATGTAATACCACTTGGTTGGTGGTGATTGAGACATGTAATACCCCTTGGTTGGCGGTGATTGAGACAAGTAATACCCCTTGGTTGGTGGTGATTAAGACATGTAATACCCCTTGGTTGGTGGTGATTGAGACATGTAATACCCCTTGGTTGGTGGTGATTGAGACATGTAATACCCCTTGGTTGGCGGTGATTGAGACATGTAATACCCCTTGGTTGGCGGTGATTGAGACATGTAATACCCCTTGGTTGGCGGTGATTGAGACATGTAATACCCCTTGGTTGGCGGTGATTGAGACATGTAATACCCCTTGGTTGGTGGTGATTAAGACATGTAATACCCCTTGGTTGTCAGTGATTAAGACACTGCGTTAGTAAAAGTCCAATCTATCAAATAAAATAATAATAATAATAATAATAATAATAATAATAATTCTAGAAATGAAATCATACATTTCATGGTAAATGGTGTAATGAGATAAAACATCAAATCCCAGGATTGTTTTTTTTCTGCCACTGATTCAGCGCAATTAAATTGTCATAAAAGGAGATCAAAACGTTGTAACCCCAAAGTGATATCGAGAAAAACATTGGATTTTGAAAACTGCTTCGCAAATATTTTTTATTTTTTGGAAATTTTTTTATTTTTATTTCAGTACAACTCGTCCTGCAAAAAGCAAGCCCTCGTACAGCTATGGGGATGGAACAATGAGGCCGGAGTCACACTGGCGATTAAATTGGACGAATGCAATGCGATAAAAAATCGCATTGCATTCGTCCCAATGTTATTCTATGGTGCTGCTCCCATCATGCGTTTTTTTGTCGGTTCCATTCCTCGGACCGAGACAATCGCAGCATGCTACGATTGTCACCGATTTTCAGATCGGATTCGCCAATGCAAGTCTATGGGGGCGAGAAAAAATCGCATTGAAAACGCACCACACGTCTGACTTGCGATAAAATCGCACCCGGTGTCCTTTACCAAAAGCCGGCAATTCTTTTTACAATACAGTAAAATCACAGTGACTGGTTAAATAAAGAAACGAATGAATAGATCTAGACACATATATATATTATACATGTCATAGAGACACATTTATATATATATTTCTAGTTCATACAGTTCATCATAGCAGAATAGCCGCAGAAACATTTGCCGGCTTTTGGAAAATCATTCTCCTGCCCGACATGAAATGACACATGGTTTACATATAGTTAACCATTTCATTTCATGTTTTTTTTTTAGATGTCTATCACTAGTAATTAGATGATGGTTTTGTGGGTAAAATTTTGGAGTTGTAGGGGTTAATTTAAGGGGTTAATTCGTTGTATTAAATTGCAGGGACTCCTGCTGACGTCACTGAGGCTACAGGGAGTCCCCGTAATTTTATACAACGAATTAACCCCTTAAATTAACCCCTACAACTCCAAAATTTTACCCACAAAACCCTCATCTAATTACTAGTGATAGACATCTAAAAAAAAACATGAAATGAAATGGTTAACTATATGTAAACCATGTGTCATTTCATGTCGGGCAGGAGAATGATTTTCCAAAAGCCGGCAAATGTTTCTGCGGCTATTCTGCTATGAAGAACTGTATGAATTAGAAATATATATATATAAATGTGTCTCTATGACATGTGTGTGTGTATATATGTGTTTCTTTAGTTTGTGTTGGAAAACCTGTCATTGGGCTCCATTATATGTCCATTTTGCTAGCCTGCGAGAAAATCTCACCAGACGGATGTCAAATGGATGCTTAGATGCGAGTAAAATCGCATCATCACATGAAATTCGTCTGACAGACAGATCCCTGGTGAAGAAACCTTTGTGCGATTTCGGTCCGTCAAAATTGGACCGATTTTTTTATCGTTTAGTGTGACTTCAGCCTGAGGAAGAAATATGGCTTGTGGAAGAAGAGGAAGAAACAGGAGTGCAAAAATGGAAAATCACTGGGAAGGGGTCAATATAATACGTGTCAAAACGTAAGGCTCCGATATTCAGGGGGCGGCAGACAAGACCCCGCCTGTATGAAGGAGCCATGCTGTATTCTCCCCATATATCAGTATATTATCAGCAATCACAGGGTTACAGCCCCTAGGAGCTGGAATAATTGACCTTCCGCTCGTATAATTGTGCAGTGACTTTACTGCCAGTTTGGAGTGTCCTTGTTTACCTCTTCTGGGTAATGGAGGTCAATGAGAACAACATTATAATCCATTTATTTGCTTTCCTGTGTATATTTAGCCACTGATCAATCTCTGAGTCATTCACCTCCTGAGACCTCCAGACTCCCCACATTCATTAATCCTCAGGTTAATGGAAAAGTTGCAGCTCCGCTGGTGGCCACAAGATGTCACTGCACTGCAGATAATCAGATGATCAGGGCTCGCTGGTGGCTTGCAGCGCATCATCCATTGCCGCCATATGCAGAAGCTCAGGCGGCCCATAAACCTGCACTACATGACAGCACATAGAAATAGAGATCTGCACCTGAGACCAATAAAGATCATAGCAAAATGGAAAACTGATCTCTTCATAAACACAAAGCTCTGGAAAGTCATCGCTGTGTCGATAGGAGGCAATAAATGTGTTCCCAGAAAGCTGGAGCTTCGCAGATAAGAAATAAAATCATAAAAGTCCTGGATCATCTCTGTATTTATGTGAAGGGAATTGCTGCTCTGGAGCGCGGTGGAAAGTCCGTACAAGGTACAAATACTGCGCCGCGGCCTGTAGAGCAGACGTGTTGCCACGTGCGGAGAATCCTGGGTGCCAGGTGACACGTCCTCAGTCCTCTCTGCCTCGGTCAGGGGATTTGGGTACAGGGATGAGCTGACAAATTGAACCTTTGGAAGGACGATGGCACCATTACTGTAGTTAGTTGATTATTCGATAAATTTCAATATGTAATTAAGCATATTGCTGCGCAACATTAAAGGCGCTGCAGGAATTTCTGGACATTTCTGGTCTTGTCCTGCATATGTCAGCAATCTCCTGTATACTTCATATGTCTGGCCTGTGGAGTCAGGGGGCAACGTGAAAGTGTTTTCCCACAAAGAAAAACATCCAAGCCCGGCTATATTATGCCAAAACCTTCATGAAGTCTGCTGAAAGTATGTGGGGAACGTGTTTAGTCCAATGAGCCTAACGGGGAACTTTCTGGCTACAAAATCGAAAAGGTACAAAACAGACTTTAGCAGAAGATCACCATCCCCACAGTGAGGCATGCTGGAGGCAGCTTTGTGCTCTGGGAATGTTTTTCTGCTTTAGTGAAGGTGAAGGGGAATTGTGAACAGTCCAAATAATAATTTTTCATCAAAACTTTAAGGCCCGTGCTGAAAAGCTGACGATGAAGATTAATTTCACCATTCAGTATGACGAAACTAAGCATCCTCCAAATCACTGTAAGAATGGCTTCACCAGGAGAAGATGGAAGTTCTGGAATGATCCAGCCCGAACCCAGACCTGAGTCCAAGGAAAGAAAGGAAATTCTCCAGCGATGACACAAATTGTGGATTCAAAACTTCACATTTATTTCAGCATTGAAAAAATAGTCAGTGCCTCCATCATGAGAGCAAACCTACGCGTATCAGCTACAAAGCCTTAATCCGTGGTGACCTGAAGAGGGCGCCGTACACAGGAGATGTCCCCACAATCTGTGGTGTCCTGAAGAGGGCGCCGTACACAGGAGATGTCCCCGCAATCTGTGGTGTCCTGAAGAGGACGCAGTACACAGGAGATGTCCCCGCAATCTGTGGTGTCCTGAAGAGGACGCAGTACACAGGAGATGTCCCCGCAATCTGTGGTGTCCTGAAGAGGGCGCCATACACAGGAGATGTCCCCGCAATCTGTGGTGTCCTGAAGAGGGCGCCGTACACAGGACATGTCCCCGCAATCTGTGGTGTCCTGAAGAGGGCGCCGTACACAGGAGATGTCCCCGCAATCTGTGGTGTCCTGAAGAGGACGCCGTACACAGGAGATGTCCCCGCAATCTGTGATGACCTGAAGAGGACGCCGTACTGTGGTGTCCTGAAGAGGACGCCGTACACAGGAGATGTCCCCGCAATCTGTGGTGTCCTGAAGAGGACGCCGTACACAGGAGATGTCCCCGCAATCTGTGGTGACCTGAAGAGGACGCCGTACACAGGAGATGTCCCCGTAATCTGTGGTGACCTGAAGAGGACGCCGTACACAGGAGATGTCCCCGCAATCTGTGGTGTCCTGAAGAGGGCACCGTACACAGGAGATGTCCCCGCAATCTGTGGTGTCCTGAAGAGGGCGCCGTACACAGGAGATGTCCCCGCAATCTGTGGTGTCCTGAAGAGGGCACCGTACACAGGAGATGTCCCTGTAATCTGTAGTGACCTGAAGAGGACGCCGTACACAGGAGATGTCCCCGCAATCTGTGGTGTCCTGAAGAGGGCGCCGTACACAGGAGATGTCCCCGCAATCTGTGGTGTCCTGAAGAGGGCACCGTACACAGGAGATGTCCCCGCAATCTGTGGTGTCCTGAAGAGGGCGCCGTACACAGGAGATGTCCCCGCAATCTGTGGTGTCCTGAAGAGGGCGCCGTACACAGGAGATGTCCCCGTAATCTGTAGTGACCTGAAGAGGACGCCGTACACAGGAGATGTCCCCGCAATCTGTGGTGTCCTGAAGAGGGCGCCGTACACAGGAGATGTCCCCGCAATCTGTGGTGTCCTGAAGAGGGCGCCGTACACAGGAGATGTCCCCGCAATCTGTGGTGTCCTGAAGAGGGCGCCGTACACAGGAGATGTCCCCGCAATCTGTGGTGTCCTGAAGAGGGCGCCGTACACAGGAGATGTCCCCGCAATCTGTGGTGTCCTGAAGAGGACGCCGTACACAGGAGATGTCCCCACAATCTGTGGTGTCCTGAAGAGGACGCCGTACTGTGGTGTCCTGAAGAGGACGCCGTACTGTGGTGTCCTGAAGAGGGCGCTGTACACAGGAGATGTCCCCGCAATCTGTGGTGTCCTGAAGAGGACGCTGTACACAAGAGATGTCCCTCAATCTGTGGTGACCTGAAGAGGACGCCGTACACAGGAGATGTCCCCGCAATCTGTTGTGTCCTGAAGAGGGCGCCGTACACAGGAGATGTCACCGCAAACTGTGGTGACCTTGAAGGTAACAGCAGGTTCACAGGATGCAGTGACGAGAAGCGAGACTGGTTGAATTTTGAAAAGCAAACTTTTTATAATTTAAAGCCGCTAGGGCTATACTAAGCAACCAAAAAGGGGAAACAACAGTTGTCCTCGCAGGGACTCAGTGCAACCAAACACTATTTGGAAAGAACAAGGCTAACCCGGCTGAGGCTGGTTACTATGGGCCCATGGTATGGCCGTCTACGGGTCCTCATACTCTATATTGTCACTTATCCGTCCTGACATCCATCGGCGCCTCTGTGGAAGCTGCGTTGTTGATGAACCTGCTTTGGCGTCTTTGATGAGGCTGCTGTGGAGTCTTTGATGAGGCTGCCTTGGCGTAGCAGCCGCTGGGCCCAGCTGCAGAAAATTTGGAGTAGTCTTCGGGCGCCCCAGCGCCCAGGAGGAGTTGGGGCACAACATGCCCTGTTGGAGTCCTGAGATGGAGTAACTGTCACGTCCGCCATGTCTGCCATGTCTGTTTGTCTCAAGAACTCCTGGAGCAATGTGCATGCGCATGCTTTGTCTGCTGTCCTGCATGTCCCTTAGAGCTGTGTGCACACTCACCTCATGTCTGAGCTACAGGATGCCTGCGTTTCTGCTCTGCCTTCTGTGATCTTCTCGTCATGTCTGGAGTCCTTGATCATGTGACATTTCTTAAGATCCTGCACTGTCTGGTTCTGCAATCATCTCGTCATGTCTAGATTCCCGGATCATGTGTTCTTCCTAGGATCCTGCACTGGTTGGTTCGGTGATCATCTCGTCATGTCTGAAACCCTGATCATGTGACGTTTCCTAAGATCCTGCACTGTCTGGTTCTGCTATCATCTCGTCATGTCTAGAATCCCGGAAGTGCTCCCCTGGTCCTGACCTGGAGGAGGAGGTGCTATGCCCTATATCAGGCCGCCTCTTCCTATGCTCAGGGCCTGATTATTGTGTTGCTTCCCTGCAAGGCTCTGGGTCTGTGGGGTTGCTCCCTCTATTCTGTGCCCTTGCACTTTGCTCTGTAGTGCGTCTCTGCACACGCTCCGTGCTCGTATTCCGCCTCTTGTCTTGTGCCATGTCTTGTGTTGTCTCTCGTGCCATGTTTGTCTTTGCATTGCTTTGCCTTGTAGTCCTTCTGCTGTTCTTTGTCTTAGTCTGTTTTGCTATGTCTCGCCTTAGCTATGCTTTGACTTGTAGTCCTTCCTGTGTTCTCTGCCTCGCCTGTTTTGCCATGTCTTGCTTTTGCTATGCTTTGACTTGTAGTCCTCCCTGTGTTCTCTGCCTTGCTATTCCTTGCTTTGTGTTCCTCCCTATGGTCTCAGTCTTTGCTTGCTCTGCCTCGCTCTCTCCTATGGTGCTCTGTAGTGCTCCCTGGCACACGCACCATTTCTCCTCTCCTTAGTGCTCGTTTCTTTGTCTAGTCCCAAGGTCTTCCCTTGGCCCGGCTCTGGGCTTCTGCCTACGCTCCGCTGCTAGACTCTGTCCTCGCTCTGACCTGGCTCTGTTTCTGCCTGTATTCCTTGCCTTGTTCCCTGCCTTGTCCTTGCATTGAACCCCGGCGTGGGTTCCCCTTGGCCGTCTCCTGTGCCGTGGTAAGTGCCACGTGTTTGTGTTCAGCCGTGTGTACTGGCCAGTGTGGCGTGCCCCCTGCGTGGCTCCTAGCACGCAGCCCTTCCTTGTGCCCTGGCGTGGCTCCTAGCACGCACCCTGCCTTGAACCCTGGCGTGGCTCCTAGCACGCACCCTGCCTTGAACCCTGGCGTGGCTCCTTGCACGCACCCTGCCCTGAACCTGGCGTGGCTCCTAGCACGAAGGTTCCTTTGCCCCCTCCTGTGCCTTAGTCGTGCCTTGTGCTGGCGTTACAGCCGTGTGCATTGGCCAGTGAGGTGTGCGTCCCTGCGTAGCTCCAAGCACGCAGCCCTGCTCTGAACCCTGGCGTGTCTCTACATGCACTCTGTCTTGTACCTTGGCGTGTCTCTACACGCACTCTGTCTTGTACCTTGGCGTGTCTCTACATGCACTCTGTCTTGTACCTTGGCGTGTCTCTACATGCACTCTGTCTTGTACCTTGGCGTGTCTCTACATGCACTCTGTCTTGTACCTTGGCGTGTCTCTACATGCACTCTGTCTTGTACCTTGGCGTGTCTCTACATGCACTCTGTCTTGTACCTTGGCGTGTCTCTACATGCACTCTGTCTTGTACCTTGGCGTGTCTCTACATGCACTCTGTCTTGTACCTTGGCGTGTCTCTACATGCACTCTGTCTTGTACCTTGGCGTGTCTCTACATGCACTCTGTCTTGTACCTTGTGCCTTGGCGTGTCTCTACACGCACTCTGTCTTATCCTATGCTTTGGCGTGGCTCTACACACGCACCCTGTCTCGTTTGTGAACCTTGGCGTGTCCCCTACACACGCACCTCGCTTTGAACCCTGGCGTGTCCCTTACACACGCACCTAGCCTTGAACCCTGGCGTGTCCCCTACACACGCACCTAGCCTTGGACCTTGGCGTGTTCCCTAAACACGCACCCTGCTTGGATATCTGTCGTGCCTCCTTGCCTGAACCCTGGTTTGCCTGCCGGATGCCCGGAACCTGCCGACCGTTGCCAGAGGTCCGGAACCAGATGACTGCGGCCTGATGTCCGGAGCTGACGTCCGCAGCCTGATCCCTGGACCCTGTCGGTTTGCCAGCAGTCCGGAGTCCGATGCCATCATGCCATTACCTGTGCCTAGGCGTGCAATCTGGCACGTACCATGTTATGGACCTTGGCGTGCCCACGCGCGCACCTTGCACGTTTTGCTTGTTTTCTCTGTATGTGATCTTGTGTTATTCTAATGAAGATACCTTGCACCTACGTCTAGTCTCGTCTTGCTTCCTGCTCGTCCTTGTCGTCAGACACTCGTCTAGTGTCCCCTGAGCCGGCCGTCTGGTCCCAGCAGTCGTGGTGGCTCACCCCCTTGGTCTTGCCCCTGACACTCCCTGTATAGGGGGTGGATTCTCACAAGGTCAGCTCGCCCTCGGTGGGTGGGTGCCACGACCCAGAGGGTCCACTCAAAAAATGGGCTCAGCAGGTGCTGAGTCCGTCACAGTAACCCCCTGTTGTAACAGCGGGGTTGCGCTTTTTAGCGAGTTCAATGGGACTGTTCTGTCTCCGACATAAGCAATGACTCATAACTGCCTGTTCTGATAACATATAATCATTGCTGTTTGTTTAGAATGTTCAGTTTTCCGTAGTTTAATGTTTATTGTTCTCTTAGCTCCATGTAGTGGCCAAAAGATATAACTGCAGTGTTATCTTAGTTTCATTTTCGTTCCTGTATTTTCCCTCCAGTACCTAATGTATTCTGGGTAACTTTGCAAGGGATCATGATCTATCCCTTCCCCCTTCTTTCCTTCAGTCGGCCATTTCATTCAAGTCTGCATATTGGAAGCACCTCATCGCTTGTTTCCCCTTGTGTTAGCATCGTTGTTTTATCACATGCACAACTATATCTACATTCAATAAACCACAGATTCAACTACAGTTTCCCTTATTGGAACCCGGTATAGCAGTTTAGCTGCTTGTTAAGCTATAGGAATCCCGTTCATTTAGTGAGGACATGACAGTAAAACACCGGCTCTCCAGCTAGTGGAATACAGAGAACAGCTTTCCATCCTGCAGAGGCCAGTTACACAGCGCTATCCAGTTACTGCAATCCAGGGAAAAGACACCCCTTCATCCAGCTTGCAGAAACTAGTGATGCTGCAGAAATTCATCTAGGGAGATTCAAGTCACCAGCTACACAGAGACTAACACAGCTACAGCAATCTCTACACAGCCAAACATCCCTCTACGACACCATGTCCCACAAATCGCACAGGACAAAATCTGCTACATCCGTCTCCTCAAAGACTGTATCTATCAGCAGGGCAGTTGCCATTGCCTGCGCAAACGCTGAAGCTGCCAAAATGCGAGCAAGCTCTGCTGTAGAAGAGATGGAACTTAAAGAAAGCACGCCTAGAAGACCAAGAGAGAAAATCACGCATAGAAAGAGATGAGTGAGAGAGAAAGACGCAGTTAGAGAAGGCACGTGTGGATGCCGCCTTAGAGAGCCTAGCAGTAAAAAGAGAGGCTGCTGCAGCACTGGCAGAGGCAGAAGCACTGGAAGCCGCACACCACCCTGAGCTGCATAGTCGCAGCAGTACGTCAAGTCTGAAGTTGCCGCTGCAAGATTCACCACAACGCACATCTCAATATGTTAATGAACTTCCTGATCCAAACTATAACCAAGATCACGACACATCCAGTGAAACGAGTGAGAGTCATCATGAGGCTCAACTCCAGGAAAACGTGAAGCAAAGCAACTCTCCTGTCTTCCTTGCCCCTCACCAGGTAACCAACATGAATCACCTTGCTGTCACACCGCATGTCAGACCGAAGCAATATGACACCGGCTGGCGCCACCCTGAGGATACTAACAGGTGATGCACCTCGCATCACTATCAGGGTGACCCATCACCGGTATACTCTGCTGACAACTGGTTCACATCAGAACTTGCTAGGATCTTCACACGACGTGATCTAGTTGCCAAGGGACTCATGAGATTCACTGACCACGCTGAAGGTTACAGAGCTTGGAAAGCTTCCTTCCAAAATGTTACCAGAGACTTGGGGCTAAAAAACAGGGAAGAGATAAACCTCTTAGTCAAATACCTGGGAGAAGAGTCAGTCAAACACGCAGTAAGGATCAGAGACATTAATATAAACCACCCTCAAATCGGCCTTAAAGAGACCTGGAAGAGGCTAGATGAGTGTTACGGCTCTGCAGAGGTAATAGAGAGAGCCTTGTTCAAAAGAATCGATGACTTTCCTTAAATATCTAACAAAGGTCTCCCAAAACTTAGAGAGCTAGGTGACCTGCTACAAGAGGTCCTAGTTGCCAAATGGGAAGGTGACCTACCAGGACTTGCATACCTCGACACAGCCAAAGGTGTTAACCCTATAGTCCAAAAGTTGCCCTACAATCTACAGGAGAGGTGGCTCACACGTGGCTCCACGTACAAACACAGTGTTTCATTCCCTCCCTTTCCGTTTTTGTAGACTTTATACACGAATAAGCGGCAATCAGTAATGATCCCAGCTTTGACTTTACAATGTCATATGCCGCACCACCACCAGCTGCAAACCCACGCAGAACATCTGTGGCAGTGCACAAGACTAATGTTTCTTCTCCAAGTTCCGATTACTGGTCTGCTGGCTGCTCCCAATCAGAGACAAAGGTACAAGAACCTGACAATCAGTGCCTGCTTCATCAGAAGCCTCATCCTCTCCTGAAATGCAGAGCCTTCAGGGGAAAATCTATGCCGGATCGCAGAAGCTTCCTGAAAGAGAACGGTATCTGCTACAAGTGTTGCTCATCTACCACTCATCTCGCCAAGGATTGTAAGGTCAGTGTAAAATGCACAGAATGCGGTACCACAGATCATAACACTGCTCTATACCCTGGCCCAGCTCCATGGAGTGTGCAAAATACGCCAGCTGACAGTAAGCATGGCGGGGAGGAAAGGAGCACTGATGCAGCTATGCCAGCGATCACATCACAATGTACTGAAGTCTGTAAAGGGACAATAGACAGTAGGTCTTGTTCAAAAATATGCCTCGTCAGAGTGTACCAAAAGGGCCATAGAGACAAAGCTGTGAGGCTGTATGCTATCTTGGATGATCAAAGTAATCGATCCCTGGCCAGATCAACATTCTTTGACCTATTTAACATTAAAGGACCAAGCACTCCTTACTCATTAAAAATGTGCAGGTACTGTGACAACAGCAGGCAGGAAAGCCACTGACTACCAAATTGAGTCCTTAGATGGACAATTCTGCCTGCCACAAACTACAATCATCAAGTGTAATCAGATCCCAGACAACAGATCTGAAATCCCTACACCAGATGTGGCAATCCATCATGCTTACTTAAAACGCATAGCACACCTTATATCGGAACTCGACCCTCAGGCACAGATAATACTGCTGTTGGGAAGAGACATCCTGCAGGTTAATAAAGTGAGAAGTCATATCAATGGACTCAACAATGCTCCCTATGCCCAAAAGCTAGACCTAGGATGGGTCATAACAGGAAACGTATGCTTGGGACACATGCACGCCCCATCTTCAGTGACAAGCATGCTAACAAGTACACTGGAGAAAGGGCACCCATCTCTGTTTCAACCTTACAACAACGAGTTCCATGTCAAAGAACTACCACACAGCATCCAACTACCCAATCACCTAATAGACTTTACTCATGACAGCAGTATGGTGTCAGGAAGCTATGAGGATCAGCGGGGGTGCACAGTCTTCCAGAGAACTAAGCAAGACAACCAAGTAGCAATGTCGGTAGAGGATAAGCTGTTCTTAGAGGTAATGGACAAAGGGCTCATAAAAGATGAGACCAACAGCTGGGTCGCACCTCTTCCCTTCAGAACCCACAGACCATGTCTACCAAACAACAGAGATCAGGCATTCAAACATTTCTCCTCTCTCAAATACAATCTGCAAAAGAAGCCAGAGATGAGAGATCACTTCTTCTCCTTCATGTCAAAGATATTTGAGAACTGCCAAGCAGAACTATCTCCCACTCTCAAAGACTCTGAAGAATGCTGGCTCCTACCCATGTTTGGAGCATACCATCCTAAGAAACCAGGCCAGATTAGAGTGGTGTTCGACTCCAGTGCTAAGTTTGATGATGTCTCCCTGAATGATGTTCTACTGACAGGACCAGATCTCAATAACAAACTGCTGGGAGTACTTATGCGCTTCCGTAAGGATTCCATTGCCTTTATCGCTGACATCCAGCAAATGTTCCATTGTTTCCTTGTGAGAGAGAGAGACAGGAACTTCCTAAGATTCTTCTGGTACAGAGACAATGATCCTACTAAAGAAGTCACAGAGTACCGCATGAGAGTGCACATTAGGGTGACCGGATCTCATATGGGGGGGAAAAAAATGTCAGAATCTTGTTCGTCTGGACCCCACAAAACGATTCCCCTTTCCAGATATTGAGATAGCCAAAATTTGAGCTCGAGCAAACGACGTTAACCCGTGCCGCTCGTCGCTCAAAGTTTGAAAAAATCCAAATTGAGGTATTTTAAGATTTAGGTATTTTGCATAGTCTGTTAGACTATAAAGAATGTGACAACAACATTGCAGAAATAGCCCTGACCAAATTTTCGAACCATTTGTGGTATTTGAATGCAGAGTTGGTGGGATTATCGTTTTTTGATCAATGAAAGTTGTTAATGGCTAATAAATTGCTCAGCAGCAGATGAACCATCAGAGCATGCTAACCTACATGAGTTGATAATTTTACATAGTTATCTAATCTATTCTAGAGCTTTTGTTAAAGTAGTTTTTGAAATGTCAGAATATAATGCTCGGCATTTGCTTACAACTTGCAGGACATATTGCTTTTGTTCTTCATCTTTTGTCAGAAGGTCGTTAAAGTCGGTTACTTCCTACCTCTTTTAATTTTTCTTTCCTAACTTTTGGATTTACAACCCTAGCGTGCTCTGATCTGTGCTACTGAGCAATTTATTAGCCATTAACAACTTTCATTGTCTGTAATGGTGGGATCAAAAAACGATAATCCCACCAACTCTGCATTCAAATACCACAAATGGTTTGAAAATTTGGTCAGGGCTATTTCTGCAATGTTGTTGTCACATTCTTTATAGCCTAACAGACTATGCAAAATACCTAAATCTTAAAATACCTCAATTTGGATTTTTTCAAACTTTGAGCGACGAGCGGCACGGGTTAACGTCGTTTGCTCGAGCTCAAATTTTGGCTATCTCAATATCTGGAAAGGGGAATCGTTTTGTGGGGTCCAGACGGACAAAATTCCGACATCGATTTTTTGCGGTCACCCTAGTGCACACCTTTGGCAATAGCCCTTCTCCTGCAGTCGCCATCTATGGACTCAAAAGGTCAGCTCTAGAAGGAGAAACAGAATACAGGTCAGATGTCAGATAATTTATAGAAAAAGTCTTTTATGTTGATGACTGTCTGAAAGCCATGCCTTCAAATGAGACTGCCATCAGTCTTCTCAAAAGAGCCCAAGAGATGATTGCTTGCTCTAACCTCAGGCTTCACAAAATAGCCTCAAACAGCCAAGAACTCATGAAATCATTCCCTTCACAAGATTTGTGTAATGGTCTCAGAGACCTGGACCTAGGTCAAACCCCACACCAATGCAACGCAGCCTCGGGCTTCTCTGGAATCTACAGTCAGATGCCTTTACCTTTCAGGTCAACCAGGAAGAAAAGCCTTTCACACGCAGAGGTGTCCTGTCTACCATCAACAGCCTGTACAATCCCTTAGGTTTTGCAGCTCCTGTTACTATCCAAGGCAAAGCCATACTAAGAAACTTAGCCAAGTAGTCTTCTGACTGGGATGCACCTCTACCACCTGATAAGAGAACCCAGTGAGAAGCATGGAAGAACTCTTTAGCAGCTCTCTCCAACCTGAATGTGCCAAGGCCATACACCCCTGTGTCGTCTACAGAGATACAGAGACAAAGACTGTACGTATTTGCAGATGCTTCTGTCAAAGCAATTGCTGCTGTTGCTTATCTCAAAACTGTGGACTCCAAATGTCAAAGCCACATTGGATTCGTCATGGGGAAAACCAAACCTGCTCCACAACCAGAGAACACCATACCAAGGTTAGAACTTTGTGCTGCTGTCTTAGCCGTCGAGTTAGCAGAGTTCATCACATCCGAGATGGATATCGACCTGTCACAAGCCAAGTTCTACTCAGACAGCAAGGTAGTCCTGGGATACATCCACAATGAAACCAGGTGATTCTATGCTTATGTCAACAACAGAGTGCTACGAATTAGGAGATCAGTTCATCCAAAACAGTGGCATTACGTCCCCACGGACCAAAACCCTGCAGATCATGCAACTAGAGCAGTTGACGCAAGTTGACTAGAGAGCACAACATGGCTCTCTACCAAAACTACTGTACACTGAGGAGCGTTGCCCAGACACCTTTGAACTGATCGGAGAGTACTCAGGTGCTGAAATCTGCCCCAGGTGTCCACACTTCATACAATGGCTTCTGATATTCAGCTTGGATCCCACAGATTTGACACATTTTCAAGTTGGAAGTCACTTACTCAAGCCATTACCTGCCTGACTCGTATAGCTCGCTCATTCAAGACCACCAGAGCTTGTGACACAGAAAAATGTAAAGGTTGGCATCTCTGTAAAAGCACCTATTTTACCTCCGACTTGGAATCTTCCAGAAAACACATCATCTCTACAGTTCAGAGAGAAACCTACTCTGTGGAAATCCAATGTCTCATTAACAAAGCTCCAATACCAGCGAGCAGCTCATTGAGAAAACTCGACCCATTCATCGACAACAACGGCCTGCTGAGAGTAGTAGGTCGCCTCAAAGAAGCTAAAATGGAGTTTGAAGAGAAATTCCCTCTTATCATTCCTGGAAAATATCATGTTGCTTACCTAATTGTGCAACACTACCACAATCTGGTCAAACACCAAGGAAGACTATTTACAGAAGGAACCATCAAAACTGCCAGCCTGTGGATTGTCGGTGCAAAGAAACTCATCTGTAGTGTCATCTACAAATGTATTACCTGCTGTAAGCTTTGTGGTTCCACTCAAACCCAAAAGATGGCTGACCTACCAGCAGATAGACTCAGCCCAGACCCTCCTTTTGCCAACGTTGGTCTCGATGTGTTTGGACCTTGGTCAGTTGTTACTCGTCACACGAGAGGCGGACAAGCCAATCGTAAACGTTGGGCCGTCATGTTTACCTGTCTGTCAATCAGAGCCGTCCACATAGAGCTGATTGAGTCACTTGACACCTCAAGCTTCATCAACGTTTCATTGCCATCCGTGGTCCTATCAAACATATACGTTCAGACAGAGGTACCAACTTCATTGGTGCAGCGAAGGAATTGGGCATATACTCAAATCTAGACCATAAGACTCTTGAGAGGTTTCTCAGTGACCAAAGTTGCACCTGGTCATTCAACCCACCTCACTCCTCACACATGGGTGGGTCTTGGGAACGAATGATTGGTGTAGTACGAAGAATTCTTGACTCTACTCTTCTTCAGGAAGGAGCAGCGAGACTTACCCAGGAACGTCTAACCACCTTCATGACAGAAGCCGCAGCTATAATCAACGCAAGGCCCTTGGTTCCAGTTCCTAATGACCCTGAGGAACCCTTGTTATTGACTCCAGCTACTCTTCTAACCCAGAAAACAGGACTATCCAGTGCCCCTCCAGGAGGATTCGATGCTAAGGACCTCTACAAGCGCCAATGGAGGCAGGTACAAAGTCTTGCCAATACATTCTGGGACAGGTGGCGCAAACAATATTTGTCTACCTTGCAGCCACAGACAAAGTGGCAATCTACCAGGCCTAATCTTCGGATTGGTGACCTCGTCCTTGTTAAAGACTGCCAGGCCCATCGAAACCAGTGGCCACTTGGACTTGTTACTGCTATGTTCCTGAGTAAAGATGGCCATGTCCGCAAAGTCGAACTCAGGATGGCTAAAGGAGATGGACCTAAGAAACTCTCCAGACCAGTGACTGAGTTGGTCCTATTGTTGTCTTCAGAGGACAGTAATGGTGGCATCTGTTCAAAGCCAGATGGGGAGTGTTCTGTCTCCGACATAATCAATGACTCGTAACTGCCTGTTCTGGTAACATATAATCATTGCTGTATGTTTAGAATGCTCAGTTTTCCATACAGTTTAATGTTTATTGTTCTCTTCGCTCCATCTAGTGGCCAAAAGATATAACTGCAGTGTTATCTTAGTTTCATTTTCATTCCTGTATTTGCCCTCCAATACCTAATGTATTCTGGGTAACTTTGCAAGGGATGATGGTCTATCCCATCCCCTTCTTTCCTTCAGTCGGCCATTTCTTTCAGGTCTGCATATTGGAAGCACCTCATCGCTTGTTTCCCCTTGTGTTAGCATCGGTGTTTTATCACATACACAACTATATCTACATTCAATAAACCACAGATTCAATTGCAGTCTCCCTTATTGGACCCCGGTATAGCAGTTTAGCTGCTTGTTAAGCTATATGAATCCCGTTCATTTAGTGAGGACATGACAGGGACTCCTGTCCCCAAGCGAGGTTTTGTCGCAGTGCTTAAGAGTGGCGGTTTACTGGCCGCGCGCACAGCCTGAGGCTCTGCTCAGAGTGTCTCTGTTGACGAGGAACAGCCACCAACTGCCGACTGCAGCGGGGTGAAGGCGGCTGTGTGCAGTGATGGACAGGCCGCAACCACGGGCTGACGTGAACCGGAAGCGTCCGCGGGTGGCAGCGAGCAGGCTGAAGGGGAATGGCAGCAGCCGGGAGAGGGAGCGGACAGGCCGCGGAGGGCTCGAGCTTAGCGGTAACGGCCGAAGATGACCGGGGGCAGATCGTAACTTGGGATTGGGGTGAAGAAGCAGTCCCCTGTCGGTAAGCTTGGCGCCTCTTTCCTGAGGGCCACTGCGTATCTACCCTCTGCTGCTGGTCTCTTCTCTGAACTGTCAGTGTCCTTCCCGTTCTCTCACGCCTCCTCCGTCTGCTGCTCCGTGTATGACGTATCACCAACTGACTCCTCTGTGCACTCCCTGCCCCTTTTATACTCGCCCCTCCCCTTGCTGTCCTGTCACTCTCAACAGTCCAGTCTCCTCCTCTGTTCCCCGGGCACTGTTTCCTTAGGAACTCAGACGGCGATCCCCTTGGTTCCGGCCCGGACTCTCTGTGGGGGTTCTCCTCCCTACAACCTGAAGAGGGCGCCGTACACAGGAGATGTCCCCGCAATCTGTGGTGACCTGAAGAGGGCGCCGTACACAGGAGATGTCCCCGCAATCTGTTGTGTCCTGAAGAGGGAGCCGTACACAGGAGATGTCCCCGCAATCTGTGGTGTTATGAATGAGTCACCGTAGGAGGCAAAAACAGAAATGCTAGCTAAGTCCAGAAAACCAGAGAAGTTGGCAGCTATCGGATTGCAGACCCCTGAACCTATCAATGCAACTAGCAGTAGCCGTGGGGGGTTCCTACGATGCCCTAGACCCCTCGATCACAGCCGGAGAATTAAATAGGCCTAAAGAAAGAAAGGGGAAATCTAAACTGCCCCAGAGCAGACCCCAAAGCAATAGGCAGCCCCCAACATATAATGACGGTGAAGCAAGATGAAAATACTAACACAGACAGAAAGATAGACTGAGCAAAGACGGGGCCCGAGCTAACTAGATAGAAAAGGACAGGAAGGCTGCTGTCTGCAATCCATGAAAAACCCTATGAAAATAAGAGCCAACAGACTGACAGTGAAAAAGGCCCTGAAGACGCTAGGCTTCAAAAAGCTATGTCAGTACTCAGGAATATTCTGAAGACAGAGCTACAGGCAAAAGGAGATTCAGCTCACCCCAGAAGGGAATGGCAGAATACAGAAAAGCAAGGACAACAAAAACAAAACACAAATGCTAACAGGCAAAGCAGAAAACTTAGCTTTAGAGGAGCAGGAATCAGACTGGTGTCCTAGAAGTCCACAGAGAAATCACCCGCAGGGCAGAAGGGCGTCGGCAGCCTTATATCCAGTCCGTGACTCCACTCAGCCAGTCATCCTCATTAGACTCAGGTGCCTGATAATCAGGCTCATTACCTTCCTTTACCAGAATAGGCAGTTCACCAGACCTCAGTGACGAAGGGGAAAATGAACTCACAACACTGTGGTGTCCTGAAGAGGACGCTGTACACAGGAGATGTCCCCACAATCTGTGGTGACCTGAAGAGGACGCCGTACACAGGAGATGTCCCCGCAATCTGTGGTGTCCTGAAGAGGACACTGTACACAGGAGATGTCCCCGCAATCTGTGGTGTCCTGAAGAGGACACTGTACACAGGAGATGTCCCCGCAATCTGTGGTGTCCTGAAGAGGGCGCCGTACACAGGAGATGTCCCCGCAATCTGTGGTGTCCTGAAGAGGGCGCCGTACACAGGAGATGTCCCCGCAATCTGTGGTGTCCTGAAGAGGGCGCCGTACACAGGAGATGTCCCCGCAATCTGTGGTGTCCTGAAGAGGGCGCCGTACACAGGAGATGTCCCCGCAATCTGTGGTGTCCTGAAGAGGAAGCCGTACACAGGAGATGTCCCCGCAATCTGTGGTGTCCTGAAGAGGAAGCCGTACACAGGAGATGTCCCCGCAATCTGTGGTGTCCTGAAGAGGGCGCTGTACACAGGAGATGTCCCCGCAATCTGTGTAGTCCTGAAGAAGACGCCATACACAGATGTCCCCGCAATCTGTGGTTACCTGAAGAAGACGCCGCACACAGGGGATGTCCCCGCAATCTGTGGTGTCCTGAAGAGGACGCCGTACACAGATGTCCCCGCAATCTGTGATGACCTGAAGAGGGCGCCGTACACAGGAGATGTCCCCGCAATCTGTGGTGTCCTGAAGAGGGCGCTGTACACAGGAGATGTCCCCACAATCTGTGGTGTCCTGAAGAGGACGCTGTACACAGGAGATGTCCCCGCAATCTGTGGTGTCCTGAAGAGGGCGCCGTACACAGATGTCCCCGCAATCTGTGATGACCTGAAGAGGGCGACGTACACAGGAGATGTCCCCGCAATCTGTGGTGTCCTGAAGAGGGCGCCGTACACAGGGGATGACCCCGCAATCTGTGATGACCTGAAGAGGGCGCCGTACACAGGAGATGTCCCCGCAATCTGTGGTGACCTGAAGAGGGCGCCATACACAGGAGATGTCCCCGCAATCTGTGGTGACCTGAAGAGGGCGCTGTACACAGGGGATGTCCCCGCAATCTGTGGTGTCCTGAAGAGGGCGCTGTACACAGGGGATGTCCCTGCAATCTGTGGTGTCCTGAAGAGGGCGCTGTACACAGGAGATGTCCTCACAATCTGTGGTGACCTGAAGAGGGCGCTGTACACAGGGGATGTCCCCGCAATCTGTGGTGTCCTGAAGAGGACACTGTACACAGGAGATGTCCCCGCAATCTGTGGTGACCTGAAGAGGGCGCTGTACACAGGGGATGTCCCCGCAATCTGTGGTGTCCTGAAGAGGGCGCCGTACACGGGAGATGTCCCCGCAATCTGTGGTGTCCTGAAGAGGGCGCTGTACACAGGGGATGTCCCCGCAATCTGTGGTGTCCTGAAGAGGGCGCTGTACACAGGAGATGTCCCCGCAATCTGTGGTGTCCTGAAGAGGACGCCGTACACAGGAGATGCCCCGCAATCTGTGGTGTCCTGAAGAGGGCGCTGTACACAGGGGATGTCCCGTAATCTGACAGATGTGGAGCTGCTGCACGGAGGAGCCGGCAAAGATCGCCAATTCTAGATGTGACAGACCCCGACCCAAATCACTGTACACTGCCAGAAACTCACAGGGCTGCAACAAAGTATTGGTGTAAGGGTGTGCAGATTTATGCAACAAGGTATTAATGTAGGGGTGTGCAGATATATGCAATAACACTGTTTTATTTTTCCACCCAAAAATCTTTGTTTGTTTCTCAATGTACTTGTACAGATTATGGGTGAAATTAGAAAAGGAAAAAGTTCTGGAATGATTCTTCTTGTGTAATTTATTTTACCTGACCAAATCCTGGGATTTTTCCAGGGGTGTGTAGACTTTTTATATTATATGGCACTATGCCATATGTTATATCATGGCTTCTACTCCAGTCACATCCAGAGCTGCAGTCACACTTTTTGTCAGTGTCCTGAGACCTAGCAGAGCTCATCCCGATGGGATCTTAATAATAATAATAATAATAATCTTTATTTATATAGCGCCAACATATTCCGCAGCGCTTTACAGTTTAACAGTTTCAAAACACAAGTCATAAGTAACAACGCTAACAATACAATAATTAAAGCAAAATAAGACGAAATAAGACGACCCTGCTCGTGAGAGCGTACAATCTACAATGAGGTGAGGGAGATACAGAGTACAGGTGTGTATTTACAATGGTGTATTTATAATGAAGGTCCAGCCATCTTGAGGGAGTGAAGGATGGATGGAGATAGTGAATGGGCTACACACGCACACTTACACAGAGAATGACTTTGATTAGTGAACGTGATAAGCCGCACTGAACAAATTTGTTTTGTGGGAGCGCCTAAAACTATGCAAATTGTGGTTAGTCCTAATTTCTTGGGGTAGAGCATTCCAGAGGATTGGCACAGCGTGGGAGAAGTCTTGGATTTGGGAGTGGGAGGAACGGATTAGTGCAGAGGTTAGTCGAAAGTCGTTTGCAGAGCGCAGCGATTGCCTAGGCCGATAGACAGAAATGAGGGAGGAGATGTAAGGGGGTGCCGCACTGTGGAGAGCTTTGTGGGAGAGAACAAGTACTTTGAATTGGATCCTATGATGAATGGGCAGCCAGTGTAATGACTGACGAAGAGCGGACGCCTCTGAGTACCGATTAGCCAGATGGACGACCCTGGCTGCTGCATTAAGTATGGACTGGAGAGGGGATAGTCGAGTGACGGGGAGGCCAATTAATAGAGCGTTGCAGTAATCCAGGTGGGAGTGGATCAAGGCGACAGTGATGGTTTTTGTCGTTTCCATGGTGAGAAAAGGGTGGATTCTAGAGATGTTCTTTAGGTGTAAGCGGCAAGAGCGGGCAAGAGATTGTATATTGGAGGTGAAGGAGGGATTGGAGTCAAACTTAACACCCAGACAGTGCGCCTGCTGCCGGGGAGTTATTGTGGTACCATTCACGGAGAGGGAAATGTCAGATTTAGGGAGGTTAGTAGACGGCGGGAGCAGAAGAAGTTCAGTTTTGGAGAGGTTGAGTTTCAAATAGAGAGCGGACATGATATTGGAGACTGCGGACAGAGAGTCACTGGCGTTCTGTAGTACAGCGGGGGTAAGGTCGGGGTGAGACGTGTATAGTTGTGTGTCATCAGCATAAAGATGGTACTGAAAGCCAAATCTGCTGATGGTCTGTGCAATTGGGGCCGTGTAGAGAGAGGAAAGAAGGGGGCCAAGGACTGAGCCCTGAGGTACCCCGACAGCAAGAGGAAGAGGAGATGACGTGGAGCCAGAGAACAAAACACTGAAGGAGCGGTCAGAAAGATAGGAAGAGAACCAGGAAAGAGCAGTGTCCTTAATGCCTAGTGACTGGAGTCTAGAAAGTAGGAGACGGTGGTCAACAGTGTCGAAAGCTGCAGATAGGTCAAGAAGAATGAGCAGAGAGTGGTCACCATTACGTTTTGCTGTCAGAATGTCATTGGTCACTTTGATGAGTGCAGTTTCAGTCGAATGTAGGGGGCAGAAGCCGGACTGTGAAGGGTCTAGAAGGGAGTGAGTGGAGAGGTAACGGGTAAGGCGGGAGTAAACTAGGCGCTCAAAAAGTTTAGAGATGAAGGGAAGATTGGAGACTGGTCTGTAGTTGTTTGTGCAGGATGGGTCGAGAGCAGGTTTCTTTAGTAATGGAGTAACGATGGCGTGTTTGAAGGAGGATGGGAAAATGCCCAAGGAGAGGGAGAGATTAAAGATTGCAGTTAGGTGGGTTGTGACGGCTGGAGAGAGAGACTGGAGGAGATGTGAGGGAATGGGGTCGGTAGTGCATGTAGTCGGACAAGAAGAAGAGAGGAGTCTGGAGACTTCTTCTTCTGTGATGGGATAAAATGTGGAAAGTGAGCCAGGGGAGATGCAGGAAGGGATGGGAGTCACAGCACTTGGTGGTTGGGAGCAGATTTCTTGACGGATATTATCTATTTTTTCTGTAAAGTGGGAGGCCAGGTCATCAGCACAAATGTCTGTGCTAGGGGCTTGTGCTTTTGGCCTGAGGAGGGAGTGAAAAGTGTCAAAAAGTTTCTTGGGGTTGTTGGCTAGTGAGGAGATCAGGGTGGTGAAGTAGGTCTGTTTGGCAAGGTGAAGGGCAGCGTAATAGGTTCTTAACATAAATTTGAAGTGGATGAAGTCTTCTGGTGTGCGGGTTTTTCTCCATCGGCGTTCAGCAATCCTAGAGCATCGCTGGAGCAATCGAGTTTGCGATGTGAACCAGGGCTGTTTTACTCTGTGCTTGGAGGTTCTGAGGGTGAGGGGAGCTACTTGGTCAAGGGTGCTTCTAAGAGTGTCATTGTAGTGATGAACAGCCAGATTAGGACAGGAAAGAGAGGAGATTGGGGAAAGTGATGAGTGTAGGGAGTCTGAAAGTGTCTGTCTTATATTTTAGGGGATTTCTTGCTCTCCGCAGAGCACGGGATCAGTGGGATACGAGCCCCAGTCACATCTCCACCTCCCGCTGTGCTCCCTGGAAGTGATGGGGATCCGAGCCCCAGTCGCATTTCCACCTCCCCTGGAAATTATCGGGATCCAAGCCCCAGTCAAGTTTCCATCTCCCGCTGTGCTCCCTGGAAGTGATGGGGATCCGAGCCCCAGTCACGTTTCCACCTCTCGCTATGCTCACTGAAAGTTATCGGGATCTGAGCGCCAGTCACGCTTCCATCTCCTGCTGTGCTCCCTGGAAGTGATGGGGATCCGAGCCCCAGTCACGTTTCCATCTCCTGCTGTGCTCCCTGGAAGTGATGGGGATCTGAGCCCCAGTCACATTTTCATCTCCCGCTGTGCTCCCTGGAAGTGATGGGGATGCGAGCCCCAGTCACATTTCCACCTCCCGCTGTGCTCCCCTGGAAGTTATCGGGATCCGAGCCCCAGTCATGTTTCCATCTCCCGCTGTGCTCTCTGGAAGTGATGGGGATCCGAGCCCCAGTCACGTTTCAACCTCCCGCTGTGCTCCCTGGAAGTTATCGATATCCAGGCCCCAGCCACATTTCCACTTCCCACTGTGCTCCCTGGAAGTTATCGGGATCCGAGCCCCAGTCACATTTCCACCTCCCGCTGTGCTCTCTGGAAGTTATCGGGATCCAAGCCCCAGTCACATATCCACCTCCCACTGTGCTCCCTGGAAGTGATGGGGATCCAAGCCCCAGTCACATTTCCATCTCCTGCTGTGCTCCCTGTAAGTGATGAGGAGCCGAGCCCCAGTCACGCTTTCACCTCCTGCTGTGCTCCCTGGAAGTTATCGGGATACGAGCCCCAGTCAAGTTTCCACCTCCCGCTGTGCTCCCTGGAAGTGATGGGGTTCTGAGCCCCAGTCACCTTTCCACCTCTCGCCATGCTCCCTGAAAGTTATCGGGATTCGAGACCCAGTCACGTTTCCATCTCCCGCTGTGCTCCCTGGAAGTGATGGGGATCTGAGCCCCAGTCACATTTTCATCTCCTGCTGTGCTCCCTGGAAGTGATGGGGATCCGAGCCCCAGTCACAATCCACCTCCCGCTGTGCTCCCTGGAAGTTATCGGGATCTGAGCCCCAGCCACATTTCCACCTCTCGCTGTGCTCCCTGGAAGTGATGGGGATCCGAGCCCCAGTCACGTTTCCACCTCTCGTTGTGCTCCCTGTAAGTGATGGGGATCTGAGCCCCAGTCACATTTCCACCTCCCGCTGTGCTCCCTGGAAGTTATCGGGATCCAGGCCCCAGCCACATTTCCACCTCCCGCTGTGTTCTCTTGAAGTTATTGGGATTCGAGCCCCAGTCACGTTTCCACATCCCGCCGTGCTCCCTGGAAGTGATGGGGATCTGAGCCCCAGTCACATTTCCACCTCCCGCTTTGCTCCCTGGAAGTTATCGGGATCTGAGCCCCAGTCATGTTTCCACCTGTCGTTGTGCTCCCTGGAAGTGATGGGGATCCGAGCCCCAGCCACATTTCCACCTCCCGCTGTGCACCCTTGAAGTTATCGGGATCAGAGTCCCAGTCAAGTTTCCACCTCCCGCTTTGCTCCCTGGAAGTTATTGGGATCCAGGCCCAACCACATTTCCACCTCCCGCTGTGCTCCCTTGAAGTTATTGGGATTCGAGCCCCAGTCACGTTTCCACATCCTGCCGTGCTCCCTGGAAGTGATGGGGATCTGAGCCCCAGTCACGTTTCCACCTCCCACTGTGCTCCCTGTAAGTGATGGGGATCCGAGCCCCAGTCACGTTTCTACCTCTCGTTGTGCTCCCTGGAAGTGATGGGGATCCGAGCCCCAGTCACATTTCCACCTCCCGCTGTGCTCCCTGGAAATTATCGGGATCCAGGCCCCAGCCACATTTCCACCTCCCGCTGTGCTCCCTTGAAGTTATTGGGATCCGAGCCCCAGTCACGTTTCCACCTCTCATTGTGCTCCCTGGAAGTTATCGGGATCCGAGCCCCAGTCACGTTTCCACCTCTCGTTGTGCTCCTTGGAATTGATGGGGATCCGAGCCCCAGTCACGTTTCCACCTCTCGTTGTGCTCCCTGGAAGTGATGGGGATCCGAGCCCCAGTCACATTTCCACTTCCCGCTGTGCTCCCTGGAAATTATCGGGATCCAAGCCCCAGTCACATTTCCACCTCCTGCTGTGCTCCCTTGAAGTTATTGGGATCCGAGCCCCAGTCACGTTTCCACCTCTCGTTGTGCTCCCTGGAAGTGATGGGGATCCGAGCCCCAGTCACGTTTCCACCTCTCATTGTGCTCCCTGTAAGTTATCGGGATCCGAGCCCCAGTCACATTTCCACCTCCCGCTGTGCTCCCTGGAAGTGATGAGGATCCGGAGCCGCAGACGGTGGAGCAGATGTGTCTGACAGCTCTGCAGTTGCCTGTAGTTGGGCTTGTTAACCTAATTATTGGTCTGTTTTATCTCTCTCCGCCCCAGATTCCCCGGCAGTGGCAGACAGGCCTCCAGCTCAGGCTTCGATGATAATTTCACATTTAGCAGCTGTAGGTTTTGGAGATTTAATTTCTGATCAGAGACTCAAAATGTGAAAAATAATTACAGGACAGAAGTTCTGCTGCGTTTCTCCTTGTGTGAATAATATTCTCATGCAGGCAGGCTCCTGGGCATGCAGTGCAGCTCTCTACCACTAGGGGGCGACATAACCACAGGTGATCGCCATTCATTGCTCTATGTACATAAAGTACAGGAGCTGTGTCTGGCAGAGTTGAGCGAAACGGGTCTGTCAAATTCATAAGTCGCCGACTTTCACTGAAGTTGGGTTTCATGAAACGAAACCCGACCATAGCGTGAGGTCGGCCACGAGGTCGGCGACCAGAGCGCCAAAGTCATGTTTCAAATGATGCTTCCAGAGCCCTTTTTCAGCCAATGATGGAGGACGCACACTGTGGGCAACGCGATGACATAGGCAGCGGTCACCACCATCTTTGAGAAGGGCATGCAAGTGATTGGCTGGCTTTGTGTGGCGTCACAGGGGCTATAAAAGGGCGTGCACGCCGACCGCCATCTTACTTCTGGTGATCTTAGCATTAGGGAGAGCTGCTGCTGATTCTGAATGAGGGAGAGCGTTAGGCAGGGAAGAAGAACCAAAAAAACTGCTTCTGCTGGTAGCGATTTCCACTTACAACACTTTGTGTGCGGTGACAGGGGAGGATATATTTGTGTACATCAGCTCTGGTGGTTATTAGGCTGCCTTATAAGGCTCCCTGATAGCTGCATTGCTGTTCGCACACTGCTGAGAAAACTGCATAGCAAAAATACTTTTCTTCCTCTTTTCTGCACAGTTACCAAGCGTTCATTTTTTCACCCTTTTGTGTGCAGCAGTCCTGCTTATTAGGCTGCCTGCGTCCATACTTGGACTGAGAGCATCATTGTCAGCCTCCTCAAATCTCTAGGGAGCTTCCAATTCTCCCCAATACTATAGACACACCTTGTGCCTGGTCATACACCAGCCAATTTCAGCCTGTTACATTGAGGTATAATCTATAGTGGGCCTGAGATAATAGTTCAGCCTCCTCAAATCTCTAGGGAGATTCCAATTCTCCCCAATACTATATACACCTTGTGTAATATCCACACGTTATGAAGAATTCAAGGTATTAAACTTTAGATATGTTTTATTCTTCGTCCTCCAGCACACAGCATAACAGTTGCATTCCCATGCTACCCAGAAGTGAAACGGAAACTTCCCTTCTCATCCCTCTTGTCTCCACCCCCCAAGTCCCATAAGTCTGGCTTGCTTAAAGAGACAGATCTAATTATTATATACTAGATTATGGCCCGGGAGGATGCGACAGCATCACACCTCTTGCCATGTTAACCCTCAACACACACACTCCTCAACACACACTCCTCTCACCTTTCACCATCTCCACTCACTCTTTCACTCCACATACGACCCCTTCTCTCACTCCGTCTCTCATACTCACGCCGTCATCGCCGCTGCTCCACGATCCCCGACATCTTCTTCTGCCGGCGCCATCCTGGATCCAGACGTTGTCCACGCCGGCGACATGTTCTTGCGGCGACGCCATCTTGAGTATCGTGAAATCCCGCGATAGTCAAGATGGCGTCGCCGGAAGAACATATCGCCGGCGTGGACGACATCGGGATCCAAAATGGCGTCGGCGTAATCTCGCGAGATTTCGCCGACGCCATCTTTTTGGATCCCGAGTCGTCCACGCCAGCGACATGTTCTTGCGGCGACGCCATCTTGAATCTCGCGGGATTTCACGAAATCCAAGATGGCGTCGCCGCAAGAGCATGTCGGCGGCCTGGAGAACGTCTGGATCCAGGATCGCGGCGGCGGAGGAAGATGTCGGGGCAGCGACGATGACGGTGTGAGTATGAGAAACGGAGTGAGAGAAAGGAACGTATGTGGAGTGAAAGAGTGAGTGGACGTGAGTGGAGGTGAAAGGTGAGAGGAGTGTGTGTTGAGGCGGTGTGGTGTGTTGAGGGTTAACATGTGCGTGTGTGTGGTGACGTCACCGGTTACAACTGGACGGAAGTTGTTACAACCGGAAGCTGCTTAGGGCATTTATTATTATAGATGATGAGGAAGAAGCCGTCTGTTGTTGGCGGTGATGGCGTGTAGAGGCTTCTTCAGCCAATGTAATAGATTTAGAGTTAGGGGATTCGTGTGTGAGACCACGGCGTTTATAAGCCTTAATCTTGTCAAGTCGATGCTGTTTTTCCTCAGGATTCTCATTAGCACGGCGTTGTTTTTGTCGTAGTGCTAAAGCTGCTTTCCTTTCACTGGCATTGGCATACTGTGCATCAGTATTGAATGGTGGTATTGATAGGGCAGAAACAGATTGCTGATTAGTTATGTCAGTGAACGGCATATGGGATGAAGTGTAGCAGTAAATTGTTCCACATGCTGATGTGGAAGCATCCTGTTGTGAGTCTAATAATAATGATGAGGAAGAGGCCGTCTGTTGTCGGCGGTGACGGCGTGCAGAGGCTTCTTCAGCCAATCTTATGGATTTAGAGTTAGGGGATTCGTGTGTGAGGCAACGGCGTTCATAAGCCTTAATCTTCTCAAGGCGATGGTGTTTTTCCTCAGGAGTCTCATTAGCACGGCGTTGTTTTTGTCATAGTGCTAAAGCTGCTTTCCTTTCACTGGCATTGGCATACTTTTTGTTATGACTCATGTTGGCACAGGTAAAGGAGTCTATTTGGCAGTTATCTGGCAGTGAAGAAGGCGTCCTGGAGTATTGTAGAGTAAACAGATACTAATTGACCCTGTAATTGCCCAGCAGTAGTTATGAAGTGGTAGTGGCAAATTGGCCCTGTAGTTAGACACCGGCAGAGGAGCAAGGCAGCAGTAGTTATGGCGGTAGAGGCAAATTGGCCCTGTAATTAGACACCGGCAGAGGAGCAAGGCAGCAGTAGTTATGGCGGTAGAGGCAAATTGGCCCTGTAATTAGACACCGGCAGAGGAGCAAGGCAGCAGTAGTTATGGCGGTAGAGGCAAATTGGCAATGTAATTAGACACCAGCAGAGGAGCAATGCAGCAGTAGTTATGGCGGTAGAGGCAAATTAGCCCTGTAATTAGACACCGGCAGAGGAGCAAGGCAGCAGTAGTTATGGCGGTAGAGGCAAATTGGCCCTGTAATTAGACACCGGCAGAGGAGCAATGCAGCAGTAGTTATGGCGGTATAGGCAAATTGGCCCTGTAATTAGACACCGGCAGAGGAGCAAGGCAGCAGTAGTTATGGCGGTATAGGCAAATTGGCCCTGTAATTAGACACCGGCAGAGGAGCAAGGCAGCAGTACTTATGGCGGTAGAGGCAAATTAGCCCTGTAATTAGACACCGTCAGAGGAGCAATGCAGCAGTAGTTATGGCGGTATAGGCAAATTGGCCCTGTAATTAGACACCGGCAGAGGAGCAAGGCAGCAGTAGTTATGGCGGTATAGGCAAATTGATCCTGTAATTAGACACCGGCAGAGGAGCAAGGCAGCAGTAGTTATGGCGGTACAGGCAAATTGGCCCTGTAATTAGACACCGGCAGAGGAGCAAGGCAGCAGTAGTTATGGCGGTAGAGGCAAATTAGCCCTGTAATTAGACACCGGCAGAGGAGCAAGGCAGCAGTAGTTATGGCGGTAGAGGCAAATTAGCCCTGTAATTAGACACCGGCAGAGGAGCAAGGCAGCAGTAGTTATGGCGGTAGAGGCAAATTAGCCCTGTAATTAGACACCGTCAGAGGAGCAATGCAGCAGTAGTTATGGCGGTATAGGCAAATTGGCCCTGTAATTAGACACCGGCAGAGGAGCAAGGCAGCAGTAGTTATGGCGGTATAGGCAAATTGATCCTGTAATTAGACACCGGCAGAGGAGCAAGGCAGCAGTAGTTATGGCGGTAGAGGCAAATTAGCCCTGTAATTAGACACCGGCAGAGGAGCAAGGCAGCAGTAGTTATGGCGGTAGAGGCAAATTGGCCCTGTAATTAGACACCGGCAGTAAACAGGCATAGGACCAAGGCAGCAGTAGTTATGGTGGTACAGGACAAGCGTCCGCACAGCAAGTCGGCGTGAGGTAAATGACGCAATTTCACGAATGCAAGATGGCGTCGGCGAAATCTCGCGAGATTTCGCCGACGTCGTTAAGGCTGTGTGCACACGCTGCGGATTAGGTGCGGATTCATCCGCGCGGATTTTGTAAAATCCGCAGGTGAAACCGCAGGTCAAAAGACCTGCGGTTTTACCTGCGGATTGCTCTGCGGTTTTGCCCTGCGGTTTTTCATCTCCTCAATAGAGGAGATGGCAAACCGCAGGAGAATCCGCAGAAAGAATTGACATGTCAATTCTTTCTGCGGATTGAAAACCGCAGATAATCCGCGCGGAAAATTCCGCACCGTCTGCACTGCGGTTTTTGATTCCCATAGGGAATCATGGTACTGTACACCGCAGCAAAATCCGCAGCGTGTGCACACAGCCTCACACCTCTTGCCATGTTAACCCTCAACACACCACACCGCCTCAACACACACTCCTCTCACCTTTCACCTCCACTCATGTCCACTCACTCTTTCACTCCACATACGTTTCTTTCTCTCACTCCGTTTCTCATACTCACACCGTCATCGTCGCTGCCCCGACATCTTCCTCCGCCGCCGCGATCCAGACGTTCTCCAGGCCGCCGACATGTTCTTGCGGGACGCCATCTTGGATTTCGTGAAGTCCCGCGATATTCAAGATGGCGTCGCCGCAACAACATGTCGCTGGCGTGGGCGACATCGGGATCCAAAATGGCGTCGGCGTAATCTCGCGAGATTTCGCCGACGCCATCTTTTTGGATCCCGATGTCGTCCACGCCAGCGACATGTTGTTGCGGCGACGCCATCTTAAATATCGCGGGATTTCACGAAATCCAAGATGGCGTCCCGCAAGAACATGTCGGCGGCCTGGAGAACGTCTGGATCCTGGATCGCGGCGGCGGAGGAAGATGTTGGGGCAGCGACGATGACGGTGTGAGTATGAGAAACGGAGTGAGAGAAAGGAACGTATGTGGAGTGAAAGAGTGAGTGGACATGAGTGGAGGTGAAAGGTGAGAGGAGTGTGTGTTGAGGCGGTGTGGTGTGTTGAGGGTTAACGTGCGTGTGTGTGTGGTGACTTCACCGGTTACAACTGGACGGAAGTTGTTACAACCGGAAGCTGGTTAGGGCATTTATTATTATACATTACATCATCCCCTTTTTTTTTTTTTTTTTTTTTTCTATAAATAACCCATATTACTGATAAATGCAACAACATGAAAACGTCCAAAGAAATCATATGTCCGTTTTGTCTTATTTGTTCAATTCCAAAACCAGAGAAACAAACAAAACTGTAATTACACTTCTTCAATAAGCCTCGATGGAGCTCTTCTCTCTCGTGTAGGATAACGTCTGGGCTCATTGAGAGGGTTCATTATTGATGGACCAGCTACCTCTTGTTGGTCCTCTCCACCATCGGATACCAAATCTTCCACCAAAGAGAGTTCATTGTCATCATTCTGCGGTATGACTTTAAAATATGAAGAATTTCGCGTTATGGAGTGTCCATCTCGTTCAGCTGTGATCATGCTGCCTTTCCTTTTAGTAACATAATATTTTGCAGGACCATATACAGGTGAGGTCTTGTTGGTTGGTCTTTGACGTACCACCACGACATCCCCTCTTTCGATGGCACTTGACTGTGTCCTTCGCCTTCTGTCTGCATAACGTTTCATGGCTTGTTTGTTGGAGAAATCTGTGGATCTCACTGAGGAGTCACTCGGTCGGGGATGGCTGGTCACATCAGGGAGACGTATACGCAGGGTTCTGCTGAACATTAAATGAGCTGGAGCAGCATTAGTAGTGGAGTGTGGCGTATTGCGGTAATTACGCATGAATTTGTATAATGACTGTTTCAGTGGGATGTGCTCCAGACTCGCTGCCTTGATACGTTTCCCCAGAGTGCGCATAAAACGTTCCACAATTCCATTGGCTTGCGGCCAGCAAGGTGTGATTTTCCTGTGATTGAATCCCAAGTATTCAGAAAATTGTGTAAACACATGTCCATTGAATGGAGGTCCATTGTCTGTTTTGACCACTCTTGGAATACCATATGCCGAGAAAATGTCGTCCAGCTCTGGTATGACATTATTGGCAGATGTTGAAGAGATAAATGAAATGACAGGGTATCGAGAATATTCATCAATTGTTACGAGAATGTATTGGCCATTTGGAAATGGTCCATATATATCGACTGCCACTTCCTCCCAGACAGCAGTGGGTAACGGAGACATTTGTAATGGCTCTAAGGTTGATGATGGAGTGATTAATTGACAAGTAGAACAGCGTCTAATCTTTTCTTCCACCAAGTGATCCATATTTGGGAACCACACTTTTTCTCTGAGTAACTTCTTTGTGCCAACAATTCCTAAATGACCTTCATGTGCTATCTGTATGACTAAATTACGCAAAGTTTTAGGTACAACTAGTTTGGTACCTCGAAGAATGAGGTGTTCTTCAGTGACTGATAATTCCTCACGTACATTTGAGAATAGTTTTAACTCTTTCAGATCAATCTCAGAATCAGGAAATTTTTCCTTTTGAATTTCATGCCACCTTCGATTTTGGATGATTTGTATTAGGGCACAGAGTGTCTTGTCTTTTGTTGTTTCATTTATAAATTGATCAAGAGAAAGTGCTTTTGGCACGGCATGATCTGTAACAAAACGTAGGTATTCTTCAATGGAAGAATGCACAGGTATATCATCATTAGTAGGATGTCTTGAAAGATAATCAGCCGGATTGCTGTATTTTCCAGGTTTGTGAACAATTTTATAGTTGTAGTCCTGTAGACGTAGGCCCCATCGTTCAATTCGTGCAGGCATTTTAGCTCTGGGATTTCCAAAAATTGTAAGAAGTGCTTGATGATCTGTGACAATGGTGAAGGGAGCTCCATAGAGAAATAAGTGAAAGTGTTCACATCCCCAGACAACTGCCAAGCTTTCTTTTTCAGGTTGAGAATATTTTCTTTCAGTGTTTGTTAAGCTCTTACTTGCATAAGAAATGATGTGAGGATTTTGATTGTTATCCTTGTACTGCGCTAGAATAGCACCCAGTCCCACGGGACTGGCGTCCACAATCAGTTCAGTTCGAAGGGCTGGATCAAAATAAGCCATAGTGGTTGTCGAGCAGAGTTCATTTTTAATTGTTTCAAAAGAGGCCTGACAGTCTTGAGACCATTGAAAAATACAACTTTGTTTTGTAAGTTCCCGTAGTGTATTGCTGATTGTTGAAAAATTCGGAATATATCTAGCACAGTAACTTGCCATTCCAAGGAAAGAACGCACTTCACTGGCATCCTGTGGAATTGAGGCTGTTCTGATAGCTTCCACTTTCTTGGGGTCTGGTTGTACTCCTTTTGCCGAGAAGATGTGACCATAGAATTCTAATGAACCCTTGTCAAACTCGCACTTCTCTTTGTTTAAAGTGAGTCCAGCAGAAAGCAGACATTCGAAGATAGCATATAGAGCACGATTATGCTCAGCTTGAGTTTTACCAAAAACCAATATGTCATCACTGTAATTAAAGGCATTTGGGATGTGTTGAATGACACTCATTGCATCCTGAAAAATTTCTGCTGCTGAGCAGACTCCAAAAGTCAATCTTTTGTATCTTCTGAGGCCCAAATGGGTGGAAAATGTGGTCAAGTATCGGGACTCTGGACTCAGTTCTAATTGATGATATCCCTTATTGAGGTCGAGCTTTGAGAAGACGGTGGCTCCATTTAATAAATGAATGATGTCATCAATCGTAGGTGAGATATGTCTTTCCCTCTGGATAGCGGTGTTGGGCAGGCGCATGTCAACACACAGTCTCACTTGATCAGGAGTCTTTGGTTTTGGAACTACCACAAGTGGAGAGACCCACGGAGTGGGACCAGTAACAGTTTCAATAACGTCCTCATCCATGAGCAATTGAAGTTCCTTTACTACCTTCTGTCTCAGGTGAAATGGAATACGCCTATGAGGCTGGGCTACTGGATGAACATTGTCATCCACATGAAGGTGTACTTGAGAGTCCTTTAGTTTTCCCAAACCACTAAATAGGGAGGGAAAGCTGTTCACCATAGTTTGTACATCCATATCCGCAGGGTCAGTTATGGTATGAATAATCTGGATGAGCCCTAGCTCCAAGGCAGTGTGATAGCTGAGAAGACAGCCTCCCGATCCTTGTAATGTGTGGAAAGTGGTTTTCTGCCTGTTTTCTTTATATCTAATTTCAGCATCAAATTGTCCCATTATAGCTAGAGGTGTTTTAGATCCATAAGGAAAGATTTTAGTCTGCACTTGTTGTAAGACTGGCCTCGTTTTCAATTGTTCATATGTAGTGCCATCTATGATATCCACTGAAGCTCCTGTATCTATTGTAAAGGTAATGTCAGTGTTGCAGATTGAGAGTGTAACACAGGGAGACTGTACTGAACCAGTGACAGAGGTAGTGAACACATAGTTCTCAGTCGCAGACATTTCTTCTGTGTCCTGATTTATCACTTTTACATCTGCAGATTTTGTCATAGGCAGCGGAGGCTTGTAGTGCGCTGATTTGCAGACAGCTGCAAAATGATTCCCTTTTCCACATTTACTGCAGGTTTGTCCCATAGCTGGACATTTGTTCTGGTGGTGAGGGAAATCCTGTCCACATCTATAACATTTCTTCTGTTTCTGGGCTTGTTTGTCTGGTAAATTTTTCTGTTTGAGATTATGCACATGTAATTTATCCCCATTCTCCATTACGGTAGCCTGATGATCTGCTATTTCTATAGCACGGGCCATTTTGAGCAAATCATGTAGAGAGATATCCTGCCGCAGAGCCTTACGCCTTAGGTTATTAGACGAGCAGGTGACAATTATTTGAGTTAGGATTTCATCATCTACATCTGTAAAGGCACATCCATGTGCTAACTCTTTCAGCCGTGTGACATAAGTGTCTATGGACTCTTCTGGAAGCTGCTTGGCAATCCTGAATTTATATCTTTCATATCTGATGTTCTGTTTGGGGTTGAAGTAGCCAGTGAGAGCTTTAGTGCAGTTGCTGTATGTGTCTGTTTCTGCTGCAGGTAACGTACTGTATATGTCATAGACTCCTGTGCCTGCACAATGCAGGAGCAAAGCTCTCTTTCTTTTCTCCTCCTTTATGTCCATGCCTTCTAGGAAATTCTCATATCTGTTTAGCCATTTTCTCCAGTTATGGGAGAGATTAATGACATCAGTCATATCAAACTGTGGGAATGTGTGCAAGTAGTCAGCCATGATAGAGTCTCTCAGTGGTGCTGGCGTGTGAAGCGGTAAAATATATTCCGTACTCACAGCAGTAGGTGATTATATCCCATCCTCGTCGCCAGTTGTAATATCCACACGTTATGAAGAATTCAAGGTATTAAACTTTAGATATGTTTTATTCTTCGTCCTCCAGCACACAGCATAACAGTTGCATTCCCATGCTACCCAGAAGTGAAACCGAAACTTCCCTTCTCATCCCTCTTGTCTCCACCCCCCCCAAGTCCCATAAGTCTGGCTTGCTTAAAGAGACAGATCTAATTATTATACATTACACCTTGTACCTTGTTTTACAGTACCATATAGCTGGTGGTATTTTGGGTACATTTTTCCAAAAATGAGGAAGTATGGTGGAAGAGACCGTGGAAGTGGGCGGGGGTTGCCAGCTGGTACTGATGGTGGTGGGGGTGGTGGTGCATCTGCTGGTAGTGGCAAAAGCACAATTGCACCTAAGGCAGGAGGTGTTGAGCCTGCGTCATTGTCTGGCTCCACAAGGCCTCGAAGGCTCCCTTTTCTGGGAGTTGGTAAACCGCTTTTAAAGCCGGAGCTTCAGGAACAAGTTTTGGCTTACATTGCTGACACAGCCTCCAGCTCTATCGCCTCCTCTTCTGAAGTTTCAAAAAATAAAAGCACTGAGTCGTCAGTGGAGGCTCATGGTCATGAACCACACCTTTCCTTGTGTCCTTCACCCCTACCAAAAGTGAAGGATGCGGCAGGCCACACTACAGATTACTCCATGGAGCTCTTTTCACATACCATGCCTGGGTTATCAAGTCAAATCATGAATTCCCCAGTCCAAGATGAATCGGACATGGAGTGCACTGATGCACAGTCCCTGCTAGATTTATCTGCTGGTACATTCACTCAGAGCACTACATTGTCCTCGCAGTGTACTGAGCCAGAATCTGACCCTGATGAGACTCAGGTGCCCCTTCCCACATACTATACCATCTTACACGGTGACACAGAGGAAGGTGCACATGAAATTGAAGAGGAGGTGATGGATGACCCAGTTGTTGACCCAGATTGGCATCCATTGGGGGAAGAGGGTGCCGCTGCCAATAGCTCAGAAGAGGAGGAGGAGGATCCGCAGCAGGCAACGACATCACAACAGCTGTTATCTGGCAGGACTGTAGCAGTCCAAAAACGGTTTACAAAAACCCAAAGAGTTCCAGTACAGCTTGGCCAGACTTTCAAATTAACACAGCGTGCAAGGCCTCAAAATGTCTTCCATAGTAGGAAGAGTGCAGTGTGGCACTTTTTTGAACAAAATCCTAATGATCAGGCAAAGGTAATCTGTAAGAAGTGCGCAAAGACCTTTAGCCGAGGGAAAAATCTGAGAAATTTGAATACCAGTTGCATGCTTAGACATATAACCACCATGCACTTGCAAGCGTGGACGGACTACCAAACCTTATGTACCTCATGTGCACCTGCTCCGAAAGAAGGTAGTCAGCAACGCTACATCGCTTCCCCCACTGTAAGCCCACCGGTTAGCACACCACGGTTAGCAGCAAATGTCAAGGTGTCGTCGCAAGGCCAAAGCAGTCAGGGAATCACAATGTTATTGCTACGAAAGACTGAATCTAGGCCATCAGCAAGACCACCAACACCATCATCATCACCAACCCTCTCTCAGTCCGCCATGTCCACCACTAGATCCACCATATGCAGCCCTCAAGTTCAGCTCACCCTACCAGAGACTCTCAGTAGGACCAGAAAGTACTCATCCTCTCATCCACGTACACAGTGTTTGAACGCCCACATTGCCAAACTAATCTCGTTAGAGATGATGCCCTACCGGTTGGTTGAAAGCGAAGCTTTCCGCAAGCTCATGGCCTACGCAGTACCACGCTATGACCTACCCAGTCGGCACTTGTTTTCTCGAAAAGCCATCCAAGCCCTCCACCTGCATGTGAAAGACCGCATTGTCCATGCACTCAAGCAATCAGTGAGTGGAAAGGTGTACCTCACAACAGATGCATGGTCCAATAGGCATGGCCAGGGCCGTTACGTGTCCATCACTGCGCACTGGGTTAATGTGGTGGATGCAGGGTCCACAGGGGACAGCGGCGGTGGGACAGTGCTGCTTAGCCCATGGTATAGGAAACAATTGGCTGTAGGCGTTCGACCCTCCTCCTCCTCCTCCAGAAGGGAAAGCTCGTTCACAGAGGGCAGTCGCACGAGCCCTCCATCCGCAGCTGCCAGTGTTGCACACAAAGTGTCCCACTATCGAACAGCTAGTGGTAAGCGTCAGCAGGCTGTGTTGAAGATGATGTGTTTGGGCGACAACAGAAACACTGCGGAGGTACTGGCCGACTACTTTCAGCGACAAACTGAGTCATGGCTGGGCAGTCTACATCTTAAGGCAGGCAAGGTAATTATTGATAACGGCTGGAATTTTGTGGCAGCCATAGCCCTTTCAAAACTCAGACACATACCTTGCTTGGCTCACACCTTGAACCTGGTAGTGCAGTGCTTCCTCAATAATTATCCGGAGTTAACAGCCCTGCTCCAGAAGGTGCGAAGACTGTGCTCGCACATCTGCCGGTCGCCCGTATGTGGCGTCCCTGAAGCTCAGTCTCCACAGACGTACTGCACCTCCTCCTGAGGTGTGGTGCCCCACCATCAAGGTAGGTTGGAGGCTCCTGACCACGCTCCAACACTCGCATCCCACACAACACAGTAGTTCAGCAAAGCCACATTGCGGCTTCCTGCTTGGAGTGTAGCAGAGCACCTTTGGTGGCTCCCTGCTTGGAACACTAAACGTGTTTGGAGGCGGGTGGAGTTAGAATACATAAAAGAGGGGGAAGGTTTAGAATTGCAGTCAGCCAGTGAGAGGGAGCAGGAGAAGATCCCTGAGAGAGGGATGGAGGAAGGACCGGGCGCAGTTGCACAGGCCTCCACCGACGGCCCAGGCAGAAACCGGACCTGCCCCCGCCCGAATCCAGCTGCGATCGACCCCATCGGCAGCCCCGGGAGTTGCGGCTGCCGCCATTCACTACCAGGTATCGGGACTGTAACCTCGCCTGGGAGCGCAAGGTATGACCACCTCCCCCGACCTGACCCTAGTCCTGGGAGCAGAACCGACAAATAGGAACGGCCCAATTGACCTCCGCCGGCAACCCCAGGCTGCGGTACTGCTAGCCGAGATCCCGATGGACACTGAAGAATTGGATTCCGAGGAACCAGCGACAGCGCCGGCTGAATCACCGACAGCAGCAGAAGTGCCCTCGGTGGTGGCGGATATGCCGTCTCCACAGGCAGTTGACGTTTCCATGGCCCTTTCCATTACCCCGACCAGTCCCTATGTCACCCTTTGGGAGGCAGAGTACATGCCCTATGGCAAGCAGCCAGCAACAAGACGAAGACACCCAAAATTTCACCCCTGGAAGCAGTTCCAGTCCAGAAACCCCAGGAGGGGACAACAACTAGTCAAGATGCTTCTTTAAAGTAACTCTCGTTACCTAGGAGGGTATTTGCACCGTTGTGCCTTTTGTTTCCTAGTTCTTGTACCAGTTTTCTATTTTTGACCATCATGGTTTAGTTTTGTTTTCCAGTTGTTGCCCAGTTGTATTGGCAGCCTTCACACTTGAACTGCAGAGATCATGAACGCTGAATGGTCCAGAACTGTCATTGTATATAGTTTGCACCTTTTTAGGTGCTCTCTCTTGGTTTTACATAGGACTCTCTCTTCTTGAAGGAAGAATTACCTCAGCATAAGGACATTTCCAGACATGTTGGCCGGACCCGTGTCTATTATTTGCACTTATTGATAATGGTTAATATATTCTTGAAGCAGAAAGCTAGAAAGTGATAATGCTTAATGACAAATTATATAGGATATAGTTGCGAAAGGAATATAGTGAATGTTTTACAAATGTAGAAATTTAGTAAACGGTATACTAAAGAAATTTTGAAGTGCAGATGCCTTGAATGTGAATAAAGAATTGAAGTACAGGTGAGGAACCGGACACCAGCGGTTGTAATATCGGAAAGTAAGAAAATGTGAAAAGTAATAGAACAGAGATGTGTTACTAGAAAATGTGAATTGATAGTGAGTTGCTTCTATAGCACTTTAAATTAGGTAGCATAATGTTGAATTTAGATAGCTAGTTAAAACTGTTTGCAACGTTCAAGAAACCGTGCCTCCCACATTGGGAAGTTTAGTATAAGAAATGTTTATTCAGCATTACAAAATTTTGTATGTTCCTGTGTTGTCAACTTTGTTTGACTTGCAGCCCGCAGACGTGCTGTGTTTAACGGGGGGTACGTGGCGCCCCTGAGGCTCACTCACCACAGAGGTACTGAACCTCCTCCTGAGGTGTGTGCCCCACCATCCAGGTAGGTTTGAGGCTCCTGACCACACTCCAACACTCACATCCCACACAACACAGTAGTTCAGCAAAGCCACATTGAGGCTCCCTGCTTGGAGTGTAGCAGAGCACCTTTGGTGGCTCCCTGCTTGGAACACTAAACGTGCTGTGAGGCGGGTGGAGTTAGAAAACATAAAAGAGCGGGAAGGTTTATAATTGCAGTCAGTCAGTGAGAGAGAGAAGATCCCTGAGAGAGGGATGGAGGAAGGAGGTGCTGCAGCAGATCTCAGTGACCTGGGTCTGCTGGCACAGGAAAGGAAAGAAGGAGAAAGACATTAGACTGAAACCTGATCTTCCATAAGAAGGAAATGTAGGAGTAAAAGGGAACAGAGGACGTGGGTTAGAGGAAGAACCCTGCCTAGAAGCGCAAGGCCGGGGCCCGGTCCCCGAGGTTGTATGGACACTAATGGTTCTGCAGCAGACACCGGTGGAGTAGTGGGCTGTAAATGCACTACTCCCATCTAAGACTTGGGGGCACAACAGCAACTTGGATAGTGAGCCGGGACTCAGGAACACGGAGTCCCCGAAGCAGGCTACAGCTGTCTGCCGTACAAGTAGAGTTCTTGGGAACATCTGTCAGGAGGCACTCCAGTGTAACTCAGTACTAGGAGTACTTCACACTTAAAGGCGCTATGAGAGGAGACGTTCAGAGAGGCACATGTTGGCGGAGTGTTGGAAGGGAGCATCCTATCTTGCCTGGAGGTTGACTGGGTCCCTGACCCGGAGGACACAGCAAGGAGGCGGGCACCTGTGTGTACTTCAGACTGTGAGTAAAGCTTTGGAACTACAAGCCCTGGTGTCCTCCATTCCTGTGCCAACACACCGGGTACCGCTACATCTGGGTACCAGCTTCTACACTGCCCATGTCTCTCCTCCACCCCTACATCAAACAAGCAACTCTGGTAAACCGTTTGTTTGAGGCATTCCCAGCACACAGCGGCAGTGATGGTTCTCCCGTAGGGGGCAACATGGAAGAGGTGTTCGTGGTGCACACAGCCGAAGTGGCGTTGGAGACAGGGGTTTATGACCATGTTGTCATAGAATCATAGAATCATAGAATCGTAGAGTTGGAAGGGACCTCCTGGGCCATCTGGTCCAACCCCCTGCTCAAAGCAGGATTCGCTAAATCATTCCAGTCAGATGTCTGTCCAGCCTCTGTTTGAAGACTTCCATTGAAGGAGAACTCACCACTTCTCGTGGCAGCCTGTTCCACTCATTGATCACTCTAACAGTCAAAAAGTTTTTTCTAATATCTAATCTGTGTCTCCTCCCATTCAGTTTCATCCCATTGCTTCTAGTCTTTCCTTGTGCAAATGAGAATAAAGTTGATCCTTCTACAATGTGACAGCCCTTTAGATATTTGTAGACAGCTATTAAGTCTCCTCTCAGTCTTCTCTTTTGCAAACTAAACATTCCCAAATCCTGCAACCTTTCCTCATAAGACAGGGTTTGCAGACCGGTCACCATTCTGGTCGCTCTTTTCTGAACTTGCTCCAGTTTGTTGATGTCTTTTTTAAAATGTGGTGCCCAAAACTGGACACAATATTCCAGATGAGGTCTGACCAAAGACGAGTAGAGGGAAATAATGACTTCACGTGATCTAGACTGTATGCTTCTGTTAATACATCCTAGAATTGCATTTGCCTTTTTTGCTGCTGCATCACACTGTTGACTCATATTCAGTCTGTGATCTATTAGTATACCCAAGTCTTTTTCACATGTGCTGTCACTTAGCCCTATTCCTCCCATTCTATATATGCTTTTGTTCATTTTTATTGCCCAGATGTAGTACTTTGCATTTCTCCCTGTTAAAAACCATTCTGTTAGTTGCTGCCCACTTCTCCAGTTTATTTAAATCTTTTTGAATCCTCTCTCTCTCTTCTCTAGTATTAGCTATCCCTCCTAGCTTTGTGTCATCAGCAAATTTAATCAGTTTACCCTCAATTCCTTCATCTAAATCGTTGATAAAGATGTTGAACAATACAGGGCCCAGGACAGAGCCCTGTGGTACCCCACTTGAGACATTCTTCCAACTGGATGTGCAGCCATTTACGACCACTCTTTGGGTCCGATCACTAAGCCAGTTATGAATCCACCTAACAGTTGCCTTGTCCATTCCATACTTAATCATTTTTTCAATAAGGATTGTATGAGAGACTTTGTCAAATGCTTTGCTGAAGTCAAGATATACTATATCTACAGCATTTCCTTGATCCACCCAATCAGTGATACCGTCATAGAAGGAAATTAAGTTAGTCTGACATGACTTATTAGTTACAAACCCATGCTGACTGTTTAATCACTTCATTCTTATCCAGGTATTGACATACATGTTGTTTAATAATTTGTTCAAAGATCTTTCCTGGTATAGAAGTCAGACTCACCGGCCTATAGTTACCTGGGTCCACCTTCTTCCCCTTTTTGAAGATAGGAACAACATTTGCTCTTCTCCAGTCTTCTGGCACTTCTCCTGTTCTCCAAGAATTTTCAAAGATTATAGAGAGGGGTTCAAAAATTTCTTCTGCTATCTCCTTCAGTACTCTGGGGTGTAATTCATCTGGACCTGGAGACTTGAATTCATTTAGGTTAGCTAAGTGTTTCCTCACTATCTTTCTGTTTATAGATATCCTGGATTCTTCTATTCCCTTAATAGGACAGTGAATAACAGTTGATGTTACATTTCCTTTCTGAGAGAAAACAGATGCAAAATAGGAATTTAAAAGTTCAGCCTTCTCAACATCCTGTCTTACCATTTCATCATTTTCATCCTGTAAAAATCCTATAGCATCTTTGACTTTTCTTTTACTTTTGACATATCCCCAAAATCCTTTATTATTGCTTTTGACATCTCTTGCAAGCCTCAATTCATTTTCAGCTTTAGATAATCTGATTTGTGCCCTGCAGGTTCTGCAGACAGCATTATATTCTTCTTTAGATATGCCTCCCTCTTTCCATTTTATAAACATTTTTTTCTTCCTTTTTAGCATGTGCTTAAGTTCTGTGTTCATCCATCCTGGTTTCCTTAAATGCTTCCTATTCTTCCCTCTTTTCGGAATTGTTAACAACTGTGCTTTGAGAATTTCATTTTTCAAGATTTCCCATCCTTCCTGGACATTTTTGTCTTTAAGGATATCCAGCCATTGGATCCCTCCAATTCTCTTTCTGAATCCCTTAAAATCTGCCTTTCTGAAATCTAACCTTGACGTCTGAGTCTTCACAGGTCTTCCGCCTCTAGTTATCCAAAATTCTAAAATAGCATGGTCGCTACCTCCTAGGGTCCCAGCCACTTTTACCTCCTCAACCATTTCCTCCCTGTTTATAAGGATTAGATCCAAGGTAGCAGTTCCCCTTGTTTTCTCCCTTACCTTTTGGAAGATAAAGTTGTCAGCAAGAGAGGATAAGAATTTCCTTGACCTGTTAGTTTTGCCTGAGAGAGATTCCCAACAAATGTCTGGATAGTTGAAATCTCCCATGACAACTATGTCATATTTTTTGGAGAACTTGGCCATTTGATGCATAAAGAGTTCATCCATATCTTCAGCTTGCACAGGCGGCCTGTAGTAAATGCCTACAATGGTGTCCTTTCCATTGTTCTGTCCTTGTATTCTTACCCAAACAGTTTCCACAGAACTCCCAGTCTCTGAAGCTTCAATCTCTGTGCAGATATACGCGTTTCTAACATACAATGCGACACCCCCACCACGTTTATCAAGTCTGTTTCTTGCAAATAAGTTGTATCCTTCTAGTCTTGTATTCCAGTCATGTGTATTGTCCCACCAAGTTTCAGTGATTCCAATGACATCATATTTCTTTTCCTGTGTTAGTAGTTCCAATTCTCCTTGTTTGTTGCCCATGCTTTGTGCATTAGTATAGAAACATTTTAGTTTGTGATTGGTTTCTCTTTCTCCAATATTTTTATTAATTAGATTCTTTCGTCTTTGTTCTTCCTTTCCACTTCTAATAGCATAGTTCTCAATAGCATTTGTCAGGTGTATGGCTTTTTCTGGTCTTTTGCTTCCCTTCCCATGTTGTTCTAGTTTAAAGCTCTCCTTACAAGTGTAGCAAGGCGACTTCCAAATACCTGCTTTCCAGTCTTCGTAAGGTGCACCCCATCTCTAGCAAGTAGTCCATCGTATAAGTAGTTCACTCCGTGATCCAGAAATCCAAATCGTTGCTGACGGCACCATCGACGTAGCCAGTTGTTCACCTGCAGAATCTTATTCCACCTCCTTGTTCCATGGCCATCCACTGGGAGGATGGAAGAGAAGACCACCTGCGCTCCCAGTTCTTTCACTTTCTTGCCTAAGTCTTCAAAGTCTCTGCAGATGGTTTCCAGGTCGTTTCTTGCGGTGTCATTTGTCCCCACATGTAGTAGCAGGAATGGGTAGTCATCTGTAGGTCTGAAGAGTCCTGATATCCTGTCAGACACATCTTTAATTTTTGCACCTGGAAGACAACACATTTCTCTTGAAGTTATATCCGGTCTGCAGATAGCGGCCTCAGTTCCTCTCAACAGGGAATCCCCCATGACCACCACTCTCCGTTTCTTCTTCACATTTTTCTTTCTCCATCCAGGAGGACTCTGAAGGCGTACAAGGTTGCTGCTTGTTGGCAAAGTCTTATCCTGATGGACTGATTTCTCAAGTAGCACTCATACGACAGGTAATACTGCATCAATTGAAAGTGACAGGAGACAGCAGTTGTCAACTATGGTTACAAACTACTTCTCATCCCATATCGATGTTCTCCCTCACAGGTCATTCCCCTTTGACTATTGGGCCGCTAAACTGGACACCTGGCCTGAATTGGCACAATATGCCTTACAGGAGCTCGCTTGCCTTCAACTCTCTCCATAGTCATCACTCCACCAAGCCATGCAAGCACTTCCTGCCAACACCATAAACTGTGACTCCACCATGCCATGCCAGCCCTTCTCGCAGACCACCTAGCTGCCACTCGTCCCCTCTGGCTGGGCTGCACCGGACTCATGTTCAGCTCCTTCAATCACCCAGGCTTGCTTGTGAATGACTAACACACAATATCACCAACAGTGATTGAACCCACCTGGCTCCCTTTTATAGAGCCTAACACCTGATTTGTAATTAAGTGCACATTAAACCAAAGACTAAGGTGCGATACCACTCACCACCACCGGGCAACTTAGAATGAAACACCACGTGTAATAATTCTAATGGCCACCGGGGGCAATCACATCTATTTGGCACCTAGCCAAAGGAAAAAAAAGTTCACTTATCCATTTAAACTGTCCGATCCAAACTGGATCATGACAAATGGTTTTCAATGTTAATAGACAGTTTCATGGCATAGTAGCGGTGTCTGGTAGCCAGCGGTTTAGTGCACCTGTCTAGAAGCTACACCGTGTGTGTTTCTAATAATTTTTTACCGCATCTTGTCCAGAAAATACTTTTGGGCCTTATAGCACTGTCTGCTACTCAGCAGAGGAGCCCACCCGTGAACCAAGCTGTGCCGCCTGTTTATGTAAGAACCATTTTTTAACTCCATTTAGCCCAGTGAATACTTTGGGCCTAGTACCTGTGTCTACTGCTCAGCAGAGGAGCCCACTAGTGAACCTAGCTATGCCGCCTGTTTGTGTAAGCACTGTCTGCTACTAAGCAGAGTTACCCACCGTGAACCAAGCTATGCCGCCTGTTTATGTAAGAACTGCGTGCTACTCAGCAGAGGAGCCCAGCTGTTAAGCAAGCTACAGCACCTGTGGTTTGGACAATTAATTTTTTCTCATTCTTTCTGGAATGGCTGTTAGGCCTAATTCCGGAAATACGGTTGACCTGCACTTACTGGGAAATCCTCGTTCACAGGGAAGAATTGGAATCCCAGATCACCATCACTAACGCGGTTCAGCGGGTTATCCGCACCTGTAAGCGACACACACTGGTCCTTTCAGTGTAGCGCGCATGCAGCCCCGCACATGTAAGGGCATGACAGACCTGTTATTGCTCGATCTCGCGTGCCAGAGCCTCGCGTATCCCTCTAGTAAGCTAGACGTGGACTGCAGGGTCATGCCGGAGTCTCGTTCGTTAACGGAATTAAGCCAACAAATCGCTAGCACAACTAAAAACGGCCATGCACCACCACCCACAGAATCGACAAAGCTTGCAACCTGTCCATCTTTTCCGTAGCTGGCATAGTTGAGGTTTCCCGGGTGGAGTCCAATTAAGCCGCAGGCTCCACTCCTGGTGGTGCCCTTCTGGACATTCCTTTAAAGTTCAGCTTTGCATCCATACTGCCCCCGGAAACCAAACACTTTGTCTTCATGGACGCTGTTCAGAGGGTCGTGGGAGTAACGCCGCCCGATCGGCAGTTGGCATAATTAATGGTGGGAAGTCCAACGGTATATGATCGTCTTCGATTTTAGAATTTTAGATTTTTTTTTTATTTTAGATTTTTAGTCCAGCCTTTCTTGACTTTATAAGGGCATAACATGCCTATATCTGTGTCTCCTCCACCTCCTCCTTTTACTCCTCCACCTCTTTTCTATATGTAGTTGCCCTTTTCCATATGTTATTTTTGTCTTCTGAGCATTGTGTCTGCTTTGGGACACCTTTTAAGGTGTTTTGTAATTGTTTTCTATGTGTTTGTATGTATTTGTGTTTGCCTGACATTGTTTTCAATGGGGCTCGACGGTGTTCGTCGAATGTTAAACGAACATTCGACGAACTTGCCTCCTGTTCAACGAACCGAACCGAACTCGAACACTAGCGGGGTGGCTCAACACTACTCCTGATATATAGACCATAACCATAGTAAGGATAACAATCCCATTCACGTAGATATGAGTATACCAATCCTTTGCTATAAATGAAAAAATGGGATAAAATGGAGGATATCTATACAAGGATAATCGCAATATTAATTTTAAATCACGGAGAAAACAAGCGATCAGAGAAATCCAAACAACTACATATGTATGAAACATATAAAAGTTTATTCAGAAAAAACAGGGAAACAGGGCAGGAAGTGGAGTCAAAGATTAACCATGGCAGCGTGCAAGCAACCAAATGGGGTACATGGAGTAAAAAGACCTAATAGGAACATCAATACAAGGCATGTAAATAGATGACATAATTGAAAACAAAAAATGCCGGTTCCTAGAAGAATTAGTAGTGTAGCAAAACAGGACAAATACATAGATATAGTTAATAATCAAATGTCCAATGACAAGCTTAATACCTGTTTTAGTTGTATGTAGCGGTCCTCTCCAGCATACCCCCCCCAACGCACGTTTCGGCAGATGGCCTTTCTCAAGGGGTACAAGGGAAGGAGGAAGTAGGGGATATTTAAGACAGAGTCAACCAATCAATCCAAAGGTCATACCCATGTGATCAATCACCAATGGTTCAAGTGTATCAAGGTTCCACCCAATCGTAGCATCCATTGTCATGGCTACAAACCGCCAATCCACTAAAACAGACTCTTCATGTGGGTGTTAATAAACAGGCTAACTGGAATAAGAAGCCAGCAAATAAGTAGACACCTCCAAATTAGATCTCTTTAATAGAAATCGCTACTGACTTAAATAGAAACTACCGTTTATGTATTTATCAACGTGTCATGATCTATGCGTCGTCCAATAGAGATGACATCATCATTGGTGGAATCACGTGAGTCACCTTAGCTCACTATTTGCACCCAATACGGTGCGGGTGACGATATCAGCAGCGCTGGTCACATGACCATGATCTCGCTGCCGGGGCTCCTCCCCTATTGACATCACCACGCCGACGTGTCCACCAATGATGACGCGAGCGTTGCCCCGACAACCGAAACAATGGGCGGCGGCGGCAGCGGCGGCGTCATCGTTGTAACTGCCCACAATGAGGAGGAGTCAAAGAGCCCTACCTAACTACATCAGCCATGACAACGCGTCCTCCCATAATGATGCATGCGTCACCCCGGCAACCAAGACAGCGGGCGACGGCAGCATCAATGTGACGTCACCGAAGCGACTGGCCACAGTGGGAGATGCCGAAAGGCGTCCGATGTGAAGGAGACAGCGGCGCGCATGCGTACAGGGAGAGCGTCCGTCAATGGCACAGAGCGTCCACCAATGATGACGCGAGCGTTGCCCCGACAACCGAAACAATGGGCGGCGGCGGCAGCGGCGGCGTCATCGTTGTAACTGCCCACAATGAGGAGGAGTCAAAGAGCCCTACCTAACTACATCAGCCATGACGACGCGTCCTCCCATAATGATGCATGCGTCACCCCGGCAACCAAGACAGCGGGCGACGGCGGCATCAATGTGACGTCACCGAAGCGACTGGCCACAGTGGGAGATGCCGAAAGGCGTCCGATGTGAAGGAGACAGCGGCGCGCATGCGTACAGGGAGAGCGTCCGTCAATGGCACAGAGGTGTAGCAGACATAGTCCTAAAAGGGCAGTATGGAAACTCGAACTCGAACACTAGCGGGGTGGCTCAACACTACTCCTGATATATAGACGTACATTTTTAATGTTTAAACTATGCTATATATACCTGGCATCTGGTGATACTGTACCCTTTCTGCCAGGAAGTTCTCCTCCACCCACCACTCTAAGTGTATCATTGACACCTGGAACATTGTCCCACATGTGTGATTATTTCTTGCGGATCTTCTTGTTATATTGTGGTGTGATCCATCCTGAGCGTGTGTGGGTTACTCCTGCAATTTATATGTAGATTTAAAAATTACCCCAACACTGTATACAGCTCTACGCTTGTGATACATTACCCATTTACTGCTTTTTATATTCTGGTCTAATCCAAACTGACCAAGTGAGAGTCTGTTTCTGACTGTGGAAATAAATACTGAGATTGATAATGACCCCTACACTGTGTACAGCTGTACTCTTCAGATCCATTACCGTTTTACGGCTTTTTTACGTTTTACGGCTTTTTATATTGTGTTGTAATCCAATACTGAGCCTGAGAGTGTCTGTGTCTGCCTCCTGAAATATATACGGAGATTTAGAATGTTTAAACTATACTATATATACCTGCTATCTGATGATACTGCACACTTTGTCTAAATTTTATATTCTTGTCTAATCCATACTGAGCCTGTGAGCGCCTCTGTGTGACTGATGGAATATATATGGAGATTGTCAATTATTCTTTGACTGTATAGAGTTGTACGCTTCTGATACAGTACCATATATCTGATGTTATTTTGGGTACATTTTCTCCAAAATTTGGAAGCATGGTGGAAGAGGCTGTGGATGTGGGCGTGGGGGGTCCAGCTGGTACTGATGGTGGTGGTGCATCTGCTGGTAGTGGCAAAAGCACAATAGCAGCTAAGGCAGGAGGTGTTGAGCCTGCGTCATGGTATGGCTCCGGAACGCCTGGAAGGCTACCTTTTCTGGGAGTAGGTTAACCGCTTTTAAAGCCGGAGCATCAGGAGCTGGTTTTGGCTTACATTGCCGAAACAGACTCCAGCAAATATGTCCTCCTCTTCTGAAGTTTCAAAAAGTGCAACCACTGAGTCGTCAAGTGCTGGCTCCTGGTCAGGAAGAACCCCTTTCCTTGTGTCCTTCACCCCCACCAAAAGTGAATGATGCAGCAGGACACACTTCACATTAGCCCATGTAGCTCTTTCCCACATACCATGCCTGTGTTATCAAGTCAAATCGTGAATTCCCCAGTCCAAGATGAATCTGACATCGAGTGTGGGTGGCCAGCAAGGGCAGTGGGGTTAATCAGTACCGGGCCGGTGTCTCAGAGGGATGTGTCATGTTGGTGGTGATGACCCGTTGCGTGGCCCTGGGCGTCCATGTAAAGGGGTGAATAACGTTTATAGGTGAATGATACGTGACGCCATCTGTGGTTTCTGATCAGATTGACCAGCACTGCAGTGTCGCTTCTCTGGGACAGATGTTGTAGTGCAGCTAAGATGTAGATGGGTCGCCCTCCCAGGGTTGGGGGGTACTCGGTACCGGGCCGGTCTCTCAGAGGGGATTGTCACAGCAGCGGTGACCCGGTCCGTGGGCCTGGGTGCCCATGTAAAAGGGGTTGAGTTGGGAATAAAGTTTATAAGTGATTTGTGACGCCACCTGTGGTGTTCGTCAAGGGAGGTGTTAAGTCGACGCTGCAAGCAGATCCTTTGGGACAGATGGTGTAGTGCAGAAATGATGTTGTAGCCCTCCACAGGCAGGGCTGTAGTCCCAGGGCAGTGTAGCGGAATGTTTAGGAAGAGGGTGCAGTGTTTGGCACAGAGATGTAGCAGTGCTGAGGATGTTGCAGAAAGGAGGCAAGGACACAACAGGGTGCAGTTTCTTTACCTTTACTTGGCAAACGCAGTCCAGGGTCCTGGTTACAGATGGCACAGGAGCAGGCTATCCTGGAAGCAACTCAGGGATCTCTCTATCAGATGGGTTGTGTAGTCTCCTTCCTAGCGCTGGCTTGAGGTACAGTGGGGAAAAAAAGTATTTAGTCAGTCAGCAATAGTGCAAGTTCCACCACTTAAAAAGATGAGAGGCGTCTGTAATTTACATCATAGGTAGACCTCAACTATGGGAGACAAACTGAGAAAAAAAAATCCAGAAAATCACATTGTCTGTTTTTTTTTCATTTTATTTGCATATTATGGTGTAAAATAAGTATTTGGTCAGAAACAAAATTTCATCTCAATACTTTGTGATATATCCTTTGTTGGCAATGACAGAGGTCAAACGTTTTCTGTAAGTCTTCACAAGGTTGCCACACACTATTGTTGGTATGTTGGCCCATTCCTCCATGCAGATCTCCTCTAGAGCAGTGATGTTTTTGGCTTTTCGCTTGGCAACACGGACTTTCAACTCCCTCCAAAGGTTTTCTATAGGGTTGAGATCTGGAGACTGGCTAGGCCACTCCAGGACCTTGAAATGCTTCTTACGAAGCCACTCCTTCGTTGCCCTGGCGGTGTGCTTTGGATCATTGTCATGTTGAAAGACCCAGCCACGTTTCATCTTCAATGCCCTTGCTGATGGAAGGAGGTTTGCACTCAAAATCTCACGATACATGGCCCCATTCATTCTTTCATGTACCCGGATCAGTCGTCCTGGCCCCTTTGCAGAGAAACAGCCCCAAAGCATGATGTTTCCACCACCATGCTTTACAGTAGGTATGGTGTTTGATGGATGCAACTCAGTATTCTTTTTCCTCCAAACACGACAAGTTGTGTTTCTACCAAACAGTTCCAGTTTGGTTTCATCAGACCATAGGACATTCTCCCAAAACTCCTCTGGATCATCCAAATGCTCTCTAGCAAACTTCAGACGGGCCCGGACATGTACAGGCTTAAGCAGTGGGACACGTCTGGCACTGCAGGATCTGAGTCCATGGTGGCGTAGTGTGTTACTTATGGTAGGCCTTGTTACATTGGTCCCAGCTCTCTGCAGTTCATTCACTAGGTCCCCCCGCGTGGTTCTGGGATTTTTGCTCACCGTTCTTGTGATCATTCTGACCCCACGGGGTGGGATTTTGCGTGGAGCACCAGATCGAGGGAGATTATCAGTGGTCTTGTATGTCTTCCATTTTCTAATTATTGCTCCCACAGTTGATTTCTTCACTCCAAGCTGGTTGGCTATTGCAGATTCAGTCTTCCCAGCCTGGTGCAGGGCTACAATTTTGTTTCTGGTGTCCTTTGACAGCTCTTTGGTCTTCACCATAGTGGAGTTTGGAGTCAGACTGTTTGAGGGTGTGCACAGGTGTCTTTTTATACTGATAACAAGTTTAAACAGGTGCCATTACTACAGGTAATGAGTGGAGGAAAGAGGAGACTCTTAAAGAAGAAGTTACAGGTCTGTGAGAGCCAGAAATCTTGATTGCTTGTTTCTGACCAAATACTTATTTTCCACCATAATATGCAAATAAAATGAAAAAAAACCAGACAATGTGATTCTCTGGATTTTTTTTTCTCAGTTTGTCTCCCATAGTTGAGGTCTACCTATGATGTAAATTACAGACGCCTCTCATCTTTTTAAGTGGTGGAACTTGCACTATTGTTGACTGACTAAATACTTTTTTTCCCCACTGTACATCCAGTACTGTGTTACACTGAAGTTCCTCCTTCTTATCTTCTCTTAGAACTACCTCATATGGCAGACTGTTGTGAGTTCATTTTTCCCTTCACCGTTGAGGTCTGATGAACTCCCTCCTCTGGTGAAGGAAAGGGTTTTTGCGGATGGCAGACAGCAGCTTTCCTATCCTGTCCTATTTTAGTTAGCTTGGGCCCCATCATTTGCTCAACCTATCTTTCTATCTGTGTTAGTGTTTTCATCTTGCTTCACTGTCATTATATGTTGGGGGCTGCCTATTGCTTTGGGGTCTGCTCTGGGGCAGTTTAGTTTTTCCCCTTTCTGTCTTTAGGCTATGTAGTTCTCCGGCTGTGATCGAGGGGTCTAGGGCACCGTAGGAACCCCCCGCGACTACTGCTAGTTGTTGTGGATAGGTTCAGGGGTCTGCAATCCGATAGCTGCCAACCTCTCTGGTTTTTCTGGACTTAGCTAGTATTTTGTTTTTTCCTCCTTCGGTGACTCATCATAACAGAATCACCAGCCATACCGCAAATCCTAGGGTACTCAATAGCAGGAGAGAATTGTTAAAAAAAAGTGTGTCAGAATTTTTTTTTTTTGTGCAGATTTTTTCCTCTATATCTCTGAGGCCGTAGGGGGAATTTTTCTCTCAATGGAGATGAAGCAATTGTCTGATCATGTGGAGCAGCTCGCTGCTGAAGTGTGGGGAATTTCCACCTATCTTGCTCATTCACATGCTACTGAACCAAAGATTCCTACTCCTGATGTGTTTTTTGGGGATCGGTCTAAATTCTTGAATTTCAAGAATAATTGTAAATTATTTTTTGCCTTGAAGCCTAACTTGTCGGGGAACTCCACGCAGCAGGTTAAAATTGTCATCTCTTTGCTGCGCGGCGATCCCCAGGATTGGGCGTTTTCTTTGAAACCTGATGATCCTATTCTGAATAATGTGAACGCATTTTTTCAAGCCTTGAGGTTGTTGTATGATGAACCTAATGCTATTCATCAGGCTGAAAAGACCCTGTTGGCATTAAGCCAGGGTCAGGATTCGGCAGAGTTGTACTGTCAAAAATTCCGAAAGTGGGCGGTCCTTACTACCTGGAATGATGGTGCCTTGGCAGCCCTCTTTCGGAAGGGTTTGTCAGTATCTTTTACAATCTCTATGGTGGGATTTCCTGTTCCCTCTGGTCTTGACGATTCTATGTCATTAGCCATTCAGGTGGATCGGCGTTTTCGCGAATGCAAAACTATACGAGAGATGTTGCCACCTGTTGAACAAATGTCTGAACCTATGCAATGTGATACTGTTTTGTCTAGGGCGCAACGTCAGGAGTTTAGAAGGCGTAATAAGCTGTGTTTATTTTGTGGAGATGCCTCGCATATTATTTCTGTCTGCCCTAAACGAGAGAAACGTTGTGCACACACGTTTTCTGTGGGTGGTGTTCAACCTAAGTTTCTTCTGGCAATTACTCTGACCTGCTCCCTGTCCACATTTTCCGCCAAGGCTTTTGTGGATTCGGAGCAGCTCTGAACCTGATGGACTTGGATTTTGCTAAACGTTGTGGATTTCCTATGACGCCTCTGCGGACACCTATCCCTTTGAGGGGTATTGATGCTACTCCTTTGGCGAAGAATAAACCTCAGTTTTGGACCCAGGTGGTAATGCCGGTCGCCCCAGACCATCAAGAAAATTGCAGATTTTTGGTGTTGCATAATTTGCATGATACCATTGTTCTGGGGTTTCCCTGGTTGCAAATTCATAATCCAGTTCTGGATTGGAAATCTTTGTCTGTGGTGAGTTGGGGTTGTCGGTGTGCCCTTAGTGATGCTCCTATTTTCTCCACCTCTCCCCAGTCGCATGATGTTCCTGACTATTTGGCTGACTTTTATGATGTATTTAGTGAGAATGAGTCTGCGTCTTTGCCTCCTCATAGGAGTTTTGACTGTGCAATTGAGCTTAACCCGGGGTGTAAATTCCCCAAGGGTCGGCTTTTCAATTTATTTGTACCTGAGCACGAGGCTATGCGATCCTATATTAAGGAGGCATTGGAGAAGGGTCATATTAGACCATCCTCTTCACCCTTAGGTGCTGGTTTTTTTTTCGTGGCTAAAAAGGATGGTTCATTAAGGCCTTGTATTGACTATCGTGCCCTCAACAAAATTACTGTTAAATATCAGTATCCGTTACCCCTGATTTCTGATCTATTCTCCAGAGTTAAAGGTGTTTGCTGGTTTACCAATCTTGACCTCAGGGGGGAGTATAATCTTATTCACATTAAGCATGGGGATGAATGGAAGACGGTGTTTAATACTTCGGAGGGACATTTTGAGTACCTGGTGATGCCTTTTGGGCTCACTAATGCCCCTTCTGTCTTCCAGTGCTTCATGAACGATATATTCCGAGACTTTGTGGATACATTTTTGATTATCTATCTGGATGATATTTTGATCTTCTCCAAGAATTGGGACTCTCATGTGGAACATGTTCGGACTGTGTTCCGGATTTTGAGGGAGAATTCCCTGTATGTCAAGGGAATGCCTTTTTGGGGTACAGAGGATTTCATTTTTGGGATTTATTTTGTCTCCGTCAACTATTGAAATGGACCCAGCCAAGGTACAGGCCATTTATGATTGGGTTCAGCCCACTTGTTTGAAGGCCCTCCAGAAGTTTTTGGTTTTGCTAATTTTTATCAAAAATGTATAGCTAATTTTTCTGGTATTGCCAAGCCATTGACGGATTTGACTAGGAAGGGTGCTGATGTGCTGAATTGGTCTCCGGAGGCTGTTTCTTCCTTTCAGGAGCTGAAGCGAAGATTCACTTCTGCTCCGGTTTTGCGGCAACCTGATGTCTCCCTCCCGTTTCAGGTGGAGGTGGATGCTTCTGTGATTGGTGCAGGAGCGGTGTTGTCCCAAAAAGATCCTGTGACATCTAAAATGAATCCTTGTGCTTTCTTTTCCCGAAAGTTCTCCCCATCTGAACGTAACTATGATGTGGGGAATCGGGAACTATTGGCCATGAAATGGGCATTTGAGGAGTGGAGACATTGGTTGGAGGGAGCCAAACACCAAGTCGTGGTCCTTACTGACCACAAGAATTTGATTTACCTGGAGTCGGCCAAGCGCTTGAATCCTAGACAGGCTAGGTGGGCCTTCTTTTTCACACGTTTTGATTTTGTGGTCTCTTTTCTTCCGGGCACTAAGAATGTCAAGGCAGACACCCTCTCTAGGAGTTTCCTTGCTGATTCTCCTGTTGTGACTAAGTCTGCTACCATCTTAGGTGAGGGGGTAGTTCATTCTGCCATCTCGCCCGATTTGAGATGTGCCCTGGAAGAGTTTCAGGAGGACAAACCTGAGCGTTGTCCCAGTGGAAAGTTGTATGTTCCTGACCAGTGGAGGAAGAGAGTGATGTCTGAAGTTCATTGCTCTGCATTGGCTGGTCATCCAGGTATTTTTGGTACTAGAGATCTGGTGAGTCGGTCTTTTTGGTGGCCCGCCTTGTCTCATGATGTCAGGAATTTTGTGCAGTCCTGTGGGACTTCCTCCCGGTCTAAACCTTGTTCTCGCTCTAGTGGCTCTAGTGGCTTGTTGATGCCTTTGCCGGTGCCCAGGAGGCCATGGACCCATATTTCAATGGATTTTATCTCTGATATGCCTGTCTCTCAGAGAATGACTGTAATTTGGGTAATTTGTGATAGATTCTCTAAGATGGTCCATCTTGTACCACTCCCTCTGTTGCCATCTTCCTCAGAGTTGGTGCCCTTGTTTTTGCAACAGGTGGTTCGCTTGCACGGGATTCCTGAGAACATTGTATCTGACAGAGGAGTTCAGTTTGTGTCTAGATTTTGGAGGACTTTCTGTTCCAAGCTGGGAATTCAGTTGTCCTTCTCCTCTGCGTTTCACCCTCAGACCAATGGGCAGACGGAGAGAACAAACTAGACGTTGGAGTCGTATTTGAGATGTTTTATTTCTGCCGATCAGGATGATTGGGTTTCATTTTTGCCCTTGGTCGAATTTGCTTTAAATAATAGAGCTAGTTCTGCCACTTTGATGTCACCTTTTTTTGTAACTTTGGGTTTCACCCTCGATTTTCTTCAGGGCAGGTGGAGCCTTCTGCCTGCCCAGGTGTTGACACTGTGGTGGAGATAATGCACCAGATCTGGGACCAAGTGGTGGATAAGTTGTCTCTCTCCCAGGAAAGGGCCCAGTGGTTTTCCAACCGGCGTAGGACCGTTGGTCCCAGTTTAAGATGGGTGATATGGTTTGGTTGTCATAAAAAAATATCGCTATGAAGGTGGCTTCTCCTAAGTTTAAGCCTAGATTTATTGGACCTTACAAGATTTTGGAGATTTTTAATCCGGTCTATTTTCGGTTGGCTCTTCCTGTCACATTTAAAATTCATAATGTGTTTCATAAGTCCTTGTTGAAGAGGTTTGTTGAACCAGTAGTTCCTGTGGTGGCACCTCCTGACCCTGTATTGGTTGAAGGTAACATGGAATATGAGAGAGAAGAAGATACCTGATTCCCGTCTGGCTAGACAGAGACTCCAGTATTTGGTTAAGTGGAAGGATTATGGTCAGGAGGATAATTCCTGGGTCTCTGCCTCTGATATTCATGCCGAAAGATTGGTGCGTGCCTTTCATCGGGCTCACCCGGATCGCCCTGGTGGCATGGATGAGGGTTCGGTGACCCCTCCTCAAGGGGGAGGTACTGTTGTGAGTTCATTTTTCCCTTCACCGTTGAGGTCTGATGAACTCCCTCCTCTGGTGAAGGAAGGTAGTGAGGCTGATTACCAAACACCTGGGCAGCTAGATGATGACTGGGTGGCTGGAATTGAGGACTGGATATAAGGCAGTCGACGCCCTTCTGCCTTGCTGGTGATCCTGCTGGATTCTTGGAGACCAGTCTGATTCCTGCATCTCAAAGCTAAGTTTTTCTGCTCTGCTTTGTATACTTCAGTTTTGTTTTTGTTTTGCCTTGTTTTTTGGGAGTTCTGCCATCCCCGGCCGGGGGTGAGCTGAATTCCATTTTTGTCTCTGATCTGTTGATCTTTTGCTCTGTCTTCAGGATATACCTGAGTGCTGATATAGTCTTTTGAAGCCTAGCGACTTCAGGGCCTGTTTTTCCTATCAGTCGGTTGGCACATTTTGGATAGGGTTTTTGCGGATGGCAGACAGCAGCTTTCCTATCCTGTCCTATTTTAGTTAGCTTGGGCCCCATCATTTGCTCAACCTATCTTTCTATCTGTGTTAGTGTTTTCATCTTGCTTCACCGTCATTATATGTTGGGGGCTGCCTATTGCTTTGGGGTCTGCTCTGGGGAAGTTTAGTTTTTCCCCTTTCTGTCTTTAGGCTATGTAGTTCTCCGGCTGTGATCGAGGGGTCTAGGGCACCGTAGGAACCCCACACGGCTACTGCTAGTTGTTGTGGATAGGTTCAGGGGTCTGCAACCTGATAGCTGCCAACTTCTCTGGTTTTTCTGGACTTAGCTAGTATTTTGTTTTTTCCTCCTTCGGTGACTCATCATAACAGCAGACAGCTGTAGCCCTCTATCTCTCTTGGCTCACCCGTCACTGTTGTGCCTCCAAGTCTTAGTTGGGAATAGAGCATTTACAGCTTCCTATTCCTCTGGTTTCTGTTGCAGGACCTTCAGTATCTATACAACCGTGGAGACCAGGCTCCAGATCATGCGCTATCACCGGGAGGGAGCTCTCTATCCTCAGCTCAACCTCCAGCTTCTCTCCACACGTCTACACTCTGTGCCCTCCTCACACTAACTCCTCATTTCCCTTCCTGCCCCTCAGAGAGCACTCCTCCCCCAATTCTGGTTCAGAGCTCCATCTGCTGGCCTTGAGTGGGAACTGTGTTGCATGACATGGTTAACTGTCAGAGAGATGCTTCATTGCCTCCAAGCCTGACATCACCCTCCCTGGAGGAAGGCAATGCCATTGTGGCGACCCTACTCCTGGGGGCGCCACATAGAAGCCCTGCACAGGTAGGGCCGTAGTCGCAGGGCAGATGAAAGAGTTGGTAGATGGTGTGCAGTGCAGGATGTAGCAGAGCCATGCGCAAGGTGCAGGAGAAAGATGACAGACACAGTCGTGCAGTTCCTTTACCTGCACTTGGTAAGTGCCGTACAGGACCCAGAGAACAGATGGAGAAGGAGTTGGTCAGCCTGAAAGCAAATTTGGATTTCTCTCTCCGCAGATAGGTAGTGTGGCCTCCGTTCTAGTGCTTATCTGAGGTACTCGCAGTACTGAGTTCACTGAAGTTCCCCCTGTTGACTCTCTTTTGAAACTTTCTCATATGGCAGGCAGCCGTAGCCTTTTCCTTCTGGCTCACACAAGTCGCTGCTGGGGCCTCTGAGCCTTAGTTGGGTACAGAGCATTTACAGCGGCTACTTCCTCCGGTTTCTGCTGCAGGACCGTCAGTGTCCCTACAAACTCGGAGACCGGAATCCGGACCATGCGCTCCAGCTAGGAGTGAGCCTTAACTCTGCTCATCCTCCAGCTCCCCTTCTCACATCCACACACTTCCCCTTCCCTGCACAGACTGCCCTAACTCCCCTCCTCCCGACCACAGAGAGCAGCTCCTCAGCAGTCATGTTCAGAGGTCTCCCTGCTAGCCTGGAGTGGGAACTGTGTTGTGTGTTGGTTTAACTGCTAGAGAGATCCTTCGTTGCTCCCAAGCATGATATCACACTCCCTAGGAGGAAGGTAATGCCACTGTGGCGACCGTACTCCTGGGGGCGCCACAAGTGCACTGATGCCCAGCCACTGCTAGATGATTCTGCTGGTACATTGACCCAGACCACTACATTCCCCTCACACTCTACACAGCCAGAATCTGACCCTGAGGAAACTCATGTTACCCTTCCCATATACTGTACCACCTTACACGGTGACAAAGAGGAAGGTGCAGATGAAAGTGCAGATTCCTTGAGCAGGTGGGGGGGCATACTCATGGGCGACGGCACTGGCACAGGGCCCCTCATAGTACGCAAAAGTGTCTCTGCCGGTGGGAGGGCCCACGGGAGGGCCCACCCGCCGTCAGACACACCGCCGTACTATGAGGGGCCCTGTGCCAGGGCCGTCGCCAATGAGTGGGTCCCCCCTGCTTGCTCAGGATCACAGCACTTGCAAGGTTGAAATACTTACCTCTCCCTGCTCCACCGCCGTGACGTCTTCCGCGTTTCCTGACAGTGACATTCTGGTCAGAGAGCGCGATGACATCACGTCTGTACGCCCTCTGCCTAAACAGTCCAAGTGCAGAGAGATGGAAGATGGGGACGACGAGGAGTCCAGACTAGTACAGGGATTACCTAGCGAGGAGACTCATTTAATTGCTTTAAAGGTTGGGAGCAATTTTTGGGGAGCACTATACTCTGGAAAATGATATATGGGGCCCACCATACACTGGAGCATTCCAAAGGTGGACATCAGACACTGGAGCAGCATTTACAGGGCCCATTATACACTAGAGCATTAGAAATGGGGCCCATTATATATGGAGCATTATTTGGGCCCATAAGACAGTGGAGCTTCATCCATGGGGACCAACATATACTGTAGCATTATGTGGAGCTCATCATATACGGTTTGAAACATTATATGGGACTAATGATTCCGTATGGAGAAATATATGGGCCTCATTACTCTGTATGGCGCTCTATGCGGTGGCCATAATACTGTATGGAGTTATATACTGTCCGTTTTTGGAGCTATTGGAGAATTTAAAATGGATATCAGTCATGAGCTGTAAGAAGTGAAGTATTTTTCATTGTACTATACCACTATTTCTCTGCCGTATCAGAGCATCATGAGTTGTGGCATGTGTTAAAGGGGCGCTCTTTCGCCCAGGGCACATGAAAACCTGGAGCCAGACCTACCCCCCCACAACTTTAGCCAAACAGCCCCCAGTTTTCAATGCCTAACTATTATTATAAAGTAAATTAAGGTTGACAAGCTTAAGGAATAAGAATTGATGTTTTTGGCATTAAAATGGGCACTGTAGGTGTGTTTCCTGTCCTCCACTCCCTGCCGACTTTTCTTCCCCATTGACTTACATTGGGTTTCGTGTTTCAGTCGGCCTTCCACTTTTCACGATAATCAGCTGATTTCGTTCGACCCGACTTTTGCGAAAATCGGGTTTCATGAAACCCGACTCGACCCGAAAAAAGGCAAAGTCGCTCATCTCTAGCGTCTGGTTATTATTATTATTTATTTATATAGCGCCATTAATTCCATGGTGCTGTACATGAGAAGGGGGGTTACATACAAAGTTATAGGTGTCGGTTACAGTAAACAAATTTAAACTGGCAGACTGGTGCAGAGCAAAATGCAGAATCCCACTTACGGTGAAAGATTAATCATTTATTCCCAACGTTTGACAGCGCTATCTGTTCATGTTTGTCATCCCCTGAGGAAGAAGTAGTCCTTACTTGGAAACGCGTTGGGAATAAATGATTAGTCTTTCACCGTAAGTGGGATTCTGTGTTTTGTCAAGCAGCGCATGGCAGTCCATAAATTATTTCCATAAGAATTGATGTATCAGCGGTCACTCGGTTTGACCTTTGGACGTGCAGCAGCTGACCATGAATCCTATGTGCCTGATCTCTCCTACAAATAGGTGAGTGAATTTCTTTTAATAATAACTCGGATAAGACCCTATTGCGCTTTTCTGTTCCTTTAGTATATTGCATTGAGACTGGTGCAGAGGGGAGGGGGCCCTGTCCTTGCGGACTTACATTCTACGGGGCTATAGGTTTATGGTCTATGGTTATACCGATATCTAATCCTCCCCCGGATCTGGATCATCCTCAGTTTATCGCTTACAAATCTCCCAAATTATCAATGTCCAAAAACTAATAATGGAAACATGGAGCAGATCACACCTGACTGATACAAGTGAGGCTGCGACCGATTGGTCACATGACCCCAGGAAGATACAATGTATCCAAAACCGAGGAAAGCATCCTATCATCAGTGTGATACTATAAGTATGTGGCGGGGACCCTCAGTTGCTCCCGCTACCCTTCATGGCGGGCACGTGTCCCTTATGCGGTGTCCTGATAGTTTGGCTATGTATTAACGTATTGCTGTTATGAACTGCTGTTTTATTGTTGTATGTGTGATGTCTACATTATTTCATTTCTTTGTATTATATTGCACTGCATTGAACATGACTAGCTCAGGGACAGTAATGGTTAAAGAGGGGGCTGGGCTAGCAGCATCAGAGACAGAGGAAGTTCTGGTCTCCCAGGCAGGAGACAGGCAAGCTTGCCTGAGGCAGGTGCTCCACTGCTGGAGCGGCATATACCCCTGGTGGGAAGGAGGTGGTGCTGAAAAGACTGCTAGGCAGTAGGAAGAGGCACTAGGATTGTGCGAGTGCCCAACAAGAGGCTGTTAGCTCCCAGGAGCTGATTGGGAGCCACTGCTTCTGCTGCAGCAGTTGCTGATGAAGCAGCATCTTTGAATAGGGACAGCTCAGGAACTATCATCTCCTCTTCTTCATTTTTATTAAAGTTTTGCCACTGTTGGAACCAAAGTGTGAGACATTTGGTGCATCCATAGGGCGCCATTCCAGTATGGAGAGCAACTGTATGCCAGAGGTAACCAACTGTGCTATAGGGCTGGGACTTGAACTATCTTTTCATGTGCAAAGGGCTGGGGTGCTTACTGACTGTGACCTAGTGGACTCGCCCATGATTACCACCCCTTGCCCCCTTGTTACATTTGGCATAGTTGGCAGGATCGACCCCAGAAGCCCTGCAACTGCAAGACTGAGAGAAGGGATTCCTGGTATTTGCGAATTGGTGACCGCTGTGAAAGAGTCAAAGATGGTGGCTGTTGATGATTTAAAGATGGCGCTGACCGGTTACGAGAAGATGGTGGTCATTGGCGCGAAAGCCGAGAATAGTGCCACCTTTCGTGGGCATCATGGAAGAGACTTGGCGCTGAAAGGAAGGAGGCCACGTCCCCCTGTGAATAGTGCCCACCTGAAATGGGTGCAGGTGGAGAGGAAGATGCTGTCCTCCCAGCCTGGTCAGAAGAAATGGGTGGAGCAGCACAAAGAAGGAGAGGAGCCATTACCTGAGACAATGCAGAGATGAAACATGTCTTCCGCGGCGGCATCGGCCGCAAGGACTGGAGGCAATCTGTGGCCATGCGGGGACAGGCCAGTGTTTCGAGGCCTGGTGGTCAGGAGGAGCTGGAGGAGTTGCATCCATTCTAGCAGCTGGTGGAGAACGAGGAGTTTGTGGGATTGGCAGTACCTAAACCGGATCTGGAAGGAGTTTGAAAGACCCTGGAGGCTGCCCTGAGGGGGATTGTTGAGTAAGGAGCCCATGTCTGACCTGGTGGTCACACCAACACGTGTCCCTTCACCTCTCCTGGCCCCGCCATTGTCACCGACTCCTGTCACAATACCCAGCGTATACCTGGAGGAGCTTAGAGAATGATCTCCCGAAGAGGCCCGGTGGATCCAGGGAGTCATCCAGGAAAAGAAGAGGTAGGAATGCCACGTTGTACAGGAGTTGCAATGCCCTGGCGGAGGAACGATGTCTAGCCGTGTTACCAGCGGAGTGATCAGGTACTTTGACCCCTCAAGGGGTTATGGATTCATTTTTGAGAATGGCACGAGGAAGAAGGTATATGTGAATGCCGGATCAATTCGTTGCAAGGGCCCTGTACAAGAATGGGACCAGGTATCATTTGTGAAGGAGTCGGTGCCCCGGGGACCATATGCGGTGGCCGTACAGATGGTCTTCACTCCGGAAGAATGATGGGTGCATGCAGCCTACCGCAACATGCGACCAACTGCAACGGTCGCGGCTTCTGCAGCCAAACAGGAGGAAGCGGCGCTTAGACTGAATGAATATAGTACCAGAGCCAGAAGTTCTGGGGCCCATGGGACCGCCGCTGAAGGGGCCCCAGACAGGAGAAATAGTGGGGACTTTGCCTCCAGCAGATCCTCATCCCATACGTACATTGTAGTGCAGGGTCCGCATGCGGACCATTACACCAATCAGCGACCAAGCGTTAAGTGACACGGCCCCTTTAAAAAAATAATGTGCTGGTTGCACCTAAGGAAAAAGTGAAGAGCCCTGTACAGCACTAAGGACTGGATGCTAGTGGTGGCCATCACGGCCACTGTTGAATGACTTTTGTTTTTCCCTCCTCCAAATTTATTTGTGCACGGTTGCGCACCCCTGCTGGATTACAGGGCTGAAACCCTACGAGGGTTGGTTGCCATAAACTGTGTGTGCAGCTGCTGCAAAGACTGAACTGTTTTGTCCCAGAACTTTGCCCAGTTTTAACCCTGAACTTTAAGCGCAGCACGCAAATATGTTAGTGGGCCCATGATCTGGTCAAAGGAGGGATGGGGGAAACTGATGAGGAGAACCTGCGGTGCGAGCTGGGTCAGGACTATGGAAACTGCATTAAGTGGACATCAGGCCCATATGTTTACAAGAGCCCCAGGAACCTGGGGATCTGGGTCAGATGGACCCCTTCAATGGACGATATATATAATTTTTATTTGTTTCAAGACCCGTTATGGTCAGGGATGACCATATATTAGGAGGGAGGGGTGTAAGGAGGTGGAAGGGACACTCAGTTGCTCCCTTTCTCCTTTATGGCAGGCACATGTCCCCCATGCGGTGTCCTGATAGTTTGGCTATATTTTAACGTATTGCTGTTATGAACTACTGTTTTATTGTTGTATGTGTGATATCTACCTTATTTCATGTCTTTGTATTATATTGCACTGTATTGAATATGACTATCTCAGGGACAGTAAGGGTTAAGCAAAGGGCTGGACTAATAGCGTCAGAGCAAGACTGCCAAGCAGTAGGAATGGGCATGTTAGCTCCCAGGAGCCAACTGGGAGCCACTGCTGCTGCAGTGGCAGGGACAGCTCAGGAATTATCATCTTCCTCTGCTGAGCTGTGTATCTAATCTTATCCTGTGTGATACTGACTGCTGAGCCATCTATCTAATCCTCTTCTGTGTGATACTATCTGCTGAGCCGTGTACCTAATCCTCTCCTGTGTGATACTGACTGCTGAGCCGTGTATCTAATCCTCTCCTGTGTGATACTGACTGCTGAGCTGTGTATCTAATCCTATCCTGTGTGATACTGACTACTGAGCCGTGTATCTAATCCTCTACTGTGTGATACTGACTGCTGAGCCGTGTATCTAATCCTCTACTGTGTGATACTGACTGCGAAGCTTCTGTGTGGTACGTGGGAAGAATAAGCATTTTATATTCGGCTGATTCTGCAGTTTTCCCTCCTACACAGAATGGAGAGGTCTGTAATTTTTATCGTAGGTACACTTCACCTGTGATAGACAGAATCTAAAATAAAAATCAGAAAATCACATAGTAGGATTTTTACATAATTTGCATTTTATTACATGAAATAAGTATTTGATACAATAGAAAAACAGAACTTAATATTCGGTACAGAAACCTTTGTTTGCAGTTACAGAGGTCAGACGTTTCCTGCAGTTCTTGACCAGGTTTGCACACACTGCAGCAGGGAGTTTGGCCCCCTCCTCCATACAGATCGCCTCCAGATCTTTCAGGTTTCGGGACTGTCGCTGGGCAACACTGAGTTTCAGCTCCTCCAAAGATTTTCTATTGGGTTCAGGTCTGGAGACTGGCTAGGCCACTGCAGGACTTTGAAATGCTTCTTAGGCCGGGGTCAGACTTGCAAGAAACTCGCACGAGTTTCACATCTTAATATCCGGTATTGACACTGGCACTCGGGACCGGAATGCGCGGCTGCATAGAAATACATGCAGCTGAGTGCTCCGGTCCTGAGTGGCGGTGGCAGTTCCGGGTATTAACCCTCCGTCAGGCGCAATATAGATTCTCCTCAGTTCATGCGCAATGTGCCTGACAAGCACAGGTCAGAAAACCACATATAGTAGCTACATATTTCAATTTCAGGACTAAAGAAGTAGTCAGTGACCTTCATAGGAATGTATTAAAAGAGATTACACCAAATCAGATGCCAAAAAAAACATTTATTAACCATAAACTTATTAAAACTAAAAGTACCACTTTTCGGTAGTACCGCCAAATAGGCTCCAGTTATCTTTACTTAACTATTGCTTAAATATAAAATTATGGAAAAAAACTTAAAGGATATTGCACTTAGATGTTACTTAATTATTTTCTACTCATCTTCAGTGGTTTCAATTGCAGCAGAAGATCATCGAAACGGAGGCAACGGATCAAGACTTTGAATCGTTTCAGATTCATCACAAGGCTGAATTTTTCGATGCCATCACCGTCTGTCCCCCACAGCTCCTCCAAACTTTGCCTATTTGCTCTGAAAGCACCAGCTAGGTATAACAAGCCAATAAATGCCTTGAGTTCAATCACATCAGTGTTTTTGATGTCCCTCTCTCTGGAGAATTGCTCTTTGATTGTGTCAATATACTGGTTAGTGAACAGAACAATAGTTTCCAACATGCTATCTGTAATTAGATTACTCCAACATTCCACTGCAGTTTTAGCTTTTCTAGCACTTCCAATAACTCCAGGAAGGTGTGTAATAATATTGTGGGATTCTCTGCGCTGTTTGTTCTTGGGTGCCTTTTTGTTCCACTTTGTATTTTTATCTTTGCCCAAATAATAAGCTAGATCTGTGTCTGTTTCCTCTGTATCAGTGTCATCACCATCCTGCTCTGTTCCAGAATCAGTGTTACATTCTGCTACCTCATCTTCAGATGAAATGTCACTAGATTCCTCTAAATCCTCAGTTACTGCTGGTTCTTCCTCATCATCTTCTAACAAAAAAATCTTCATTTCTTCTAAATGAAGGGGTTTAGATGAATCATACTGTTTTCTGGCCATTGCAGCAGAAAATCTGAAGCAAGAGAGAAAGAGTATGTGTTAGGGCGCAATGTGCCTTAGAAGCCACCCTCCTTTTGTCTAAGAAAACAGTACTTATGTACACTAACTTAGCATTAATCCTTCATAAAACAAGCTAAATACACAATCGTGATGAATAAAAAAAGAAAATACTAACCTTTCAATTTGTGTTGAAATCAGGCGCAATGTGCCTGAGAAGCCAAAGTGTTGATATCTGCTCACTAGAAGGTCTGCTGAGTCACTGTGATATCAGGTTTCACAGAGCCTGTAGAGTCAGGAGATAACTAGGAGGGGTGGGGTTTTCTGATAAGTGGGCAAGGAGAGAGAAGTGAAACTAATTACTGTGTGCCTGTCAGATCTATTGCGCCTGACAGAGGGTTAAGATACGAGACTCGTGCGAGTATCTCGCAAGTCTCATCCTGGCCTTACAGAGATACTCCTTAGTTATCCTGGCTGTGTGTTTCGGGTCATTGTCAAGCTCGAAGACACAGCCACGTCCCATCTTCAATGCTCTTACTGAGAGAAGGAGGTTGTTGGCCAAAATCTCACAATATATAACCCCATCCATCCTCCCTTCAATACAGTGCAGTTGTCCTGTCTCCTTTGCAGAAAAGCACCCCCACAGTGTGATGTTCACCCATCATGCTTCATGGTTGGGGTGGTGTTCTTGGGGTTGTACTTATCCTTTTTCTTTCTCCAAACAAGGAGAGTGAAGTTGATACCAAAAAGTTCAATTTTGGTCTCATCTGACCACATGACCTTCGCCCATACCTCCTCTGGATCATCTACATGGTCATTGGTGATCATCTTTCCCCCATCTCACAGATTTTCCTTACCCGACCTTTCTATAACAATTGACGACATCACACTTTCCCCCGTACCAGATGTCCACTGCCTCGGAGTAACCCTTGACTCTGCCCTGTCCTTCAAACCGCACATCCAAGCTCTCACCACCTCCTGTCACCTCCAGCTCAAAAATATTTCCAGAATCCGTCCCTTCCTCAACCCTCAATCTACTAAAATGCTTGTGCATGCCCACATCATCTCCTGTCTCAACTACTGCAACATCCTTTTATGTGGCCTCCCTGCTCACACCCTCGCACCTCTCCCGTCCATCCTTAGGCTGTGTTCACACACAGCGTTTTTTTCGCGTTTTTCCCGCGGATTTACCAAAAAATCCACGGGAAAAACGCAAAAAGAAGCTTCCCATTCATTTTAATGCATTTTGCACTTTTTGTGCATATTGATGCGTTTTTTACCCCTAAAAAAAGCTTTGCGGTAAAAAACACAGCATGCTCATTCATTTCGCGGTAAATTCCGCATTTCTAGCTATTTTCTATGTGTCTGGGGGCGCACAAAAAAAATCGTGGCAAAAAACTCGCAAAAATCGCTGCAAAAACGCGCGGAAAAAAACCCGCGTTTTCTGGGAAGGAGTCCTGTTTTTATGCAGAAATTTTCTGCATACGTGTGCACATAGCTTTAACTCTGCCGGCCGACTAATTCATCTCTCTCCTCTCTGCAAATCTCTTCACTGGCTCCCACTCCCTCAGTGTATCCAGATCAATTTACTAATACTGACCTACAAGGCCATCTATAACCTGTTTCCCCCATATATCTCTGAACTAATCTCCCGATACCTTCCCTCACGTAATCTCCGGTCCTCCCAAGACCTCCGTCTCTCCTCCACACTTATTCGCTCCTCACCCAACCGCCTCCAAGACTTCTCCCGAATTTCCCCACCCTCTGGAATTCTTTGCAGCAAATCGTGTGACTATCAACCACACCCCGATCCTTCAGACAGAACCTTAAAACTCATCTCTTCAGGAAAGCTTACAGCCTGCAATGATCCCCGCTGCCTCCTCACCACTACCAGAGATATCGCCTCAACCAACACTGGAGCTGCCGCAACCCCCCGACCTACTGTCTCCTTCCCAGGCTCGGTCTGGCCTGGCGGGGTACCAGGGATTTGACGCACCCCAGAGGCCGTGGGATACTCGGTACCGGGCCGGTAGTCTTAAAGGGATATGTCACAGTGGCAGTCACCCGGTCCTTGGCCCCAGGCGGTCATGTAAAAGGGGTAGAATTGAATGGGAATAAAGTTTATGTAGTGATTCGTGACGCCAGTTGGAGTGTTCGACTGCAGTAAAGCCGGCACTGCAGATGATCCCTGGGGGAGTAGATTGTGATGGCAGTGCAGATGTTTAACCATCTCCAACCAGGGCAGGACCCCCAGAGATTATGATGGAAGTAGACGGCACGGAGTAATAAGGCAGGAGACAAGGAAAGTCACTTTATCATTTACTGTAGTTCAGGTGCAGTTTAGAGGAGATATTACAACTCTCACCAGATTACAGTCTGCTCTGCAGAATGGGAGTTATCCTTCACTCTGCTGTGACTCAGTGTAAGTTTCCTGCTATTCTAATCTTTTCTGGGACCAAGGCTTCCCGGAGTCTAGGACTTCCAGAATAGCCACTACTCACTGTGTATTCCTCCTCTGGCAACTTGCCGCATGGATCCTGTGTGAAGCTCAAGTTCCTTCCTTCACTGATCCTAGTTTGCTGCAGTCTTCCCGGGGAAAACACTCTGCTGTTGGTTGTATAAACTCACACAGTCTCTCAGCTTACCACCCTGCTCTGAAAGCATGGATGGCCTAGGTGCCGACTCTCTGATTCTTCTTAGCTTTGCTCCTGGAGGAAGTGGGTCACCCTCCCAGGGCCGTGGGGTACTCGGTGCCGGGCCGGTGTCAGCGGGATGTATCACAGCAGCGGTGACCCGGTCCGTGGCCCTGGGCGCCCAATTAATGGGGGAAAATTGAATGGTGGAATGTAGTTAATGAAATAGTTCGTGACGCCACCTGTGGTGTTCGGCAAGTGAGATGTTAAGCCGACGCTGCATGCAGATCCACTGGGACTGATGGTATGGTGCAGCAAAGATGTAAAAGCTCCCCACAGGTGGAGCTGTAGTCCCAGGGCAGTGTAGATGTGGAGTTGGAGGAGAGGCACAAGCGGTGTAGAAGCTGGTACCCAAGGGTAGCAGTGTTGGGTGTGTTGACGCAAGAATCAGTGGAGGACACCAGGGCTTGTAGTTCCAAAGCTTTACTCACAGTCTGTAGTACACACAGGTGCCTGCCTTCGTGCTGTGTCCTCCGGGTCAGGTACTCAGTCAACCTCCAGGTCAGATGGAATGCTCCCTTCCAACGCTCCGCCAACAAGTACCTTTCTGAACGTCTCCTCTTATAGTGCCTTTTAAGTGTGAAGCACTCCTAGTACTGAGTTACACTGGAGTGCCTCCTGACAGATGTTCCCAAGAACTCTACTTGTACGGCAGACAGCTGTAGCCTGCTTCGGGGACTCCTTACTCCTGAGACCCGGCTCTCTATCAATGTTGCTGTTGTGCCCCCAAGTCTTAGATGGGAGTAGTGCATTTACAGCTCACTACTCCACCGGTGTCTGCTGCAGAACCATTAGTGTCCATACAACCTCGGGGACTGGGCCCCGGCCTTGCGCTTAGAACTCCTAGGCAGGGTTCTCTCCTAACCCACGTCCTCTCTGTTGCCTTTTACTCCTTCATTCCGTACTAATCTCTCTCTCTTATGGAAGATCAGATTTCAGTTCAATGTCTTTCTCCTTCTTTCCTTTCCCGTGCCAGCAGACCCGGGTCACTCAGGTCTGCTGCAGCACCTCCTTCCTCCATCCCTCTTCCAGGGATCTTCACTCCTCACTCCTCTCTGAGTGGCTCCCTCTCCCAGACTGACCTGTAATCCTAAACCTCCCCGCTCTTTTATGTATTCTAACTCCACCCGCCTCCCAGCACGTTTCGTGTTCCAAGCAGGGAGCCACCAAAGGTGCTCTGCTACTCTCCAAGCAGGGAGCCGCAATGTGGCTTTGCTGAACTACTCTGTTGTGTGCGGTGTGAGTGTTGGAGTGTGGTCAGGAGCCTCCAACCTACCTGTATGGTGGGGCACCACACCTCAGGAGGAGGTGCAGTACCTCTGTGGAGACTGAGCCTCAGGGGCGCCACATAAGTGCATGTCATGGCTTCCAGGAGTGTTCTCCATCTTCTCCACCTTCTTTTCCACTGAAAACAACAACTTGACTCCTCCCCCTCCCAGTTAGGGTGTGTCTGCAAAGCTCTAAGCTTCAGACAAGTAAGGGAGTGAGGTAAATTGTGTCTGTGTGTGTTGTGGTCTCTAGCAGAGAAAGCATAACTCCCATTGCTCACCAAACATGCAAAACAGTACATATTTAACCCTTTCATGGCGGTAAAGATGTAGGGTGCCACAGATTCCCTTGGTGGGCCCTTGGCTGTGGGTCCGGGTAGGAGAGAAGGGGAAAAAAAAGTCTGCGGTTTTAAGGGGCACGGGCCCTTTAAAAGCGCAGGCCGCCGCTATGTGCAGGGACGCGCGCTCGTGGAAGTGTGTTCAACGTGAAATGGCCGTAGTCCTGTCTCTTGTCTGCACTTGTCCTGCCCTCATAAACCTTGTCCATGTATGCTTTTCTAAAATAAAGGACTTAGGTTTCTTACGATACGGTAAACGGAGTGTGCTGCTTTTTTTCTTATTTTTGGATTGCCTCATGTGTGCTTCTTCAAGCAGGCACCTTCACTACCGCGCTTTCACCCTGCAAAGTGTCACTGACTCAGAGTCCACCCACTCCACCAGTAAGTGGACTGTTTCTTACTGCCATTCTATTTTGTTGTTTTTTATCTGAGGTTGGGATGTGATTGAGTGGACAGGAGTCTTTTATACAGGTAACGGGGTCAAACAGGTGCAATTAATCCAGGTATTGAATGTAGAGTAGGAGGCTTCTTACAGAAAAACTAGCAGGTCTGTGAAGGACAGAATTCCTGCTGGTCGGTGATCAAATACTTATTTCCTGCAATAAAATGCAAATTAAATATGTAACAATCCTACAATGTAATTTTCTGGATTTTTAGATTTTGTCTCTCGCAGGTGAAGTGTACCTACGATAAAAATTACAGACCTCTCCATTCTGTGTAGGTGTGAAAATCTGCAAAATCGGCAGAGTATCAAATACTTATTTTCCCCACTGTGGGGGACGCAGAACCGCTGCGTGACATGTGGGGGATGCGGAGCCGCTGTGTGACGTGGGGGATGCGGAGCCGCTGTGTGACGTGGGGGATGCGGAGCCGCTGTGTGACGTGGGGGATGCGGAGCCGCTGTGTAACGTGGGGGATGCGGAGCTGCTGCGTGACATGTAGGGGACGCGGAGCTGCTGCGTGACATGTAGGGGACGTGGAGCTGCTGCGTGACATGTAGGGGACGCGGAGCCGCTGTGTGACATGTAGGGGATGCGGAGCCGCTGTGTGACGTGGGGGATGCGGAGCCGCTGTGTGACGTGGGGGATACGGAGCCGCTGTGTGACGTGGGGGATGCAGAGCCGCTGCGTGACATGTAGGGGACGCGGAGCCGCTGTGTGACATGTGGGGGATGCGGAGCCGCTGTGTGACGTGGGGGATGCGGAGCCTCTGCGTGACATGTGGGCGACGCGTAATCGCTGTGTGACATGTGGGGGATGCGGAGCCGCTGTGTGACGTGGGGGATGTGGAGCCGCTGCGTGACATGTGGGGGACGCATAATCGCTGTGTGACATGTGGGGGACACGTAATCGCTGTGTGACGTGGGGGATGCGGAGCCGCTGTGTGACATGTAGGGGACGCGGAGCCGCTGTGTGACATGTGGGGGATGCGGAGCCGCTGTGTGACGTGGGGGATGCGGAGCCGCTGCGTGACATGTGGGCGACGCGTAATCGCTGTGTGACATGTGGGGGATGCGGAGCCGCTGTGTGACGTGGGGGATGCGGAGCCGCTGCGTGACATGTGGGGGACGCATAATCGCTGTGTGACATGTGGGGGACACGTAATCGCTGTGTGACGTGGGGGATGCGGAGCCGCTGCGTGACATGTGGGGGACGCAGAGCCGCTGTGTGACATGTGGGGGACACGTAATCGCTGTGTGACGTGGGGGATGCGGAGCCGCTGCGTGACATGTGGGGGACGCAGAGCCGCTGTGTGACATGTGGGGGATGCGGAGCCGCTGTGTGACGTGGGGGATGCGGAGCCGCTGTGTGACATGTAGGGGACGCGGAGCCGCTGTGTGACATGTGGGGGATGCGGAGCCACTGTGTGACGTGGGGGATGCGGAGCCGCTGTGTGACGTGGGGGATGCGGAGCCGCTGCGTGACATGTGGGCGACGCGTAATCGCTGTGTGACATGTGGGGGATGCGGAGCCGCTGTGTGACGTGGGGGATGCGGAGCCGCTGCGTGACATGTGGGGGACGCATAATCGCTGTGTGACATGTGGGGGACACGTAATCGATGTGTGACGTAGGGGATGCAGAGCCGCTGCGTGACATGTGGGGGACGCAGAGCCGCTGCGTGACATGTGGGGGACGCAGAGCCGCTGTGTGACATGTGGGGGATGCGGAGCCACTGTGTGACATGTGGGGGATGCGGAGCCGCTGCGTGACATGTGGGGACTGTGGAGCCGCTGTGCGACATGTGGGGACTGTGGAGCCGCTGTGTGACATGTGGGGGACGCGGAGCCGCTGTGTGACATGTGGGGGATGCGGAGCCACTGTGTGACATGTGGGGGATGCGGAGCCGCTGCGTGACATGTGGGGACCGTGAAGCCTCTGTGTGACGTGTGGGAGACACGTAATCGCTGTGTGACATGTGGGGACCGTGAAGCCTCTGTGTGACGTGTGGGAGACACGTAATCGCTGTGTGACATGTGGGGACCGTGGAGCTGCAGTGTGACATGTGGGGGAAGCGGAATCGCTGTGTGACATCTGGGGACCGTGGAGCTGCAGTGTGACATGTGGGGGAAGCGGAATCGCTGTGTGACATCTGGGGACCGTGGAGCTGCAGTGTGACATGTGGGGGACGGGGAGCCGCTGCGTGACATGTGGGGGACCGTGGAGCTGCAGTGTGACGTGTGGGAGACGTGTAATTGCTGTGTGACATGTGGGGACCGTGGAGCCGCTGCGTGACATGTGGGGGACAGGGAGCCGCTGTGTGACATGTGGGGGACGCGGAGCCGCTGCGTGACATCTGGGGACCGTGGAGCCGCTGTGTGACATGTGGGGGACACGGAGCCGCTGTGTGACATCTGGGGACCGTGGAGCTGCAGTGTGACATGGGAGGGACGCGGAGCCGCTGCGTGACATGTGGGGGACGGGGAGCCGCTGTGTGACATGTGGGGGACGTGGAGCCGCTGCGTGACATCTGGGGAAAGTGGAGCCGCTGTGTGGCATGTGGGGGACACAGAATCGCTGTGTGACATGTGGGGACCGTGGAGCCGCTGCGTGACATGTGGGGGACGGGGAGCCACTGCGTGACATCTGGGGACCGTGGAGCCGCTGTGTGACATGTGAGGGACACGGAGCCGCTGCGTGACATGTGGGGACCGTGGAGCCGCTGCGTGACATCTGGGGACCGTGGAGCCGCTGTGTGACATGTGGGGGACACGGAATCGCTGTGTGACATGTGGGGACCGTGGAGCCGCTGCGTGACATGTGGGGGACGTGGAGCCGCTGCGTGACATCTGGGGACCGCGGAGCCGCTGTGTGACATGTGGGGGACGCGGAGCTGCTGTGTGACATGTGGGGGACGGGGAGCCGCTTTGTGACATGTGGGGACCGTGGAGCCGCTGCGTGACATGTGGGGGACACGGAATCGCTGTGTGACATGTGGGGGACGGGGAGCCGTTGTGTGACATGTGGGGGACGGGGAGCCGCTGTGAGACATGTGGGGGACGGGGAGCCGCTGTGTGACATGTGGGGGACGGGTAGCCGCTGTGAGACATGTGGGGGATGCGGAGCCGCTGTGTGACATGTGGGGGACACGGAATCGCTGTGTGACATGTGGGGGACGGGGAGCCGCTGTGTGACATGTGGGGGACGGGGAGCCGCTGTGTGACATGTGGGGGACGGGGAGCCGCTGTGTGACATGTGGGGGACGGTGAGCCGCTGTGAGACATGTGGGGGATGCGGAGCCGCTGTGTGACATGTGGGGGACACGGAATCGCTGTGTGACATGTGGGGGACGGGGAGCCGCTGTGAGACATGTGGGGGACTGTGGAGCCGCTGTGTGACATGTGGGGGACTGTGGAACCGCTGTGTGACATGTGGGGGACGGGGAGCCGCTGTGTGACATGTGGGGGATGCGGAGCCGCTGTGTGACATGTGGGGGACACGGAATCGCTGTGTGACATGTGGGAGACGCGGAATTGCTGCGTGACATCTGGGGACCGTGGAGCTGCAGTGTGACATGGAGAATGTGTACAATGTCACAATACATGAATTTCTTATTTGAGGGGATTAATGGCTTTCTCCGCTCCTGTGCGCCCGTGTATTATTGGCAATGGCAGCTCTTATCACAGTGGGATCGGACGCCCCCTTCTTCGCTATATAAATATTTTCCCTGACATTATCCTTCTGGTAAAGGACGCGGCCATTTATAAAGGGTAATTCAGCTCTTAAAGGCGTGCAGACTTATGAATAGCGGCATTAGTCCCAGGTGTGGGATAATTATCTGCGTATAATGGCCCCGTCACTCTCACCCGTTACCTCCCTGCACCATTACAGCGGCAGCACCGACTGTGGAGAGCGTTTTACTGATGGATTTCTAGAAATCTCACATTACTGATAATACCTCAGATTGTGAGATTATCTGATGTGAGGAGCGGAGTCCACCGGACGTCTCCATCCAGCCCCAATATGGCCTCCAGCCCTTCCATCAAGGACATCACTCCCTGATTAGCATTTGTAGGGTGATCTGCTGACTGCTCGTCCGGCCGTCCTTGCTGATCCTGAGACTGAAGAAGCCGCACACCTTACCAGCCCGTACACACTAGATGGGAATAATGCCCTGATGGCTCAGCGGACACCATCTCAGCCACCTCTCCCATTCACTGCAGCGCTTGTTTGCCCCAGTGTTCCTGTGTTGCTGCTGACTGACACATTGGCCATCGGCTCATACCCAGAATAATGCAATCGGCCTTCCAAAATCAGACATGTGCGATCAACATCTCCCCCAACCATCAGTTCTCCAGCGCCCCCATACACATGAGGCCATCAGCCGAATCCGTCAATATCGGCGTCCAGCCAACATTTACACATCTAGTGTGTATGGGGGTTGTTACATGACAGTTCACAGGTTTGCCTCCAAGTCCTCCACATGCACACTCAGTTTTACTGAATGTGCATGTAACTGCAAAGCAGTGGGAGTGGGCTGCTCTCTCCTCCAGATACCTTTGTTGCCATGCAGACTCCTGTGTCCCTCTTCCTCCAGACTCTTCTTTCTTCTCAAGACGTCTCTTTCCTCCTCCTTCCCGTCCCCTCTGTCCTCCTCCCTCCAGACACCTCTGTCCTTCTCCATGTGGGCTCCAATGATCTCGACCCACCCCCAGGCTTTTCTGTCCTCGTCCCTCCGGGCTCTTCTGTCCTTGTCCATCCGGGCTCTTCCGTCCTCGTCACTCTGGGCTCTTTTGTCCTCATCCCTCCATACTTTACTGTCCTTCCCCATTCTTCACTGTCCTCCTCCCTCCATTCTTCACTGTCCTCCTCCCTCCATTCTTCACTGTCCTCCTCCATCAATTTTTCACTGTCCTCCTCCCTCCATTCTTCACTGTCCTCTTCCCTCCTTTCTTCACTGTCCTCCTCTCTCAAAACTCCTTTCTCCTTGTCCCTCCAGACTCCTATGTTCACCTCCATCCAGACTACTTTGTCCTTCTCCAAATATCTGTCCTTTTCCCTCCAGTCCTCTCTGTCCTCCTCCTCCAGTCTCCTCTGTCCTCCTCAACAGAGATAGAGATGAGTGAACAGTCCCAAGAACCTTTATTACATGCAAATCAAAAGATTAATAAAACAATCCACCAAACAGAGGATAAAATAGTCCAGAGAGAGAGAGCATGACATGAGGTCTACACAGACCTCTGGCCACCTTGCTTGAGTCCACATTGCTCAGTTGTAGATACTTCCTGGTACAGTGTTAGGGTAGGTCAGTCTGAGGGAGTCTATTGTTCGTCTTGTTTCCGCTGTTCTCGGCGAGCAGCCTCCTCCTTATACTCCTAAGAGATGCCTGGGCCCACAACCACCATTTCTTCTTTGTATCACACCAAGCACTGACTTTTTGGGGTGAGGATCCCCATTTCCAGCTCTTGTCTGTTAGACATCTGGGAGGAGGTGGTCTGGCTATCACCCATGTATTATTTAATGTGGTGTCCATTATACTGTTTGGAGGACAATGTGGTGCCCATAATACTGTATGGGGGACTAAATGGTGCCCATAATACTTTATGGAGGACTATGTGGTGCCCATAATACTGTATGGAGGACTATGTGGTGCCCATCATACTGTATGGAGGACTATGTGGTGGCCATCATACTGTATGGAGGACTATGTGGTGGCCATCATACTGTATGGAGGACTATGTGGTGGCCATCATACTGTATGGAGGGCTATGGGGTGCCCATAATACTGTATGGAGGGCTATGTGGTGCCCATCATACTGTATGGAGGACTATGTGGTGCCCATCATACTGTATGGAGGACTAAATGGTGCCCATAATACTTTATGGAGGACTATGTGGTGGCCATCATACTGTATGGAGGACTATATGGTTGCCATCATACTGTATGGAGGACTATGTGGTGGCCATCATACTGTATGGAGGACTATGTGGTGGCCATCATACTGTATGGAGGACTATGTGGTGGCCATCATACTGTATGGAGGACTATGGGGTGCCCATCATACTGTATGGAGGGCTATGTGGTGCCCCTCATACTGTATGGAGGGCTATGCGGTGCCCATCATACTGTATGGAGGACTATGTGGTGCCCATAATACTGTATGGAGGACTATGTGGTGCCCATCATACTGTATGGAGGACTATGCGGTGCCCATCATACTGTATGGAGGACTATGTGGTGCCCATAATACTGTATGGAGGACTATGTGGTGCCCATCATACTGTATGGAGGACTATGTGGTGCCCATCATACTGTATGGAGGACTATGTGGTGGCCATCATACTGTATGGAGGACTATGTGGTGCCAATCATACTGTATGGAGGACTATGTGGTGCCCATCATACTGTATGGAGGACTATGTGGTGCCCATAATACTGTATGGAAGAATATGTGGTGCCCATAATACTGTATGGAGGACTATGTGGTGCCCATCATACTGTATGGAGGACTATGTGGTGGCCATCATACTGTATGGAGGACAGTGTGGTGCCCATCATACTGTATGGAGGACTATGGGGTGTCCATAACACTGTATGGAAGAATATTTGGTGCCCATAATACTGTATGGAAGAATATGTGGTGCCCATAATACTGTATGGAAGAATATGTGGTGCCCATAATACTGTATGGAGGACTATGTGGTGCCCATCATACTGTATGGAGGACTATGCAGTGCCCATAATACTGTATGGAAGAATATGTGGTGCCCATAATACTGTATGGATGACTATGTGATGCCCATCATACTGTATGGAGGACTATGTGGTGTCCATCATACTGTATGGAGGACTATGTGGTGCCCATCATACTGTATAGAGGATTATGTGGCGCCCATCATACTGTATGGAGGACTATGTGGTGTCCATCATACTGTATGGAGGATTATGTGGTGCCCATAATACTGTATGGAGGACTAGGTGGGGCCCATAATACTTTATGGAGGACTATGTGGTGCCCATAATACTGTATGGCGGACTATGTGGTGCCCATAATACTGTATGGCGGACTATGTGGTGCCCATAATACTGTATGGCGGACTATGTGGTGCCCATAATACTGTATGGAGGGCTATATGGTGCCCATAATACTGTATGGAGGACTATGTGGTGCCTATCATACTGTATGGAGGACTATGTGGTGCCCATCATACTGTATGGAGGGCTATGTGGTGCCCATCATACTGTATGGAGGGCTATGTGGTGCCCATCATACTGTATGGAGGGCTATGTGGTGCCCATCATACTGTATTGAGGACTAGACTATCCGGTCTATATTAATAAGTCTGCAGACACACTGTGCTGCGAGGATTCTGAGCTATTGTAGAATGTACAATATATATCACTCATGTAATGTAAGAAGTGAAATCGTTGGCGTTGGACTGTACCTATATGTCTTATCTGTGCATCATGAATAGTGTTATGTGTTATAGGGGGCCACTGAGACTCTTTGCTCAGGACTCACAAAAACCTGGAGCCAGCCCTGGCTTTTAATATGCTTTGTGGGCAACTGCTTCCTTTTATTTTCTTGGTTGCTACTTTTTGAACACATAGCTCTTAGCAGTCCAGTAACTGAATGGATAGTCCCTGGTGTACCAGTGGTCAAGTAGCTTTCCTATGTGTCGTAGTCATTTTGTGTCTTGTCCTTGCTGCCTTGTCTTACTCCACCAATAACTATTGCATCTATTTCCCTAGATTTACCTTCCCTGGTTCCCCAGAGATTCAGCGTCTCTGAATATCAATAGTTATTATTATTATTATTCATTTTTATATCGCCGTTTATTCCATGGCGCTTTACATGTGAAAAAGGGAAATACATAGACAAGTTCAATAAGCATGAGCAATACAAGGCACACACAAGTACAGAAGGAGAGCGGACCCTGCCGGCGAGGGCTCACAGTCTACAGGGATGGGTGAGGATACAGTAGGAGAGGGCAGAGCTGGTCGTGCGGCGGTTCAGTAGACTGAAAGGATCATAGTTTAACATCTGATTAGAGTTGAGCAAAACAGGTCGGCCAGATTCATAAGTCACCGATTTATGGCAATGTCGGGTTTCCCCGACCGAAACCCAACCACAGCGTGAAGTCAGCCATGCGGTCGGCAAAAGGAGCGCCAAAGTCGGATTTCCCAGAATGCTTGCACGTGACTTTTTTCAGCCACTGAGCAAGGACGTACACTGTGGGCAACGGGATGACATGTGCAGCATCCGGGGGGGGGGGGGGGGGGAGAGATTTCACGCACTTTAAAACAGCGGTCCGGCCTGTAGGTGTGTTTACTGTCCTCCACTCCCTGACGAATTTGCGTCCCCATTGACTTGCATTGGGTTTCGTGTTTCAGTCGGACCTTCGACTTTTCACAGTCGCCCGATTTCGTTCGACTCGACTTTTGAGAAAGTCGGGTTTCATGAAACCCAACTCGACCCTAAAAAAAAAGACAAAGTCGCTCATTTCTACATCTGATCCCTGGTGTCCCAGTGGTTTTGTGCATTTTTTATTTAGTGTCCTGTAGCCAATATTCTGACTTTATTGTCTTTGGTGGCCCAGTGGTTACATGTTTTTCTATGATGCATAAGACTAAATTTGAAGTCCGTGCCCTGGTGGCCCATAGATTTAGATATGTCCCTGGTGGTGACTGGGCTCAATCTAAACCATCTGATAATGTAAAGGCTGATTGTTAGAAAAAGTTGATGGTCTTTAATAAGCCGATCTATAAACCGTAACAGGTGTGTCCTGAGGGAGGACAGAGATCTGACGGGGTACTGGTGGCCATCTTCAGACCATTGTACACTACAGGTCCATCTCCAGTAAACCAGTTTCTGAACACATGAACCTTTTTTGGCGTTGCGGAGACCTTTTTATGCCCGGTGTAAGGTGACAAGTGCCGGGATTCTTCATTATCTGCATGTTGAGGAGGATCATCCGCTTCCATATCAGTTTCTTGCATCAGTGCATCCATCACCACATCGCCCCTCGATTCGGCAGCATTACAGCTTTAGCTTTCACGCTTTTACAAAACAGGAATAAATCTCCTTAATCTGCAGTGAATCCGGCCTGGATATGGCTTCATATTGACCGCTAGGGAATATTTAAAGCCAGTGTAAACTGCAGGATTAGACTAGAGGCATGTTTGCTTTCCTCCATCCCCTGATTAATGGCGGTGACTTTGGTGCGTTGCTGCTTCTCATTCGCATTAATTACTCCTTATTAGTTGGCAGCCTTGACAATTCTCATATTGAGCTGCAGCCACATGCTCCTTTTGTGATTTATAGCAGAGCTGCATGATATTTGTAATGAGATCTGCAAAGAATACACAACCATGTCGCGAAAGGCAGAATTAGCAGGTAATTAGGCTTGTCACGCGAGTGTATGAAGCTCGTGGCCAATGTAGAGCAGCTCTTGGTGGAGGAGTGAGGATATGAAGTTGTCTTGGCATATGGGAGAGGATGTGGAGTCATCATGACGGAGGAGAGACCATGTGGAATCTTCATGGTGGAGGAAAGCGGTAATGGAGTTGTCATGGCAGAAGAAAGAGGGTGTGGAGTTATCATGGCCAAGGAGAGGGTGTGGAGTTGTTTTGGCAGAGGAGAGAGGGCATGGAATCATCATGGCCAAGGAGAGGGTGTGAAGTCATCATGGCAGAGGAAAGAGGTTGTGGAGTTGTCATGGCAGAGGAGAGAGGGTGTGGAGTTATTACGGAGGAGAGAGGGTATGGAATCATCATGGCTGAGGAGAGGGTGTGGAGTCATCGTGGCAAAGGGGAGAGGGCATGGAGTTGTCATGGCAGAGGAAAAAGGGTGTGGAGTTATCGTGGAGGACAGAAGTTGTGGAATCATGATGGTGAAGGAGACAGGGTGTGGAGTCATGGTGGTGGACAGAAGGTGTGGAATCGTCATGGCGGAGGACAGAGGATGTGGAGACTTCAAGGAGGAGGACAGAGGTTGTGGAGTTGTCATGGCAGAATAGAGAGGGTATGGAGTCATCATGGATGAGGAGGGAGAATGTGTAGTTGTCTTTGCGGGGGAATGTTGAGTTGTCTTGATGGAGGAGAGAGGATGTGGTGTCCTCTTGGCATATGGGAGAGGATGTGGAGTCATCATGGCGAATGAGAGAGGGTGTGAAGTAGTCATAACGGAGGACAGAAAGAGTGGAGTCATCATGAAGGAGGACAGAAGGAGTGGAGTCGTCATGACGGAGGACATAAGGAGTGGAGTTGTCATGGCGGAGGACAGAAGGAGTGGAGTCGTCATGATGGACGACTGAAGGAGTGGAGTCGTCATGGCGGAGGACAGAAGGAGTGGAGTCGTCATGGCGGAGGACAGAAGGAGAGGAGTCGTCATGGCGGAGGACAGAAGGAGTGGAGTCGTCATGGCGGAGGACAGAAGGAGTGGAGTCGTCATGGCGGAGGACAGAAGGAGTGGAGTCGTCATGGCGTAGGACAGAAGGAGTGGAGTCGTAATGATGGAGGACAGAAGGAGTGGAGTCGTCATGGCGGAGGACAGAAGGAGTGGAGTCGTCATGACGGAGGACAGAAGGAGTGGAGTCGTCATGGAGGAGGACAGAAGGAGTGGAGTCGTCATGGCGGAGGACAGATGGAGTGGAGTCGTCATGGCGGAGGACAGAAGGAGTGGAGTCGTCATGGCGGAGGACAGAAGGAGTGGAGTCGTCATGGCGGAGGACAGAAGGAGTGGAGTCGTCATGGCAGAGGACAGAGGATGTGTAGTCAACTTTGCACAGGAGGAAGAATGTGGAGTTGTCTTGGTGGAGAAGTGAAGGTGTAGAGTCATATTGGTGGAGGATAATGTTTGATGCTTAGAAAAAGGTCATGGTTTCCAAAGGCCGACCCCTGAAGCTCACTTATTCTATGAACTGTAACTTCGGTATCCAATAATTAGATGAAATGTAAATATAGATAGGTGCTCTCCTCTACGTGTTGTACAAGGGTTGAGGTAAAGCTGAATTACGCTTATTAGATCATTTCCTGTCTGCATCTCCATAATCCGCAGTCCAAGAAGCATCCCATCACCGGTAAGATAAGAGCAGACTGGCAAAATAAGGGATCTGGGTGCAAAGGACAGTGAGGGAGCAATTTAAATGTTATAGCGGCATGAGTATTATTGCCATCACACCCCTAGGTCCAAGTGATTTCACCTTCCCAGGAGCAAACATCATATTTAAAAAATCTTAAATGACATAAAAGACATAATAAAATACAAATGCTGCTATTATAAAATTCACAATCTTTTCAATGCAATTATTATTTCTGATCAAAAAATAAATATTCCATATATAGAAAACTTTCATACTCAGATATTCCAGGGTTAAATGATCACATCCCATGATCTGTGTTCATTAGATAGACTTATTATTATGAATTAATTAAAAAAAAGACAAGAATAAAAAAAACAAAGGCAGAAACAATGCTGCTCCTAAAGATAAAACACTTATAAACAAATGAAATAGTGATTATTTTCATGGCATATGTTGCTGTGTCCTCAGTACCTGTCTAGAACCGTATAAGCAGATGACAGTTGCGTGGCACCGCGATGGGGAGTCAATTAACACCAAGTTTTGCAAATTTCTTCTGGGGTGTTTGAGTGCTCTCACATTCTTGACCTTCCAGTGTTTAGTCGGAGGTTGTGTGTTATTGCTGATATGTAGACGATCTATTTAGTATCAAAGTAAAAAAAAAACTTCAACTTTAATTTATTTCACAGCTCAATAAGAATGATCTGGGTATGCATATTTCCTCTGTTGAGGTAGAGTCTTTAAATGCCTAACTACTAAATGTGCCGAACTTTTAGTTTTCAGTAAGATGCCGGTCACAAATTATTAAAAAATCCATGTTTTCCAGAATGCAGATTTTTGTAAAATTCATTAGAATTCACTTCCACGCGAATAAATTCTGCCATCTATAGTTTCAAAGCCTCCGCACAAATGTCCTCGATGAGACCATTGATCATATCTGATATAAAGAAGTACAGGTCTTGTCTGTGGACACAAGGTTATTCCAGCCCGCACTCTTCAAGGATCCACGGTAGACTTCCAAGTTCTAGACAGATAGTGAGGACACACCAATACACAATATATCATACAGCAAGTACATTGTATGTGTCTTATCTTTAAGAGCAGAATTGTTTCCGCTTTGTTCTTTTTTTCTATATTTTTATTTACCATGATTCAAAATAATAAGAAAATCAAATAAACACAGATCATAGTGTGTATGGGGTGTGATAATTTAACCCATACATACCGGAGTATAAACAGTCCGCTAAATACAGAATATTTAAGTATTGTTTATCAGAAGTGATGGCTCAATGTGAGAGATCATAAATCTTACAAGAATATTTGCATTTTATCAAGTGTCTTTTTGGTATATTGCACCTTAATGTTTATGTTTCTGCAGTTTTGCACATAGTAAATGGCCAGATGAAGAAGCCGTCCGGCGTCATCTTTGTTGCCTGTTATCAATAAAAATATTTTAATTTATATTATTGGCCAATACTTCCCCATCCTCCACCGTCCTCGGCGCCCAGCTGGCTCATTTCATCACTGTGCTCACTTTCTTAGTCTGGAGGGGGTGGTCTCCAACTACTCAGGTTGTTCATCTCTTGCACTTTGCCCACATGGTGTAATAGAGTCTGGGGGAGCGGTAAGGAAGGGAGATATCGGTCCAGATCCAGGACCATGTACTGGGAACAGTATAGAAGATCAGAGTAGATTTCCAGCACCAGATCCCACATCCAAGAACCACAAAACCACAATGTGATTGAGTAAAAATGGAGAAGTACAGGGTGAATCAAACCCAGATAAAAAGAAAGATACCAGGAAAATGCTCACCATTCTGATAAACACGTGTCCATTCTCATCTTTCCTTTTGGATCGATGTTTCCTAAGATGTGGCTCAAGATTTTCTGTGATAAAAAAACAAGCAAAAAAACATGTGTGATGACTCTGTTGTTGGGTATCACCAGGAACAGGTATGACCTGTCCCTAAAGCTAGGGGCGCCCTAGTTCGCCCTGTTCAAGACGTCAAGGCCACGTACCTTGCCTTAGCTCCTTAATCTGCCCTCAGTCTGTACCCTTCCATCACTCAAGGAAGAGGGGAGTAGTAGTGTACTGTAATACACCAACCAGACTAACAAAGTAATGCGAACAGGGGAAACAAAAAATGCCAAACATACAAATATACAGACACATATAACAGAGGAATGCATTGGGGAGTGGAGGATGGGGTTAAACCAAAGTAAGAGAAGAAAGGGAATTATCACGCACAAAAAAACCTAGCAACAGTCACAGATAAATCCACCAACCGCCTTCTCCAATAATAACCACCAACAACCTCCAGCGATGCAACATAAGCTAGCACTGACAATGAGTGCTAGCCAGGGCCCAGATTATATAGGAGATGGGAGTGGCTGAAAGTGAACAGCTGAGAGTCTTAATGCTGGAAAGATTCCAGGAGCTCTCACCTGAACAGATTAACTCCTACACTGCTAAAAGAAACCTGCACCATTTAATACGAAGGTGATGTGTTTCTAATCAGTGCAGGAGTAGCAGAAATCAGACGCTGTGGTCTTCTGCCTCCTCTCTGTTGCAGTAAACATGATTTTGTGACACTCTTTCAGGAAATGATTATGCTATATGTGTCTATATGTGGTGGCCTCGCAGTGGTTGTGATGTGAACTATCCTTTTATTATCCTATTGCCATAAAGTATGGAATTCATATTCTGATACATTGGACTCCTTATTGATGGTCTTTAATAACTGGGATTAACTTGTTTCCCGGATCCAGTTTCTACTACTACCAATGCTCTGCCAGGAGAGTGGCATGAGCCAGTTTATCCGCCCAATTCTTTTTGGAGAATTTGGAATATTTTTTGACCAAATTCAATTCCAATGACTTCACTTGAAGCATTAGGTAGGAGACCAACCGGGAGACTAAAGACAAGGACAGGCGGGCTGCCATTTTCACAAGTGACCTTGGAGCCAGGAAAGTTTGAGTGTTGCTGAGCCTGTGACATCACTCACTTCGACAACTAACATCTGTGACATCATCAGTGTTAAGACCCGGCAGATGGTGTGCTCCACCGGGACCACTGAGGTTCACAATCTAAACTCCGAATGAAGGGATCAAAAGAAAGAACATAAAACCAATAACCAGAGGGGAAATCTTATAAATTTGCTCAAACTTATGGTCAAAGAACTTCTGAGGCAACGTGTGCAGAAACTCTCCAGCAGGAGCCCGAGGTAATAGGAACCTTTGCCTGATCCTATGACCGGCAATAATCTTCATGCCCAGAACCACTGTGCTCCACACCGTCCAGGACACCAACAATTGCACCAAAAGGGCCCCACATTGGGATATTGGAGTGCTGAGGAGGAGCAAGCGGTAGGACACACTTGCAGCCCGGTGTAGAGACTCTTGGTGTTGGGACGTCCAATATGGCGCCGGTTATCAATTATCTTTGAGTCCTTACCCTACAATAGAAGAATTGGGATTGGTATTTTTGGTCACTGTCACATATCTCCCTGCTGCAGCTTAGGAGCCAGATAAGCAGAGTTCCCCTTTATAAGAAGAAATCTGCTCCTTTCTCCATCTCCATTCCTGTGTATGGAGATGTGCAGCTGTTCCTCTGACATTGGAAGATGAGTATATGTGCCAATGCCATGCTTATCAGCAGCAGATCCCACGAGATCAGCAGCAGGAGCACAGAAGGTCCGCAGAGCCAGACTGCCACAGAAACAGCAGAGATCGAAGAGAAGTCGGATCCATGTAGGTTACACCCTTATATGCTGCAGTTGATAGTGACCACAGAATCCGAGGGGTCTGAAGAAATTCTCCCATGTCACCTTCACCGCATACTGAATGTGGAAAAAATGGAACCCAAAAAATCAACAAAAAGTGTTAATGTTGTTATTTTCCAATTCCCAACATCCCAATACTCCATACTGTGTATGCCACACAATGGTGCCATGGTAAAATAAAACTCATCCTGCAAAATCCAGCCCTGCCTACATGAGTGGAACAAATCTACTGCAATGGCCCTAAGAGCTTAGGACTAAAAATGGGAAATCACTGTATCCTAAAAGACCAAAAGAAGCCACGTCCTGCAGGGGCTCATGGTCACCCGGGTCAATGAAGAGGGCACCGCCATCCTGAGTTATAGTCAGTCGACCTCTTAGTTACTTTACCACACAGGGGCCCCCGAGGAGCTGAACCCATTGTCACAATCTCCCAAGTCTTCATTGCCCCATATCTGTCCCATCACTGCGGATGCCAACCATCCTCATCCTAGTCACACGAGATGGAAACATAATTCTCCCTCTGTACAAATCACTCGTCAGACCACACTTGGAGTATTGTGTGCAATTTTGGACGCCGGTGCTCAAGAAAGATATTACTGAACTTGAAAGGGTTCAAAGGCGGGCTACTAAAATGATAAATGGAGTTGGTTCACTACAATACACAGAAAGGTTATCAAAATTAGGTCTATTTACTCTAGAAAAGAGAAGACTTAGGGGAGACTTAATATATATGTACAAGTATATCAGAGGGCAATACAGAGATCTCTCCAATTAACTGTTTGCACCAAGGACTGTGACAAGAACAAGGGGGCATTCTCTTCGTTTGGAGGAAAGACAATTTCTGCACCAGCATAGAAGAGGGTTCTTCACGGTAAGAGCAGTGAGGCTCTGGAATTCTCTTCCTGAGGAAGTGGTGATGGCCAACTCACTGAATGAATGTAAGAAAGGAATGGAGGCTTTTCTTGTGAGTAACAGTATAGAAGGTTACGAATAACAGAATATTATAGGTAGATGGTTGACCCAGCTTAGGGGAAGGAACTTTTTTCCCTATGGAGAAAATTGGCTTCTACTCTGTGGGTTTTTTGCCTTCCCCAGGATCAACAATGCAGAACAGCTGCACTAAAAATAGGCTGAACTAGATGGACATAAGGACTTCCTTCAGCCTTCAAAACTATGTTACTATGTTAGTCTCCTTAATGTCTCTCTGATTTCTGTCATCCATACTCCACGGTTGGTCCATATTTGGACGTCTACCGATGCTCCACTCTTCCCCCCCGACATCCAGCAAATCTCCACCAGGCCATAGAAAGAAGTATTGTTGCAGCACTCTGGATATTACCCATCTACTGATGCTATGGCAGGCAGGAGGGGGTCTGGCACTGATGTTAGGGCAGCAGGGTGGTCTGGCACTGATGCTATGGCAGGCAGTTGGGGGTCTGGCACTGATGTTAGGGCAACAGGAAGCCTCTGTCACTGATGTTATTGTGGCGCCCCTGAGGGTTCAGTCGCCACAGAGGTACTGCACCTCCTCCTGAGGTGTGGTACCCCACTATCCAGGTAAGGTGGAGACACCTGACCACACTCCAACACTCACATCCCACACGCACACCAGTAGTGTAGCAAAGCAACCTTGGTGGCTCCCTGCTTGGAACACGAAGAGTGCTGGGAGGTGGGTGGAGCTTAGACTGCACAGGGAGAATGTTAGGAAAAGGTCAGTCTGTGAGAGAAGGTCCCCAGAGAGGGATGGAGTGAAGGAAGTGCTGCAGCAGACTGCTGTGACCTGGAGCTGCTGGCACAGGAAAGAGCCTTAGAAACCCTGATTCTTCAGAAGGAAGATAGTTTAGTACGGAAAGTAAGGCCTGTTTCACACATCAGTCTTTTCTGTCAGTCTCAATCCGCCAAAATAGCGGAAAACGGATCCGCAGGCGGACTGACAGAAACGGGGTCAGCGGATCGGCGGATGTTAAAAATTTAAAGGAGCCGCGCCTGGGGAAAAATAAAAAAAAATAAAAAATTAATACCGGCGGATGTCGTGAGCGGGCATCTGCGGTGAGCGATCATCTCGCGGGATGTGGGTGAGAGCAGGGAGATCGTGCGATGAGAGAAATGGGGCTGGAGATCGCGCGATGAGAGAGACAGAGAGATTTTCATCCAGCAGCCAGACAGAATTGCAGGTTAAAACAGAAAACAGCGGATCCGGAGAGAGAAAAAACGTTGCAGGGTCCGTCCGGTCAGGTCAGCAAACGCCAAAATATTGGCGGATCCACAAAAATGCGGATGCTACGGACGGCCATCAGTCAAAATCCGCCGATAATGAAAGTCAATGGTGGAAAAAACGGATCCGCAAAGAAAAATAGCGGATCCGTTTTTTTTCCAAAACGGCAGATTTTGACTGATGGTGACAAACGGATGTGTGAAACAGGCCTAAGGAGAAGAAGAGAACTAAGGACTAGGGTCAGAGCAGAGCTCTTCCTCAAGTTTGAAGCGCATGGCCGGGGTCTGGTCCCCGAGGTTGTATGGATACTGATGTTCCTGCAGCAGAAACCGGAGGAATAGAAGTTGTCACCACTTTATTCCCATCTAAGACTTGGGGGCACAACAGCAACGTGGGTGAGCTCGGACATGATAGCAAGGAGTCCCCGAAGCAGGCTACAGCTGTCTGCCGTACAAGTAGAGTTCTAAGTAACATCAAGAAGGAGGAACTTGAGTTTAATACGCAACTACGAGTACTTCAGATTAGGCGCTAGTGTGGAGACGTTCAGAGAAGGCACATGTTGGAGGAGTGCTGGAAAGGTGTACTTTACCTTGCCTGGGAGTTGGCTGAGTCCCTGACCTGGAGGACACGGCACCGAAGCGGGCATCTGTGTGCACCAGACTGTGAGTAAAGCCTTGGAACTACAAGCCCTTGTGTCCTCCACTTATTCCTGCGCCTTGCACCCGGCTCTGCTACATCTACTTCTTTACACCATCTCCCCATTTGCCAACCTCATCTACACTGCCCTGGGACTACAGCTCCACCTGTGGGGAGCTTCAACATCATTGCTGCACCACACCATCTGTCCCACAGAAGCAACCCTGCAGCACTGGTCAAACTGACCAGAAACCACAGGTGGTGTCACGAATCATCTCAACAACTTTATCCCCATCACTCTACTCCTTTTACATTGACCGCCTGAGGCCACGGACCGGGTCACTGCCACTGTGACATCTCCCATAGAAATCAACGGGCCCGGCACCGAGTATCTCACGGCCTCTGGTGGCGAGTCATTATGGCATCGGGTGGCCTCTAGCGGTGATATTAGTAGAGCAGGTGGCTTCTGGCACTGATGTTAGGGCAGCTTGGGGTCTCTGGAACTGATGTTAGGGCAGCGGGTAACTTCTGGTAATTATGTTAGGGCAGCAGGTTACCACTAGCACTGATGTTAGGGCAGCTTGGGGCCTCTGGAGCTGGTGTCAGGGCAGGGGGTAACCTCTGGAAGTGATGTTAGGGCAGCGGGTATCCTCTGGTAATTAAGTTAGGGCATCAGGAAGCCTCTGTCACAGATGTTATAGCATCGGGTGGCATCTAGCGGTGATATTAGTAGAGCAGGTGGCTTCTGGCACTGATGTTAGGGCAGCTTGGGTCCTCTGGAAGTGATATTGGGGCATCTTGGAGCCTCTGGAACTGATGTTAGGGCAGCTTGGGGCCTCTGGAACTGATGCTAGGGCATCTTGGCGCCTCTGAAACTGATGCTAGGGCAGCTTGGAACCTCTGGAACTGATGTTAGGGCATCTTGGAGCATCTAAAACTGATGTTAGAGCAGCTTGGGGCCTCTGGATGTGATGTTAGGGCATCTTGGAGCCTCTGGAACTGAATTTAGTGCATCTTGGGGCCTCTGAAACTGATGTTAGGGCAACTTTGAACCTCTGGAACTGATGTTTGGGCAACTTGGAGCCTCTGGAACTGATGTTAGGGCATCTTGGAGCATCTGGATCTGTGTTAGGGCAGCTTGGGGCCCCTGGAAATGATGTTAGGGCGTCTTGGAGTCACTGGAACTGATGTTAGGGCAGATTGGGGCCTCTAGAAATGATGTTAGTGCAGCTTGGGGCCTCTGGAACTGATTTTAGGGCCTCTGAAACTGATGCTAGGGCAGCTTGGAACCTCTGGAACTGATGTTAGGGCATTGTTCTGTCCCCACTTAATGGCGATTAAAGGTATGCAGACATGTAAGTGAGAGAAGTTCCTACCTTTGTGTATCCAATAAGCGAGGCAGACATGACCCTTAGCAGCTTCTCAGATAAGCATACACGCGTTGTGATGAAGAACAATGTTGGTTTATTCCATAGATAACGATTCAAACATTACACTGAGTCTCTTGCATGGAGCTTGTCTCTGGAGTCGCTACTTGCGGGTCAAAAGACTTTGCTTCCTCAGCTCATGAGGGAGAACAGTTCTCTCAGGTAAGATGTCTGCCGATGACTGAGCAAACAGGAAGAGAAGAGGCTGAAGAGAAGCCCCTCCCCATAGGCTGAACAAGGAAAGACCGAGGAACTAAATGGTCTGGCCAGTAGATGGCAGCAGAGACAAGCGAAAAAACATAAATACATTTCTTTAACTAGAAACATGCATGGAACAGCACACTCCCCGTCTGGAATTCACTATGGGGATTCCACTATTGTCCATAATAATAATAAACCTAAAAGAAAGGGCATGTTAAATGCAACAATTAAAGTTCAAAAAATCAGAAAAAACGGCCAAACTTCGGGTGCAGAACGCTCATCCCGTAGTGGCGCTCTCGATAGGCAGTAAGAGGACGAGTTCATGGATTGGCCTCGCAAAGATCTTCGTCTCACCCTTCCTAAAGGCCCTCAGCTCCACCTTCCGCACGTTGCCGTCCTGGCTAGGCAGTGTCCTGGTAACAAGTCCCAGAGGCCAGTCAGTCCTTTCAGTGGTCTGGTCTTTCATGAGGACCAGATCTCCTTCCTTGATATTCGGCTTGGGATGTCGCCACTTCCTTCTCCCTTGAAGAATGGTAAGGTATTCCTTCCTCCATCGGTTCCAGAAGTAGTCGGCCAAATATTGGACTCGTTTCCAGTGTCTTTGGTAGGTGTTGGCATGAGTGAAGTCTCCGCTGGGAATTACCGCGTTGTCGATCTTCTGAGTAAGAAGGATGTTGGGAGTCAACATGGTTGGTACCTCTGGATCCATTGACACCGGCACAAGGGGTCTCGAGTTGATGATGGCTGAGACTTCGGCTAAAAGAGTCACTAGAGTCTCGTGCGTGAGTCTCGAGGAGTTGACGTCCTTTAGCATGGAGTTCAGGATGTTGCGTGAGATTCCGATCATTCTCTCCCAGGAGCCTCCCATGTGAGAACTGTGAGGAGAATTGAAGATCCAGGTGCAACCCTTGTCTGCCAGCTGGTCTTGGATTGGCTTGGTGTCGATGTTCAGCTCTCTACATGCACCGACAAAGTTGCTGCCGCAGTCGGACCTCAGCTGCTTTACTGGTCCTCTGATGGCGAGGAATCTTCTCAAGGCGTTAATCAGGCAGGAGGTATCCATGGACTCTAACACCTCGATGTGAACGGCTCGGATGCTCAAGCAGGTGAATAGCACAGCCCACCGCTTACTGTCCGCACGGCTGCTACGAGTTCTGCGTGTGGATACCATCCATGGTCCGAAAACGTCTAGGCCCACATAGGTGAAAGGTGGTTCCATGGAAAGTCTATCTGTAGGTAGGTCGGCCATTTGTTGGCACAGTTGCTTTCCTCTCACTTTGCGACAGTGCACACAATCGTGAAGTATTTGTGCTACACGTCTCTTCATCCCGACAGTCCAGAGGCCTGCAGACCGTAGAGTGCCCTCTGTAATTTGCCTGCCTTGGTGTTCAGCCCTTTCATGATGATGACGGATCAGTAAGACTGTAACGTGGTGTTTGTTGGGAATGATGAGAGGATTTTGCTCTGCGACACCGAAACGAGCCTGGCTTAAACGACCGCCAACCCTCAGTAAGCCGAAGCTGTCCATTACTGGGTTTAAATTGGCGAGGGGGCTTCTTAATGGAATCTGCTGTTTGTTATTTAAGCACTTCCATTCGGTGGCGAATTCGCTCTGTTGGAGGTGGCGTATAATGAGGGACTCACTACGGGAGATGTCCTCAGCAGAAAGAGGTCTGTGGCATACATGCCAGCGATGACAGTCCTTGTCTTTAAAGTCTGCACGATAACATCTGGCGATGTGCACTAACCTGGCAACAGTCCTGACGAGTCTTAACCAGCTGGAGAAACGTTCAAAACGTTGGCAGCCGAGGTAGGATGTTTTCTCAGCACTGGTGGTCAGGGTATGGACCTCAGTTCGGACATCTGGATCGTTGTCTGGATCTAGGATGCTGAAGTCTTCCTGGACACCTTCTTCTGACCGTCTCAGCAGGAACTCTGGACCTGTAAGCCAAGAAGAGTTAACGAAAGAAGATATAGACATGGGTCTGGTTGCAAGATCTGCTGGATTCAGCTCCGATGGTACGTAACGCCATTGTTCCGGTTTGGAGGATCTCCTGATCCTTTCGATGCGGTTACTGACATACACGTAGAATCGTCTCGATGTATTGTAGATGTAACCCAAAACGACCTTGCTGTCGGTGTAGAATTGGACCTCATCTATTTCGATACACAGTTCTTGTAGTATGAAGTCAGCAATTTCCACTGCCAAGACGGCTCCACAGAGTTCGAGTCTGGGGATGGTGTGGTCGGGCTTCGGGGCTAGCTTCGCCTTGCCGAACACCAATCCGACGTAGCTTTGCCCGCTGGCGTCCATCACCTTCAGGTATGCAACCGCCGCTATGGCTTCTGTGGAGGCGTCTGAAAAGACGTGGAGTTCTTTCCTTCCGCTAGAGGCAAGGGAGATTTTGGTGTAGCATCTCGGGATGTGAATATTGTTCAATCCGCACAACGACTGTTTCCAAGTTTCCCATTTTTTCTCTTTGTCGGAGGGGAGCGGGGTATCCCAATCCTTGACAGTTTCAGATAGTTGTCTCAACAAGGATTTGCCTTGTATGGTGATGGGCGCCACGAACCCCAGCGGGTCAAATAAGCTGTTCACTATGGAGAGGACACCACGTTTTGTGAACGGTTTGTCCGAGCAATTCACTTGAAACCCGAAGGAGTCGGCTGCGAGATCCCATCTGATGCCTAGGCTCCTCTGCACGGGTGGGCTGTCTAGCCCCAAGTCAATGTCCTTGAATCCAGGGGCGTGATCACCCGAATCAAAGGCTCTCATTACGGTCGGGCTGTTTGAAGCGATTTTATGAAGCCTGAGCCTTGCCTGGGCCAGCATACCTTGGGTCCTCTTGAGCAAATCAATGGCTGCTTCTTCAGTGGGCAGTGATTTGAGCCCGTCGTCTACATAGAAGTCTCTTTCAACGAAGTCTCTTGCGTCTGTGCCATACTCAGACTCTCCCTCTGATGCGGTCCTTCGGAGACCGTAGGTTGCTACTGCGGGTGAAGGGCTGTTCCCAAAGACATGGACTCTCATACGGTATTCCACCATCTCTTTGTTGGTGTCGTTGTCCTTGAACCACAGGAATCTGAGGAAATTCCGGTGGTCCTCCCTGACTAGGAAACAGTGGAACATCTGTTCGATATCGGCAGTGATGGCGACGAGTTCTTTCCTGAACCTCAGCAACACTCCTACTAAGTTGTTCGTCAGGTTGGGACCTGTGAGGAGGACATCGTTGAGTGATACGCCTCCATGTTTGGCGCTGGAGTCAAAGACAACCCTGATTTGGTTCGGTTTCCGTGGGTGGTAGACACCAAATGAAGGCAGATACCAGCACTCTTCGTTCTTCTTCACGGGAGGAGCGGGTTCCGCGTGGTTGTTGCGAAATATTCTGTCCATAAAGGCGACAATGTGCTCCCTCATTTCAGGTTTGTGGTTCATTGAACGTTGAAGAGAGTTGAATCTGTTCTGAGCTTGGTCTTGGTTGTTTGGCAGTCTTACCCTGGTGGATCGGAAGGGTAATGGAGAGACCCAGTGGTCGGTTTTGTCCTTAGAGAACTCACGGTCCATTATGTCGATGAATTCTCTGTCCTCCACTGACAAGGCTACTTTATCGTCGTCCTTGGTGATGTGAAAGACTGATCTTCCCAAGTTGTCGGTACGCAGAGAAGAAGCGATGTCAGGCAGCTGTATTGAGTCTGGGGGCTTCTCTTTCACTTCATAGTGATGAGGACATGGCCTTAGGCAGGTTGTGCGTCCGTCTCCATGGACGTAGGTCCTGAAGGAGTCGATTTCTGATCGATCAACGCACACGTTTCCTATGACTACCCATCCGAGGTCCAGTCTCTGGGCGTATGGTGCGTAGTCAGGTCCGTTGCACTGTTGTCGCACCTTGTGTACCCTCAGGTTGTCTCTGCCGAGCAGGAGTAGAATCTCTGCGTTGTTGTCCATAGGTGGGATGACGCTTGCGAGGTGCTTCAGGTGCGGCTGATGAAGTACAGCTTCTGGGGTAGGAATTTCACTCCTATGGCTGGGTATTTGGTTACATTCAACTAGCGTTGGCAGAGGTATTTCAGTCTTCCCGTTGATAGGAGAAGCGATGAATCCCTGGGCTCTTCTGCCGCTAGTCTCTATGCGGCCTGAGCAGGTGTTCAAGGTGTAGGGCTCTGATGGTCCACTAATTCCGAAGGCTTCAAAGAATTTGGCTCCTGCCAGGGACCGGTTGCTTTGGTCGTCTATGATGGCATACACCTTCATTGCCTTTTCTGGATGTCCTTCGGGGTAAACCTTGATGAGGCATATTCGGGCGCAACATTTCTCCATGCGGCCCTCTCCACATACTTCTGAGCATGAGCAGGAGACAGTTGTGGCGGTGTCGGTCTGATTCTGTGGCTCCCCGCCATGACTTGGAGCGGGAGCAGTGGTGACTGCAGCCGGTGTGTCTCTAGCTATTCGGGTTGAGTGCATGGCTGAAACATGCTTTTCGCTGTGGCACTCCCCACACTTGACTGTGGATTTGCAGTCCTTGGCCATGTGCTCAAGTGATGCGCAGCATTTGAAGCAAACCCCGAGCTCTGTGAGGATCTCCTTGCGCTCCTGTAGGGTTTTGGATCTAAACCCTTTGCACTTGGTCAACGAGTGTGGCTTCTTGTGGATGGGACATTCACGATTAAAGGATTTATCTCGTGTTGAGACGATGTTCTGTTCGTCTGTGGGCGTTGCAGGTGACGGTAGCTCGGTCTTCCTAACGCTCACAGCTCTCTTAGTGTCTCTGCGTTTGTATGTGGTGTTTTCATACCTTGGCGCAGGAGTTGGTGCGGCTGTCGAAGCGTTGGACTCTAGGAAGTCGAGGCTGGGGTCATTCCTCATCTGGGCCTGTTCATCGATGAACCTGCAGAAGTGAATGAATGGAGGGAAGGTAACGTCGTTCACTCCTTTGTATCTTGATACTGACATTGCCCACTTTTCCTGCAGGCTGTATGGCAGCTTCACCACGATCGGGTTTACTCCATGGGCTGAATCCAGATAGCACAGCCCAGACAGACGAGGGTCTCTTTTGGCGAGCTCCAGCTCCATTAGCAGGTCACTTAGGTCTTGCAGCTTGTGGACGTCTTTAAGGTTGATCTTTTGGAAATCCTGCAGTCTCTTGAATAGGGCTTTCTCTATTGCCTCTGCGCTGCCAAAGGTGCGTTCCAGCCTTTGCCATGCGGCAGCGAGACCTGCTTCTGCTTGTCCCACGTGGACCGCTCTGAGGCTCCTGACGCGGGTTGAAGAGCTTGGACCTAACCACTTTATCAGGAGGTCAAGTTCCTGTTCTTCAGTTAGGTTGAGATTGGCGATGGCTGCCTTAAAGGTTGCTTTCCAGGCCCTGTAGCTCTCTGCACGATCATCAAACTTCGTAAGACTGGTGTTGATTAGCTCTCTGCTCACCATGAACCTGGCGAACTCGGACATATCCGACTTCTCACCACTCGTTGCCACGACGACTCGTGATGCCCCTGGGGCGTATGGGCCGCCTGGTGTGAATGGATGAGCTGTTCCCGGATAGAATGATGTTGCTGCAGGGTTGAGCTGTGGTTTAGCCCTTGAAGAATCTGACGAATACCGCTTGAGCTGTAAAGGTGGGTCAGGAAACACTTGGTTGCCATCTTGTGGTGACTGTGTTTGAGAAGGTATCTCTGGGAGTACGTTGGAGGTTTTGGTGTCGTCGACTTGGACGGTACTGTAGACCGGGGTTGCTACAGGTAGCTGGTTTAGTACATAGTCTTTCGTGCGATTGACTGGATCGTCTGATTCCAGTGGTGGCAAGTTAGCTGCATCAGGACCTTGGATCAACGCCTGCTCAAGTAGTCTCACTTTAGCTAGTGCGACCTCCTCTTCCATCTGTGACCGAAGAATCTTCAGCTGAGCCTCCGCTTCTGCTTCTGCTCTCTTGGCTTCCACTTCTGCCCTTTTTGCTTCCACTTCTGCCCTTTTTGCTTCCACTTCTGCCCTTTTTGCTTCCATGTCTGCTTCTGCCCTTTTTGCCTCTGCCTTAGCTTCTCTCTCAGTGAAAGAACGTCTCACTCTGGATTCCTCTGCCTTTATGCGGGCCTCTAGTATCCTGTCGCTCATGGTTGAACTTCTTGAGGACGATGCCCTGGATGACCGAGAGGAACGTTTAGATGAGGTCGATCGGTGTGACCTGGTTTCTTGCAGGTGAGAGATACGGTGTTCAGCCTTGTTTATGGCATGTTGGACCTTGGCGTCTCTCTCCTTGTCCGTCTCTAGCGCCTCACTGAGGTCTGGAAGAGCTTCATCAGAATTAAAATCTTTTAGAAGAGCGATGTACTTTGCTGATAGTCTCTTGTACCTTTCACGGGCGGTGTTCAGCCGCTCCATGACGGATTGCAAGCTTGCGGCGTTGCCTGATGAGGATTCGAGTCTTGACATATAAGAGGTGACGCATTCCCACTGTTCTTCCAGGTGATCACATAGCTCATCTTTCATATTGTGATAGTTTTCAAGCACCTTTATAGTTGGTTTGGCAGAACGTTTTGGTCGGGTGACTTGGTCTGCTTGAGATGTGGGGTCTGCCTCCTGGGCTTCATCGTGGACGGTATCAGGTTGTATTTGCACTGTTTCATCAGTAGGGACCTGTCCGAGGTCTTTTTCGGCCATTTTGAATAAAGGTGTACTGTCTCTTTAAAAAATTCAACTTTTGAATCGGGGTCCGAAAATCGCTGTGCGGCTCTGCGGGAGGTCCCGGATGAGATTCCCAGAGTGGCTTTGGCGAAACTTGAGGGTTCGCGGATCGCTGATGCGCGGTAATGAGGTATGGAGTACTGCAGGCCTTTAGGAGCGATGTGGCCAGAAGGAAACAGCAGGTGCATAGACAGTCCTCATTAACAGTACGAGCAGAGTTATTGCAAGATGTGGCAGGTGGTGGAGCTACTTCTAGGCTTGTCCAGACGTGCACTGCTGCAGGCAGACTGGTGTGCGAGGCTTGTTGCTGGGCAGATTACACATAGGGAGACGGGGCAGATGGAGATCTGTAGCTGGGGTGCTGGGCTATAAGGAGGTTTTCTAGCTGCTTATGAGCTTTAAAAGTAGTCTTCTGACTTGTATGGGCCGACAAGCTAGTCTTTTGACTGTTCTGTCCCCACTTAATGGCGATTAAAGGTATGCAGACATGTAAGTGAGAGAAGTTCCTACCTTTGTGTATCCAATAAGCGAGGCAGACATGACCCTTAGCAGCTTCTCAGATAAGCATACACGCGTTGTGATGAAGAACAATGTTGGTTTATTCCGTAGATAACGATTCAAACATTACACTGAGTCTCTTGCATGGAGCTTGTCTCTGGAGTCGCTACTTGCGGGTCAAAAGACTTTGCTTCCTCAGCTCATGAGGGAGAACAGTTCTCTCAGGTAAGATGTCTGCCGATGACTGAGCAAACAGGAAGAGAAGAGGCTGAAGAGAAGCCCCTCCCCATAGGCTGAACAAGGAAAGACCGAGGAACTAAATGGTCTGGCCAGTAGATGGCAGCAGAGACAAGCGAAAAAACATAAATACATTTCTTTAACTAGAAACATGCATGGAACAGCACAGGCATCTTGGAGCATCTAAAACTGATGTTAGAGCAGCTTGGGGCCTCTCGATGTGATGTTAGGGCATCTTGGAGCCTCTGGAACTGAATTTAGGGCATCTTGGGGCCTCTGAAACTGATGTTAGGGCAGCTTCAAACCTCTGGAACTGATGTTAGAGCACCTTGGAACATCTAAAAGTGATGATAGGGCAGGTTGGAGCATCTGGAACTGATGTTAGGGCATCTTGGGGCCTTTGGAACTGAAGTTAGGGCAGCTTAGAGCATCTGGATCTTTGTTAGGGCAGCTTGGGGCCTCTGGAAATGATGTTAGGGTGTCTTGGAGTCACTGGAACTGATGTTAGGGCAGATTGGGGCCTCTGGAACTGATTTTAGGGCAACCTGGAACCTCTGGAACTGATGTTAGGGCATGGTGGAGCATCTGGATCTGTGTTAGGGCTGCTTGGGGCCTCTGGAAATGATATTAGGGCATCTTGGAGTCACTGGAACTGATGTTAGGGCATCTTGGAGCATCTAAAACTGATGTTAGAGCAGCTTGGGGCCTCTGGATGTGATGTTACGGCATCTTGGAGCCTCTGGAACTGAATTTAGGGCATCTTGGGGCCTCTGAAACTGATGTTAGGGCAGCTTCGAACCTCTGGATCTGATGTTTGGGCAACTTGGAGCCTCTGGAACTGATGTTAGGGCATCTTGGAGCATCTGGATCTGTGTTAGGGCAGCTTGGGGCCTCTGGAAATCATGTTAGGGCATCTTGGAGTCACTGGAACTGATGTTAGGGCAGATTGGGGCCTATAGAAATGATGTTAGTGCAGCTTGGGGCCTCTGGGGCTGATTTTAGGGCCTCTGAAACTGATGCTAGGGCAGCTTGGAACCTCTGGAACTGATGTTAGGGCATCTTGGAGCATCTGGAACTGATGTTAGGGCTTCTTGGAGTCTCTGGAACTGTGTGAGGGCAGCTTGAGGCCTCTGGAACTGATGTTAGGACAGCTTAGAGCCTCTGGATCTGATGTTAGGGCAGATTGAAGCCTCTGGACCTGATGTTAGGGCATCTTGGAGCATCTGGAACTGATGTTAGGGCTTCTTGGAGCCTCTGGACTGTGTTAGGGCAGCTTGAACCCTCTGGAACTGATGTTAGGGCAGATTGGCGCCTCTGGAACTGATGTTAGGACATCTTGAGGCCTCTGGAACTGATGTTAGGGCAGCAGGGGACATCCATCCTGAATGCAGCAGCTAGGATCATATTCTTCACCAATCGTTATACCGATGCCTCTACCTTGTGCCAGTCCTTACACTGGCTACCCATCCACTCTAGAATTCAGTATAAACTTATTATCCTCACCCACAAAGCCCTCCATGGCTCAGCACCACTCTACATCTCCTCCCTTGTCTCAGTCTACCACCCTACTCATGCCCTCCATTCTGCTAATGACCTGAGGTTAACATCCTCATTAATCAGAACCTCCCACTCCCATCTCCAAGACTTTTCATGAGCCGCGCCAATTCTTTGGAATGCACTACCCAGGCTAGTACGATTAATCCCCAAATCCCACAGTTTGTTCAAACTCATTTGTTCAGACTGGCCTATTGCCTCAATGCATTAACATAAATATCCCTGTGTGGCTCATTTCTAAATTTTTTGCCATAACCAGGTTCCTCGCATCATGTCCTCACATGCTTTTTGCATTTAATAGCCCTCTGTGTCTGTACTGTTACATATTTAGACTGTTAACTGGTTCATGCAGCAACAGGAACACCCAATTCTTACACTAGGGAAGGTCCAAACCATAAAAACAATAAAAGCAACTGTTACCACCCACCTTTCGTGTCTCCCCTTTTCCCTCATAGATTGTAAGCTTGCGAGCAGGGCCCTCATTCCTCTTGGTATCTGTTATGATCTATGTGATTATTGTTATGCTGTAATGTCTATTGTCTGTACAAGTCTCCTCTATAATGAAAAGTGCTGTGGAATATGTTGGCACTATAGAAATAAAATTATTATTATTATTATCTGACACTGATGTTAGGGCAGATTGGAGCCTCTGGAACTGATGTTAGGACAGCTTAGAGCCTCTGGAACTGATGTTAGGACAGCTTAGAGCCTCTGGAACTGATGGTAGGGCAACTTGGAGCATCTGTCACTGATGTTAGGGCAATGAGTGTCGTCTTGCACTGATGTTAGGACAGCTTGGGGCCTCTGGTAATGTTAGGGCAGCGGTTGAAGCTTCTGGGACCTACATTAAGGTAACAGTTAACTACATGGTGAAGGTGAAGATGTTGGGGGCCCTTTGAATGCCCCCTGCAATACGCTCACTCATAGTGATTATTTATAAGGTCGGGTGGTCCCAGGACCTCCATATTACATGTGCTGAGGATGGATGATGCTGCGGGGTGGGAGATGTATGCAGGTGTTATCAGCCTCCCCCCTGTATATCCTCCTGTTACTTTTCTCTAGACTAATGCGCCCACACTTGTCAGTGCATTGGAAGCTATTACAGAGAGTGCCGTGCACCCAGGGGGCTCATAATGGAGGGGATGTGAATATTTGTGACCCTGTGAAATGTCAGGAAGCTTCACCTTCTAGTCCACGCCACAATGTGGAGTGATACAGTATTTCATCTCTCTATAGGAAATATATCTCTGTATATAAGAAAAACTGTTCGATCCTGGAGGTGATAAATGACAGAAGTTCAGTCCATGTATGCTGCAATCTCAACTGCACCGAGCTGCGCACAATCAGCTCTGCTCCACTGACTGACATAGGAGCCGCTGGTTATAAAGCCGCACGGTGTATCCCTGTGTAATTCGCAGGTGCTGCAGCGTTTGTGTCCTCAGACTGCATGACTATGCCAAAGGAAATAAGCAGGTGCTGGGATGCAGTAACACAAATGCTGCAGAGCAGGGATTAACTATATTTAATTATTCAACAGCAATAAACTTCTCGCAGGGAGATAACAGGGAAAAGGGTCCAAAACTAAACTGAATAACGGTTGTTTAACTAAACAGTCTTTTAATATCAGTTTCACTTATCGTGACTCCGCATCACGTCACTCTCTGAAGGTCTCGTGGGTAGTAAAATGCTGGCAGCGGTCGATGCAGGGTCTTCAGGTGTCCCTGCCCCACACACCGACCTGCTTCTGGCTGCCGCGGATGGTCTCTGCCAGCTGAGCCCCTAGTCCATGTATCTGCGGAGCGATAGGATAGAGCTCTCTGCAAGATTCAGCTCAGCACGTGTCTCTCTGAGCAGCAGCCGTCACCTGAAAGGCTGCGCTGCAATGCTCTGCCTGGCATGTGCTTCCCTGGATGTCAGCCGACACCCAGACGTCTGTACTGCGATGCTCTGTCCGTCACACGTTCCCCTGCTCATCATGTCAGTGATGTCATCACCGGGGGCGGGGCTCAGAACCTCTCACATGTATACAGGCTGGTTGTCAGCAGTGATAGATGAGGGGCGAGGCTGGAGTATAGGGGGTGTGGTTTCATCATTATATCAGTGATGTCATCACCAGGGGCGGGGCTGACAACCTCTCACATGTATACAGGCTGGTTGTCAGCAGTGATAGATTAGGGGCGAGGCTGGAGAATAAGGGGTGTGGTCTCATCATTATATCAGTGATGTCATCACCGGGGGCGGGGCTGACAACCTCTCACATGTATACAGGCTGGTTGTCAGCAGTGATAGATGAGGGGCAAGGCTGGAGTGTAAGGGGTGCGGTCTCATCATTATATCAGTGATGTCATCACCGGGGGCGGGGCTCACAACCTCTCTGATGTATACAGGTTGGTTGTCAGCAGTGATAGATGAGGGGCGGGGCTGGAGTATAGGGGGTGTGGTTTCATCATTATATCAGTGATGTCATCACCGGGGGCGGGGCTGACAACCTCTCAGATGTATACAGGCTGGTTGTCAGCAGTGATAGATGAGGGGCGAGGCTGGAGTATAAGGGGTGTGGTCTCATCATTACATCAGTGATGTCTTCACTGGGGGCAGGGCTGACAACCTCTCACATGTATACAGGCTGGTTGTCAGCAGTGATAGATGAGGGGCGAGGCTGGAGTCCAGCCGCTTCACCGATGCCTCCATCTTGTGCCAGTCATTACACTGGCTACCTATTCGCTACAGGGTCCAGTATAAACTCATCTCTCTCACCCACAAAGCTCTCCACTGTTCTGCACCGCCTTATATCTCCTCTCTCATCTCTGTCTATCGCCCTACACGTGCCCTCCGTTCTACAAATGACCTAAGACTAACATCCCCCGTAATCCGAACCTCGCACCTCCGCCTCCAAGACTTCTCTCGTGCTGCTCCAGCTCTCTGGAATGCACTTCCCCAGGCGATCAGACTGATACCTAGCCCTGACCTATTCAAGCGCGCTTTGAAAACCCATCTCTTCAAACAAGCCTACCACATCAACTACCCAGCAAGCTAACTTTGCCCTGTTCCCTCCTTCCAAATATTATTCTGAATCTGCACCCTACTATTCATCTGTCTCCACACCCTTCATGCACAGGATAACTGCACTTGATACTTGTCTATTGCACACACACGGGCTGATGACCGGATCATGCAGCTTTATATGAAAATCCCTATTATAATTGCCAGACCTGAATTAACAAGCATTTTTCACCTACTGTGTCCCCCCATTTCCTTGTAGAGTGTAAGCTTGCGAGCAGGGACCTCACTCCTAATGTCACTGTTTGAATTGTCTTAACTTGTATTGAATTTATTGTCTGTACATGTCCCCGCTTAATTGTAAAGTGCTGCGGAATATGTTGGCGCTATATAAATAAAAAATTATTATTATTATTGTTAAGGGGTGTGGTCTCATCATTACATCAGTGATGTCTTCACCGGGGGCGGGGCTGACAACCTCTCACATGTATACAGGCTGGTTGTCAGCAGTGATAGATGAGGGGCAGTGCTGGCGTATAGGGGGTGTGGTTTCATCAATATATCAGTGATGTCATCACCGGAGGCGGGGCTGACAACCTCTCACATGTATACAGGCTGGTTGTCAGTAGTGATAGATGAACTCATTCTTTAGTAGAAGGTTTGTGCTCCTTGAGGCACAAGGTGACTTCTGTCCCATCCATCATTCATAAACTTAATGGCGCCCTTAGGTTCGTCTCCTCATCGCAGACACTCTCCGGTCTCTGATTGGACGTCATGATTGTCACTGTTGACATTGGCAATGGATGTTCTAGGACGACCTCTAATCAAGGTTTGGTCCTCGTGTCGCTGGATGTCATTACTTCACAATTTGGCTCTTGTCTTGTGAATTATTCCCAGAATTCTCAGCTGTGGAGCGAGGGGCTTACAGCGGGCAGTGACCTTGAGTCACTCGGCACTGCTCTTGGGTGGCATGAGTGGCCGAGGTCTCCGCACACCTCTGGATACTGGTGAATTCTACAGGAATGTGTGTTACATTTATACTGTATTCAGATAGATACAATGTATCACATCCACTCAGGGTAGCAATGTTCTCCACATTTGGTGGCTCGTTAACCCCTTCTGTGCATCTTGTCTTTGACTCTAATGCATAGAGTGACATCAGAAAGATCGCACAGGTGCAGAACTATTGAGGCTAGCATATTAACCCCTTATGTATGTCATCGAAAAAATATTACTGAAAATCAATTTGCCATAAATCACAATACTGCAAAGTTTCCAATTACCCAAAATGGTGTCTTATTATAGTTGATGATCATTTTATGTATTTCACCAAAACTAGATTTCAAGCAGGCACAGGTTATGTAAAGTAGAGATTTCCGGATGTATCCTTCCGTATTTCCTGTCTTGCTTGTCCAGTACGTATGGTGCCGTTGGCAATCTTTGGAGAAAACAAAGCAGGAATTCATGATACTTTGTTGGGAGATGTTTATGCTACAGGTGTATCTGTGTGACCACCCGGTGGTTGTTTTATGAATTGCAGCCTTTCAAAGGTATTGCAATCATATGATAATAATATATTGAATTTCTGTTGTGAAAAGTTGGGAGTTCTTAAGAAAATCTGAGGAAAGGACAAATCTGTATCATGATACATGACAAGACGATGTGGCGGCACATTTCCATTAGATGCAATGATACAGCGTTATTGGGTTTTCTAGAACTCTAGAAATTTTATATCACAAGCTCCCATGTAGGCGACGGGAGTCCTGTCCATAGTGTGGACAAGTGACCCAGGTAAGTCATCGGTTTATATGTCATTGGCGCCGGCGTGTGACATTCTGTCCTCCGTCTCCTATAATTAGAAGTTTTGTAAAATAATCAAATCTTGTGAAGAAGTTTAAGGGAATTTTACTGATCTTCACTCCACCTTCAATGTTTATAACTGCTCTGACATTAATTGACTGGTGAAATAATAAAGCTGGGACACGTGTGAATATAAATGCTTAAAATATCCTTATTGTGCCATTAAGTCTCGGCGCTCAAAAGAAAGTGAACCCGCTGATTTATCTTCCAGGCTCCTCAGCGTTAACTGAATGCAGGTGAGTTAAATCTTCCATAAAAATAAGTATATTCTTGACAATTCTTCTCCGTACATGAAGAACATTCAGAAGTAGGTCAGCAGTGGAGGAGCGGCACATTCAGGGGGCACGAAATCTCAGGCACCCAGCCATGACTCAGAGAAGGAAAACGTCCTTCACAGCAGCTCCGTGATGGCTCTCCTCTGCCCTATAAATGGGTGGTCACACAGTGGACGCTGATTGCGGCTTGGGGAGAAGATCCACTCATAGATTAGTCCAATTAATGTAGTTTATGTTGTTTTTTTATCACCCTCAGAGTTAAAGGTGATGGGTCTATTTAAAGAGCCTCAAAGGAGAAAAACTTTACTTACTACATAGTCTGATGGATCTATGTCCAAAGACCTATTCAAAATCCTCCTTCCTCCACCTGACACCTCCATGGTCCACCTGTCTTTTCCATGGTCCTTCCTCCACCTGCATCCTCCATGGTCTCTCCTCCACCTGGTTCCTCCATGGTCTCTCCTCCATCTGACTCCTCTATGGTCTCTCCTCCACCCGCCTCCTTCATAGTACCTCCTCCACCTGACTCCTCCATGGTTTTTCCTCCACCTGACTCCTCTATGGTCTCTCCTCCACCAGCCTCTTCCATGGTCTCTCTTCCACCTACCTCCTCCATGGTCCCTTCTCCAAATGCCTTCATGCTTCCTCCTAAACCTGCCTGCTGCAGAGTCTGTCCTCCTCATGCTTCCTTCATGGTCCCTCCTCCACCTGCCTCCTCCATGGACTCTCCTCTATTTTCCTTCTTCATGGTATCTCCTCTAGTTGCCTCCTCCATTGTCCCTCCTCCACCTGCCTCTTCCATGGTCTCCCTTCCACCTGCCTCTTCCATGGTCTCTCTTCCACCTGCCTCCTCCATGGTACTGTCATGCACAGTGTAGGACAGACTAAGTGCAACACAGAGAGAGAAAGGGAAGGTGAACTAAACACTAGCGAAGGGGGAATTGGAGACCCCTAGACAGATCTAATGTCACCCTGTCTGTCCTACCATCTCTATATAGGTTCCACACCTATCACCAAGCAGGATACCTAATCCCTTTGTGAACCTGGTGATAAGCCCTGCTCCGGGAAGGACTGGATGAGCGCTAGTCAATCCCTCTAACACTAAAGACAGTAAGGATATTTGAAACCAGAGGGACAATTAACTTGAGTAGACTCAGAAAGAAATGTTGACGCCCTCCAAACTCCAAGAGGATGCTAACGGACTGCTACAGCTCCAAGCTTCAACAGAGAAATGCAAACAGCAAATAACACCTGTAACTTCCAACAGGAAGTTGGGAGTTATAAACACCCAGATCTAGCTAACACCATTAAGGCCAAAGAAGGTGGTCACTAGTCTGCAAGGCCAACTGCTGAGACCTTCTGTAACCAGATGCAGTGCGACTGTCTGCAGCCTCTGACATCCGTGACAGTAACCACCTTCTACGAGTGGCCTCTTGACCTTCAGGACCAGGCTTCTCCGGATAAAAGGTGTGAAATGAACGAACCAGCCTGGGAGCATTTACCTCTGATGCCGAGACCCACATTCTTTCCTCTGGACCGTAACCCTTCCAGTGCACAAAGTATTGTAGGGAATGACGTTGAAGAGAAGAATCTACAAATCTGAAATACTTGAAATCTGAAATTCCAGATTTCTATCAACCATTATTGGGGGTGGTGGCGGGGGTGAGGGCTCAAGAGGTTCCACATATTTCTTCAGTAACAACCTGTGGAAGACATTGTGGATTTTAAGAACCAGAGGTAGCTCAAGACGAAATGCTATAGGATTAACGACGGCGGTTATTTTATAGGGACCAATGAATCTAGGTCCCAACTTTCAGGAAGGAACCCTTAACCTGATATTGCTGGTCGGTAACCATACAAAGTCATTGACATTCCTGTCCGGACCTGGCACACGTTTTCTGTCATCCATACATTTGTAACTGTCTCCCATAATCTTCAGATTACTCAGAACTCCCCCTCCGCTGCACTGAGAGCGACGAAGCAAAACGTTCCTCTTCAGGAACTCCCGAAGCCCCTTCCCCGCTAAAAGTACCAAACTGTGGATGGTACCCGGATGCACCAAAGAACGGTGACCTGCCGGTAAACTGACGGTGATTGTTGAAGGCAAACTGCCAGCGGTAAGTAGAATGCCCAATCCTCCTGATTCTCGGATGCAAAACATCTGAGGTAGGTCTCCAAATTCTGGTTGACACGCTTGGTCTGTCCACTCAACTGGAGATGGAAGGCAAAGGAAAAGGACAGCTTCACCCCCAATCAAGAACAGAAAGCCCTCCAGAACTTGGAAACAAACTGAATCCCCTGATATGATGATATGAAACCCCCCCAATCTGACACCACATTGGAGGGAACACCGTGAAGCCTCACAATCTCATTTATAAATGCCTGAGCAAAAGTCTTTGCATTTGTAAGTGCCAGTAATTTGACAAAATGGATCATTTTACTGAACCTATCCACAACCACCAAAACCACAGTCTTGCCTGCAGATACCGGTTGGTCAGTAATAAAATCCATGGACAAGTGCGTTCACGGTCTGCTGGGATTAGGCAGCGGAAGAAGAGTACCAGGGCCTCCAACACCTCACCCTCCAGCTCAGGGTATAAGGCCCAGATGACTACCCCCTTCTGCAAAATTGGGGCAAGGTTCCCTTGGTCACCACCACCAGGGACTCTCAGGACAAAGGATCAGCCTTGACATTTTTGATTGCTGGATGGAAAGTGACCACAAAATTGAACCTAGTAAAAAAACAGGGACCATCTAGCTTGCCTATGGTTGAGATGTTTAGCCGATTGGAGACATGACAAGTTCTTATGGTCAGTGATAACAGTAATAGGATGGACAGTCCCTCCAACCATTCTTCAAATGCCAACTTGATTGCCAAAAGCTCCCTAGTACCCACGTCATAATTTCTCTCTGACGAAGATAATTTTTTTTTAAAAGAAGTCACATGGACGCCATTTACCGGGGGACGGACCCTGAGACAACACAGCCCCAATCCCCAGCTCTGATGCATCAACCTCCAAAACAAGGGCTGGGAAACATCGGGTTGACTGAGTATAGGTGTAGGGAAGGTGACCTGACGGACGGACGGACTAGTCAGAGTGAAGAAGGAAAGGTTTGCACAGTGTAGGTAGGTGTCAGTTACGACAGTGGGGAAACAGCTAGGAAAGTGTAGTGGACGTGCAGTACTTTGGGTGGACATTAGATGGCAGGGAGGAGTGTGAGCAAAGGACTTGACAGCAGCTTAGGGCTTTAGAAACCGTTGGTCATGGGGGGCGTGGTTGGAGTGACAGTTTCAAGGAACCGGGTGAGCTATAAATACTGAGGGAGGGTTCCAGAAGGTTCCAGTCCCCAGGGGGAGCTCAGGTGACAGGATGACTGCGCCAGTCTGTGCGCTCTGAGGAGAATCCGACCAGGGGGACAGAGGAGAGAGAACGTCAGGGGGGTGGTCCTGACAGGAAGGTACCGCAGAAGAGACGAGGCACTGGGTGCAAGAGACTGTATTTAACACGACGATTGACCAATGGAAGTGCTGTTGGTTTACGGGCCTAGGGCGGCCACAGTGACGGACCTGTCAGGAGCGTCGACGAGTGAAGGAGGGACGGTACGTACAGATACGTCCCTGGTGAGAAGTACAGTGTGAAACGGCTCTGAAAACGAAGGGCCGACAAGTGAAGAGAAGTGTGGTGTGTTGCGGAGGCCGTTAGTCGGACGGCAAGTAAAGAAATAAACTTGGACCTGTTGTACCCAGTACCTGCTTCCATCTTGTCTCTGTTTTGTCTCTGCGCGGTATAATAGAGGGACCACCCCCCAGCTCGCCCGACCCACCGACCCTACATTTGGCGTAGTCAGCAGGATCGCCGCCGCTAATACAGCATCTTCTGTGGCAGGCCTGCCTCAAGTCATGGAAAAGGGTTTGGACTATGTTGCAAGGAGTGAATACACCTGTGGATTACAATTGGCTTACCTGTGGATTACAAATTGGAAGCGCTGTGGCGAATCTGTGTGGCCAGCAGAGGATCCGGGGCGGTACCAGGTACTGTGCAGTATGGCGGTGTTGCTTCAGCGCAGAGGAGAGGTCTGGGTGTTTGCAGTCGTGTTGAATGGACTGGGACCCCCTCCAACGTACCCCAAAAAGAAGCAGTATGTGCCTGGAGATCGACGCTTCCATATATTGGACCCTGACAGGTGGGTGGAGAGGCCTGCCGACACCCCACCTCACAGAGGGAGTGGCACAGAAGAAAAACTTGGCTGCGGCTGACGCCATTCGAGTGCTGCCCAACCGACGGTATGAGATGCTGCGGGTGTCGGGGCATTGGCTGCCTAGAGTGGCAATGGCGGCAGGAGATGGAACTGCACCAGAAGTCATCTGTAGGACCACGGGCAGGCAGCGGGATGCTGAGCCGGGGAGCGGAGCCTGAGCGGAGTCAGCGAGAGCGGCCGCCACCAATACCGGCAGAGGACTTCTCCGCGGAGCCCCCGAGTCTGGAGGAAAGGCCCACAGGACAGTGGAGCGAGGAACGGAGGCTGCGGGGGAAGCCGGGTGATGGTGTGACGGAGGCCGCAGCGCCGGGGAAGGTGAGTGTACCCCCGGCACCACCAGTGCCTCCGCCAGCGGCCCTCATCATTCCGCCGCAGCACGCTGCCCCCTGCGCACTGGAAGGCCTTGGTACATCAGGCCCGGTGGTGTATGCAGAGTTGAGCGAGGCCCCAGCTCAAGTCCCTGAGGTACCCCGCCTGGAGCCGCCAGTGTGGAAGTCATCCAAAGAAGACGCTGTTGCGTTCCCCCTGCTGATAGCAGCTGCGTCGTTGGAACTGGCCGTTACTCCGGCTCTGTTGGAAGTAGTGGATGCGGCCTGTCCTGAGGCCGCGGTTATGCCGCTGCTGGAGTCGACTGCAGCCGACTTAGTGGGCCCTGTGATTCCAGCCTCCGAGGACCCGGTTGTCCCCATTTGCCACCTGGCCCCAGCGGCTGTTGAGCCGCAAAAATCATCGGCCGCCTCTGATCCACGCCCTTCCTCGGTTAAGTCCCGCCCACCGGACTCCAGGGCTCATGCCGGACCCTCTGTTTGGGTCGCAGGAGTTATAGAGAAGAAGGCCAGGGGGCAGGAAGTCTGGAACCTGCTCCATGAGAGGGGAGAGGCTGGCATGGCGGCTGCACGACCCCCGGGACGGCTCGTTTATACTAACTTGCAGAAAGGGACACTTCTTGCATCCTGGGAGCTCCACGGTTGTGGGGTCCCATACTACTGACCACCGAAAGGAGGATTGAACTGTCAGGAGTTCGTTGCACCGTTGTGCAGGTCAAAAGGACAGTTCGCGGTCAGATTTAAAAAAAAAGAAATGTTTATCTGTGATTTTTATATGTTCCTCTTACAGGATAGTTTGTGTTTACTTGTTAGACTGACAGAGCGGGGATACTTAGAAGAGAGGGAGTGTCCATGTCCAAGGAAGGGGGGAGAAAGAAGACATGCAATGTTATGTTGTTAATATGTTGGTTTTAAAATGAGCAAAAGAAAACGAAAAAAAAATATAAAAAATGGGTACTTGTACTATTATAAAGTTGTTTAATGCATAATATGCCAAAGTAAAATGCAACAGGTCCGGGTAAGGGAAGGTCTGCGTGACCAAAGGAAAGTGTAAGATCCAGTAGGGATCTAAGAGTTGAGGAGGTCTGGGAGACCGGGACGCCGACCATGACATGTTATTGAAAGAAAGGAAAGTGAGTTGGAAGATGTGAGGAAGACAGCCGTCCTAGGTCAGGTCCCCAACACCACGGACATCCCTGCAGGAGGAAGGCGGGCACTGGTAATGATCTGGAAGGTAAGAGACCTCGATCATGGCGTGCCGAATAGTGGAAGGTGACAGTAGGGGAGAGTAGGGGAAGGTACACGCCATAGAGAGAATATGGGTGTACCTAGCCCAATTTGAAAGACGTTGTCATGTGGCGTGCGCGCTGGTGAGTAGCAGTAGGCTGCTCAGAGCATAGTGCTCCCAGTATGGTTCGGCCCCCCGCAGATAGTGGGTTTGGCTCAACAGCTGGTCCGACAACAGAATGTAGGTGTAGCTTCAGAACGACAAAGGCAGGGATGACGATTGTCGAGGACGACAATGGACAAAGGAAGGGAGAGTGTAGGGAAGGTGACCTGATGGATGGACTAGTCAGAGTGAAGAAGGAAAGGTTTGCACAGTGTAGGTAGGTGTCAGTTATGACAGTGGGGAAACAGCTAGGAAAGTGTAGTGGACGTGCAGTACCTTGGGTGGACATTAGATGGCAGGGAGGAGTGTGAGCAAAGGACTTGACAGCAGCTTAGGGCTTTAGAAACCGTTGGTCATGGGGGGCGTGGTTGGAGTGACAGTTTCAAGGAACCGGGTGAGCTATAAATTCTGAGGGAGGGTTCCAGAAGATTCCAGTCCCCAGGGGGAGCTCAGGTGACAGGAGGACTGCGCCAGTCTGTGCGCTCTGAGGAGAATCCGACCAGGGGGACTGAGGAGAGAGAACGTCAGGGGGGTGGTCCTGACAGGAAGGTACCGCAGAAGAGACGTGGCAGTGGGTGCAAGAGACTGTATTTAACACGACGATTGACCAGTGGAAGCGCTGTTGGTTTACGGGCCTAGGGCGGCCACAGTGACGGACCAGTCAGGAACGTCAAACAGTGAAGGAGGGACGGTACGTACAGATACGTCCCTGGTGAGAAGTACAGTGTGAAACGGCTCTGAAAACGAAGGGCCGACAAGTGAAGAGAAGTGTGGTGTGTTGCGGAGGCCGTTAGTCGGACGGCAAGTAAAGAAATAAACTTGGACCTATTGTACCCAGTACCTGCCTCCATCTTGTCTCTGTTTTGTCTCTGCGTGGTATAATAGAGGGACCACCCCCCAGCTCGCCCGACCCACCGACCCTACATAGGGGCCATGACAAAACAGTTCTTTAGGGATGAAAAAGCTCACAGGGCAGCATCAGACCATTTTGAAAAATCAGACTCCTTCCTTGTCATGTCAGTAAGGGGTTTCACAATTACTGAATAGTTCCTGATGAATTTACAGTAAAAATTAGCAAAGCTCAGGTGAAATGTTGTAGGGCTTTCAGGTTCTCGGGATGGTCCCAAGGACAGCACGGATCTTCTCCGGATCCATCCAAAAACCCGAAGATGACAACAGGTATCCCAAAAACTGCACCTCATGAACGGCGAAAACACATATTTCCAGTTTGGCAGACAATTTGTTATCTCTGTTTAACATGTGTCTCAAAATCTGGCGAGTAAACCAAAATATCGTCCAGATAGATCATCACAAACCTGCCCACCAAATGATGGAAAATATCATTAATGAAATGCTGAAATACCGCAGGTGCATTGGTCACACCAAAGGCATGACCAGACTCTCGAAATCACCCTCAGGGGTGTTAAACGCCCGACCAGGATACTCATCATCATTCTTTCGGTCTCCATTTCCACTGTCTACAAACACATAAACCGCCTGGTTTTGCTCTCCAGCATCACCTCTGCTGACAGGACAAATTGGGAACTGCAGGTTGATGAAAAATGCACCCCTTCCTCATTTAAATCCAGACTACCAATTGTTAAATGAGTCTCCCTTTGTTTGGGCATCAAAGGACAGGCCCCAATAAAATGTCCTTTTTTTCCACAAAAAACACACACCCTTTTTCTTATAAACTCCTGTGAAATGTTCGATGCGATGCAGAGGCACCCCCTAACTGCATGGGCCCCTTCACCTCCCCAGCACAGGTGTCACAACCACATGGGTCGCTCCAGTGGATTACAACAAACATCAACAACGGAATGGAAAAAGGTGGGAGGAAGGCCCTAACAGAAGGGAATGAGGGATGGGGCACCGCCCAGCACAGTCTGTGCCTATCCCTGAGCTCCCGTAACGCCCTATGTGGGTCCTTCTCCCCAATGCTATCCCTGAGCTCCCGTAACGCCCTATACGGGTCCTTCTCCCCAATGCTATCCCTGAGCTCCCGTAACGCCCTATGCGGGTCCTTCTCCCCAATGCTATCCCTGAGCTCCCGTAACGCCCTATGCGGGTCCTTCTCCCCAATGCTATCCCTGAGCTCCCGTAACGACCTATGCGGGTCCTTCTCCCCAATGCCATCACTAACCTGGTCCCTAGCTATCACCAGACTATACCCTGGCTAGTGCACTTCCGAGCAAGGACGCTAGCGTCACCACTGCAGATGGTGTAAGCATAGGGGATACTGATAAGCAGGAGACAGACAGGGAAAATATATAAGTAACTTAGCTCCAGGCTCCGCTGCCAAGTTCCACACCGCAGAGGACATGGAAACAGGACCATGAACTCCAGAAGTAGCAGATTCAGCGCTGACACCAGGGAGCTGCACACTCCATGGTTAGTTAACATACTGTAGAAAACTCTATTACCAACAGTCAGCTGATGTGTCATGTGACTATTTAAATAATGGTGGGAATGGTCACCACCCACATCAGCTGACCAGCAACACAGAAGCTGCAGCTGCCAGCAAGGGAGACTGACATTAACCCCTGCTGGCCTGAAAGGAACAAAGCTATATTTAAATTATAGTGGCACCAGAGCTGTCACAAATCCAAAAATGGATCGTGACAACAGGCTTACCGCTAGACTGCTCCCCTTGCAATGGGGAGATACCCCGAAAAAGAGGCTGCAGAGAAGGTGGTCTTACCCACCTATCCCGGAGGCATCTATCCACATGAATAGCGAAAGACTTAGCGGCTTCCAAGGACTCTGGGGTTTCATACACTGTCAAAGCATCCTTCAACCTTTCAGTGAGACCCTGAAGACATTGGCTTCTGAAAGCCGGGTCAATCCATTTTGTATCAGTTGACCACCTGCGGAACTCAGAGCTATAAGTCTCCACTGAACGATTCCCTTGGTGAAAGCGACGCAGCCTGGACTCAGCCAAGGAAACATGGTCAGGGTCGTCATAGATGAGGGCAAGAGACCTGAAATACTCCTCCACCGACTGGAGACACATAGAATCCGATGGTAGAGAAAATGCCCAGGACTGAGGTTCCCCCTCATTGCTCCTCATCGCTAGAGGAGTAAGGATTCAGTTTAAAGTACAATTTGCATGCTTCTGTAAACACAAAAAAACTTGTCACTACCCCAAGAAAACCTGTCCGGGAGGGAAATTTTGGGTTCAAGCTGGACCCACCTACCTGCAGAGTCCCCCACAATAGGAGACTGCAGCAGCTGCTGTTGCTGCTAAACCTCACCTCCAGTGACAACCTCTGCAGCTACTCTGCCAGCACAGAAACAGGATCCATGAACCCCGCAGAGAAAAAAAACCCACACAAAAAAACCCACGTGTCAAAAATTTTATTTTTTTTTTCTTTTGCAAACATGAACGGCAGGTGTTAATGTCACGCACGGTGTAGGACAGACTAAGTGCAACACAAAGGGATAAGGGGAAGGGGGGCCCAACACTAGGGGAGCGGAGAGTGGAGACCACTAAACAGATCTAACATCACCCTATCTGTCCTACCATCCCTATATAGGTTCTGCACCTATCTCTGAGCAGGATACTTAGTACCTTTGTGACCCTGTCAACAGGACAGGATGGGCACAAGTCAATCCCACTAAAACTAAAGACAGTAAGGATAGATGAAACACCGACACCCTCCCAACTCCAAGAGGACATTAGTCGACTGCTACAGCTCCAAGCTTCAACAGAGAAGTGCAAATAAGTGGAAAGTTGAGAGTTATAAGCACCCAGATCCAGGTGACACCATTAAGGCAGGGGGAGGTGGTCACTAGTCTGCAAGGCCAACCGATGAGACCTTCTGCAACCAGATGCAGTGCGACTGTCTGCAGCCTCCTACACCTCCCTCCTCCATGGTCTCTCCTCCATCTGCCTCCTCCATGATTTATCCTCTTTTTTCCTCCTCCATGGTCTCTTCTCTACCCACCTCCTCCAAGGTCCTTCCTCCACCTGCCTCTCTCCTCCACTTTTCCTCCTACATGGTCTCTCCTCTACCTGCCTCCTTCATGGTCTCTCCTCCACCTGCCTCCTCCATGGTCTCTCCTCCACCTGCCTCCTCCATGGCCCCTCCACCTGCCTCCCCCATGGTTGACCCTCTTTTTTCCTCCTCCATGGTCTCTTCTATACCTGCCTCTTCCATGGTCCTTCCTCCACCTGCCTCCTCCATGGTCTCTCTTCCACCTGCCTCCTCCATGGTTCCTCCTCCACCTGCCTCCTCCATGGTCTCTCTTTCACCTGCCTCCTCCATGGTCTCTCCTCCACATGCCTCATTCATGGTTCCTTCTCCACTTTCCTCCTCCATGGTCTCTCCTCCACTTTTCCTCCTACATGGTCTCTTCTCTACCTGCCTCCTCGATGGTTTCTCCTTCACCTGCCTCCTTCATGGTCTCTCCTCCACCTGCCTCTTCCATGGTCTCTCTTCCACCTGCCTCCTCCATGGTTCCTCCTCCATCTGCCTCCTCCATGGTCTCTCCTCCACCTGCCTCTTTCATGGTTCCTTCTCCACCCGCCTCCTCCATGGTCTCTAGTCTGTTTGCCTCCTCTATGGTCCCTCCTAAACCTGCCTCCTCCATGTTCACTCTTCTACCTTTGTCCACCATGATCCCTCCTCTATTTGTCTCCTTTATTGTCGCTCCTCCTCCTGCTTCCTCCATGGTCTCCTCCATCTGTCTCCTCCTGGTTTGGCGGCAGTTGACGCTTTGGCAGCATTTCATTGCATCATATGTTAACCTTGTAACTTCCCATCTTGTAACATGAAGCAGTCAGAGTTTTGCATCTTAGTCTTTGTGTAAAAACCAGAAGACGATATAAGTGTCTCCCCCATAATTAGCCCCTCTGTCTGAAATATTATTTAATGCTGCTCTCCCTTGTTTCCTACGAGAACAAGAGACCTTAAATAATTTCTTACATGAAGTCGAATGTTTCATTCAGGAGGATTTGCATTTGTCTTGTCCGGGACTGCACAGCATGAATATTGATGTGTCGTAGTGGCAGCCGGACACCGGGGGATGTCACATCAAGGTTCAGTCAATTAATAATGGGGTCACAGCTGCGGTGCGGAAGGGGGTAATGATTAGCAGATTGTCTGTTCATCACATTATCTGTCACATTAGTTATGGTACGTTGTCAGAAACTACAGCGGCTGTCACACTTTATGAATTATTTCAATCTTTCATTATAGAGATTCAATTCCACAATTTCTACGTCTCGTAGAAACCTCATCAGCCTGAAAATCCGCATCACTGGGGGCCACACAGAGACATAGAGCGTAGACATCTCCCAGCAGAGTATCAGAAGTCATGTTCACATCTGGCGAGTCTGTGATGACCCCGATCAGGTGCATCCGCTGGGACACCGCACATTTTTGTGTAATCAGAGCTCGTTACATTGTTTCCTTGTTGCTACATTGTAACGAAACGAACCGCTGCTTTGCTGCATCTAAGTCACTCCATCAGACACATTGAACCTTTAAGATGTTTCCTCGCATCCCTAAAGGAAATGTTTCTCATGGCTGTAGAAGACGTATGACGAGAGGCACGATAATCCTGGGAATCCTAACACATAAGAAAGAGGTTTCTACATCGTATCTGCTCCTGGGAAAGCTGGGTGACAACCAAATCCTCTAATGCAATAGTGTATAAGTGTTATAATGAGCCCTGCCTGGAAAACTGCCTGCAACCGCAACCAGTACATTGTCGGTGGTCAGCTTGGTTGTCATATTGACTTAAGGCCTCCACAGACATTAGACTAATGATTATTAAATGTAGCAGAGCTGAGATAATCACCCAACACTATTATCTGACAACACAGAAAGAAAATCTACCAGTATAAAGATAAACATTTGGATACAAGTGTGTATTTCCCTCTATGATATCATTACACTGGCCCTAATGGGGTCACCGCTGTTTCCCTCTATCGTTACACTGGCCCTAATGGGGTCACCGCTGTTTCCCACTATCGTAACACTGGCCCTAATGGGGTCACCGCTGTTTCCCTCTATCGTAACACTGGCCCTAGTGGGGTCACCGCTGTTTCCCACTATCATTACACTGGCCCTAATGGGGTCACCGCTGTTTCCCACTATCATTACACTGGCCCTAATGGGGTCACCGCTGTTTCCCTCTATCGTTACACTGGCCCTAATGGGGTCACTGCTGTTTCCCACTATCGTAACACTGGCCCTAATGGGGTCACCGCTGTTTCCCACTATCGTTACACTGGCCCTAATGGGGTCACTGCTGTTTCCCACTATCGTAACACTGGCCCTAGTGGGGTCACCGCTGTTTCCCACTATCATTACACTGGCCCTAATGGGGTCACCTCTGTTTCCCACTATCATTACACTGGCCCTAATGGGGTCACTGCTGTTTCCCACTATCGTAACACTGGCCCTAATGGGGTCACCGCTGTTTCCCACTATCGTTACACTGGCCCTAGTGGGGTCACCGCTGTTTCCCACTATCGTTACACTGGCCCTAGTGGGGTCACCGCTGTTTCCCTCTATCGTTACACTGGCCCTAATGGGGTCACCGCTGTTTCCCACTATCGCAACACTGGCCCTAATGGGGTCACCGCTGTTTCCCACTATCGTAACACTGGCCCTAATGGGATCACCGCTATTTCCCTCTATCTTTACACTGGCCCTAATGGGGTCACCGCTGTTTCCCTCTATCGTTACACTGGCCCTAATGGGGTCACCGCTGTTTCCCACTATCGTTACACTGGCCCTAGTGGGGTCACCGCTGTTTCCCTCTATCGTTACACTGGCCCTAATGGGGTCACTGCTGTTTCCCACTATCGTAACACTGGCCCTAATGGGGTCACCGCTGTTTCCCTCTATCGTAACACTGGCCCTAATGGGGTCACCGCTGTTTCCCACTATCGTTACACTGGCCCTAGTGGGGTCACCGCTGTTTCCCTCTATCGTTACACTGGCCCTAATGGGGTCACTGCTGTTTCCCACTATCGTAACACTGGCCCTAGTGGGGTCACCGCTGTTTCCCTCTATCGTAACACTGGCCCTAATGGGGTCACCGCTGTTTCCCACTATCGTAACACTGGCCCTAATGGGGTCACCGCTATTTCCCTCTATCTTTACACTGGCCCTAATGGGGTCACCGCTGTTTCCCACTATTGTTACACTGGCCCTAATGGGGTCACCGCTGTTTCCCGCTATCGTTGCACTGGCCCTAATGGGGTCACCGCTATTTCTTGCTATCGTTACACTGGCCCTAATGGGGTCACCGCTATTTCTCGCTATCATTACACTGGCCCTAATGGGGTCACCGCTGTTTCCCTCTATCTTTACACTGGCCCTAATGGGGTCACCGCTGTTTCCCACTATCGTTACACTGGCCCTAATGGGGTCACCGCTGTTTCCCACTATCGTTACACTGGCCCTAATGGGGTCACCGCTGTTTCCCACTATCGTTACACTGGCCCTAATGGGGTCACCACTGTTTCCCTCTAACGTTACACTGGCCCTAATGGGGTCACCGCTGTTTCCCTCTATCGTTACACTGGCCCTAATGGGGTCACCGCTGTTTCCCTCTATCTTTACACTGGCCCTAATGGCGTCACCGCTGTTTCCCTCTATCGTTACACTGGCCCTAATGGCGTCACCGCTGTTTCCCTCTATCGTTACACTGGCCCTAATGGGGTCACCGCTGTTTCCCACTATCGTTACACTGGCCCTAATGGGGTCACCGCTGTTTCCCTCTAACGTTACACTGGCCCTAATGGGGTCACCGCTGTTTCCCTCTATCTTTACACTGGCCCTAATGGGGTCACCGCTGTTTCCCACTATCGTTACACTGGCCCTAATGGCGTCACCGCTGTTTCCCTCTATCGTTACACTGGCCCTAATGGGGTCACCGCTGTTTCCCACTATCGTAACACTGGCCCTAATGGGGTCACTGCTGTTTCCCTCTATCGTAACACTGGCCCTAGTGGGGTCACCGCTGTTTCCCACTATCATTACACTGGCCCTAATGGGGTCACCGCTGTTTCCCACTATCATTACACTGGCCCTAATGGGGTCACTGCTGTTTCCCACTATCGTAACACTGGCCCTAGTGGGGTCACCGCTGTTTCCCACTATCGTTACACTGGCCCTAATGGGGTCACCGCTGTTTCCCACTATCGTTACACCAGCCCTAATGTGGCCACAAGTCCTGGATATGTGAGTCGAGTGGTGCACGGTGCGCTCGTTACTCTGGGCGCCTCCGTTCCCTGGATTTTGTCCCTGGCCCACATTCCGCGCCATACATCTATGCTGGAAGTAACCACCAGATTCACATAGAAGAATGTATTGAACCCGTCATGACCCTGCAATTTTCCGTTTTTGCCCTTTCATTTTTTCCTCCCGTTTTTCCAAGAGCCATAACTTTTTTATTTTTCTGGGAATCCATGCAAAGAGAAGAGGTCGCACTCATCGAGATGAATGTTTCACTGATTTATTGACATATCATAAACATGTCAAGTTGGGGGAGTGACATGAAGAGTGCAAGAAAGGCTGACAATGGCCGTTTCGCGCTGCTCGAGCGCTTCAACGGGTCAAAACATTATTTTTCTTCCAATATGGCCATGTGAGGGCTTGTTTTTTGCAAGACACCATTTACTCTACCATATCGTGTACTGGAAAACTGGGAAAAAAATTCCAAGTGCGGTGAAATTGCAAAAAAATTGCAATTCCACAGTTGTTTTTTTAGTTTTTTATTCAGCATGTTCACTGTATGGTAAAAATCACCTGGTATTATGAATCTGCCGGTCAGTACGAGCGCGCAGATATCAAACATGTAAAGATTTGATTTTATTTAAATGGTGAAAAAAAATCTGAAATTTGTAAGAAAAAAAATTGCTTATTTCGCTATTTTCCAAGACTCGTATCGTTTCCATTTTTCAGGATCTGCAGCTGGGTTAAGGCTTATTTTTTGCGTCCTGAGCTGACATTTTTATTTACACCATTTTGCGGCAGATATGATGTTTTGCCTCTTATTGCATTTTAATTCAATTTTACAGAGACAAAAAAAAACCGTTTCTGGTGTCTTGATATTTTCTCTCATTATGTCATTTACCAATCGACTTAAGTTATTTTATATTTTGATAGATTGGACGCTTCTGAATGCAGTGATACACATATTTTTTTTTTATTTTCAATGGGGCAAAATGGGGGTGATTTTTAAAAACTTTCTTTCACAATTTTTACTGACTTCAATTGTCCTCTTGAAACAAGTTTACTGTTATGTGGTGTAATGTGATACATAATATATAATGGTATGCGATGTCATATGCAATGTACGTTAGTAATATTAGGGATAGTTAAAGTTAATGGTTGGGACTAGCCCAGAGTGGGAATTGCTGAGTTTCAGAGAAAGTGACATTTTCCTGTCAGAGAGTCAGATTGGGCCTGAGGTACAGAGTTAGAGGACCAAAACGTCCAGGGTGAGCAGTGCGGCATTCTGGGGTGACCCTAAGTGAGAGGAGACTGAAGAGAAGGGATAGCGATATCCGTAGCAGAAGTGACTAAGAGACAGAGTGATCTTCTGGAAACAAGTCCTAGGAGAGGATGCTGAGCCACAAGACCGTAATCTTATAACTAGAGTTGAGCAAATTTTTCAAAATTCGTGGTCCAATTATGATCGGCGGCGAATATTATTTTTGCATTATTTGCTGGTCACAGCCGAACGTCATTGGAGTCAATGGGAATAAAAATGAACGAATATGTTCAGAATCCATCATCAAGCATAAATTCGGTACTGTGGTGTAATGACCACTGTGTCCGCTAGGGGGCACTGTGTGGATGTCCCAAGAGAGGATGAGTGGCAGAATATGGAAGGACCGTTATGTATCTCAAGGTGGGTGGCCTTGAGATGGAGACTGATGCGTGTGTTGAGCAGCAGTGATACTGCGAGGTGCTGTGTCAATGTGTCAGGGAGAAGTCTCCAGATAACTAGGGAGACGGGTGGACCTAGTTACCTACAAATCCACCCAGGGGGTGTGTTTAGAACACTATAGTAAAAGACTGTGAGTGTGTGAAAGATCTGTGATGAGGTCATAGCCATGTGATCCGGTGGGCATGGCTACGGACCATATATGGTGGCCAGGGTAGGTCACATGGGGTGAATGTAGGGACCTGGTTGGTCCAGTGTGGAAGGTCCCGCTAGGAGATGTGTCTCCTGGCACACAGCATGAGAAGTGGCTGTGTGGAATGGTTGCCAGCGTCTGAGTTCCCAGAGGAGGGAAAGGAACATCTGCAGTGAGCTGTAGCAGCCATGAGGTAAACCCTGACGGGGTGAGAAATCTGTGAGGCTGAAGAGCCCGAGTACTGGACATTGAGACCCTGTGTGACCACAGGCTTAACAGAGGGAAGCTCTGTAATGGACGCTATGCTGGTGATATGAACTGTATGTTATTGGTCACGGTTTATGCTGCATAATAAACCGTAGGGACTGATATGGTTTTATGGAAAACCAGTGCCGGATGTGATTATTGGGCTGCCAAGCGAGAATCTCCTACCCGAATAACAGCGCTACCTCACAGTACGAATAGGGTAACAATATGGCACAAATACGGCAAATTCAGATTTGGCGACCGATTCTGAATATACGCTGGAAGGTATGAGGCCTAAAACAAGACTGAGTATGTGGGACATGCAATGTGTCCTGGGCGGGAGGTCCAGAACGTCAGCTTTATCGGCCATACTGGCAGCTTAGAGGGAAAAGAGGATGCCGAGCTGCCGAACAAGTAAAGGACACTTGTTAATCAGGACTAGTGTAAAGCTGGGTTGTGGCGAAGCAGTGAGACCAGGGAACATCGAGGCCACGAGAGAAGACGAAGGAAGGAAACTGTGTGGAAAATGCTCCGTGTTGTAAAGGAAACGTCCATATAACTTTGGGCGCGCTTATCTTATATATAACCCTCATCAAGTTCCCGTTCAGTAAAGAGTCTATTTCTGACCGGTGTCTCCCTCATTGAACTGTGCAACATCTGGTCCTGGCCAACCTGCAACATTGGTTACATGCAGCCTGCACAGGCGTAGCGCTCTCACCGCAGAAGTCCACATACCCAGCCAGGACCTCCACCTTCATAAAATGTACCGGGGCACAGGAGACGAGCACCTCGCCCACGGCTACCGCTCCCCACCATGCTGAAATAGCAGCGAACCATGTCCACATAGCAGCAAACTGTGCACACATAGCAACGCACCGTGCACACCTAGTGTAAGAAGGGGCCAGGATGGTAGTCGTGGCCAAGAACACCAGGGCCTTGGTGTGCTGCCTCCTCCCAAAGAAAAAATGGCAGCTTCTACCGGCGTACCTGTTTGAGGTTCTTGTTCACCATCAGAGATTCCACAGTGGTGTTGCACAGCTCCTGTACTCTTAGTTTCGGTGTATAGGGTGGACAGAACGGACACAGATACTGGTTCAGATGCCAAACAAACGATTTTACTTTTCTCTTCAACGGTCCCGGGCACATCAGTAACATTACAGTCCACAGAGCATTCCTTGTTATAATAATTGTAATAAAGTTCTTTCTTTTGTGTGCATGGGTGTATGTGTATATATATATGTGTAGACTTTTCCAATTGGGGTTAGTGAGAGGCTCCTGTAAGTTGGAGGTTTACATGCAATTGGAGTTATAATAACTCCTGTAAGTTTCGAAGCTCCATAGATTTGGGGTTTGTTTGTTCTTTTAAGATATTCCTCTGAATAACAATAATCTTTATTTATTTTATTTTTTGAATGGGTACGAAGCCAGTGTGAGAAGGCTACTGTGGAATAAAAAACTCCGTGTGCACGTTAAATTGATCTAGATGGGAGAATCGAGGGAGATTCTCGTTAGATTAACCCCTTAATGACAGCCAATATATCTTTTTTCTGACCTGAGATATAAGAGAATATCATCCCCACACAGGTGACGATCCAGCAGCTGTCGGCTGTCTACTATAGCTGACAACTTGCTGTATCCTGCTATACCACTTTGCATTAATTCCTGTAAATCACCTGAAGGGTTAATAAACTATCTGACAGAAGTTTTCAATATGTCAGGGGGTGCTGTTTTTAAAAAGGGCTACTAAGGGGTTAAGGAATCCGGTATAAGATGAATTTTTGCCGGTATTGTTTTGTCTTCTGTACCTTGTTGAATGTTGTTTTCTGTTAAGTGTGCTGTTTTGTCTGTCTTTTAAAACTACATAGAACAAAAACGCCATAAATATATGTTTTATGTTACACATGAGACTCCTTGAATGTTATCTTGAGTGAATGTATGAGGATTGAAATAAAATCCTGAGTGTGTAAGGGAGTCCAGTAGGTGTGGTCAACAGTCATTTGTGGACTGGAGACAAATCATAGGTTATTATAGTGGTATAAATCACCTAGGTACACGTCACCTGATCCCCATAGAAAATATTCTATGTTGTTTTGTTATATGTTTTTCTTTTAATAACACAGAGTGACTGAACCCTCCTCGTTTAAAAAGTGGACACAAAGTCAGATTTGTGGCAGTCAAATGGGACCTTATCGTGATCACTGAGGAGTTAGTAGAGTCCGCGCCGGTGGTGCTCTGAATACCTGATTTTAAGAATGGGAACGTCTTTGTATATAAAGAGGCGGTGTCATTAGACTTTATCTCAGCACTTCAGGAATAGGAGTACGAGGGAACTTTACTCTCTTGTCTTATGTCTCTGTGTACGTGTGTCTGTCCAGTCTCTAACTGTGGAAGCTGTTGTAAATTGTGTGTTTGTACTGTTACACTGGTCAGAATTCCCTGTGAGCATATTTATCTCGTTCAGATCAGTGACCACATTTATCATCGTGACCCCATTCCTTGGGGACCGTTCACGTTTGTTACACTGTGTTGTCATACTAGGCCCTTACAGGCCTTCATTGGACGGAGATGGCAAGATATAGAGATACAAGCTGGTAAATATCTAGGACATAGTGTAATCAGTGAGGATTATTTAGATCCTGGATATTAGGAGCAGTAATTGAATTGTTGCTGTTGGTTTTTTATCTTCTTGTTGACATATTAATTTCACTGATATTTGTCAAACGTCTTAAAAGTGGGTAGAAATCCATTGTGCTCCAGGGTTTATATTGTGTATAGTCCTCATCTTGTTTGTCTTTTTGTGTTTAAGAATTTTATGTAACATCATTATGGGACTTTATCCCATAGATAAATATATTTTAAGAACTTGTCCTCATTGTAATGCAGAATTGCTATTGACCATTTCATCTGATGGCTGGAAAGTTATTAATATTGTACCAAGAAGGTATCCCTGGAATGAGACTGGGTATGGTCCTTTCTCATCAGGTACCCAGAGATAAGTCTTCAGATCAGATGTGCAATGTGTCCTTATTGGGAACTTATAGGCCTAACTCTTATATATTATAACAAATAGAGAGTGAAAATTGTATATCGCTGACATTGTCTTTTTAGTCTTGACAAACAAGGAGTAGGCACCACCCAGAGCAAACAGACCTGAGGGTGGGAGATAAGCTGTTAACATGAGGATTGTTGTGGAATGTGTTTGTGGTTTGGAGATAAGAAGGGGCCACTAGGAGACCCTGAATGTGTCCTTTGACAGATGGGTCGTATTGGATGATAAACTTAGTTTAAAATTTGGTACAAGAAATGTGTAATGAGAGGAAATATTTAATTTGGCTAAAGTAGAAATACATTTATAAAAAACACTGTATTTCCAGAAGTAACTCTCCTTGTGGGAAGCCATGAGGTCACTTTTCTTGTTGATTCAGGAGCCACTAGAACCTTAGTACATCCAGAAGAGATACCTACTATTGGACTGTCTGCTGCCTGCATAGTGGTAAAAGGAGCAAGTGGTAAGACACAGAGAGCCATTGTCCACGCCTGTGGAGACACCGGTCCCTCGGCACAGGTAAAAGTGCAATTACACAAATTATATTATCAGCTGTGTGGGAGGGATATGATGCAGCCCTGAGCCTGGGAATACTTCCTACTGCTGCCGGACTATAGGTGAAATCCATGGCTGAGACAATGGTGCTTCAGGGGTATGAAGAATCTAGATATTATTACAGTCTAGATCTAATAACTGCAGGACCATCCTTTATTACTGAGTCCTTCATCAATTAAGCAATAGATAAAGGTATACAAATAAAGATGTTCACACACCTGAAGAACTACACTGCTCCATGTACTACAGGTATTTCAGGGGTCCTGATGTAAAATATGGGAATTTTCATGCTCTAGATTGTTCCTTGCACACCATATATTGGGATTATAAAGGGAACTGTGCCGTCAGTTGTAAACTGTCAGAACAAATTAAATTGTTGTTTTTGCTTTTTAGAGGCACCGTGCCACATGTCTCCCTCTCCAGATGTAAAGTAGATCATGGAAATTCCTTGGTGATTTTGTTGGAGTGTAAGGAAAGTAACGATGGGAGGATTTGGGTGATGACTCATTTTACAATGCCAGACTGCAGGCATGTTCACAAGTACTAAAGTGCAACACCATTTCTAAACCCAGTGTCCACCTGCAGGGAGGCAGGGGAACGAGTGAGAAATGCTGATCCTTTCCCAGAATTAGAGGAAGAATTGACCACATACCCAGAATCTTTGTGGTCCTCATGACCTGCAGACGTGGGATTGATAAAAGAGGTGATTATACCCTGCCCAGCTCACCTTGTAACACATCCTTGTTTCCAGTAGGGAGGGCGCCCCCATCTGTAAACAAGGCGGTAATAACAAGAGCCCCCACAGTGCCGGACCCCCATACTCTGCTGAATGACTGGAGGCCGGAACATAAGGTCTTTACAGTGATGTCAGTAATGTCTTCTTCAGCATCCTGGTACATCCAGAGAGCCAGGTTTGGTTTGTATTCACATATAAGGGGAGCAGGTATACATTCACCAGAATCCCACAAGGGTACTGTGAATCACCTACTATTGTTTTCCAGGTAAAATCGGCTAACCTAGCTCAATGTGAGTCACCAGAAGGAGCCAGATACTCTTATATGTGGATGACATGCTATTGGCATTAAAAGAAAAAAAAGAAAAAAAAAAATATTGGTAACAAAAGGGGTTATTTTTAAAGATGCCCTATATGTATAAACTGCCCAGTGACCTCCTAAGATATGTCACAGTATTGAGCCATGGCATAAGCTATGTCTCAACAGGAGGGATGGTAGAGGTCATATCTTACGTATTTATGATGTATGGCTTTACTAACTATTAAAAATTTTTTGTTTAATCTGCATTACTGGTGCAAAAATAATTCCTAAGGGAATCTGAGACCAGAGAGAGGACAATGTCCTCACCCTGAATACTTATTCCAACACATTTGTATGGATTTTATTGAACAAGTTTGAGGGAAAAAGCCTTGTTATTATGGATGCTTTCAGCAGGTGGATTGAAGCTGTCCACCCTGATGCATTAATGGTTCCGAAGGCCCTTCTAAAGGAAGTCATACCCAGATTTGGGGTTCCAGAAAACATATAGTAAACTAAGTAATGTTATTATTACCTAAAACATTGTCAATTGAGTTGGGAAACCACTGTGCCTGTCATCCTCAGTCAGCCGGACTGGTGGAGAGACAGTGGGAGCTTGAAAAATAGGTTGACAAAGACCATGCAGGAAACAGGAAAGATTGGTTGTACTGTCTCCTATTGGTTGTACTAAATATGTATGTCACACGGACATCTGTAGTGCTGACAGGCTTTGAAATCATATACGGGAGATCTTTTCTGTTACCTCAGCTAAAGCTCTTTAGAAGGATAGATGAGGAAGGTGATTGTACATTAGCAGAATATATGGCTAAGATATTAACTCACAAAGAAGTTTCTACTCGTAGTTTTGTTCCAGGAAACCCACTAACAAAACCTGAGATCATGAAACCTGCAGACTGTGTCCTTGTGAAGGTGATAAAGAAGAGACACCAGCACCATCCTAAGTGGGAAGGTCCTTACCAAGTCCTGTAGACTTCTCCTACTGCGGTCAAGATTCCTGGGTCCATTTCTCATACTGTAAACTTGTCAGACAGGTAGGGACAGAGTAGGATCTGACTTGCTTGTCAAAGTCCAGCTACAAAGGGAGGTTTTCCACAAGGGAAAGCTTGTCTCAAACTGGTGAAGTCTCCCATTCATCCCCCTACCCGGACAAGACGGTCAGATCTAGGATGTGTACATCAGGGTTAGTCACAGGTATATTCTTCGTGACCATAGTGATGGGAGATTGGACAGTAATAGACCCAGCTGGAGAGGAAAGTCCAGGGCGGTGGAATGGTTTCAGATTTAAGACTTTGAATCTTACTTTTGAAATCTGGCAGGAGGCCACCATATTAGTGGATTTCTGTCTGTTGTATAAATGATACAGAGACAGGGAACAAGCTGTGAAACTAGCAGAGTCTGATAAGTATGTTTGTGTTATGAGCTCTAATAGCAGAGGGGATGAATGTGTGTGACTGGAGTAAAGCAGCATGGACAATTGTATCCCGAGACTATAGGTATACGCCTTATGGCTACATAGATTTAAAACCTGATTCTCCATTGGGAAAAAGGAGATCCCCTTACACAAATAAGAATAATTGTAATCAGCTACTGAGAACTTTTATAAAACCCTAAGATGAGGGATCAAAGGTTATAGGAGCTGATATGTCAGGAACAGACCCAATAGGACATCTCTACATAGAAGTTCAGAATAATATCATACATAGACCCAAGGAAGGTATGCCAGAGAGAACCATAACAGAGTCCATAGGGCTCATAGTTAGATTGTCTAACCTAACTTATGAAGATAAACTAGCTCTAGAGAGAGAGGCTGTGAGGAGAAGAATGAATGGTTAGAATGGCTTAAATACATTGCAAAAAGCTTAAAAAATTAAGTTATATAGTAAAACTTATGTCTGTTCAGAAAATGAATGGAAAATGTAAAATGTTATCATTTTTATATCCTCCACTTGAGAAACCGGATATCCCACCACAGGTGGTTGCTAATCCTGGTAACTATACTTGTTTTAGTCTTCCAGGGCATGGGTACCGTATCCCCGGATAACATGTATGGATAGCGTACACATTCAAAATATATGTCTATACATCAGGAGGCAGGCTCAGACGGTGTTAGGCCCAGTATGGATTGCACGTGATTGCACAAAGGTTAGAAAGGGTACCGTTTCCCCGGATAACATGTATGGATAGCGTACACATTCAAAATATATGTCTATAGATCAGGAGGCAGGCTCAGACGGTGTCAGGCACAGTATGGATTTGACGGCCCAGACTACACAGCGGAAAAGCAGGGAGAGGTAAAGATTGCAAATGCTGGGGCCCTGCCCAAGCAAGGGGGGCCCACTCGTGGGCGTCGGTACTTGCACTGGGCCCCTCATAGTACGGCGGTGTGTCTGACGGCGGGTGTGCACCACCACCGTCAGAGACACTTGATTGCACTATGAAGGACCCTGTGCCAGTGCCGGCGCCCAAGAGTCGGCCTACCCACCTGTCCAGGGCAACGGCACTCGCACGGTGTCGTACGCTAGGTGGTGAGCCCGGCCATGGGGGGGAGGCAACACAGTTAGGGAGTTTTAGAAAGTGGCATATGTTGATGTTGGACATTCAGCTGATGCAAAAGGTGAAATAGGTCAAGTCCCAGGAAGAGGTGGACCAAAGCAAGCCATTTTTCTGTCACCCTATGTGTCATCAGGGGAAGGTGGGACAAAATCCTTGGAAACCCATGCATGGTTCATTTTAATGAAGGTTAGATCATCCACATTTTGGGTTGACAGACGGGTCCTTTTTTCTGTCAGGATTGATCCAGCTGCACTGAAGACTCTTTCCGATAGCACACTTACAGCTGGGCAAGCGAGCTCCTGTAAGGCATATTGGGCCAATTCAGGCCAGGTGTCCAGTTTAGCGGCCCAATAGTCAAAGGGGAATGACCTGTGTGGGAGAACATCGATATGGGAGGAAAAGTAGTTTGTAACCATAGTTGACAACTGCTGTCTCCTGTCACTTTCCATCGATGGAGTATTACCAGTTGTGTGAGCGGTACTTGAAAAATCAGTCCACAACATTGTCATGAAACCCCTGTCTCCAACTCCACTTCTGCTGTGTGCACCACGAACACCTCTGCCAAGCTGCCCCCGGCCCGTACGGCTCGTGTGAGAACCATCACCGCTGCTGTGTGCTGGGAATGCCTCAAGCAACCGATTTACCAGGGTTGCTTGTTTATTAGCCAATATTAGGTCAAGGTTCTCCTGTGGCATGATGTTTTGTAATTTGCCTTTATAGCGTGGATCCAGGATGCTGGCCAACCAGTAGTCGTCATCGTTCATCATTTTGGCAATGCGGGGGTCCCTTTTTAGGATCTGCAAGGCATAATCTGACATGTGGGCCAATGTTCCCGGTGTCAATGATGCACTGCGAGTGCTGGTTGGAGGAGCACTTTCTGGCAAATCCACATCCCTCCAGTCACGCACAAACCCTGTACCAGACCTTGCCACGCCAACATTTTCACTTGCCCCACGAGATGCATCCTCCTCCCCTAAGTAATCATCCCCATCATCCTCCTCCTCCTCTTCTTCCTCCACCTCGTCCAGGAGAGGTCCCTGAGCAGACAATGGCTGAATGTCATCAAGGATTCCCTCCTCCTCTTCCTCCTCATCAACATTGGCTGCAGAAGCCTGCTCCTTAAGGTGCGTCAAAGTTTGCATGAGCAGACGCATAAGTGGGATGCTCATGCTTAGGATGGCGTCATCTGCACTTACCAGCCGTGTGCATTCCTCAAAACACTGAAGGACTTTACCGAGGTCTTTCAGCTTCGACCACTGCACACCGGTCAACTCCATGTCTGCTCTCAAAGTGCCTGGCCGTGTATCCTCCCACAAATGCATTATGGCCTGCCTCTGCTCGCACAGCCGCTCCACCATGTGCAGGGTGGAGTTCCACCTTGTTGCAATGTCGATAATGAGGCGGTGGTTGGGAAGGTGGAGCAATCGCTGCAGCTTCTGCATACGAACGGAGTGTACAGGCGACCAGCGGATGTGTGCGCACAGTCTTCGCACCTTCTGGAGCAGGGCTGTTAACTCCGGATAATTTTTGAGGAAGCACTGCACCACCAGGTTCAAGGTGTGAGCCAAGCAAGGTATATGACTGAGTTTTGAAAGGGCTATGGCTGCCACAAAATTACGCCCGTTATCACTAACTACCTTGCCTGCCTCAAGATGTACACTGCCCAGCCATGACTCAGTTTGTCGCTGAAAGTACTCGGCCAGCACCTCGGCGGTATGTCTGTCGCCCAAACACATCATCTGCAACACAGCCTGCTGACGCTTTCCACTAGCTGCTCGATAGGGGGACACATCGTGTGCAACAGTGGCAGCTGCAGATGGAGTGCTCGTACGACTGCGCTCTGTGGACGAGCTTTCGCTTCTGGAGGAGGAGGAGGAGGAGGAGGGTCGAACGCCTACAGCCAACTGTTTCCTATACCGTGGGCTAGGCAGCACTGTCCCACCACCGCTGTCCCCTGTGGACCCTGCATCCACCACATTAACCCAGTGCGCAGTGATGGACACGTAACGGCCCTGGCCATGCCGACTGGACCATGCATCAGTTGTGAGGTGCACCTTTCCGCTCACTGACTGCTTGAGTGCATGGACAATGCGGTCTTTCACATGATGGTGGAGGGCTGGGATGGCTTTGCGAGAGAAGAAGTGGCGACTGGGTAGGTCATAGCGTGGTACTGCATAGGCCATGAGTTCGCGGAAAGCTGCTCTTTCCACCAACCGAAAGGGCATCATCTCAAACGAGATTAGTTTGGCAATGTGGGCGTTCAAACCCAGTGTACGCGGATGAGAGACTGAGTACTTTCTTGACCTACTCATAGTGTCTGGGAGGGTGAGCTGGACTTGAGAGCTGCATATGGTGGAAGTAGCGGTGGACAGGGCGGACTGAGAGAGGGTTGATGATGGTGATGGAGTTGGTGTTCTTTCTGATGGCCTAGAATCAGTCTTTCGTTGATATAACAGTGGGATTCCCTGACTGCTGTGGCCTTGCAACGACACCTCAACATTTGCTGCTGTGCTAACCGGTGGGCTTACAGTGGGGGAAACAATGTAGCGTTGCTGACTACCTTCGTTGTGATCAGTTGCACATGTGGCACTTGAGGTTTGGTGTTGTGTCCACGCTTGCAAGTGCATGCTGGTTAAATGTCTAAGCATGCAACTGGTATTCAAATTTTTCAGATTTTTCCCTCGGCTAAAGGTCTTTGCGCACTTCTTACAGATAACCTTGGCCTGATCATGAAGATTTTGTTCAAAAAAGTGCCACACTGCACTCTTCCTACTTTGGCAGACATTTTGCGGCCTAGCACACTGTGATCTTTTGACCCTCTGGACAAGCTGTCCAGCAACTCTTTTGATTTTTGGAACCTGTCTTTGGAGTGCTCCAGGCCTGCCAGATAACAGCTGTTGCGATGTCGATGTCTGCTGTGGATGCTCCTCATCTGAGCTATTGGAAGCAGCACCCTCTTCCCCCAATGGATGCCAATCTGGGTCAACAACTGGGTCATCCATCACCTCCTCTTCTATGTCATGTGCACCTTCCTCTGTGTCACCGTGTATGGTGGTATAGTGTGCGGGAAGGGGCACCTGAGTCTCATCAGGGTCAGAATCTGGCTCTGTACACTGCGAGGACAATGCAGAGCTCTGAGTGAATGTACCAGCAGAATCATCCATCAGCGGCTGTGCATCAGTGCACTCTATGTCAGATTCATCTTGGCCTGGGTAATTCACCATTTCACTTGATAATCCAGGCATGGTATGTGAAAACAGCTCCATGGAGTAATCAGTAGTATGGCCTGCGTCATCCTTCAATCTTGGTTGGGGTGAAGGACACAAGGAAAGGTGTGGTTCATGAACATGAGCCTCCAATGACGACTCAGTGCTTTTACTTTTTACAACTGAAGAAGAGGAGGCGATAGAGCTGGAGGCTGAGTCAGCAATGTAAGACAAAACTTTTTACTGATGCTCTGGCTTTAAAAGCGGTTTGCCAACTCCTAGAAAACTAAGCGTTCGAGGCCTTATGTAGCCAGACGATGACGCAGGCTCAACACCTCCTGCATTCGGTCCTATTTTGCTCTTGCCACTACCATCAGATCCACCACCAACACCATCATTACCAGCTGCCAACACCCGCCCAATTCCACGGCCTCTTCCACCAGCCTTCCTCATTTTTGGTAGAAATGTTGACAAAATCCAACAAACTATATAGTAATGTAAAAAAAGGTACAAGGTGTCTATAGGACAGGGGAGATTTTGAATTTCTGCAGACACTTGTGGACACTGGACACTTTTGGATTGTGTGAGGCCCACTGAATATCTGAGCGCTCTGTCACAGGCTCGATGGCACAGCTGTGACCAAAGTGACTAGAGGATAAGGGAGATTTTGAATTTCTGCACACACTTGTGGACACTGGACACTTTTGGATTGTGTGAGGCCCACTGAATATCTGAGCGCTCTGTCACAGGCTCGATGGCACAGCTGTGACAAAAGTGACTAGAGGGTAAGGGAGATTTTGAATTTCAGCAGACACTTGTGGTCACTGGACACTTTTGGATTGTGTGAGGCCCAATGAATATCTGAGCGCTATGTGACAGGCTCGATGGCACAGCTGTGACAAAAGTGACGAGAGGATAAGGGAGATTTTGAATTTCTGCAGACACTAGTGGACACTGGACACTTATGGATTGTGTGAGGCCCACTGAATTTCACAGCGCTATGTCACAGGCAGAAATTGGCTAGTGTATCACAAACTACAAGGTGTATGTAGAATTGGGCAGAATAGGAATCTCCCTAGAGTGCAGGTCTGTAAGAACGGAACATGTCCTCGTTTTATTCTCACAGAGTGACACACTGATAGCTTCACTGTGGCTGTGATAACAGCCGTTACACGGTACTGTGTGAGGAGCGTACACCGCTGTATATTGTGAAAAAATGCACGCTCAGTACCTCAGCAGGACAAAAAAAAAAAATTGGGATTGCTTTTAAAAAAGCAGTTTGCGGAGCAGTGGGTAAACAGCAATGCAGGTATGTCAGGAAGCCTTGGAAGGCAGCCCAACAACCAACACCACTGATACACCACTATATAGCCTCCCCTTGCACTGCACACACAGTGACTGGTGTGTTGTACAGGCAAAATCGCTAGCAGCAGAAGCAGTTTTTGGTGTCTTCTTCCCTGCCTAACGCTCTCCCTACAAAATCAGCAGCAGCAGCAGCTCTCCCTATTCTGAGATCAGCATGAGTAGAATCATAGAATCGTAGAGTTGGAAGGGACCTCCTGGGCCATCTGGTAACATGGCGGTCGGCGTGCACGCCCTTTTATACCCCCTGTGACGCCCCCCAAAGCAAGCCAATCACTTGCATGCCCTTCTGAAAGATGGTGGTGACCCGTGCCTATGTTATCACGTTGCCCACAGTGTCCGTGGATCCTGATTGGCTGAAAAAGAGCGCAAAACAAACTTTTGAAACGCGACTTTGGCGCGTAAGTCGCCGACCTCGTGGCCGACCTCATCCTAGGGTCGGGTTTCGTTTCATGAAACCCGACTTTGCCAAAAGTCGGCGACTTTTGAAATTTTTCGACCCGTTTCGCTCAACTCTAGTACAGATAAATGATTTTGTTACAAGATGAGGGAATGTTATAATAATTGTAATAAAGTTCTTTCTTTTGTGTGCATGGGTGTATGTGTATATATATATATATGTGTATATATATACCCATGCGTGTATGTATGTATGAGTGTGTGTATATGTATATATATATATGTATGTATATCTGTATCTATGCACATGACTGCATATATGCCATTTATTTTTGCTTAAGACTTTGAAACTCTTTTCAGCTGATGTAATACATGGGTGTTACTTTTGGGTGTTACTTTTTGTGAACGTTAGCTGCTTTCCTTGTCTTACGTGACTTCTCTGGTAACTGTAGATAAGGATTTCTAACAAGCTCAGCATATTGTATGTACTCTTTTCTGCAAAAGTAGTGTTTTCAACGCCTTTTGGTTTTGCTATTTAAACTCTTAAGAATATGTATTGAGTTAGACAGAGGACGGCCCACACCTGGTGTGGCTGTCATTCTCTCTCCATGCCGGCATGTCCAATAAAGAAGCATCTTACTTATTCAGGTCTGGACGATTTCTAATTGGAAGACTGAAACTCCCTTGACATTCCTCCTGCACTTTCCCTTTCCTGCTTTCTTTGTCCTCACGCACATTATGGGGTAGTAGCGCCCTAGACGCTACTGCAGCATCACTTCTGTAGGACCTCAAGACATAGGGGATCTCATTCATCTGTTTCGCCCCGGACTTACAAGCCCTATTTAAGAACTGCCACATAGTGAATATTCTGCACCCTGCACGACTCTTGGACAGCGTGATTCTCTCCTTGCCTTACTGCTGTGAAACACTAACTCCCGTGGTGCTTAGGTCTCATGCAGCACCCATCTGACTGTGCCCATGCACTCTTCTTCCAACAGAACGTTTTGTAGCTGCTATATTGTCCTGGGCCTAGAGCCCTTGTGACATTTCGGTCGTCCTCGCCCTTCTAACCTGTTTCTGTCTCCTACACTTACTTAACCCATAGCAGCTCCTCCTACAATTAACCCTATATGAACTTCCTATCAACTATTACTAACAAGGCCCACTAGTATATCCCCATCTAGTGGCCCACTACAGAACTACACTTACCCATATCTAGGAACTCTATACTAATAGTGCCCTTGGGTCGCCCTCCCAGGGCTGTGGGGTACTCGGTACCGGGCCGGTATCAGCGGGACGTGTCACAGTGGTGGTGACCCGGACTGTGGCCCTGGGCGCCCAAGTAATAGGAAGATGTGAATGGTGGAATGTAGTTAGATGAATAGTTCGTGACGCCACCTGTGGTGCTTGCCAAGGGAGGTGCTAAGCCGACACTGCAGACAGATCCTCCGGGACAGATGGTGTGGTGCAGCAATGATGTTATAGCCCTCCACAGGCAGGGCTGTTGTCCCAGGGCAGTGTAGATGTGGAGACACTTTGATGGTGTAGTGTTTAGCGCAGAGGATGCAGCAGTGCTAGGCGGACGGACGCAGGATGGAATGGAGGACACCAGGGCATGTAGTTCCAAAGCTTTACTCACAGTCTGTAGTGCCCGCTTCCGTGCCGTGTCCTCCGGGTCAGGGACTCAGTCATCTCCCAGGCAAGATGGAATGATCCCTTCCACACTCCGCCAACTTATGTGCTTTTTCTGAACGCATCCTCTATAGCACCTTTAAGTGTGAAGATCTCCTAGTGCTGAGTTACACTGGAGTTCCTCCTGACAGATGTTCCCAAGAACTCTACTTGTACGGCAGACAGCTGTAGCCTGCTTCGGGGACTCTCTACTCCTAAGTCCCGGCTCTCTATCCGTGTTGCTGTTGTGCCCTCAAGTCTTAGATGGGAGTAGTGCATTTACAGCCCACTACTCCACCGGTGTCTGCTGCAGAACCATTAGTTTCCATACAACCTCGGGGACTGGGTTCCCTTTTACTCCTACGTTCCGTACTTGTCTTTCTCTCCTATGGAAGCTCAGGCTTCAGTTCAATGTCTTTCTCCTTCTCTCCTTTCCCATGCCAGCTGGCTCAGGTCACTGAGGCAGCTGCAGCACTCCTTCCTCCATCCCTCTTCCAGGGATCCCCACTCCTCTCCGAGTGGCTTCCTCTCTCAGACTCTCCGACTGACTGACCTGTAATCCTAAAACATCCCGCTCTTTTATGTATTCTCAACTCCACCCACCTCCCAGCACGTCTAGTGTTCCAAGCAGGGAACCACCAAAGGTGCTCTGCTTCTCTTTAAGCAAGGAGCAGCAATGTGGTTTTGCTGAACTACTCTATTGTGTGGGGTGCGAGTGTTGGAGCGTGGTCAGGAGCCTCCAACTTACCTGGATGGTGGGGCACCACACCTTAGGAGAAGGTGCAGTACCTCTGTGGCGACTGAGCCTCAGGGGCACCACACCCTCCTCTAATGACCCCAAAGGATGCACCAGCTTACCCTAATCTATAGATAAATATGCAGAGAATTATACAACACAATATATTACAATCTTTAAAGCATGGTAAGACTTATACGATGTGGCAGTACCAATAAAGCAAACAATGGTAATACACTCTAAGTGTAGCAGTACCAAGAATAATGACATATCTACATTAGGACTTTTTAAAGGGAGATGACCTTAATGCGGACGTCTTACTTCACTCCCCTACACTAGCACCAAACCTTGCCCACATAGCACCCAACCGTGCACACCTAGCACCAAACGTGCACAAATAGCACCAAACTGTGCACATATAGCACCTAACTATGGACGCATAACACCAAACCGTGCACATATAGCAGAAGTCCATTTATCACCTCAATGTGTTACGGAAAGTAGAAGATAACTGCGGTGCGCTGTCTCCATGGTTTGGGGTCATACATCTAGCAGTGTCCCCCCTGACAGTGGACGCCCCCCAGCACCGTGTGACTGCTGAGCGCTCTCTGACTTCTTCCTGCGCACATTAACGTTGTATCTGACGATGGAGCGATTAATAATCCACTAGAAACAATAATGAAATCTCAATATTAATTGATTTCTCCGGTGTAGTCAGGCGGCAATTTTCTCCTCTGATTGCGGCCTTGATTGCGCTGATGATAATGGCGGCGTACCGGATTCTGAAGAATTTAATGATTGCCGCACATTTGAAGGTGATGGATAAAGAAAGAAGAGAGAAAGCGAGGAAACGTCTGTGGATGGAGAATCCCATGACGAGTCCTATGTATGGGACATCTCTGAGGACCGCAAAGTACGGGCCAGAATCCATCAATACGGGGTTAATCTAGTAAATCTGCCATATAGCTGAGATGTTATTGGGTGGCACGGTGGCTCAGTGGTTAACACAGTATTTGGGATCAGTGGTTAGCACTGTTTGGGGGTCAGTGGTTAGCACTGCACGGTAGTTCAGTGGTTAGCTCTGTATGGGGGCTCAGTGGTTAGCACAGTATGGGGGCTCAGTGGTTAGCTCTGCATGGTGGCTCAGTGGTTAGCTCTGTATGGGGGCTCAGTGGTTAGCACAGTATGGGCGCTCAGTGGTTAGCTCTGCACGGTGGCTCAGTGGTTAGCTCTGTATGGGGGCTCAGTGGTTAGCACAGTATGGGGGCTCAGTGGTTAGCACAGTATGGGGGCTCTGGTTAGCTCTGTATGGAGGCTCAGTGGTTAGCTCTGCACGGTAGTTCAGTGGTTAGCTCTGTATGGGGGCTCAGTGGTTAGCTCTGTATGGGGGCTCAGTGGTTAGCACAGTATGGGGGCTCAGTGGTTAGCTCTGTATGGAGGCTCAGTGGTTAGCTCTGCACGGTAGTTCAGTGGTTAGCTCTGTATGGGGGCTCAGTGGTTAGCTCTGTATGGGGGCTCAGTGGTTAGCTCTGCACGGTAGTTCAGTGGTTAGCATTGTATGGGGGCTCAGTGGTTAGCACAGTATGGGGGCTCAGTGGTTAGCTCTGTATGGGGGCTCAGTGGTTAGCTCTGTATGGGGGCTCAGTGGTTAGCACAGTATGGGGGCTCAGTGGTTAGCTCTGTATGGAGGCTCAGTGGTTAGCTCTGCACGGTAGTTCAGTGGTTAGCTCTGTATGGGGGCTCAGTGGTTAGCTCTGTATGGGGGCTCAGTGGTTAGCTCTGCACGGTAGTTCAGTGGTTAGCATTGTATGGGGGCTCAGTGGTTAGCACAGTATGGGGGCTCAGTGGTTAGCTCTGTATGGGGGCTCAGTGGTTAGCTCTGTATGGGGGCTCAGTGGTTAGCACAGTATGGGGGCTCAGTGGTTAGCTCTGTATGGGGGCTCAGTGGTTAGCTCTATATGGGGGCTCAGTGGTTAGCACAGTATGGGGGCTCAGTGGTTAGCTCTGCATGGGGGCTCAGTGGTTAGCTCTGTATGGGGGCTCAGTGGTTAGCACAGTATGGGGGCTCAGTGGTTAGCACAGTATGGGGGCTCAGTGGTTAGCTCTGTATGGGGGCTCAGTGGTTAGCTCTGTATGGGGGCTCAGTGGTTAGCACAGTATGGGGGCTCAGTGGAAAGCGGGTTTAAATCCCATCAAGTACAACATCTGCAAGGGCAATGAATTTCCTCCCGCATTCTAAAGACATACCAATAGGGAATCTAGATTGTGAGCCCCATCAGGGTACAGTGATGATGATGTGTGTACAGCGCTGTGGAATTAATGGCGCTATATACAGTAAATCGGCAGATCTTGGTTATTGTACTGACAGCTTATGTGTATGATCAGTCACCAAATTATGGATATGCCAATGGTCTGCTTCCCATTGGAGACTTTTCACTGCTCCCACAGAAAAAATAGACATCTGTCAATCAGGCTGGATAAGAGGAGATTCATCAGCAGGGAGGAGGGGCGCTGAGGAGCTGTCAATCAGGCCGTGTGATTTACACTTTCAATACGTCCTATTGTAATCTCTAAGATTTTACTGAAATCTGCAACTTTTCCAGGAGGTGAACATGGCAAACATTGGTCACATCACTCAGACTGGATCTTCCATGAACCCACTATGCTGAAATGAATGGAGATCTGTTTGTCCTTTGATCCTCAGTGTCTAGATTTGCTCTTGCTTTTAGCTAATATAGCGGCGTCTTCAGCAGGAGCGTCCTGTACTAATATGAGCAGGAGTCTGGATTTGATATGTGGACAGTGGATGAGATCCTGGTTAGAGGCAGTGAGCTTTACTGTATAGCATGAGACGTGACATGCAGAGATGATTCTTTTTCTACATAGCTGCCCTACTGGAAAGCTTGGTCTATATAGTTGTATGGAAGCATATCGGCTGACCTGATCATCGATTTGAAGTCTGGGTAATGATCATGTAGCAGAGCTACGTTCTACAGGATGACGAATAATCTTATGTCACAGCATAGTAAGGCTCAGTGACCCCCTCAGCTCTGACACATTACTATAATCACTCTGCCAGCAGGATTGTGCTCAATAACTACAGACAGTGTCAGGTCGGCGTCGTTATGCTGATCAGTATATAGAAGAAAGAAAGTTCAGCTCACCCCGTTACGTCCTGGTTCCTTGGCCGGTCATCGGCACACGGAGCCGCCCTGGTAAGGAAATCCAATGTACAAGAAGAGTTGTGTCCAGCGACCACAGGAGATATGATTCTGAAAACTTGACGTTTATTTAGCAATCATATTAAAAAGCACAGATATGCAGAAAAGGGCAATCCCAGTGTAGGGAACGAGTCCCACATGTTTCAACCTACACGGTCTTAATCATGGATTACATCTTAGAGTCACTAAGTTATACTGATGAGGGTTCGTACCCATATGCGAGAAAAAAATGGTCCGATATCAGGATTGAAAAAACGGACGAGTGTCTTGCAAGTACAATGCGATTTTTCTCACATAGGATCCGTATGCAGTGCGGTTTTTTTCTCTGCAACTATTTTTCTACAATCATTTACAGGAACATTTACAGTGTTCCCGCAGCCATTGACTTGGATTGGTGAGTCTCCTCTGAGATACAGTACGCAGCAATACGCAGCATTGAATAACATCGGTCAGAGTGCAATCCGATTTTTTTATATCCGTTTTTCTCGCACATGGACACGTACTCTTACACTGATACCTGGTGATGAAATCCTTTTTGTGGTTCTTGTGGAATCTTTATTTTCAGTTTTGAGTTAATGAGATTCTCGCGGTCCGGAACAGGGCAGTGGGCGGGGCTTTATGTGGTGCTTTGCTGACATATGCATCTGAATGGCTTCTGACAGGTCACTGATCCCTCACTGACCCCCTATTTTACATATGAATATTATACATTTATTCTGTAAAATATATATATATTTCTCAAAATAGCGCCAGCCCATTTTTAGAAAGATGTTTTTTTTTTCAGAATAAATGTATATGAGTAAATAAAACTATTTAATGCACATTATACATGCGATCACACTGCAGCGCCGGCGCCACCTGCCTACTGAGTTTTCTTCTTTATCAATGCATATACTCAGTATGGAAAACAAGGGGTGGTCAGTGAGGGATCAGTGACCTGACATAAGCCATACAGATGCATATGTAAGCAGAGCACCACATAAAGCCCCACCCACAGCACCACCCACAACCACAGCTGCACCCCGGACTACGAGCATATCATTAACTCAAAACTGAAACTGAAGATAAAACAACCACAAGACGGATTTCATCACCATGTATCAGTGTAATCAGTATAACGGCGCCTATCTGACACTGTCTGTAGGTTATTGTGCTCAATCCTGCTGACAGGTTCCCTTTGAAAAAATAATTTACGTGAACCAAAAGTGAATTTTAGATACATTTTTATTACATTTTAATTTTTATTAATAAATTTCACTGTAATATAAGAAGGAAGCAAGAACTGCCAAAACTTAGATGGAAGAGGGACTCCGATATACACTGTATTAGACATAAAAGAGGGCCTCGTACACAATATGTTCAAATTGTCATGCAGTGGTACTCCTAGACGTATAATGGCTATGCAGTAAGTGCAAAGACTGCCAAAATCTACAAACAGGGTCATCCATACACCCTTAAAGGCACCAATTGTAGGGCCTCATTCAAATATTGTGAACAAACTGTAGTTGTGGTACTCCTACACTCATAAAGTCTCTGCACACATCCATACACCTATGAAGGCACCAAATGGAGTGCCTCATAATAAATTAAGAAAGTGTAGCTGTGGCATTTCCACACTCATAATGGCTTTGCACGTAGTGCAAAGCCACAAAAAAAATTATAAGGTCATCCATAGACCCTTGAAGGCAATAACTGGTGGGCCTCATTTAAATATTTTGAAACTGTAGTTGATGTACTCCTGTATTCATAAAAGCTTTGCACAAAGTGCAAAGCCAGGAAAAAAATTATAAGGAGTGTCATCCAGTCATCCATAGACCCTTGAAGGCAACAAAAGGCAGGCTTCATTCAAATAATTTGACAGAGTAGTTCATGTACTCGTACACTGATAAAGGCTTTGTATAAAGTGCAAAGCCAGGAGAAAATGATGAGGGTAATACAGTAATCCTCTTCAGGTGTCCCAATCTTCTTCTCCTTCCTCAAGAATCTGGGGGGACTGCCTCCACCAACTTCCTGGCACACGATTCCCAGGTGCTTGGGCTGTAAGTGACTCCGCTTTGGGCAGTGCCGGAGCTCATTACTTGTAGAAATGTGCAACAGCCCCCTGCGTCACCTGCACCATCATCTGCTTCCACATAGGAGGTGGAGAAACCCAAGGACAGTCTGATCTCTCAGGGGTGGTAGCCTTGTCTTAAGATGCCTCGAGGAGTCTCTCCCAGGCCCATTCATTTCACAAGAAGAGTTCATGCTGCTCCCATCCTTCTCAGATCATCCCCACTGCATACCAGTGATGTTGACCTTCTATTTTGAGGAGCCTGACCCTGATTCCAGTAGTCAGCTCTTGCAGCCTTCGAGGCAAGTGATGACATGCCGTCTATGGACCCCCATCTCCACTGCCGGTCGAATGTAATGACCTTACCCCCTGAATGCCACCTCTCAATATCTTGAGACTAGTGGGCCTGCTAGCATGTCTCTATCCCTGGTCCTGGCTCACCTCATTCTCTGTTCCGACCAGCCTAGAACCCTGCAGTGCTCCCTTTGTCGCCTTGTCGCCCATTAAGTGCGTTACACTGTATGGATTACTAATTCAATCCATAAAAATATTTGGAACAGTTTTTTGGAGTGTTATATACCACAGAAAAATAACACAAAACATGTGATACTCTATGGCTGACTAATTGAATCCATAAAAATGTTTCCAACGCTTTTTTTGGAGTGTTATATACCATTGAAGTGTAACACAAAGCATGTAATACTCTATGGATGACAATTGCGGTAGATCAGCTCACTTGGCTGGACACAGAGGTAAAAATGGAACACTGTCTCTTTAAAAATGTGCTTGGTTTATTAAATGCAGCAAAAAACAAGCTGGAAAAAGTAAACATGGCCCTCTGGGAAAAACGGCAAAACAAAACACAGTCCTTTTCCTAGCAGGGATCAGCCAACTCAGGGACAGCAATGTCCACGTTTCAGGTCCTTTGACACAGACAGAAACACTTCCCTAGAGATGACTGTTGCACCACACAGGTCATGTCTGCATATTGTGGTGCCAGCTCTGCAGTGGTGATAAGGTGCACATCCTTCCACCCACTCTATGGAGGTCCACATTAAAGCCAGCCTATTATGTAACTTGGCTAAACTATCACAACACTAAGGCTACTTTCACACATCAGGTTTTCGGCGTCAGGCGCGATCCGGCGTCGTGCCGGAACGCCGATCCGGCAAATGTTTTGTAAAACCGGATGTGATGGATCCGGTTTTCTGCCGGATCCGTCTTTTTCTTGACAGACAAAACCGGATCCGTCTCATCCGGTTCATCCGTTTTTCTATCCGTTTTTCGACGGATAACGCCGGATCCGGTTTTTAAAATTGACCCATGTGGCCTTCCGAACGGGATTGGCTACTGGAAAACTATATATAGCGTGTTCCTACAGCCCTTCTTTGACAGGTTGTAGAGGAGAAAGTGCAGGTTGGAGAGAAGAGCAAGTTACTGGCGAAGATGGATGTTGTCATTGGAAATATTTTGAAGAATTTGGCGGATTTTATAGCGGAGGCGAATCGTTTGAGGGTGATTGTTCTGGAGAAGGAGAGAGCGAGACAGCAGCGCATCAGGCATCGTAGACGACGTTTGTGGATCCACCCCATCACAGCCAAGAGAATGATGCGTGGGGTCTATTCTACACTCTGCATGGACCTTCGACGAAACCCGGATAAATTTTTTGGATATGTTAGGATGAAAATGGAGAATTTTGATTGCTTGGTGGAGCGCATTGCACACCTCATAAGAAAAGCGGACACCTATTGCCGCTTCTCTGTTTCACCCGCAGAGCGTCTGATGGTGACTTTAAGGTAAGCCACATTTATTGGATGTGATCGCATCAGAGCACACTTTCACTGCAATCTTGTTGGTGGTAATTTGTATCTCCAAGTGTTATAGCTCAGTTTTGGTATGTAATGCTGTGATTTAAAACTAATTTATTGTTTTTTAATTCCCCACAGATTTCTTGCAACTGGAGAATCCCTTTCGTCATTGCATTTCCAGTACAGACTCGGGATTTCCACCATATCTGGAATAGTGAAGTACACATGCCGTGCACTGTGGGACTCCTTAGCTGAAGAGTTTTTACCAGAGCCCACAACAGAGAGGTGGATTGAAATTGCTGACAAGTTTCAACAGATATGTCAGTTTCCCAACTGCTTGGGCGCTGTGGACGGGAAATATATCCGCATTGTAAAGCCAGCTGGATCGGGATCGGAATATTTCAATTACAAGAAATATTTTTCAATTGTCCTCATGGCCATCGCTGACGCGGAATACAAATTTATTGCGGTTGATATTGGGGCCTATGGCCACTCCAATGACTCTCAAGTTTTCAAACTGTCTGCCATGGGGCGTAAACTGTATGGAAACACCTTCCAGTTCCCACCACCTAGACCGCTGCCGCAAACATCTGGTCCACCTATGCCATTTGTCTGTGTAGGGGATGAAGCCTTCCAGCTGTCAGAACACCTTTTGAAACCGTACTCTAGCAGAGGATTGACAAGACCAAAACGCATTTTTAATTACCGCCTCACAAGAGCAAGAAGAATGGTGGAATGTACCTTTGGTATTCTGACAGCCAAATGGCGGGTCCTATTGACTGCGATCAACCTCAAGACAGAAACTGTGGACGAGGTGATCAAAGCTTGCGTGGTACGCCACAATTTTGTTATCTGCAAGGAACCCATTTCCATTGAGGACACCTCTGAAGAAACCACCTTGCAAGATTACCATGACATTACCACTAGAAGTTCTGTGACGGTTTCAGTAATGAGGGACAATTTTGCACTATACTTTATGTCACCTCAAGGCAGAGTACACTGGCAGGATGACAGAGTGTGAAAGATTTGTGCCCAACCAAACTTGTGTACCTTCTGTACCAACAGTATATACCTTTGCCAACCAAAGTTGGCTATCTTGTCATGGTCTCTATTTTTAGCTTTAGACCACAGGTGTGTACCTGGTTGTATTTTATGCAAAGTATTTCACCTTTTAACAAAAGTTGTGTACATTGTTAGGAAATCACCAACAATAAACACAACTTTTTAGGTGAAATACTTTGCTTCAAACACAACCAGGAACACAACTGTGGCAAAAAGCTAAAATTTACCCACAGTTATATACCTAGTTTTGAATACCATTTCACCTTTTAAATACCCTGTATTTAACCTTTTTCGCCGCAGAAAGAAATGACAGACAACCAGTGTAAAATAATTTAACTTTTATTGAAAAATGTTTTTTTTAGTAAACTTTTTTAAAATTTTAATAAACTTGTTTAATAAAGCTTTGAAACCATAAAACTGGTCATTTTTATTTAAATACACACATTATAAATCTGTGTAGTGTGTGGTGGAAATACTGCTGGAGGGGCTGCGGGACACTTCAACACTGGGAGTGTGGAGAGAGGACTGGGATCGTGGTGGGGAAGGAACAGTTAGAGGTGAAGGTGTGGAAAAAACTACAGAATGGGTGGACATGTGGGAAGCAGAAGAGGTGGTGGGTGGTGGAGTGGAGGGTTGGGCAGGGACTGTAGGAGCAGATGATGTTGATGGCAAGTTGTATGGTGAAGGAGTTTGGTACGGGGCAGGTTGCTGGAAGTGGGGAGATGTCTGGTATGGGGCAGGTTGCTGGAAGTGGGGAGATGTCTGGTACTGGGGAGGTTGCTGGTACTGGGGAGTTTGCAGGTACTGGGGAGGTTGCTGGTACTGGGGAGGTTGCTGGTACTGGGGAGGTTGCTGGTACTGGGGAGGTTGCTGGTGCTGGGGAGGTTGCTGGTGCTGGGGAGGTGGATGGTGCTGGGGAGGTGGATGGTGCTGGGGAGGTGGATGGTATGTAATAGGAGGGGGAGGATGGAAAGTGGCTGGAGGGGGTGTAGATGTAATAGGAGGGGGAGGATGGAAAGTGGCTGGAGGGGGTGTAGATGTAATAGGAGGGGGAGGATGGAAAGTGGCTGGAGGGGGTACAGGTGGAGGAACTACTGTGGTGGGAGGAGGAGGTTGGGAGGTAACTTGCTGGAGAGCAGCGTGGCACGAATGCATTACATGCATCTGCTGGGCAGGAGAGAGCGTTTCCATGCGCTCCACAACAGACCTGAAAAAGGTGTGGTTTGGCGAAGATCTTGCTTCTGAATGCATGGTTTGCAGAAGTGTCTTCACCTCCAGAATGCTGGAGTTGATCTGCTGATAGCCTGCGGAGATTTGCTCTGACAAGACTTTTAGACAGTTCTGGAAAGATGCATTCAGATGCAAGAACTCTGGCGCATAAGTCTTTTCCTGACCCCTCTGCCACTGCCGCCCAGTACCCGCAGGTGTACTAGAGGTGGCAGGGGCAGAAGGGTGGGGTAAAGGGAAAGCGATCTCCTCACCAGCAGCTTCATGTAATGTAGGCGGCCACAATGCTCCTGTGCTGGTGGATGGGACAGATGGGTCGAATGTGTGACAAGGCTGGGAAGGTGCAGATGTACCGGGGCGGTCGAAGTGTCCCTCGGTGCCGGTCTCCTCAGGGATCGCCTCAGAAGGGTCCAATCGTGCAGGCTCCCGAGTGCTGCTCACCGTGCTGTGGAATAAAGAGAAAAAAAAACAATTAAAATAGTGACATGGTATGGCCCTGGCTGAAAAAAAAAAGTTACATCTAAACATTTTTTTGCCACATGTGGTGTGTAATATTTACCTTCTGGTGACCATTGTCTCCCGGAGGAACGACAGGGCTTGTGCGTACTTGTACTTGCTCCTGCGTCCTCCAGATCCACTCGGGGCCCGCATCTCTTTATTGAACTCCTTCTTGAAACGATCCCTCACAGACCGCCACCGATTCACAATTCTCTCCCCTGAAACGAGAAAGGACAAAGTGGTTAGTATACAACATCAGTGTTTCCCAAACTCCAGTCCTCATGGTCCCCAGGGGTCATGTTTTCAGGATTTCCATAGTAAATAGAAATCCTGAACACATGATCCGTGGGGACCACGAGGACTGGAGTTCGGGAAACACTGGTTTACATCAAGCAACCGGTACTGTATATACTTACGCTCTTTAATCTGGGCCCGAGCTTCGAGGTCCTCCCAGCGGTCCACAAGGAGCGAACAGATTTCCTCCCAGAGTCGTCGGGTAACGATCAGGTCAGCGTGGCGGCGGTCAGCCATATTCCAGAGCGGCTCCCTTTCTCTGACGAGATCGATGAGGCGGTCCACATCAATTCCTCCATCCTCACCGTCAGAGTCGGGAGCACGCTGTGAAGGCTGTTAAAGAAAAAGACAAAAATAACATAATTAGCCTCCACATAAGAAATGAAATAAAAAGTGCAAAAAAAACAAAGCAAAAATATTTATACTTACACGCTGGTGACCGCCGCGTTGCTGTCGCCGACGACCCTGGGAGGCACTGCGAGGACCTCTTGGCCGAGCACCAGATTGGGAAGACTAGAGAAGAAAACAAAAAATGTTATGTCTTTGGATGTAGGCATTTGTTTGCTGTGTGTGGTCTGCAGAACATTGCTTTCTATGTGTTGTGTGTAGTGTGATGTTGTGTTTCTGCGTTTGATGCAAAAAACTTACCAATTGTGAGCCCACTCCAAGTGTCTGTCCACCCCTTCCTTCTTCTTCTGGGAGCTCCTCTTCATCTTGTGATTCCTGTTTTGAAATAAAAGGCAATGAATAGACATATATTACAGAGATGATGGATTTTGGAAATAAAAACTTACCGTCAAACGCTGACGATGCGAGGGAGGGCTCCCAGAAGAAGATGTGCTGTCTTCCTCATGGCCAGACTCCATGGCTGTGGGTGGTGTTTCTGGTGCTGCCATTGCTGCTGCTGCTGCTACATCTATTGGGCGGCTGTTGAATAAAGAGAAACAAAGGGCCAATGAATATCTTGATATTCCATAGCCCTAGTTTGGAGGAATGGGGGATTTGATAATTACCGTCTCTCATCTGCTGCTGGACTCCCCTCCCGTTGTTCAGCATGCTGCTCCATTTGGGGTGGTGCTGATGGTGCTGCTGCTGCAGATGTCTGCTGCCTTCTCCTGCTCCTGGTTCTTGGCTTGGGTGGCATGTTGGGTGTGGCTGAGGGTCCCATTGTCTTGCTTTTATATATGTCCTGTGGGCAGAGCTACTGAGCATGCTCAGACCAAAGAAACCGGATCCGGCCGCCGGATCCGGCTGTCGCCGGATCCGGCGCATTGCGGCGCTCATAGGCTTTCATTGTATGAAAAAGCCGGACACGCCGGATCCGGCGTGTCCGGCTTTTTCGACGGAGACAAAAAACGTTACAGTCTCCGTTTTTTCCAGACGCCGGATCGCGTCACATTGCCGGATCCGGCGAAAATCGGATGAAACGCATGGCCATCCGGCTCGATCCGGCTCTAATGCAAGTCAATGGGGGGGAAACCGGATCCGGCATTGCATTTCGACGGATCCGGTTTTAGTAAAAAGCGCCGGATCGCGCCTGACGCCGAAAACCTGATGTGTGAAAGAGGCCTTAGTGTGTTGGAGGTAAAACTCTTGGTTTTATACCACTGACGCCATTAGGTGTAGTGAAACATATGTCTCCTCCAGCTATTTACCAGTGACTTTTTCACACAATATAGTCAATTTTTTAATCCACCCAACAAAAAGAATGTGGTCATGTGCAGCAGATGTATATTTAGCAACGGACTACAAAGCCCTAAGCCCTGCCTAGAGGCTGTATTCAGCCACTCTCTCTGCTCCTGCAACTGTCCCTAGGCTAAATGTACAATGTATCTGATACAAACAGCAAAGCACAGGATTAGCCCTTAGGGTATGTGCACATGTTGTGGATTTGTGTGCGGATTTTTCCGAGCGGAAAGTACAGAATTCGCAGGTAAAATGACCTGTGTTTTACCTGCGGATATACTACGGATTTCCTGCGGATTTGTAGTGGATTTTGTGTGGATTTGGTTTGCGTTTTTACACCTGTGTATTCCTATAACTGAATGGGTGTAAAAACGCTGCGGAATCCGCACAAAGAATTGACCTGCTGCGGAAAATTAACCGCTGCTTTTCCATGCGGAATTTCCCGCAGCATGTGCACAGTTGTTTTTTTCCATTGGATAACAATGTACTGTATTCTCTGGCGAATCCGCAGCGGATCTGCAGGGCCAAATCCATTGCGGATCCGCACAGGAATCTGCAACGTGTACACATACCCTTAGAAGGGCTATTAGTATGATGGTATCATCACCAGACTCAGCACTACAGGCCTCTGATTAGTTACACTCTGCACAGACAGCCCTGGATAACTGCTCTCCTTCCAATCAGAACTGTCCCAAAGTTGTGCAATGGCGTTAGTGTGTCAAGAATGGTGGAACCCGGCCTCATATAATGTCTGATGAGGTAATGTGGCCAGCCACAGTAATGCCACTACCAAGATGGCTATGGAATTACAGTGACTGGCAGGCAATCCACCCATATTTATTGGCTGTGTAAAAAGTGTCAAACATGTGCAGTGGGGATTCGAGCTGTCCGAGTGCCAGCCAAAGCTCCTGAAGTGCCGAGCACCCAGATACTCGAGTGATATCCAAGTATCAACGAGCATGTTCACTCATGACTACTAACCAACCGTCCATCGATATATGGTGAAGAGGAGAAACTACAACCATCCTTAGATATATGAGGAAGTAGAGAAACTATAACCATCCACAGATAATATGGGGAAGTGAAGAAACTACAACCATCCACAGATAATATGGGGAAGTGAAGAAACTACAACCATCCTCAGATATATGGGGAAGTGGAGAAACTACAACCATCCTTAGATATATGGGGAAGTAGAGAAACTACAACCATCCTCAGATATATGGGGAAGTGGAGAAACTACAACCATCCTCAGATATATGGGGAAGTAAAGAAACTACAACCATCCTCAGATATATGGGGAAGTGGAGAAACTACAACCATCCTCAGACATATGGGGAAGTGGAGAAACTACAACCATCCTTAGATATATGGGGAAGTAGAGAAACTACAACCATCCACAGATAATATGGGGAAGTGAAGAAACTACAACCATCCTCAGATATATGGGGAAGTGGAGAAACTACAACCATCCACAGATATATGGGGAAGTGGAGAAACTACAACCATCCACAGATATATGGGGAAGTGGAGAAACTACAACCATCCACAGATATATGGGGTAGTGGAGAAACTACAACCATCCTCAGATATATGGGGAAATGGAGAAACTACAACCATCCACAGATATATGGGGAAGTGGAGAAACTACAACCATCCACAGATAATATGGGGAAGTAAAGAAACTACAACCATCCTCAGATATATGGGGTAGTGGAGAAACTACAACCATCCTCACATATATGGGGAATTGGAGAAACTACAACCATCCTCAGATATATGGGGAAATGGAGAAACTACAACCATCCACAGATATATGGGGAAGTGGAGAAACTACAACCATCCACAGATACATGAAGTAGCGGAGAAACTACAACCATCCTCAGATATATGGGGAATTGGAGAAACTACAACCATCCTCAGATATATGGGGAAATGGAGAAACTACAACCATCCACAGATAATATGGGGAAGTGGAGAAACTACAACCATCCATAGATATATGGGGAAATGGAGAAACTACAACCATCCACAGATATATGGGGAAGTGGAGAAACTACAACCATCCACAGATATATGGGGAAGTAGAGAAACTACAACCATTCTCAGATATATGGGGAAGTGGAGAAACTACAACCATCCACAGATATATGGGGAATTGGATAAACGTCAACCATCCTCAGATATATGGGGAAGTGGAGAAACTACAACCATCCTCAGATATATTTGGGAAGTGGAGAAATTACAACCATCCACAGATATATGGGGAAGTGGAGACACTACAACCATCCTCAGATATATGGGGAAGTGGAGAAACTACAACCATCCTCAGATATATGGGGAAGTGGAGAAACTACAACCATCCTCAGATATATGGGGAAGTGGAGAAACTACAACCATCCTCAGATATATGGGGAAGTGGAGAAATTACAACCATCCACAGATATATGGGGAAGTGGAGAAACTACAACCATCCACAGATATATGGGGAAATGGAGAAACTACAACCATCCACAGATATATGGGGTAGTGGAGAAACTACAACCATCCACAGATATATGGAGAAATACAGAAACTACAACCATCCACAGATATATGGGGAAGTGGAGAAACTACAACCATCCTCAGATATATGGGGAAGTGGAGAAACTACAACCATCCACAGATATATGGGGAAATGGAGAAACTACAACCATCCACAGATATATGGGGTAGTGGAGAAACTACAACCATCCTCAGATATATGGGAAGTGGAGAAACTGCAACCATCCGCAGATATATGGGGATATGGAGAAACTACAACCATCCACAGATATATGGGGATATGGAGAAAACTACAACCATCCGCAGATATATGGGGAAGTGGAGAAACTACAACCATCCACAGGTATATTGGGAAGTGGAGAAACTACAACCATCCGCAGATATATGGGGATATGGAGAAACTACAACCATCCACAGATAATATGGGGATATGGAGAAACTACAACCATCCACAGATAATATGGGGATATGGAGAAACTACAACCATCCGCAGATATATGGGGATATGGAGAAACTACAACCATCCGCAGATATATGGGGAAGTAAAGAAACTACAACCATCCACAGATATATGGGGATATGGAGAAACTACAACCATCCGCAGATATATGGGGAAGTGGAGAAACTACAACCATCCACAGGTATATTGGGAAGTGGAGAAACTACAACCATCCGCAGATATATGGGGATATGGAGAAACTACAACCATCCACAGGTATATTGGGAAGTGGAGAAACTACAGCCATCCACAGATATATGGGGAAGGGGAGAAACTACAACCATCCACAGATATCACTTCTAGAGTCCGTGTGTCAGAGGAACCAAGAAATAAACATGGGGATGGGAGCCAGGTCATCTCCAACTCCAGTATGATGGAAATGTCATTTACTCCTCACAAGTTTCCAATTTTCCCTTTTTTTTCTCTCTTTGCTTCTTAGAAATGTTTGCTTTTCAGCTTTTTACAAGGATTTTCTCATGTCATCAAATGTTTATACCGAGGAGAAATGCAAACTGCGACCGCTGTGGTTTCCATTAAGATAAACTTTCTCCACTCCAGTCCTCTAAATGAACAACAAACTCTAACAAGACATTGAAAAATCTGGAGAATTCAGATAATAACTCGACCTCAACCAGAAGGAATCAGACCCCGGCCGGCTATATTACTAGATGAAAAACACTCAAGGGAACATCAACCATTATCTCCAAGATGAATTTGAAGTCCAGAGTTTTACACTGATGAATTTCTTGGTATATTTTTATAATCTTCAGAATTCGGTTTAACTGATCAAGAGATCCAAATCCCCAACAGAGACATTAATGTATACAGGGAACTCCCTCTAGTGGTGGCTGCAGACAGAATCCTATCATGTATCTCTGTATACAGAGAGCTCCCCCTAATGGTGGCTGCAGACAGGATCTTATCATGTATCTCTGTATACAGGGAGCTCCCCCTAGTGGTGGCTGCAGACAGGATCTTATCATGTATTTCTGTATATAGTGAGCTCTCCCTAGTCGTGGCTGCAAACAGGATCTTATCATGTATCTCTGTGTACAGGGAGCTCCCCCTAGTGGTGGCTGGAGACAGGATCTTATCATGTATCTCTGTATGCAAGGAGCTCCCCGTAGTGGTGACTTCAGACAGGATCTTATCATGTATCTCTGTATGCAGGGAGCTCCCCCTAGTGGTGACTTCAGACAGGATCTTATCATGTATCTCTGTATACAGGGAGCTCCCCCTAGTGGTGGCTGCAGACAGGATCTTATCATGTAGCACTGAATACAGGGAGCTCCCCCTAGTGGTGAATGCAGACAGGATCTTATCATGTATCTCTGTATACAGGGAGCTTCCCCTAGTGGTGGCTGCAGACAGGATCTTATCATGTATCTCTGTATATAGGGAGCTAACCCTAGTGGTGAATGCAGACAGAATCTTATCATGTATCTCTGTATACAGGGAGCTCCCCCTAGTGGTGGCTGCAGACAGGATCTTATCATGTATCTCTGTATACAGGAAGCTCCCCATAGTGGTGGCTGCAGACTGGATCTTATCATGTATCTCTGTATACTGGGAGCTCCACCTAGTGGTGACTGCAGGCAGGATCTTATCATGTATCTCTGTATACAGGGAGCTCCCCATAGTGGTGGCTGCAGACTGGATCTTATCATGTATCTCTGTATACAGAGAGCTCCACCTAGTGGTGACTGCAGACATGATCTTATCATGTATCTCTGTCTACAGCGAGCTCCCCCTAGTGGAGGCAACAGACAGGATCTTATCATGTATCTCTATATACAGGGAGCTCCCCCTAGTGGAGACTGCAGATGGGATCTTATCATTTATCTAAGTATACAGGGAGCTCCAACTAGTGGTGGCTGCAGACAGAATCTTATCATGTATCTCTGTATACAGGGAGCTCCCCCTAGTGGTGACTGCAGACAGGATCTTATCATTTATCTCTTTATGCAGGGAGCTCCCCCTAGTGGTGGCTCCAGACAGGATCTTATCATGTATCTCTGTATACAGGGAGCTCCCCCTAGTGGTGGCTGCAAACAGCATCTTATCATGTATCTCTGTATACAGGGAGCTCCCCCTAGAGGTGGCTGCAGGAAGGATCTTATCATGTATCTCTGTATACAGGGAGCTCCCCATAATGGTGGCTGCAGACTGGATCTTATCATGTATCTCTGTATACTGGGAGCTCCACCTAGTGGTGACTGCAGGCAGGATCTTATCATGTATCTCTGTATACAGGGAGCTCCCCATAGTGGTGGCTGCAGACTGGATCCTATCATGTATCTCTGTATACTGGGAGCTAAACCTAGTGGTGGCTGCAGACATGATCTTATCATGTATCTCTGTCTACAGGGAGCTCCCCCTAGTGGTGGCTGCAGACAGGATCTTATCATGTATCTCTATATACAGGGAGCTCCCCCTAGTGGAAACTGCAGATGGGATCTTATCATGTATCAAAGTATACAGGGAGCTCCCCCTAGTGGTGGCTGCAGACAGAATCTTATCATGTATCTCTTTATACAGGGAGCTCCCCCTAGTGGTGACTGCAGACAGGATCTTATCATGTATCTCTGTATGCAGGGAGCTCCCCCTAGTGGTGGCTGCAGACAGGATCTTATCATGTATCTCTGTATACAGGGAGCTCCCCCTAGTGGTGGCTGCAGACAGAATCTTATCATGTATCTCTGTATACAGTGAGCTCCCCCTAGTGGTGGCTGCAGACAGGATCTTATCATGTATCTCTGTATACAGGGAGCTCCTCATAGTGGTGAATGCAGACAGAATCTTATCATGTATCTCTGTATACAGGGAGCTCCCCCTAGTGGTGGCTACAGACAGGATCTTATCATGTATCTCTGTATACAGGGAGCGCCCCCCAGTGTTGGCTGCAGACAGGGTCTTATCATGTATCTCTGTATACAGGGAGCTCCCCCTAGTGGTGGCTGCAGACTGGATCTTATCATGTATCTCTGTATACTGGGAGCTCCACCTAGTGGTGATTGCAGGCAGGATCTTATCATGTATCTCAGTATACAGGGAGCTCCCCATAGAGGTGGCTGCAGACTGGATCTTATCATGTATCTCTGTATACTGGGAGCTCCACCTAGTGGTGGCTGCAGACACGATCTTCTCATGTATCTCTGTCTACAGGGAGCTCCCCCTAGTGGTGGCTGCAGACAGGATCTTATCATGTATCTCTATATACAGGGAGCTGCCCCTAGTGGAGACTGCAGATGGGATCTTATCATGTATCTAAGTATACAGGGAGCTCCCCCTAGTGGTGGCTGCAGACAGAATTTTATCATGTATCTCTGTATACAGGGAGCTCCCCTAGTGGTGACTGCAGACAGGATCTTATCATGTATCTCTGTATGCAGGGAGCTCACCCTAGTGGTGGCTGCAGACAGGATCTTATCATGTATCTCTGTATACAGAGAGCTCCCCCTAGTGGTGGCTGCAGACAGAATCTTATCATGTATCTCTGTATACAGGGAGCTCCCCCTAGTGGTGGCTGCTGACAGGATCTTATCATGTATCTCTGTATACAGGGAGCTCCTCCTAGTGCTGAATGCAGTCAGAATCTTATCATGTATCTCTGTATACAGGGAGCTCCCCCTAGTGATGGCTACAGACAGGATCTTATCATGTATCTCTGTATACAGGGAGCTCCCCCTAGTGGTGGCTACAGACAGGATCTTATCATGTATCTCTGTATACAGGGAGCTCCCCCTAGTGTTGGCTGCAGACAGGGTCTTATCATGTATCTCTGTATACAGGGAGCTCCCCCTAGTGGTGGCTGCAGACTGGATCTTATCATGCATCTCTGTATACTGGGAGCTCCACCTAGTGGTGACTGCAGGCAGGATCTTATCATGTATCTCTGTATACAGGGAGCTCCCCATAGTGGTGGCTGCAGACTGGATCTTATCATGTATGTCTGTATACTGGGAGCTCCACCTAGTGGTGGCTGCAGACACGATCTTATCATGTGTCTCTGTCTACAGGGAGCTCCCCCTAGTGGTGACTGCAGACAGGATCTTATCATGTGTCCCTGTATACAGGGAGCTCCCCCAAATGGTGGCTGCAGACAGGATTTTATCATGTATCTCTGTATACAGGTAGCTCCCCATAGTGGTGGCTGCAGACAGGATCTTATCATGTATCTCTGTATGCAGGGAGCTCCCCCTAGTGGTGGCTGCAGACAGGATCTTATCATGTATCTTTGTATACATAGAGCTCCCCCTAGTGGTGGCTGCAGACAGAATCTTATCATGTATCTCTGTATACAGGGAGCTCCCCCTAGTGGTGGCTGCAGACAGGATCTTATCATGTAGCTCTGTATACAGGGAGCTCCCCCTAGTGGTGAATGCAGACAGGATCTTATCATGTATCTCTGTATGCAGGGAGCTTCCCCTAGTGGTGGCTGCAGACAGGATCTTATCATTTATATTTATATCCAGGGAGCTCCCCCTAATCGTGGCTGCAGACAGGATTTTATCATGTATCTCTGTATACAGGGAGCTCCCCCTAGTGTTGACTGCAGGCAGGATCTTAACATGTATCTCTGTATACTGGGAGCTCCACCTATTGGTGGCTGCAGACATGATCTTATCATGTATCTCTGTATACATGGAGCTCCCCCTAGTGGTGGCTGCATACAGGAATTTATCATATATCTCTATATATAGGGAGCTCACCCTAGTGGAGATTGCAGATAGGATCTTATCATGCATCTCTGTATAAAGGGAGCTCCCCCTAGTGGTGGCTACAGACAGGAATTTATCATATATCTCTATATATAGGGAGCTCACCCTAGTGGAGACTGCAGATAGGATCTTATCATGTATCTCTATATACAGGGAGCTCCCCCTAGTGTTGGCTGCAGACAGGGTCTTATCATGTATCTCTGTATACAGGGAGCTCCCCCTAGTGGTGGCTGCAGACAGCATCTTATCATGTATCTCTGTATACAGGGAGCTCCCCCTAGAGGTGGCTGCAGGAAGGATCTTATCATGTATCTCTGTATACAGGGAGCTCCCCATAGTGGTGGCTGCAGACTGGATCTTATCATGTATCTCTGTATACTGGGAGCTCCACCTAGTGGTGACTGCAGGCAGGATCTTATCATGTATCTCTGTATACAGGGAGCTCCCCATAGTGGTGGCTGCAGACTGGATCTTATCATGTATCTCTGTATACAGGGAGCTCCACCTAGTGGTGGCTGCAGACATGATCTTATCATGTATCACTGTCTACAGCGAGCTCCCCCTAGTGGTGGCTGCAGACAGGATCTTATCATGTATCTCTATATACAGGGAGCTCCCCCTAGTGGAGACTGCAGATGGGATCTTATCATGTATCTAAGTATACAGGGAGCTCCCCCTAGTGGTGACTGCAGACAGGATCTTATCATTTATCTCTGTATGCAGGGAGCTCCCCCTAGTGGTGGCTGCAGACAGGATCTTTTCATGTATCTCTATATACAGGGAGCTCCCCCTGGTGTTGGCTGCAGACAGGGTCTTATCATGTATCTCTGTATACAGGGATCTCCCCCTAGTGGTGGCTGCAGACAGCATCTTATCATGTATCTCTGTATACAGGGAGCTCCCCCTAGAGGTTGCTGCAGGAAGGATCTTATCATGTATCTCTGTATACTGGGAGCTCCACCTAGTGGTGACTGCAGGCATGATCTTATCATGTATCTCTGTCAGTGGCGGATTAAGTGGACTATGGGCCCGGGGCTGTTCATAAAACCTGGGCCCCTGTACCCCCCTTCCCACCTGAGCGCTGCGGTCCCCGTGCGGGAATTGACAGCCGTACGGACCGCAGCACTTGGTTTGCTGCGGGTCCATACGGAAAACCCGCCACCATTCCACCATGTGTGGACATGGCCTAAAAAGACGTTGCACATAAGCTGTAGGCCTACGGCCAATACGCACAAAATCACGCTCCATCACCCCATCATTGCCTGCTCCATCACCCCATCACTGCCTGCTCCATCACCCCCATCATTGTCTGCTCCATCACCCCATAATTGCCTGCTCCATCACCCCCATCACTCCCATCATTGCCTGCTCCATCACCCCATCACTGCCTGCTCCATCACCCCCATCATTGCCTGCTCCATCACCCCATCAGTGTCTGCTCCATCACCCCCATCATTGCCTGCTCCATCACCCCATCACTCCCATCATTGTCTGCTCCATCACTCCCATAATTGTCTGCTCCATCACCCCATCATTGCCTGCTCCATCATCCCCATCATTGCCTGCTCCATCACCCCCATCACTCCCCTCATTGCCTGCTCCATCACCGCCTGCTCCATCACCCCATCACTCCCATCATTGTCTGCTCCATCACCCCATCATTGCCTGCTCCATCACCCCATCACTCCCCTCATTGCCTGCTCCATCACCGCCTGCTCCATCACCCCATCACTCCCATCATTGTCTGCTCCATCACCCCATCACTGCCTGCTCCATCACCCCCATCATTGCCTGCTCCATCACCCCATCATTGTCTGCTCCATCACCCCATCATTGCCTGCTCCATCACCCCCATCACTCCCCTCATTGCCTGCTCCATCACCGCCTGCTCCATCACCCCATCAATCCCATCATTGTCTGCTCCATCACCCCATCACTGCCTGCTCCATCACCCCCATCATTGCCTGCTCCATCACCCCATCATTGTCTGCTCCATCACCCCATCATTGCCTGCTCCATCACCCCATCACTCCCCTCATTGCCTGCTCCATCACCCCATCACTGCCTGCTCCATCACCCCCATCATTGCCTGCTCCATCACCCCATCATTCCCTGCTCCATCACCCCATCACTCCCCTCATTGCCTGCTCCATCACCCCATCACTGCCTGCTCCATCACCCCCATCATTGCCTGCTCCATCACCCCATCATTGTCTGCTCCTTGACCCCATCACTGCCTTCTAGACCATCACTCCCATCATTGCCTGCTCCATCATACACACAGACATACACACACACACACACAGACATACATACATACACACAAGACACACCTCTCTCCTCTCACTTGTCCGCAGCATCGCCCGAGCTTCCTCCCTCACACAGCAGCGGCCGCTGAATGATGACGTCATTCAGCGGCGCTCCTCTGTGTGAAACAGGAAGCACGGCCTCCGGGCAGGAAGCAGGATGGACCCTTGCCGCTCCGCTCCTGCTATTCACTCTTGCAGGCAGCGGAGCTGCCGTGATCGCATCGCTCCCTGCCCGCCGCTGCACTGAACTGCAGGGTGGAATTGCTGCTGCCGCGCCGCCCCCACACACATGCCGCCTGGGGCGGACCGCCCCCCCACCCCCCCCACCACGCTACGCCAGTGCCCTGGGCCCCCAAAAAACCTTGGGCCCGGGGCGACCGCCCCATCCGCCCCTGTTAAGATCCGCCATTGATCTCTGTATACAGGGAGCTCCCCATAGTGGTGGCTGCAGACTGGATCTTATCATGTATCTCTGTATACTGGGAGCTCCACCTAGTGGTGGCTGCAGAAATGATCTTAGGCTGGTTTCACATTTGCGTTTTTTTGCGCTGGAAAAAAACGCATACGTGCGCATGCGTTTTTTCCCCTATATTTAACATGGGTGCGCATACCTGCGCGCTGGTAAGCGCATGTATGCGATTTTCATGCGCTGCGTTTTTTTGGGGTGTGCGTTTGTATTTTCCAGACGCAGTATGTTGCATTTTTTGGCCCTGCAAAAAAGCGCATGCGCACATATGCGCACGTTTTGCGCTAAAAATGGCCATTATAGCCTATGGATGCGCATACGTGCGCACTGGCATGCTCATGTATGCGTTTTTTTGCACATGCGTTTTTTTTGTTAACCATGGAATTTAGGGGTTTGGGTTAGAGTTAGGGTTAGTTAAGGGGGTTTAGGGTTAGGGTTAGGGTCAGGGTCAGGGTTAGGGTTGGGGTTTGGGTCAGGGTTAGGGTTAAGTATGGTTTGGTTAAGGGTTAGGGTCAGGGTTAGGGTTAAGTATGGTTTGGTTAAGGGTTAGGGTCAGGGTTAGGGTTAGGGTTAGGGTCAGGGTTAGGGTTAAGTATGGTTTGGTTAAGGGTTAGGGTCAGGGTTAGGGTTAGGGTCAGGGTTAGGGTTAAGTATGGTTTGGTTAAGGGTTAGGGTCAGGGTTAGGGTTAGGGTTAGGGTCAGGGTTAGGGTTAAGTATGGTTTGGTTAAGGGTTAGGGTCAGGGTTAGGGTCAGGGTTAGGGTTAAGCATGGTTTGGTTAAGGGTTAGGGTCAGGGTTAGGGTTAGGGTTAGGGTCAGGGTTAGGGTTAAGTATGGTTTGGTTAAGGGATAGGGTCAGGGTTAAGGTTAGGGTCAGGGTTAGGGTTAAGTATGGTTTGGTTAAGGGTTAGGGTCAGGGTTAGGGTTAGGGTTAGGGTTAGGGTCAGGGTCAGGGTTAGGGTTAGGGTTAGGGTTAGGGTCAGGGTTAGGGTTAGGGTTAGGGTTAGGGTTAGGGTTAGGGTCAGGGTCAGGGTTAGGGTTAGGGTTAGGGTTAGGGTTAGTTAGGGTTTAGGGTTTGGGTTAGGGTTAAGTATGATTTGGTTAAGGGTTAGGGTCAGGGTTAGGGTTAGGGTCAGGGTTAGGGTTAGGGTCAGGGTTAGGGTTAGTAAAGTCATGGTTTGGGTTAGTGTGAGGGGCCACCTAATGTTGGAAAAAAACGCAAACGCGGTAAAAACGCACTAAAAACGCATACAAACGCATAAAAATGCTGCGTTTTTTTCATGTATGCTCATAAAAATGCTTGAAAAAAACGCAGCAGTTGTATGCTTTTGTATGCGTTTTTTCAATGCGTTTTTTTGCGGGAAAAACGCGCTGCAAAAAAAAGCAAGTGTGAAACTAGCCTTATCATGTATCTCTGTCTACAGGGAGCTCCCCCTAGTGGTGGCTGCAGACAGGATCTTATCATGTACCTCTATATACAGGGAGCTCCCCCTAGTGGAGACTGCAGATGGGATCTTATCATGTATCTAAGTATACAGAGAGCTCCCCTAGTGGTGGCTGCAGACAGAATCTTATCATGTATCTCTGTATGCAGGGAGCTCCCCCTAGTGGTGACTGCAGACAGGATCTTATCATGTATCTCTGTATGCAGGGAGCTCCCCCTAGTGGTGGCTGCAGACAGGATCTTATCATGTATCTCTGCATACAGGGAGCTCCCCCTAGTGGTGGCTGCAGACAGAATCTTATCATGTATCTCTGTATACAGGGAGCTCCCCCTAGTGGTGGCTGCAGACAGGATCTTATCATGTATCTCTGTATACAGGGAGCTCCTCCTAGTGGTGAATGCAGACAGAATCTTATCATGTATCTCTGTATACAGGGAGCTCCCCCTAGTGGTGGCTACAGACAGGATCTTATCATGTATCTCTGTATACAGGGAGCTCCCCCTAGTGGTGACTGCAGACAGGATCTTATCATGTATCTCTGTATACAGGGAGCTCCACCTAGTGGTGGCTGCAGACTGTATCTTATCATGTATCACTGTATACTGGGAGCTCCACCTAGTGGTGGCTGCAGACAGGATCTTATCATGTATCTCTATATACAGGGAGCTCCCCCTAGTGGAGACTGCAGATGGGATCTTATCATGTATCTCTGTATACTGGGAGCTCCACCTAGTGGTGGCTGCAGACACGATCCTATCATGTATCTCTGTCTACAGGGAGCTCCCCCTAGTGGAGACTGCAGATGGGATCTTATCATGTATCTAAGTATACAGGGAGCTCCCCCTAGTGGTGGCTGCAGACAGAATCTTATCATGTATCTCTGTATACAGGGAGCTCCCCCTAGTGGTGACTGCAGACAGGATCTTATCATGTATTGTGATATACAATGTCTGAGAAGTTTGAGGTTTTTTCCTGTAAAAGATGTTGTTTTGTTTTAAATATTGAGATATGTGCCTAGGAATCCCCCCCCTTCCTCGGTTATAATTGTACCCTGAAGCAGCTAGCACTGAAATCTGATCCCGGTTACTTCCTCTGTAGGATCAGGAATGTTAATTAGCTAGGACACTTCTTGTCATACCATTTGGCTCCTCGCCAGAGCTGAAAGAAAAAAAAGTGCGGGATGGTTCTTTGTTTGAAACAAAGAGGTTTGAATAAAATTATGAGAGATTGCCCTGCGAAAACCATATACCCTAGAGATATAAAAATCATATTTTTGTAATCCGGGCGGTCACAGCGTCGCTGCCGTGGTTCTTGCGAAGCCTAATCCTTTCAGAACCTGAGATATGTGTTCCAGCTAAACGGTGTATCAGAACTACTGCATATTTGGTCTTGAATTATTGTACTCAACAAATCACAACCAATGATGCCCTATATGTGTCTGTTCGGGCTGCCCCCACAGAGTTATGATTAGTATAAGTTTTCTAGTGTAATTCTAAATCCAAAAGGGAGAGGTGGGATTAACCCAGCATGCATCTCTCCGTGATGTCACATAGCATGTGTATAAAGCATTCCCTGGACAAAACCAGAGGAGAACAGCTCAAGTTGTCGTGCCAGAAAGACCCGCAAATGAGCGGAGACGTGCAGCTCCGCCTCCACCCCCCTTAAAGCCACATGGGATGCCAACTGACCACATGTGAGTGTGACTTTCTATCCTTTTAATCCTTTTATTTTATATCTGTACTGTACATATTTTATGTCTCAATTTTATAGCAACTTTTTATCTGTAATCACTGCCCTACTTTTTCGGGGAATAAATGATATAATTATTTAGATCTGTCTCCATGCTCTAAGACTCGAACTATACGCCTTTGATAGATAATTGCTACTAATTCAAGGGGTTTGCCATGGACCCTCTTAATTTAACACTGTGAATTAAGTAACCGTGACTGGTGGCAGCGCGTTGTGTACGGCTATTGCGGCTTGCTGGCAGTCTAGAAGGGTCTTATATTGCTGAATGAGGGGCTGCGGCCACAGCATTGATAATTCCCTTAATGCAGAAGCCTAATTGCCGGTTCACAACAGGCAGCCCGTCCGGCGACTAATTATCCTAGGTGCAGTTCCCTGACTGACCTGAGGGTAAGGGGGGCGCCGGAGAGCTGCGAGTTCCAAAGTGGAACTGAGAAAGTGGGATATACATAAATCCCCGCAGTACTTGGAAGATTGATAGCAGTGGTGGGGCATCCAAATTAAACTCCCCCTGCGGCAAATTGTAGAGCGAGAGTAGCTTGCTGGATATTTTGGTCACATGGTGCCAGTGGTGGGATAACTAAGATAAGCCCCAACTGTGCCTGTGATAGCCGTGTGCCGGCATTGTGTCTCGTCCCTCCGTCCGCTGATACACCCATGTCAGTGGTGGGACTGTGACATAGTGGTGACACAGGGTCCGCTGTCCGTCGCGTTTTGGTGGCAGCGGGACCCCCGTCAGTCGCCCGTATTTGGACAAACAGCGGTGGGCTGTTCATCACATATTGGTGGCAGAGCGGTGGGATAATCCTAGAGCATTAGTGATTTGGTTTGAGCAATCATTCCTCTCACTAAAAACCTGCACGGTTCCTGCGGGAATCCTGCATCGTAGGTTTTGGAGAACAGACTCAGTGGTTACTAGTCCTGAGACATTAGTGTGTACTTGCAAGTATCCCCCTCCCGTTTCTTCGTTTTTCTTTTTCTATCTTTTATTTGGCAACCATGGCGGCGATGAGAGTGGAGTGGTATCAACGGCAGACAAAGGAAGTTCTTGCTGGGTTATGCACGTACCGAGGCATAGACGCCGCAGGCGGAACCAAAGATCAAATGATCGCGGCTCTAGTGCAGCTGGACAACGACCAGAATCCAGCGAGCGCAGAAGTTGGCCCAAATGGCAATGGGGCTGCAGCAGAGGCTCCACTCCTGAGCGCTGGCCCCACATTCAACCAGAACGGGGTGGACCCTTATCTGCAAATGGCCTTGGACGAACTCCCCGCCGAAGACAGTGATGGGCGGGTGAGGCTGATCCAGCAATATCGGCAGGAGGCCCAAGCCGAATGTGAGCGCCAAGCTGAGAGAGCTGAGCGCCGAGCAGAGGCTGAGAGAGCCGAGTGCCAGGCGCAGAGGGCCCATGAACTGGAGGTACTCCAGCGGGGTGGGAATGCCCCCACAGCCCGAAGCGGTGAGCCCAGCAGCCTCCAGACTCCTAAACCCCGGCCAGAGCATTTTCCCGTGATGGAAAAGGACGGGGACTTGGACACGTTTCTGCGAGCCTTTGAGAAAGCCTGCAGACAGTACCAGCTGCCTAGAGACCAATGGGCAAGGTGCTTGACCCCAGGGCTAAAAGGCAAAGCCCTGAAGGCGTTTGCTTCTCTTCTGCCAGAAGCCGATGACGACTATGACGCCATAAAGCAGGCGCTGATCGCCAAATACCGGCTGACACCTGAGGTATACCGAAAGAAGTTCCGGCACCTCCAACGTGGCCCACATGATAGCTACAGTGATGTGGTGCAAGGACTCAGGACCCACTTTGACCAGTGGATCCATGGACTGTCCGTTGAATCCTTTGAGCAGCTACGGGACCTGATAATCAAAGACCAGTTCCTGCATCTCTGCCCAGCTGAGGTCCGACAGTTCATCCTGGACCGCGATCCAACGAACGCGGACAAAGCGGCGCAGATCGCCGACAACTATGAGGCCAACAGGAAGCCAGAGACGCGGAGGACAGTCACCACCAGCTGGAGAGGGGGTAAGCCAGCAACCAACCCCAGTGCCCCAGCTAGCCGTCCCTCCGGAGGCCCAGTCCCTGTTGCCAACCACAGGTCGGCTACTGACAGTCGCCTGTGTCACCACTGCCAGCGGCCTGGTCACTTCTTTTACGCCTGTCCGAATAGGCTGAAGAACCCCCCAGCCAAGGCCCCCGGGCCCAACGCCTCTGTTCTTTTGGTGGGAGGTGTGGTTGGGAGGGCTGACGACAACGTTCAACCTGTTCAGGTAGGGGCCCGTCTTGCTACAGGCCTCAAGGACACCGGGGCTGAACGAACCCTCATCCGTCCTGGACTGGCGGCCCCTGAAGAGTTTGTCGAGGGGAAAACCCTGACTGTCACCGGGATTGGAGGCACCCGTTGTCCCTTGCCAGTGGCACGAGTTTATCTCGATTGGGGTGCTGGGAGCGGGTTGAGGGAGGTGGGAGTGTCTGGAAACCTGCCCACTGATGTTTTATTGGGGACTGACTTGGGGCGGATGGTTGCATACTACGTCCCTGACACCCTTCCCCAAACTGATAATAAGGGTAACGTTAACCCTGATGATGATGATGATGAGGGGAAACTGAATGTGTTACCTGCTAATGCCTTGATGAGTAATGATGCAACTAACAACCATTCTTTCCCCAGGTATGATGCTGATGCTGATGTGAATGTGCCAAAGCAAACTGATAACCATTCTTCTCCTAGGAAGGATGATGATGATGTTGATGTATCTGTGCCGACTGAACCCGCTAACCCATTCTTTGAAGCGGTAGATGTGTCCACAGGTACCGAAGTGCTCAGCCCCATCACTCTGCGGAGTGAGACGGCTGAGGAACCCCTGGCAGGAGTAAGCAACGGTGCTCAAGGAAATGGGGAGGTGCATGGGGACCATGAGGAAGGTAATGCCATGCAGCTGACCAGTGCCACCAAGGAAGGTAACTGGCCCATAAGTAGCACTGCTCCTGAAGCGTTGGGGGTGGATGGGGAGGTAGAGCCCAGGGCAGCACCGGCTGGTGGGTCTGTAGAAATCCCCAGGGAGGCAGCATACATAGCAGCTGTCACACGCAGTCAGAGTGCCCAGATCGCAGGTAACGCACTGTCTTCTGGACCCTCTGCCGCTACAGGAGAGACTGAACCAGAGGTGAACCCAGAGCCGGTTCCAGAGGGTCCCAGTAAAGAGGGGACCCTGACGTCACTTCTGGCAGCCTCCAGCATGGAGTTCCAGGCTGCTCTGCACACAGATGCCAGCCTGGAGAAATTGAGAGGTCTCGCCGAGACGCCCACCTCCAAGTCTGGTAAGGAGAGGGTGTTCTGGGAACGAGGAAGGTTGTACCGGGAGACAGTACCCGGAGATCCTAAAAAGGAGTGGTTGAGGGAAAGACAGCTGGTCGTCCCCTATCAGTTCAGAACCGAGTTGTTGCGGATTGCCCATGAGATTCCACTCGCTGGACACTTGGGGATCAGCAAAACAAAGGCACGGCTGTCTCAACACTTCTATTGGCCCAAGATGGGGACAGATGTAACACACTACTGCCGCTCCTGTGCCACCTGTCAAAAAGTGGGTAAGGCGGGGCCTGCTCTTAAGGCTCCCCTTATTCCTTTGCCGGTGATAGAGGAGCCTTTCCAGAGAATCGCGGTGGACATTGTAGGACCGCTGTCCGTCCCCAGCAGCTCCGGAAAGCGATACATTCTCACCGTGGTAGACTACGCTACCTGGTACCCAGAGGCAGTAGCTCTGTCTTCAACCAGGGCAGATAAGGTGGCTGACGCACTGGTGACCATCTTTTCAAGAGTAGGATTTCCCAGGGAGATGCTTACCGATCAAGGGCCCCAATTCATGTCTCGCCTAATGGAGGCTCTCTGTGCGAAAATGCAGGTGACGCACCTGGTATCGAGTCCGTATCACCCACAGACTAATGGTTTGTGTGAACGTTTCAACGGTACCCTCAAACAGATGCTCCGCATACTGGTTGAGACCCAAGGGCGCGACTGGGAGCGGTACCTCCCACACCTGCTGTTCGCTTACAGAGAAGTTCCGCAGGCCTCGACCAGGTTCTCCCCCTTCGAGCTCCTGTATGGCAGGCGAGTCCGGGGACCCCTTGGGTTGATAAGAGAATCCTGGGAAGATGAGCCAAACCCCACAGAAGTGTCCATCGTGGACTATGTCATGCGCTTCCATGACAAGATGCAGACCTTGACGCAGTTGGTGCATGACAACATGACGCAGGCTCAGGCTGACCAGAAGCACTGGTATGACCAGAACGCCCGGGAGCGGACCTACCAGGTGGGTCAAAAGGTGTGGGTGCTGGTCCCTGTACCAACGGATAAGCTTCAGGCAGCCTGGGAAGGCCCGTACGTCGTCCACCAACAGCTCAACCCGGTCACCTACGTGGTCACGCTTGACCATGCTCGGGGTAGGCGCAAGGCCTTTCACGTCAACATGCTGAAGGCGCACTACGAACGTGAAGCTTGCGTCCTACCGGTCTGCAATCTGCCAGAGGATGGGGAGGAAGATCCCCTCCTGGACATGCTGGCCCAGGCCAAGGCCGATGGGTCCATTGAGGACATGGAGATAAGTGGTTCGCTAACCGTATCCCAGCGGTTGCAGTTGATGGCCACCCTGGAACCCTTCCGGGTCATGTTCACCAACCAACCGGGGAGGACGGAGTTAGCGGTTCATGAGGTGGACACCGGGAATCACGCCCCATTACGGCAAACACCCAATCGGATCTCTGAAGCGGTGCAACAAGTCATGCGCCCAGAGATCGATGAGATGTTAAGGCTGGGGGTGATTCGATGGTCAAAAAGCGTGTGGGCTTCACCTGTAGTCCTCGTGCCTAAAAAGGATCGAACCACGCGGTTCTGTGTGGACTACAGGGGGCTCAACGCCATCACAACCTCTGATGCCCACCCGATGCCGCGCATCGAGGATCTGCTCGAGCGGTTGACAAACGCCAACTACATATCCATCATGGATTTGAGTCGGGGATACTGGCAGATTCCCCTGAGCCCTGAGGCACAGGAGAAATCCGCCTTTATCACCCCCTTTGGACTGTACGAGTCCATGGTCATGCCCTTCGGCATGAAGAATGCCCCTGCCACTTTCCAGCGGATGGTCAACCACCTGCTTCGGGGACTGGAGGAGTACGCGGTGGCGTACTTAGACGATATTGCCGTCTTCAGTTCCACCTGGGAGGAACACCTTCAGCACCTCCAGGAGGTGCTCAAGCGTCTTCACCAGGCAGGCCTGACCATCAAGCCGGAGAAGTGCCAGTTAGGCATGCGCAAGGTCCACTACCTGGGGCACCGGGTAGGCGGGGGTTCCATGAGTCCGGAGCCAGAAAAAGTGGACGCAATCGTGTCCTGGCCCACCCCCAGGACCAAGAAACAGGTGAAGTCTTTCTTGGGCACTGCAGGGTACTATAGGCGATTCGTACAGGACTATAGCGCCATTGCCAAACCCTTGACGGACCTCACCAAGCAGAGGCTACCCCAAACAGTCAACTGGACAGATGACTGTGAGGCGGCTTTCCAAGCTTTGAAAGCAGCCCTGTGCAACTCTCCGGTGTTGAGAGCAGTCGACAGCAGTCGCCCGTTTCTGGTACAGACCGATGCCAGCGAGTTTGGCCTCGGTGCTGTGCTTAGCCAGGTCGACTCGGGGGACCAAGAGCACCCCGTGTTGTACCTGAGCCGGAAACTTTTGCCGAGGGAAGTGGCATACTCGACCATCGAGAAGGAGTGTCTGGCCATGGTGTGGGCACTGCAACGTTTGCAGCCCTACCTGTACGGGCGCGCCTTCACGATGGTAACCGACCACAACCCTCTGAGCTGGTTGCACACAGTGTCCGGAACCAATGGAAGGTTGCTCCACTGGAGCCTTGCCCTACAACAGTATGACTTTACTGTAAAACACAGGAAGGGCAGTGAAAACGGCAATGCCGATGGGTTGTCCCGCCGGAGCGAACCTGCTGAGGTGCGCATGGCCGATTACCGAGAGGTAATGCCTCCTTAGCGCCCTCTTAAGGGGGGAGGTGTGATATACAATGTCTGAGAAGTATGAGGTTTTTTCCTGTAAAAGATGTTGTTTTGTTTTAAATATTGAGATATGTGCCTAGGAATCTCCCCCCCCTTCCTCGGTTATAATTGTACCCTGAAGCACCTAGCACTGAAATCTGATCCCGGTTACTTCCTCTGTAGGATCAGGAATGTTAATTAGCTAGGACACTTCTTGTCATACCATTTGGCTCCTCGCCAGAGCTGAAAGAAAAAAAAGTGCGGGATGGTTCTTTGTTTGAAACAAAGAGGTTTGAATAAAACTATGAGAGATTGCCCTGCGAAAACCATATACCCTAGAGATATAAAAATCATATTTTTTTAATCCGGGCGGTCACAGCGTCGCTGCCGTGGTTCTTGCGAAGTCTAATCCTTTCAGAACCTGAGATATGTGTTCCAGCTAAACGGTGTATCAGAACTACAGCATATTTGGTCTTGAATTATTGTACTCAACAAATCACAACTAGTGTTGAGCATTCCGATACCGCAAGTATCGGGTATCGGCCGATACTTGCTGTATCGGAATTCCGATACCGACTTCCGATATTTTTTCAATATCGGAATTCGGCATCGGAATCGGAAGTTCAGTTGATTGACGGCCTGACGTCATCATGATGCGCGGTGTGTGCGCATCATGATGCGCCGTCATTTCGGGCCTTCCGGGGGTCTCTGCCGGCCTGCCGGGGGGCTGTGCCGGCCTGCCGGGGGGCTGTGTGGACTGCCCGGGGTCTGTACCGGCCTGCCGGGGGGCTGTGCCGGCCTGCCGGTGGTCTGTGCACCCTGTGGGGGTCTGTACCGGCCTGCCGGGGGGCTGTGCCGGCCTGCCGGGGGGCTGTGCTGATGTCCGGGGGTCTGTGCAAGCATCGTCCGATGGGACTACAAGTCCCATCGGGCGATGCCTGCTACCATGACAGTGATTGACACATTAGCCAATGATGGGACAGTAGTAGTCCCATCATCCGGCTAATGTGTTAAATGTTAAAAAAAAAAAAAAAAAAAAAAAAAAAAAAAAAAAATACTACATACATACTACATGCATGCTACATACATACTACATGCTACATACATACTACATATATACTACATACATACTACATACATGCTACATACATACTACATGCTACATACATACTACATGCATGCTACATACATACTACATATATACTACATACATACTACATACATGCTACATACATACTGCATGCTACATACATACTACATGCATGCTACATACATACTACATATATACTACATGCATGCTACATACATACTACATGCTACATACATACTACATATATACTACATACATACTACATACATACTGCATGCTACATACATACTACATACATACTACATACATACTACATGCATGCTACATACATACTACATGCATGCTACATACATACTACATGCATGCTACATGCATGCTACATACATACTACATGCTACATACATACCACATACATACTACATACATACTACATACATACTACATGCTACATACATACTACATATATACTACATGCATGCTACATACATTCTACATGCTACATACATACCACATACATACTACATACATACTACATACATACTACATGCTACATACATACTACATATATACTACATACATACTACATGCTACATACATACCACATACATACTACATACATGCTACATATATACTACATGCATGCTACATACATACTACATATATACTACATGCATGCTACATACATACTACATGCTACATGCATGCTACATACATACTACATACATACTACATGCTACATACATACCACATATATACTACATACATACAATACATTCATACAATACATACATAGACATACAGTACATATAACATAGAGTAACATACTTACCAATACTTGTCACATTGTTCCCCGAAGCCATTGTCTTTTCCGGAATAAATATTAACATAACAAACCACAAAAATACTCACCCACGATCCGAAGCAGTCCACGAGTGTGTCCCACGACGATCTTGGGTAGAGAACTGCAGCATCAGATGATGCTGCCGTTCTCTACGGGCTGCAGGAATCCAATGACGGAAGGTAGGTATCCTTCCGCACTGTATTCCTCCGCCACTTAAAAAAAAAAGTCCCTAGTCTCACTTTATGCCATTGCTGCGTGGCAATGGCATAAAGTGAGACTAGGGACTTTATTTTTTTTTAAGTGGCGGAGGAATACAGTGCGGAAGGATACCTACCTTCCGTCATTGGATTCCTGCAGCCCGTAGAGAACGGCAGCAACAGCTGATGCTGCAGTTCTCTACCCAAGATCGTCGTGGGACACACTCGTGGACTGCTTCGGATCGTGGGTGAGTATTTTTGTGGTTTGTTATGTTAATATTTATTCCGGAAAAGACAATGGCTTCGGGGAACAATGTGACAAGTATTGGTAAGTATGTTACTCTATGTTATATGTACTGTATGTCTATGTATGTATTGTATGAATGTATTGTATGTATGTAGTATATATGTGGTATGTATGTAGCATGTAGTATGTATGTAGTATGTATGTAGCATGCATGTAGCATGTAGTATGTATGTAGCATGCATGTAGTATATATGTAGTATGTATGTAGCATGCATGTAGTATATATGTAGCATGTATGTAGTATGTATGTGGTATGTATGTAGCATGTAGTATGTATGTAGCATGTATGTAGTATATATGTAGTATGTATGTAGCATGTAGTATGTATGTAGTATGTATGTAGTATGTATGTGGTATGTATGTAGCATGTAGTATGTATGTAGCATGCATGTAGTATATATGTAGTATGTATGTAGCATGTAGTATGTATGTAGTATGTATGTAGTATGTATGTGGTATGTATGTAGCATGTAGTATGTATGTAGCATGCATGTAGTATATATGTTATATGTATGTAGCATGTAGTATGTATGTAGTATGTATGTAGTATGTATGTGGTATGTATGTAGCATGTAGTATGTATGTAGCATGCATGTAGTATATATGTAGCATGTAGTATGTATGTAGTATGTATGTGGTATGTATGTAGCATGTAGTATGTATGTAGCATGCATGTAGCATGCATGTAGTATGTATGTAGCATGCATGTAGTATGTATGTAGCATGCATGTAGTATGTATGTAGTATGTATGTAGTATGTATGTAGCATGCAGTATGTATGTAGCATGTATGTAGTATGTATGTAGTATATATGTAGTATGTATGTAGCATGTAGTATGTATGTAGCATGCATGTAGTATATATGTAGTATGTATGTAGCATGCATGTAGTATGTATGTAGTATGTATGTAGTATGTATGTAGCATGCAGTATGTATGTAGCATGTATGTAGTATATATGTAGTATGTATGTAGTATATATGTAGTATGTATGTAGCATGTAGTATGTATGTAGCATGCATGTAGTATGTATGTAGTATTTTTTTTTTTTTTTTTTAACATTTAACACATTAGCCGGATGATGGGACTACTACTGTCCCATCATTGGCTAATGTGTCAATCACTGTCATGGTAGCAGGCATCGCCCGATGGGACTTGTAGTCCCATCGGACGATGCCTGCACAGACCCCCGGAGCCTGCACAGCCCCCCGGCAGGCCGGCACAGCCCCCCGGCAGGCCGGCACAGCCCCCCGGAGCCTGCACAGCCCCCCGGCAGGCCGGCACAGCCCCCCGGCAGGCCGGCACAGCCCCCCGGAGCCTGCACAGACCACCGGCAGGCCGGCACAGACCACCGGAGCCTGCACAGACCCCCTGGCAGGCCGGCACAGCCCCCCGAAAGGCCCGTACAGACCCCAGAGAGGCTGTACAAGGGCAGGAAAGGTTTTTTCTTATTCCGATACCGGAAGTCCCATAGACTTGAATGGGACTTCCGGTATCGGAATCGGCGATACCGATACTTTTTTTAAAGATCGGCCGATACCATCCGATACGATACTTTGAAGTATCGGACGGTATCGCTCAACTCTAATCACAACCAATGATGCCCTATATGTGTCTGTGCGGGCTGCCCCCACGGAGTTATGATTAGTATAAGTTTTCTAGTGTAATTCTAAATCCAAAAGGGAGAGGTGGGATTAACCCAGCATGCATCTCTCCGTGATGTCACATAGCAAGTCTATAAAGCATTCCCTGGACAAAACCAGAGGAGAACAGCTCAAGTCGTCGTGCCAGAAAGACCCGCAGATGAGCGGAGACGTGCAGCTCCGCCTCCACCCCCCTTAAAGCCACATGGGATGCCAACTGACCACATGTGAGTGTGACTTTCTATCCTTTTAATCCTTTTATTTTATATCTGTACTGTACATATTTTATGTCTCAATTTTATAGCAACTTTTTATCTGTAATCACTGCCCTACTTTTTCGGGGAATAAATGATATAATTATTTAGATCTGTCTCCATGCTCTAAGACTCGAACTATACGCCTTTGATAGATAATCGCTACTAATTCAATGGGTTTGCCACGGACCCTCTTAATTTAACACTGTCAATTAAGTAACCGTGACTGGTGGCAGCGCGTTGTGTACGGCTATTGCGGCTTGCTGGCAGTCTAGAAGGGTCTTATATTGCTGAATGAGGGGCTGCGGCCACAATATTGATGATTCCCTTACTGCAGAAGCCTAATTGCCGGTTCACAACAGGCAGCCCGTCCGGCGACTAATTATCCTAGGTGCAGTTCCCTGACTGACCTGAGGGTAAGGGGGGCGCCGGAGAGCTGCGAGTTCCAAAGTGGAACTGAGAAAGTGGGATATACATAAATCCCCGCAGTACTTGGAAGATTGATAGCAGTGGTGGGGCATCCAAATTAAACTCCCCCTGCAGCAAATTGTAGAGCGAGAGTAGCTTGCTGGATATTTTGGTCACATGGTGCCAGTGGTGGGATAACTAAGATAAGCCCCAACTGTGCCTGTGATAGCCGTGTGCCGGCATTGTGTCTCGTCCCTCCGTCCGCTGATACACCCATGTCAGTGGTGGGACTGTGATATAGTGGTGACACAGGGTCCGCTGTCCGTCGCATTTTGGTGGCAGCGGGACCCCCGTCAGTCGCCCGTATTTGGACAAACAGCGGTGGGCTGTTCGTCACATGTATCTCTGTATGCAGGGAGCTCCCCCTAGTGGTGGCTGCAGACAGGATCTTATCATGTAACTCTGTATACAGGGAGCTCCCCCTAGTGGTGGCTGCAGTCAGAATCTTATCATGTATCTCTGTATACAGGGAGCTCCCCCTAGTGGTGGCTGCAGACAGGATCTTATCATGTATCTCTGTATGCAGGGAGCTCCCCCTAGTGGTGGCTGCAGACAGAATCTTATCATGTATCTCTGTATACAGGGAGCTCCCCCTATTGGTGGCTGCAGACAGGATCTTATCATGTAGCTCTGTATACAGGGAGCTCCCCCTAGTGGTGAATGCAGACAGGGTCTTATCATGTATCTCTGTATACAGGAAGCTTCCCCTAGTGGTGGCTGCAGACAGGATCTTATCATTTATCTTTATATACAGGGAGCTCCCCCTAGTGGTGGCTGCAGACAGGATCTTATCATGTATCTCTGTATACAGGGAGCTCCTCCTAGTGGTGAATGCAGACAGAATCTTATCATTTATCTCTGTATAGAGGGAGCTCCCCCTAGTGGTGGCTACAGACAGGATCTTATCATGTATCTCTGTATACAGGGAGCTCCCCCTAGTGTTGGCTGCAGACAGGGTCTTGTCATGTATCTCTGCATACAGGTACCTTCCCCTAGTGGTGACTGCAGACAGGATCTTATCATGTATCCCTGTATACAGGGAGCTCCCCCTAATGGTGGCTGCAGACAGGATTTTATCATGTATCTCTGTATACAGGGAGCTCCCCCTAGTGTTGACTGCAGGCAGGATCTTAACATGTATCTCTGTATACTGGGAGCTCCACCTATTGGTGACTGCAGACATGATCTTATCATGTATCTCTGTATACAGGGAGCTCCCCCTAGTGGTGGCTGCAGACAGGAATTTATCATATATCTCTATATATAGGGAGCTCACCCTAGTGGAGACTGCAGATAGGATCTTATCATGTATCTCTGTATACAGGAAGCTCCCTCTAGTGGTGGCTGCAGACAGAATCTTATCATGTATCTCTGTATACAGGGATCTCCCCCTAGTGGTGGCTGCAGACAGAATCTTATCATGTATCTCTGTATACAGGGAGCTCCCCCTAGTGGAGACTGCAGACAGGATCTCATCATGTATCTCTGTATGCAGGTAGCTCCCCCTAGTGGTGGCTGCAGACAGGATCTTATCATGTATCTCTGTATATAGGGAGCTCACCCTAGTGGTGGCTGCAGACAGAATCTTATCATGTATCTCTGTATACAGGGAGCTCCCCCTAGTGATGGCTGCAGACAGGATCTTTTGTATCTCTGTATACAGGGAGCTTCCCCTAGTGTTGGCTGCAGACAGGATCTTATCATGTATCTCTGCATACTGGGAGGTCCCCCTAGTGGTGGCTGCAGACAGGATCTTATCATGTATCTCTGTATACAGGGAGTCCCCCTAGTGGTGGCTGCAGACAGGATCTTTTCATAGGACTGGCTCTCTGCAGGTCAAGTTATTCCAGCACAGGGGATCTCGTCTCATCCTTACATTTTATGCTCCAGTGATGACTCATGTTGTTTTCCCTTTCGATCAGGTTCTTGGGAAGGACTTATTTCTGATAGACATGACATGTAGCAGTTACTATGCATGCAATATTACTCAAGGCCACTAGATGTCACTACAGGGAAACATAATTTAAATGTAGCTGCAAAGCTGGAAGTGTTTCAGTGTGTGGCCTGAGCCACATGTAGAGGGGAGGCTTGTGGGCACCAGGGAGCAAATAATAATAATAATAATAATCTTTATTTTTATATAGCGCTAACATATTCCGCAGCGCTTCACAGTTTGCACACATTTTCATCACTGTCCCCAATGGGGCTCACAATCTAAATTCCCTATCAGTATGTTTTTGGAGTGTGGGAGGAAACCAGAGTGCCCGGAGGAAACCCACGCAAACACGGGGAGAACATACAAACTCCTTGCAGATGTTGTCCTTGGTAGGATTCGAACCCAGGACCCCAGCTAACCACTGAGCCACCGTGCTGCCCGTGGAGCAAACCTTGGGCACCAGGGGCAGGGGCAGTAATGCAAGTGTAAGAGCAGACTCTCTAGAACAGAGGTCTCAAACTGCATCCCCAAGGGCCGCAAACACGTCATGTTTTCAGGACTTCCTTGCATAGCACAGGTGATAATTTAATCTCCTGCACAGATAATGATTCCAGCACCTTGTGCTATGCTAAGGAAATCTTCAAAACACTTATGGTTTGCAGCCCTTGAGGAATGCAGTTTGAGACCTCTGCTCTAGAATGTGGTCACCACTAGTGACACTGATTTGAGGTATTTGCAGGATTGTGCCCTATGTACAGTATATATATATGTAAAAACTCTTCTGTAGTGTCTGCCCAGAGAAGAAATACACGGTTTCAATGGAGAATTGGTGAGTATCATCCGCTTGCTATGTTTCCATCTGCAACATACAGGCTGTCAATGCCCATGGTCCTCTGGATCCTTCTTAGCCACCAGCGCCAGCAGCACAGAGGTGGAAGACCCTCCTCTCTTCTATAGAAAGGCGTTGAAGATGTTGTCAGACAATCGCAGCGTGTCAAGGTTTACTATGAATAAAATGATGGGCACCATGACAGCACTCTGGTCACAGGTGATAATAATCATTTTTTCAGTGCTACTATTTTGCAATTTTCTTTGAAACTTTCACAAACTGAGAAATGTAAAGTCAAGAAAAGTTTTCAGCCTGTGAAAGATTTCTTTCATTGACTGTGTCATAGAGAAAAAATGTAAATCGTTACAGACATCTCCAGAGAAAAGAGAGAAGGAACTTGCAATATTCACATGATCTCTATGCAGCTGACCCCTCCTTTGGAAACAGGTAAGGAAAATCCTAATGGCTAGCAGATGTGAAGCCAATCAGCTTGAATGTGCAGGAATGTGGAGAAGGGCAGACTTAGGACCGGAAGAGATAAGAGCTAAGGAGAAAATGTAAAACCCTTTGTGTACATTATAGAAATTATGAAGTGAGGTTTTTCTGAACTGCATCGATATAATAGATAGAAAAATCATATTTCCGGAAACGTGATGAAATGGCAAACACAAAGCATGGTTTCACCTCACTGGACAATGACTGGTGTGTTGCCAACTGGAGATCGGCGAGATAGATGGCAATATCTATGCCATGTCTCTTTTCTATGAACAGATAAAATCATGATAAGGAAGATGATGGTGATGGTGGGAACTTTCTTTCGTTATTCCTTTTTATTTTATGCAATTGTATATGCCATATTGTTTGTTCCCAATTTGTGTCATCTTTGTATATTTTTATAAACACTGCCTATCTTTCTAGATTAAATATATAATTTAATAGCTCTGTTCCTCTTACTCTGAAACCGCACCCCCGAAGCCATATGCCACCTGTATTGGGAGTCCAATCAGTCTGTATGAATGATTGGTGGTGTCAGCGAGTGGTTCTTTTTGTTATTGTGGAGTTTGTGGTGACCGTACCAGTATTTATATACAGGTGAAGCCAGAAGTTTCCATCCACTATATATAAAGACACATCTGCAGGTTTCTCTCAAAATCTGACATGAAATCAGAATAAACCTTTCCCGGTTTAGGTCAGTTAGGATTACCAGAATTATTAATATTTGCCAAATGCCAGAATAATGAGAGAGAGAATGTTTTAAGGCATTTTTATTACTTACTTCAAAGTCTGAAGTTTCCATCCATTTCATTAGTATTTGGTCCCATTGCCCTTACACTGAGTGACTTGGGTTAGACGTTTAGGGTTTCCTTCTACAAGCTTCTCACAATAGTTGGTTGGAATTTGGGCGCATTCCTCCTGACAACACCGGTGTAACTGATCCAGGTTTGTAGGTCGCCTTGCTCGCACCAGCCTTTTCAGCTTTGCCCATAAATTTTCAATAGTATTGAGATAAGGGCTTTGTGATGGCTGCTCCAATCATTGACTTTGTTATCCTGAAGCCACTTTGTTCCCATTTTGGCAGTATGCTTCAGGTCATTGTCCATTTGGAAGACTCATTTCCGCCCAAGCTGTATCTTCCTGGCTGATGTCTTGATATGTTGCTTCAGTATTGCCACATAATCCTCTTTTCTCATGATGCCATTTATATTGTGTAGTGCACCAGATCCTCCTGCAGCAAAACAACCCCACAACATGATCAAAAATACGGAGAAAAGTGAGTTACCATATACTATGAAAAATAGGTATTTATTTGTACAAAAATTCATTACATCAATAGTAAAACATACAATAAAATATTTTTGAATCAATTAACGAGTATGGATATAAATGATCTACAAGAATGGTGGCCGCAGACTATGAGCAAAGTAGCAGGACAGAGCATGGAGTAACTATAACAAGACAATGGTATCAGAAAGAGTTATCCGATAGAAAATACCAAACAGCTAATGTAAAATAGCTCAGGTTATCAATCCTGTAATCGTGAGCTGAATGGATGTACTCAGATAACAGACACCACCATAATATCAGTAATGAGCATATATGCAAGGACCGCTATATAAATAAATAGAAATAAAAGGGTTAATTACCCATGGATACTGTAGTTGCTGCCCGTGGACACGTTCCCCGACGCGCATTTTGCGAGCTGTGTCGTCGCTTCCTCAGGGGAAGTCTGCGGGCACCATTCTTGTGGATCATTTATAACCATACTCATTAATTGATTCAAAAATATTTTATTGTATGTTTTACTATTGATGTAATGAATTTTTGTACAAATAAATACCCATTTCTCATAGTATATGGTAACTAACTTTTCTCCCTATTTTTGGCTATGTGTTTTTTGAGTTAATATACGTGAATTTTGTCATGATTTAGTGCTGGTATCTTTCATGTCCCACAACATGATACTGCCTCCCCTGTGTTTCACTGTAGGGATGGTGTTCTTAGGCTTCCAATTTTCTCCCTTTTTCGGGTGGTCGTCACTCATAGCAATTGAGATATTCTGTTACATACAGGGGATCTGATCATCACGTTTATGTAGCAGAGCCGATCCGGTTATGGCAGCCTCTAGTCTCCCATGGAGACTATTGAAGCATGCCAAAAGTGAAAAAAATATACATTTTATTTTTTGAAAATATAAAAGTTCAAATCACCCCCTTTTGACCCATTCAAAATAAAACAATAAAAAAAATCAAACATACACATATTTGGTATCACCGCATTCAGAATTGCCCAATCTATGAATAAAAAAAGGATTAACCTGATCACTAAATAGCGTAGCAAGAAAAAAGGTCAACCTGCCAGAATTAGGTTTTTTTTTGGTCACCTGGACATTGTATTAAAATCCAATAATGGGTGATCAAAAGATTGTGTTAGCAGTCGGATTCCTGCAGCAGCACGACAGGAATCCAGAGCCTCACATGCTGCTCTGCAGCAAGCCATTCCTGAGGCTAAGTCCCTCTGCCACTCCACTGAGCATGCTCACGAGATGATCTCCCATTGGAGGTCAGGAGTCATGTGCTCAGGTCATTCTCCAGATCTGATTGGTCCATCTCAGAGATCTGGAAGGTCCCGGCAGTGCACGGCTATAAAAGGCCCGCATGGCCGCTCTGCCATGCGCTAGCATAGACTCTACTTGCTACATGTGTGAATGATGACGGATGCATGAACCTGCGAATGACTCATTAAGACTCCCCTCCCTCTGATATTGCGTGTGTGGATAGGGACTTAGTCATAGAGTCAGCGCCAGTCAGTGGCACGCTACAGGCCACAGTGCATATCATCACCTAACTAGCGTCCGACATTGCGCCCCTCCTGGGCACTGTCGCATAGCGGCTGTGTCAGTCGCTGTGCTGCAGTCTGTAGCACCTGTGGGCGTCCGTGGTAGCGACGCCACACGCACGGTAGGTCTAGACGGACTCTGTCCCTCTGCCTTGGGCTCAGCTCCTGTGACTAGAATTGAGCGAAACGGGTCTGTCAAATTCATAAGTCAGCGACTTTCACTGAAGTCGGGTTTCATGAAACGAAACCCGACCATAGCGTGAGGTCGGCCACGAGGTCGGCGACCAGAGCGCCAAAGTCGCGTTTCAAAAGATGCTTCCAGTGCCCTTTTTCAGCCAATGATGGAGGACGCACACTGTGGGCAACGCGATGACATGGGCAGCGGTCACCATCTTTGAGAAGGGCATGCAAGTGATTGCCTGGCTTTGTGGGGCGTCACAGGGGCTATAAAAGGGCGGGGACGCCGACCGCCATCTTACTTCTGCCGATCTCAGAATAGGGAGAGCTGCTGCTGCTGATTCTGTAGGGAAGGGAAGAAGAAAAAAAAAACTGCTTCTGCTGGTAGCGATTTTCACTGTACAACACAACACTTTGTGTGCAGTGACGGGGAGGATATATTTTTGTGCATCAGCTCTGTTGGTTATTAGGATGCCTTATAAGGCTCCCTGATAGCTGCATTGCTGTTTGCACACTGCTGAGCAAACTGCTTTATTAAAAGCAAAAATACTTTTCTTCCTCTTTTCTGCACAGTTACCAAGCGTTCATTTTTCCACCCTTTTGTGTGCAGCAGTCCTGCTTATTAGGCTGCCTGCGTCCATACTTGGACTGAGAGCATCATTGTCAGCGTCCTCAAATCTCTAGGGAGATCCAAATTCTCACCAATCCTATAGACACCCTCCACCTTGTCATACACCATCCAATTTCAGCCTGTTACATTGAGGTGTAATCTCTACTGGGTGTGGTGTAGTGACCACTATGTCAGCTAGGGGGCACTGTGTGGGGGTCCCAGGACGGGTGTACAGGCACATTCAGTGTGGTAACAGGAGCAGGGTCCTAAATGACCATTATGGGTCTCAAGGTGGGTGGCCTTGGGATGCAGGCTCCAGGGTGTATTGATCGGCAGAGGTACTGCTGATCTTTCTGTTACACTGTGTCAGGGAAGCCTGTGTGTGTCTATACAACCTTTAGTGATGTCATAGCCATGTGATCACCTGTGGGTGTGGTTACAGGGCTATGTAATTGAGGTGTTTGGCACATGTGAGAGAGAGTGGAGGGAGTCTGTCTGAGTGTGGACAGACTTCCATGTGTCCAGGTGGGACACTACAGAGTGGTCTGTGTGCTAAGGAAGGAGAAGCCTTCCTGTGTCTGCGGCTGCAGATAGAGCGCTGCTCTGGACATTGCCCTGGCATGTATATGGAGAGGACTACACATCCCAGCATGTGCTGAGACTCTTGGGCCGAGTCTGAAGCCACGGACGTATATGTTCTTTTTTGCCTAAGCTACAGGCTATGTTGGTGATATGCTGATTTATGGTTTATGGAGCAAATAAACCTCATGAACTCTGGGAAGAATCTGTCTCATGTTTGTCTCCCGCTGCACCTAAGCGAGTCACATCCCTACAATTGGTGACAGACTGCGGGCAGCGACTCCCAGAAGCACGTGTGGCAGTGCTGGCGATTCTGAGCCAGGAGAGCAGACGCTCTGACAACCTTGAGTAATACTGACCGAGGTCAGAGAAAGTGACTGTGTTAATATTTGTGGGATACCTCTGAGGAGAAGAGGCGTCCAAGGACCTGTGTGGCTGACACAGGTAACAGACAGGAGTCTGTGTTGCACTGACCAGGGTCAGTGAGAGACTGTGTTCCTGGAGGGGTCAGTGAGCAAGGTCCTGGAGGGTCAGTGTTGGGAGGTTCTGGGAGAGGGATCGGATCCCTGGAACACGTGATATGACCTTGGACCTGGTGAGGCCGGTGTGTTGGCAGTCTCAGGCGGAGACGGATGTCCTGAAGAGCACCCGCTGAGCCCCTGGACCTGGTGAGGCCGGTGTGTTGGGAGACCCTGGGAGGAGGGTCGGCTCCCTGAATAGCCCCCGGTGTGCCCTGTGTGCTGGACGTTCTCAGGTGGAGACGGTACGTCCTGAGTGGCACACGGACCGGACACGTGAGAGACTGTGCATGTGTTTTTTTTTTTTCTTTTCCTCTACAAAACCTGAAGGTGCTTGCTGTGGCTCAGTGGGGTCACGAAGGTCTCGCAGCACAGGGACCTGGTGTTTTCCTTTTTGGGATCTGCCCTGGGAGCATTGGTAGCAGACGCTGTCTGTCTACACCATCCTGCTGCAGCTTTATTGCATGTGACTAAGCAGATACAGTAGTTGTGGCTTTACACAACTATTAAGGGTGAGTACCCTGTATTATTGCTTCATAACCCATTATACCTGCACTGGTAAGGCCCTATGGGCGCACTTTTGTGGTTTTTTTGTCTTTGAGGGTGACAAGCGGCTTCCGGTAACCCGGCGGGGTTACGAAGGGGACAAGCGGCTTCCGGTGGATCAGCGGGTCCACGAAGACGGCGCAGCAGGAGCTGCAGTGACACCAGCCACTGTGTGTGTGTGAACGGCAGCCGGAGGTGCCGGTGGTTTGTGACAGCAGAAGCTGTGGTGGTGCCAGCAAGGACTTGTCTGGTATTGTGAGAGACAAACTGTGTGGTGTGAACTGTGGCATAAGAAGTTCTGCAGAACGGACATGGGGAAATCCCAAAAGGGAGTGGTAACCTAAAAAGGGGGTGGAGTCCCAAAAGGGGGTGGTGACCCAAAAGGGAGTGGTAACCAAAAAGGGGTGGAGTCCCAAAAGGGGGCGGTGACCCAAATGGGAGTGGTAACCCAAAAAGGGGTGGAATCCCAAAAGGGGGCGGTGACCCAAATTGGAGTGGCAACCCAAAGTGGGGTGGTGGTCCAGAAAGGGGCCAAGTGTGAAGAAGTGACAACACTGGGTGACTCAGTAGGTATGTCTGGAGTACCGCAGTGTATGTGCAGGTTTTTTTCAGAATGTGGAATATCCTTTCCGGGTAGTAATGACGGGCCACAGATGTGTACAGTGATGCTGCACCGGGAAGGAGCCTTTGGTCGGCTGGACTCAGAGAGTCAGGTGACTCTGACAGGAACGCCTCTCGTTTTCTCTCTGACCGAGAAAAACGTCAGGGATCGCTGTAAACACGGGGTCACGGTGAACTACGCAGTAGACACAGTAGTGTTTGAGGGGACCAAAGGTGGTGAGTGCCAAGGTAGAGGGATACCACGGGACTTAGTCTATGCCTGGGAGAGGGGCCGGGACTTTCTTTTGTTTGATGACGTTTGGTCGGACGATGGAGATGCTTCGACTGTGGGGCAAGCAGACACTGAGACAGTGACGGCTCCTGACATGGACAGGTCAGAGGTAGAACTGACCAGAGGAAGAAGTACATCTGCCCAACTGACGGACCTGACGTCTCGTGATAAGACAGATGGTGGGCTGGGAGATGAGACGACTGGACTAGACACATTGGTGCTGGACAGTAACTGGAGGGTTCACTCGACTGGTGTGACTGACCCAGTGGTACCCTTTGATGATATAATTAAAGAGGTAGTGGTGAGACACGTGCTGGCCAAAAGAGAACAAGATCATGAAATACAGCTGATAAAGGAGACTGTAACAGAACATGTCGAACGGGAAAGAGTCCTAAGGCAAGCAGCTGAGCACAGAGTGGATGAGCTGGAGAAGGAAGTCTCTGAGCTCAGAGGTCACCTGTCAGCGTGTAAAACCATGAACAAGACCCTGTTGGAAGATATGGAGGTGCTCAGAGAGGCCCAAGAGAAGCATCAACAGGAGATTCTCAGGAGAGAGGATCAGCGTCGCTACCTGGCAGAGGAGCGAGATAAAGTTCTGCAAGAACTCAGTGGAGTAGTAAAAGGTCTTCTGCAGAAGAAGTGGATGGGCAAAGACGTACAGCGGCCGTGCCTGACTGATAGCAAGGCAGAACTGCCAAAGCCCATCTTGGAAAAGGGTCCTGAAGACTGTAAATCTCAGGAAGATGGTGAGCCAAGAGCTGCACAAGACAGTCACCCGGTCTTGGCAGATACCTTGAGGGAAGTGTCCGAGGGGAACCCAGAGCCATCTGTCCAGGGTGAGAGCAAGTCCATGACCTTCAAGTGTGTGATGGAGGTACCCGAAGACATGCGAGAAGCGTGTGCCAGCGAAGGTGTGCATGAGACCTTTAAAAAGGCAGTAAAGGCCTATAGTGTGAGCTGGGCACCAGAAACAAACCAGTTGGTGATACTGGCAGAAACGGAAGACACAGAGAGAAGGGTGGCTGTCCTGAAGGAGATGCACCTACAATGTCTCCGCACAAATCAGATGCTCGTGGAGCGTAATAGGAAAGCCGCTCGACGTCTGGAGCTTGCAAGGGAAGCTCAAAGTCGGCTGGGCTTTGTGGAAGACATAATTCCGGTACCCAGAAATCTGGTGGGGAAAGTCGTTGGCAGACTTGGAAAGGTGATGCAGGAGATGGTGAATCGATCCAGTGTGAAGAGAGTGAGGATCCCACCTGCTGGTGAAATCCAAGTCGTTGTTGAAGATGACATGGTTCCTGTCATTGTGGTTGGTTCGGAGGAAAGCATTGGGAAGCTTCGCATGCTCCTGGAATATTTGAGCAGCTAAGACAGGATCAACTGCAGATGAATGAGCAGATAGAGAACGTCAGGTGGCGTCCACCTCCAACCCAAGGTGTAAGGACCCGAAGGGATCCTCCAAGGAATGAAAGGACAGGTAGTCGAAGGCAAGAATGTCGAGAGTCCGCAAGTGGCCGTTCTAATCTTAGTAACATAGGCACGAGACTCGGTGGTGGACATAGCGACAGAGGGTCAGACTCAGAACAGCCAGTTGGCCCAGCTGGACGTGAGACTCATGACCGTGCGAACTGGGAGAGCCAGCCAGTGAGAGAAAGGTCAGGAGACGGAGCGCACTGCAGACAGGTGGAGACTAAAGAGTGTCTGGTCACACTGACGGACGTTGACGGGAAGGCCAAAGCCCAGGGCCGAGATACTGACCGCTGGGGGTGGGGGAGGCCTAACGTAAATATGATGCAGTATGACTACCGAAACAGACGGAGATGGTCCTCTCGACTTGTAGGGCAAGGTGACATGGGTGCCAGGTCTCAAGATACCTGGGTGATGTCATGTGTTCAACCCCACAAGTTTGAACAGAGGGGGGAGGTATGTGGTGTAGTGACCACTATGTCAGCTAGGGGGCGCTGTGTGGGTGTCCCAGGACGGGTGTACAGGCACATTCAGTGTGGTAACAGGAGCAGGGTCCTAAATGACCATTATGGGTCTCAAGGTGGGTGGCCTTGGGATGCAGGCTCCAGAGGTACTGCTGATCTTTCTGTTACACTGTGTCAGGGAAGCCTGTGTGTGTCTATGTGCAATACAACCTTTAGTGATGTCATAGCCATGTGATCACCTGTGGGTGTGGTTACAGGGCTATGTAATTGAGGTGTTTGGCACATGTGAGAGACTGTGAGGGAGTCTGTCAGAGTGTGGACAGACTTCCATGTGTCCAGGTGGGACACTACAGAAAGTGGTCTGTGTGATAAGGAAGGAGAAGCCTTCCTGTGTCTGCGGCTGCAGATAGAGCGCTGCTCTGGACATTGCCCTGGCATGTATATGGAGAGGACTACACATCCCAGCATGTGCTGAGACTCTTGGGCCGAGTCTGAAGCCACAGATCTTTATGTTCTTTTTTGCCTAAGCTACAGGCTATGTTGGCAATATGCTGGTTTATGGAGTAAATAAACCTCATGAACTTTTGGAAGAACCTGTCTCATGATTGTCTCCCACTGCACCTAAGCGAGTCGAATCTCTACATGGGCCAGAGACAATAGTTCTGCGTCCTCAAATCTATAGTGAGATTCAAATTCTCCCCAATACTACATACACCCTCCACCTTGTCATACACCATCCAATTTCAGTCTGTTACATTGATGTGTAATCTCTACTGGGCCTGAGACAATAGTTCTGCTTCCTCAAATCTATAGTGAGATTCAAATTCTCACCAATACTATATACACCTAGTACCTTGTTTTACAGTACTATATAGCTGGTGGTATTTTGGGTACATTTTCACAAAAATGAGCAAGTATGGTGGAAGACGCCATGGAAGTGGGCGGAGGTTGCCAGCTGGTCCCGATGGTGGTGGTGGTGTTGCATCTGTTGGTAGTGGCAAAAGCACAATAGCACCTAAGGCAGGAGGTGTTGAGCCTGCGTCATCGTCTGGCTCCACAAGGCCTCGAAGGCTCTCTTTTCTGGGAATAGGTAAACCACTTTTTAAAGCCGGAGCTTCAGGAACAAGTTTTGGCTTACATTGCTGACACAGCCTCCAGCTCTCTCACCTCCTCTTCTGAAGTTTCAAAAAAGAAAAGCACTGAGTTGTCATTGGAGGCTCCTGGTCAGGAACAACACCTTTCCTTGTGTCCTTCATCCCTACTAAAAGTGAACTCTTTTCACATACCATGCCTGGGTTAGCAAGTCAAATTGTGAATTCCCCAGTCCAAGATGAATCTGACATGGAGTGCACTGATGCACAGCCACTGATAGATGATTCTGCTGGTACATTCACTCAGAGCACTACATTGTCCTCGCAGTCTACTGAGGCAGAATCAGACCCTGATGAAACTCAGGTGCCCATTCCCGCATACTATACCACCTTACACGGTGACACAGAGGAAGGTGCACATGAAATTGAAGAGGAGGTGATGGATGACCCAGTTGTTGACCCAGATTGGCATCCATTGGGGGAAGAGGGTGCCGCTGCCAATAGCTCAGAAGAGGAGGAGGAGGATCCGCAACAGGCAACGACATCGCAACAGCTGTTATCTGGCAGGACCGTAGCAGTCCAAAAACGTGTTACAAAAACCAAAAGAGTTGCAGGACAGCTTGGCCAGACGATCAAATTAGCACAGCGTGCAAGGTCTCAAAATGTCTTCCATAGTAGGAAGAGTAAAAAACACATGTGAAGTGCACAAATGTGAACACGTCAGTCAGACAGTGTTCACACCACCCATTAACTAAGATATAACAAGAGAACATAGAATGGCAGATTTGCAAAAATTCTCTGCAGCCAAAAATATGGCAGTAATCAGCAAGTGCTGAACAACAAATACAAGGTATTTAGTCGATACTTTTTTTGCAAAAAAAGTATTCCAAGCTGCCTTACCAACGTCAAGGTAACCCGTGTCGAAGCAGTCCCTATCTAATGTATTTAATACCTGAACATCTGAACAGTGTCTTGACATGAACAGGATTCAGACTGAATCCTGTTCATGTCAAGACACTGTTCAGATGTTCAGGTATTAAATACATTAGATAGGGACTGCTTCGACACGGGTTACCTTGACGTTGGTGAGGCAGCTTGGTATACTTTTTTTGCAAAACAACGTATCGACTAAATACCCTGTATTTGTTGTTCAGCACTTGCTGATTACTGCCATATTTTTGGCTGCAGAGAATTTTTGCAAATTTTTGCAAATCTGCCATTCTATGTTCTCTTGTTATATCATAGTAGGAAGAGTGCAGTGTGGCACTTTTTTTGAACAAAATCCTAATGATCAGGCAAAAGTTATGTGTAAGAAGTGCGCAAAGACCTTTAGCCAAGGGAAAAATCTGAGAAATTTGAATACCAGTTGCATGCTTAGACATTTAACCACCATGCACTTGCAAGCGTGGACAGACTGCCAAACCTCATGTACCACGTGTGCACCTGCTCCAAATGAAGGTAGTCAGCAACGCTACGTCGCTTCCCCCACTGTAAGCCCACCGGCTAGCACACCACCAGCAGCAAATGTTGAGTTGTCGTCGCAAGGGCAAAGCAGTCATGGAATCACAATGTTATTGCTACAAAATACTGAATCTAGGCAATCAGCAACACCACCAAAACCATCACCAACCCTCTCTCAGTCTGCCATGTCCACTGCTAGTTCCACCATATGCAGCTCTCAAGTCCTGCTCACCCTACCTGAGACTCTGAGTAGGACAAGAAAGTACTCATCCTCTCATCCGCGTACACTGGCTTTGAACGCCCACATTGCCAAACTAATCTCGTTAGAGATGATGCCCTACCGGTTGGTTGAAAGCAAAGCTTTCCGCGAGCTCATGGCCTACGCAGTACCACGCTATGACCTACCCAGTCGGCACTTTTCTCGCAAAGCCATCCCAGCCCTCCACCTTCATGTGAAAGACCGCATTGTCCATGCGCTCAAGCAATCAGTGAATGGAAAGGTGCACCTCACCACAGATGCATGGTCCAGTAGGCATGGCCAGGGCCGTTACGTGTCCATCACTGCGCACTGGGTTAATGTGGTGGATGCAGGGTCCACAGGAGACAGCGGTGGTGGGACAGTGCTGCCTAGCCCACGTTATAGGAAACAGTTGGCTGTAGGCGTTCGACCCTCCTTCTCCTCCTCCAGAAGCGAAAGCTCATCCACAGAGCGCAGTCGCACGAGCACTCCATCTGCAGCTGCCACTGTTGCACATGAGGTGTCCCACTATCGAACAGCTAGTGGTAAGCGTCAGCAGGCTGTGTTGAAGATGATGTGTTTGGGCGACAGACACACCGCGGAGGTACTGGACGACTACTTGCAGCGACAAACTGAGTCTTGGCTGGGCAGTCTACATCTTGAGGCAGGCAATGTAGTTAGAGATAACGGCCGGAATTTTGTGGCAGCCATAGCCCTTTCAAAACTCAGACACATACCTTGCTTGGCTCACACCTTGAACCTGGTGGTGCAGTGCTTCCTCAATAATTATCCGGAGTTACCAGCCCTGCTCCAGAAGGTGCGAAGACTGTGCTCGCACATCCGCCGGTCGTCCGTATACTCCAGTCGTATGCAGAAGCTGCAGCGATTGCTCCACCTTCCCAACCACCACCTCATTATCGACATTGCAACAAGGTGGAACTCCACCCTGCACATGGTTCAGGCAGGCTGTAATGCATTTGTGGGAGGATACACGTGCAGGCAGTTTGCAGGCAGACATGGAGTTGTCTGGTGTTCAGTGGTCAAAGCTGAAAGACCTCTGTAAAGTCCTTCAGTGTTTTGAGGAATGCACACGGCTGGTAAGCGCGGACGACGCCATCATAAGCATGAGCATCCCACTTATGCGTCTGCTCATGCAAAGTTTGACGCACATTAAGGAGCAGGCGTCTGCAGCCGAGGAGGAAGAGGAGGAGGGAAGCCTTGATGACAGTCAGCCATTGTCTGCTCAGGGAACTCTCCTGGACGAGGTGGAGGAAGAAGAGGAGGAGGAGGATGATGATGGGGGTGATTATTTTGGGGAGGAGGATGCTTCTCAGGGGGCAAGTGAAAATGTTGGCGTGGCAAGGTCTGGTACAGGGTTTGTGCGTGACTGGAGGGATGTGGATTTGCCAGAAAGTGCGCCTCCACCCAGCACTCGCAGTGCATCATTGACTCCGGGAACATTGGCCCACATGTCAGATTATGCCTTGCAGATCCTAAAAAGGGACCCCCGCATTGCCAAAATGATGAACGATGATGACTACTGGTTGGCCAGCATCCTGGATCCACGCTATAAAGGCAAATTCCAAAACATCATGCCACAGGAGAACCTTGACCTAATATTGGCAAACAAACAAGCAACTCTGGTAAACCTTTTGTTTGAGGCATTCCCAGCACACAGCAGCGGTGATGTTTTTCCAACAAGCCGTAGGTGGCAACATGAAAGAGGTGTTCATGGTGGATACAGCTGAAGTGGCATTGGACACGGGTTTTATGACCATGTTTTATGACCATGTTGTCAAGTACCGCTCACACGACTGGTAATACTGCATCGATCGAAAGTGACAGGAGATAGCAGTTGTTAACTAGGGTAACAAACTACTTCTCCTCCCATATCGATGTTCTCCCACACAGGTCATTCCCCTTTGACTATTGGGCCAGTAAACTGGACACCTGGCCTGAATTGGCCCAATATGCCTTACAGGAGCTCGCTTGCCCAGCTGCAAGTGTGCTATCGGAAAGAGTCTTCAGTGCTGCTGGATCAATCCTGACAGAAAAAAGGACCGTCTGTCAACCCAAAATGTGGATGATCTAACCTTCATTAAAATGAACCATGCATGGGTTTCCAAGGATTTTGTCCCACCCTCCTATGCTGACACGTAGGTTGCCAGTAAAATGGCTCGCTTTTGTCCTCCTCTTCTGCGGACTTCTCCAATTACTCCATTTGCAGCTGCTGAATGTCCAACATCAACATATGCCAATTTTTAGACCTCCCTAACTGGGCTGCCTCCCCCCACAGGGCCGGGGTCACCACCTGGCGCACGCACCTGTGCGAGTGCCGTTGCCCTGGACAGGTGGGTGGGCACACTGTTTGGCAATGGCACTGGCACAAGGCCCCTCATAGTAGAATCAAGTGTCTCTGATGGTTGGGGTGCACACCCGCCGTCACACACACCGGCGTACTATGAGGGGCCCTGCGCCAGTGCCATCGCCAACGAGTGGGCCCCCACTGCTTGCTTAGGATCACAGCACTTGCAAAGTTGAAATACTTACCTCTCCCTGCTGCACCACCGTGACGTCTTCTGCGTTTCCTGACAGTGACATTCTGGTCAGAGAGCGCGATGACATCACGTCTGTATGCCCTCTGCCTAAACAGTCCAAGTGCATAGAGATGGAAGATGGGGACGACGAGGAGTCCAGACTAGTACAGGGATTCCCTAGTGAGGAGACTTATTTAATTGTTTTCAATGTTGGGACAGCAATTTTTGGGGAGCACGATACTCTGGAGAATGATAGATGGGGCCCACCATACACTGGAACATTCCAAAGGTGGACATCAGACACTGGAGCAGCATTTACAGGGCCCATTATACACTAGAGCAGTAGAAATGGGGCCCATTATGTTTGGAGCATTATTTGGGCCCATAAGACAGTGGAGCTTCATCCATGGGGACCAACATATACTGTAGCATTATGTGGAGCTCATCATATACTGTATGGAACATTATATGGGACCAATGATTCTGTAGGGAGAAATAGATGGGCCTCATTACTCTGTATAGCGCACTATGCGGTATCCATAATACTGTATAGAGTAATATACTGTCCGTTTTTGGAGCTATTGGAGAATTTAAAATGGATATCAGTCATGTGATGTAAGAAGTGAAGTATTTTTCATTGTAGTATACCACTATTTCTCTGCCGTATCAGAGCATCATGAGTTGTGGTATGTGTTAAAAGAGCCCATTGACACTCTTTGGCCCAGGGCCCACAAAAATCTGGAGCCAGCCCTCCCCCCCCCCACAACTTTAGCCAAACAACCCCCAGTTTTCAATGCCTAACTATTATTATAAAGTAAATTAAGGTTGACAAGCTTAAGGAATAAGAATTGATGTTTTTGGCATTAAAATGAGCACTGTAGGTGTGTTTCCTGTCCTCCACTCCCTGCCGACTTTTCTTCCCCATTGACTTGCATTGGGTTTCGTGTTTCAGTCGGCCTTTGACTTATCACGATAATCAGCCGATTTTGTTCGACCCGGCTTTTGAGAAAGTCGGGTTTCATGAAACCCGACTCGACCCGAAAAAAGGAAAAGTCGCTCATCTCTACCTGTGACCATATACCGTACGTGCAGTTCTGTGAGACCTGTAAGGCTATGTGCACACACTGCGGAATCACCTGCGGGTTTGTCCCCACGGAACCGCAGGTAAAACCGCAGGTAAAGTGACCTGCGGTTTGGCATGCGGTTTCACACCTCTACTATGTTAAAGGTGTGAAACCGCAGCAGAATCCGCAGAAACAATTGACATGCTGTGGTTTATAAACCGCAGCAAAACCGCACGGAAAAACCGCAGCGTGTGCACATAGCCTTAGTCCAACAGGTTCAGTACTTATGTTTATGTCTAAGGCGCCTCTGTGAAGCTAACAGAGTACGCCCAGTGCACACCGCGTGACGTTCAACCCGTGTGCGATATACCGCCATATTGTGCGTCTGCCATTATATAGCAGCAGATTAACACCTCTGCACGGTGGACCCCGGGCGGCGAACGCACTTTCTATTATTTTATATTTAGTGCGTTCCGCCGTCCCTAACATCGTATCTGTTCCAAAATGGTATCATTAAAACATCAGCTTGGCACGCAAAAAATAAGCCCTCACCCAAACCGATATCACGAAAAATGGAGACGCTACAAGTATAAAAAAGGCGATTTTTTTTTTTTAAACAAAGTTTGTAATTTTTTTTCACCACTTTGAACTTGTAATGCCCTGGAGAATCATGATGACCGGTCAGTTTTAGCATTTGGTGAACCTAGTAAAAAGGCAAAACAAAAAAACAAGTGTGGAATTGCACTTCTTTTGCAATTTCACTGCAACTGGAATTTTTTTTTTCCCATTTTCGAGTACATGATATGGTAAAACCAATGGTTTCATTCTAAAATTCAACTCGTCCCGCAAAAAATAAGCCCTCACATGGCCATTTTGACCAAAAAATAAAAAGTTATGGCTCTGGGAAGAAGGGGAGCAAAAAATGAAATGCAAAACCAAAAATAGCTCTGTGTCATGGACGTGGATTGTGGAACCACTGTGCCACGGACCACGGAGAACCTGGAGGGGCGTGGGGATTGGAGAAGCAGGAAGCTCATCTGCATATTTCGGTGCATTCTGGGAAGAGGAGAAGAGTTGCCTTATGCTGATCGATCGCTGGGACTTGCCGGATCTCGCTGTTTGAGGACATCGCAAAACCAGGGACTGGAGAAGCAGGAAGCTCATCTGCATATTTCCAGTGCATTCTGGGAAGAGGAGAAGAGTCGCCTTAAGCTGATCGATCGCTGGGACTTGCCGGATCTCGCTGTTTGAGGACATCGCAAAACCAGGGATAGAAATGGCCGGAGTGAGCCTCCCAACCCCCTAGAGGAGGCGAGGGCGGAGGCCAACATGACTGGGGGTTGGAAGATAATGAGGGAAGGGGAAGGGTTAAAGGGGAGGGGGAGCTAGGGGGTATTTAATGCAGGGTCTGGGGGCGCCCGCCCTCTGTTCCTGTTGTCCAAGCTCCTGAGCTGTCCCACAACACTTACCAGGATGTCAGGAGTGGACCAGGCCCTGGACAGACTGCGGGCGGCAGCGGCAGGGCAGCCTCCTGGCTGGCTGGAGGCGCAGGTGGCCGGCCTGCTTCATCAGGTGCCGGGGCAGGCCGCGGTGAGAGATCGGAGGCCCCGGCGGGCGCGGCCTCCAGAGCGGCTGTCCCCCGACACCGCTCCCCGGGCCTCGCGTCGCCACCGGAGCCCCTCCCGGGAGGAATCCTTCCGGGCGGCGAGGCCCTGCGGCGGCGTCCGGACCTTCGCCCCGCGGCCAGAAGGGGGTGGGGCCAGCGCGCGCCCGACTTCCGGTTGCTCCTGGATCTTCGGGGGGCCGCGGCGGCGGTGGACGAGCCGTGCGGCCTGCCTCGGTGGGCACTTCGGCCGCGGGAGGAGGAGCGGCCTGCCAGGAGGCAGGGCCGAGCCGCGTCGCGTCCCCCGGCCGTGGGGGGGAACTGTCGGGAACGGGGGGGCGCTGCTGCAGTGCCCCTGCAGCGGTGCTCGCCGCGGACCCCCCGATATGGTGCCACAGCCCCATGGCTGCAGCGGGACCGGAGGGCAGCCTGGCGGAGTCTGTGCCGGCTGCCAGAAGACGGGAGCGGAGGACACTGTCGGGCTCCCAGTTGCCGTGGGGGGCCCCAAGCGACCGGGTGCCTCGCGACGGCGTGGCCGAAGTGACTCTCGGCGGCGGGAGGCAGGAGCCTTCCTTTTTGGGGGTGTCGCTGCCTAGTTCCGCCGGGGGGTTCAGGCCTCCCACCCCGGCTCAGTCTGCAGGTGTGGTCGGGCCTCACCAACGAGGCGGTGAGTTAGCCGCCGGGAGGCGCGAAGTCCACGAGGCGTCATCATCTGGGGATCCAGGATTTCCGGCTGGAGGGCACACAGCCCCCTCGCAGCCCGGTGAGTATGCGTCTATGTACCCTGTTTGTCACCCGCTTTTGTCTTCGTCTGTGGCGGTTGGGGGCCCCTTAGCTGAGTCCGGGGTTGGCAGGGTTGAGGCTGGTTTTAGCAGTTCAGGGTCGGCTGGGGGAGTATGTGATGTGTTGGCGGATGTGCGTAGCTTGCTTTTGCGTTTGGAGCAGGGTTTTGTGGGGTCGTCGCCGGTTGCAGCGTGGGTTGGGCCACAGGGTGGCGGGTTGGCGGGTCAGGGCTCGGGTGCGTCGCGCCCTTGTGTTGGCACGCCGGTTTCGGTGTCGGTGCAAACCGAGAAGGAAAAGGAGTGTCGTGTGCATCTGGATGATCGGGCGCATGGCGAGGTGTATGTGTGTTTTGAGGGTTCGTTGAGGGCCCATTTGAAAAAGGAGGTGAAAGAGCGGATTTGGAAGGATGAATATGTTGAAATATTTTCGCTATTGCCTCTTGAGAAGTTTAATTTGGACAAAAGTAAGAAAGAGGATAGCAAAAAGGAAGAGGAGGAAAAGCGGAGGTGGCGCTTGATTCCTCAGACATTTGTGAATTGGCAGCAGGCATTTGCTATTTTGGCGAGTGTTATCGGGGAACAGGCCCCTGATAATTGCTCCGCATTATTTTGTTATTTGGATGCTATTGGGGAGGCTTATAGAGTGTATGGCGGGCAGGCGTGGCTGCGGTATGACGAGCAGTTTCGTCAGAGAAAGCTGTGCGTCCGGCTATCCGCTGGGACCAAAAAGATATTGGCTTGTGGATGCGGGTGATAGCGCAAAATAAGTCTGGGAGTTCCTTTCTTGGGGGGGCTGGAAGCACCAGCCAGAATAGCGGCACTGCCAGCTCTGCGGGTGGTGGGGGTCAAGGGCAGTCTGGAACGCACAAGGCGGGGGTGTGCTGGCAGTTTAATGACGGCCAGTGTAAGTTTGGGGCCAACTGTAAATTTAAACACCTGTGCTCAAACTGCAATGGTTCCTCACATGGGGCATCCAAGTGTTTTAAAAAAGGGAAGTCCAAATCCGGTGGGGGTAATTTGCAAGGGGGAGACTCCAGTGAATCTGGAAAGGATGGTCCCTTATCTAAATAGATACCCTGATAGGGTAGGAGCGGGGCTGTTGTATTCTGGTTTTGAGGAGGGTTTTCGGATTCCGGATCCTCCGTTTGAAATCCCGTTTGTTTTTAAAAATTTGCGCTCTGCTTTGGAGCATCCGTCAGTTGTTTCGGAGAACATCCAAAAAGAAGTTTCATTGGGGCGCATGGCGGGCCCTTTCGTGTCTCCTCCTTTTCCGAATTTGGTTGTTTCCCCGTTGGGGGTGGTTCCGAAGAAGGAGCCCAATAAGTTTCGGCTTATTCAGCATTTGTCTCACCCGCGGGGGAGGTCGGTTAACGACGGTATCGATCCGGAGATTTGTTCAGTGGTATACTCTTCATTTGATGAAGTGGCAGGTTGGGTCCAGAAATGTGGTCGTGGGGCCCTTATGGCTAAGACCGATGTTGAGTCCGCTTTTCGTTTGCTTCCGGTTCACCCAGACAGCGTGAGGTTGTTGGACTGTTTCTGGGAAGACAGGTTTTTTGTAGATAGGTGTTTACCTATGGGTTGTTCCTTGTCTTGTGCGTATTTTGAGGCTTTTAGCTCTTTTCTGGAATGGGTCGTGTGCGATGTCTCTGGTTGTGACTCGATAGTTCATTATTTGGACGATTTCCTGTGCATTGGCCCGGCGGACTCTTCGCGTTGTCTCAGGATTTTGAAGGCGATTGAGTGGGTGGCGGATCGGTTCGGGGTTCCGTTGGCACCCGGAAAAACTGAGGGTCCTGGTACGTGTTTGCGTTTTCTGGGGATCGTCATTGATACGGTCAAATGGGAATTCCGGTTGCCGGAAGACAAGCTTGATGATTTGAGGGCTGAGGTTGTTCGCGCACGTCGGTTGCGTAAAATATCGTTGGGGGACCTCCAGTCGCTGTTGGGTAAGCTTAACTTCGCCTGTCGGGTAATGCCGATGGGTCGAGTTTTTTCACGTAGGCTGGCTAGCGCTACTTCGGGGGTCCGGGCTCCCCATCATTTTGTGAGATTGTCGGCGGAGCTCAGGGCCGATTTGGAGGTTTGGAAGTCCTTTTTGGAGATGTACAACGGTCGTTCGTTGGTGATGGCTGATGTGGTCTGCAACGATGCTTTGGATTTGTTCACGGATGCGGCAGGCGGATTCGGTTTTGGTGCTTATTTTGGAGGGCAGTGGTGCGCCGCTCAGTGGCCCGTCGCTTGGGTTTCGGCTGGGTTGGTGCGCAATATCACGTTGTTGGAGATCTTTCCGATTCTGGTGGCAGTTCATTTGTGGGGTCAGGAGTTTCGGAATCGGCGCGTTCGTTTCAATTGTGACAACATGGGGGTGGTGAGCGCGATTAATGGTCTTACTGCATCGTCCCCTCCAGTGGTCAGGGTTTTGCAGAAGTTGGTGCTAGCATGTTTGTCTTTGAATGCGCATGTGACGGCGACACATGTGCCTGGAGTGAAGAATGAGATAGCTGATTCTCTCTCTCGCTTGCAGTGGGATCGTTTTCGTTCCTTGGTTCCGGAGGCAAAGTTCGAGGGTCTGATTTGTCCGGAGGAATTGTGGAGGGTGGCTTACAAGCCGCGGAGTCACTGATTGTATCGTCTTTGGCACCAAAAACCTGGGAGGCCTACCGGAATGTGTGGTGTGCGTGGGAAGAGGTCATTACGGCTGGCTCCGCCAGTGGAGCCAGGCTTGAGCAAGAGGGTCTGTTGTTGTCATGGTTGGGGCAGGGCGCAAACGAAGGTTGGTCTCGGGCGAAGGTGACACGTTTGTTGGCCGGATTGTCTTTCGGTTTTCGGTTGCGCGGGCACAGGGATTTGACAAAAACGTTTTTGGTTAGGCAGGCGGCGAAAGGTTTTGGCCGCTTTCGGGGGGGGGGGTGATTTGAGGCGGCCAGTGTCATTTAATATGCTGGAGCAATTGGGTTTGGTTCTGGGATCGGTATGCGCGGATGGTTATGAGGTTGCGCTGTTTCGGCTGGCTTTTTCCTTTGCATTTTTTGGGGCACTGCGGATCGGGGAACTTGTGTCTCACAATAAAGGGTCTGTGGGCGGGTTGTTAGCCAGGGATGTGACGTTGACCGCTCAGGGCGTCAAATTTTGGCTAAGGAGGTCGAAAACGGACCAGGCTGGGAAAGGCCGTCGAGTGGTGTTGGGGGTTGTCTCTGGTTCCAGAATGTGCCCGGCTCAGTGTTTACGTAGATTTTGGGATCTTCGTCCTAGTTTGGGCGGATCTTTGTTGTGTCACGCTGACGGGGGAAGTCTGTCTCGATATCAGTTTGGTGCGGTGTTTAAGAAGTCAATTCGGTGTTTGGGTTTGGATGATTCTAGGTTTGCTTCGCATTCTTTTCGGATTGGTGTGGCGACTGAGGCAGCTGAGCGTGGTTTGGGTCCCTCTTGCATACAGCGTATAGGAGGGTGGAGGTCTAATCGGTATCGGAGTTATGTTCGGCCTTCCGGCGTGCAGGAGCTGTGTCCGGTTGGCGTGGTCCATGGGGTTGATTAGATATTGCAAGTATTGGTGCGTTTTCTTGCGATATGTTTCTGTGAGTGTCGTTTTGTGTTTCAGGTACGGAACCGCTGCTGGTTTGGATATTTGGTCACTCCTTTGTTTACTGGGGAGCGGTGAGAGCTGATGTCAGGACCGACGGCAGACAGTTGGGAATTTCCAGATCGGCGGCGGTGGTGCGGTGGATCGGTTTTCGGGGCCTGGTGTGGCGTCGGGTGTTGCCGGAAATTCATGAGTGTGTTCGTTTGGACCGGGCACCAGATGTTCTCGTTATTCATGCTGGGGGTAATGATCTGGCTGTTCGTCCCTTCCGGGAGTTGATCAAGGACATTAAGCAAGATTGCTTGCGGTTGTGGGTGACTTATCGGGAAGTCACGATTGTGTGGTCGGAGATCGTGCCACGCAGGCGTTGGCGGTCCATGAGATCGTTGGAGAAGGTCAATCGGGCCAGGATCAAGGTTAACAGAGCGGTGTCCGCTTTTATAGTTAAAAACGGGGAGTTGCCGTGCGACATTTTGATTTGGAGAAGGGTGAGGGCGATTACTGGTTGGCGGACGGGATTCACTTGAATGCAGTCGGTTCCGATATTTGGGCCCTTGCCCTTCAGGAGGGTATAGAGAAGGCTGTCGCGTGGCGGGTTGTGGGGGTCTCGGGTCGTTGAGGTGTTCAAAGGCCCCTCATTGTGGCGGTTTTGGGGGAGGGGGAGTCCTTGAAGTCGGTGGAAATTGGTTTGGGAGACTCTCTGGGTAGGGTCTCCTTCGTTTAAAGGTATGCTGGTTGTGATCTGGTGAAAGGTGGATGGGGAGTTTTCTGTCGGAAGAAAACGGATCCCCAAGGAGTTTGTGGACAACATCTATTGGTGTACTGGTGCTCCCGAGCCTGTGGGGCAACGGCTGGGAGCAAATGGTCGGGGGTTGTCCATGATATTTGTACTATTTCACCACGATCTTGTGGCTTCAAGGACTTCTCCTTCCAGGGTTAAATTCATTGTATTGTTTATGATAGTGTTTATTGTTTGTTTATTGTTATAATAAAAGGCTGCTGTGGCCATAAAATTCCAAAAGAAATACCTGTGTCTGTGTTGTCATGATCTGACAGTTTTAAATTGCACTGGGTGAACTTTTTTTACTTTGGAAAGTTCCAAGGTGTTTTGACTGTCCCCGGTGGTGGGTAGGTGTATTGCACTTTAGGTTTTTGTGCACTTAATTAGGGATCAGGTGTGACACCCTATAAAGGTGTACTAGGGGTGTGCAATCACGGCCTGTGATATTGTGAGTTTGTGTTCACTTTGAGTTGGAGAGCCTGGAGGAAGGATGGAGCTGGTGAGGAGTCCTGCGCAGCTTAGCCAGGGGGGACGTGTTTCAGCTATGGTGTCTGGACGAAGGGCTGGCATGGCGTGGTGGGGTCGCAGTGATGGTGTCAGCGGGAAGTGTCTGCATGGGCTGGTGGAGTGGCGACTATGGAGAGTGGCACTCACCATGTGGGACTTGGCCGCTGAGCTGGACTCAAGCATGCTTGACCTCGTGTCAGAAGCTGAACACTTCCTTGGGACTCTGGTGCTGAGCAGCTGCAACTGGTGGTGGACTCTGCTCCAAGGCTGCACTAAGGTGAAGGATCCTGTTATGGTGATGGATCCGGGTGGAGGAGAAGACGCACGCAGGTGGTGGGCTCTGTTGCTAGGAGCGCACGCAACAGAGCAAAGCTAAGTGGTGTTTCCCCTGTATTGTCTCTTTCCTCATGTGTGTTATTAGTGCAGTGGTGGGATTAGTCTCCGCACCGACCCATTCCCTAGTGAGGGTTTAGGGTCAGGGTGAGCAAGGGCGTTAAGGTACGCGTGCGGCGACAGGTGCGGAGCCTGTTTAGGGAATGTAAGGAGTGCAGGGACACTGGCTCAGGGGAGCTTAGGAGGTCTCCACGTCCCCCATTCCCTATCGCAGGGCCCACCATTGTTAAAGTTTCCCAGGTTCCCCTTTATTATTTAAATTCGCCTTACTGGAGGCGGGGTTTCCAGATTTTATGTATAACGTGTAATACCCAAATTCGCCAGGTGGAGGCGGCGTATCCACCTGCACGTTTTATTATTTAAATGCGCCCCACTGGAGGCGGTGTATCCAGGGTCACGTGTGTCACATGGGTTCGCCTTGCGGAAACATCTGCGTCCTGACACACGTGATCATGACATGTGTATTAGTTGGCGCCGAGTTGGGGGTGGTCATTTTATGGTCACGGTGGGGGGTTTTGGGGTAAGTGAAGACGCTTGATATCCCCTTACGAGGTAAATACTTGACAATACCAACGTCATGGAGAAACAGGAAGCTCATCTGCATATTTCCAGTGCATTCTGGGAAGAGGAGAAGAGTCGCCTTATGCTGATCGATCGCTGGGACTTGCCGGATCTCGCTGTTTGAGGACATCGCAAAACCAGGGATTGGAGAAGCAGGAAGCTCATCTGCATATTTCCAGTGCATTCTGGGAAGAGGAGAAGAGTCGCCTTAAGCTGATCGATCGCTGGGACTTGCCGGGTCTCGCTGTTGGAGGACACCCATCATAGCCTGCATCAGCAATATGGAAGAGAAGAAAATCCACAAGGTCACCTGCAACACATGCTACATGTTTACGGATCTTTCGGCCCAAAAACTCAACTTTACCTGTCAGAAGTGCAAACTTGTTGCCCTCTTAGAGGAAAAGGTGCAGGGACTGGAAGAAAGAATAGCAACATTGAAGGTAATTGAAGAACATGAGGACTTCTTGGATGAAGCAGAAGCAACCATTCAGGATTCGGAAAGTGAGAAAAGCTTCAGAGCACATACAGAAGCTGAAAAGTGGAGCCATGTGACGAAAAGAAGCAAACGGATCAAGTGGTCATCACCACCCACACAGCTTAGCAACCAATATGAAGCCCTCATGCTGGAGAACGAAAATGGCACAGCTCAGGATGAGACCGTATCTAAAAGAGAAGACACACTATCAACAAAAGAAGTTACTCAGTCAACAAAAGCGGAAACAAATGACACTCAAAACCACTCACGAGCAACAAGCAGTGTGTCCGGAAAGAAAAGAAGAGTGGTAGTTGTGGGCGACTCACTACTAAGAGGCACGGAGGCAACTATCTGCAGGCCGGACATAACCGCACGAGAAGCATGCTGCCTCCCAGGAGCAAAAATCAAGGATGTGGCCAACAGGATACCAACTATCCTCAAATCCAAGGACGACTACCCTTTCCTACTGATACATGTAGGCACAAACGACACGGCAAGAAATGACCTACCAACTATCTGCGAAGACTTTAGAATTCTGGGGAAGAAAATAAAGGAACGGGACGTACAGGTTGTTTACTCATCAATCCTCCCAGTCGATGGCCATGGCATCAGAAGATGGAATAGGATACTAGAGGTGAACAACTGGCTACGACGGTGGTGCAGGCAGCAAGGATTTGGATTCTTGGACCATCGCGTGAGTTACCTCTACGATGGACTTCTCGCAAGAGACGGGACACACCTCACAAAACCTGGGAAACACACATTCTCCAGAAGACTTGCCACACTTATCAGGAGGGCTTTAAACTAGAAGAAGAGGGGATGGGAGGAAAAACAGCAGACAAGAACATGCAGCAGATAACAAACTAATCAAGGATACTAGATGTGGTACAGAGGACCCAAGACAGGGTACTCAGAAGGAAGCTAAGAAAAAGGAAGCAAAACTTCTTTCCTGCATGCTGACCAACGCAAGGAGCCTGACCAATAAGACTGAAGATCTGGAGTTGGTAATGTATGAGGAAAAATACGACCTAGTAGGAATAACTGAGACATGGTTAGACGACAGCTATGACTGGGCAGCTAACTTCCAAGGATATGATTTGTTTAGGAGGGATCGTAAAAAAAGGAAAGGGGGTGGAGCCAGTCTATATATAAAGCCCAGACTAAGAGAAGATATACAAGAGGGAAATGAAGAGGTGGACTCTATGGGTTGTGAGGTGCCAAGGGGAGAGGTACTAGAAAACAGATATATTTCTCCCCGTTTCATTTCATATGTCTCCCTGTACTGATGATGAAGCCGGTTTATTTCACTGTAATCCAGTCCTGGTTTCCTTAGTGATCAGCATGGAAAGGACTGGTAGTTCCCCCTCCACTTATTCAATCCAGGTTTTGGTTTCCTGACTGGTCCAGCTGATATAATCAGGAGGAGCTGGGATCTCTCAGTCTATCTTGTCTGCTGAGCTGGGAGCTGACACAGTAAGATTACATGGACTTGTTTGCTGTTATATAGGTTTATTTTGTAGTTAGCCTGCTATTGTTAGTTAGTGGCCAGACGGCCTTAGATGTTTTATTTCATGTTTGGCATGTGTAACATTGAATAACAAGTGTGCACAATAAATATGCCATGTCCATATTCATGTGGAACGTGCTAGTCTGCTGAAGTGACTTCATAGCCACACGCTTGTGCCAAAGCAAAGATCCCAGCTGAGCTGTCTATCCCCACAAATGGTGGCGAATGCGGGCAACTGTGGCTGCTGGACTGTGACTGCAGAGAAAACGCTGTGTATGTCCTGGCTGAAAGCTTCTGCGCTTTTGAAGAGCCAAGAGTCCAGTAATATGGAGAAACTAGTGAAGTAGTTACTGCAAGCAAATGTGCAACAACAGCAGACTAATACTTGCTTCCAGAAGGCTCTGGAGCAGCAACACCAGATGCAGCAAGAGCAGTTGGAGGCAATAAAACAGGCCTTGGTTCAGCAACCCCGAGATGAGGGAGACCGTGCACAAAGCGCTGCTAGTGCGCAGAAAGCCGTACAGAAGACTTTGCTTAAAATGACCGCAGACGATGATGTGGAAGCATACCTCACCGTGTTTGAACGTATTGCAGATCGTGAGCACTTACCACTGGACAGATGGGCTGAGGTAGTTGCTCCATTTCTAAGCGGAGATCCACAAAAGGCCTATTACGATCTGAGTAGAGCGGATGCTATGGACTATATCAAACTCAAAGGCGAAATCCTGGCAAGGCTGGGAGTAAACACGTTTGTACGCGCACAGAGGGTGCATTTATGGAATTTTGTGGAGCATCAGCCAGCCCGCTCACAAATGCATGATCTCATCCATCTAGTAAAAAAAATGGCTGCAACCAGAGGCTTTGACGTCCGCACAGATGGTGGAGCGTGTTGTTCTAGACAAGTACCTGCGGTCCTTACCCGCTAAGATCCAGAGGTGGGTTGGACAGGGTGACCCAACTACCGCTGACCAGTTGGTGAATATGGTCGAACGCTACAATGCTTCTGAAAGCCTACTCCAAGGGACGTTAGCACCCCACTGGCTCCCCAAGAAATTACTGGAGAATCCTGCGAAACCTACTTCATCTTCAAAAGAAGAGAACGTCACAATGAAGGGTAGCAGATCTACAAAGGACTATGGAGGTGGTACGGGCTCACATCAAGCCAGCAGACCTCGTCTGGGATCTCCATCGAGGAGACAAGGGCCTATACAATGTTGGCGATGTCGCGGGCTTGGCCATGTAGCAGCTAACTGCCCAATGACTACAGAGCCAATGGACTGTAACGCTACGAGGTGTCTTTCGTTATATGTGCAGTCAGTCTGTGTGGCGGAGACCCTCACGGGAAATGAACAACACGTGTGCCACGTCGAGGTTGACGGTTATAGTGTGAATGCCGTCTTAGATTCCGGCAATCAAGTAACTTTGGTACATGCCAGTTTGGTGGACTCTAGCGCCCTAACGAACTTAACCGTGGGCATTAGTTGCATCCATGGGGATACTAAGAACTACCCCACAGCCTGGGTTACTCTTGCCACGCCAGTAGGGACCAAAAGACATCAGGCGGCAGTCATAAAGTCTATGGGACACAGTGTAATCCTGGGGAGAGACTTTCCCTTATTTTGGGACTTGTGGAACTTCGAAAGTGGCATGAACCCTCTAGTTGAAGACGGTACTCCGGAGCTAGCCCCTGAACCATTGCAGCAAGACGACGGAGAACCCATCTCAGAGGAAGTACTAGAATCTGCGGACTCTCCTCTGGCTGTGTATGCAGGCGAGGCAGACCAGCTAGAGGATGTTTTAGAAATGCCTGATCTTGAGGTGGCCCGTGGTAAGTTCGGGACCGCTCAGCACCAGGATCCTACTCTAGCAAGGGCGTGGGAAAACATATAAAGGTCTCCGAGGGAAGACCATTGTACCCAGGGGCTCAAAACGAGTTCCCACACATGGCGGTGCAGCAGGATATGTTGTATCACATAGACAAGGTGCGAGGGGTGGTGGTAGAACAATTAGTGGTACTTAAGTCCTTTCGCCAGGTAGTTTTGGAGTTGGCACATAAACATCCCTTGGGAGGACACCTGGCGGTAGAAAAGACAAAACACCGTATTCTGCAACATTTCGTTTGGCCGGGTCTAGTGGGAGACGTGACCCAGTACTGTCGGTCATGTCCTACGTGTCAATTGACCGCACCTATGTCACATTTTAGAAGCCCCTTAGTGCCCTTACCAATAATAGAGGTGCCCTTCGAGAGGATAGCAATGGATATAGTGGGTCCATTAGTTAAATCTGCCAGGGGTCATCAGTACATTTTGGTAGTATTGGATTACGCCACGTGTTATCCCGAAGCAGTGCCCTTGCGGAATGCCAATGCGAAATCAATTTCAAAAGAGCTGGTTAATATGTTTTCCCGCACCGGCATTCCGAAAGAGATACTTACGGATCAAGGGACCCCCTTTATGTCTCGTATACTTAAGGATTTATGTAAACTACTAAAAATCTCCCATTTGTGTACCTCAGTATATCACCCTCAGACTGACGGTTTGGTGGAGCGCTTTAACAAAACCTTAAAGGGAATGTTGAAAAGGGTGGTGGATAAGGACGGGAGAGATTGGGATGCCCTACTACCATACCTCCTGTTCGCTATACGTGAGGTACCCCAATCCTCCACAGGCTTTTCACCTTTTGAGTTGGTTTATGGGCGGTGTCCTAGAGGCCTGTTAGATATTGCCAAGGAGACTTGGGAACAAGAGGTGACTCCTTATCGCAGTGTAATTGAACACATAACACTTATGCAGGACCGAATTGCAGCAGTTATGCCAATAGTTAAAGAGTGTTTAGAGCATGCACAACATGCCCAAAGCACGGTATACAACCGAGCGGCAAAAACACAAGTCTTTCAACCCGGAGACAGGGTGTTGGTATTGGTGCCTACCGTAGAGAAAAAATTTCTTGCGAAGTGGCAGGGACCATATGAAGTGCTGGAACGAATAGGTGAAGTAAATTATAAAATACACCAACCAGACAAGAGAGAGCCTGAACAAATATACCACATAAACTTGCTTAAGGCCTGGCGGGACAGGGAGAGTCTGGTGGCAGGAGCTGCCCTTGAGGATGGGCCTCCAGGGGCACCACCTTCTAAGGTGAAGGACCCCCAGGTAGCTCCGCCAGAAGTGGGTATTGCAGACACGCTATCCGAAAGCCAAAAACGAGAGACCAGGGAGTTCATACAGAGGAACGCAGATATTTTCTCGGAACTTCCTGGCCGGACTCACCTAATTAAACATGACATTGTTACTGATCCACAGGCGCGGGTACGGCTAAAACCATATCAAATTCCGGAGGCTCGGAGACAAGCCATTGCCCGGGAAGTGAAGAAGATGTTAGAGCTCGTAGTCATTGAGGAGTCCCGGAGTGATTGGGCTAGCCCTATCGTACTGGTTCCCAAACCCGATGGGACTATCCGATTTTGTAACGATTTTCGGAAAGTAAATAAAGTATTGATATTCGATGCCTACCCGATGCCAAGAGTCGATGAACTGATAGAGAGACTGGGTTCGGCCAGGTACAAATCCACTATTGACTTAACAAAAGGTTATTGGCAGATTCCCCTCACGGAATCAGCCAAAGAGAAAACGGCCTTTGTTACGCCCCAGGGATTATTCCAGTACCGAGATATGCCATTTGGGCTGCATGGTGCCGCAGCCACCTTCCAACGTCTAATGGATATTGTACTAAAACCTCATGGCCAGTATGGATCCGCGTACTTGGACGACATCATTATCTTTAGCGATGACTGGGACACGCATTTGTCAAAAGTACAAGCCGTCTTAGACTCCCTAAAAACAGCTGGGTTGACTGCCAATCCCAAGAATTGTACGTTGGGATTGGAAGAGGCTCGCTATCTGGGATATAGCATAGGGAGAGGCGTCGTGAAGCCTCAAGCCAATAAAGTGGACGCTATTCAAAATTGGCCACGACCGGTAACCAAAAAACTGGTTGGAGCTTTTTTAGGGATCGTTGGTTATTATAGGCGTGTAATGATGTATAGTAGGTTTCTATGAAGACAGTGGCTAGATGATAGAGTCACAGACACAGGTATACGTGAAAGTAGTTTGTATTAAACAAGCAGCACAGAACAGCACAGGTGCTGGCGGAGCCAGACAATGACAGCAGTGGTAACAGCAGCAGAACTCAGTCCAGTAGATAGCAAGTTGCACACCAGCACTATGTAGATGTAAGCAGACACAGTCTTAAGAATGCAGGCAAGGACAGTCACTTAGCCCTCTCCCTTGCGGGAGGGGAATCTTCGAGCACAGTGCAGTGGCAGAGAAAGTCACTAGGTAATTGATACTGAATGTGTAAAGGTAGCAGGGATAAGTCTCTCCGGTGAAACGCACACAGCAGTCAAGATCTTCAGCGCATACCGTGAGTGCTGTAGGAGCGGTGAGCGGTGGAGGCAGGGCTGGAAGGAGCCTTCAGGCAGACACCGTAAGAAGGTCCAGGCGGCGGCGGTTAGGCAGCAGGTAATCCAGGTGGATTCAGAAGGAAGGAAGGAGGTAGCACAGCGTGCAACTCCCAGCTAGCAGATCAGGTACAGGACGAGATATACAAGCAAGGTAGTCACGTCCAGGAAAGCTATTTAAACCCGGCGGGCGGGACCAACAGGCGGTGATGTCACAGGAACCAGTATGGCCGAATGAAGCCAGGCTTAAGGGCAACAGTAAGGACAAAGTCCGGAACACAGCAGAATAGGAACGATGCTTACATTATTCCCCCTTTAAAGAATGTCCTCCGGACAATCTTCGACCAGGCTTGTCCGGGTACCTTAGATGAAACTGCTCCAGCAGCCGCGGAGCACAGATATTCTTCACCGGTTCCCAGGAATTCTCCTCGACAGACCAGGTATTGCAGCTTCCTTCTGAAGATCCGTGAATCCAGAATCTTCTCCACGACATATTGTTCATGTCCATCAACGAGCACTGGAGCTGGAGGAGAGGAAGTACGCCCTGGGAAGGAATTTGGTACAACTGGCTTTAGTAGGGAAACATGGAACACCGGGTGAACCTTCCAGGCAGGGGGCAATTTCAGACGCACCGCTACCGAATTCACTAGAGCCACGATCTTGTATGGCCCTACAAACTTCTGTCCAAGCTTGACAGTCGGTGCCCTCACCCTCAGATTCTTGGTAGACAACCAGACTGTATCTCCCACCCTATACACCGGAGCCGGCCTCCTGGTACGATCTGCTGCTCTCTTATACCTCTCCTGCGCTGTCGTCAAGGTGGTCTTTAGAGCTTCCAAATTCTGCTGTAAGAAGGAAAGATGGTCAGACACAGCAGGCACTGCAGCCTCCTTGGGGAACTGCGGCAAGATGCTTGGGTGGTAACCCTGATTAGCAAAGAACGGTGACTGCTTAGTCGAGGAGTGCTGCGAGTTGTTATATGTGAACTCTGCCAGGGGAAGCAGAACTACCCAATCGTCCTGCAGATGACTTAAGTAGCAACGGAGGTACTGCTCCAGGGTCTGATTCGTACGTTCCGTCTGTCCATTGGTCTGTGGATGGTAAGCCGAAGACAGACTTACTCTAATATCCAGAGCCGCGCAGAAACACCTCCAGAACCTAGACGTGAACTGCACCCCACGATCCGAGATCACCTCATCCGGGACCCCGTGCAGACGGACCACCTCTTGAATCAACAAGTCTGCAGTCTGTTTTGCTGTGGGTAATCCAGCGCAAGGGATAAAGTGTGCTGCCTTAGTGAGGCGGTCCACGACCACTAGAATGGTGTTCTTACCCTTGGAGACCGGTAGTTCAACAATAAAGTCCATTGAGATGGATCTCCAGGGACGAGATGGTATAGGCAAGGGTTGTAACAACCCGGAAGGCGACGCACGAGGCGTCTTGAACCGAGCACATACCTCGCAGGATGACACGTATCCCTCCACGTCCTTCCGGTACGAAGGCCACCAGAAGTACCGAGCCAGGAACTCTTGGGTCTTCGTTATTCCACGATGTCCCCCAATCTTAGAATCATGGATCAGTCGGAGGACTTCAAGTCTTGTCACTTCTGGTACATACAGCCGATTCTCCTGTAACCACACTCCTCCACAGAAATTTAGGCTTACCTCGGGGGTAGGTTGCCTTAGCAACGGATCTGCTGCGTATGCTGCTTTGATCTCAGACAGAAGATCCTGATGATGGATTGCAGAGATGAAATGAGCGGGAGACACAACAGTACTAGGAGACGACTCAATCACTTCCTCAGGAGCAGCAATCCTAGATAGCGCATCTGCCTTACCATTCCGTGCCCCCGACCTGTAGGAGATGATGAAGTTGAATTGGTTTAGAAACAAGCTCCAATGTGCCTGACGTGGGTTCAAACATCTTACGGACTGCATGAATTCCAAGTTTCGGTGGTCGGTAAGAACTGTAATCGGAGTTGAGGACCCCAGCAGCAAGTGTCTCCACTCCTTGAATGCCGTCACAATCGCCAGTAACTCCTTGTTCCCTACGTCATAGTTCTTCTGCGCCGGGGATAGCTTCTGAGAAAGAAAGGCACAAGGATGAAGAACTGCCTTCTCACCTCCTCTCTGTGACAACACTGCGCCGATGGCGACATCCGATGCGTCCACCTCAAGAGTAAAGCTCAGGTCTGGGTCTGGATGTCTTAAGATGGGAGCCGACACAAATTTGTCCTTCAGCCGTGTAAACGCCTCCTGGGCTTGCGGAGTCCACCGGAACGGTACCCCCTTCTTAGTCAGTTGGGTGATGGGTGCCACAATCTCAGAGAAGTTACGGATTAAGCGCCTATAGAAATTGGCGAATTCCACAAACCTCTGAACTTCTTTCACTGATCCTGGCGCTGGCCACTCCTGGATCGCTCTGGTCTTTTGATCGTCCATCTGGAGACCCTGTGGAGAGATGACATAACCGAGGAACTGCACTGTTGCCCTGTGGAACTCGCATTTCTCCAATTTGATGTAAAGATGGTTATGCAGCAGGCGTTGCAGCACTGTCCTCACGTGGAGCCGATGTTCCTCGAGATCACTGGAAAAGATTAAAATGTCATCGAGATACACAACCATAAATACATCAAGCACATCTCGGAAAATGTCATTAACAAAATGCTGAAAGGTTGCAGGAGCATTTCGTAGTCCGAACGGCATGACCCGTGACTCGAAGTGTCCATAACGACAGCGGAAGGCCGTCTTCTACTCATCTCCAGACCGAATTCTCACGAGATTGTAGGCTCCCCGAAGATCCAGTTTGGTGAATATCTTAGCCTGCTTCACCCTCTCCAGTAGTTCAGAGATTAAGGGTAGCGGGTGCCGATTCATGACCGTTACCTTGTTTAAATCACGGTAGTCCATGCAAGGACGCAGACCCCCGTCCTTTTTCTTCACGAAGAAGATTGGTGCACCTGCAGGAGAAGTAGACGGTCGGATGAAGCCCTTGGCGAGATTCTCGTTGATGAAGTCCTTCAAGGCCTTTAATTCAGGACCAGACAAAGGGTAAATACGCCCGAATGGGATCTCCGCCCCAGATACCAGTTCTATCGGGCAATCATAAGGCCGGTGGGGAGGTAACATATCTGCCCTCTTCTTGTCACATACCTCTGCCAGATCCTGATACTCCGGTGGTAATTGTCCCTCAGTCGTAGCTACTACCTTGGGGATAGCAGCGACCTTAGGAATAGCGGGGTTGCTGTTAGAACTTGGAGGGAACTGCACTTCCCTGGTCTCCCAGTTGATGCGAGGATTCTGAACCTGGAGCCAAGGTAACCCCAGGATAATAGGGAAGTGAGGAGAAGATATTAGTAAAAAGGACAAATGTTCCACATGTTCCTCTCCAATGCATACCTTCACCGACTCAGTCTCCATGGTTACCGGTCCAGATGTAAGTGGCGACCCGTCTACTGTCTCCATCAAGACTGACGACTCCCTCTTCACTGCCCTGATTCCATGCTTCCTTGCAAACGCGATATCCATGAAGTTCCCACTGGCCCCGGAGTCCAACATGGCGGCGCTCTCGACACACCGACCCTGGAAGCAGACCCTCAAGGATAGGTAATAGTGGGAATTCTTCTTAGTAGCGAAGTAGGAGGAAACAACGGATGTCATCGAGATCACCACTGCGTTCAATGGAAGAGATGCCAGCGAATTCATATCGGCAAAGTCCAGGTCTCTCTGATTGTCTCTGCCCCCCGAATTGTTCAGATCTAGGACGCAGGACTCCCCCGCCTCGGAGTTACAATCAATGATAGCTGCAGCCGTCTTACGTCTCCTGACTGGACACTCGGAGATGAAGTGACCGGTCCCCCCGCAGTAGAAGCACAGGTTTTCCTTAAAGCGATGCTCCTTGCGGGCATCAGGAGGATTTCTACGTACGGCATCCACCTGCATCGGTTCGGGCTCAGGCTCGGGATTCCTCCTGCTGGTGACATCTCTGGAGGGAGAAGAGAACGGAACAGTGTTATTAAACCGTAGATCAGACCAGCGCTCCTGTCTGCGCTCGGAGAGTCGATTGTCAATGCGGATGCAGTGATTGATGAAGTCCCCAAGAAGCACGGGCGAGACCCCGCGTGCCAGTTCATCCTTAACTGCCGTAGACAATCCCCTGCGGAAGATGGCCTGCTTGGCTGCCCCGTTCCAGGTGGTGTCTAAAGCCCATCTACGGAAGTCCAATGCATACTCCAGCACCGAACGCTTCCCCTGCCGAAGGGTCAGCAGCGTCGTCTCAGCAGTATTAGCTCGGTTCGGGTCATCAAACATCTGCGTCATTGCGGCAATGAAATTGTCCATAGAGTTAAGCAGGGGGTCGTCGGTCTCAATCAAAGGGTTGGCCCATGCGAGCGCCTTACCAGACAGCAGCATGACTATAGTCAGAACTTTGGAGCGTTCAGTAGTGAACTGTGGGGCATGAGCAGCAAAGAAGATCCGGCACTGGTTCAAAAATCCTCGGAATTTATCCCTCTCACCAGCGAACCGGAAGGGTGGAAGCTTCGGGAAGGTCGGTGTAGTATCCCGGGCAGCACCTGCTACCTGCGCGGCTGGGGCCTGTTCCAGAGCAGCAATCCGATCGAGCTGCATAGGAATCGCTTGCTCCAACGCCAGAACACGATCACCCTGAAGAGGAGCTGCTTGTTCCAGCGCCGTAATCCGATTTGCCAGTCGTTGCAACTGTGCCTCTGCTGCCCCGGCGTTGTGTTCGATACGTTGCTCCAGCGTGTCCAGCTGGGTCCTAATGCCTGCCACATCCTGCCGTATCAAAGCAAGCTGCTTGCTTACACGTTTCTCCAGGGACTCTACACCTGCGGTCTCCATATTGGTGGCTTGTATATCCTGTAATGATGTATAGTAGGTTTCTATGAAGACAGTGGCTAGATGATAGAGTCACAGACACAGGTATACGTGAAAGTAGTTTGTATTAAACAAGCAGCACAGAACAGCACAGGTGCTGGCGGAGCCAGACAATGACAGCAGTGGTAACAGCAGCAGAACTCAGTCCAGTAGATAGCAAGTTGCACACCAGCACTATGTAGATGTAAGCAGACACAGTCTTAAGAATGCAGGCAAGGACAGTCACTTAGCCCTCTCCCTTGCGGGAGGGGAATCTTCGAGCACAGTGCAGTGGCAGAGAAAGTCACTAGGTAATTGATACTGAATGTGTAAAGGTAGCAGGGATAAGTCTCACAGGTGGAACTCACACAGCAGTCAAGATCTTCAGCGCATACCGTGAGTGCTGTAGGAGCGGTGAGCGGTGGAGGCAGGGCTGGAAGGAGCCTTCAGGCAGACACCGTCAGAAGGTCCAGGCGGCGGCGGTTAGGCAGCAGGTAATCCAGGTGGATTCAGCAGGAAGGAAGGAGGTAGCACAGCGTGCAACTCCCAGCTAGCAGATCAGGTACAGGACGAGATATACAAGCAAGGTAGTCACGTCCAGGAAAGCTATTTAAACCCGGCGGGTGGGACCAACAGGCGGTGATGTCACAGGAACCAGTATGGCCGAATGAAGCCAGGCTTAAGGGCAACAGTAAGGGCAAAGTCCGGAACACAGCAGAATAGGAACGATGCTTACATGGCGGTTCATCAAACATTTTTCGACCATCGCAGCTCCTCTCACAGATCTTACTAAGGGGTCGAAATCTGTCACAATAAAGTGGAACGCAGAAGCAGAGGAGGCCTTTCAGCGATTGAAAACAGTCCTCTGTGACCAACCAGTGTTGGTTGCACCAGACTTTAAACAGGGTGGAGATACAAGGAGGGAAAAGTAATAAAATCCTCATAGGGCTTTGTTATAAGCCACCAAATATAACAGAAACCACTGAGAATGTATTATTGAAACAAATAGACAAAGCAGCAAATCCCAATGAGGTGATTATTATGGGGGACTTCACCTACCCCGACATAGACCGGGAACCTGGAACCTGCGGATCTCAGAAAGGAAACGAATTTCTGTCAGTGACCAAGGATAATTATCTGTCACCACTTGTGCAGGGCCCAACTAGAGGGACGGCCCTTCTGGACTTAATGTTAAGCCACAGGCCAGATAGAATAACAGAAGTCCGAGTCGATGGCACCGAGGGAACAGTGACCACAATATAACACAAGTCCACTTGTCCTTCAGTGAGGTGCCCTGGAAGGGGGTTACGAAAACGCTGAATTTCAGGAAAGCAAAGTTTGATCAGCTTAGAGAGGACCTTCACCGAATTAATTGGGACAATGTACTCAAAAATAGGAGCACAGAAAATAAATGGGAAATATTTAAATCAGTTTTACACCTCCACTGCGAGCTAGCCATACCGTACAGAAATAAAAGGGCTAGGAACAGGAGAACACCAATGTGGCTAAATAAGGATGTAAAAAGGGCAATAAAGAACAAGAACAAGGCATCTAGGAAGCTAAAACAAGAAGGCAATGAAGAAGCATTAAAAAGTTATAGAGGAAAAAATAAAATGTGTAAAAAAACAAATACATTTAGCAAAAGTGGAAACTGAGAGACTCATTGCTAAGGAAAGTAAAACAAACCCCAAACTATTCTTTAATTATATAAACAGTAAAATGATTAAAATTGATGGTGTCGGCCCTTTAAAGAACAATGAGGGTGAAATCATAGAGAGCGATGTGGGAAAAGCAAATGTTTTAAATACTTTTTTCTCAACAGTGTTCACACAGGAAAAGGATTTGCCAGGGGAAATGCAGAGTGATCATGTAAACTCCCCATTAAGTATTACCTGCCTAACCCAGGAAGAAGTGCAGAACCGCCTTAGTAAGATGAAAATGGACAAATCACCAGGCCCTGATGGCATTCACCCTCGGGTATTAAGGGAGTTAAGTATTGTGATAGACAGGCCTCTATTCCTTATATTTAAAGACTCTATAGAAACAGGGTCTGTTCCTTTTGATTGGCGGCAAGCAAATGTGGTACCAATATTCAAAAAGGGGTGTAAAAGGGAACCTGGAAACTACAGGCCGGTAAGCTTAACATCTGTTGTGGGTAACATTTTTGAAGGGTTTCTAAGGGATACCATTCTGGAATATCTCAATGTTAATAAATGTTTAACTCCATATCAACATGGATTTATGAAGGATCGCTCCTGTCAGACTAACCTGATCAGCTTCTATGAGGATGTGAGCTCTCAAATGGACCCAGGAGAATCATTGGATGTCATTTATCTCCACTTCTCTAAAGCATTTGACACTGTCCCACATAAAAGATTGGTAAGTAAGATGAGAAAGCTTGGGCTAGGGGAAAATGTGTGTAGATGGGTAGGTAGCTGGCTTAGTGATAGAAAACAAAGAGTGGTTATTAATGGGGCATCCTCAGATTGGGCCAGGGTTACTAGTGGGGGACCACAGGGGTCTGTATTGGGCCCCCTACTATTTAATATATTTATTAATGATCTAGTGGATGGCTTAGGCTAGTTTCACACTAGCGTTTATGAGCGCAGCGACGGCCTGCGCACGGCCGCCGCTAAGCCCCGCCCCCTGCCGTGCCCCGCCGGTAGCTCCGCCCACCGGTGCATGACGCTGCATGCGCCCTGCGTCCCCTATCTTTATCACAGGGGGTGCAGGCCGTGCGCAGTATGCGTTTGGCGGCGCATGCGCCTTTTTGACGGTGCGCCGACGCAAAAAAACTGCAGCAGGTTACGTTTGGCGCAGGTCGGCGCACCGTCAAAAGGACGCATGCGCCGCCAAACGCATACTGCGCACGGCCTGCGCCCCCTGTGATAAAGATAGGGGACGCAGGGCGCATGCAGCGTCATGCGCCAGTGGGCGGAGCTACCGGCGGGGGCGCAGCAGGGGGCAGGGCTTAGCGGCGGCCGTGCGCAGGACGTCGCTGCGCTCATAAACGCTAGTGTGAAACTAGCCTTACACAGTAAAATATCAGTATCTGCAGATGATACAAAACTATGTAAGGTCGTTAACACAAAGGAGGACAGTTTGCAACTACAGACAGATTTGAGTAAAGTGGAGAATTGGGCTGAAAAATGGCAAATGAGGTTTAACACAGATAAGTGTAAGGTTTTGCACATGGGAAGGAGAAACAGACGCTACAATTACTTACTAAATGGGAAACTGCTGGGGAAATCAGACATGGAAAAAGACTTAGGCATCTTAGTCAATAAGAAGCTAAATTGGAGTGCCCAGTGTCAGGCAGCTGCCACCAAAGCAAATAGGGTCATGGGATGCATTAGAAGAGGTCTGGGGACACGAGATGAAAACATAATTCTCCCTCTGTACAAATCACTCGTCAGACCACACTTGGAGGATTGTGTGCAATTTTGGACGCCGGTGCTCAAGAAAGACATTACTGAACTTGAAAGGGTTCAAAGGCGGGCTACTAAAATGATAAATGGAGTTGGTTCACTACAATACCCAGAAAGGTTATCAAAATTAGGTCTATTTACTCTAGAAAAGAGAAGACTTAGGGGAGACCTAATATATATGTACAAGTATATCAGAGGGCAATACAGAGATCTCTCCAATGAACTGTTTGTACCAAGGACTGTGACAAGAACAAGGGGGCATTCTCTTCGTTTGGAGGAAAGACAATTTCTGCACCAGCATAGAAGAGGGTTCTTCACGGTAAGAGCAGTGAGGCTCTGGAATTCTCTTCCTGAGGAAGTGGTGATGGCCAACTCACTGAATGAATGTAAGAAAGGAATGGAGGCTTTTCTTGTGAGTAACAGTATAGAAGGTTACGAATAACAGAATATTATAGGTAGATGGTTGACCCAGCTTAGGGGAAGGAACTTTTTTCCCTATGGAGAAAATTGGCTTCTCCTCTGTGGGTTTTTTGCCTTCCCCAGGATCAACAAGTCAGAACAGCTGCACTAAAAATATGCTGAACTAGATGGACATAAGGTCTTCCTTCAGCCTTCAAAACTATGGTACTATGTTACTATGACTATGTTAGCACCGGACTATTCACTAGAGCTTCTGATGGTGAGGTTAGACTTGGCTCCCGACGCACGCAATGTACTACTCCAGGACAGACCAATGGAGGCGCAGCAGCTGGAACCCAGTAGGACAGACTGGATGGTACAGCAGGCAGAGTTTGTATCAGAGTGCAGCAGGCAGGATCTGCAGTAGAGTGCAGCAGGCAGGATCTGCAGTAGAGTGCAACAGACAGGATCTGCAGTAGAGTGCAGCAGACAGGATCTGCAGTAGAGTGCAGCAGACAGGATCTGCAGTAGAGTGCGGCAGACTGGATCTGCAGTAGATTGCAGCAGGCAGGATCTGCAGCAGAGTGCATCAGGCAGGATCTGCAGCAGAGTGCAGCAGGAACTGGTACGCAACCTTACGTAACTTAGACTTCAGAACAGGATGGTTGCTCAGGCACCTCCCCAGTGCAATATATACGTAATGCCTCTCAGCCATTGCCTGGGGAGGAAATAGCAAGTGCATGTGCTGGCCCTTTCAGAGGGTGGGAGCGCACATGTGTGCCCTAAGGATATGGCTGGAAGCCCATCTGTAAACTCTGCTGGGAGCATGCAGAGCATGGGGAAGGGGAGAACCGACCACAGCGCGGGTGAGTGAAGTGACCCGCCGGAGACCCTGCCTGTCAGAGCAGGGATCCAGCGTGGTGCTAACACTCTGGTTGTTAAGGGGTTAAAATACATCCACAGGTGTATCTCTAATTAACTCAGATGTTGCCAAAAAAGAAGCTTCCAAGCACATGACATCATCATATGGGCGGTCCATAGGCATAGTAATCGTAGTGTATGGAAACTTCTGACTCTGCAGTAAGTAATAAACATTCTCTCATTATTCTGGAATTTGGCAAATATTAATCATTATGGTAATCCCAATTGTCCTACAACGGGAAAGGTTTATTCTGATTTCGCGTCAGATATTGAGAGAACCCTGCAGATGTGTCTGTATGTATAGTGGATGGAACCGTCTGGTTTCAGCTGTATCTATGTTCCATATGCTGACTATATCTGGCCTAGTAGTGGAAGCAACCACTGTGCTGTCAGTCATTCATCAGACATTTGCATAATTGTCCAGACGATTGGAGGCAGTGGAGTTGCGTTCCCTGACAAACTGGTTGCAATGGTGGGATCTGCATGACCCCCAACCGGCTGTGTATCTTTAACGCACAGCAAGTAGAGATCTTGGGAACTGTGGGAAATTTGAAGGTTGTTGGAAAGTTGTAAAACCTTTTTTTTATACACAAAAGTACACTTGAGAATTTTTTTTAAACCTGATGAAGTAAAATCAACTTGTGATTAATTGTTCTTCTAGTTCCTGATCGCATCCGCCGGAGTCTCCAGAGAAGCGCTAACGCCACACAATCTGCCAACGAGCCTCGAATTGTAATTCTGGAATTAATTCTCTTTTTTTTAAATTTGAGCTTAAGGCTACTTTCACTTTTCCGTTTTGAAGCATCAGGCGCGATGCGGCGAAAAATGGAAAAACCGGATCCGGCTTTTTTCCCATAGACTTACATTATCGCCGCATTGCATCTGATGGCCATGCGGTGTGTCCGGCTTTAGCCGGATACGGCAAAAAATGCCTGTCCGGCGTCTGCAAAAAAACCTTCCATGCAACGTTTTTTGACAGCGCCGGACCGCTTTTTTGCAGAGCACGTGCGCGAAGACTCTCTTTCCCGCTCCTTCTCTTGCACCGTATCCGGCAAAAACAGATGATCCGGCGGGCTGCGGCTCCTACCGGATCAGGTTTGACAACTTTTCGCCGCAGCCCGCCAGATTTAAAATCCGGAAATGTGAAAGTAGCCTAACTTGGAAAGTTCCGCAGTGGGCGGAGCTTGAGAATGGCGCTCGCGGGTCACGTAGCGTTACGCTGCAGGAAGCAGAGTTCGGATGGTCCAGTAATTCTCACTGTCACAGAGACGGGCTGGGGGGAAACTCACCATATTATTAATGGTAAGACATTCGAGAAGCTTCGGATCATTAATTCTGTGTGGTCAGGAATGAGAGGGTTTAAAAAAAGTGAAAATGTTCATGAGGGTCCGAAGGTTAGAGGTTGTTGATGGTGAGGTGTGCAAGCCATGGGGGCGTCCCAGGCCTGAGGCATACAGTGATGGGGCGCTACAAAGTAACAATGTGCGGTTTTAAATCATTGATGATACAATTATTTGTGTTACAGAGGAGAATTTCTTAAAGTGACAGTCCCATGTGATTTCCATAGATCAGTAGCGGGGCATCCACCTGCCTTGTCACATTAGCTGTGGAATGGAGGGGAGGTACAGTTGTGGCCAAAAGTATTGACACCCCTGCAATTCTGTCAGATAATACTCAGTTTGTTCCTGAAAATGATTGCAAACACAAATTCTTTGTTATTATCTTCATTTAATTTGTCTTAAAAGAAAAAACACAAAAAGAATTGCCCTAAAGCCAAATTGGATATAATTCCACACCAAACATAAAAAAGAGGGTGGACAAAAGTATTGGCACTGTTCGAAAAATCATGTGATGCTTCTCTAATTTGTGTAATTAACAGCACCTGTAACTTACCTGTGGCACCTAACAGGTGTTGGCAATAACTAAATCACACTTGCAGCCGGTTGACACGGATTAAAGTTGACTCAACCTCTGTCCTGTGTCCTTGTGTGTACCACATTGAGCATGGAGAAAAGAAAGAAGACCAAAGAACTGTCTGAGAACTTGAGAAACCAAATTGTGAGGAAGCATGAGCAATCTCAAGGCTACAAGTCCATCTCCAAAGACCTGAATGTTCCAGTGTCATCAAGAAGTTTAAAGCCCATGGCTGTTAGGAATCTGGGTTCTATGCTGCCTATGCGGGAATCCAGGTTCTCACATTTGTCTCCAGAGGCTAAGTCCTTTTTTCCAACTTTTGAGCATGCCCACGGGACGAGCTCCCATTGGAGTTCGGGAGTCAGGTGCTCAGGTCCTGCTCCTGATTCCATTGGCTTAGCTCAGGGCTCTGGAGATTTCTGGCAGGTCCCGTAGGCTATAAAAAGTGCGCATGGGCGCTATGCCATTCGCTAGTATTTTCATACTGCTGCTGTATGTATGGTGACGGATGCTTGGACTGGTGACTGACTTATTAAGAAACCCCTTCCCTCTGATAATACGATTGTGTGAGTGATTGAGCAGCCGCCAGTAGCAGCGCCAGCGCTCTCCAGCTATTCCTGTCTCAGCATCTAGTGTCCTGCATCATGCCAGCGATATCGCTGTGTCTCCGCTGAGGCTCCGTTCACACCGCGCTGCGATTGCAGTTCCTCGAGTGTTCGCAGTTGCGACGTCTCGCACCTCTTTTCACAGTAGGTCTTGTTGGAGTAGTTCTGACATTTAAGGCTGCTCCTGTGACCCTTTATTACCGTGTCGCTGTTGTTCTGTGGCTTAAACAGACACAGCGTTTTGTGTACTTTAAGGTTGCGGCTCTGTGTCCTTAACAGAGCTTGCTTCAGTGCACTCCGGGTGCAGTTAACCCCGTGCACTTTAATGCCATAGTGCTCTGCCTCTCTAGCAGCGGTCATAACACCTGCCGCACGGTGGACCCCGAGTGGCGAAGGCACTTTAATTATTTATTTTTTTAGTGCCTTTGCTTCTGCCACTCCTAACAATGGCACTGTGGCTAACCTCCCTAGATGTGGACGGAAAAGAAAAATTGACAAGAGATTTCAACGCAAGATTGTGCAGATGTTGGATAAAGAACCTCGACTAACATCCAAACAAGTTCAAGCTGCCCTGCAGTCCGAGGGTACAACAGTGTCAACCCGTACTATCCGTCGGCGTCTGAATGAAAAGGGACTGTATGGTAGGAGACCCAGGAAGACCCCACTTCTTACCCCGAGACATAAAAAAGCCAGGCTGGAGTTTGCCAAAACTTACCTGAAAAAGCCTAAAATGTTTTGGAAGAATGTTCTCTGGTCAGATGAGACAAAAGTAGAGCTTTTTGGGCAAAGGCATCAACATAGCGTTTACAGGAGAAAAAAAGAGGCATTCAAAGAAAAGAACACGGTCCCTACAGTCAAACATGGCGGAGGTTCCCTGATGTTTTGGGGTTGCTTTGCTGCCTCTGGCACTGGACTGCTTGACCGAGAAAGCACTGGAGACTTCTAAGGTGGCCAGCAATGAGTCCAGACCTGAATCCCATAGAACACCTGTGGAGAGATCTAAAAATGGCAGTTTGGAGAAGGCACCCTTCTAATATCAGGGACCTGGAGCCGTTTGCCAAAGAAGAATGGTCTGAAATTCTGGACCATTTTTGGAATTTTGTGTGAAATGATCAATGTTTTGCTTTTTGCTTCATTCTCTTTTGTGTTTTTTCATTTAAGACAAATTAAATGAAGATAATAATACCAAAGAATTTGTGTTTGCAATCATTTTCAGGAAGAAACTGAGTATTATCTGACAGAATTGCAGGGGTGTCAATACTTTTGGCCACAACTGTAAGTATTGGGGGTCCTTGTAGGTCAGGAGATAATGGTGATTTAGAACAGAGGTGCAGTTAATGGGCTCATTGCTGGTGGTTTTGGGTGTTGAGGGGCTTCTCTACTGGTCTTGGGCAATGAAGGGATAAAGAAAACATCCCAAGTAGGATGGGCCTCTTAATGCAAAGAAAGTTAATGGGCCCATCCCTAATTGCCTATGTGGCACCCGTGTCGGTAGCGCCACTGAGGGCTAAGTTCTCTGCTGTTATCACTGCATCCACACATCGTAACCTGATCCCTAACTGGCAGATTGTGCACCACTGCCTGAACCTGGAGGTAGGCCCGATCCCTCAGAAGGGAGGAGGGGCTGGAGAAGTTGTAGTTTTTGTGGAAGAAGCAGCATCATGGAGGTCCTGCCTGTAGAGAAGCAGCATCATGGAGGTCCTGCCTGTAGAGAAGCATCATGGAGGTCCTGCCTGTAGAGAAGCATCATGGAGGTCCTACCTGTAGAGAAGCATCATGGAGGTCCTGCCTGTAGAGAAGCAGCATCATGGAGGTCCTGCCTGTAGAGAAGCAGCATCATGGAGGTCCTGCCTGTAGAGAAGCATCATGGAGGTCCTGCCTGTAGAGAAGCATCATGGAGGTCCTGCCTGTAGAGACACAGCATCATGGAGGTCCTGCCTGTAGAGAAGCATCATGGAGGTCCTGCCTGTAGAGAAGCATCATGGAGGTCCTGCCTGTAGAGAAGCAGCATCATGGAGGTCCTGCCTGTAGAGAAGCATCATGGAGGTCCTGCCTGTAGAGAAGCATCATGGAGGTCCTGCCTGTAGAGAAGCATCATGGAGGTCCTGCCTGTAGAGACACAGCATCATGGAGGTCTTGCCTGTAGAGAAGCAGCGTGCTCTCTGCGAGGACAGCTGCACAAGGCCGGGCAGTGAGGGCACCGGTCCCTGGAGCGCAGAGACCTCCAGAGTCTGCTCAGTCTTTATATAACTAGCAGGAGAGCGCTTATGGCCCAGGATCTCAGCATGGAATCAGGGCCACTGTTAGATTGTAAGTGTTCTGAGAGGATTCTCGTTGCCAGCTCTCTGGGAGGGATCACTGATCCAGTATCTGTTCACTTCAGAACCCCGGGGATCCAAAGAATCGTTTACCATAAGTATAATTAGCAGGAGGCTACACAACCTCACTGCATAGGACCTGAGCCCTCACCAGGCAGATCTGAGCAACACCCTGTATGGGAAGTGTATGGAAGCTTCTGGAACTGTCTGTTGGGCTGCAGTAAAGGCCCCAACTGCTCATTACCCCGTGTAACACTCATTATTCTCTGCTGCACCATCCCTGCTCCAACCTCTGTGCGAGCCAGCATTGGTTGGGAAGGGGTTAATCATCTGCAACTGTCCGTCACCACCTAACTCCCAGGGACCCTCATCAGTGCCCGGCCATACCAGAGGTACTGCAACTCACCCTGGCGTCTGCCGTTATGCCTCAAGGACGGACCCTGTGGTGAAGGAATCTTTCACTGATCACCCACATGAAATGAATGTGAAGGGATTCTTAATCGTGATCTATGTGGACCTCTGTTTATGCAGATAAAATCTTGAGAAAGGCCGAATAGCCGAAACGTCGATATTTTTTTGTCTGTATTATCTTGGTCCAACGATACGTGTTTTTCTGGGAGAATAAATATTGGATTCATGCAATACTGTGTGCCGAGGTTCTTCCTATAATATATTACCAGATCACTCAGCCATTGCTGCATTTTTATTTTACTTGCAGAAGACAACGGAGGAAATGGAATAAAACAATGATGAGAAATGTGAATCAGGAGAACGAGCCGCGATCCCCCCCCTCCCCCGTAATCAGGAGTCACAGCGAGGACAGAACGTTCAGCTACAAAGTGCATTAACTTCTCACATTATACTGTCCCCACCGCTGACCAGTAAACCGCCCGAGACAGAGAACAGCTTCACACAACCACTGGGTTCACTCATCGCACCCCGCCACGGCCTCGTCGCACACCGCCGTGGTCTCATCGCACCCCTCTGCGGCCTCATCGCACCCCCCGCGGCTTCATTGCACCCCACCATGGCCTCATTGCACCCCCCCGCGGCCTCATCGCACCTCCCCCGTGGCCTCATCGCACCCCCCGCAGCCTCATCGCACCCCCCGCGGCCTCATTGCACCCCCGCGGCCTCATTGCACCCCACCGTGGCCTCATCGCACCCCCGCGGCCTCATTGCACCCCACCGTGGCCTCATCGTACCCCCGCGGCCTCATCGCACCCCACCGTGGCTTCATCGCACCCTCGTGGCCTCATTCCACCCCACCGTGGCCTCATTGCACCCCACCGTGGCCTCATCACACCCCCGTGGCCTCATTGCACCCCACCGTGGCCTCATCACACCCCACCGTGGCCTCATCGCACCCCTCCACGGCCTCATCGCACCCCACCGTGGCCTCATCGCACCCCGTGGCCTCATCGCACCCCACCGTGGCTTCATCGCACCCTCGCGGCCTCATTCCACCCCACCGTGGCCTCATTGCACCCCACCGTGGCCTCATCACACCCCACCGTGGCCTCATCGCACCCCCGCGGCCTCATCGCACCCCACCGTGGCCTCATCGCACCCCTCCACGGCCTCATCGCACCCCACCGTGGCCTCATCACACCCCACCGTGGCCTCATCGCACCCCCGCGGCCTCATCACACCCCACCGTGGCCTCATCACACCCCACCGTGGCCTCATCGCACCCCACCGTGGCCTCATCACACCCCCGTGGCCTCATCGCACCCCCGCGGCCTCATCACACCCCACCGTGGCCTCATCACACCCCACCGTGGCCTCATCGCACCCCACCGTGGCCTCATCACACCCCACTGTGGCCTCATCACACCCCACCGTGGCCTCATCGCACCCCACTGTGGCCTCATCACACCCCACCGTGGCCTCATCGCACCCCCGCGGCCTCATCACACCCCACCGTGGCCTCATCACACCCCACCGTGGCCTCATCGCACCCCACCGTGGCCTCATCACACCCCCGTGGCCTCATCGCACCCCACCGTGGCCTCATCACACCCCACCGTGGCCTCATCGCACCCCCGCGGCCTCATCACACCCCACCGTGGCCTCATTGCACCCCTCCACGGCCTCATCGCACCCCACCGTGGCCTCATCGTACCCCCGTGGCCTCATCGCACCCCACCGTGGCTTCATCGCACCCTCGCGGCCTCATTCCACCCCACCGTGGCCTCATTGCACCCCACTGTGGCCTCATCACACCCCCGTGGCCTCATTGCACCCCACCGTGGCCTCATCACACCCCACCGTGGCCTCATCGCACCCCCGCGGCCTCATCGCACCCCACCGTGGCCTCATCACACCCCACCGTGGCCTCATCGCACCCCCTTGCGGCCTCATCGCACATCCCTGCGGCCTCATCGCACCCCACCGTAGCCTCATCGCACCCCCGCGGCCTCATCGCACCCCACCGTGGCCTCATCACACCCCACCGTGGCCTCATCGCACCCCACCGTGGCCTCATCGCACCCCCTTGCGGCCTCATCGCACCTCCCTGCGGCCTCATCACACCCCACAGTGGCCTCATCGCACCCCACCGTGGCCTCATCGCACCCCCGCGGCCTCATCGCACCCCACCGTGGCCTCATCACACCCCACCGTGGCCTCATCGCACCACCGTGGCCTCATCGCACCACCGTGGCCTCATCACACCCCACCGTGGCCTCATCGCACCCCCGCGGCCTCATCGCACCCCCGCGGCCTCATCGAACCCCACCGTGGCCTCATCGCACCCCGGCTTGCAGCCACTGCTTCTATAAAAATGTACAAGGTCCATGATAATGGGACAATCTCAGCCAATCCAGTGGTGGTGTAATGGGGGCAACATAGGACAAATCCGCTGCCTCTGGGAGAACAAACGTATCAGTGTTTGTCGTAATGTATAACGATTTCATGCATGAGAAATTCCCAATTTTCCATTTCTGATATGAAGTCTCCATCTTTTCCCTGCAGTCTTGTGATTAGAGGGGTAAGCGATCCTCTAGGTGATCCTGGCGGAAGGGAAGGCGGGAGTGCGCACATATTTGGGGAGGTGAGAGGTTCTGCCGCATCTCCAGCGCTGATACATTGTAGCAGAGAGAACAGATGTTTACAATTCTCCGGTCACATGATGGAAACATTGTAACGGTCTCATCTTTATGCGCTAATCTGGGACAGCGGCTCTTCCGTTATTTTGGCGATGGCTCAGTAGATGGCGACATTTAACGTCTTTGCCACCTGAAGAAGGAACATGTCACAATTTTTTAACTGCATGACAATTTCACAACTCTTCAGTGGTTAAAAGAAATAAGAAAAGCCTGAGGCCATCGCTCTGCACTGAGGCCCCGATTACTCAAAGTATTTTCCCCAGAATTCCGAAGTAAATCCCTTTGATAATACTTTTGGCATTTTTGCACCAGTTTATCTCAGCTACATTGAAGTGGGCAGAGCTGGGGCAGGACAGGGGCGCAGCTGGGGCAGGACAGGGGCGCAGCTGGGGCAGGACAGGGGCGCAGATGGGGCAGGACAGGGGCGCAGCTGGGGCACGACAGGGGCGCAGCTGGGGCAGGACAGGGGCGCAGCTGGGGCAGGACAGGGACGCAGCTGGGGCAGGACAGGGACGCAGCTGGGGCAGGACAGGGGCGCAGCTGGGGCAGGACAGGGGCGCAGCTGGGGCAGGACAGGGGCGCAGCTGGGGCAGGACAGGGGCGCAGCTGGGGCAGGACAGGGGTGCAGCTGGGGCAGGACAGGGGCGCAGCTTGGGCAGGACAGGGGCGCAGCTTGGGCAGGACAGGGGTGCAGCTGGGGCAGGACAGGGGCGCAGCTGGTCCAAATAATGACGAGCGACCGCAAAATCTTATTCTAGTCCCTGAGTGGAGTAAGATTTGTGTTGCGGCCCATGGAGGCACAAGCCACTTGTCAGACGATCCCAGAGGCAGGACCCCTTAATGAATCAGACACCTCTGACCCCAACACGCCTCTTCTTGAAGATCTGCATAGTTCACACTTAAGTTCTGTTTTTGTGGCGCTCCTTCAGGCAGAATCTGACAGAAGAAGATATCTTGTGCACCCACCCTAAAACACGTCTCCGTTTATTGAAATGGACAGAAAGTGAGACCCCAGCACCCGATTCATTATTTGATGGGGATGTGAAGTCACTTTTTTTGTGTTCTGGAATTAGTTGATTGTTTCCTTGTGCCAAATTCTTGAAAATGTCGCACGATGCTCAAGAAGTTTGCACAAAATAAATAAAGTTTTGCAACATTATAAAACCAAAAAATCATATTGTGCTAAAATGTGGTAAGATTTGGGTAAAACTTTCAGGAAAACTTTGTATCACTGCAGGCAGAGCCCCGAGAACATCTCAGCATTAATGTAGCGACTTTTCTAAAAGTTACAACTGATGAAACTGCTGAAAACATTAGGAAACTCCACAATGGGGAATATAAAATGGGACAAACGCATAAAACAAACTTGAAAAAGACGCAAATGCAGCAAAGAATCTGGAACAAAGTCTATTAGAGATTGCGGAGTCGCGGGGCCTCGACGTGTGACAGTTCAGAGCCGTGGTGCTGAGGGATGTGATCAGACATATCGCCCCTTACATGCCCAGTCCTAGACGCAGGGTCCATCATAGGAGACGCTGCTGCCGGGCGGCATTGACAGCCTCCTTACCGAAGAGTCTTTAGATGAACCAGGAGGCGATTTAATTGCGTTAGAAGGAAAGAGACGTCGGCGGCAAAAGACCGATCATCACACGGAGAGCGCAGCATCCATCACCGCCATAAAAACCGAGAAAACCATCCCTAAAGGAAGACAAATGCAAAGCACTTAAAGGGGACCTCCGCTGTGACCCCACAGATTAAATCTGCCGAGTATCAAATCTGATCCCGAGTCACCTCCAGAGCTGAAATCATAGTTCTGCTCTCCTGTTACCAGAAACGAATGTAAAAGATGCTTTATCTCATCTGATTTTTTGCATGGTCTGGAGATAAAAGAATCTAAAGCTTTGTCCAGCAGCGACATATGGCCGCAGTGTTGGTCTGAAAAACGCCCCTGTCGCATCAGAAGCTCAAAATTGTAAAGTGGAGCAATGAGAGGAATTCAATCTCTGATGCTTCAAGTGAAAAGAATTTGTTTTGGATTTATGAATCACATATGGTGAGCAGAGCCGACTGTGCGTAACTGCTGCTAGACTCCGGTATATCCAGTGTCATGTGGTCAGACCGCAGGGACTGTATACAGCAGAGCCACGCAGTGATTAAGGGGTCGCCATACTGCAAGCAAAGCAGACAGGAGACCCCCGAAAAATGCAAAATTACTGTCAGCAACAGGACAGAAGGAGCGGTACTGTGCAGTGTATATATACAGGAGGAGTGGTACTGTGCAGTGTATATATACAGGAGGAGCGGTACTGTGCAGTGTATATATACAGGAGGAGTGGTACTGTGCAGTGTATATATACAGGAGGAGTGGTACTGTGCAGTGTATATATACAGGAGGAGTGGTACTGTGCAGTGTATATACAGGAGGAGTGGTACTGTGCAGTGTATATATACAGGAGGAGTGGTACTGTGCAGTGTATATATACAGGAGGAGTGGTACTGTGCAGTGTATATATACAGGAGGAGCGGTACTGTGCAGTGTATATATACAGGAGGAGTGGTACTGTGCAGTGTATATAAACAGGAGGAGTGGTACTGTGCAGTGTATATATACAGGAGGAGTGGTACTGTGCAGTGTATATACAGGAGGAGTGGTACTGTGCAGTGTATATATACAGGAGGAGTTTTACTGTGCAGTGTATATATACAGGAGGAGTGGTACTGTGCAGTGTATATATACAGGAGGAGTGGTACTGTGCAGTGTATATAAACAGGAGGAGTGGTACTGTGCAGTGTATATATACAGGAGGAGTGGTACTGTGCAGTGTATATACAGGAGGAGTGTACTGTGCAGTGTATATATACAGGAGGAGTGGTACTGTGCAGTGTATATATACAGGAGGAGTGGTACTGTGCAGTGTATATATACAGGAGGAGCGGTACTGTGCAGTGTATATATACAGGAGGAGCGGTACTGTGCAGTGTATATAAACAGGAGGAGTGGTACTGTGCAGTGTATATATACAGGAGGAGTGGTACTGTGCAGTGTATATACAGGAGGAGTGTACTGTGCAGTGTATATATACAGGAGGAGTGGTACTGTGCAGTGTATATATACAGGAGGAGCGGTACTGTGCAGTGTATATAAACAGGAGGAGCGGTACTGTGCAGTGTATATAAACAGGAGGAGTGTACTGTGCAGTGTATATAAACAGGAGGAGTGTACTGTGCAGTGTATATATACAGGAGGAGCGGTGCTGTGCAGTGTATATATACAGGAGGAGCGGTACTGTGCAGTGTATATATACAGGAGGAGTGGTACTGTGCAGTGTATATATACAGGAGGAGTGGTACTGTACAGTGTATATATACAGGAGGAGTGGTACTGTGCAGTGTATATATACAGGAGGAGCGGTGCTGTGCAGTGTATATATACAGGAGGAGCGGTACTGTGCAGTGTATATATACAGGAGGAGTGGTACTGTGCAGTGTATATATACAGGAGGAGTGGTACTGTACAGTGTATATATACAGGAGGAGTGGTACTGTGCAGTGTATATATACAGGAGGAGCGGTGCTGTGCAGTGTATATATACAGGAGGAGTGGTACTGTGCAGTGTATATATACAGGAGGAGTGGTACTGTGCAGTGTATATATACAGGAGGAGTGGTACTGTGCAGTGTATATATACAGGAGGAGCGGTACTGTGCAGTGTATATATACAGGAGGAGCGGTACTGTGCAGTGTATATATACAGGAGGAGTGGTACTGTGCAGTATATATACAGGAGGAGTGGTACTGTGCAGTGTATATATACACAGGAGGAGTGGTACTGTGCAGTGTGTATATACAGGAGGAGCGGTACTGTGCAGTGTATATATACAGGAGGAGTGGTACTGTGCAGTGTATATATACAGGAAGAGTGGTACTGTGCAGTGTATATATACAGGAGGAGCGGTACTGTGCAGTGTATATATACAGGAGGAGCGGTACTGTGCAGTGTATATATACAGGAGGAGAGGTACTGTGCAGTGTATATATACAGGAGGAGTGGTACTGTACAGTGTATATATACAGGAAGAGTGGTACTGTGCAGTGTATATATACAGGAGGAGCGGTACTGTGCAGTGTATATATACAGGAGGAGTGGTACTGTGCAGTGTATATATACAGGAGGAGCGGTACTGTACAGTGTATATATACAGGAGGAGTGGTACTGTGCAGTGTATATATACAGGAGGAGCGGTACTGTACAGTGTATATATACAGGAGGAGTGGTACTGTGCAGTGTATATATACAGGAGGAGAGGTACTGTGCAGTGTATATATACAGGAGGAGTGGTACTGTGCAGTGTATATATACAGGACAGGAGGGGTGGTACTGTGCAGTGTATATATATACAGGAGGAGTGGTACTGTACAGTGTATATATACAGGAAGAGTGGTACTGTGCAGTGTATATATACAGGAGGAGTGGTACTGTGCAGTGTATATATACAGGAGGAGAGGTACTGTGCAGTGTATATATAGAGGAGGAGTGGTACTGTACAGTGTATATATACAGGAGGAGCGGTACTGTGCAGTGTATGTATACAGGAGGAGTGGTACTGTGCAGTGTATATATACAGGAGGAGAGGTACTGTGCAGTGTATATATACAGGAGGAGTGGTACTGTGCAGTGTATATATACAGGAGGAGCGGTACTGTACAGTGTATATATACAGGACAGGAGGAGTGGTACTGTGCAGTGCATATACAGGAGGAGTGGTACTGTGCAGTGTATATATACAGGAGGAGTGGTACTGTGCAGTGCATATATACAGGAGGAGTGGTACTGTGCAGTGTATATATACAGGAGGAGCGGTACTGTACAGTGTATATATACAGAACAGGAGGAGTGGTACTGTGCAGTGCATATACAGGAGGAGTGGTACTGTGCAGTGTATATATACAGGAGGAGCGGTACTGTGCAGTGTATATATACAGGAGGAGTGGTACTGTGCAGTGTATATATACAGGAGGAGTGGTACTGAGCAGTGTATATATACAGGAGGAGTGGTACTGTGCGGTGTATATATACAGGAGGAGCGGTACTGTGCAGTGTATATATACAGGAGGAGAGGTACTGTGCAGTGTATATATACAGGAGGAGTGGTACTGTGCAGTGTATATATACAGGAGGGGTGGTACTGTGCAGTGTATATATACAGGAGGAGCGGTACTGTACAGTGTATATATACAGGAGGGGTGGTACTGTGCAGTGCATATACAGGAGGAGTGGTACTGTGCAGTGTATATATACAGGAGGAGCGGTACTGTGCAGTGTATATATACAGGAGGGGTGGTACTGTGCAGTGCATATACAGGAGGAGTGGTACTGAGCAGTGTATATATACAGGAAGAGTGGTACTGTGCAGTGTATATATACAGGAGGAGCGGTACTGTGCAGTGTATATATACAGGAGGAGAGGTACTGTGCAGTGTATATATACAGGAGGAGTGGTACTGTGCAGTGTATATATACAGGAGGGGTGGTACTGTGCAGTGTATATATACAGGAGGAGCGGTACTGTACAGTGTATATATACAGGAGGGGTGGTACTGTGCAGTGCATATACAGGAGGAGTGGTACTGTGCAGTGTATATATACAGGAGGAGCGGTACTGTGCAGTGTATATATACAGGAGGAGTGGTACTGTGCAGTGTATATATACAGGAGGAGTGGTACTGTGCAGTGTATATATACAGGAGGAGTGGTACTGAGCAGTGTATATATACAGGACAGGAGGAGTGGTACTGTGCAGTGTATATATACAGGACAGGAGGAGTGGTACTGTGCAGTGCATATACAGGAGGAGTGGTACCGTGCAGTGTATATATACAGGAGGAGCGGTACTGTGCAGTGTATATACAGGACAGGAGGAGTGGTACTGTGCAGTGTATATATACAGGAGGAGTGGTACTGTGCAGTGTATCTATACAGGAGGAGTGGTACTGTGCAGTGTATATATACAGGAGGAGCGGTACTGTGCAGTGTGTATATACGGGAGGAGTGGTACTGTGCAGTGTATATATACAGGAGGAGCGGTACTGTGCAGTGTATATATACAGGAGGAGTGGTACTGTGCAGTGTATATATACAGGAGGAGAGGTACTGTGCAGTGTATATATACAGGAGGAGTGGTACTGTGCAGTGTATATATACAGGAGGGGTGGTACTGTGCAGTGTATATATACAGGAGGAGCGGTACTGTACAGTGTATATATACAGGACAGGAGGAGTGGTACTGTGCAGTGCATATACAGGAGGAGTGGTACTGTGCAGTGTATATATACAGAAGGAGCGGTACTGTGCAGTGTATATATACAGGAGGAGTGGTACTGTGCAGTGTATATATACAGGAGGAGTGGTACTGTGCAGTGTATATATACAGGAGGAGTGGTACTGAGCAGTGTATATATACAGGACAGGAGGAGTGGTACTGTGCAGTGTATATATACAGGACAGGAGGAGTGGTACTGTGCAGTGCATATACAGGAGGAGCGGTACTGTGCAGTGTATATACAGGACAGGAGGAGTGGTACTGTGCAGTGTATATATACAGGAGGAGCGGTACTGTGCAGTGTATATATACAGGAGGAGTGGTACTGTGCAGTGTATATATACAGGAGGAGTGGTACTGTGCAGTGTATATAAACAGGAGGAGTGGTACTGTGCAGTGTATATAAACAGGAGGGGCGGTACTGTGCAGTGTATATAAACAGGAGGAGTGGTACTGTGCAGTGTATATATACAGGAGGAGCGGTACTGTGCAGTGTATATATACAGGAGGAGTGGTACTGTGCAGTGTATATAAACAGGAGGGGCGGTACTGTGCAGTGTATATAAACAGGAGGAGTGGTACTGTGCAGTGTATATATACAGGAGTAGTGGTACTGTGCAGTGTATATATACAGGAGGAGCGGTACTGTGCAGTGTATATATACAGGAAGAGCGGTACTGTGCAGTGTATATATACAGGAGGAGCGGTACTGTGCAGTGTATATATACAGGAAGAGTGGTACTGTGCAGTGTATATATACAGGAGGAGTGGTACTGTACAGTGTATATATACAGGAGTGGTACTGTGCAGTGTATATATACAGGAAGAGTGGTACTGTGCAGTGTATATATACAGGAGGAGCGGTACTGTGCAGTGTATATATACAGGAGGAGTGGTACTGTGCAGTGTATATATACAGGAGGAGTGGTACTGTGCAGTGTATATATACATGAGAAGTACTGTGCAGTGTATATATACAGGAGGAGTGGTACTGTGCAGTGTATATACAGGAGGAGTGGTACTGTGCAGTGTATATATACAGGAGGAGTGGTACTGTGCAGTGTATATATTCAGGAGGAGCGGTACTGTGCAGTGTATATATACAGGAGGAGTGGTACTGTGCAGTGTATATAAACAGGAGGAGCGGTACTGTGCAGTGTATATATTCAGGAGGAGCGGTACTGTGCAGTGTATATATACAGGAGGAGTGGTACTGTGCAGTGTATATATACAGGAGGAGCGGTACTGTGCAGTGTATATATACAGGAAGAGTGGTACTGTGCAGTGTATATATACAGGAGGAGCGGTACTGTGCAGTGTATATATACAGGAGGAGCGGTACTGTGCAGTGTATATAAACAGGAGGGGCGGTACTGTGCAGTGTATATATACAGGAGGAGTGGTACTGTGCAGTGTATATATATACAGGAGGAGTGGAACTGTGCAGCGCATATATACAGGAGGAGTGGTACTGTGCAGTGTATATATACAGGAGGAGCGGTACTGTGCAGTGTATATATACAGGAGAAGTGGTACTGTGCAGTGTATATATACAGGAGGAGTGGTACTGTGCAGTGTATATATAAAGGAGGAGCGGTACTGTGTAGTGTATATATACAGGAGGAGTGGTACTGTGCAGTGTATATATACAGGAGGAGTGGTGCTGTGCAGTGTATATATACAGGAGGAGTGGTACTGTGCAGTGTATATATACAGGACAGGAGCAGTGGTACTGTGCAGTTTATATATACAGGACAGGAGGAGTGGTACTGTGCAGTGTATATGTCACGGTCACGTGTGTCTGGACGCAGCGAGTACCGCAAGGCGAACCCATATGACACACGTGACCCTGGATACACCGCCTCCAGTTGGGTGAATTTAAATAATAACACGTGCAGCTGGATACGTCACCTCCAACTGGCGAATTTAGGTAATACACGTTAGATATACAGTAGTCTGGAAACCCCGCCTCCAGTAAGGCGAATTTAAATAATAAAGGGGAAACCTGGGTAACAATAACAATGGTGGGCCCTGCGATAGGGAATAGGGACGTGGAGACCTCCTGTACTCTCCTGAGCCAGTGTCCCTGCACTCCTAATGTTCCCTATGCCGCTTCCGCACCGGGCGACGCACGTGTACCTCAAAGCCTGACTCGCCCTGCACCTAAACCCTCACTAGGGAATTGGTCGGTGCGGAAATTAATCCCACCACTGCACTAAACACACATAAGGGAAAATGACAAAACAGAGGGACACCACTTAGCTTTGCTCTGCTGCTTACGCTCCCAGCAATAGAGCCCACCACCTGCGTGCATCTTCTCCTCCAACCGGATCCATCACCATAACGGGATCCATCACCATAGTGCAGCCTTGGAGCAGAGTCCACTACCAGTTGCAGCTGCCCAGTAAACAGATTCCCAAAGATGAGTCCAGCTTCTGCCAAAAAGTCCAGCATGCTTGAGTCCAACTTTTCTGCCAATAAGTCCAGCATGCTTGAGTCCAGTTTTTAACAACCAAGTCCAGCATGCTGAGTTCAGTTCTCACCATAGCCGCCACTCCACCAAGCCATGCAAGCACCTCCTGCTGACACCATAAACTGCGACTCCACCATGCCATGCCAGCCCTTCTTGCAGACCACATCGTTGGACTCCACCAATCCATGCCAGCATTCCTTGCAGACTCCAAAGCTGCCACTCGTCCCCTCTGGCTGGGCTGCCCAGGACTGTAGCTCAGCTCCATCTTTCACCCAGGCTTCCTTCTAAATGACTAACTATCAATATCACCAACAAACATCAAACACACCTGAAACTCTTTTATAGAGCCTCACACCTGATTTGTAAAAAGTGCACATTAAAACTAAAGTGTAATACCACTCACCACCAATGGGGCAACTTAGAACAAAAGACACCACGTGTAATAATTCTAATGGCCACCGGGGGCAATCAACCCACTTTGGCACCAAGCCAAAGGAAAAAAAGTTCACTTTGTCCATTTACTTTTCAGATCCACCTTGGATCATGACAGTATATATGCAGAAGGAGTGTGTAATTTACTGCAAGATATGTATGTTAAGTAACCTTTGGTCTTGCTGGAACCTTCCAGAATCCTCCATTCTTGGAGAAAATCTCCTTGTCACACAGCTGCACCCCCCTCCTTTTGTTTCTCCCTCCTTAGCAGCTGTGTGTGTGTGCTGGTCTGCCTGCATTTGGTAACAGGACACCGGACATTTGCTCTCGTAGCCTTCTCCTCCCCCCTTCAAGATTTAAGAGGTATTAAAAAGAGATGCTAAACTGTAGAAGCGTGAGGAGCAGAGAATAAGTGCATGTGACTATTGGCGCCAATTTTCAAATTGTGGATGTATATAACCTGAGAAGGCTCTATCTGTTCATATATGTCATCCCCTGAGGAAGAAGTATGATCTACTTTGAAACGTATTGGGAAATAAATGGTTAATCCTTTTATCTAACCTGGATTCGATATTTACTCAGCAGCGCACTTAAGTCCATGAATTTTTTCCATTATAAGCTTAATGTTGTGGCGGTCACTGAGTGGACCTTTGGACATGCAGCAAGCTGATAACTGATCTTATGTGTTTAAAACTCTCCTGGAAAGGGTGAGTATATTTCTTTTATTTCCTTAAAACATCAACCGGAAAAGACCCTTTTTATTCCTATAGTTTTTATATATATTACGGTTTTCATCCCTGTTATTTTTATATATTTGCATTGTACATATTTCCTGTCTCAACTTGGTAACAACTTTTATCTGTGTAATCACTGCCCACCTTTTTGGGAATAAAAGATAAAATTATCAGTCTGTCTCCATGCTCTAAGAGACGAACTATGCGCCTTTTTTAGATAATCACTACTAATTTGGGGGTTTGCCATGGACCCTCTTAATTAACTCGTTGATTAAGTGAATCATGGCTGGTGGCAGCGTGGTGTGTTTGGTTGGTTGGGCTAGTTGGCAGTACAGAAGGGTCTCACATGCTGAATGTGTGGCTGTGGCCAAAGCATTGATAATTCCCTTACTGCAGTAGTCTAATTGCCCGTGCACAACAAGCAGCCCATCCGGCGACTAATTATCCTAGGTGTAGTTCCCTGACTGACCTGAGGGTAAGGGGGGGCGCTGGAGAGCTGTGAGTTCCAAAGTGGAACTGAGAAAGTGGGATATACATAAATCCCCGCAGTTCTTGGAAGGTTGTTAGCAGTGGTGGGGCATCCAAAATACCCCCCTGCGATAAATTGTTAGAGCAAGATTAGCTGGCTGTATATGTTTGTCACTTGGTACCAGTGACGGGATAACTAAGATAAGCCGACACTGTGCATGTGATAGCCATGTGCCGGCAGTGCGTCGCATCTCTCCGTCCGCTGACAGACCCGTGTCAGTGGTGGGATCGTGACGTATTAGTGGCACAGGGTCTGCTTTTGGCATCACATATTGGTGGCAGAGCGGTGGGATTATCATAGAGCATTAGTGATTTGATTTGAGCAATCATTCCTCTCACTAAAGACCTGCACGGTTCCTGCGGGAATCCTGCATCATAGGTTTTGGAGAACAGACTCGGTGGTTATTGGTCCTGAGACATTTTTGTGTACGTGCGAGTATTCCCTCCCCTCTCTTTGTTTTTCTTTTCTATCTTTTATTTGGCAACCATGGCTACGATGGGAGCAGAGTGGTATAGCTGCAAAGGAAAGACACTCTTTTTGCCCTCTGCGGGGTGTGGCGGATCGACACCACGAACAAAAACAAAGCCCAACTGATCGCAGCTCTGGTGCAATGGGAAAACGACCAGAGCCCAGAAAACGCAGAAGCGGGCTCAAGTAACAATGGGGCTGCAGCAGAGGCTCCACTCCTGAGCGCTGGCTCCACATACAATCCAGACAGATTGGGCCCCTACCTGCAAGCGGCCTTGGACGAACTCCCCATCGAAGACAGTGAGGGATGGGTGAGGCTGATCCAGCAATATCGGCAGGAGGCCCGAGCTGAAAGAAAGGCTGAACGAGAGGCTGAGAGAGCCGAGCACCAAGTGCAGAGGGCCCATGAACTGGAGGTGCTCCAGCGGGGGGGGAATGCCCCCACAGCCCGAAGCAGTGAGCCCAGCAGCGTCCAGAGTCCTAAACCCCGGCCAGAGCATTTTCCCGTGATGGAAAAGGATGGGGACTTGGACACGTTTCTGCAAGCCTTTGAGAAAGCCTGCAGACAGTACCACCTGGATAAGGTCCAATGGGCCCGGTACTTGACCCCAGGGCTAAAAAGCAAAGCTCTGGAGGCGTTTGCTTCTCTTCCGCCAGAAGACGATGATGACTATGATGCCATAAAGCAGGCCCTGGTCGCCAAATATCGGCTGACACCTGAGGTATACCGAAAGAAGTTCTGGAAACCTCCAACGTGGCCCACACGATAGCTATAGCGATCTGGTGCAAGGACTCAGGACCCACTTTGACCAGTGGATCCATGGACTGTCCGTTGATTCTTTTGAGCTGCTATGGGACCTGATGATCAAAGACCAGTTCCTGCATCTCTGCCCAGCTGATGTTTGACAGTTCATCCTGGACTGCGAACCAACGAATGCGGACAAAGCGGCGCAGATTGCCGACACCTGTGATGCCAACCGGAAGCCAGAGACGCGGAGGCCAGTCACCACCAGCTGGAGAGGGGGTAAACCTGCAACCATCCCCAGTGCCCCAGCTAGCCGTCACTCCAGAGGCCCTGTTCCTGTTGCCAACGCCAAGCCTACTACTGACAGTCGCAAGTGTTACAACTGCGATCGAACTGGTCACCCGTTTCACCTGTCCGGAAAAGCCGAAGAACCCCCCAGCCAAGGCCTCTGGGCCTAATGCCTCTGTTCTTTTGGTGGGAGGTGTGGTTGGGAGGATTGACGACAACATTCAACCCGTTCAGGTGGGGGCCCATCTTGCTACAGGTCTCAAGGACACTGGGGCTGAACAAACCCTCATCCGTCCTGGACTGGCGGCCCCTGAAGAGTTTGTTGAGGGGAAAACCCTGACTGTCATCGGGATCGGGGGTACCCGCTGTCCCTTGCCAGTGTCCCGGGTATTCCTTGATTGGGATGCTGGGAGCGGGGTGAGGGAAGTGGGAGGGTCTGAAAACCTGCCCACTGATGTTTTATTGGGGACTGACTTGGGGAGGATGGTTGCATACTACGTCCCTGACACCCCTCCCCAAACTGATAATAAGGGTAATGTTGACCCTGATGATGTTGATGATGATGATGATGACGGGAAACTGAATGTGTTACCTGCTAATGACTTGATGAGTAATGATGCAACTAATAACCATTCTTTCCCCAGGAATGATGCTGATGGTGATGTAACTGTACCAAAGAAACCTGATAACCATTCTTTTCCTAGGAATGATGATGATGATGATGTATCTGTGCCGACTGAACCTGTTAACCATTTCTTAGAAATGGTAGATATGTCCACAGGTACCGAAGTGCTCAGTCCCATCACTCTACGGAGTGAGACGGCTGAGGAACCCCTGGCAGGAGCAAGCAACGGTGCTCAAGGAAATGGGGAGGTGCATGGGAACCATGAGGAAGGTAATGCCATGCAACTGACCAATGCCACCGAGGAAGGTAACTGGCCCATAAGTAGCACTGCTCCTGAAGTGTTGGGGTGGATGGGGAGGTAGAGCCCATAGCAGCACCGACTGGTGGGTCTGTAAAAATCCCCAGGGAGGCAGCATACGTAGCAGCTGTCACACGCAGTCAGAGTGCCCAGATCGCAGGTAGCGCCCTGTCTTCTGGACCCTCTTCTGCTACAGGAGAGACTGAACCAGAGGTGAACACAGAGCAGGTTCCAGAGGGTCCCAGTAAGGAAGGAACCCTGACGTCACTTCTGGCTGCCTCCAGCATGGAGTTCCAGGCTGCTCTGCACTCAGATGCGAGCCTGGAGAAATTGAGAGATCTCGCCGAGACGCCCACCTCCTAGTCTGATAAGGAGAGGGTGTTCTGGGAACGAGGAAGGTTGTACTGGGAGACAGTACCCCGAGATTCCCAAAAGGAGTGGTTGAGGGAAAGACAGCTGGTCATCCCCCTCCAGTTCAGAACTGAGTTGTTGCGGATTGCCCATGAGATTCCACTCGCTGGACACTTAGGGATCAGCAAAACAAAGGCACGGCTGTCTCAACACTTCTATTGGCCCAAGATGGGGATAGATGTAACACAATACTGCCGCTCCTGTAACACCTGTCAAAAAGTAGGTAAGGTGGGGCCTGCTCTTAAGGCTCCCCTTATTCCTTTGCCGGTGATAGAGGAGCCTTTCCAGAGAATCGCGGTGGACATTGTTGGCCCACTGGCCGTCCCCAGCAGCTCTGGAATGCAATACATTCTCACCGTGGTAGACTACGCTACCCGGTACCCAGAGGCAGTAGCTCTGTCTTCAACCAGGGCAGATAAGGTGGCTGATGCACTGGTGACCATCTTTTCAAGGGTAGGATTTCCCAGGGAGATGCTTACCGATCAAGGGACCCAATTCATGTCTCGCCTATTGGAGGCTCTCTGTGAGAAAATTCAGGTGAAGCACCTGGTATCGAGTGCGTATCACCCACAGACTAATGGTTTGTGTGAACGCTTCAACGGTACCCTCAAACAGATGCTCCGCATGCTGGTTGAGACCCAAGGGCGCGACAGGGAGCGGTACCTCCCACACCTGCTGTTCGCTTTACAGAGAAGTTCCGCAGGCCTCGACGGGGTTCTCCACCTTTGAGCTCCTGTATGGCAGGCGAGTCCGGGGACCCCTTGGGTTGATAAGAGAATCCTGGGAAGATGAGCCAAACCCCACAGAAGTGTCCATCGTGGATTATGTCATGCGCTTCTGTAATGTAAAATGTCTGTAAGGTAGAACTTTATAGAATCCTCAATTCTTTCCAGAAAATCGCCTTGTCACACAGCAGCATCCCCCCTCCTTATCAGCTGTGTGTCCACACTGGTAATAGGACACTTCCTCTATAGCATTTGGCCCCTCTCCACAGAAGGGAATGCTAATTAGTTAAGGGAAAGCATTTCCTTTGTTCTCAGATCTGTGGCTGAATGAAACTATGGGTGATATTAAAGAGACTGTACCGCAAAAACCATACACCGCCGAGATATAATAATCATATCACTGCGTGGGCAATGAAACCAGTTTTTATAACCTCTAATTTTTGCGGCTCTAACCCCTCCAGAAGGTGAGATATGGATTGCTCCCAGACGGAGTGTCCTAAGTATGGCATGTCTGATGTCGTTCTATTATATTCGATGAACTATAACCTATGAGGCCCTCAGTGAGTTGATACGAGCTTCCCTTGTTGAGATATGGTTATCATAAGTTTTTTAGTTAATTGGCAACTTGGAGAAAGGGGGGATGAACTTCTGCAGACTGCCCATTTCGTGAGGTCACAGACCCTGGACTATAAGGTATTCCCTACCAAATTCCAGTCAGTTGGAGCTACAGAGTCTGTGCTGACAAGACGTGCAGATGAGTGGAGAAGTGTGGCTCCGCCTTCTCCCCCACATGGTCTGCCTGATACCGACTAAGCACATGTGAGTGTTACTTTCTGTCTTTTTAATCCCTTTATGTTATATTTGTATTGTACATATTTGATGTCTCAATTTATAGCAACTTTCATCTATGTAATCACTGCCCTTTTGGGAATAAATTATAAAATCTATTAGCTCTGTCTCCATGCTCTAAGAAATGAACTATGCACCCTTTTTAGATAATCGCTACTAATTTGGGGTTTGTCACGGACCCTCTTAATTAACTCTGTGATTAAGCGTGGCTGGGGGCAGCATGGTGTGTGTGGTTGGTTAGGCTAGCTGGCAGTACAGACGGGTTTTACATGCTGAATGAGGGGCTGCGGCCACAGCATTGATAATTCCCTTGCTGCAGTAGTCTAAGTGCCCGTACACAACAAGCAGCCCATCTGGCGACTACTTATCCTAGGTGCAGACTTTAGATTTTTATGAAAGAGGAAGAAATTGAGGATTTAAAGGACCAAACAAGAATCTCTTGGAGAACAGACTGCAAACAACAGGCAGCACTCATTGGACATCCAGAGACCTGAGCATCCAAAGGTAGGACCATCCTGCAACCCCAAACAATCTATAGACTTCCTACAAATTAACCCTCTTAGAAATCAGGATTATAATTACTATATAACCACAAAAATAGAAAACCCAAATTTAGAAGAAGTAAATGAGCAAAGCACAGAGCTGGAGACACAGGACACCAGGGGGTCAGACATGGAGACAACACATGGGCAGTGGAGCAGTAAAGCCAGGAAAGGAATCACAATCAGAGAGAAATTAGAAACTGCTATTGCTGATTACACCAAAGAGGAAGATAAAAGAAAAACCAACGAGTTATTCTACACAGACCACCTCTCAGCCTGGCACACCGCCCTGTGCAAACATTATAAATATGTATCCAAGTGCAACACTAATAATGGCCGGCAGATTAAAATCAGAAGCCAAGCAGATGATGACACAACTCACTTACCATAAGCCTATACAACAATGGCCCCATCATTGTGCAAGGGACTGAGGACAATCTGCAGCAGTTTGAAAACAATTTTACAGATATCAAGGAACAGGCACCAATCTTAAAAAAACAACCCCCAGAGGCCATTTCTAATGCTCCCATCTCTACAGAGACCTCCAGGGTCAGCTCCTCCACCCCCAACACTTCACACCTCTCCCCTGAGACCATCAGAGACTGTCTATCCCAATTAGAAAGAGACCTGGTCCAAATTAGGGAAGAGCTTCAAAGAAACTCGCATAGAAATGCAAATGACCAAGTAAAGAGTGAGATCAATAAACTGAAATGTGAGCACAAGTCAGCTCTCCAGAAGATAAGAGAAAAAATGCGTGAATTACAAAATGACAATGAAAGACTCGGAAAGGAGATCACAGAACTAAAAACACAGCAGACCCCTCACCATATGACCCAGCAGGGGGCAATGGAAACAAGCCAGAGAGCAGACAGCATGGCCTCCACTGTCCAGATTGTGGAGATGCCAAATAACAGCACAACAATAACCAACAATATGAACAATCCTGAAACCAATAAAAGAGAACCAGAGAGATCATTGAATCGTAGAGTTGGAAGGGACCTCCTGGGCCATCTGGTCCAACCCCCTGCTCAAAGCAGGATTTGCTAAATCATCCCAGTCAGATGTCTGTCCAGCCTCTGTTTGAAGACTTCCATTGAAGGAGAACTCACCACTTCTCATGGCAGCTTGTTCCACTCGTTGATCACTCTAACTGTCAAAAAGTTTTTTCTAATATCTAATCTGTGTTTCCTCCCATTCAGTTTCATCCCATTGCTTCTAGTCTTTCCTTGTGCAAATGAGAATAAAGTTGATCCTTCTACAATGTGACAGCCCTTTAGATATTTGTAGACAGCTATTAAGTCTCCTCTCAGTCTTCTCTTTTGCAAACTAAACATTCCCAAATCCTGCAACCTTTCCTCCTAAGACAGGGTTTGCAGACTGGTCACCATTCTTGTCGCTCTTTTCTGAACTTGCTCCAGTTTGTTGATGTCTTTTTTAAAATGTGGTGCCCAAAACTGGACACAATATTCCAGATGAGGTCTGACCAAAGAGGAGTAGAGGGCAATAATGACTTCACGTGATCTAGACTGTATGCTTCTGTTAATACATCCTAGAATTGCATTTGCCTTTTTTGCTGCTGCATCACACTGTTGACTCATATTCAGTCTGTGATCTATTAGTATACCCAAGTCTTTTTCACATGTGCTGTTGCATAGCCCTATTCCTCCCATTCTGTATATGCTTTTTTCATTTTTATTGCCCAGATGTAGTACTTTGCATTTTTCCCTGTTAAAAACCATTCTGTTAGTTGCTGCCCACTTCTCCAGTTTATTTATATCTTTTTGAATCCTCTCTCTCTCTTCTCTAGTATTAGCTATCCCTCCTAGCTTTGTGTCATCAGCAAATTTAATCAGTTTACCCTCAATTCCTTCATCTAAATCATTGATAAAGATGTTGAACAATACAGGGCCCAGGACAGAGCCCTGTGGTACCCCACTTGAGACATTCTTCCAACTGGATGTGCAGCCATTTACGACCACTCTTTGGGTCCAATCACTATGCCAGTTATGAATCCACTTAACAGTTGCCTTGTCCATTCCACACTTAGTCATTTTTTCAATAAGGATTGTATGAGATACTTTGTCAAATGCTTAGCTGAAGTCAAGATATACTATATCTACAGCATTTCCTTGATCCACCCAATCAGTGATTCCATCATAGAAAGAAATTAAGTTAGTCTGACATGACTTATTAGTTACAAACCCATGCTGACTCTGTTTAATCACTTCATTCTTATCCAGGTACTGACATACATGTTGTTTAATAATTTGTTCAAAGATCTTTCCTGGTATAGAAGTCAGACTCACCGGCCTATAGTTGCCTGGGTCCACCTTCTTCCCTGTTGTGAGTTCATTTTCCCCTTCGTCACTGAGGTCTGGTGAACTCCCTATTCTGGTAAAGGAAGGTAATGAGCCTGATTATCAGGCACCTGAGCCTAATGAGGATGACTGGCTGAGTGGAGTCACGGACTGGATATAAGGCTGCCGACACCCTTCTGCCCTGCGGGTGATTTCTCTGTGGACTTCTAGGACACCAGTCTGATTCCTGCTCCTCTAAAGCTAAGTTTTCTGCTTTGCCTGTTAGCATTTGTGTTTTGTTTTTGTTTTCCTTGCTTTTCTGGATTCTGCCATTCCCTGCTGGGGTGAGCTGAATCTCCTTTTGCCGGTTGCTCTGTCTTCAGAATATTCCTGAGTACTGACATAGCTTTTTTGAAGCCTAGCGTCTTCAGGGCCTTTTTCACTGTCAGACTGTTGGCTCTTATTTTCATAGGGTTTTTCACAGATTGCAGACAGCAGCCTTCCTGTCCTTTGCTATCTAGTTAGCTTGGGCCCCATCTTTGCTCAGTCTATCTTTCTGTCTGTGTTAGTGTTTTCATCTTGCTTCACCGTCATTATATGTTGGGGGCTGCCTATTGCTTTGGGGTCTGCTCTGGGGCAGTTTAGATTTCCCCTTTCTTTCTTTAGGCCTATTTAATTCTCCGGCTGTGATCGAGGGGTCTAGGGCATCGTAGGAACCCCCCACGGCTACTGTTAGTTGTTGTGGATAGGATCAGGGGTCTGCAATCCGATAGCTGCCAACCTCTCTGGTTTTCTGGACTTAGCTAGCATTTCTGTTTTTGCCTCCTACGGTGACTCAATCACAACAGAATCACCCGCCATACCGCATATCCTAGGGTACTCAATAGCAGGAAAGAATTGTGTTTAAAAAAAAAAAAAGTGTGTGTATATTCTTTCCTCTATATCTCTGAGGCCGTAGGGGGAATTTTTTTTTCTCTCAATGGAGATAAAGCAATTGTCTGATCGTGTGGAGCAGCTCGCTGCGGAAGTGCGGGGAATTTCCGCCTACCTTGCTCGTTCGCATGCTGTTGAACCAAAGATCCCTACACCTGATGTATTTTTTGGGGATCGATCTAAATTTTTGAGTTTCAAAAATAATTGTAAATTATTTTTTGCCTTGAAGCCTAACTCGTCACGGAGCTCCGCGCAGCAGGTTAAAATTGTCATCTCTTTGCTGCGTGGCGATCCCCAGGATTGGGCGTTTTCTTTGAAACCAGATGATCCTATTCTGACTAATGTGAACGCATTCTTTCAAGCTTTGGGGTTGTTGTATGACGAACCTAATGCTATTGATCATGCTGAAATGACCCTGTTGGCATTGAACCAGGGTCGAGATTCTGCAGAGTTGTACTGTCAAAAGTTCCGAAAGTGGGCGGTCCTTACTACCTGGAATGATAATGCCTTGGCTGCTCTCTTTCGGAAGGGTTTGTCAGAAGCCGTAAAAGTTACTATGGTGGGATTTCCTGTTCCCTCTGGTCTGGACGATTCTATGTCATTAGCCAGTCAGGTTGATCGGCGTTTACGTGAACGCAGGATTGCACGAGAGGTGTTGCCACCGGTTGAACAGACGTCTGAACCTATGCAATGTGATAGAGTTTTGTCTAAGGCGCAACGTCAGGAGTTCAGAAGGCGTAATAAGCTGTGTTGTTTCTGTGGAGATGCCTCGCATATTATTTCTGTTTGTCCTAAACGAGAGAAACGCTTTGCACACACGTTTTCTGTTGGTGGTGTTCAACATAAGTTTCTTCTGGCAATTACTCTGATCTGCTCCCTGTCCACATTTTCCACCAAGGCTTTTGTGGATTCGGGAGCAGCGCTAAACCTAATGGACTTGGATTTTGCTAAACGTTGTGGATTTCCGATGACACCTCTGCAGACGCCTATCCCTTTGAGGGGGATTGATGCTACTCCTTTGGATAAAAATAAACCTCAGTTTTGGACCCAGGTGGTCATGCGGGTCGCCCCAGACCACCAAGAAAATTGCAGATTTTTGGTGTTGCATGGTCTGCATGATGCCGTTGTTCTGGGGTTTCCCTGGTTGCAAATTCATAATCCAGTTTTGGATTTGAAATCTGTGTCTGTGGTGAGTTGGGGTTGTCGGTGTGCTCCGGTGTGCTGTCGGTGAGGCTCCCGTTTTTTCCACCTCTCCTCAGTCGCATGATGTTCCTGACTATTTGGCGGACTTTTATGATGTATTTAGTGAGAATGAGTCTGCGTCCTTGCCTCCTCATAGGAGTTATGACTGTGCAATTGAACTAAGCCCGGGGTGTAAATTTCCCAAGGGTCGGCTCTTCAATTTATCTGTACCCGAGCACGAGGCTATGCGGTTCTATATTAAGGAGGCGTTGGAGAAGGGTCATATTAGACCATCCTCTTCACCCTTAGGTGCCGGGTTTTTTTTTCTGGCCAAAAAGGATGGTTCTTTAAGGCCTTGTATTGATTATCGTGCCCTCAATAAAATTACTATTAAATATCAGTATCCGTTACCCCTGATTTCGGATCTATTCTCTAGAGTTAGAGGTGCTTGCTGGTTTACCAAGCTTGACCTCAGGGGGGCGTATAATCTTATCTGCATTAAGCAGGGGGATGAATGGAAGACGGCGTTTAATACTCCGGAGGGACATTTTGAGTACCTGGTGATGCCTTTTGGGCTCACTAATGCCCCTTCTGTCTTCCAGTGCTTCATGAACGATATTTTCCGAGACTTTGTCGATAAATTTTTGATTATCTATCTGGATGATATTTTGATCTTCTCCAAGGATTGGGATTCTCATGTGGAACATATTCGGACTGTGTTCCGGATCTTGAGGGAGAATTCCCTGTATGTCAAAGGATCGAAATGCCTTTTTGGAGTACAGAGGATTTCATTTTTGGGATTTATTTTGTCTCCGTCAACTATTGAAATGGACCCGGCCAAGGTACAGGCCATTTATGATTGGGTTCAGCCCACTTCTTTGAAGGCCCTCCAGAAGTTTTTGGGTTTTGCTAATTTTTATCGGAAATTTATAGCAAAATTTTCTAGTATTGCCAAGCCATTGACTGATCTGACTAAGAAGGGTGCTGATGTGTTGAATAGGTCTCCGGAGGCTGTTGCTTCCTTTCAGGAGCTGAAGCGAAGATTTACCTCCGCCCTGGTTTTGCAGCAACCTGATGTCTCACTCCCGTTCCAGGTAGAGGTGGATGCTTCTGAGATTGGTGCAGGAGCTGTTTTGTCCCAAAAGGATCCTGTAACATCTAAAATGAATCCCTGTGCTTTCTTTTCCCGAAAGTTCTCTCCATCTGAACTTAACTATGATGTGGGGAATCGGGAACTGTTGGCCATGAAATGGGCATTTGAGGAGTGGAGACATTGGTTGGAGGGAGCTAAACATCAAGTTGTGGTCCTCACTGACCACAAGAATTTGATTTACCTAGAGTCGGCTAAACGCTTGAACCCTAGACAGGCTAGGTGGGCCTTGTTTTTCACACGTTTTGATTTTGTGGTCTCTTTTCTTCCTGGAACTAAGAATGTCAAGGCAGACGCCCTCTCTAGGAGTTTCTTTGCTGATTCTCCTGTGGTGACCAAGCCTGCTACCATCTTAGGCGAAGGGGTAGTTTTTCTGCCATCTCGCCCGATTTGAGACTTGCTCTGCAAGAGTTCCAGGAAGACAAACCTGAGCGTTGTCCCAGTGGAAAGTTGTATGTTCCTGACCAGTGGAAGAAGAGAGTGATGTCTGAAGTTCATTGCTCTGCATTGGCTGGTCATCCAGGTATTTTTGGTACTAGAGATCTGGTGAGTCGCTCTTTTTGGTGGCCCACCTTGTCTCATGATGTCAGGAATTTTGTGCAGTCTAAATCTTGTTCTCGCTCTAGTGGGTTGTTGATGCCTTTGCCGGTCCCCAGGAGGCCATATTTCAATGGATTTCATCTCTGATATGCCGGTCTCTCAAAGAATGACTGTTATTTGGGTGATTTGTGATAGGTTCTCTAAGATGGTTCATCTTGTACCACTCCCTAAGTTGCCATCTTCCTCTGAGTTGGTGCCCATGTTTTTGCAACAGGTGGTTCGCTTACACGGGATTCCTGAGAACATTGTATCTGACAGAGGAGTTCAGTTTGTGTCTAGATTTTGGAGGACCTTCTGTTCCAAGCTGGGAATTCAGTTGTCCTTCTCCTCTGCTTTTCACCATCAGACCAATGGGCAGACAGAGAGAACAAACCAGACCTTGGAGTCGTATTTGAGATGTTTTATTTCCGCTGATCAGGATGATTGGGTTTCATTTTTGCCCTTGGCCGAATTTGCTTTAAATAATAGAGCTAGTTCTGCCACTTTGATGTCACCTTTTTTTTGTAACTTTGGGTTTCATCCTCGATTTTCCTCAGGGCAGGTGGAGCCTTCTGCCTGCCCAGGTGTTGACACTGTGGTGGAGAGAATGCACCAGATCTGGGACCAAGTGGTGGATAAGTTATCTCTCTCCCAGGAAAAGGCCCAGCGGTTTTCCAATCGACATAGGACCATTGGTCCCCAGTTTAAGATTGGTGATATGGTGTGGTTATCATCAAAAAATATTGCTATGAAGGTGGCTTATCCTAAGTTTAAGCCTAGATTTATTGGACCTTACAAGATTTTGGAGATTATTAATCCGGTCTCTTTTCGTTTGGCTCTTCCTGTCACATTTAAAATCCATAATGTGTTCCATAAGTCCTTGTTGAAGAGGTTTGTTGAACCAGTTGTTCCTGGGGTGGCACCTCCAGACCCTGTATTGGTTGAAGGTAACATGGAATATGAGTTAGAGAAAATACTGGATTCCCGTCTGGCTAGACGGAGACTCCAGTATTTGGCTAAGTGGAAGGGTTATGGTCAGGAGGATAATTCCTGGGTCTCTGCCTCTGATATTCATGCCAAAAGATTGGTTTGTGCCTTTCATCGGGCTCACCCTGATCGCCCTGGTGGCGTGGTTGAGGGTTCGGTGACCCCTCCTCAAGGGGGAGGTACTGTTCTGAGTTCATTTTCCCCTTCGTCACTGAGGTCTGGTGAACTCCCTATTCTGGTAAAGGAAGGTAATGAGCCTGATTATCAGGCACCTGAGCCTAATGAGGATGACTGGCTGAGTGGAGTCACGGACTGGATATAAGGCTGCCGACGCCCTTCTGCCCTGCGGGTGATTTCTCTGTGGACTTCTAGGACACCAGTCTGATTCCTGCTCCTCTAAAGCTAAGTTTTCTGCTTTGCCTGTTAGCATTTGTGTTTTGTTTTTGTTTTCCTTGCTTTTCTGGATTCTGCCATTCCCTGCTGGGGTGAGCTGAATCTCCTTTTGCCGGTTGCTCTGTCTTCAGAATATTCCTGAGTACTGACATAGCTTTTTTGAAGCCTAGCATCTTCAGGGCCTTTTTCACTGTCAGTCTTTTGGCTCTTATTTTCATAGGGTTTTTCACAGATTGCAGACAGCAGCCTTCCTGTCCTTTGCTATCTAGTTAGCTTGGGCCCCGTCTTTGCTCAGTCTATCTTTCTGTCTGTGTTAGTGTTTTCATCTTGCTTCACCGTCATTATATGTTGGGGGCTGCCTATTGCTTTGGGGTCTGCTCTGGGGCAGTTTAGATTTCCCCTTTCTTTCTTTAGGCCTATTTAATTCTCCGGCTGTGATCGAGGGGTCTATGGCATCGTAGGAACCCCCCACGGCTACTGTTAGTTGTTGTGGATAGGATCAGGGGTCTGCAATCTGATAGCTGCCAACCTCTCTGGTTTTCTGGACTTAGCTAGCATTTCTGTTTTTGCCTCTTACGGTGACTCAATCATAACACTTCCCCTTTTTGAAGATAGGAACAACATTTGCTCTTCTCCAGTCTTCTGGGACTTCTCCTGTTCTCCAAGAATTTTCAAAGATTATGGAGAGGGGTTCAAAAATTTCTTCTGCTATCTCCTTCAGTACCCTGGGGTGTAATTCATCTGGACCTGGAGACTTGAATTCATTTAGGTTAGCTAAGTGTTTCCTCACTATCTTTCTGTTTATAGATATCCTGGATTCTTCTATTCCCTTAATAGTACAGTGAAGAACAGTTGATGTTACATTTCCTTTCTGAGAGAAAACAGATGCAAAATAGGAATTTAAAAGTTCGGCTTTCTCAACATCCTGTCTTACCATTTCATCATTTTCATCCTGTAAAAATCCTATAGCATCTTTGACTTTTCTTTTACTTTTGACATATCCCCAAAATCCTTTATTATTGCTTTTGACATCTCTTGCAAGCCTCAATTCATTGTCAGCTTTAGATAATCTGATTTGTGCCCTGCAGGTTCTGCAGACAGCATTATATTCTTCTTTAGATATGCCTCCCTCTTTCCATTTTATAAACATTTTTTTCTTCCTTTTTAGTATGTGCTTAAGTTCTGTGTTCATCCATCCTAGCTTCCTTAAATGCTTCCTATTCTTCCCTCTTTTCGGAATTGTTAACAATTGTGCTTTGAGAATTTAATTTTTCAAGATTTCCCATCCTTCCTGGACATTTTTGTCTTTAAGGATATCCAGCCATTGGATCCCTCCAATTCTCTTTCTGAATCCCTTAAAATCTGCCTTTCTGAAATCTAACCTTGACGTCTGAGTCTTCACAGGTCTTCCTCCTCTAGTTATCCAAAATTCTAAAATAGCATGGTTGCTACCGCCTAGGGTCCCAGCCACTTTTACCTCCTCAACCATTTCCTCCCTGTTTATAAGGATTAGATCCAAGGCAGCAGTTCCCCTTGTTTTCTCCCCTACCGTTTGGAAGATAAAGTTGTCAGCAAGAGAGGATAAGAATTTCCTTGACCTGTTAGTTTTGCCTGAGAGAGATTCCCAACAAATGTCTGGATAGTTGAAATCTCCCATGACAACTATGTCATATTTTTTGGAGAACTTGGCCATTTGATGCATAAAGAGTTCATCCATATCTTCAGCTTGCACAGGCGGCCTGTAGTAAATGCCTACAATGGTGTCCTTTCCATTGTTCTGTCCTTGTATTCTTACCCAAACAGTTTCCACAGAACTCCCAGTCTCTGAAGCTTCAATCTCTGTGCAGATATACGCGTTTCGAACATACAATGCGACACCCCCTCCTCGTTTATCAAGTCTCTTTCTTGCAAATAAGTTGTATCCTTCTAGTCTTGTATTCCAATCATGTGTATTGTCCCACCAAGTTTCAGTGATTCCAATTACATCATATTTCTGTTCCTGTGTTAGTAGTTCCAATTCTCCTTGTTTGTTGCCCATGCTTTGTGCATTAGTATAGAAACATTTTAGTTTGTGATTGGTTTCTCTTTCTCCAATATTTTTATTAATTAGATTCTTTTGTCTTTGTTCTTCCTTTCCACTTCTAATAGCAGAGTTCTCAATAGCATTTGTCAGGTGTATGGCTTTTTCTGGTCTTTTGCTTCCCTTCCCATGTTGTTCTAGTTTAGATGGAAGAGAGAAGAGAACCAACCACCAGCAAAGCCAACATCACAGACCCCCATGAGCAGCCACTTAACCCACCCCAGACATCACAAAGTCCTGATATTGTCCTAATAATGGACTCAAATGGGAAGTACCTAAATACAGACCGGCTATTCCCTGTAAAACGGGTCAGAAAAATCCACTGTGCAATTTTTGAACAGGTGACAGAGGTCATCAATAATCCACGGTTTACCAACCCAAACCATATCATCATACATACGGGTACAAACAATCTGCCAGACCAGCACCAGCAGATCGCAGGACAACTTATCCAATTAGCAAAGATGGCAAAACTAAAATTCCCAGACAGTAAAATCATTCTGTCATCTCTGCTCCCAACAAAGGACATATCCAGGCAAACCACCCAAAGCATCAATATGGAACTGACAGAAAGGGTCAAGACTGTCCCAAACGTGACCCTGGCACCACACCTTTCCGTAAACCACCATAACCTGTATGATAATAAGCACCTCAACAAACAAGGGGTCAGCCTCCTGGCCAAAGAGCTGAAAGACATTGTACTGAACAGAGGACCGAGGTCTGGACACAACAGTGACCATAATCACACTGAAAGACCCCTAACAATAAAAAGGCCGAAAACCCCAATCCTATCTCCAGAAGCTGGAAACAAAGCTCTTCACCCAAAATCAGACCATCAGAGGAGGAGACCACCATGGAGGAGTCCACCAACCTCACACAGATACATGCAGAGCAGAGATATGGATGAGATAACGACCCTGCTCAGCGCACTATGCAGGAAATTAATGTGACTGGATGGAACCAAGCACATCAACAAAACAGTCAGAAATCCAGTTTGTCCTGCACAGCCACACTCATTACAAGGTATATACACCCAAGATATATAGAAAAATGACTTCACTTACAATCAGCAGCTGGAATATTAAAGGTCTGAACACCTCGACCTTTGGATGTAAAACAAATGACCCTGACTTTATACAAAGACTGAAAAATATTGACATTCAGATCCTCCTGGAAACATGGACGAGAGCTGAAGACGAATCTCTGGTGCCCATCGGATACAGGGAAATCTCTGTTCCTGCCCTGAAAAATAAAATCATAAAACAGGGCCGGAGCTCAGGAGGAATACTGATCTGGTATAAAGAGGAACTCCACCAGTACATCAAACCAGTGAAGAGAGGAGGCAGCCACATATGGATCAGGATCAGCAGCTCCATCCTCACCTCTCAGTCTGATGTCCACCTCTGCGCCACCTATATACCACCACCAGAATCACCCTACTTCAATCCAGACTGCTTGGAGATCCTACAAAGAGATGCTGCCCACTATCAAGCCCTGGGCAAAGTTCTCATCTTTGGAGACCTCAATGCAAAAACAGGGAGAGAAAAAGATTTCCTGACCACGGACGGGAACATCTACATATGTGGAGCAGAGAATGACGGCCAAGACTCAATACTCACAGAGAGAAACAGCTATGACAGTACAGTCAACAAAAGTGGTAAAAAGCTCCTGAACTTATGTAGAAGTTTAGGACTTCATATTCTTAATGGATGAACCAAAGGAGACTCCTTAGGGAGGTGTACACTAAACTCCCATTTAGGGAGAAGTGTAGTAGATTATGCCATTACAGATATGAACCTGTCAAATATCAGCGCCTTCATAGTCTCCCCACAAACGCACCTGTCAGACCACAGCCAACTTCTTCTGTACCTGAAATCTACAGAGAAACCATCCACTCAAAAGCCTCAGCAGAGCGGCCTCTTCTCCCGGCCTCCATCCTATAAATGGCACAAAATGTTGGCATTATAGTATAAAGAGGCTCCCAGCAGACCTGAAATACAGCGGATGCTCCACCACTTCTACAACTACGAGTACCAGCCTAACCCAAAGAGAGTGACTCAAGCTGCAAAAGACCTCAACAATATATTCTATGCAATGGCCAGACTGTCCGACCTTAAAAAAGTCAACTACAAGAGATCAAAAGAAAAACAGACCAACGGATGGTTTGACAGAGAATGTAAAGCCGTACGGAAGACCCTGAGAACAGCCTCAAACAAGAAACACAGAGACCCCAACAACCCGGGTCTGAGGGAAGCCTATGACACCATACAAAGGCAGTACAAAACCATCCTCAGGAGGAAGAAGCAGAGTTACACCTCCACCAAACTTAATCAACTCCAAGACGCCCTCCAAGACAACTCCTTCTGGGAACTATGGAACCACATGGGCACAAAAGACAAGAAAAACAACATCCATATCCAAAATGGCAACATCTGGCTCCAGTACTTCAGAGACCTCTATAAAGACATCCTAAAGGAAGAACTAAGCCAAGAACAGGAAAGCATAATGGCAAAACTAAAAGCAATGGAGGAAAAAGTAAAAAATTTCCAAAACCCCGTGGATATACCAATCACACTACAGGAAGTTGCAGAGAGAATCTCTTCCATAAGATGTAGAAAAGCCGGTGGCCTGGATGGAATCCCACCCGAAATGCTAAAGTACAGACCACCAGAAATACAGGCCGCAATGGTTAAACTCTTCAATATTGTGCTAAGTGCTGGCTAATTCACTCGTACCTGGAACCAAGGCCTCATCACACCCATCCACAAGAATGGGGACAGGTATGACCCTGCCAACTACAGAGGAATATGTGTCAGCAGTAGTGTTGAGCATTCCGATACCGCAAGTATCGGGTATCGGCCGATACTTGCTGTATCGGAATTCCGATACCGACTTCCGATATTTTTTCAATATCGGAATTCGGCATCGGAATCGGAAGTTCAGTTGATTGACGGCCTGACGTCATCATGATGCGCGGTGTGTGCGCATCATGATGCGCCGTCATTTCGGGCCTTCCGGGGGTCTCTGCCGGCCTGCCGGGGGGCTGTGCCGGCCTGCCGGGGGGCTGTGTGGACTGCCCGGGGTCTCTGCCGGCCTGCCGGGGGGCTGTGCCGGCCTGCCGGGGGGCTGTGCACCCTGTGGGGGTCTGTACCGGCCTGCCGGGGGGCTGTGCCGGCCTGCCGGGGGGCTGTGCTGATGTCCGGGGGTCTGTGCAAGCATCGTCCGATGGGACTACAAGTCCCATCGGGCGATGCCTGCTACCATGACAGTGATTGACACATTAGCCAATGATGGGACAGTAGTAGTCCCATCATCCGGCTAATGTGTTAAATGTTAAAAAAAAAAAAAAAAAAAAAAAAAAAAAAAAAATACTACATACATACTACATGCATGCTACATACATACTACATGCTACATACATACTACATGCATGCTACATACATACTACATATATACTACATACATACTACATACATACTGCATGCTACATACATACTACATACATACTACATACATACTACATGCATGCTACATATATACTACATGCTACATACATACCACATACATACTACATGCTACATACATACTACATATATACTACATACATACTACATACATACTACATACATACTACATGCATGCTACATACATACTACATATATACTACATACATACTACATACATACTGCATGCTACATACATACTACATACATACTACATACATACTACATGCATGCTACATATATACTACATGCTACATACATACCACATACATACTACATGCATGCTACATATATACTACATGCATGCTACATACATACTACATATATACTACATGCATGCTACATACATACTACATGCTACATGCATGCTACATACATACTACATACATGCTACATATATACTACATACATACTACATATATACTACATGCATGCTACATATATACTACATACATACTACATATATACTACATGCATGCTACATATATACTACATACATACTACATATATACTACATACATGCTACATATATACTACATACATACTACATATATACTACATACATGCTACATACATACTACATACATACTACATATATACTACATGCATGCTACATATATACTACATGCTACATACATACCACATACATACTACATACATGCTACATATATACTACATGCATGCTACATACATACTACATATATACTACATGCATGCTACATACATACTACATGCTACATGCATGCTACATACATACTACATACATACTACATGCTACATACATACCACATATATACTACATACATACAATACATTCATACAATACATACATAGACATACAGTACATATAACATAGAGTAACATACTTACCAATACTTGTCACATTGTTCCCCGAAGCCATTGTCTTTCCGGAATAAATATTAACATAACAAACCACAAAAATACTCACCCACGATCCGAAGCAGTCCACGAGTGTGTCCCACGACGATCTTGGGTAGAGAACTGCAGCATCAGATGATGCTGCCGTTCTCTACGGGCTGCAGGAATCCAATGACGGAAGGTAGGTATCCTTCCGCACTGTATTCCTCCGCCACTTAAAAAAAAAAAGTCCCTAGTCTCACTTTATGCCATTGTGGCAAATGTGAGGGAAATTCCCACACAGCAATGGCATAAAGTGAGACTAGGGACTTTTTTTTTTTTTAAGTGGCGGAGGAATACAGTGCGGAAGGATACCTACCTTCCGTCATTGGATTCCTGCAGCCCGTAGAGAACGGCAGCATCAGCTGATGCTGCAGTTCTCTACCCAAGATCGTCGTGGGACACACTCGTGGACTGCTTCGGATCGTGGGTGAGTATTTTTGTGGTTTGTTATGTTAATATTTATTCCGTAGACGACAATGGCTTCGGGGAACAATGTGACAAGTATTGGTAAGTATGTTACTCTATGTTATATGTACTGTATGTCTATGTATGTATTGTATGAATGTATTGTATGTATGTAGTATATATGTGGTATGTATGTAGCATGTAGTATGTATGTAGCATGCATGTAGCATGTAGTATGTATGTAGCATGCATGTAGTATATATGTAGTATGTATGTAGCATGCATGTAGTATATATGTAGCATGCATGTAGTATGTATGTGGTATGTATGTAGTATATATGTAGTATGTATGTAGTATATATGTAGCATGTATGTAGTATGTATGTAGCATGCATGTAGCATGTAGTATGTATGTAGCATGCATGTAGTATATATGTAGTATGTATGTAGCATGTAGTATGTATGTAGCATGCATGTAGTATATATGTAGTATGTATGTAGTATATATGTAGCATGTATGTAGTATATATGTAGCATGCATGTAGCATGTAGTATGTATGTAGCATGCATGTAGTATATATGTAGTATGTATGTAGCATGCATGTAGTATATATGTAGCATGCATGTAGTATATATGTAGTATGTATGTAGTATATATGTAGCATGTATGTAGTATGTATGTAGTATGTATGTAGCATGCATGTAGCATGTAGTATGTATGTAGCATGCATGTAGCATGTAGTATGTATGTAGCATGCATGTAGTATATATGTAGTATGTATGTAGCATGCATGTAGCATGTAGTATGTATGTAGCATGCATGTAGCATGTAGTATGTATGTAGCATGCATGTAGTATATATGTAGTATGTATCATGTAGTATGTATGTAGCATGCATGTAGTATATATGTAGCATGCATGTAGTATATATGTAGTATGTATGTTGCATGTAGTATGAATGTAGCACGTATGTAGGTATGTAGTATGTAGTATGAATGTAGCATGTATGTAGTATGTAGTATGAATGTAGCATGTAATTTTTTTTTTTTTTTTTTTTTTTTACATTTAACACATTAGCCGGATGATGGGACTACTACTGTCCCATCATTGGCTAATGTGTCAATCACTGTCATGGTAGCAGGCATCGCCAGATGGGACTTGTAGTCCCATCGGACGATGCCTGCACAGACCCCCGGAGCCTGCACAGACCACCGGCAGGCCGGCACAGCCCCCCGGCAGGCCGGCACAGCCCCCCGGAGCCTGCACAGACCACCGGCAGGCCGGCACAGACCACCGGAGCCTGCACAGACCCCCTGGCAGGCCGGCACAGCCCCCCGGCAGGCCGGCACAGCCCCCCGGCAGGCCGGCACAGCCCCCCGGAGCCTGCACAGACCACCGGCAGGCCGGCACAGACCACCGGAGCCTGCACAGACCCCCTGGCAGGCCGGCACAGCCCCCCGAAAGGCCCGTACAGACCCCAGAGAGGCTGTACAAGGGCAGGAAAGGGTTTTTCTTATTCCGATACCGGAAGTCCCATAGACTTGAATGGGACTTCCGGTATCGGAATCGGCGATACCGATACTTTTTTTAAAGATCGGCCGATCCATTCCGATCCGATACTTTGAAGTATCGGATGGTATCGCTCAACTCTAGTCAGCAGCAACCTGGGAAAACTGTTCAACAGCATCCTGAACAAGAGGATCCTCAGTTTCCTCACTGAGCACAACGTCCTCAGCAAGAGCCAAGCAGGGTTCATGCCAAACCACCGCACCACTGACCACATCTACACCCTGCAGAGCCTCATTCAGAGTCACGTCCACAATACAAAGAACGGGAAGATATATGCCTGTTTCGTGGACTTTAAAAAGGCCTTTGATTCGGTGTGGCACCCAGGCTTATTCCTGAAACTGCTGGAGAGCGGAATAGGAGGAAAGACCTACGATGTCATCAAAAGCTCCTACACGAGAACCTCTGCAGTGTGAGTGTGAACGGTAAAAGAACGGCCTATTTCCAGCAGAGCCGGGGAGTAAGACAAGGCTGCAGCTTAAGCCCAACGCTCTTCAACATTTACATCAACGAGCTGGCTACCGCTCTGGAATCTTCCACAGCACCAGGTCTCACCCTCCACGACGCGCAGGTGAAATTCCTGCTGTACGCAGATGACCTGCTGCTTCTGTCACCAATCGAGAAAGGACTCCAAGAAAACCTGAAAATCTTAGAGAAATTCAGCTCCATCTGGGCACTTCCGGTCAACCTAAAGAAAACCAACATCATGGTGTTCCAGAAGAGAAAGAGAAAATCAGACCAGCACCCTTCATTTGTCCTCAACAACTGCACCCTTACAGGAATGGACAAATATACCTACCTGGGCCTAGAGATTCACCGGTCAGGGAGCTTCAAACAAGCCATAGAGACCCTGAAAGACAAGGCCAGCAAAACCTTCTATGCCATCCGAAGGAAACTCTACCATCTGAAGCCACCAGTGAGGGTCTGGTTAAAAATCTTTGACTCTATCATCGCCCCAATCCTCCTGTATGGCAGCAATGTCTGGGGCCCTCACACCTACCCAGACTGGTCAAGTTGGGATTACAGCCCAACAGAAATATTCCACCTGGAATTCTGCAAGCACCTTCTCCAAGTCCATCGGAGCACCTCCAACAGTGCTTGCCAGGCCCAGCTGGGCAGATTCCCTCTACACCTAACGGTTCTAAAGAGGGCACTGTCATTCCGGGCTCACCTACGTAGGAGCAATCCAAGCTCCAATCACCATAAAGCCCTGACACATGTAGGGGAAACAGAAAAACCAGGACCCTCGGAACAGCTCACCCAAACCCTACCTGACAGAACACCAATCACAACAACCTGACAAAAGTCGGAATCAGGAAGATGGTAGCCGAAGGCCAGGAGAGGTACGTAAGTGACTGGAAGAACGACATCATCAGCTCACAGAAACTGACCAAGTACCAGAGTCTACAGAGAGACTACAGACTGGCCCCATATCTGGAGAAACTCCCGGACCCCAGAGACCGCAAGATCCTGAGCCGATATAGACTCAGTGCCCACAGTCTGACCATTGAGGTCAGCCGACACAGGCAGAGCTACAAGCCCAGGGAGGAAAGACTGTGCCAACACTGTGTCCAGGAGGCCCTGGAGGATGAGACCCACTTCCTGCTACACTGCTCCAAATACTCAGCAGTGAGGGACACTCAATTCAGGAAACTCTCACAACTCTTCCCGGATTTCATCACCATGAAGGAGGAAGAGAAAACATATCCTGCTGGGGGAAGAAGAGAGAGAGAGCAGTGGAGATAGTGGCGCGGTATGTGAGCGAATGTCAGACTGCGAGAAAGAGAACTATAATATTTCATGGACTTCTATGGCCCCCACCCTGGATATGCCCCATCCCCCATCCACCTTCCCTATGTCATGGACTTCTATAGCCCCTATCCTGGATCTGCCCCATGCCCCCCATTCACCTTCCCTATGCCATGGACTTCTATAGCCCCCATCCTGGATCTGCGCCCATCCCCCCATCCACCTTCCCTATGCCATGGACATCCTGGAGCTGCCCCCATCCTGGATCTGCCCACCCACCTTTCCTACAGCCCCTTCACAACATCCCTACAGTCCCTATCCCTACTCCCTTTTGTACACTTGCTTTGGCAAAACTAATGTGTATTTAGTCCTGCCAATAAAGCTTCTTTGAATTTGAATTTGAATAGAGTACAGGAGGAGTGGTACTGTGCAGTGTATAAATACAGGACAGGAGGAATGGTACTGTGCAGTGTATATCTACAGGACAGGAGGAGTGGTACTGTGCAGTGTATATAGTGTAAGGTAGCGCTGTTATTCAAGTAGGGGATACTCACTTAGCCGCCACAAAACCAGATCCGGCACAGGTTTTCCATAAAACAATTATAGTCCATGTGGTTTATTCAACATCATAAACCCACAGCAGTAACATAAAGTTCATCACATCAGCATAGCATCCATGACAGAGTTCAGCTCTGTAACCCCTGTGGTCACACAGGTAAGGCATACACAGGCTCTTCAGCCTCAGTTATCTCACCCACGTCAGGGTTTCCTCATGACTGCTTCACCTCATCATGCTGCAGATGTCCATTCCCTCCAGGGAATCATCAGGCACGTGCAGCCATTCAACACAGCGTTCCTTGCTGTCAGGAAGACAGCTCCCATCTCTCCCAGATGGGGCCTTCCAAAACGGAACAACCAGGTCCCAGCATTCACCCATGTGACCTACCCTGGCCACCTTATATGGTCCGTAGCCCCGCCCACCGGGTCGCATGGCTATGACCTCATCACAGGTCCTTGAACCATTCTCACACTCTTTACAATATCGTTCTTAACCACACCCCTGAGTGGATTTGTAGGTAACTAGTTCAGCCCGTCTCCTCAGCTACCTGGAGACTTCTCCCAGACACATTGAAACAGCACCTCAGCAGTATTGCTGCTGATCAACACACACATAAGTCTCCATCTCAAGGCCACCCACCTTGAGATACACAACGGTTATTCAGTATTCTGCCATTCATCCTCTCTCCTAGGACATCCACACAGCGCCCCCTAGCGGACACAGTGGTCACTACACCACAATAGACACTGACACCTATAAATCTAGCTGTATGTAATCCATGTCTTCTGTCCTGTCGGCTCCGGCAGTGATTTTACAGAAGCCGACAAATGAACTAACGGCTATTATGCTATCTCTGCATGAAATATAAATATTATATATACTGTATGTGTGGATGAATATTTGAGGCCATGGATTGGTTTAATATCCATTTTTTAAGGCTGCGAGAAGATCCCGCCATACGGATGTCACACGGATACTTATATGCGAGGAATTTGCATCCTTGCATGACAAACGGATTCCATACGGATTAATGTTCACGAAGCATTGATTCGAGTCTCTTCCGTCAAGATCGGGCAGATTTTTAATCCGTTTAGTGTGACTCCAGCCTTGCGCCGTTTTCTGTCTTCATCCGAGAAGCAAGGACTCATCTCTACTGATGGGAAAGAAATCGGCGGTGAAAGCAGCAGATTGTGTTACAGGAGATGTAAACCCGAGGATACAGCCGACTCTTTCATGTACCACAGTCAAACATTCTAATTTTCTTTCCAATGGATCCATTTAGTGGTTTGTGGGGAAATGTCCCCAGTTCTGTAAACTTTATTCAAATCTTTGAAAATTAAAAAAAATCTGAAGCCATAAAAAAATCACAATCTCTGCAGAACTTCTATTCCACCTTATTTCTTTCCGTAAATAGTCAGTGACCACAGAGCTGGGATCCTGGCAAGCTGTCCAGTGGGGGACGGGATCAGTCCAGAGATGGGAGCGAAACAGCTGGGATTCCTCACATAGTGACATGTGCCCTATGTTCAAGTAGCACACTTCACCCTTTCATCATCTCCATCACCCAGCACAATGAGCAAAGAAATATCACTCAGCGACCTACACAGTCCATACTGCTCATAGTAACATCAATTACATACAGAATGCAAAACACCACCTGCTGTGTATCCCCCTAGTGGATAGAATCAGAAAAAGCTGCCTATTTTGACAGAAGGGAAATTACCTACCAAGATAACAAATAATTCAAGCATTCAACTGTACAACTATAATACTGCTCCTATGTACAAGAATATAGCTACTATAATACTGCCCCTATGTACAAGAATATAGCTACTATAATACTGCCCCTATGTACAAGAATATAAGTACTATAATACTGCCCCTACGTACAAGAATATAACTACTATAATACTGCCCCCTATGTACAAGAATATAACTACTATAATACTTCCCCTATGTACAAGAATATAACTACTATAATACTACCCCTATGTACAAGAATATAACTACTATAATACTGCTACCTATGTACAAGAATATAACTACTATAATACTGCCCCTATGTACAAGAATATAACTACTATAATACTGCTCCTATGTACAAGAATATAACTACTATAATACTGCCCCCTACGTACAAGAATATAACTACAATAATACTGAAAATATACAAAAAAGTTTAGTGTCTGCTCACCTCCTCCTGGAGTGCACGGATCCTGTTGTGCGGCAAGTTTTACTGCTCCTATATACAAGAATATAACTACTATAATACTGCCCCTATATACAAGAATATAACTACTATAATACTGCCCCTATGTACAAGAATATAACTACTATAATACTGCCCCTATGTACAGGAATATAACTACTATAATACTGCCCCTATGTACAGGAATATAACTACTATAATACTGCCCATATGTACAAGAATATAACTACTATAATACTGCCCCTATGTACAGGAATATAACTACTATAATACTGCCCCTATGTACAAGAATATAACTACTATAATACTGCCCCTATGTACAAGAATATTACTACTATAATACTGCTCCTATGTACAAGAATATTACTACTATAATACTGCCTCCTATGCACAAGAATATAACTACTATAATACTGCCCCTATGTACAAGAATATTACTACTATAATACTGCCCCCTATGCACAAGAATATAACTCTATAATACTGCCCCTATGTGCAAGAATATAACTACTATAATACTGTCCCTATATACAAGAATATAACTACTATAATACTGTCCCTATATACAAGAATATAACTACTATAATACTGTCCCTATATACAAGAATATAACTACTATAATACTGTCCCTATATACAAGAATATAACTACTATAATACTGCCGCTATATACAAGAATATAACTACTATAATACTGCTCCTATGTACAAGAATATAACTACTATAATACTGTCCCTATATACAAGAATATAATTACTATAATACTGTCCCTATATACAAGAATATAACTACTATAAAACTGCCCATATGTACAAGAATATAACTACTATAATACTGTCCCTATATACAAGAATATAACTACTATAATACTGTCCCTATATACAAGAATATAACTACTATAATACTGTCCCTATATACAAGAATATAACTACTATAATACTGCCGCTATATACAAGAATATAACTACTATAATACTGCTCCTATGTACAAGAATATAACTACTATAATACTGTCCCTATATACAAGAATATAATTACTATAATACTGTCCCTATATACAAGAATATAACTACTATAAAACTGCCCATATGTACAAGAATATAACTACTATAATACTGCCCCCTATGCACAAGAATATAACTCTATAATACTGCTCCTATGTACAAGAATATAACTACTACAATACTGCCCCCTATGTACAAGAATATAACTGCTATAATACTGAAAATATACAAAAAAGTTTAGTGTCTGCTCACCTCCTCCTAGAGTGCACGGATCCTGTTGTGCGGCAAGTTTTACTGCTCCTATGTACAAGAATATAACTACTATAATACTGCCGCTATATACAAGAATATAACTACTATAATACTGCCCATAGGTACAAGAATATAACTACTATAATACTGCCCCTATGTACAAGAATATAACTACTATAATACTGCCTCCTAGCTGTGAGGTTGTGTCTTGTGGATCTTCTCATGTCTGGAGCAAGCCCAGGGAGGGGCCACCCTGGGCGGGGAAGCTCCCCAGGCAAGGCCCAGGCTTCCCGGCCTACACTGGGACAAGCCTCCCAGGCTTCTACTAATGGGAATGTTAATCCCAAAGCCACTGTGAGACCTGTGAATGCAGCGAGCCAAAGCTGCAGCAGTTCTGTGATGGAGTAAAAAGCTGTCACTAAAGTTTTGGGAGGAAAACCTTCTCCAGTTCCAGCAAAGAAACAAGAAGGAACAGTGTCGGTGAGTGATGGAACCCAGCTGTGTGAAGTCTTGTAGCTCCCCAGTCAGTAAGCAGCTCCTGCCAGGTGCACAGGTGAGATCGGCCCCAGCTGTGCAGATCACCTCTGCTGCTTCCAGGCAGAGACGGACGTCTTTGGAAAGGCAGACAATGCAGGAGAACCTACAGCAGCATGGCAGTATGGCGCGGTCAGGACGCACACGGTCACAGTCAGGTGGCAGCGATAAACCTGCTGCGGAGCCTGCATCCAGCCAAGGGGCCACAAAACCATCCGTGGTGGAACCGCACAAGACTGTCTTCAAAACCCCTGTACCCGTCGTTAAGACTAAACCTGTGGAGCCGGCGCGTGCACCCGAGCTGCAGCTAGCGGATGAGATACCGGGACTTGTCCGAAAACTGGGTGAGTTACAGCAGCAAAAAAAAGTGCTGCAAATGGAGGTAGACTTCATCTATAGTCTAAAGACCACTAATCCTGCCAGTAATGATGCGTATGACCTGAGACTGAACACACTGGGTGTACAGCTGGCGAGTGTTGTGCAGGACACTGAATCTGTGCTGGAGAGCATGGGGCCCCTGGCAGAGACCTACAGGAACCGCGAGCGGTTCGCCTCCTATAAGCAGGACTGTGCTGTAGAGACCAGGACCCCTGATGTTCAGGACGGGACCCCCCAGCAGCGGACACGGCCAGTGTTACAGGCCGCCCGCTTCTACTTCCAGGAGGGAAAACAACTGCAGCAGCAGGCAGCTCAGTGTGAACAGGAGCATGCACTTCAGACTGCAGCAGAGGCACCACAGGTCCCAGAATGCCCCACACAGGAGCAGGACAGTGTATGTGAGACTGTTTGTGCTGATGAGGCTGAGGCAGCCGAGTGTGAACAGGAGCACACACTTCAGACTGCAGCAGAGGCACCACAGGTCCCAGAGTGCCCCACACAGGAGCAGGACAGTGTATGTGAGACTGTTTGTGCTGATGAGGCTGAGGCAGCCGAGTGTGAATGGGAGCACACACTGCAGACTCCAGCAGAGGCACCACAGGTCCAAGAATGCCCCACACAGGAGCAGGACAGTATTTGTGAGACTGTTTGTGCTGATGAGGCTGAGGCAGCTGAGTGTGAACAGGAGCACACACTGCAGACTCCAGCATAGGCACCACAGGTCTCAGAATGCCCCATACAGGAGCAGGACAGTGTATGTGAGACTGTTTGTGCTGATGAGGCTGAGGCAGCCGAGTGTGAACGGGAGCACACACTGCAGACTCCAGCAGAGGCACCACAGGTCCCAGAATGCCCCACACAGGAGCAGGACAGTGTATGTGAGACTGTTTGTGTTGATGAGGCTGAGGCAGCTGAGTGTGAACAGGAGCATGCACTGCAGACTCCAGCAGAGGCACCACAGGTCCCAGAGTGCCCCACACAGGAGCAGGACAGTATTTGTGAGACTGTTTGTGCTGATGAGGCTGAGGCAGCTGAGTGTGAACGGGAGCACACACTGCAGACTCCAGCAGAGGCACCACAGGTCCCAGAATGCCCTACACAGGAGCAGGACAGTGTATGTGAGACTGTTTGTGCTGATGAGGCTGAGGCAGCTGAGTGTGAACGGGAGCACACACTGCAGACTCCAGCAGAGGCACCACAGGTCTCAGAATGCCCCACACAGGAGCAGGACAGTGTATGTGAGACTGTTTGTGCTGATGAGGCTGAGGCAGCCGATTGTGAACAGGAGCATACACTGCAGACTCCAGCAGAGGCACCACAGGTCCCAGAATGCCCTACACAGGAGCAGGACAGTGTATGTGAGACTGTTTGTGCTGATGAGGCTGAGGCAGCTGAGTGTGAACGGGAGCACACACTGCAGACTCCAGCAGAGGCACCACAGGTCTCAGAATGCCCCACACAGGAGCAGGACAGTGTATGTGAGACTGTTTGTGTTGATGAGGCTGAGGCAGCCGATTGTGAACAGGAGCATACACTGCAGACTCCAGCAGAGGCACCACAGTTCCCAGAATGCCCCACACAGGAGCAGGACAGTATTTGTGAGACTGTTTGTGCTGATGAGGCCGAAGCAGCTCAGTGTGAACAGGAGCACACACTGCAGACTCCAGCAGAGGCACCACAGGTCCCAAAATGCCCCACACAGGAGCAGGACAGTGTATGTGAGACTGTTTGTGCTGATGAGGCTGAGGCAGCCGATTGTGAACAGGAGCATACACTGCAGACTCCAGCAGAGGCACCACAGGTCCCAGAATGCCCCACACAGGAGCAGGACAGTGTATGTGAGACTGTTTGTGCTGATGAGGCTGAGGCAGCCGATTGTGAACAGGAGCATACACTGCAGACTCCAGCAGAGGCACCACAGGTCCCAGAATGCCCCACACAGGAGCAGGACAGTGTATGTGAGACTGTTTGTGCTGATGAGGCTGAGGCAGCTCAGTGTGAACAGGAGCACACACTGCAGACTCCAGCAGAGGCACCACAGGTCCCAAAATGCCCCACACAGGAGCAGGACAGTGCATGTGAGACTGTTTGTGCTGATGAGGCTGAGGCAGCCGATTGTGAACAGGAGCATACACTGCAGACTCCAGCAGAGGCACCACAGGTCCCAGAATGCCCCACACAGGAGCAGGACAGTGTATGTGAGACTGTTTGTGTTGATGAGGCTGAGGCAGCCGATTGTGAACAGGAGCATACACTGCAGACTCCAGCAGAGGCACCACAGTTCCCAGAATGCCCCACACAGGAGCAGGACAGTATTTGTGAGACTGTTTGTGCTGATGAGGCCGAAGCAGCTCAGTGTGAACAGGAGCACACACTGCAGACTCCAGCAGAGGCACCACAGGTCCCAAAATGCCCCACACAGGAGCAGGACAGTGTATGTGAGACTGTTTGTGCTGATGAGGCTGAGGCAGCCGATTGTGAACAGGAGCATACACTGCAGACTCCAGCAGAGGCACCACAGGTCCCAGAATGCCCCACACAGGAGCAGGACAGTGTATGTGAGACTGTTTGTGCTGATGAGGCTGAGGCAGCCGATTGTGAACAGGAGCATACACTGCAGACTCCAGCAGAGGCACCACAGGTCCCAGAATGCCCCACACAGGAGCAGGACAGTGTATGTGAGACTGTTTGTGCTGATGAGGCTGAGGCAGCTCAGTGTGAACAGGAGCACACACTGCAGACTCCAGCAGAGGCACCACAGGTCCCAAAATGCCCCACACAGGAGCAGGACAGTGCATGTGAGACTGTTTGTGCTGATGAGGCTGAGGCAGCCGATTGTGAACAGGAGCATACACTGCAGACTCCAGCAGAGGCACCACAGGTCCCAGAATGCCCCACACAGGAGCAGGACAGTGTATGTGAGACTGTTTGTGCTGATGAGGCTGAGGCAGCTGAGTGTGAACGGGAGCACACACTGCAGACTCCAGCAGAGGCACCACAGGTCCCAGAATGCCCTACACAGGAGCAGGACAGTGTATGTGAGACTGTTTGTGCTGATGAGGCTGAGGCAGCTGAGTGTGAACGGGAGCACACACTGCAGACTCCAGCAGAGGCACCACAGGTCTCAGAATGCCCCACACAGGAGCAGGACAGTGTATGTGAGACTGTTTGTGCTGATGAGGCTGAGGCAGCCGATTGTGAACAGGAGCATACACTGCAGACTCCAGCAGAGGCACCACAGGTCCCAGAATGCCCCACACAGAAGCAGGACAGTGTATGTGAGACTGTTTGTGCTGATGAGGCTGAGGCAGCTGAGTGTGAACGGGAGCACACACTGCAGACTCCAGCAGAGGCACCACAGGTCTCAGAATGCCCCACACAGGAGCAGGACAGTGTATGTGAGACTGTTTGTGTTGATGAGGCTGAGGCAGCCGATTGTGAACAGGAGCATACACTGCAGACTCCAGCAGAGGCACCACAGTTCCCAGAATGCCCCACACAGGAGCAGGACAGTATTTGTGAGACTGTTTGTGCTGATGAGGCCGAAGCAGCTCAGTGTGAACAGGAGCACACACTGCAGACTCCAGCAGAGGCACCACAGGTCCCAAAATGCCCCACACAGGAGCAGGACAGTGTATGTGAGACTGTTTGTGCTGATGAGGCTGAGGCAGCCGATTGTGAACAGGAGCATACACTGCAGACTCCAGCAGAGGCACCACAGGTCCCAGAATGCCCCACACAGGAGCAGGACAGTGTATGTGAGACTGTTTGTGCTGATGAGGCTGAGGCAGCTGAGTGTGAACGGGAGCACACACTGCAGACTCCAGCAGAGGCACCACAGGTCCCAGAATGCCCCATACAGGAGCAGGACAGTGTATGTGAGACTGTTTGTGCTGATGAGGCTGAGGCAGCTGAGTGTGAACGGGAGCACACACTGCAGACTCCAGCAGAGGCACCACAGGTCTCAGAATGCCCCACACAGGAGCAGGACAGTGTATGTGAGACTGTTTGTGCTGATGAGGCTGAGGCAGCCGATTGTGAACAGGAGCATACACTGCAGACTCCAGCAGAGGCACCACAGGTCCCAGAATGCCCCACACAGGAGCAGGACAGTGTATGTGAGACTGTTTGTGCTGATGAGGCCGAAGCAGCTCAGTGTGAACAGGAGCACACACTGCAGACTCCAGCAGAGGCACCACAGGTCCCAAAATGCCCCACACAGGAGCAGGACAGTGTATGTGAGACTGTTTGTGCTGATGAGGCTGAGGCAGCCGATTGTGAACAGGAGCACACACTGCAGACTCCAGCAGAGGCACCACAGGTCCCAGAATGCCCCACACAGGAGCAGGACAGTGTATGTGAGACTGTTTGTACTGATGAGGCTGAGGCAGCTGAGTGTGAACGGGAGAACACACTGCAGACTCTGCAGACTCCAGCAGAGGCACCACAGGTCTCAGAATTCCCCACACAGGAGCAGGACAGTGTATGTGAGACTGTTTGTGCTGATGAGGCTGAGGCAGCTGAGTGTGAACGGGAGCACACACTGCAGACTCCAGCAGAGGCACCACAGGTCCCAGAATGCCCCACACAGGAGCAGGACAGTGTATGTGAGACTGTTTGTGCTGATGGGGCTGAGGCAGCCGATTGTGAACAGGAGCATACACTGCAGACTCCAGCAGAGGCACCACAGGTCCCAGAGTGCCCCACACAGGAGCAGGACAGTGTATGTGAGACTGTTTGTGCTGATGAGGCTGAGGCAGCTGAGTGTGAACGGGAGCACACACTGCAGACTCCAGCAGAGGCACCACAGGTCTCAGAATACCCCACACAGGAGCAGGACAGTGTATGTGAGACTGTTTGTGCTGATGAGGCTGAGGCAGCTGAGTGTGAACGGGAGCACACACTGCAGACTCCAGCAGAGGCACCACAGGTCCCAAAATGCCCCACACAGGAGCAGGACAGTGTATGTGAGACTGTTTGTGCTGATGAGGCTGAGGCAGCCGATTGTGAACAGGAGCATACACTGCAGACTCCAGCAGAGGCACCACAGGTCCCAGAATGCCCCACACAGGAGCAGGACAGTGTATGTGAGACTGTTTGTGCTGATGAGGCTGAGGCAGCTGAGTGTGAACGGGAGCACACACTGCAGACTCCAGCAGAGGCACCACAGGTCCCAGAATGCCCTACACAGGAGCAGGACAGTGTATGTGAGACTGTTTGTGCTGATGAGGCTGAGGCAGCTGAGTGTGAACGGGAGCACACACTGCAGACTCCAGCAGAGGCACCACAGGTCTCAGAATGCCCCACACAGGAGCAGGACAGTGTATGTGAGACTGTTTGTGCTGATGAGGCTGAGGCAGCCGATTGTGAACAGGAGCATACACTGCAGACTCCAGCAGAGGCACCACAGGTCCCAGAATGCCCCACACAGAAGCAGGACAGTGTATGTGAGACTGTTTGTGCTGATGAGGCTGAGGCAGCTGAGTGTGAACGGGAGCACACACTGCAGACTCCAGCAGAGGCACCACAGGTCTCAGAATGCCGCACACAGGAGCAGGACAGTGTATGTGAGACTGTTTGTGTTGATGAGGCTGAGGCAGCCGATTGTGAACAGGAGCATACACTGCAGACTCCAGCAGAGGCACCACAGTTCCCAGAATGCCCCACACAGGAGCAGGACAGTATTTGTGAGACTGTTTGTGCTGATGAGGCCGAAGCAGCTCAGTGTGAACAGGAGCACACACTGCAGACTCCAGCAGAGGCACCACAGGTCCCAAAATGCCCCACACAGGAGCAGGACAGTGTATGTGAGACTGTTTGTGCTGATGAGGCTGAGGCAGCCGATTGTGAACAGGAGCATACACTGCAGACTCCAGCAGAGGCACCACAGGTCCCAGAATGCCCCACACAGGAGCAGGACAGTGTATGTGAGACTGTTTGTGCTGATGAGGCTGAGGCAGCTGAGTGTGAATGGGAGCACACACTGCAGACTCCAGCAGAGGCACCACAGGTCTCAGAATGCCCCACACAGGAGCAGGACAGTGTATGTGAGACTGTTTGTGTTGATGAGGCTGAGGCAGCCGATTGTGAACAGGAGCATACACTGCAGACTCCAGCAGAGGCACCACAGTTCCCAGAATGCCCCACACAGGAGCAGGACAGTATTTGTGAGACTGTTTGTGCTGATGAGGCCGAAGCAGCTCAGTGTGAACAGGAGCACACACTGCAGACTCCAGCAGAGGCACCACAGGTCCCAAAATGCCCCACACAGGAGCAGGACAGTGTATGTGAGACTGTTTGTGCTGATGAGGCTGAGGCAGCCGATTGTGAACAAGAGCACACACTGCAGACTCCAGCAGAGGCACCACAGGTCCCAGAATGCCCCACACAGGAGCAGGACAGTGTATGTGAGACTCTTTGTGCTGATGAGGCTGAGGCAGCTGAGTGTGAACGGGAGCACACACTGCAGACTCCAGCAGAGGCACCACAGGTCCCAGAATGCCCCACACAGGAGCAGGACAGTGTATGTGAGACTGTTTGTGCTGATGAGGCTGAGGCAGCCGATTGTGAACAGGAGCATACACTGCAGACTGCAGCAGAGGCACCACAGGTCCCAGAATGCCCCACACAGGAGCAGGACAGTGTATGTGAGACTGTTTGTGCTGATGAGGCTGAGGCAGCTGAGTGTGAACGGGAGCACACACTGCAGACTCCAGCAGAGGCACCACAGGTCTCAGAATGCCCCACACAGGAGCAGGACAGTGTATGTGAGACTGTTTGTGCTGATGAGGCTGAGGCAGCCGATTGTGAACAGGAGCATACACTGCAGACTCCAGCAGAGGCACCACAGGTCCCAGAATGCCCCACACAGGAGCAGGACAGTGTATGTGAGACTGTTTGTGCTGATGAGGCCGAAGCAGCTCAGTGTGAACAGGAGCACACACTGCAGACTCCAGCAGAGGCACCACAGGTCCCAAAATGCCCCACACAGGAGCAGGACAGTGTATGTGAGACTGTTTGTGCTGATGAGGCTGAGGCAGCCGATTGTGAACAGGAGCACACACTGCAGACTCCAGCAGAGGCACCACAGGTCCCAGAATGCCCCACACAGGAGCAGGACAGTGTATGTGAGACTGTTTGTACTGATGAGGCTGAGGCAGCTGAGTGTGAACGGGAGCACACACTGCAGACTCTGCAGACTCCAGCAGAGGCACCACAGGTCTCAGAATTCCCCACACAGGAGCAGGACAGTGTATGTGAGACTGTTTGTGCTGATGAGGCTGAGGCAGCTGAGTGTGAACGGGAGCACACACTGCAGACTCCAGCAGAGGCACCACAGGTCCCAGAATGCCCCACACAGGAGCAGGACAGTGTATGTGAGACTGTTTGTGCTGATGGGGCTGAGGCAGCCGATTGTGAACAGGAGCATACACTGCAGACTCCAGCAGAGGCACCACAGGTCCCAGAGTGCCCCACACAGGAGCAGGACAGTGTATGTGAGACTGTTTGTGCTGATGAGGCTGAGGCAGCTGAGTGTGAACGGGAGCACACACTGCAGACTCCAGCAGAGGCACCACAGGTCTCAGAATACCCCACACAGGAGCAGGACAGTGTATGTGAGACTGTTTGTGCTGATGAGGCTGAGGCAGCTGAGTGTGAACGGGAGCACACACTGCAGACTCCAGCAGAGGCACCACAGGTCCCAAAATGCCCCACACAGGAGCAGGACAGTGTATGTGAGACTGTTTGTGCTGATGAGGCTGAGGCAGCCGATTGTGAACAGGAGCATACACTGCAGACTCCAGCAGAGGCACCACAGGTCCCAGAATGCCCCACACAGGAGCAGGACAGTGTATGTGAGACTGTTTGTGCTGATGAGGCTGAGGCAGCTGAGTGTGAACGGGAGCACACACTGCAGACTCCAGCAGAGGCACCACAGGTCTCAGAATGCCCCACACAGGAGCAGGACAGTGTATGTGAGACTGTTTGTGTTGATGAGGCTGAGGCAGCCGATTGTGAACAGGAGCATACACTGCAGACTCCAGCAGAGGCACCACAGTTCCCAGAATGCCCCACACAGGAGCAGGACAGTATTTGTGAGACTGTTTGTGCTGATGAGGCCGAAGCAGCTCAGTGTGAACAGGAGCACACACTGCAGACTCCAGCAGAGGCACCACAGGTCCCAAAATGCCCCACACAGGAGCAGGACAGTGTATGTGAGACTGTTTGTGCTGATGAGGCTGAGGCAGCCGATTGTGAACAAGAGCACACACTGCAGACTCCAGCAGAGGCACCACAGGTCCCAGAATGCCCCACACAGGAGCAGGACAGTGTATGTGAGACTCTTTGTGCTGATGAGGCTGAGGCAGCTGAGTGTGAACGGGAGCACACACTGCAGACTCCAGCAGAGGCACCACAGGTCCCAGAATGCCCCACACAGGAGCAGGACAGTGTATGTGAGACTGTTTGTGCTGATGAGGCTGAGGCAGCCGATTGTGAACAGGAGCATACACTGCAGACTGCAGCAGAGGCACCACAGGTCCCAGAATGCCCCACACAGGAGCAGGACAGTGTATGTGAGACTGTTTGTGCTGATGAGGCTGAGGCAGCTGAGTGTGAACGGGAGCACACACTGCAGACTCCAGCAGAGGCACCACAGGTCTCAGAATGCCCCACACAGGAGCAGGACAGTGTATGTGAGACTGTTTGTGCTGATGAGGCTGAGGCAGCCGATTGTGAACAGGAGCATACACTGCAGACTCCAGCAGAGGCACCACAGGTCCCAGAATGCCCCACACAGGAGCAGGACAGTGTATGTGAGACTGTTTGTGCTGATGAGGCCGAAGCAGCTCAGTGTGAACAGGAGCACACACTGCAGACTCCAGCAGAGGCACCACAGGTCCCAAAATGCCCCACACAGGAGCAGGACAGTGTATGTGAGACTGTTTGTGCTGATGAGGCTGAGGCAGCCGATTGTGAACAGGAGCACACACTGCAGACTCCAGCAGAGGCACCACAGGTCCCAGAATGCCCCACACAGGAGCAGGACAGTGTATGTGAGACTGTTTGTACTGATGAGGCTGAGGCAGCTGAGTGTGAACGGGAGCACACACTGCAGACTCTGCAGACTCCAGCAGAGGCACCACAGGTCTCAGAATTCCCCACACAGGAGCAGGACAGTGTATGTGAGACTGTTTGTGCTGATGAGGCTGAGGCAGCTGAGTGTGAACGGGAGCACACACTGCAGACTCCAGCAGAGGCACCACAGGTCCCAGAATGCCCCACACAGGAGCAGGACAGTGTATGTGAGACTGTTTGTGCTGATGGGGCTGAGGCAGCCGATTGTGAACAGGAGCATACACTGCAGACTCCAGCAGAGGCACCACAGGTCCCAGAGTGCCCCACACAGGAGCAGGACAGTGTATGTGAGACTGTTTGTGCTGATGAGGCTGAGGCAGCTGAGTGTGAACGGGAGCACACACTGCAGACTCCAGCAGAGGCACCACAGGTCTCAGAATACCCCACACAGGAGCAGGACAGTGTATGTGAGACTGTTTGTGCTGATGAGGCTGAGGCAGCTGAGTGTGAACGGGAGCACACACTGCAGACTCCAGCAGAGGCACCACAGGTCCCAAAATGCCCCACACAGGAGCAGGACAGTGTATGTGAGACTGTTTGTGCTGATGAGGCTGAGGCAGCCGATTGTGAACAGGAGCATACACTGCAGACTCCAGCAGAGGCACCACAGGTCCCAGAATGCCCCACACAGGAGCAGGACAGTGTATGTGAGACTGTTTGTGCTGATGAGGCTGAGGCAGCTGAGTGTGAACGGGAGCACACACTGCAGACTCCAGCAGAGGCACCACAGGTCCCAGAATGCCCTACACAGGAGCAGGACAGTGTATGTGAGACTGTTTGTGCTGATGAGGCTGAGGCAGCTGAGTGTGAACGGGAGCACACACTGCAGACTCCAGCAGAGGCACCACAGGTCTCAGAATGCCCCACACAGGAGCAGGACAGTGTATGTGAGACTGTTTGTGCTGATGAGGCTGAGGCAGCCGATTGTGAACAGGAGCATACACTGCAGACTCCAGCAGAGGCACCACAGGTCCCAGAATGCCCCACACAGAAGCAGGACAGTGTATGTGAGACTGTTTGTGCTGATGAGGCTGAGGCAGCTGAGTGTGAACGGGAGCACACACTGCAGACTCCAGCAGAGGCACCACAGGTCTCAGAATGCCGCACACAGGAGCAGGACAGTGTATGTGAGACTGTTTGTGTTGATGAGGCTGAGGCAGCCGATTGTGAACAGGAGCATACACTGCAGACTCCAGCAGAGGCACCACAGTTCCCAGAATGCCCCACACAGGAGCAGGACAGTATTTGTGAGACTGTTTGTGCTGATGAGGCCGAAGCAGCTCAGTGTGAACAGGAGCACACACTGCAGACTCCAGCAGAGGCACCACAGGTCCCAAAATGCCCCACACAGGAGCAGGACAGTGTATGTGAGACTGTTTGTGCTGATGAGGCTGAGGCAGCCGATTGTGAACAGGAGCATACACTGCAGACTCCAGCAGAGGCACCACAGGTCCCAGAATGCCCCACACAGGAGCAGGACAGTGTATGTGAGACTGTTTGTGCTGATGAGGCTGAGGCAGCTGAGTGTGAACGGGAGCACACACTGCAGACTCCAGCAGAGGCACCACAGGTCCCAGAATGCCCCATACAGGAGCAGGACAGTGTATGTGAGACTGTTTGTGCTGATGAGGCTGAGGCAGCTGAGTGTGAACGGGAGCACACACTGCAGACTCCAGCAGAGGCACCACATGTCTCAGAATGCCCCACACAGGAGCAGGACAGTGTATGTGAGACTGTTTGTGCTGATGAGGCTGAGGCAGCCGATTGTGAACATGAGCATACACTGCAGACTCCAGCAGAGGCACCACAGGTCCCAGAATGCCCCACACAGGAGCAGGACAGTGTATGTGAGACTGTTTGTGCTGATGAGGCTGAGGCAGCTGAGTGTGAACGGGAGCACACACTGCAGACTCCAGCAGAGGCACCACAGGTCTCAGAATGCCCCACACAGGAGCAGGACAGTGTATGTGAGACTGTTTGTGTTGATGAGGCTGAGGCAGCCGATTGTGAACAGGAGCATACACTGCAGACTCCAGCAGAGGCACCACAGTTCCCAGAATGCCCCACACAGGAGCAGGACAGTATTTGTGAGACTGTTTGTGCTGATGAGGCCGAAGCAGCTCAGTGTGAACAGGAGCACACACTGCAGACTCCAGCAGAGGCACCACAGGTCCCAAAATGCCCCACACAGGAGCAGGACAGTGTATGTGAGACTGTTTGTGCTGATGAGGCTGAGGCAGCCGATTGTGAACAAGAGCACACACTGCAGACTCCAGCAGAGGCACCACAGGTCCCAGAATGCCCCACACAGGAGCAGGACAGTGTATGTGAGACTCTTTGTGCTGATGAGGCTGAGGCAGCTGAGTGTGAACGGGAGCACACACTGCAGACTCCAGCAGAGGCACCACAGGTCCCAGAATGCCCCACACAGGAGCAGGACAGTGTATGTGAGACTGTTTGTGCTGATGAGGCTGAGGCAGCCGATTGTGAACAGGAGCATACACTGCAGACTGCAGCAGAGGCACCACAGGTCCCAGAATGCCCCACACAGGAGCAGGACAGTGTATGTGAGACTGTTTGTGCTGATGAGGCTGAGGCAGCTGAGTGTGAACGGGAGCACACACTGCAGACTCCAGCAGAGGCACCACAGGTCTCAGAATACCCCACACAGGAGCAGGACAGTGTATGTGAGACTGTTTGTGCTGATGAGGCTGAGGCAGCTGAGTGTGAACGGGAGCACACACTGCAGACTCCAGCAGAGGCACCATAGGTCCCAGAGTGCCCCACACAGGAGCAGGACAGTGTATGTGAGACTGTTTGTGCTGATGAGGCTGAGGCTGAGGCACAAACTGTGGCTGGTGATGCTGTGCCCATGGGGTCGGGGGTTGGAGGGGTTTCACACTCTGTAATGGACGTCGCACTGTCTGATGATAATGATGCTGCTCATGATAATGTGCATGATATGTGTGATTATCCCCCTTTGCCATCCAGTCCACAGGGTGTGACAGCCCCCCCTGCTGCAGGCCCTCTCCCTGTCAGTCAGCCCAGTGTGACCCGGCAGGTGCCCCCCAGGAATGTCTGGAGCCGCGGCGCCCCATCCTTCACTTCCAGCGCCAGGTATACCGGCCAGACATTCAAACGCATTAATGTGGTGCAGTTTAAATACATAGGTGCCAAGGAGGATCTGCCACAACGCAGGTATGTGGTGAGAGAGCTGCTCTGCGGCCAGATGGGGTTTGTGGCAAATGAGATACTGGCAGTGTCTAATCTTCAGGACAGGCAGGGCTATGAGGTCAGCTTCAAGCTCATGTCTGACCTGGACAGATTCTGGGCCAATTACCCCAAGTTCAGAGATGCTGAGGGCTGGAATAAGTTTGTGTTGGTTCCTATCTCCAGGCCGGATACTGTCACAGTGAATATCACCTTCTGGAATGAGGCCGTTCCTCCACAGGACATCGAGGTGTGGCTCCGGAGACACTGTGACTGCTCCTATGTACAAGAATATAACTACTATAATACTGCCCCTATGTACAAGAATATAACTACTAAAATACTGCCGCTATATACAAGAATATATCTACTCTAATACTGCTCCTATGCACAAGAATATAACTCTATAATACTGCTCCTATGTACAAGAATATAACTACAATAATACTGAAAATATACAAAAAAGTTTAGTGTCTGCTCACCTCCTCCTGGAGTGCACGGATCCTGTTGTGCGGCAAGTTTTACTGCTCCTATGTACAAGAATATAACTACTATAATACTGCCCCTATATACAAGAATATAACTACTATAATACTGCCGCTATATACAAGAATATAGCTACTATAATACTGCCCCTATGTACAAGAATATAACTACTATAATACTGCTCCCCTATGTACAAGAATATAACTACTATAATACTGCTCCCCTATGTACAAGAATATAACTACTATAATACTGCCCCCTATGTACAAGAATATAACTACTATAATACTGCCCCTATGTACAAGAATATAAGTACTATAACACTGCCCCTATATACAAGAATATAACTACTATAATACGGCTCCTATGTACAAGAATATAACTACTATAATACTGCTCCTATGTACAAGAATATAACTACTATAATACTGCTCCCCTATGTACAAGAATATAACTACTATAATACTGCCCCCTATGTACAAGAATATAACTACTATAATACTGCTCCTATGTACAAGAATATAACTAATATAATACTGCTCCTATGTACAAGAATATAACTACTATAATACTGCTCCCCTATGTACAAGAATATAACTACTATAATACTGCCCCCTATGTACAAGAATATAACTACTATAATACTGCTCCTATGTACAAGAATATAACTACTATAATACTACCCCTATGTACAAGAATATTACTACTATAATACTGCCCCCTATGCACAAGAATATAACTCTATAATACTGCCCCCTCTGTACAAGAATATAACTACAATAATACTGAAAATATACAAAAAAGTTTAGTGTCTGCTCACCTCCTCCTGGAGTGCACGGATCCTGTTGTGCGGCAAGTTTTACTGCTCCTATGTACAAGAATATAACTACTATAATACTGCCCCTATATACAAGAATATATCTACTATAATACTGCCGCTATATACAAGAATATAGCTACTATAATACTGCTCCCCTATGTACAAGAATATAACTACTATAATACTGCTCCCCTATGTACAAGAATATAACTACTATAATACTGCCCCTATGTACAAGAATATAACTACTATAATACTGCCCCTATGTACAAGAATATAACTACTATAATACTGCCCCTATGTACAAGAATATAACTACTATAATACTGCTCCCCTATGTACAAGAATATAACTACTATAATACTGCCCCCTATGAACAAGAATATAACTACTATAATACTGCCCCCTATGTACAAGAATATAACTACTATAATACTGCCCCCTATGTACAAGAATATAACTACTATAATACTGCCCCCTATGTACAAGAATATAACTACTATAATACTGCCCCTATATACAAGAATATAACTACTATAATACGGCTCCTATGTACAAGAATATAACTACTATAATACTGCTCCTATGTACAAGAATATAACTACTATAATACTGCCCCCTATGTACAAGAATATAACTACTATAATACTGCCCCTATATACAAGAATATAACTACTATAATACTGCCCCCTATATACAAGAATATAACTACTATAATACTGCTCCTATGTACAAGAATATAACTACTATAATACTGCCCCTATGTACAAGAATATAACTACTATAATACGGCTCCTATGTACAAGAATATAACTACTATAATACTGCTCCTATATACAAGAATATAACTACTATAATACTGCCGCTATATACAAGAATATAACTACTATAATACTGCCCCTATATACAAGAATATAACTACTATAATACTGCCCCCTATGTACAAGAATATAACTACTATAATACTGCTCCTATGTACAAGAATATAACTACTATAATACTGCCGCTATATACAAGAATATAACTACTATAATACTGCCCCTATGTACAAGAATATAACTACTATAATACTGCCCCTATGTACAAGAATATAACTACTATAATACTGCCCCCTATGTGCAAGAATATAACTACTATAATACTGCCCCTATGTACAAGAATATAACTACTATAATACTGCCCCTATGTACAAGTTTCTCTATTATGTGTATTTTCATCAGCCCGCAGTGTGTTGACTTTTCTGCCCCTCTTTTTAGTGCCACTTCTCTGCCTTTTAGATTGAGAGGTTTCAGGATCCTATTCACCAGGTCAGATATAATAATATTTTTTTTTCACATCTGATAATATTTCAGTATGCGCGTGTAATTGCAACATTTGGTGCTCCTTCTTGGCTGCTGCCATCTGATCCATTCTGTGTCCGGACTGTGAGTGGAGCATTTCTTTCTTCCCCTCTCAGCAGAATAAAATTAAGTGATCAGTAGAGTTGAGCGAAACGGGTCGAAAAAATTCAAAAGTCGCCGACTTTCGCCAAAGTCGGGTTTCATGAAACGAAACCCGACCTTAGCGTGAGGTCGGCCACGAGGTCGGCGACTTTAGCGCCAAAATCGCGTTTCAAAAGATGCTTTAGCGCCCTTTTTGCAGCCAATCAGGAAGAACGGACACTGTGGGCAACGTGATGACATAGGCAGCGGTCACCACCATCTTGGAGAAGGGCATGCAAGTGATTGGCTTGCTTTGTGTGGCGTCACAGGGGATATAAAAGGGCGGGGACGCCGACCGCCATCTTACTCATGCTGATCTCAGAATAGGGAAAGCTGCTGCTGATGATTCTGTAGGGAGAGCGTTAGGAAGGCAAAAAGAAAAAAAAAGCTGCTTCTGCTGCTAGCGCTTTTCACTGTAGTTAGTGTGCAGTGAAAGGTGAAGATTTATGCTTTTGTGCAGCAGCGCGGGTGGTGATTAGCCTGCCTTTTAAGGCTAGCTGCATTGCTGTGTGAACACTGGTGTTCAAACTGCTTTTTTAAAAGCAATCCAAATTGTATTGTTTTGTCCTGGTGAGGTAGTGAGCGTTCATTTTTTCACACACCGTACAGCGGTGTACGCTCCTCACACAGTACCGTGTAATGGCTGTTATCACGGCCAAATTGAAGCTATCTACGTGTGTGACTCTGTAAGGAAAAGTCGAGGAGTTTGCCCGTTCTTACAGACCTACACCTTATAGTTTTGTCCGTTTTTCAAACAGTTTAGTATATTTGCTGTTTGATTACATTCAAAACTAGAGAGAGACAGCGTGCGTCGGTCCGTATACAAAAACACGGAGCTTGACAATTTTACATACACCGTACAGCAGTCTACGTGCACGCTCCTCTCTCAATACCGTGTAACGGCTGTTATCACAGCCAAATTGAAGCTAGCTAAGTGTGTGACTCTGTAAGGAAAAGCCAAGAAGTTTGTCCGTTCTTACAGACCTACACTCTAGGGAGATTCCAATTCTGCCCAATTCTATATACACCTTGTAGTTTGTCATACACTAGGCAATTTCTGCCAGGCACATTGCGGTGTTATAGACACAGGGCCTGACAGAATCCAACTGTGTCCTGAAGTGTAGAGAGATTCCAATTCTCCACAGTTCTATATCCACCTTTCTTACACCATCCATAATCTGCCTGTCACATTGCGGTGTAAATAGTGTTGAGCGATACCGTCCGATACTTAAAAGTATCGGATCGGATGGTATCGGCCGATCTAAAAAAAATATCGGGTATTGCCGATTCCGATACCGGAAGTCCCATTCAAGTCTATGGGACTTCCGGTATCGGAATAAGAAAAACCCTATTTTTGCCTTGTACAGCCTCTCTGGGGTCTGTACGGGCCTTTCGGGGGGCTGTGCCGGCCTGCCGGGGGGTCTGTGCAGGCTCCGGTGGTCTGTGCCGGGCTGCCGGGGGGTCTGTGCAGGCTCCGGTGGTCTGTGCCGGCCTGCTGGGGGGCTGTGCAGGCTCCGGGGGGCTGTGCCGGCCTGCCGGGGGGCTGTGCCAGCCTGCCGGTGGTCTGTGCAGGCTCCGGTGGTCTGTGCCGGCCTGCCGGTGGTCTGTGCAGGCTCCGGGGGCTGTGCCGGCCTGCCGGGGGGCTGTGCAGGCTCCGGTAGTCTGTGCAGGCATCGTCCGATGGGACTACAAGTCCCATCGGGCGATGCCTGCTACCATGACAGTGATTGACACATTAGCCAATGATGGGACAGTAGTAGTCCCATCATCCGGCTAATGTGTTGAATGTAAAAAAAAAAAAAAATTACATGCTACATACATACAACATGCATACTACGTATATACTACATGTAGCATACATACTACATACATGCTATATACATACTACATATATACTACATGCATGCAACATACATACAACATATATACTACATGCATGCAACATACATACTACATATATACTACATGCAACATGCATACTACATACATGCTACATACATGCTACATACATACTACATACATAATACATATACTACATGCATGCAACATACATACAATATATATACTACATGCATGCAACATGCATACTACATATATACTATATATACTACATGTAACATACATACTACATATATACTACATGCATACTACATACATGCTACATACATGCTACATACATGCTACATACATGCTACATACATGCTACATACATACTACATACATAATACATATATACTACATGCATGCAACATACATACAACATATATACTACATGCATGCAACATGCATACTACATATATACTATATATACTACATGTAACATATATACTACATATATACTACATGCATACTACATACATACTACATACATGCTACATACATACACTACATGCATGCAACATACATACTACATATATACCACATGCATGCAACATGCATACTACATATATACTACATGCATGCAACATACATATATACTACATACAATACATACATATAGACATACAGTACATATAACATAGAGTACATACTCACCGTCACTTGTCACTTTGATCCCCGAAGCCATTGTCTCCTGAGGAATAAATATCAAAATAAAAAAACACCAATATACTTACCCCGATCTGCAGAAGTCCACGAGGGTCCCACGTCCATCTTGCGTGGAGAACTGCAGCATCAGCTGATGCTACCGTTCTCTACCAGCTCCAGGAATACAATGACGGAAGGTAGGTATCCTTCCGCACTGTATTCCTCAACCACTGTAATAAAAAAAGTCCCTAGTCTCACTTTATGCCATTGCTGCGTGGGAATTTCCCACGCAGCAATGGCATAAAGTGAGACTAGGGACTTTTTTTTTTTTAAAGTGGTGGAGGAATACCTACCTTCCGTCATTGTATTCCTGGAGCTGGTAGAGAACGGTAGCATCAGCTGATGCTGCAGTTCTCCACGCAAGATGGACGTGGGACCCTCGTGGACTTCTGCGGATCGGGGTAAGTATATTGGTGTTTTTTTATTTTGATATTTATTCCTCAGGCGACAATGGCTTCGGGGATCAAAGTGACAAGTGACGGTGAGTATGTACTCTATGTTATATGTACTGTATGTCTATATGTATGTATTGTATGTAGTATATATGTATGTTGCATGCATGTAGTATATATGCAGTATATATGTAGTATGCATGTTGCATGCATGTGGTATATATGTAGTATGTATGTTGCATGCATGTAGTGTATGTATGTAGCATGTATGTAGCATGTATGTAGTATGTATGTAGTATGTTGCATGTATGTAGCATGTAGTATGTATGTTACATGTAGTATATATAGTATATATGTAGTATGCATGTTGCATGCATGTAGTATATATGTTGTATGTATGTTGCATGCATGTAGTATATATGTATTATGTATGTAGTATGTATGTAGCATGTATGTAGTATGTATGTTACATGTAGTATGCATGTTGTATGTATGTAGCATGTAATTTTTTTTTTTTTTTTACATTCAACACATTAGCCGGATGATGGGACTACTACTGTCCCATCATTGGCTAATGTGTCAATCACTGTCATGGTAGCAGGCATCGCCCGATGGGACTTGTAGTCCCATCGGACGATGCCTGCACAGACTACCGGAGCCTGCACAGCCCCCCGGCAGGCCGGCACAGCCCCCGGAGCCTGCACAGCCCCCGGAGCCTGCACAGCCCCCCGGCAGGCCGGCACAGCCCCCCGGCAGGCCGGCACAGACCACCGGAGCCTGCACAGACCACCGGCAGGCCGGCACAGCCCCCCGGCAGGCCGGCACAGACCACCGGAGCCTGCACAGACCACCGGCAGGCCGGCACAGACCCCCGGAGCCTGCACAGACCACCGGCAGGCCGGCACAGCCCCCCGGCAGGCCGGCACAGACCACCGGAGCCTGCACAGACCACCGGCAGGCCGGCACAGACCACCGAAGCCTGCATAGACCACCGGCAGGCCGGTACAGACCCCCCGGCAGGCCAGCACAGACCACCGGAGCCTGCACAGACCACCGGCAGGCCGGTACAGACCCCCAGACAGTCGGCACAGCCCCCCCGAAGGCCCGAACTGACGGCGCATCATGATGCGCACAGACAGCGCATCATGATGACGTCATTTCGGCAGCCAATCAGAGCCACAAAAGTGGCTCATTGCATTTTGGACTTCCGATTCCGGTATCCGATACGAAAAAAGTATCGGTACTCGGTATCGGAATTCCGATACGGCAAATATCGGCCGATACCCGATACTTGCGGTATCGGAAAGCTCATCACTAAGTGTAAAATAAACAGGGCCTGACAGACTCCAACTGTGTCTTGAAGTCTAGAGAGAATCCAATTCTCCACAGTTCTCTATCCACCTTTCCTACAACATCCAGAATCTGCCTGTCACATTGCGGTGTAAAATAAACAGGGCCTGACAGAATCCAACTGTGTTCTGAAGTCTACAGAGATTCCAATTCTCCATAGTCCTCTATACACCTTGTACCTTGTTTTACAGTACCATATAGTTGGTGGTTTTTTGGGTACATTTTCCCCAAAAATGAGGAAGTTTGGTGGAAGAGTCCGTGGAAGTTGGCGGGGGTTGGCAGCTGGTAATGATGGTGTTGGTGGTGGATCTGCTGGTAGTGGCAAAAGCAAAATAGCACCTAATGCAGGAGGTGTTGAGCCTGCGTCATTGTCTGGCTCCACAAGGCCTCGAAGGCTCCCTTTTCTGGGAGTAGGTAAACCGCTTTTAAAGCCGGAGCTTCAAGAACAAGTTTTGGCTTACATTGCTGACTCAGCCTTCAGCTCTATCGCCTCCTCTTCTGAAGTTTTAAAAAATAAATGCACTGAGTCATCATTGGAGGCTCATGTTCATGAACCACACCTTTCCTTGTGTCCTTCACCCCAACCAAAATTGAAGGATGCGGCAGGCCACACTACAGATTACTCCATGGAGCTGTTTTCACATACCATGCCTGGATTATCAAGTCAAATCGTGAATTACCCAAGCCAAGATGAATCTGACATGGAGTGCACTGATGCACAGCCACTGATAGATGATTCTGCTGACACATTCTCTCAGAGCACTACATTGTCCTCGCAGTGTACTGAGCCAGAATCTGACCCAGATGAAACTCAGGTGCACCTTCCCGCATTCTATACCACCATACACGGTGACACAGAGGAAGGTGCACATGACATTGAAGAGGAGGTGATGGATGACCCAGTTGTTGACCCAGATTGGCATTCATTGGGGGTAGAGGGTGCCGCTGCCAATAGCTCAGAAGAGGAGTGAGGAGCATGCGCAGCGGGCATCGACATCGCAACAGCTGTTATCTGGCAGGCCTGGAGCAGTCCAAAAACGGGTTACAAAAACCAAGAGTTGCAGGACAGCTTGGCCAGACGGTCAAAATAGCACAGTGTGCTAGGCCTCAAAATGTCTTCCATAGTAGGAAGAGTGCAGTGTGGCACTTTTTGAACAAAATCCTAATGATCAGGCAAAGGTTATCTGTAAGAAGTGCGCAAAGACCTTTAGCCGAGGGAAAAATCTGAGAAATTTGAATACCAGTTGCATGCTAAGACATTTAACCACCATGCACTTGCAAGCGTGGACGGACTACCAAAACTCACGTACCACATGTGCTACTGCTCCCAAAGAAGGTAGTCAGCAACGCAACATTGTTTCCCCCACTGTAAGTCCACCGGTTAGCACACCACCAGCAGCAAATGTTGAGTTGTCATCGCAAGGGCAAATCAGTCAGGGAATCATACTGTTATTGCAATGAAAGACTGAATCTAGGCCATCAGAAAGAACACCAACTCCATCACCATCATCAACCCTCTCTCAGTCCGCCATGCCCACCGCTAGTTCCACCATATGCAGCTCTCAAGTCCAGCTCACCCCATCAGAGACTATGAGTAGGACAAGAAAGTACTCATCCTCTAATCCGCGTACACTGGGTTTCAACGCTCACATTGCCAAACTAATCTCATTAGAGATGATGCCCTATCGGTTGGTTGAAAGCGCAGCCCTCGACCTTCATGTGAAAGACAGCATTGTTCATGCACTCAAGCAGTCAGTGAGTGGAAAGGTGCACCTCACAACTGATGCATGGTCCAGTCGGCATGGCCAGGGCCATTACGTGTCCATCAATGCGCACTGGGTTAATGTGGTGGATGCAGGCTCCACAGGGGACAGCAGTGGTGGGACAGTGCTGCCTAGCCCACGGTATAGGAAATAGTTGGCTGTAGGCGTTCGACCCTCCTCCTCCTCCAGAAGCGAAAGCTCGTCCACAGAGCGCAGTCGCACGAGCACTGCATCCGCAGTTGACAGTGTTGCAAACAAGGTGTCCCCCTATCGATCAGCTAGTGGAAAGCGTCAGCAGGCTGTGTTGGAGATGATGTGTTTGGGCGACAGACACACGGCGGAGGTACTGGCTGACTACTTTCAGCGACAAACTGAGTCATGGCTGGGCAGTGTACATCTTGAGGCAGGCAAGGTAGTTAGTGATAACGGCCGGAATTTTGTGGCAGCCATAGCCCTTTCAAAACTCAGACATATACCTTGCTTGGCTCACACCTTGAACCTGGTGTTGCAGTGCTTCCTCAAAAATTATCCGGAGTTAACAGCCCTGCTCCATAAGGTTTGAAGACTGTGCCCGCACATCCGCCGGTCGCCGGTACACTCCATTCGTATGCAGAAGCTGCAACGATTGCTCCACCTTCCCAAGCACCGCCTAATTATCGACGTTGCAACAAGGTGGAACTCCACCCTGCACATGGTTGAGCGGCTGTGCGAACAGAGGCAAGCCATAATGCATTTGTGGGAGGATACACGGCCAGGCACTTTGGGGGCAGACATGGAGTTTACAAGTGTGCAGTGGTCGAAGCTGAAAGACCTCTGTAAAGTCCTTCAGTGTTTTGAGGAATGCACACGGCTGGTAAGCGCAGACGACGCCATCATAAGCATGAGCATCCCACTTATGCGTCTGCTCATGCAAACTTTGACACACATCAAGGAGCAGGCGTCTGCAGCCGAGGATGATGAGGAAGAGGAGGAGGGAAGCTTTGATGACAGTCAGCCATTGTCTGTTCAGGGAACTGTCGTGGATGAGGTGGAGGAAGAAGAGGAGGAGGAGGATGATGATGGGGATGATTACTTAGGGGAGGAGGATGCTTCTCGTGGGGCAAGAGAAAATGTTGGCGTGGCAAGGTCTGGTACTGGGTTTGTGCGTGACTGGAGGGATGTGGATTTGCCTGAAAGTGCTCCTCCACCCAGCACTCGCAGTGCATCATTGACATCGGGAACATTGGCCCACATGTCAGATTATGCCTTGCAGATCCTAAAAAGGGACCCCTGCATTTCCAAAATGATGAACGATGATGACTACTGGATCCATGCTTTAAAGGCAAATTCCAAAACATCATGCCACAGGAGAACCTTGTCCTAATATTGGCTAACAAACAAGCAACTCTGGTAAATCGGTTGCTTGAGGCATTCCCAGCACACGGCAGCAGTGATGGTTCTCACATGAGCCGTAGGGGCCGGGGGCAGCTTGGAAGAGGCGTTCGTGGTGCACACATCAGAAGTGGTGTTGGAGACAGGGCTTTCATGACCATGTTGTGGACTGATTTTTCAAGTCCCGCTCACACGACTGGTAATAATGCATCGATTGAAAGTGACAGGAGACAGCACTTGTCAACTATGGTTACAAACTACTTTTCCTCCCATATCGATGTTCTCCCTCACAGGTCATTCCCATTTGACTATTGGGCAGCTAAACTGGACACCTGGCCTGAATTGGCACAATATGCCTTACAGGAGCTCGCATGCCCAGCTGCAAGTGTGCTATCAGAAAGAGTCTTCAGTGCTGTGGGATCAATCATGACAGAAAAAAGGACCCATCTGTCGACCCAAAATGTGGATGATCTAACCTTCATTAAAATGAACCATGCATGGGTTTCCAAGGATTTTATCCCACCTTACCCTGAGGACACATAGGTTGACAGAAAAATGGCTTTCTTTGGTCTGCCCCTTCCTGGGACTTGACCAATTTTGCCTTTAGCAGCAGGTGAATGTCCCACATCAACATATGCCATTTTGTAAACCTCCCTAACTGGGCTGCCTCCTCCCCCCATGGCTGGGGTCACCACCTAGCGCACGCAACCGTGTGAGTGCCGTTGCCCTGGACAGGTGGGTGGGCCGACTCTTGGGCGCGGGCACTGGCACAGGGTCCTTCATAGTGCAATCAAGTGTCTCTGACGGTGGTGGGGCACACCCGCCATCAGACACACCGCCGTACTATGAGGGGCCCAGTGCCAGTACCGACGCCCACGAGTGGGCCCCCTTGCTTGGGCAGGGCCCCAGCATTTGCAGTGTTTACCTCTTCCTGCTTCTCCGCTGTGTAGTCTGGGCTGTCATATCCTTCACTGGGACTGCCACTACAAATTTAATGAACTTATAGAAGATGATGGTTAAGACGTAGCTATGCCCTGTCCTGCTGGCCGGGATCCAGCTTCAGATGATCAATGGCTTCCATTTGTTATGGACGTCGACTCACAATTACATGCAGTGGTGGCTTCTCATCAGCTTTCACAGTTTTCCTACCCACAGATGTGTGACATTCCAGCGCACATTTTTATATGTGGCCTCTCATGCCAATCCAAATGAATCGCCTACGGCCTGTGGCTTCTGTCTTTTGCACTCCAAAGTTACGTGACAGATCATGATAGGCAGTGAGCACCATGTTTACATCTCTCCCTGTGATAAAAATTTGATGGAGATGAGTAACGGTACTGCGATACAGCAACACTTTCTTCACAAAGAAAGGTTTTCGCTGTCTCCACACACTAATTAATTGAGAGTCTGCATCGCCTCTGAAAATTTTGACGGAAGTTTATCCTGTGACTAGTAATTCGTAGATTTCTGCAATCACTAGCCTTTATGTCAGTAATTGTATGCATCTCGTTTCCTATTGCGGAGAGTCTGGGCTGTCTTACTGAGACAGAAATATATATGAAGATTTAAAAATAACACCAAAAGTGTATACTGGTGTACAGTTCAAATACATTTCCTTTTTTCTACTTTTTAGATTGTTGTCTAATCCATACTGAGAACACGGAGATTTTAAATGTTTAAACTATGCTACATATACCTGCTATCCAGTGATAATGTACCCTATCTCAACTTTGTACAATCTGGTCAAATCCATACTGGGCCTGAGACCGTCTGAGCCTGCCTCCTGATCTATAGACATAGGTTTTTAATGTGTAAACTTTGCTATACATACCTGTAATCCGGTGATACTCTACCCTTTCTCACCTTTGTCCAATCACGTCTAATCCATACTGGGCCTGAGACCGTCTGAGTCTGCCTCCTGTTATATAGACATAGGTTTTTAATGTGTAAACTATGCTACATATATACGTGTTATCCGAAGTAACTGTACCCTTTATCAACTTTCTAGAATCTTGTCGAACCCATACTGGGCCTGAGAACGGCTGCCGAGCTGTTAAGCAAGCTACAGCACCTGTGGTTTGGACACGTAATGTTTTGCATTTTTTCAGGAATGCCGGTTAGGCCTAATTCAGGAATTGCGGTTGACCTGCACTTACTGGGAAATCATCGTTCGTGGGGAATAATTGGAATCACAGATCCCCATCACTAACGGTGTTCTGTTGGTTATCTGCACCTGTAAGCGACAAAAGCTGGTCCTTTCAGTGTAGCATGCATGCAGCCCCGGACATGTAACGCCATGATAGACCACGATAGTGCCAGAGCCTCGCGTATCCCTCTAGTAAGCTTGACGCGTACCGTGGGGGCATGCCGGAGTCTCGTTCGTTAACGGAATAAAGCTGACAAATCGCTAGCACAACTACAAACGGACATACCACACCACACACAGAATCGACAAAGCTTTCAATGCGTGCATCTTTTCTTGAAGTGGCATGGTTGTGGTTTCCCGGGTGGAGTCCAATTAAGCCACAGGCTCCACTCCTGGTGGTGCCCTTTTGGACATTCCTTTAAGGTTCAGCTTTGCAACCATACTGCCCCCGGAAAGCAAACACTTTGCCTTCATGGACGCTGTTCGGAGGTTCGTGGGAATAACGCCGCCCGATCACCAGTTGGCATAATTTATTGGTGGGAAGTACGATGGTATATGATCATGTTCGATTTCAGAATTTTTTTTTTTGGTTGGTATTTTACATATTTATTCCAGCCTTTCTTAACTTCATAAGGGAATGACAAGCCTATATCTGTGTCTCCTCCACCTCCTCCTTTCACTCCTCCACCTCTTTTCTAAATGTAGCTGCCCTTTTCCATATGTTATTTTTGGCTTCTGAGCATTTTGTCGGCTTTGGGACACCTTTTAAGGTGTTTTGTAATTGTTTTCTATGTGTTAGTATGTGTTTGTGTTTGCCTGCCATTGTTTTCAATGGGGTTCGATGGACATTCGACGAACTTGCCTCCTGTGCGACGAACCAAAACACTAGCGGGGTGGCTCAACACTACCCATGATATATAGACGTACATTGTTAATGTTTAAACTATGCTATATATACCTGCTATCTGATAATACTGTACACTTTGTCTAATTTTTATATTCTTGTCTAATCCATACTGAGCCTGTGAGTGTCTCTGTGTGACTGATGGAATATATAGGGAGATTGACTATTATCCTTTGACTGAATAGAGCTGTACGCTTCTGATACAGTGCCATATATGTGATGTTATTTTGGGTCTATTTTCCGCAAAATTTTGAAGTTCGGTGGAAGAGGCCGCGGACGTGGGCGTGGGGGGGCCAGCTGGTGCTGATGGTGGTGGTGCATCTGCTGGTAGTGGCAAAAGCACAATAGCAGCTAAGGCAGGAGGTGTTGAGCCTGCGTCATGGTCTGGCTCCGGAACGCCTGGAATGCTCCCTTTTCTGGGAGTAGGTTAACCGCTTTTAAAGGCGGAGCATCAGGAACTGGTTTTGGCTTACATTGCCGAAACAGACTCCATCAAATATGCCCTCCTCTTCTGAAGTTTCAAAAAATGCAAGCACTGAGTGGTCAAGTGCTGGCTCCTGGTCAGGAAGAACCCCTTTCCTTGTGTCCTGCACCCCCACCCAAACTGAATGATGCAGCAGGCCATACTTCACATTAGTCCATGTAGCTCCTTCTATCATACCATGCCTGGGTTATCAAGTCAAATCGTGAATTCCCCAGTCCAAGATGAATCTGACATGGAGTGTGGGTGGCCAGGGAGGGCAGTGGGGTTAATCGGTACTGGGCCGGTGTCTCACAGGAATGTGTCACGGTGGTGGTGACCCGTTCCGTGGCCCTGGGCGTCCATGCAAAGGGGTGAATTATGTTTATAGGTGAATGATATGTGACGCCACCTGTGGTTTCTGATTAGATTGACCCACGCTGCAGTGGCGCTTCTCTTGGACAGATGTTGTGGTGCAGCTAAGATGTAGAAGACCTGCACAGGTATGGCCGTTGTCGCAGGGCAGATGAAAGAGTTGGGGGATGGTGTGCAGTGCAGGATGTAGCAGAGCCGTGTGCCAGGCGCAGGAGAAAGAGGACAGACACAGTCGTGCAGTTCCTTTACCTGTACTTGGTAAGTGTGATGTACCATGTCTGCAAGATATGTTTTCTGTTGCAATGTGCTAACAAATCCTCCATCCTAGGACATTGTAAACTCTCAGTAGTAGGAATTCCTTCCCCCCAGGTTTTATCAACCCTGCCACTTACTCTGGAAGAGCAGGAATGTTAATTAGCTAGACCATCTTCCTCACACCATTTGGCTTCTCTCAGCTGAAAGAGAAAAAAAAGTGCGGGAACTAAACTCTTTGTTTGAAACCAGGAGTTTGAATAAAACAATAAGGGATTGTCCCGCGAAAACCATACCCAGCAGAAATATAAAAATCATATTTCTGCGATCCGAGCAGACCCAGCTTCGCTGTGGTGCCTGTTGCAAAACTCTCGGATGTCCAGAACCTGAGATATGATTTGTGCCCAAATGGACGGTCATATCGCATAGATGTTTGATGTTTTCTTGATGGGCTCATTACGCTGGGAAACATGATACCACTGATGAGTCCATACCAGCTTCTCCCATAAAGTTATAGCTAATCTAAGTTTTGTAGCCAAAACATAACTTGGATAAGAGAGGTGGGATCAACCCAGAATGCACCTCTCTGTGATGTCACATAGGAAAGTCTATAAGGCATTTCCTGGGCAAACCAGCTCAGAACAGCTCAAGTCGTCGTGCTAGAAGGACCCCAATGAGCGGAGAAGTGCAGCTCCGCCTCCACCCACCTTAGCCGCATGGTCTGCCTAAGGAACAATATGGAACTGTGAGTGTAATCTCTTTGTTTTCTCCACTTTTATTTTATACCTGTACTGTACATATTTTATGTCTCAATTTTATAGCAACTTTTATCTGTAATCACTGTCCTCTTTCGGAAAATAAATGAAATTATTTAGATCTGTCTCCATGCTCTAAGAATCGAACTATACGCCTTTGATAGATAATCGCTACTAATTCAAGGGGTTTGCCACGGACCCTCTTAATTTAACACTGTGAATTAAGTAACCGTGACTGGTGGCAGCGCATTGTGTACGGCTATTACGGCTTGCTGGCAGTCTAGAAGGGTCTTATATTGCTGAGTAAGGGGCTTCAGCCACAGCATTGATAATTCCCTTACTGCAGAAGCCTAATTGCCGGTTCACAACAGGCAGCCCGTCCGGCGACTAATTATCCTAGGTGCAGTTCCCTGACTGACCTGAGGGTAAGGGGGGCGCCGGAGAGCTGCGAGTTCCAAAGTGGAACTGAGAAAGTGGGATATACATAAATCCCCGCAGTACTTGGAAGATTGATAGCAGTGGTGGGGCATCCAAATTAAACTCCCCCTGCGGCAAATTGTAGAGCGAGATTAGCTTGCTGGATATTTTTGGTCACATGGTGCCAGTGTTGGGATAACTAAGATAAGCCCCACTGCGCCTGTGATAGCCGTGTGCCGGCATTGTGTCACGCCCCTCCGTCCGCTGATACACCCGTGTCAGTGGTGGGACTGTGACATAGTGGTGACACAGGGTCCGCTGTCCGTCGCGTTTTGGTGGCAGCGGGACTCCCGTTAGTGTCGCCCGTAAGTGGACGAACGGCGGTGGGCTGTTCGTCACATATTGGTGGCAGCGCGGTGGGATAATCCTAGAGCATTAGTGATTTGGTTTGAGCAATCATTCCTCTCACTAAAAACCTGCACGGTTCCTGCGGGAATCCTGCATCATAGGTTTTGGAGAACAGACTCAGTGGTTACTAGTCCTGAGACATTAGTGTGTACTTGCAAGTATCCCCCTCCCGTTTCTTCGTTTTTCTTTTTCTATCTTTTATTTGGCAACCATGGCGGCAAAAGGAGAACCTTGGTACACCCGGCAGACAAAGGAAGTTCTTGCTGCGTTATGCACGTACCAAGGCCTTGACGCCACGAACAAAAACAGAGCTCAAATGATCGCGGCTCTAGTGCAGCTGGACAACGACCAGAATCCAGCGAGCGCAGAAGTTGGCCCAAGTTGCAATGGGGCTGCAGCAGAGGCTCCACTCCTGAGCGCTGGCCCCACATTCAACCAGAACGGGGTGGACCCCTATCTGCAAATGGCCTTGGACGAACTCCCCGCCGAAGACAGTGATGGGCGGGTGAGGCTGATCCAGCAAGCTCGAGAGAGAGCAGAGCAGCGAGCCGAGCGCCAGGCGGAGAGAGCTGAGCGCCAAGCTGAGGCTGAGAGAGCCGAGCGCCAGGCGCAGAGGGCCCATGAACTGGAGGTACTCCAGCGGGGTGGGAATGCCCTCACAGCCCGAAGCCGTGAGCCCAGCAGCGTCCAGACTCCTAAACCCCGGCCAGAGCATTTTCCCGTGATGGAAAAGGACGGGGACTTGGACACATTTCTGCGAGCCTTTGAGAAAGCCTGCAGACAGTACCAGCTGCCTAGAGACCAATGGGCAAGGTACTTGACCCCAGGGCTAAAAGGCAAAGCCCTGGAGGCATTTGCTTCTCTTCCGCCAGAAGCCGATGATGACTATGACGCCATAAAGCAGGCGCTGATCGCCAAATACCGGCTGACACCTGAGGTATACCGAAAGAAGTTCCGACACCTCCAACGTGGCCCACACGATAGCTACAGTGATGTGGTGCAAGGACTCAGGACCCACTTTGACCAGTGGATCCATGGACTGTCCGTTGAAACCTTTGAGCAGCTACGGGACCTGATGATCAAAGACCAGTTCCTGCATCTCTGCCCAGCTGAGGTCCGACAGTTCATCCTGGACCGCGAACCAACGAACGCGGACAAAGCGGCGCAGATCGCCGACAACCACGAGGCCAACTGGAAGCCCGAGACGCGGAGGCCAGTCGCCACCAGCTGGAAAGGGGGTAAGCCAGCAACCAACCCCAATGCCCCAGCTAGCCGTCCCTCCGGAGGCCCTGTCCCTGTTGCCAACAACAGGCCGGCTACTGACAGTCGCCTGTGTCACCACTGCCAGCGGCCTGGTCACTTCTTTTACACCTGTCCGAACAGGCCGAAGAACCCCCCAGCCAAGGCCCCCGGGCCCAATGCCTCTGTTCTTTTGGTGGGAGGTGTGGTTGGGAGGGCTGACGACAACGTTCAACCTGTTCAGGTGGGGGCCCGTCTTGCTACAGGCCTCAAGGACACCGGGGCTGAACGAACCCTCATCCGTCCTGGACTGGCGGCCCCTGAAGAGTTTGTTGAGGGGAAAACCCTGACTGTCACCGGGATTGGAGGCACCCGTTGTCCCATGCCAGTGGCACGAGTTTTTCTTGACTGGGGTGCCGGGAGCGGGTTGAGGGAGGTGGGAGTGTCTGAAAATTTGCCCACTGATGTTTTATTGGGGACGGACTTGGGGAGGATGGTTGCATACTATGTCCCTGACACCCTTCCCCAAACTGATAATAAGGGTAACGTTAACCCTGATGATGTTGATGATGGGAAACTGAATGTGTTACCTGCTAATGCCTTGATGAGTAATGATGCAACTAACAACCATTCTTTCCCCAGGTACGATGCTGATGCTGATGTGAATGTACCAAAGCAAACTGATAACCATTCTTCTCCTAGGAAGGATGATGATGATGTTGATGTATCTGTGCCGACTGAACCCGTTAACCCTTTCTTTGAAGCGGTAGATGTGTCCACAGGTACCGAAGTGCTCAGCCCCGTCACTCTGCGGAGTGAGACGGCTGAGGAACCCCTGGCAGGAGTAAGCAACGGTGCTCAAGGAAATGGGGAGGTGCATGGGGACCATGAGGAAGGTAATGCCATGCAGCTGACCAGTGCCACCGAGGAAGGTAACTGGCCCATAAGTAGCACTGCTCCTGAAGTGTTGGGGGTGGAAGGGGAGGTAGAGCCCAGGGCAGCACCAGCTGGTGGGTCTGCAGAAATCCCCAGGGAGACAGCATACATAGCAGCTGTCACACGCAGTCAGAGTGCCCAGATCGCAGGTAACGCACTGTCTTCTGGACCCTCTGCTGCTACAGGAGAGACTGAACCAGAGGTGAACCCAGAGCCGGTTCCAGAGGGTCCCAGTAAAGAGGGGACCCTGACGTCACTTCTGGCAGCCTCCAGCATGGAGTTCCAGGCTGCTCTGCACTCAGATGCCAGCCTGGAGAAATTGAGAGGTCTCGCCGAGACGCCCACCTCCAAGTCTGATAAGGAGAGGGTGTTCTGGGAACGAGGAAGGTTGTACCGGGAGACAGTACCCGGAGATCCTAAAAAGGAGTGGTTGAGGGAAAGACAGCTGGTCATCCCCTATCAGTTCAGAACCGAGTTGTTGCGGATTGCCCATGAGATTCCACTCGCTGGACACTTGGGGATCAGCAAAACAAAGGCACGGCTGTCTCAACACTTCTATTGGCCCAAGATGGGGACAGATGTAACACACTACTGCCGCTCCTGTGCCACCTGTCAAAAAGTGGGTAAAGCGGGGCCTGCTCTTAAGGCTCCCCTTATTCCTTTGCCGGTGATAGAGGAGCCTTTCCAGAGAATCGCGGTGGACATTGTAGGACCGCTGTCCGTCCCCAGCAGCTCCGGAAAGCGATACATTCTCACCGTGGTAGACTACGCTACCCGGTACCCAGAGGCAGTAGCTCTGTCTTCAACCAGGGCAGATAAGGTGGCTGACGCACTGGTGACCATCTTTTCGAGAGTAGGATTTCCCAGGGAGATGCTTACCGATCAAGGGCCCCAATTCATGTCTCGCCTAATGGAGGCTCTCTGTGAGAAAATGCAGGTGACGCAGCTGGTATCGAGTCCGTATCACCCACAGACTAACGGTTTGTGTGAACGTTTCAACGGTACCCTCAAACAGATGCTCCGCATACTGGTTGAGACCCAAGGGCGCGACTGGGAGCGGTACCTCCCACACCTGCTGTTCGCTTACAGAGAAGTTCCGCAGGCTTCGACCGGGTTCTCCCCCTTCGAGCTCCTGTATAGCAGGCGAGTCCGGGGACCCCTTGGGTTGATAAGAGAATCCTGGGAAGATGAGCCAAACCCCACAGAAGTGTCCATCGTGGATTATGTCATGCGCTTCCGTGACAAGATGCAGACCTTGACGCAGTTGGTGCATGACAACATGACGCAGGCTCAGGCTGACCAGAAGCACTGGTACGACCAGAACGCCCGGGAGCGGACCTACCAGGTGGGTCAAAAGGTGTGGGCGCTGGTCCCTGTACCAACGGATAAGCTTCAGGCAGCCTGGGAAGGCCCGTACGTCGTCCACCAACAGCTCAACCCGGTCACCTACGTGGTCACGCTTGACCATGCTCGGGGTAGGCGCAAGGCCTTTCACGTCAACATGCTGAAGGCGCACTACGAACGTGAAGCTTGCGTCCTACCGGTCTGCAATCTGCCAGAGGATGGGGAGGAAGATTCCCTCCTGGACATGCTGGCCCGGGCCAAGGCCAATGGGTCCATTGAGGACATGGAGATAAGTGGTTCGCTCACCGTGTCCCAGCGGTTGCAGTTGATGGCCACCCTGGAACTCTTCCGGCCCGTGTTCACCAACCGTCCTGGGAGGACGGAGTTAGCGGTTCATGAGGTGGACACCGGGAATCATGCCCCATTACGGCGAACACCTTATCGGATCTCTGAAACGGTGCAACAAGTCATGCGCCAAGAGGTCGATGAGATGTTAAGGCTGGGAGTGATTCGACGGTCAAAAGGTGCGTGGGCTTCACCTGTAGTCCTCGTGCCTAAAAAGGATCGAACCACCCGGTTCTGCGTGGACTACAGGGGGCTCAACGCCATCACAACCTCTGATGCCCACCCGATGCCGCGCATCGAGGATCTGCTCGAGCGGTTGACAAACGCCAACTACATATCCATCATGGATTTGAGTCGGGGATACTGGCAGATTCCCCTGAGCCCTGAGGCGCAGGAGAAATCCGCCTTTATCACCCCCTTTGGACTGTACGAGTCCACGGTCATGCCCTTCGGCATGAAGAATGCCCCTGCCACTTTCCAGCGGATGGTCAACCACCTGCTTCGGGGACTGGAGGAGTACGCAGTGGCGTACTTAGACGATATTGCCGTCTTCAGTTCCACCTGGGAGGAACACCTTCAGCACCTCCAGGAGGTGCTCAAGCATCTTCACCAGGCAGGCCTGACCATCAAGCCGGGGAAGTGCCAGATAGGCATGCGCGAGGTCCACTACCTGGCGCACCGGGTAGGCGGGGGTTCCATGAGTCCGGAGCCAGAAAAAGTGGACGCAATCGTGTCCTGGCCCACCCCCAGGACCAAGAAACAGGTGAAGTCCTTCTTGGGCACTGCAGGGTACTATAGGCGGTTCGTACAGGACTATAGCGCCCTTGCCAAACCCTTGACTGACCTCACCAAGCAGAGGCTACCCCAAACAGTCAACTGGACAGATGACTGTGAGGCGGCTTTCCAAGCTTTGAAAGCAGCCCTGTGCAACTCTCCAGTGTTGAGAGCAGTCGACAGCAGTCGCCCGTTTCTGGTACAGACCGACGCCAGCGAGTTTGGCCTCGGTGCTGTGCTTAGCCAGGTCGACTCGGGGGACCAAGAGCACCCCGTGTTGTACCTGAGCCGGAAACTTTTGCCGAGGGAAGTGGCATACTCGACCATCGAGAAGGAGTGTCTGGCCATGGTGTGGGCACTGCAGCGTTTGCAGCCCTACCTGTATGGGCGCGCCTTCACGGTGGTAACCGACCACAACCCACTGAGCTGGTTGTACACCGTGTCGGGAACCAATGGAAGATTGCTCCGCTGGAGCCTTGCCCTTCAACAGTACGATTTTACTGTAAAACACAGGAAGGGCAGTGAAAACGGCAATGCCGATGGGTTGTCCCGCCGGGGCGAACCCGCTGAGGTGCGCATGGCCGATTACCGAGAGGTAATGCCTCCTTAGCGCCCTCTTAAGGGGGGAGGTGTGATGTACCATGTCTGCAAGATATGTTTTCTGTTGCAATGTGCTAACAAATCCTCCATCCTAGGACATTGTAAACTCTCAGTAGTAGGAATTCCTTCCCCCCAGGTTTTATCAACCCTGCCACTTCCTCTGGAAGAGCAGGAATGTTAATTAGCTAGACCATCTTCCTCACACCATTTGGCTTCTCTCAGCTGAAAGAGAAAAAAAAGTGCGGGAACTAAACTCTTTGTTTGAAACCAGGAGTTTGAATAAAACAATAAGGGATTGTCCCGCGAAAACCATACCCAGCAGAAATATAAAAATCATATTTCTGCGATCCGAGCAGACCCAGCTTCGCTGTGGTGCCTGTTGCAAAACTCTCGGATGTCCAGAACCTGAGATATGATTTGTGCCCAAATGGACGGTCATATCGCATAGATGTTTGATGTTTTCTTGATGGGCTCATTACGCTGGGAAACATGATACCACTGATGAGTCCATACCAGCTTCTCCCATAAAGTTATAGCTAATCTAAGTTTTGTAGCCAAAACATAACTTGGATAAGAGAGGTGGGATCAACCCAGAATGCACCTCTCTGTGATGTCACATAGGAAAGTCTATAAGGCATTTCCTGGGCAAACCAGCTCAGAACAGCTCAAGTCGTCGTGCTAGAAGGACCCCAATGAGCGGAGAAGTGCAGCTCCGCCTCCACCCACCTTAGCCGCATGGTCTGCCTAAGGAACAATATGGAACTGTGAGTGTAATCTCTTTGTTTTCTCCACTTTTATTTTATACCTGTACTGTACATATTTTATGTCTCAATTTTATAGCAACTTTTATCTGTAATCACTGTCCTCTTTCGGAAAATAAATGAAATTATTTAGATCTGTCTCCATGCTCTAAGAATCGAACTATACGCCTTTGATAGATAATCGCTACTAATTCAAGGGGTTTGCCACGGACCCTCTCAATTTAACACTGTGAATTAAGTAACCGTGACTGGTGGCAGCGCGTTGTGTACGGCTATTACGGCTTGCTGGCAGTCTAGAAGGGTCTTATATTGCTGAGTAAGGGGCTTCAGCCACAGCATTGATAATTCCCTTACTGCAGAAGCCTAATTGCCGGTTCACAACAGGCAGCCCGTCCGGCGACTAATTATCCTAGGTGCAGTTCCCTGACTGACCTGAGGGTAAGGGGGGCGCCGGAGAGCTGCGAGTTCCAAAGTGGAACTGAGAAAGTGGGATATACATAAATCCCCGCAGTACTTGGAAGATTGATAGCAGTGGTGGGGCATCCAAATTAAACTCCCCCTGCGGCAAATTGTAGAGCGAGATTAGCTTGCTGGATATTTTTGGTCACATGGTGCCAGTGTTGGGATAACTAAGATAAGCCCCACTGCGCCTGTGATAGCCGTGTGCCGGCATTGTGTCACGCCCCTCCGTCCGCTGATACACCCGTGTCAGTGGTGGGACTGTGACATAGTGGTGACACAGGGTCCGCTGTCCGTCGCGTTTTGGTGGCAGCGGGACTCCCGTTAGTGTCGCCCGTAAGTGGACGAACGGCGGTGGGCTGTTCGTCACAGTAAGTGCCGTACAGGACCCAGAGTACAGATGGAGAAGGAGTTGGTCAGCCTGGAAGCCAATTTGGAATTCTCTCTCTGTAGATAGGTAGTGTGACCTCCGTTCTAGCACTTATCTGAGGTTCAATGAAGTTTCCCCTGTTGACTCTCTTTTGGAACTTTCTCGTATGGCTGGCAGCCGTAGCCTTTTCCTTCTGGCTCCCACACGTCGATGCTGGGGCCTCCGAGCCTTAGTTGGGTACAGAGCATTTACAGCTGCTACTTCCTCCGGTTTCTGCTGCAGGAACGTCAGTGTCCCTACAAATTCGGTGACCGGAATCCGGACCATGCGCTCCAGCTAGGAGTGAGCCTTAATTCTGCTCATCCTCCAGCTCCCCTTCTCACCTCCACACACTTCCCCTTCCCTTCACAGACTACCCTAACTTACCTCCTCCCGACCACAGAGAGCAGCTCCTCAGCAGTCAGGTTCAGAGCTCTCCCTGCTGGCCTGGAGTGGGACATGTGTTGTGTGTTGGTTTAACTGCTAGATAGATCCTTTGTTGCTCCCAAGCATGACATCACACTCCCTAGGAGGAAGGTAATGCCACTGTGGGGACCGTACTCCTGGGGGCGCCACAAGTGCACTGATGCCCAGCCACTGCTCGATGAATCTGCTGGTACATTGACCCAGACCACTACATTCCCCTCGCACGCTACACGGCCTGAATCTGACCCTGATGAAACTCAGGTTACCCTTCCCATATACTATACCACCTTACACGGTGACAAAGAGGAAGGTGCAGATGAAAGTGCAGGTTCGGCCCACCCGCCGTCAGACACACCGCCGTACTATGAGGGGCCCTGTGCCAGTGCCGTCGCCAACGAGTGGGCCCCCCCTGCTTGCTCTGGATCACAGCACTTGCAAAGTTGAAATACTTACCTCTCCCTGCTCCACCGCCATGACGTCTTCCGCGATTCCTGACAGTGATATTCTGATCAGAGAGCGCAGTGACATCACGTCTGTACGCCCAGACTAGTGCAGGGATTCCCTAGTGAGGAGACTTATTTAATTGTTTTCAATGTTGGGAGCAATTTTTGGGGAGCACTATACTCTGGAGAATGATATATGGGGCCCACCATACACTGGAACATTCCAAAGGTGGACATCAGACACTGGAGCAGCATGTACAGGGCCCATTATACACTAGAGCATTAGAAATGGGGCCCATTATGTTTGGAGCATTATTTGGGCCCATAAGACAGTGGAGCTTCATCCATGGGGACCAACATATACTGTAGCATTATGTGGAGCTCATCATATACAGTTTCAAACATTATATGGGATCAATGATTCTGTAGGGAGAAATAGATGGGCCTCATTACTCTGTATAGCGCACTATGCGGTGGCCATAATACTGTATGGAGTAATATACTGTCCGTTTTTGGAGCTATTGGAGAATTTTAAATGGATATCAGTCATGAGATGTAAAAAGTGAAGTATTTTTCATTGTACTATACCACTATTTCTCTGCCGTATCGGAGCATCATGAGTTGTGGTATGTGTTAAAGGGGCGCTCTTTGGCCCTGGGCACATGAAAACCTGCAGCCAGCCCTCCCTCCCAAAAACAACTTTAGCCAAATAACCCCCATTTTTCAGTGCGTAACTTGTATTATGAAGTAAATTAAGGTTGACAAGCTTCAGTAATAAGAATTGATGTTTTTGGCATTAAAATGGGCACTGTAGGTGTGTTTCCTGGCCTCCACTCCCTGCCGACTTTTCTTCCCCATTGACTTGCATTGTGTTTCGTGTTTCAGTCGGACTTCGACTTTTCACGATAGTCGGCCGATTTCGTTCGGCCCGACTTTTGCGAAAGTCGGGTTTCATGAAACCCGACTCGACCAGAAAAAAGTCAAAGTCGCTCATCTCTAGTGATCAGTTTCTTGTCCCCAATTCTAAGATCATGCGCACATTGCTTCAGAATTGCCCCCTCATCGCTGTGTCCCGCAGAGCAGCGCTCACATCCTCAGACACGTTACAGGGCGGCACTTTTCTATATATAGGTTTGGATTTAATCAGGTTTCAATTAGATTGTACATAGTGATTTGCGCTGTCCCTGTGGTTGTGCCGCTCAGTCAGACCACCCCGCCGGCGGGCGGCTGCAGGTTGGTTTACGACCGATGTCTTTGCTATATTTAAACATCAGGTTTCTTGATGTTCTGAAAATGTTCATTCCAAACCGAACAAACTGCTCCACAAAAATGAGATAGACCGGAGCCGTCTGCACCCTGCGGCTTCATGTCACTAAAATGCAACGTCTGTTCCCAGCAGAGAGGATTTAACTTCTCATAATTGCTGAAAAACAAATAAAAAAATCTATAGAATATTTCTGGAACATGGACACACACCGTATACACACATACACACACCGTATACACACATACACACACCGTATACACACATACACACACCGTATACACACATACACACACCGTATACACACATACACACACCGTATACACACATACACACTGTATACACACATACACACACCGTATACACACATACACACCGTATACACACATACACACACCGTATACACACATACACACACCGTATACACACATACACACACCGTATACACACATACACACACCGTATACACACTGTATACACACCGTATTAACACATACACACCGTATACACACATACACACACTGTATACACACATACACACACTGTATACACACATACACACACTGTATACACACATACACACACTGTATACACACATACACACACCGTATTGACACATACACACACCGTATACACACATACACACACTGTATACACACATACACACACCGTATACACACATACACACACCGTATACACACTGTATACACACCGTATACACACATACACACTGTATACACACATACACACACTGTATACACACATACACACACTGTATATGTCATGATTTGCAGTCTTGCCCTGTCCTGTATTTTGTATAATATGTCATGTAACTTTCCTCTGGTTCATTTGCTGTAAATTAACCATGTCTCCTTCCCCCAATACTTTGCAATGTCTTGTGATGTACCTGGACCATAATCTAATTTAGGCTTGTGTCAACAGCTAGTGGAACTTTGGCTATTGTTTTCCTAAGCAGAAGATAACCTACAATACACATCCTGTAGACTAAGTGGAGCCCTTACATTTCTAGAATCTTCTGATGGACCAAACCATTGAATAGTAGGTGTGAACCCTACCCCCCTTCAGATGGACTGATCCCAGGAGCCCTGACAATACATTCTTGCTTTAAGATCAGATGTGAGTTGGATGCTAAAAGAGTAGGACGAGGCTGTCTGAGGAAGCTTCGGCCTCTGTGTGATCGTGGTGGATTTCTGGGACTCTTAAAGGACTATGGTTTTGTGATCTGGCACAAGGATTGTCGGGAGGTGCCCCCGAATCAGTTTCCTGTGGACTTATTTTGGGACTCTGCAAATTATCTTCGTGTTGTTCCTGTTTTCTGGTCAATAAATCTGTTGGATCGTTCCCAGGCCTGTTGTCCCTCCTTGCTCTGGAGAATACTCCCGTCACAAACTGGTTGGCAGCGGTGGGATCAGAGCAGAAGAAATGGAGGACAACGGCCCATCAACTTCTGGAACCAGAGCCTCAGAGTACAAGAACTGGACTGCAAAGAACCTACAAACAAAGGCCCGTGAACTGGGAGTCAGCTGCAAGGGACTCTCCAAGGAGCAGCTGATTGAAGCTTTGGAAGCAGTTCGCCTGCAAGATGATGCTGAGGAAGGATCCTCACAGCAAAGAGAGGAAAGGCGGCAGTCGGAGGTAAATACCCAAAAAAGTCAGTGGGTTGTGTGGTACGAGGAGGAGATGGCCTTGCTGGGAGAAGAGGCTACCATAGAAGATAAGAAGGAGGTCATGCGCACAGCCAAGGAGAGGCAGCGCAGGATGGAGGAGAGGGCAATGCTGGAGAGGGAGATCGCTTTGGAGGCAGCGAGAAGCTCCAGACAGACTGTACCCACAGCATCCCCCATGAGGGAACTCCCCAGAGTGTCCCGCAAAGACTTCAAGCCGTTTAATGAGGCTTCCGGTGACATTGAGGGCTTCTTCCTGGACTTTGAGCATCAGTGTCGATTAATGGAAGTCCCGGAAAGGGAGCGCGTCCGACATCTTGTGGGGCTCTTAGAGGGTGGAGCTGCCGCAGCCTATAGAGCTATGGACCCTCGGTGGAACTGTGAGTATGCAGAGATTAAACGGACTGTTCTCGAACATTATGCTGTGACCCCAGACACTTACAGGACCCAGTTTCGTACTTTAGCCTGTAATGAGGAAGTGTCTTTCAAGATGTATGCCCACAGACTCAAACAAATATGTAATCGCTGGCTGGAGGCAGAGGAGGCCTTAACCTGGAACACCTGTCTCCAGGTTATCCTAAAAGAACAATTTTTTGCCCAGTGCCCCGCTGAGATCAGGGAATGGGTGCGTGAGAGGAAACCTGCTACAGTGGAAGAAGCTGCATCTCTCGCTGATGAGGCTCTCACCATCAAGCCTCGGTGGAGAGTTCTGTTGGAGGATGGAGAGAGGCCTACCAGCTCCACAACACCGGTGGCCCCCAGTTCTTCTGTCCCCATTGTTCCCCGTTCCTCTGAGCCACCACCTCGTGTTGATACCTGGGTTAATGTGCCTCCTGTTGCTTCCACTGCGTTTTCTGGAATACGACGAGGAGAGGAAGTAGCAGAGCGCAGGTGTTATGGTTGTGGGCATCCGGGGCATCTGCAGGCCTCATGTCCAGCCAGCTCATGGAGGAATCGTCCTCAAACCCCTACAGCACCTTCAGGTGGGAGCCGACCGGCAGGTTCCCTTACCCCTCGCCCAAGAGGACGCATTGGATGGAGTGAGACACAGCACAGATGCTATCGATGTGGGCAGCCGGGGCATCTGCAAGCCTCCTGCCCAGCTGTTCAAATGAGGATTGATCCTGTACCCAATCATATTATTAATTATGTACAGCCAAGTGCCATGGAGGAAGACGTGTCACCACTACGTGAGGACTGGCCTAGTGCCTCACCCACCCATGTTGCACCACTAGGAGTTTATGGTGTGCGACCCGCAGCTATGACGACTTCAGCTCATCGAGGTAAGCACTTGCAGGAGGTCGTGCTGGATGGACAAAGACTTGTTGGATTTTGTGACTCGGGGGCTTTCCTCACGCTGGCTGATCCCCGAGTGGTTCGGCCTGAGGCAATCCATAGAGGACCTGGGATTGTCATTGAACTGGCTGGTGGACAATGGAGGACTATTCCCACAGCCACTGTGGATCTGAACTTTGGTTTTGGGGTCAGGCGATGTTTGGTTGGGGTGATGGGTGGTCTGCCTGCAGCTGTTCTCCTGGGCAATGATGTGGGAAAGCTACGATGCCAATTTGTGGCTGCATGAAGCCACATGTAAGTTAAGCCATGCCTGTGTGTACTTAACCAGTGACCTGTAGAGGTCCCTAGTACGTACACAAATTGGGAGGGGAAGGGATTGTCATGATTTGCAGTCTTGCCCTGTCCTGTATTTTGTATAATATGTCATTTAACTTTCCTCTGGTTCATTTGCTGTAAATTAACCATGTCTCCTTCCCCCAATACTTGCAATGTCTTGTGATGTACCTGGACCATAATCTAATTTAGGCTTGTGTCAACAGCTAGTGGAACTTTGGCTATTGTTTTCCTAAGCAGAAGATAACCTACAATACACATCCTGTAGACTAAGTGGAGCCCTTACATTTCTAGAATCTTCTGATGGACCAAACCATTGAATAGTAGGTGTGACCCCTACCCCCCTTCAGATGGACTGATCCCAGGAGCCCTGACAATACATTCTTGCTTTAAGATCAGATGTGAGTTGGATGCTAAAAGAGTAGGACGAGGCTGTCTGAGGAAGCTTCGGCCTCTGTGTGATCGTGGTGGATTTCTGGGACTCTTAAAGGACTATGGTTTTGTGATCTGGCACAAGGATTGTCGGGAGGTGCCCCCGAATCAGTTTCCTGTGGACTTATTTTGGGACTCTGCAAATTATCTTCGTGTTGTTCCTGTTTTCTGGTCAATAAATCTGTTGGATCGTTCCCAGGCCTGTTGTCCCTCCTTGCTCTGGAGAATACTCCCGTCACAGTATACACACATACACACACCGTATTGACACATACACACACCGTATACACACATACACACCGTATACACACATACACACACCGTATACACACATACACACACCGTATACACACATACACACACCGTATACACACTGTATACACACCGTATTGACACATACACACTGTATACACACATACAAACACTGTATACACACATACACACACCGTATACACACATACACACACCGTATACACACATACACACACCGTATACACATACACACACCGTATACACATACACACACCGTATACACACATACACACACCGTATACACACATACACACACCGTATACACACTGTATACACACCGTATTGACACATACACACTGTATACACACATACAAACACTGTATACACACATACACACACCGTATACACACTGTATACACACCGTATTGACACATACACACACTGTATACACACATACACACACCGTATACACACAAACACACACTGTATACACATATACACACACCGTATACACACATACACACACCGTATACACACATACACACCGTATACACACATACACACCGTATACACACATACACACACCGTATACACACATACACACACCGTATACACACATACACACCGTATACACACATACACACACCGTATACACACTGTATACACACCGTATTGACACATGCACACTGTATACACACATACAAACACTGTATACACACATACACACACCGTATACAAACTGTATACACACCGTATTGACACATACACACACTGTATACACACATACACACACCGTATACACACTGTATACACACCGTATTGACACATACACACACTGTATTCACACATACACACACTGTATACACACTGTATACACACCGTATTGACACATGCACACTGTATACACACATACAAACACTGTATACACACATACACACACCGTATACAAACTGTATACACACCGTATTGACACATACACACACTGTATTCACACATACACACACCGTATACACACTGTATACACACCGTATTGACACATGCACACTGTATACACACATACAAACACTGTATACACACATACACACACCGTATACAAACTGTATACACACCGTATTGACACATACACACACTGTATACACACATACACACACCGTATACACACTGTATACACACCGTATTGACACATACACACACTGTATTCACACATACACACACCGTATACACACTGTATACACACCGTATTGACACATACACACACTGTATACACACATACACACACCGTATACACACATACACACACACCGTATACACACATACACACACACCGTATACACACATACACACACCGTATACACACTGTATACACACCGTATTGACACATACACACTGTATACACACATACACACACCGTATACACACTGTATACACACATACACACCGTATACACACATACACACACCGTATACACACATACACACACCGTATACACACTGTATACACACATACACACCGTATACACACATACACACCGTATACACACATACACACCGTATACACACATACACACACCGTATACACACATACACACACCGTATACACACATACACACACCGTATACACACTGTATACACACCGTATACACACATACACACACCGTATACACACATACACACACCGTATACACACATACACACACCGTATACACACATACACACACCGTATACACACATACACACACCGTATACACACTGTATACACACATACACACACCGTATACACACATACACACACCGTATACACACATACACACACCGTATACACACTGTATACACACCGTATACACACATACACACCGTATACACACATACACACACCGTATACACACATACACACACCGTATACACACATACACACACCGTATACACACATACACACCGTATACACACATACACACACCGTATACACACATACACACACCGTATACACACATACACACACCGTATACACACTGTATACACACATACACACTGTATACACACATACACACTGTATACACACATACACACACCGTATACACACTGTATACACACCGTATTGACACATACACACACCGTATACACACATACACACACCGTATACACACATACACACACTGTATACACATACACACATACACACCGTATACACACATACACACCGTATACACACATACACACCGTATACACACATACACACACCGTATACACACATACACACACCGTATACACACACACACACCGTATACACACTGTATACACACCGTATTGACACATACACACACCGTATTGACACATACACACACCGTATACACACATACACACACCGTATACACACATACACACACTGTATACACATACACACATACACACCGTATACACACATACACACCGTATACACACATACACACCGTATACACACATACACACACCGTATACACACATACACACACCGTATACACACATACACACACCGTATACACACACACCGTATACACACTGTATACACACCGTATTGACACATACACACTGTATACACACATACAAACACTGTATACACACATACACACACCGTATACACACTGTATACACACCGTATTGACACATACACACACTGTATTCACACATACACACACTGTATTCACACATACACACACTGTATACACACATACACACACTGTATACACACATACACACCGTATACACACATACACACACCGTATACACACATACACACACCGTATACACACATACACACCGTATACACACATACACACACCGTATACACACTGTATACACACCGTATTGACACATACACACTGTATACACACATACAAACACTGTATACACACATACACACACCGTATACACACATACACACCGTATACACACATACACACACCGTATACACATACACACACCGTATACACACATACACACACCGTATACACACTGTATACACACATACAAACACTGTATACACACATACACACACCGTATACACACTGTATACACACCGTATTGACACATACACACACTGTATACACACATACACACACCGTATACACACATACACACACTGTATACACATATACACACACCGTATACACACATACACACACCGTATACACACATACACACACCGTATACACACATACACACACCGTATACACACATACACACACCGTATACACACATACACACCGTATACACACATACACACACCGTATACACACATACACACACCGTATTGACACATGCACACTGTATACACACATACAAACACTGTATACACACATACACACAACGTATACACACTGTATACACACCGTATTGACACATACACACACTGTATACACACATACACACACCGTATACACACTGTATACACACCGCATTGACACATACACACACTGTATTCACACATACACACACTGTATACACACATACACACACTGTATACACACATACACACACCGTATACACACATACACACACACACCGTATACACACATACACACACCGTATACACACTGTATACACACTGTATACACACATACACACACCGTATACACACTGTATACACACATACACACCGTATACACACATACACACCGTATACACACATACACACACCGTATACACACATACACACACCGTATACACACTGTATACACACATACACACCGTATACACACATACACACACCGTATACACACTGTATACACACCGTATACACACATACACACACCGTATACACACATACACACACCGTATACACACATACACACACCGTATACACACATACACACACCGTATACACACTGTATACACACATACACACCGTATACACACATACACACACCGTATACACACATACACACACCGTATACACACTGTATACACACCGTATACACACATACACACACCGTATACACACATACACAGACCGTATACACACATACACACACCGTATACACACATACACACCGTATACACACATACACACACCGTATACACACATACACACCGTATACACACATACACACACCGTATACACACTGTATACACACCGTATTGACACATACACACTGTATACACACATACACACTGTATACACACATACACACACCGTATACACACTGTATACACACCGTATTGACACATACACACACCGTATACACACATACACACACCGTATACACACATACACACACTGTATACACATACACACATACACACCGTATACACACATACACACCGTATACACACATACACACACCGTATACACACATACACACACCGTATACACACACACACCGTATACACACTGTATACACACCGTATTGACACATACACACACCGTATACACACATACACACACCGTATACACACATACACACACCGTATACACACATACACACACTGTATACACATACACACCGTATACACACATACACACCGTATACACACATACACACCGTATACACACATACACACACCGTATACACACATACACACACCGTATACACACATACACACACCGTATACACACATACACACACCGTATACACACTGTATACACACCGTATTGACACATACACACACCGTATACACACATACACACCGTATACACACATACACACACCGTATACACATACACACACCGTATACACACATACACACACCGTATACACACTGTATACACACATACAAACACTGTATACACACATACACACACCGTATACACACTGTATACACACCGTATTGACACATACACACACTGTATACACACATACACACACCGTATACACACATACACACACTGTATACACATATACACACACCGTATACACACATACACACACCGTATACACACATACACACACCGTATACACACATACACACACCGTATACACACATACACACACCGTATACACACATACACACCGTATACACACATACACACACCGTATACACACATACACACACCGTATTGACACATGCACACTGTATACACACATACAAACACTGTATACACACATACACACAACGTATACACACTGTATACACACCGTATTGACACATACACACACTGTATACACACATACACACACCGTATACACACTGTATACACACCGCATTGACACATACACACACTGTATTCACACATACACACACTGTATACACACATACACACACTGTATACACACATACACACACCGTATACACACATACACACACACACCGTATACACACATACACACACCGTATACACACTGTATACACACTGTATACACACATACACACACCGTATACACACTGTATACACACATACACACCGTATACACACATACACACCGTATACACACATACACACACCGTATACACACATACACACACCGTATACACACTGTATACACACATACACACCGTATACACACATACACACACCGTATACACACTGTATACACACCGTATACACACATACACACACCGTATACACACATACACACACCGTATACACACATACACACACCGTATACACACATACACACACCGTATACACACTGTATACACACATACACACCGTATACACACATACACACACCGTATACACACATACACACACCGTATACACACTGTATACACACCGTATACACACATACACACACCGTATACACACATACACAGACCGTATACACACATACACACACCGTATACACACATACACACCGTATACACACATACACACACCGTATACACACATACACACCGTATACACACATACACACACCGTATACACACTGTATACACACCGTATTGACACATACACACTGTATACACACATACACACTGTATACACACATACACACACCGTATACACACTGTATACACACCGTATTGACACATACACACACCGTATACACACATACACACACCGTATACACACATACACACACTGTATACACATACACACATACACACCGTATACACACATACACACCGTATACACACATACACACACCGTATACACACATACACACACCGTATACACACACACACCGTATACACACTGTATACACACCGTATTGACACATACACACACCGTATACACACATACACACACCGTATACACACATACACACACCGTATACACACATACACACACTGTATACACATACACACCGTATACACACATACACACCGTATACACACATACACACCGTATACACACATACACACACCGTATACACACATACACACACCGTATACACACATACACACACCGTATACACACATACACACACCGTATACACACTGTATACACACCGTATTGACACATACACACTGTATACACACATACAAACACTGTATACACACATACACACACAGTATACACACTGTATACACACCGTATTGACACATACACACACTGTATACACACATACACACACCGTATACACACTGTATACACACCGTATTGACACATACACACACTGTATTCACACATACACACACTGTATACACACATACACACACTGTATACACACATACACACACCGTATACACACATACACACACACACCGTATACACACATACACACACCGTATACACACTGTATACACACCGTATTGACACATACACACTGTATACACACATACACACACCGTATACACACTGTATACACACATACACACCGTATACACACATACACACCGTATACACACATACACACACCGTATACACACATACACACACCGTATACACACTGTATACACACCGTATACACACATACACACCGTATACACACATACACACCGTATACACACATACACACCGTATACACACATACACACACCGTATACACACTGTATACACACCGTATACACACATACACACACCGTATACACACATACACACACCGTACACACACCGTATACACACATACACACACCGTATACACACATACACACACCGTATACACACTGTATACACACCGTATTCACACATACACACCGTATTCACACATACACACACCGTATACACACATACACACCGTATACACACATACACACCGTATACACACTGTATACACACCGTATTCACACATACACACACTGTATACACACATACACACACCGTATACACACATACACACACCGTATACACACATACACACACCGTATACACACATACACACCGTATACACACTGTATACACACCGTATTCACACATACACACACTGTATGTGGCGGGAGTATTCTCCAGAGCAAGGAGGGACAACAGGCCTGGGAATAATCCAACAGATTTATTGACCAAAAAACAGGAACAACACGAAGGTAATTTGCAGAGTCCCAAAATAAGTCCACAGGAAACTGATTCGGGGCACCTCCCGACAATCCTTGTGCCAGATCACAAAACCATAGTCCTTTAAGAGTCCCAGAAATCCACCACGATCACACAGAGGCCGAAGCTTCCTCAGACAGCCTCGTCCTTCTCTTTTAGCATCCAACTCACATCTGATCTTAAAGCAAGAATGTATTGTCAGGGCTCCTGGGATCAGTCCATCTGAAGGGGGGTAGGGGTCACACCTACTATTCAATGGTTTGGTCCATCAGAAGATTCTAGAAATGTAAGGGCTCCACTTAGTCTACAGGATGTGTATTGTAGGTTATCTTCTGCTTAGGAAAACAATAGCCAAAGTTCCACTAGCTGTTGACACAAGCCTAAATTAGATTATGGTCCAGGTACATCACAAGACATTGCAAGTATTGGGGGAAGGAGACATGGTTAATTTACAGCAAATGAACCAGAGGAAAGTTAAATGACATATTATACAAAATACAGGACAGGGCAAGACTGCAAATCATGACAATCCCTTCCCCTCCCAATTTGTGTACGTACTAGGGACCTCTACAGGTCACTGGTTAAGTACACACAGGCATGGCTGACAGGACTCAGGGCTCCTCTTGCCTGGACAGTCCATCTGCATTTTGGTGTTGGCTGCCTCTTCTATACTGTATGGTAAAGTTATAGGGCTGCAGTGCCAGGCTCCATCGTAGTAAGCGTCCATTGTCCCCAGAGACTCTGTTCAGCCAGGTGAGGGGATTGTGATCAGTAATGACAGTGAATTCTCGTCCATACAGATACGGCCTTAGTTTCCTAAGGGCCCACACTACAGCCAGACATTCTTTTTCAACAGTTGCATAGGCCACTTCTCGGTCCAGCAGTTTCCGGCTGAGGTAGGCAATGGGGTGCTCGTCCCCAGCTGCATTCACCTGGCTGAGGACAGCTCCCAGTCCATAAGCAGAGGCGTCCGTCTGCACAATGAATCTCCTCTTGTAGTCTGGAGCAGCCAGAACAGGGTCACAGACCAGAGCGTCCTTCAGCTGGTTAAAAGCCTCATCACAGGCTGGAGTCCAGATCACCAGCCGGGGCATCGTTTTCTTGGTCAGGTCGGTAAGAGGCTTGGCCACAGTGCTGAAATGAGAAACAAATTTTCGGTAATAACTGGCAGTGCCCAAAAAAGCCATAACTTGTTTCTTAGTTTGGGGTACAGGCCAGTCTCTAATAGCCTGGATTTTGGCAGGTTCGGGACGGAGCTTCCCTCCTCCTACTCTATGCCCTAGGTACTGGACTTCACCCATCCCCAATTGGCATTTATCTGGTCGAATGGTTAGGCCTGCTGCAAGAAGCAGGTCAAGAATAACGGCTACTTGGTTCAGATGTTCCTCCCACGTCTGGCTGAAGATAGCGATATCATCCAAGTAGGCACAAGCAAAGTCACCACATCCCCGGAGGATCTGGTCCACCATTCTCTGGAAGGTGGCCGGGGCATTCTTCATTCCAAAGGGCATATTTAGGAATTCATACAGACCAAAGGGGGTTATAAAAGCGGACCGTTCTCTCCCCTCCTCCGTCAGAGGGATTTGCCAGTATCCCTTACTGAGATCAAAGATAGTGACATATCGGGATCCAGCCAGTCGGTCTAGAAGTTCGTCAATACGAGGCATTGGGTAAGGATCACTGACGGTATGGTCGTTTAGTCGTCGATAGTCCACACAAAATCGAGTACTCCCATCCTTCTTGGGTACTAACACCACAGGAGAGGCCCAAGGGCTATGGGAGGCCTGGATTACCCCAAGCTGTAGCATCTCCTCCAGTTCGTGCTGCATGGTGTTTCGAACTGATTCAGGTACCCGGTAAGGAGCCTGTTGTATGGGACGGATGCCCTGAGTGTCCACATGATGTTGGGTGACGGTGGTTCGGCCTGGTTGGGATGAGAAAGCAGCACGTCTCTGTTGAAGCACTCCCAGCATCTGGTTTTTCTGTAAGGAATCCAGGTGATCTCCCAGAGGAACCTGTTCCACAGTGGATGGGGCTCTCGCTGCTTCCACGAGATCAGGTAGGGAGTCCTCATCCTCTTGACCGTCCTCTGAAGCTAGCCGACAGCTTGCTATCATTGGAAGGGTCCGGTCATGGTACTCCTTAATCATATTCACATGGACAGTCTTTTGTCTTAGCCCCTGATCATCTAAAGCAAGAAGGTAATTGGTGTCATTCAGTTTTCTGAGAACCCGGAAGGGACCCTCCCATGTTGTCTGCAGTTTATTCTGCCGATGGGGAACAATCATTAAGACCTGTTGTCCTTCTACAAACTCCCGGTAGCGTGCTTTACGGTCATACCATGTCTTCTGTCTGGTTTGAGCCATCCGCACATGACTCTGGGCAAAACTAGCAAGTTGGGCCAGGGTTTCTCGCAGCTTTAGGACATAAGGGACAACAGGGGCCCCTGTATCTTCAACTTGCCCCTCCCAGTATTCCTTGAGCAGGGTTAAGGGTCCTCGGACCTTTCTTCCAAAGAGTAGTTCAAAGGGGGAGAACCCAGTGGACTCCTGGGGAACTTCCCGATAGGCAAACAAGAGATGGGGTAGGTACTTCTTCCAGTTTGAATCTCTGTCAGTGAAGGCCCTCAGCATATTCTTCAGAGTGCCATTAAATCGTTCACAAAGTCCATTTGTTTGGGGATGATACGGGGTCGTGCGGATCGCTCGTACTCCACAGGTGCGCCACAGACACTGGACCAGCTCTGACATGAACTGGGAGCCTTGGTCCGACAAGATCTCACTGGGAAATCCTACTCTGGTGAAAATGGTAACCAGGGCCTCGGCCACCTTGGCTGCAGAAATACTTGACAAGGCCACCGCTTCTGGATATCGGGTGGCATAGTCCACAACAGTGAGAATGTACTGCTTTCCAGATTTACTTGGTTTAGCCAGAGGTCCAATGATATCAACAGCTACTCTTTGAAAGGGTTCTTCTATTATAGGGAGCGGTTGCAGGGGTGCCTTTGGGTGATCTCCGGGTCGCCCTCTACGCTGACATATGTCGCAAGTTCGGCAGAAATGCGCCACTGCTTGGGAAATCCCAGGCCAATAGAAAGATTGAGTCAATCGCCTCTCGGTGCGGGTTTTGCCTTGATGGCCAGCAGTAGGAATATCATGAGCAAGGTGTAATAGGGGAATTCTGTATTTCTGAGGAACAATCAGCTGTTTGCTATAAGTCCAGGGCTTATCTAGGGAGTCGGCATTGGTAACCCGATACAGAAGTCCATTTTCTCTGATAATTCTTTCTCCATTCTCCCCTAGCTGCCCTATTTCAGCTCGAGCTCTAAAACTAGCTAGGGTGGGGTCAGTCTCCACTTCTTGTCTAAACTGAACTTTATCCCAGGTAACATTCATATTATCCCCACAAGAAGAATCACTCACCGGCTGTGACGGCAGTTCTGGTGGCCTCATTTCCATGGATGGGTTGTACACGTCCACATTTGCTGCTCTCTTGGCTTGACTTCGGGTTACCGCACCGACAAAGTGGCAATGAAGATTCCCCACATCATTTCCTAGAAGAACGTCTGCAGGGAGGCCGCTCATCACACCGACCATGCATTGTTTGGCCCCAAAGCCATAATCCAGGGTCACACTCGCTCTTGGAATATATCTCTGGGTACCTCCAGCCAATTCAATGGCAATTCCTGGTCCCTTTTGAATTGCTTCTGGTTGAATTACTCGGGGATCGGCTATGGTGAGAAAAGCCCCAGTGTCACGGAAGCCAACAACTTTTTGACCATCCAGCACGACCTCCTGTAGATGTTTGTGCTGAAGATCAGAAGAACAGGTGGCTGGGGCTCGCACCCCATAGACTCCTGGTAGGGAAGCCAGGATATCAGAGTCACTTGGCAAGTCATCAGGCACTGAATCCATCTCTTCTCCAGGTGAGGGGGTCTGTAGATAATGAACAGGCAAAGGCGGTCTGTAGGTGTTCTGCCTCCGTACACCTGGACATTGGAATTGCATATGCCCGGGCTGCCCACATCCATAGCATCTGCGCTCTGGGATTCTTCCTCCACGTCGTAGTCCCAAAGGTGGAGCAGGAGTAATGCGAGGCACAGTCACACGAAGGTCACCATGAGTTGATGGTCTAGTGGGATGGTGAATATTGGAGGCAGAAGGACCAGGGACCACCAGCGTTGGGGGGCTGGTAGTGTTTTTCTCCCTGAGTAGTAATTTTTTCCACTGAGGCTTGATGGTGAGAGCCTCATCAGCTAGAGCTGCAGCTTCCTCCACTGTTGCTGGTCTCCTTTCACGCACCCATTCCCGGATCTCAGCGGGGCACTTAAAATAAAACTGCTCTTTTAGGATGACCTGCAGGAACGTTTCCCAGGTTATTGCCTCCTCTGCCTCCAGCCAGCGATGACATATATGTTTGAGTTTGTGAGCATACATCTTGAAGGACACTTCCTCATCACAGGCTAAAGTACGGAACTGAGTCCTGTAAGTGTCTGGGGTCACAGCATAATGTTCTAGAATAGTCTGTTTAATCTCCGTATACTCACAGTTCAACCGAGGGTCCATAGCTCTATAGGCTGCGGCAGCTCCACCCTCTAAGAGCCCCACAAGATGTCGGACGCGCTCCCTTTCCGGGACTTCCATTAATCGACACTGATGCTCAAAGTCCAGGAAGAAGCCCTCAATGTCACCGGAAGCCTCATTAAACGGCTTGAAGTCTTTGCGGGACACTCTGGGGAGTTCCCTCATGGGGGATGCTGTGGGTACAGTCTGTCTGGAGCTTCTCGCTGCCTCCAAAGTGATCTCCCTCTCCAGCATTGCCCTCTCCTCCATCCTGCGCTGCCTCTCCTTGGCTGTGCGCATGACCTCCCTCTTATCTTCTATGGTAGCCTCTTCTCCCAGCAAGGCCATCTCCTCCTCGTACCACACAACCCACTGACTTTTTTGGGTATTTACCTCCGACTGCCGCCTTTCCTCTCTTTGCTGTGAGGATCCTTCCTCAGCATCATCTTGCAGGTGAACTGCTTCCAAAGCCTCAATCAGCTGCTCCTTGGAGAGTCCCTTGTAGCTGACTCCCAGTTCACGGGCCTTTGTTTGTAGGTTCACCGCAGTCCAGTTCTTGTACTCTGCGGTGCTGGTTCCAGATGTCGATGGGCCGTTGTCCTCCATTCCTTCTGCTCTGATCCCACCGCTGCCACCAGTTTGTGACGGGAGTATTCTCCAGAGCAAGGAGGGACAACAGGCCTGGGAATAATCCAACAGATTTATTGACCAAAAAACAGGAACAACACGAAGGTAATTTGCAGAGTCCCAAAATAAGTCCACAGGAAACTGATTCGGGGCACCTCCCGACAATCCTTGTGCCAGATCACAAAACCATAGTCCTTTAAGAGTCCCAGAAATCCACCACGATCACACAGAGGCCGAAGCTTCCTCAGACAGCCTCGTCCTTCTCTTTTAGCATCCAACTCACATCTGATCTTAAAGCAAGAATGTATTGTCAAGGCTCCTGGGATCAGTCCATCTGAAGGGGGGTAGGGGTCACACCTACTATTCAATGGTTTGGTCCATCAGAAGATTCTAGAAATGTAAGGGCTCCACTTAGTCTACAGGATGTGTATTGTAGGTTATCTTCTGCTTAGGAAAACAATAGCCAAAGTTCCACTAGCTGTTGACACAAGCCTAAATTAGATTATGGTCCAGGTACATCACAAGACATTGCAAGTATTGGGGGAAGGAGACATGGTTAATTTACAGCAAATGAACCAGAGGAAAGTTAAATGAAATATTATACAAAATACAGGACAGGGCAAGACTGCAAATCATGACACTGTATACACACATACACACACCGTATACACACATACACACACCGTATACACACATACACACACCGTATAAACACTGTATACACACCGTATTCACACATACACTGTATACACACATACACACACTGTATACACACATACACACACCGTATACACACTGTATACACACCGTATACACACATACACACACCGTATACACACATACACACACCGTATACACACTGTATACACACATACACACACCGTATACACACATACACACACTGTATACACATATACACACACTGTATACACACATACACACACCGTATACACACATACACACACCGTATACACATATACACACACCGTATACACACATACACACACCGTATATACACACACACACACCGTATACACACTGTATACACACCGTATTGACACATACACACTGTATACACACATACACACACTGTATACACACATACACACACCGTATACACACTGTATACACACCGTATTGACACATACACACACTGTATACACACATACACACACCGTATACACACTGTATACACACCGTATTGACACATACACACACTGTATACACACATACACACACTGTATACACACATACACACACACCGTATACACACATACACACACACCGTATACACACATACACACACCGTATACACACTGTATACACACCGTATTGACACATACACACTGTATACACACATACACACACCGTATACACACTGTACACACATACACACCGTATACACACATACACACACCGTATACACACATACACACACCGTATACACACTGTATACACACATACACACCGTATACACACATACACACCGTATACACACATACACACCGTATACACACATACACACCGTATACACACTGTATACACACCGTATACACACATACACACACCGTATACACACATAAACACACCGTATACACACTGTATACACATACACACACCGTATACACACATACACACACCGTATGCACACTGTATACACACCGTATTCACACATACACACCGTATACACACACACACCGTATTCACACATACACACACCGTATACACACATACACACCGTATACACACATACACACCGTATACACACCGTATACACACTGTATACACACCGTATTCACACATACACACACTGTATACACACATACACACACCGTATACACACATACACACACCGTATGTCATGTTTTGTAGTCTTGCCCTGTCCTGTATTTTGTATAATAGGTCATTTAACTTTCCTCTGATTCATTTGCTGTAAATTAACCATGTCTCCTTCCCCCAATACTTTGCAATGTCTTGTGATGTACCTGGACCATAATCTAATTTAGGCTTGTGTCAACAGCTAGTGGAACTTTGGCTATTGTTTTCCTAAGCAGAAGATAACCTACAATACACATCCTGTAGACTAAGTGGAGCCCTTACATTTCTAGAATCTTCTGATGGACCAAACCATTGAATAGTAGGTGTGACCCCTACCCCCCTTCAGATGGACTGATCCCAGGAGCCCTGACAATACATTCTTGCTTTAAGATCAGATGTGAGTTGGATGCTAAAAGAGAAGGACGAGGCTGTCTGAGGAAGCTTCGGCCTCTGTGTGATCGTGGTGGATTTCTGGGACTCTTAAAGGACTATGGTTTTGTGATCTGGCACAAGGATTGTCGGGAGGTGCCCCCGAATCAGTTTCCTGTGGACTTATTTTGGGACTCTGCAAATTACCTTCGTGTTGTTCCTGTTTTTTGGTCAATAAATCTGTTGGATTATTCCCAGGCCTGTTGTCCCTCCTTGCTCTGGAGAATACTCCCGTCACAAACTGGTGGCAGCGGTGGGATCAGAGCAGAAGGAATGGAGGACAACGGCCCATCAACATCTGGAACCAGCACCGCAGAGTACAAGAACTGGACTGCGGTGAACCTACAAACAAAGGCCCGTGAACTGGGAGTCAGCTACAAGGGACTCTCCAAGGAGCAGCTGATTGAGGCTTTGGAAGCAGTTCACCTGCAAGATGATGCTGAGGAAGGATCCTCACAGCAAAGAGAGGAAAGGCGGCAGTCGGAGGTAAATACCCAAAAAAGTCAGTGGGTTGTGTGGTACGAGGAGGAGATGGCCTTGCTGGGAGAAGAGGCTACCATAGAAGATAAGAGGGAGGTCATGCGCACAGCCAAGGAGAGGCAGCGCAGGATGGAGGAGAGGGCAATGCTGGAGAGGGAGATCACTTTGGAGGCAGCGAGAAGCTCCAGACAGACTGTACCCACAGCATCCCCCATGAGGGAACTCCCCAGAGTGTCCCGCAAAGACTTCAAGCCGTTTAATGAGGCTTCCGGTGACATTGAGGGCTTCTTCCTGGACTTTGAGCATCAGTGTCAATTAATGGAAGTCCCGGAAAGGGAGCGCGTCCGACATCTTGTGGGGCTCTTAGAGGGTGGAGCTGCCGCAGCCTATAGAGCTATGGACCCTCGGTTGAACTGTGAGTATGCGGAGATTAAACAGACTATTCTAGAACATTATGCTGTGACCCCAGACACTTACAGGACTCAGTTCCGTACTTTAGCCTGTGATGAGGAAGTGTCCTTCAAGATGTATGCTCACAAACTCAAACATATATGTCATCGCTGGCTGGAGGCAGAGGAGGCCATAACCTGGGAAACGTTCCTGCAGGTCATCCTAAAAGAGCAGTTTTATTTTAAGTGCCCCGCTGAGATCCGGGAATGGGTGCGTGAAAGGAGACCAGCAACAGTGGAGGAAGCTGCAGCTCTAGCTGATGAGGCTCTCACCATCAAGCCTCAGTGGAAAAAATTACTACTCAGGGAGAAAAACACTACCAGCCCCCCAACGCTGGCGGCCCCTGGTCCTTCTGCCTCCAATATTCACCATCCCACTAGACCATCAACTCATGGTGACCTTCGTGTGACTGTGCCTCGCATTACTCCTGCTCCACCTTTGGGACTACGACGTGGAGGAAGAATCCCAGAGCGCAGATGCTATGGATGTGGGCAGCCCGGGCATATGCAATTCCAATGTCCAGGTGTACGGAGGCAGAACACCTACAGACCGCCTTTGCCTGTTCATTATCTACAGACCCCCTCACCTGGAGAAGAGATGGATTCAGTGCCTGATGACTTGCCAAGTGACTCTGATATCCTGGCTTCCCTACCAGGAGTCTATGGGGTGCGAGCCCCAGCCACCTGTTCTTCTGATCTTCAGCACAAACATCTACAGGAGGTCGTGCTGGATGGTCAAAAAGTTGTTGGCTTCCGTGACACTGGGGCTTTTCTCACCATAGCCGATCCCCGAGTAATTCAACCAGAAGCAATTCAAAAGGGACCAGGAATTGCCATTGAATTGGCTGGAGGTACCCAGAGATATATTCCAAGAGCGAGTGTGACCCTGGATTATGGCTTTGGGGCCAAACAATGCATGGTCGGTGTGATGAGCGGCCTCCCTGCAGACGTTCTTCTAGGAAATGATGTGGGGAATCTTCATTGCCACTTTGTCGGTGCGGTAACCCGAAGTCAAGCCAAGAGAGCAGCAAATGTGGACGTGTACAACCCATCCATGGAAATGAGGCCACCAGAACCGCCGTCACAGCCGGTGAGTGATTCTTCTTGTGGGGATAATATGAATGTTACCTGGGATAAAGTTCAGTTTAGACAAGAAGTGGAGACTGACCCCACCCTAGCTAGTTTTAGAGCTCGAGCTGAAATAGGGCAGCTAGGGGAGAATGGAGAAAGAATTATCAGAGAAAATGGACTTCTGTATCGGGTTACCAATGCCGACTCCCTAGATAAGCCCTGGACTTATAGCAAACAGCTGATTGTTCCTCAGAAATACAGAATTCCCCTATTACACCTTGCTCATGATATTCCTACTGCTGGCCATCAAGGCAAAACCCGCACCGAGAGGCGATTGACTCAATCTTTCTATTGGCCTGGGATTTCCCAAGCAGTGGCGCATTTCTGCCGAACTTGCGACATATGTCAGCGTAGAGAGCGACCCGGAGATCACCCAAAGGCACCCCTGCAACCGCTCCCTATAATAGAAGAACCCTTTCAAAGAGTAGCTGTTGATATCATTGGACCTCTGGCTAAACCAAGTAAATCTGGAAAGCAGTACATTCTCAATGTTGTGGACTATGCCACCCGATATCCAGAAGCGGTGGCCTTGTCAAGTATTTCTGCAGCCAAGGTGGCCGAGGCCCTGGTTACCATTTTCACCAGAGTAGGATTTCCCAGTGAGATCTTGTCGGACCAAGGCTCCCAGTTCATGTCAGAGCTGGTCCAGTGTCTGTGGCGCACCTGTGGAGTACGAGCGATCCGCACGACCCCGTATCATCCCCAAACAAATGGACTTTGTGAACGATTTAATGGCACTCTGAAGAATATGCTGAGGGCCTTCACTGACAGAGATTCAAACTGGGAGAAGTACCTACCCCATCTCTTGTTTGCCTATCGGGAAGTTCCCCAGGAGTCCACTGGGTTCTCCCCCTTTGAACTACTCTATGGAAGAAAGGTCCGAGGACCCTTAACCCTGCTCAAGGAATACTGGGAGGGGCAAGTTGAAGATACAGGGGCCCCTGTTGTCCCTTATGTCCTAAAGCTGCGAGAAACCCTGGCCCAACTTGCTAGTTTTGCCCAGAGTCATGTGCGGATGGCTCAAACCAGACAGAAGACATGGTATGACCGTAAAGCACGCTACCGGGAGTTTGTAGAAGGACAACAGGTCTTAATGATTGTTCCCCATCGGCAGAATAAACTGCAGACAACATGGGAGGGTCCCTTCCGGGTTCTCAGAAAACTGAATGACACCAATTACCTTCTTGCTTTAGATGATCAGGGGCTAAGACAAAAGACTGTCCATGTGAATATGATTAAGGAGTACCATGACCGGACCCTTCCAATGATAGCAAGCTGTTGGCTAGCTTCAGAGGACGGTCAAGAGGATGAGGACTCCCTACCTGATCTCGTGGAAGCAGCGAGAGCCCCATCCACTGTGGAACAGGTTCCTCTGGGAGATCACCTGGATTCCTTACAGAAAAACCAGATGCTGGGAGTGCTTCAACAGAGACGTGCTGCTTTCTCATCCCAACCAGGTCGAACCACCGTCACCCAACATCATGTGGACACTCAGGGCATCCGTCCCATACAACAGGCTCCTTACCGGGTACCTGAATCAGTTCGAAACACCATGCAGCACGAACTGGAGGAGATGCTACAGCTTGGGGTAATCCAGGCCTCCCATAGCCCTTGGGCCTCTCCTGTGGTGTTAGTACCCAAGAAGGATGGGAGTACTCGATTTTGTGTGGACTATCGACGACTAAACGACCATACCGTCAGTGATCCTTACCCAATGCCTCGTATTGACGAACTTCTAGACCGACTGGCTGGATCCCGATATGTCACTATCTTTGATCTCAGTAAGGGATACTGGCAAATCCCTCTGACGGAGGAGGGGAGAGAACGGTCCGCTTTTATCACCCCCTTTGGTCTGTATGAATTCCTAAATATGCCCTTTGGAATGAAGAATGCCCCGGCCACCTTCCAGAGAATGGTGGACCAGATCCTCCGGGGATGTGGTGACTTTGCTTGTGCCTACTTGGATGATATCGCCATCTTCAGCCAGACGTGGGAGGAACATCTGAACCAAGTAGCCGTTATTCTTGACCTGCTTCTTGCAGCAGGCCTAACCATTCGACCAGATAAATGCCAATTGGGGATGGGTGAAGTCCAGTACCTAGGGCATAGAGTAGGAGGAGGGAAGCTCCGTCCCGAACCTGCCAAAATCCAGGCTATTAGAGACTGGCCTGTACCCCAAACTAAGAAACAAGTTATGGCTTTTTTGGGCACTGCCAGTTATTACCGAAAATTTGTTTCTCATTTCAGCACTGTGGCCAAGCCTCTTACCGACCTGACCAAGAAAACGATGCCCCGGCTGGTGATCTGGACTCCAGCCTGTGATGAGGCTTTTAACCAGCTGAAGGACGCTCTGGTCTGTGACCCTGTTCTGGCTGCTCCAGACTACAAGAGGAGATTCATTGTGCAGACGGACGCCTCTGCTTATGGACTGGGAGCTGTCCTCAGCCAGGTGAATGCAGCTGGGGACGAGCACCCCATTGCCTACCTCAGCCGGAAACTGCTGGACCGAGAAGTGGCCTATGCAACTGTTGAAAAAGAATGTCTGGCTGTAGTGTGGGCCCTTAGGAAACTAAGGCCGTATCTGTATGGACGAGAATTCACTGTCATTACTGATCACAATCCCCTCACCTGGCTGAACAGAGTCTCTGGGGACAATGGACGCTTACTACGATGGAGCCTGGCACTGCAGCCCTATAACTTTACCATACAGTATAGAAGAGGCAGCCAACACCAAAATGCAGATGGACTGTCCAGGCAAGAGGAGCCCTGAGTCCTGTCAGCCATGCCTGTGTGTACTTAACCAGTGACCTGTAGAGGTCCCTAGTACGTACACAAATTGGGAGGGGAAGGGATTGTCATGTTTTGTAGTCTTGCCCTGTCCTGTATTTTGTATAATAGGTCATTTAACTTTCCTCTGATTCATTTGCTGTAAATTAACCATGTCTCCTTCCCCCAATACTTTGCAATGTCTTGTGATGTACCTGGACCATAATCTAATTTAGGCTTGTGTCAACAGCTAGTGGAACTGTGGCTATTGTTTTCCTAAGCAGAAGATAACCTACAATACACATCCTGTAGACTAAGTGGAGCCCTTACATTTCTAGAATCTTCTGATGGACCAAACCATTGAATAGTAGGTGTGACCCCTACCCCCCTTCAGATGGACTGATCCCAGGAGCCCTGACAATACATTCTTGCTTTAAGATCAGATGTGAGTTGGATGCTAAAAGAGAAGGACGAGGCTGTCTGAGGAAGCTTCGGCCTCTGTGTGATCGTGGTGGATTTCTGGGACTCTTAAAGGACTATGGTTTTGTGATCTGGCACAAGGATTGTCGGGAGGTGCCCCCGAATCAGTTTCCTGTGGACTTATTTTGGGACTCTGCAAATTACCTTCGTGTTGTTCCTGTTTTTTGGTCAATAAATCTGTTGGATTATTCCCAGGCCTGTTGTCCCTCCTTGCTCTGGAGAATACTCCCGTCACACCGTATACACACATACACACCGTATACACACTGTATACACACCGTATTCACACATACACACACTGTATACACACATACACACACTGTATACACACATACACACACCGTATACACACATACACACACCGTATACACACATACACACACCGTATACACACTGTATACACACCATATTCACACATACACACTGTATACACACATACACACACTGTATACACACATACACACACCGTATACACACTGTATACACACATACACACCGTATACACACATACACACCGTATACACACATACACACCGTATACACACATACACACACTGTATACACACATACACACACCGTATACACACATACACACACCGTATACACACTGTATACACACATACACACACCGTATACACACATACACACACCGTATACACACTGTATACACACCGTATTCACACATACACACTGTATACACACATACACGCACCGTATACACACATACTCACACTGTATACACACATACACACACTGTATACACACATACACACACCGTATACACACATACACACACCGTATACACACTGTATACACACATACACACACCGTATACACACATACACACTGTATACACACATACACACTGTATACACACATACACACCGTATACACACATACACACCGTATACACACACCGTATACACACACACACACCGTATACACACATACACACTGTATACACACATACACACACCGTATACACACATACACACTGTATACACACATACACACCGTATACACACACTGTATACACACATACACACTGTATACACACCTACACACCGTATACACACTGTATACACACCGTATTCACACATACACACTGTATACACACACTGTATACACACATACACACACCGTATACACACATACACACACCGTATACACACATACACACACCGTATACACACTGTATACACACATACACACACCGTATACACACATACACACTGTATACACACATACACACCGTATACACACACTGTATTCACACATACACACTGTATACACACATACACACACTGTATACACACATACACACACCGTATACACACATACACACCGTATACACACCGTATACACACATACACACTGTATACACACCATATACACACATACACACACCGTATACACACATACACACCGTATACACACATACACACACCGTATACACACCGTACACACATACACACACTGTATACACACATACATGCCGTATACACACATACACACACCGTATACACACATACACACCGTATACACACATACACACACCGTATACACACCGTATACACACATACACACATTGTATACACACATACACACACTGTATACACACATACACACCGTATACACACATACACACTGTATACACACATACACACCGTATACACACCGTATACACACATACACACCGTATACACACTGTATACACACATACACACACTGTATACACACATACACACCGTATACACACATACACACTGTATACACACATACACACACTGTATACACACATACACACACCGTATACACACTGTATACACACCGTATACACACATACACACACCGTATACACACATACACACACCGTATACACACATACACACACCGTATACACACATACACACACCGTATACACACATACACACACCGTATACACACTGTATACACACTTCCACACACTGTATACACACATACACACACTGTATACACACATACACACTGTATACACACATACACACACCGTATACACACATACACACACCGTATACACACATACACACACCGTATACACACTGTATACACACCGTATACACACATACCCACACCGTATACACACATACACACACCGTATACACACATACACACACCGTATACACACATACACACACCGTATACACACATACACACACCGTATACACACATACACACACCGTATACACACTGTATACACACATCCACACACTGTATACACACATACACACACTGTACACACACATACACATGTATACACACATACACACACTGTATACACACATACACACCGTATACACACTACACCACAGACGGCGCTTGCTGCCCCACGCTTCCAGCTCATCTTAGAACCTCTGCCTGGTCCCTGTCAGACTGGATCTTTTTTCAGCCCCTCCTGCACATTCATACTGCCATGATTGCTTCCTTTTTTTTCTCTTGTGCTTTAAGTGAGGTTTGAAAAAGACCCGACATAGGGTCGAAACGTTACCTCAACACACTATTCTGCTGTGGTGTCTTCAATAAAAAAATTTTTTTGCATTGAAAATCAAAATTTCCCAGAGTGCAGCTGTTTTCTCTTCACTGGATGACTGTCTGGTCTAAGTTCCACGTTCAGCTTGCACCTATCTCATATCCACAGAGTGCACGCCTTGTCTGTATCACTACACACTGTATACACACAGACACACCGTATACACACAGACACACCGTATACACACATACACACCGTATACACACATACACACTGTATACACACATACACACTGTATACACACATACACACCGTATACACACACATACACACCGTATACACACATACACACCATATACACACACATACACACCGTATACACACACATACACACCGTATACACACACATACACACCGTATACACACACATATACACCGTATACACACATACACACCGTATACACACATACACACCGTATACACACACTGTATACACACATACACACCGTATACACACATACACACTGTATACACACCGTATACACACTTACACACACACACTGTATACACACATATACACTGTATACACACATACACACTGTATACACACATACACACACACACCGTATACACACTGTATACACACATACACCCTTAGGAGCGTTATCAGAAGGAATCTTTGATGTCATTTTTATTTGTTGTTTGTGTTTTCCTTTTATTTTTGTATCAAATTTATGAAAGTTTTCAATTGGTCCAGAATTATTATTGCGTTTGCAACTATTTTTTATCTCTTTTTTTCTAGTCTATGGCTCTTTTTTTTTTGTTTTGCAGTACATTTTTCTTTTACGTTGTTTTCTATTTTCTATTCTCTGTGCGCCATTTTAGAAGGTATTTCTGCAATCTAGATGTTTGAGCCTTTTTTTTTAAAAGTCACAGTATCTGTGTGCACATGTGGTTCAGCCCCCGCTCAGAGTAATGGTACCAGTTGTGACTTTTTAATAGATCATGTAAATTTTTGTTCTAAAAAGGCGTAAAAAAAGGTATAAGAATACAAAATAAAAATAAAAAAAGAGCTTTTTTTTCTTTTAATTTTGCACAAAATTCAGGAACTCCTTGGTGACAATTCAAAGAATTTGGCTCAAAAAACTGCAATGTTTTACAGTATAATTATAGCATTTATTTGGGTATCACACTTCTGTCTGGACTCTGGACCAGATGTAGGACTTTTTGCTCCACCCGCCCTGGGCTAAGTTTGTTACTTTTTGTGTTACTTTTCTAAAAAAGACCATTTATAAACCAGCCTCAAACCTCAGTTGCATAGCGTAGTAACCTGTGTGGTCAGTATTAGTCTGCACTTACATTTCACAGGAATGTCCATATGATAATCCAACTAGCAGAAAACATATACAGACTGGCAGAGGAGGAGAAGCTGTGTAGATCAAGGAAGCAACTACACCACAGCTAGCTAGAAGTGGGGGTGAGTAGCACTGGTTATTTTGGTGCATCAACCTACGGCTTGGTGATGGCCACAGAAGAAAAAGCAAAAATGACCAGCCTGCACTGTATGCTGGTGAAGATTGAAGCAGGCCAGCTCTCCTGTCTGAGAGCACCATTATTACTGAGAGAAGGTGATGATTTGCCGCCTCAGAGAGACCTATTTCTGTGAATGAAAAGTGCATGAGTCATAAGAGCAAGGAGGTGGGTGTATAGAGCATGACAAAGATGGCAGCAGACCGATGCGGGCGTCAGATCATTGCCACAGGTGTAAGTGCCACCTGTTCAGGAAGCTTAGAGCCAGTGTGCTGTCGCCTCTTGTGAGTAAGCTGTTTTTGCGTTGCCTCCTGTGGACACCGGTAATCTTACTGCCATCAGGCCATGCAAAAATCACTTTATCCCTGACAGCAAAATCATCCTAGAAATGTAAAGGGATAACATAAACCCTGTTCCAACTTGGAGACCACCATAAACTTGCTCTCCACATAAACCAACCATTCAGATGTATTCCAAATGTTGCCATTTTTTTCCTCCTTTTCAGATCAGTAGCATGTCTCCATTCTGTGATTTCCATAAGTCCACGACTGTTGCTTCATGGAAATGTTGAGGAGTGCAGTGGCCCAGCCTCATACGGTCAGACATACGGTAGTCATCCCTTGCAGCTTGAATTGTTCTGGATGATTTGCATTCATACAATAGGATAAAAGTAAAACATTCATATTTATATTTATGCCTCAACAAGGTTGGGAGGCAGGAGGACAAACTAGTGCATGGAGAATATGGAGGAGGAATGTGCAAGGATGAGAAGAAGTGGCCTGATAATAATTATCAGTCTACAATAGTGATCCAGGAGTCATGGAAAACCACTGGTGTATGTGAGAGCTGGATAGGGAGAGATCCATGGCATGCAAATCCAAAATTGAGGAGAACTGAGGAAAAAGGGATCTTGGAACCAGAAAAATTACAAAAGTAATGAAGGAGGACATAAGAGAGCCAGGGATGAAGTGATCATGCACATAGAGAATCACATGTATAAGATGAGAGATAAACAAGAAAGGATGCCAGATTTAGGAGAGCAGGAAAAAAGGGAAAATAGAATAAAGAGAGCTGATGATAAAAGGATTCAAGACATAAACCAGAGATAGGAGGGAGACAGTAGATATAAAAGCAGCTGTTATCTAAGATATAGGAAAGCCAGATAAGAGAGAATCACACAGACTGTAAGAAAGCTGTGAAAGGAAGGATCCAGGACCTGGGAGAAATGCTGAGGTCAGTACACAGGCCTGAGAAGATCTGGTGAAGTAGGGATCCAGGAACTTGGAGAAATGCTGAGGTCGGTACACAGGCCTGAGAAGATCTGGTGAAGTAGGGATCCGGGACATGGGAGAAATGCTGAGGTCAGTACACAGGTCTGAGAAGATCTGGTGAAGTAGGGATCCAGGAACTTGGAGAAATGCTGAGGTCGGTACACAGGCCTGAGAAGATCTGGTGAAGTAGGGATCCAGGACCTGGGAGAAATGCTGAGGTCGGTACACAGGCCTGAGAAGATCTGGTGAAGTAGGGATCCAGGACATGGGAGAAATGCTGAGGTCAGTACACAGGCCTGAGAAGATCTGGTGAAGTAGGGATCCAGGACCTGGGAGAAATGCTGAGGTCAGTACACAGGCCTGAGGTGATCTGGTGAAGTAGGGATCCAGGACCTGGGAGAAATGATGAGGTCAGTACACAGGCCTGGGAAGATCTGGTGAAGTAGGGATCCAGGACCTGGGAGAAATGCTGAGGTCAGTACACAGGCCTGAGAAGATCTGGTGAAGTAGGGATCCAGGACCTGGGTGAAATGATGAGGTCAGTACACAAGTCTGTGAAGATCTGGTGAAGTAGGGATCCAGGGCCTAGGAGAAATGATGATGTCAGTACACAGGCCTGAGAAGATCTGGTGAAGTAGGGATCCAGGACCTGGGAGAAATGCTGAGGTCAGTGCATGGACCTGAGAAGAGCTGGTGAAGTAAGGATCCAGGACCTTGTAGAGATGGTGATCTAGGGATCCAGGACCTTGTAGAGCTGGTGAAGGAGGGATCCAGGACATGGGAGAAATGATGGGGTCAGTACACAGGCCTGTGAAGATCTGGTGAAGTCGGTATCCAGAACCTTGTAGAGCTGGTGACGTAGGTGTACGAGTGGTGGACTGTACTGTCACGTTTCTACCTCTGAAGCCACCAATCACATTATAACAGAGTGTAAATAATGTTAGGCATGTTTTATATGCATTGTGATTTGGTAATGTGTAATGAATACTGTTAGGTGTTATGATGAGTCACCGAAGGAGGAAAAAACAAAATACCAGCTAAGTCCAGAAAAACCAGAGAGGTTGGCAGCTATCGGATTGCAGACCCCTGAACCTATCCACAACAACTAGTAGTAGCCGTGGGGGGTTCCTACGGAGCCCTAGACCCCTTGATCACAGCCGGAGAGCTACATAGCCTAAAGACAGAAAGGGGAAAAACTAAACTGCCCCAGAGCAGATCCCAAAGCAATAGGCAGCCCCCAACATATAATGACGGTGAAGCAAGATGAAAACACTAACACAGATAGAAAGATAGCTTGAGCAAATGATGGGGCCCAAGCTAACTACATAGGACAGGATAGGAAAGCTGCTGTCTGCCATCCGCAAAAACCCTATCAAAATGAGCCAACCAACTGATAGGAAAAACAGGCCCTGAAGTCGCTAGGCTTCAAAAGACTATATCAGCACTCAGGTATATTCTGAAGACAGAGCAAAAGATCAACAGATCAGAGACAAAAATGGAATTCAGCTCACCCCCGGCCGGGGATGGCAGAACTCCCAAAAAACAAGGCAAAACAAAAACAAAACTGAAAAGTACAAAGCAGAGCAGAAAAACTTAGCTTTGAGACGCAGGAATCAGACTGGTCTCCAAGAATCCAGCAGGAAAATCACCAGCCAGGAAGAAGGGCGTCGGCAGCCTTATATCCAGTCCTCAATTCCAGCCACCCAGTTATCATCTAGCTGCCCAGGTGTTTGGTAATCAGTTTCACTACCTTCCTTCACCAGAGGAGGGAGTTCATCAGACCTCAATGGTGAAGGGAAAAATGAACTCACAACAGTTAGGGCTGGCGGAACACACCAAATAATAAAGATGGTAAAAGGTGCGTTCACAGCCCGCGGTTCACAGTGCAGGGGTGGTAAACTGCTGCTAGTAATGGTGGACGCTATATAACGGTATAATAGAGGAACATATGCGGGTGAACCTCACCCGGTGTGTACTGGGGCGGACTCTGTTGCTTCACAGAGCCGCACTACCGCTGAACATAAATGCCGGAGCCGGTTAAAGCTCACAGAGCTCGGCAAGGTAAACGCTCAGTATCAGGTCACAGAACTCAGCCCCAAGGACACAGGGTCAGAGTCCCTCTAGACCTACTAAGCGTGCGGCGTCACAACTGCGGACAACACTAAGTGATGTTGGCGACCGTGGAGTGTTGACCTAGAGAACTGTGGCGTACAGACCAAGCCACCACTTGGTGTTGATGCCAGTCTCTGACTCTGCCTCCTACTTGCTCCTCAGCATGGGCGCTAACAGGCTAGGCTACACAACACATGCGTACCAAGGGTAGGGGTTTCCAATGAGTCATTCACCAGAGACATTCATACATGCATACAACTCTCACTCCACATGGTCTAAATCTTTCTCTATATTAGAGCATGGCTGAGCGGCCATGCAAACCTTTTATAGCCGTGTCCTTCCGGGACCTTCCTGACCTTCCAGATGGTCCAATCCGAGCAGGAGGAGGACCTGAGCATGTGACCTCCGATCTCCAATGAGAGATCGTCCCACGGGCATGCTCAGTGGACCGAAGGGAGGACTTAGTCCTTGGAGTAGCTCGCTGCTGACCAGCATGCGTTGCTATCACTGGACCTGAGGGGGAAGCAGCAACCAAACCTACAGAGCTGGTCTGAGCAGAGTGCCTGGATCAATGAGTCTGCTGAGCAGCCTCCTCTGCGGCTGGAGAGGAATGGAAGACTGCTGAATGCAAGGCTTGGGATTCCTACAGTGCAGCGAGGTCTAATGAACTCCCTCCTCTGGTGAAGGAAGGTAGTGAGGCTGATTACCAAACACCTGGGCAGCTAGATGATGACTGGGTGGCTGGAATTGAGGACTGGATATAAGGCTGCCAACGCCCTTCTTCCTGGCTGGTGATTTAACTGCTGGATTCTTGGAGACCAGTCTGATTCCTGCATCTCAAAGCTAAGTTTTTCTGCTCTTCTTTGTACTCTTCAGTTTTGTTTTTGTTTTGCCTTGTTTTTTGGGAGTTCTGCCATCCCCGGCCGGGGGTGAGCTGAACTCCATTTTTGTCTCTGATCTGTTGATATTTTGCTCTGTCTTCAGAATATACCTGAGTGCTGATAAAGTCTTTTGAAGCCTAGCGACTTCAGGGCCTGTTTTTCCTATCAGTCGGTTGGCTCATTTTGATAAGGTTTTTGCAGATGGCAGACAGCAGCTTTCCTATCCTGTCCTATGTAGTTAGCTTGGGCCCCATCTTTTGCTCAACCTATCTTTCTATCTGTGTTAGTGTTTTCATCTTGCTTCACCGTCATTATATGTTGGGGGCTGCCTATTGCTTTGGGGTCTGCTCTGGGGCAGTTTAGTTTTTCCCCTTTCTGTCTTTAGGCTATATAGTTCTCCGGCTGTGATCGAGGAGTCTAGGGCACCGTAGGAACCCCCCACAGCTACTGCTAGTTGTTGTGGATAGGTTCAGGGGTCTGCAATCCGATAGCTGCCAACCTCTCTGGTTTTTCTGGATTTAGCTGGTATTTTGTTTTTTCCTCCTTCGGTGACTCATCATAACAGGGGATGTTCTCCACTGGCTCCCAGGTCCGAGCTTCTGGACCACGACCCTTCCAGTCCACCAAATTAAACTTTTTTCCACGTACCACCCTGCATCCCACGATGGCATTAACCTCAAACTCATCTGAGGACAGGTCTGATGTTTCGGCAGATGACTCGGAGAACCGAGATATGTGGACCGGCTTAAGAAGGAACTCGTGGAAGGTGTCAGAGATAGTCAAGTGTGGTGGAAAGGCCAGCTGATAGACCACAGAACTGATCTGCTCGAGGACCTTAAAGGGACCAAAGTAGCACGGCGCAAACTTAGTGTACTCGACCCGCAGCCTGATATTATGGGCAGAGAGCCACACCAAGTCGCCAGGGGCGAAAGTTGGAGCGGGACGCCGGTGCGTGTCAGAGGATGCCCTCATTCTCTCCTTAGAGGCCCGGATGGCATCCTGAGTGCAGTCCCAAATGTCCCAAGCCTCCACTGCCCAGTCTGCCACCCTGGAATCAGTGGACGACACTGGCATCGGGACAGGAACGCGTGGATGCTGGCCGTAGTTAAGGAGGAACGGGGTCTGACCGGTGGAGTCGGCTACAGCATTGTTCAGGGCAAATTATGCCCACTGTAGTAAGCATGCTCAGTCATCCTGCCTGGCCGAGACAAAATGTCGAAGGTATGTGACCAAGGTTTGGTTAGCCCTCTCAACCAACCCGTTTGTCTCGGGGTGATAGGCAGAAGACAAATTTAGCTCAATACTGAGCAGGCTGCAGAGCTCCCTCCAAAACCGGGACGCGAACTGGGGACCCCGGTCACTAACTATCTTGTCCGGTATACCGTGCAAGCGAAACACGTGTTTTATGAACAACGCCGCCAGACCTCGGGCAGAAGGCAACCGCGAGAGTGGCACCAGGTGCACTATTTTAGAAAAATGATCGGTGACCACCCAGATGACCGTGCTGCTACTGGACTTGGGCAGACCGACCACAAAATCCATGCCAATCATCTCCCAAGGTCTGTCCACCACCGGTAGCGGGTAAAGAAGTCCGGCCGGTCTCTGCCTAGAGGACCTGTTCTGGGAGCAGGAGACGCATGCCCGAATGTACTCTCCCACATCCAGAGCCATATGTGGCCACCAACATGTCTTTGCCAAGAGTTCCGTGGTCCACTTCGTCCCAAAGTGACCGCCCACCCTAGACACGTGAGCCCACGAGAGGACCTCTGACCGCAGGCAGGGAGGGACAAAAGTCTTGCCCAGTGGCACTGACTCAAGAGCAACCGGAGCCACGGTCCTCAGACTCTCCTCGGAGGGGATGATTAGCCAAGGCACAGTGTTGTGAGTTCATTTTCCCCTCCGTCACTGAGACCTGGTGAACTCCCTATTCTAGTGAAGGAAGGTAGTGAGCCTGATTATCAGGCACCTGGGACTAATGAAGACGATTGGCTGAGTGGAGTCACTGACTGGATTTAAGGCAGCCTATGCCCTTTCTGCCCTGCGGGTGATTTCTCTGTGGACTCTTGGACACCAGTCTGATTCCTGCTCTCCTAAAGCTAAGTTTTCTGTTTTGCCTTTTGCATTTAAGATTTGTTTTTGTTTTTCTTGCTTTTTGGATTCTGCCATTCCCTGCTGGAGTGTGCAGTGTTCCGTGAGCTCTGTCTTCTGAAAGTACCTGAGTGCTGATTTAGTTTTTGAAGATTAGTTGCTTCAGGGCCATTTTTATATCAGCTTGTTGGCTTTTGTCTCTGATAGGGTTTTGGCAGATTGCAGACAGCAGCCTTCCTATCCGTTCCTATCTAGGTAGTTTTTGGGCCCCGTCTTTGCTCAGCCTGTCTTTCTGTCTGTGTAAGTGTTTTCATCTTGCTTCACCGTCATTATATGTGGGGGGCTGCCTATTGCTTTGGGGTCTGCTCTGGGGCAGTTAGATTTCCCCTTTCCTTCTTTAGGCCTATGTATCTCTCCGGCTGTGATCGAGGGGTCTAGGTCATCGTAGGAACCCCCCACGGCTACTGCTAGTTGTGTTGATAGGTTCAGGGGTCTGCAATCTGATAGTTGCCAACTTCTCTGGTTTTCAGGACTTAGCTAGCATTTCTGTTTTTGCCTCCTACGGTGACTCAATCATAACAGCACAGCCTCCTCCTCCTCCACTGACACCACGGAGCGAGAGAGGGCATCAGCCCAGACATTCTTCTCACTGGACAGAAAATGCAGGGTAAACCGAAACGGGAGAAGAAAAGTGACCATCTGGCCTGGTGAGAGTTCAGGCACTGGGCCGTTTGCAAGTACACCAGATTTTTATGGTCAGTGTGCACCTGAAAGGGGAACCGAGCTCCCTCCAGGAGATGTCTCCACTCAGAGAAGGCCAACTTCATTGCCAGCAGGTCCCTGTCCCCGATGGAGCAGTTTCTCTCTGCCAGTGAAAAGGTCCTGGAGAAGAAGAAGCAGGGATGCTTCCGACCTTGAGCATCCTTCTGAAAAAGGACTGCTCCAGCACCGATGGACGAGGCATCAACTTCTAGGATAAAGGGTGTATCCACATCGGGACGGTGGAGGATAGGAGTGCCAGCAAAGTGGGTCTTGATGGCGGAGAAGGCCTCGGAGACTTGTTCAGACCATACCTTGGGATTGGCTCCCTTTTTGGTGAGGGCGACCAAGGGAGCCACCAAGGTGGAGAAGTGGAGAATGAACTGGCGGTAGTAATTAACGAACCCCAAAAAGTGCTGCACCGCCTTAAGGGAGTGGGGTTCTTGCCAGTCCATTACCGCCTGCAATTTGGCAGGATCCATAGCCAAACCCTGGGCCGAAATTATATTGCACAGGAACGGCAAGGACTCCAGCTCAAACTGGCACTTCTCCAACTTGGCATAGAGAGAGTTCGCTCACAGGCGGTCGAAGACCTTGCAAACGTCTCTCCGGTGGGAGGCTAAGTCTGGAGAAAAGATAAGAAGGTCATCCAGATAGACCACCACTGAGGTGGAGAGCATGTGGAGCGCTCCGGCCAGGGCTATCGGGGTACTCGGCATCGGGCCCGTTGATCTCAATGGGAGTTGTCATGGAAGCTGTGACCCGGTCCGTGGCCCTGGGGCTCCATTGCAAAAGGGGGTTGAAAGAATAATTAAATGGAATTGATGAATAGTTTGTGACGCCACCAGTGGTGTTCGGCAAGGGAGGTGTTAAGCCGACGCTGCATGCAGATCCTCTGGGACTGGTGGTGTGTTGCAGCCAAGATGGTGAAGCTCCCCACAGGTGGAGCTGTAGTCCCAGGGCAGTGTAGATATAGGGGTAGCTGAGAGGCGCAGGTAGTGTAGAAGCTGGTACCCAGATGTGGCGGTACCAGGTGTGCTGGCGCAATAGTGAATGGAGGACACCAGGGCTTGTAGTTCCAAAGCTTTACTCACAGTCTGTAGTACACACAGGTGCCGGCCTCCGCACTGTGTCCTCCGGGTCAGTGGCTCAATCAACCTCCAGGTCAGATGGAATTCTCCCTTCCAACACTCCGCCAACATGTGCCTTTCTGAATGTCTCCTCTATAGCGCCTTTAAGTGTGAAGATCTCCTAGTACGGAGTTACACTGGAGTTCCTCCTGACAGATGTTCCCAAGAACTCTACTTGTACGGCAGACAGCTGTAGCCTGCTTCAGGGACTCCTTACTCCTGAGTGCCGGCTCACCATCCGAGTTGCTGTTGTGCCCCCAAGTCTTAGATGGGAGTAGTGCATTTACAGCCCACTACTCCACCGGTGTCTGCTGCAGGACCATTAGCATCCATACAACCTCAGGGACCGGGCCCTGGCCTTGCGCTTAGAACTTCTAGGCAGGGTTCTCCTCTAACCCTCTTCCTCTGTTCTCTTTTACTCCTTCGTTCCGTACTAATCTCTCCCTCTCATGGAAGATCAGGTTTCAGTTCAATGTCTTTCTCCTTCTTTCCTTTCCCGTGCCAGCAGACCCAGGTCACTGAGGTCTGCTGCAGCACCTCCTTCCTACATCCCTCTCTCAGGGATCTTCTTTCCTCACTCCTCTCTGAGTGGCTTCCTCTCCTGACTGTCCCGACTGACTGACTGACCTCTAATCCTAAACCTCCCCGCTCTTTTATTTATTCTCAACTCCACCCGCCTCCCAGCACGTTTCGTGTTCCAAGCAGGGAGCCACCAAAGGTGCTCTGCTACACTCCAAGCAGGGAGCCACAATGTGGCTTTGCTGAACTACCGTGTTGTGTGGGATGCGAGTGTTGGAGCGTGGTCAGGAGCCCCCAACTCACCTGGATGGTGGGGTACCACACCTCAGGAGGAGGTGCAGTACCTCTGTGGCAACCGAACCCTCAGGGGCGCCACACATGTCCCGGAAGACATCATTCACAAAGTCTTGGAAGACAGCTGGGGCATTACAGAGGCCGAAGGGCATGACCAAATACTCATAGTGGCAGTCCCTGGTGTTAAAGACCGTCTTCCATTCGTCCCCTTCGCGAATACCTATCAGGTTGTAAGCCCCCCGTAGATCTAGCTTGGAGAAGATCCTTGCCCCACGTAACCTGTCGAACAACTCAGATATCAGGGGCAGAGGATATTTGTTCTTAACGGTTATAGCGTTAAGACCCCTGTAATCGATACAAGGACGCAGCTCTCCAATCTTCTTCTGCACAAAGAAGAATCCCGCCCCCGCTGGTGACACCGACTTCCTAATAAACCCTCTTGCCAGGTTCTCTCTGATATATTGTGACATGGCCTCCGACTCCGGGAGACACAGGGGATACACGCGACCTCGAGGAGGCGCCGCACCTGGCAAAAGGTCTATAGGACAGTCGTAGGGGTGATGAAGCGGAAGGGTCTCTGCAGTCTTTTTAGAGAATACGTCCGCGTACTGTTGGTACTGCCTTAGGAGTGCGGAAAGATCCGCGGGGACCTCGGTAGAGACTACCTGAATGCATTCCCTCACGCATCTACCCTCGCAGGACTTGCTCCAGGCAAGTATTCTCCCCAAGGACCACTCTATGTGCGGAGCGTGGCAACGTAACCAGGGAACTCCTAGGAGAACCTGATCGATGCCCTCAGGCATAATGAGGAGAGACAAGGTCTCGTGGTGGGATGGCGACAGTGATAGCCTAAGGGGAGCAGTCTGGTGTGTAACTTGGGAGGGCAGAGTCGAGCCGTTCACCACCCTGATGGTAATGGGGTGAGGTAGCTGCACCAAAGGAACTGCGTGCCGTTGGGCGAAGGCAGAAGACATAAAATTGCCCTCCGCCCCGGAGTCCACGCAGACCTCTACCTCCAGGGTGGAAACTCCACTCTCTATCGTCACTTTAAAGGACAGTTTGGAGGAGAAAGTTCCAGTGTCTAGTAGGCCTCCTCCAATTACCACTAGACGCGGGCGTTTCCTTGCTGTGGGCACCTGTTGACCAGGTGACCAGACTGTCGACACTGGAAACAGAGGGTGGAAGTACACACTGTGTGGGACTTGGAGCCCGTGCGAGACACTTCTATGGCCTCAGGAGGCATGATCCCCTGATCAGAAGGTTCCAGGGGTTTAGAAAAGACGGGAGCTAACTTAATCCTCGATCTGGACTTGGAGCGCTCCATGCCGCGCTCCGTGAAACGGAGATCTATGCAGGTGGAGCCGGTAATGAGCTCCTCCAGATTAACGGTGACCTCCCTGGTAGCCAGAGCATCCTTGACGTGCTCCGCCAAACCCCTCCAGAAAACCGGTATGAGAACCTTGTCAGGCCATTCTAGTTCGGAAGCCAGTGTCCAGAACCGGGCGGCGTAATGGCTGACCGAAAAGGAACCCTGTGTCAGTGCTAACAACAGCAGCGCATTGTCATGTGTGACCTGTGGCCCCAGAAAAACCTGTTTCAGGGAGACCAAGAACTGGGAGGCACTCTGTACCACGGGGTCACCACGCTCCCACAGTGGGGTGGCCCATTCCAGAGCCCTGCCCGACAGGAGGGAGATGGTGAATCCCACCTTAGCCCTTTCTGAGGGGAATCGTGTGGCCAACAGCTCAAGCTGGATAGAGCACTGGCTTACGAAACCCCTGCAGGAGGAGCTGTCACCCGAGAACATGTCGGGCAGCGGGAGACGGGACAAAGTCGGGGCAGGTATGGACGTGGAGGCGCGGAAGACAGCTTCTGCAGCTGCCTGAACAGCGACTGCAGTGACATCCGCAGCTGAGGCTGACCGCTCAAGAGCTGACAACCTGCCCTCCAGCTGCTGGACATACCTCTGCAGACACTGCTCGTCCGTCATTGCTAGCCAGACCCTGGCTCTAATATACTGTTAGGGCTGGCGGAATGCACCAAATAATAAAGATGGTAAAAGGTGCGTTCGCAGCCCGGGGTCCACCTTGCAGGGGTGGTAAATTGCTGCTAGTAATGGCGGACGCTATATAACGGTATAATAGAGGAACATATGCGGGTTAACGTCACCCGGTGTGTACAGGGGCGGACTATGTTGCTGCACAGAGCCGCATTACCGCTGAACATAAATGCCGGAGCCTGTTAAAACTCACAGAGCTCAGCAAGGTAAACGCTCAGTATCAGGTCACAGAACTCAGCCCCAAGGACACAGGGTCAGAGTCCCTCTAGACCTACTAAGCGTGCGGCGTCGCAACTGCGGATACCACTAAGTGACGTTGGCGACCGTGGAGTGTTGACCTAGAGAACTGTGGCGTACAGACCAAGACACCACCTGGCGTTGATGCCAGTCTCTGACTCTGCCTCCTACTTGTTCCTCAGCCTGGGCGCTAACAGGCTAGGCTACACAACACATGCGTACCAAGGGTGGGGGTTTCCAATGAGTCATTCACCAGAGACATTCATACAGGCATACAACTCTCACTCCACATGGTCTAAATCTTTCTCTATATTAGCGCATGGCCGAGCGGCCATGCAAACCTTTTATAGCTGCGTCCTTTCGGGACCTTCCTGACCTTCCAGATGGTCCAATCCGAGCAGGAGGAGGACCTGAGAATGTGACCTCCGATCTCCAGTGTGAGATCGTCCCACGGGCATGCTCAGTGGACCGAAAGGAGGACTTAGTTCCTGGAGTAGCTCGTTGCTGACAAGCATGCGTTGCTATCGCTGGACCAGAGTTGGCAGCAGCAACCAAACCCACAGAGCTGGTCTGAGCAGAGTGCCTGGATCAACGAGTCTGCTGAGCAGCCTCCTCTGCGGCTGGACAGGAATGGGAGACTGCTGAATGCAAGGCTTGGGATTCCTGCTGTGCAGCGACAGGAACCCGACGCCTAACAGTATTGAGGGCCAGCATTTACCAGTCGTTCAAGGCAGTGTTGGGCCATACTTATTTACCATGGGAACATTCTGGCTATGTCAGGAGGCCGTGGCGTGGGGTCTGATAGGCGCATCATGTTCACTTGTGCACAGGGGAAGATGAATGCAAAACCGTCTGAAGGTCAGGTGGATGATCCTGGGGCTGATGGAATCAGTGGGCTTAGGGATAGTCCAAGAGGAATGAATAGTAGGTTTGAAGATGTGTTGTGCCAAGGAAGTAAGGTATATGAAGTCCTATACCCTGTCCCACATGTTACACCCTGATAAACTTGAACTGACCAGTAAATGTTTGCTTGTTGCAATAAACTTGATGTCCCCTGAGTTGTGTGTCGGCTCCTGAAGATGGAGGCCTGGAGACAGTGGACTGAGTGTGATGCACCCCACACTTGACAGGCCACTGGGACTGGGACCCTGCTTTCCTGTAAAGTGCCAGAGTGAAACCGGACAGCAGCTTGATCATGACTACGGTTCATGGCACTTTACATAGGGATCAAGGAATTTGGAAAGCTGGTGAAGTATGGACCCAAGAGTCAAGGCCTATGAGACCTGATGAATTAAAGAAACAGGAGAGCTTATGTAATAGGGATCCAGGACCTTGTAGAGCAGGTGAAGTAGGGATCCAGGACCTGGAAGAAATGATGAGGTCAGTAGATGGGCCTGAGAAGATCTGGTGAAGTAGGGATCCAGGACCTTGTAGAGCTAAAGAAGTAGGGATCTAGGACCTGGGAGAAATGATGGAGTCAGTACACAGGCCTGAGAAGAGCTGATAATGTAGGAATCCAGGACCTTGTAGAGCTGGTGACATAGGAAACCTGGACCTTGTTGAGCTGGTGACATAGGTGTAAGAGTGGTGGAGTATACTGTCACGTTTGTACCCCTGAAATCACCAATCACATTATAGCAGAGTGTGAATAATGTTATGTGTGTTTTATATGCTTTGTGATTTGGTAATGCTCGTAGAGTGTGATAAGCATTGTGAAGTATAATATGCATGATATGTAGCAATTTAGGATGTTGGTAATGTACAGCATAGGGCAAGACATAGATTATGATCTAGGGCATAAGATAAGGATATTAGGTTTAGTACATATTGATATAAGACACAGTTAATGTTTGGGACTAGCCCATTGTGGAATGAGGTTAGTAATGTAAAAAAGGCACTCAATTCTTGGTAGGTGGCAGATAGGGAAGTACAGTAATATGGTAAAGTTCACGTGCAGGGCCAGGAAGTACCAATCATTCTAGGCAGTGTTAGGCCGTACTTATATACTGTGGGAACATTCTGGCTATGTCAGGAGGCCAAGGACTGGCGTGAGGCTGATGGGTGCATCATGCTCTCTTGCACACAGGGGAAGATGATTGCAAAACGGTTTGAAGGGCAGGTGGATGATCCCGGGTGCACTTAGGAACTGCACAGGAAATTTCTGGAGCTGATGGAATCAGTGGGCTTAGGGATAGTCCAAGAGAAACGAATGGTAGGGCTGAAATGTGTTGTGCTAAGGAAGTAAGGAATGTAAAGTGCTATGACCTGTTTCACATGTTACACCCTGATGTCTTTGAAATGACCAGTAAACATTTGCTTGTTGCAACAAAATAGATGTCTGCTGAGTTGTTTGTGTCGGCTCCTGAAGATGGAGGCCTGGAGACACCAGACTGAGTGTGATGCATCTCACTCCTGACAGAATACTGGGACCCTGTTTTCCTGTAACATGCCAGAGCGAAACCGGACAGCAGCTCAGTCATGACTACTGCTCTTGGCAACTCTACATAGGGATCAAGGACCTTGGAGAGCTGGTGAAGTAGGGACCAAAGACCTATGAGACCTGATGAAGTAAAGATACAGGACTTAGGAGAGCTTATGTAATAGGTATCCAGCACCTTGGAAAGCTGGTGAAGTAGGGATCCAGGACTACGGAGAGCAGGCGAAGTATGGATTCAGGACCTTGGAGAGCTGGTGAAGTAGGGATCCAGGACCTTGGAGAGCCGGTGTAGTAGGGATAAGGAACTAGGAGGCTGATGATATAGGGCTCAAAAACTTTGTGAGATGAGAAAGACTTGTTTAATATACAGTATGTACAGTAAGATCTGGGAATGTATTGATGGAGCCCATGTGTGACAACAAGGAATCCAGCCTATACGAATTCTGGGGATGGAAATAACCTGGAACATTAACATTCTTGAGTTGAAATTTCTTAGCAATAATTTGGGGAACTTATTAATTAGGGAGAAGTCTCATACAGCCTTTGCCTAGATATTACTCTAAGTTGGGTGGACTTAAGTCTGATTGTTCAGTCCCCACTAATTGAAGCAGACTTCAGGTAGCTTATACAGGCGGCTAAACCGCTATTCCAGGGTCCAATAAGAAGACTGTAGGTTGAATCTGCATTTTATTGAACGTGGTGGCATATTGGCGCGGTGAAACTACAAACAAAAACATATATATACACTGAGTCAATACAGGGTACATCAGGGATACATATCATACATAATACATTAAGAATCAACATCTGCACTACTAGCTGAGGAGGGAAAACTAAATTGGCAGGCTAATATGGGATGGAAATTAGTTACAGGAAGTGTGGTTGCATATCAGCGATGCTGTCGCAAAGGGAGAGAAGCAATGAGATGCTTCCAGGATGCAGGCTGAGAGAAAATGGAGAACTGGAGGGAAAATGGGGGCTGTACTAACCATAATCCTTTGCAAAACTTACCAGGCTGCCTTGCAATCCTTCCCAGAATACATTGTGAACGGAGGGAAAGATTCAGGAAGTACAACACACAATAACACTGTGGTTATGACTCTGGTCACTAGATGGAGCCAGAAACAATGAAAGCATTCAAATCTATGGAAGAAACTTAACATTCTGGATATTCACTAGTAATATTATCAGATAGACAATCAAAGGTTATGAATTAAATGTCAGAGACAGAACACTGATGCTCTGAGCCCATCAGTAACAATCATCCATGAACCTTTCTTGGACCTTTTTTCATACACAGATTATTACATTTCGATGCCTTGTATAGAATGTGGCTGTCATTGGAGCAGCGGTGCATTGGGAACCTTACCCTCACAAATCCTTGTGGTGGCTCTACCCTACAAGACGTCCTCCGCAATGTAAATGCAGCACGAGACGTGAATACTATTGACTAACACATCATTAGGAGTAAACAGACCCAGTCTTAAAAAAGCCTCCTCAATATGGGCATTCATCTCCCCCCGGCCTAATTGATTAATCCTTGGCATCTTCCCCTTAAGAAGTGACTCCAAAAACATCTTGTAAAAATAACATATTGGGGGCTCTTTGTGAGGGTCGGTGGGCACAGTGTGTACTGTAACCTGGACCTGGGCTAATTACAGCACCATTAATGTCACAGATCTGCTCACAGGATGTGATTACTCTGCCTGCCCGGCTCCTGCCCAGGACCAGAAATGACGCCTCTGTGTGTGAGCTGCAGCCCTCGACTCTGTGGTCAAAGTCGCAAACTGGCGCACGTTGGGGACACCAGGCCGCACAATCACTCCATTGAAGCCGGCAATTTCTCTCTGTGGTTTGTCTGGAATGTGCATACTATGTATTGCTGTCAATTGACAAGGGTGGTGGTGGCGGTTGGGAGGGGGCTAGGTCTCAAAAATAGCCCCCACAAGAAGTACACTGACCTTTGTTATTCTATGTAATGACAGTGTGCAAGTTATCGCTGCCGCCCCCCCACCCACAGAGACCAACAAACCGAGAGCGAAAATAGCCACATGGCAGCAGGATGGAGAAACGGCACATTAATTGCTTCAAGACCAAGCTCTTCTCTTTGTAGTTGTGCCTCATCCACAGGAATGTTGTGGCCGTGTGTGTGTATATATATATATATACTGTGTGCATATATAAATCTAGCACAGGACATCGCCAGGGCCATTCTTCATCCTAATCTACACTAACAATAGCCCCTCACTCCCTCACTATACTAATAATGTGGCGCCAGTTTGTTTTTGACACCAGGAGCTTTTTCTCAAGTTATCAGCTCCTCAATTAATATCTCAAGATTTTCTCCGATTAACCACGTTCTCCAGCACACATCACCCCGATGAAAAAGTAGCTGCCCCCTCAAACTGCAAATAGTGTTTCAATTAATAAAAAAAGACAATAAGGGAAAAGTTCTGAAACTTTTCTGTCTCAATTGTTCATCTTTGTTTGCTGCCACTGAACGAGAACACGACCCCGAACATCACTGATCCTGCGCTCGTCTGACCAGGGGACACAATGATCTGTGAGCGACACATCCTGACCTCCGGGCTGATACATTGTAACAAACGAGCAGCGAGCTTTGTGCAGGTGATGTGCAGACAGCACCGACAGCAGCAAATATCACGACGACGGCGGCGGCGGCAAAGAACAGAATCACAAAGGGCTGATGGATCGTCAGGGACATTTCTAACGTCACTTTTCTTTGTTTCTCTGATATTATTTTTGCAAAATTTGTCAAAGTGTCGCACAATGTTTAATACATCTGTCCTATATTAAAATATATGTCTAGAAATGTATGACACTTTATATGACATACTGCCATCTAGAGAGATAACATAGATGATAGATAGATAATAGATGGATAGATAGATAGATGATAAATAGATAGATAATAGATAGATACAGTAGATAATAGATAGATGGATAGATAGATAATGGTGATAATAGGTAGATAGATAGATAGATAATAGATAGATAGATACAATAGATAATAGATAAATGGATAGAAAGATAGATAGATAATAGATGGATAGATAGATAGATAATAGATAGACAGATAATAGATAGATACAGTAGATAATAGATAAATGGATAGAAAGATAGATAGATAATAGATAGATGGATAGATAGATAATAGATAGATAGATAATAGATAGATAGATGATAGATAGATGATAGATAGATGATAGATAGATAATAGATGACAGATAAATAATAGATAATAGATAGATAAATAATTGACAGAAATAAAAAATGGGAAGCAGCACTCCAAAAATATAAGAGTGGAATTATTAGGCCCACAAGCCTTTTTCAAGCTTTTGAAGCCGAAACGTTGCACCACGCCATGTGGGCCTAATCAAGTCCACTCTTCTATTTTTGGAGTGCTGCTTCCCAATTTTTATTCCTGTATATTTGGCAAGTCTGTGGATTAGTTGCTGGGAGGCCGGTGCACCCACTCGATTGCATGTGCTGTCCCATCTTTTTTTCTAACCTGATAATAGATAGATAATAGAGCGATATAGATAGATAGATAATAGATAGATAATAGATAGAAAGACAGATAATGGATGGATAGATAATAGATAGATAATAGATAACAGATACTTTGTATAATATACACCAGAGTCTATAGAACTTTTATGATCCCGGTTTATGGTCTTTTCCGCGGCCGGCTCGCGGTTCTTTGCAGTCGGCTCGGGCTTCCTCCGGCTCGGTACCATTCATCCTGACAGTCGGATTTCCTCTGGGGCTCGTTTCTTTCTACACGGCAGCGTTTTATTAGCGTCTGTTCTCCACTTCAGACACAAGTGTTGCGGGCCGGAGTTTGTCTCGGCTTTGATGGACGCCATCATTCTTTTCTGTAGTGTCTTACACTATTGCGCTGTAAACCTTTCCGCTCCGCGCGTGTTTATTGCCGCCGTAAGCGACGCTCGTTTCATCGCTACCTTGAATTCCTGCAGAATAAAATCCTTTCCGGCAGAAGGAGCCGGTTTTCAAGGAGTCACTAAAACCTGAGCAGGAGAAAAGGCCTCTACCTGTGCTGCAGGCGGGCGACATCCGAGTGCTGCAAAAACCACAAGAAAAACCATGCAATGTGTGAATATAATTCAGAGACGCGGGAGGGAAATAAATGGCTCCAGATACAACGCAGCGCTCTATCTGCCATATATATAGTGCCGTATTCTGTAGCACTTCATAGCCAATGACAATTCCCTATCAGCTCAGTATGTGGGAGGAAACCAGCGGAAAGCACCATGGGAGAAAGGACAGACTCAGGGACATGGTGTCCTTGGTGGGGTTGAAACCTAGGGGCTATCAACTTCCTTCCTTCTTTTCTTTCTTCATTCTCCTTTTTTCATGTTCCTTCCTTCTTTTCCTCATTTGTTGTTCCTTCCTTTCTTCCTTCTTTCCCTCCTTCTCCTTCATTCTTTCCTTGATTGCTTCCTTTATTCCTCCTTTCATTCTGTCTTTCTCATTGTCTCCTTCCTTTTCCTTCCATTTACTTCCATTCTTCCTACCTTATTCCTTCTCCTTCCTTCTTTCTATCCTTCCTTCTCCTTCCTTCCTTCTATTCTTCCTTACTTCTCATTCCTTCCTTTTGTTTCCTTCTTTGCGTCTCATTCCTTTCTTCCTTCCTTTACATTCCTACCATCTTTCTTTCCTTCCTATCAGCCATATCCTCCTTTTTCATCTCTCGCTTCCTAAAACTCAACGTTGACAAAACTGAACTCATTATCTTTCCTCCATCTCGCGTGTTTTCCCTATCCAATCTATCTATTATGGTAAACGGCATCAGTCTCTCTCCGGCACCTGAAATCCGCTGCCTCGGAGTAACTCTCGACTCTGCCCTGTCCTTCAAACCGCACGTCCAATCTCTTGCCACCTCCTGCCGCCTTCAACTCAAAAATATTTCCAGAATCCGTCCCTTCCTCAGCCCTCAATCTACTAAAAGTCTTGTACATGCCCTCATCATCTCCCACCTTGACTACTGCAACACTCTCCTCTGTGGCCTTCCTGCAAACTCTCTTGCACCACTCCAGTCTGTCCTCAACTCTGCTGCCCGACTAATCCACCTCTCTCCTCATTACTCCCCTGTCTCTCCCCTCTGCAAATCCCTCCAGTGGCTCCCAATTCCCCACCGAATCCATTTCAAACTACTAACACTGACCTACAAAGCCATCCACAACCTGTCCCCTCCCTATATCTCTGAACTAATCTCCCAATATATTCCCTCACGTAATCTTCGATCATCCCAAGACCTCCTACTCTCCTCCACACGTATTCGTTCCTCACACAACCGCCTCCAAGATTTCTCCTGAATATCCCCCATCCTCTGGAATTCCATGCCTCAGCACATCCGATTATCCACCACCCTCGGACCCTTCAAACGGAACCTGAAAACCCATCTTTTCAGGAAAGCTTACAGACTGCAATAACCATTCTGCCGCCTCACCACCGCCTGAGCTGCCGCCTCATCACCACCAGAGCTGCTGCACCCCCGACCTTCTGTCTCTTCCCCACTATCCCGTAGAATGTAAGTCCACAAGGACAGGGTCCTCTCCCCTCTGTACCAGTTTGTCATTGTAAATTTGTTTGGTCTATAACTTTGCATGTAACCCCCCTTCTCATGTACAGCACAATGGAATTAATGGCGCTATATAAATAATAATGATAATAATCTCCTTCAATTCTTCCTTCCTGTCTTCCTTCTTTTCCTACTTTCTTCCTTCCTTCCTTCCGTATGTCAGTACCATGTGAGATAATATGTCGGTTTTCCTAACTATATGGCGGTCATATTCTCAGTGCTGTATATTAGTATTATTTGAGTACTTGGTGGGATGATTTCAGTGCTGTATTATACGCACAATGTATGGCGGTATTATACACACAATGTATATGCATTATATGCACAATGTATGGCGGTTTTATAAGCACAATATATGGCGGTATTATTTAAGCACTGTATTTTGCCACAAATCACTTTTTCTAAAAACTGTGCAATATTAATCACATGGACAGAAAACACTTGTTCGACTTTCACATGTCTGTTTCACTGTTGCATTTCTCACATTAATGATGCAGAAGCCTCTGTAAGCGCCATGACAGCGGCGCTGCAGATTGACAAACTGCAGAAGTCTCCAGTACAGCGAGTCAGTGGGAATTCATCATTGACATGGCACACTTCATCTGAATAATCACTGAGCAGAGCGCCAAGAAAATCTGCAGTGCATGTTATTAATGAGGACATTGCAGAATTAGTGGCTGGCAGCCGCTCCAGCACCGCAGGCCCCGGAGCACAGGGTAATATATAGGCAGTGCGCCCTGATAATAATGCTTACACTGTTCCAGTCACATCCTGATGGTATAGGACACAACATCCAGATGAGGTAAAGGAGAAACAAGCAGCAGGACCAGTATGGCCATGTAACAGTATGGCGGTGTAACAGTATGATGGTCTAAAAGTATAGCCGTGTAACAATATGGCGGTGTAACAGAATGGTGGTGTAACAGTATAACTGTGTAATAGTATAGTGGTGTAACAGAATGGTGGTGTAAAAGTATGACTGTGTAATAGTATAGCGGTGTAACAGTTCGGCGGTGTAACGGTATGCCAGTGTAACAGTCTGATAGTATAACAGTATAGCGGTGTAACGATATGACATTGTTACAGTATAGTGGTGTAACAGTATGGCGGTGTAATAGTATAGCGGTGTAACAGAATGACTGTGTAATAGTATAGTGGTGTAACAGTATGGCGGTGTAATGGTATACTAGTGTAACATTATAGCGGTGTAACAATATGACATTGTAATAGTATAGTGGTGTAACAGTATGGCGGTGTAACAGTATGACTGTGTAATAGTATAGCAGTGTAACAGTATGGCGGTGTAACAGTCTGATAGTATAACAGTATAGCGGTGTAACGATATGACATTGTAACAGTATAGTGGTGTAACAGTATGGCGGTGGGAAGATTTCAGAATAAGAGGTTATATCCTTTCTGCAAAATCAATGGTGGAGAACCCAGACCAGAGGCAGAGCCTGGGGCCCTCGGGGTCCCAATGCAACATCTATAACAGGGCTCCCGGCACCCGGGGCTGTGATTTTCGCCACCTCTACGCCTCATATAGCTACGTCGCGGCCTGAACTGAATTCCCCTTTAAGGTTTTTTTTCGAGGCTTCACATCTCTCATAACCGTCCTGCTCCAACCTGGATCTGATCCCCATCATATTTTATATTTTTAAGGAAGACGGAAAACCTTCCATAACCCTGCAAATTACAGATGACGATCCGGAGCTTTATTCATCTGCTGGTAATCTAATCCCACAATGACTAAGTCCGCATGGCAGAGCTCGAAAGGAAAATGGAAATTAAAGGGCAGTCGGGGCCCGTCGCTTCCTCCCTTGTTATTCTTAAAATTTTGGCTTTTTTGGGGGGATCAGGTCCCATGGAACGTCCAACCATGAAAACCTCAAGCACCACAGCTGCAGCTCTAGAGAATACCTGGGTATGACGCCCTCTACAGGTCATAAAAGCAACAGCAAACTATGGGAAAGTTGTTCGACTTTTGCGGGAACCATTGTTATCGTCACCCAGCTTTCCCAGGAACTGGAATAACATCAAAACAATTCACTTCCCAGAAAGAAATGTGAAGGACTTCAGCCGCAGTCGCTGGGGATTCCTACACAGAACCCCGAAATAGCAGGACTGTACCACGATCATGAAAGAAGACAAAGCAGAGCATTATTTATTTTCATGGAATTTATTCACTTTCCATCTCTGGGGGATTTTCATTTCATTTTTCGGGTCTTCTCTCCAGGGAATGATAAGTGAGGGGGGCTCCAGCATTGGTCGAGCAGAGGCTGCTGGTTCCCGGAGACTTGGACATTTCTGCAACAAAGTAACAAATAAGCAACAGAAAAAAAGAAAACAATAAAGAGTAGGGGTGTGTAATAAGGCATCACATGGTAGAATACGGTCAGAATGTGACCCACTAATGAGCCAAAATCACCAGAGACTGAAAAATATGTACAAGACTAATAACATATAAGAAATACAGAAATATATACATCATGGAAACAAATGCGCGCTCCCGTGCTACAGCTAGCGGCAGGAAAGCAACACAAGAAAGGGTTAATGGCACAATCGTTTTTGCACTTTTATTTTTCCTCTTCACCTTCCAGGAGCCATGACATTTTCTTTTTCTGAGATAGCTTGTGTTTTTTATGAGATAAATTGCAGTTTTCTTTCACGTCATTCACATTACCATGGAAAACACTGAAAATTAACAAAAATTCCCAAATGCAGTGAAATGGTGAAAGAAACGCAATTTCATCACAGACATTTTTTATACTTTGTTTTCACTGCGTTCGTTGTGCGCTTACAATGACAGAGCAATGTGATTCTCCGGGTCAGCACAATTACGGCCATACCAAACTTATTACTATTGTTATTATTGTTATTTTGTTATTTTATTTTAGTGGCTTATACACTTTCTAAACTTTGTTAAACAGAAAAAATGGATTTTGTCAGAATTTTCAAAGACCATAATGGGTTTTTTTTCCATTGTTGGAGTGGTGCCAGGACTTGTTTTTTGGGTGTTACTTGTAATATTTTGCAGTGTGAACGACGTTGGATTTTTTTATTGTATTTTTTTTTGGGGGGGGGGGCGATGAGTTGAACCGGAAGTTCTGGCAATTTCCTTTTTTTTTACTTTTATGGCTTTCACCTTTTGGAATAAATAACTGAGGTCAATCGCTTCCTATAACCATCCACAAGCTTCTTACTCCTCTGAGCTGGAATTTTGGACTTTTCTTTTGTAAACTGCTCCAGGTCTCTCATATATGAAGACGTCTTCTCCCAACAGCAATTTTAAGATCTCTTCACAGATGATCAATGGGAATTAGATATGGACTCACTGCTGCCACTGCAGAACTCTGCAACACCTTCTTTCTATCCATTTCTGAGAGCTTCTTGAATTATGTTTGGGGTCATTGTCCTACTGGAAGACCCATGACCTAGGACGAAAACCCAGCTTTCTCACCCTACATTGCCACCCAAAATCCTTTTGTAATCTTCACATTTCATTATGCCTTGTACACAATCAAGGCACCCAATGCCAGAGGAAGGAAAAAAAACCAAAGCATCCATGAACCTCCACCATATTTCACTGTAGGTCCTGTGTTCTTTTCTTTGTAGGCCTCACTCTGTTTTCAGTAAACATTAGAATGATGTGCTTTACCAAAAAGATCTATTTTGGTCTCATCTGTCCACAAGATGCTTTCCCAGAATGATTTTGGCTGACTCACAAACATTTTGCCGAACTGCAGTCTAGCTTTATGTCCCTGTGTCAGCAGTGGGGTCCTCCTGGGTCTCCTGTCATAGCGTTTCATTTCATTCACATGTGGACAGATAGTTTGCAATGACAATAATGCCCTCTGAGCGTGAGTTTCTCTGGAACATGATTGGGGCTTATCCACCATTCGGGATATCCTGTTACAACCTTTCATCAATATTTCTCTGCCATTCACGTCCAGGGAGATTAGCTACAGCGCCATGGGTTGTAAACTTCTTGATTATGTTGCGCACCGTGGACAAAGGAACATCAAGATCTCTAGAGACTCGTAACCTTGACATTGTTGATATTTTTCAACAATTGTGGTTCTCAAGTCCTCAGACCGTTCTCTTCTCCTCTTTCTGTTCTCCATGCTTAGTGAGGCACAGAGAATGCAAAGATTGAGGCAACTTCTCCCCTTTTTATCTGGTTTCAGGTGTGATTTTCATATTGTCCACACCTGTTACTGGCCACAGGTGAGTGTGAACGAGCATCACATCCTTGAAGCAAGGTTGTTTACCCACAATTTTGGAAAGGTGGCAACAATTTTGTCTGACTTATTTTGAGGGTTTGTGTGAAATTATGTCCAATTATCTTTTTTTTTCCTGTTTTTTTATGTTGTTACAATACAGACAAATTAAATTTACATGTCTATAACAAAACATGCAATTTAATAATTTTCTGGGAGAAATTCAGTACTTAATTTTCTGGAACAATTTCAAGGGTGCAAACACTTTCAGCCATGACTGTATGTACTGCAATATTCCAGTATTTGAGTATGTAGTGAAATTAATAATATTTTTGCAGCTCATCAGCCTAGGACATATCATTAGATGACACGTTAGACAGACATGTGATTGGTGTCGGATAGGCACCCCACCGAGACTGTGTAACTCAATTGCCATTGTCAGGGTTTGATACTGGTATCTAAGTGGTTAAACTGCAGACAGAGACAAGTTCCACCTGTACAGAACAGCCAGCACCTGCCCTACGTGGACTCAGCTTCTGAGTTCACTCCATAGAGCCACACTTTCCCTAGGAGATGATTTCTCTTCTTCTAATACACAGAGTTTCATCATCATCTACAATTAACCCTTCCATTTAGCTGGCTATAGCAGGGGCGTCTCGTGTATCTACACTCATCAACATTGAAATTGCAAAACAAAGAAGGAAAAAGGGGGGAATTCTGGGAATCCCAAGATGGAGGCATCACTGATCTATAAATGATGGAAAAATGGAAGCTACATTTTCCAAACCTCTGGATTAGTCAGTCAAGTCTGAGCCTTGTGTAAAAATCCTGACAACTCTGGCCACGGCTGCTGTCACTGGGGTTATTAATGGTCGTCTGAGGAAGGTTCTGCCGCTGATTGTACAAATTATCAGGATCCGCTGTCGGCAGCTCCTGTGTAATCACCGACCAATGATTTCCCCGATGTGCTCAATGGAGACAAGTCCGAAGACATTGCTGGCAGCTCCTGTGTAATCACTGACCCATGAAGTCCCTAATGTGCTCGATGGAGGAAAGTCTGTAGACACTGCTGGCATCTCCTGTGTAATCACCGACCAATGACGTCCCCAATGTGCTCAATGGAGACAAGTGATGAGACACTGCAGCAACAAGAGCAGGTTTAGGCCTGTCCCGTGTGTATCCATCCTGTGATTTCCAAAATTCCATGACTTTTCCTTCTTGGTGTTTCAGTTTCGGTGTTGAAGAGTGAAGTTTTCAGTAATTAGTGTTTCTATTCTTCTTATTATTATTTATTATAGCGCCATTTATTCCTTGACGCGTTACATGTGAGGAGGGGTATACATAGCAAAAAAAGCCCATGAGGGCTCACAGTCTACAAGGGTTGGGTGAGGATACAGTAGGTGAGGGTAGAGCTGGTCATGCAGCGGTTTGGTCGATCGGTGGTTACTGCAGGTTGCAGGCTTGTCGGAAGAGGTCGGTCTTCAGGTTCTTTTTGAAGGTTTCCATGGTAGGTGAGAGTCTGATATGTTGTGGTAGAGAGTTCCAGAGTAGAGGGGATGCGCGGGAGAAATCTTGTATGCGATTGTGGGAAGAGGAGATTAGAGGGGAGTAGAGAAGGAGATCTTGTGAGGATCGGAGGTTTCGTGCAGGAAGGTACCGGGAGACGAGGTCACAGATGTACGGAGGACTCAGGTTGTGGATGGCTTTGTATGTCATGGTTAGGGTTTTGAACTGGAGTCTTTGGGTAATGGGAAGCCAGTGCAGGGATTGACAGGGGGGAGAGGCCAGGGAATAGCGGGGGGACAGGTGGATTAGTCGGGCAGCATAGTTTAGAATAGATTGGAGGGGTGTGAGAGTGTTAGAGGGGAGGCCACAAAGCAGGAGGTTGCAGTAGGCAAGGCGGGAGATGATGAGGGCATGGTCTAGGGTTTTTGCAGATTCTTGGTTGAGGAATGTGCGGATCCAGGAAATATTTTCAGTAGAAGTCAGCAGAATGTGGAGAAGGCTTGGATGTGTTTTTTGAAGGAGAGATCAGAGTCCAGGGTTACCCTGAGGCAGTGAGATTGTGGGACCAGAGAGAGTGAGCACGCACTGACTTTAATGGATAGGTCTGTTGGGGGGGGGGTCACGTGAGATGGGGGAAAGATGATGAATTCTGTTTTGTCCATATTAAGTTTTAGAAATCTAGCGGAGAAGAAGGATGAAATAGCGGACAGACATTGAGGGATTCTGGTTAGTAGGGAGGTGATATCTGGTCCAGAGATGTAGATCTGTGTGTCATCAGCATAGATGTGATACTGAAAGCCGTGAGATTCTATGAGCTGTCCGAGGCCGAAGTTGTAAATGGAGAAGAGCAGGGGCCTAGGACTGAACCTTGCGGGACTCCAACAGATAGGGGGCGCGGTGAGGAGGTGGTGTGTGAGTGGCAGACGCTGAATGTCCGGTCTGTTAGGTATGATGAGATCCAGGATAGGGCCAAGTCTGTGATGCCGAGGGATGAGAGGGTCTGTAGTAATAGGGAATGGTTCACTGTGTCAAAGGCAGAGGACAAGTCCAGGAGGAGGAGGACAGAGTAATATAGAAGGCAGAGGACAGAACTAAGAGGAGGAGGAGGACAGAGTAATATAGAAGAGGATAGGACTAAGAGGGGAAGAGGAGGACAGAGTAATATAGAAGGCAGACGACAGGTCCAGGTGGAGGAGGAGGACAGAATAATATTGAAGGCAGAGGACTGGTCCAGGAAGAGAAGGACAGAATAGTGTTGCTTGGCTTTGGCAGTTAGTAGGTCATTGGTGACTTTAGTCAGGGCAGTTTCAGTGAAATTAAGCTTTCAGAGGCCAGACTGTAAGTAGTCAAAGAGGGAGCAGGAGGAGAGGTGAGAGGACGGTTCAAGATGGGCATGTTATTCCAGTAGCGTGGAGGCATAGGGGAGAAGTGATATGGGGAGATAGCTAGACACAGAGGATGGGTCAAGGCAGAGCTTTCTGAGGATGGGATCTTCTGCTTAAAGAATGAGGCAAAGTCTTCAGCTGAGATGAGTGGAGAGGAAGGAGATGCTGGGGGACGGAGGATATGAGAAATGAGAAGTAAGTTTGTTTTGCTGCAGCGAGTGTGGCCTTGAAAGTAGTAAGGGACTGTTTGAATGAGATGAAGTGCTCGTTGGAGTGGGATGTTTTCCATCTCCGCTCAGCAACTCTGGAAGCCCATCTAAGTTCTTTGGTCAGGCTGGTGTGCCAGGGTTGCCTGCTGATTGTGCGAGCTTTGGTATATGCGAAAGGGGCAACTAATTCCAGAGCTGCAGCTCTCGTGTTGTTATATAAAGTGGCAGCAGCGTCCACATTGTGTAAGGAACTTATGGCTATAAGAGGGAGAAGAGACTGAGAAACTGAGTGTAAATCTAGGTGTTTTGAGATGTCTGCGAGGGTGTGCGAGTTGATGGAGTGGGGATTGTGCACCAGGAGAGGAAAGGGAAGAGAATGTGAGCAAGTTGTGGTCAGAAAGAAGGAGAGGTGAGTTACAGAGGTTAGATAGGGAGCAGAGGGGGGTGAAGATGAAATCCAATGTGTGGCCATCTTTGTGAGTGGCTGCAGAAGACCATTGAGCGAGACCGAAGGAAGAAGTGAGAGAAGCTTAGAGACAGCTGAGTCGGAAGTGTTATTGGAGATGTTGAAGTCACCCATGATGAGAGTGGGGATGTCAGCGGAAAGCAAAGCGGGGCTCGGGCGAATGTGTATAAGGTTAGAAAGGTTACGGAAAGTTGTGATAGAGCGTAGATGGGAGGTAGAAGTGACTGTGGGGATGTGGTGAGGAGGACCAGGATTTGGAGAGATATCAGAGATGGTTTGTTCCTTTATGATCACATTCTGTGTTTGTATCAGCACCGGCCTCCGCTCTTGTTACATTTGTAGTTTCCGCCGAAAACTCGTCCAGAAGGAAACGTATTATAGTCTCTGTGAGAGGTGACACTAATCCTGGAGGTGAACCGTACCTGCTCAGCTGGCCATGATGTGCTTCACGAAGGCTGCGGGCAAGAAATAAGAAGAAACATTAATATACAGATAATGCAGTCCTATGTAACACCACAGATAACACAGTGATAACTCTCTGAGTACAGATAATGTAGTAGATTACACCTGCAGTCCTATTTAACACCACAGATAACTCTCTGAATATGGGTAATGTAGTAGATGTCACTTGCAGTCCTATGTAACACCACAGATAACACAGTGATACTTGTCAGTACAGATAATGTAGACGTCACCTGCAGTCCTATGTAACATCACTGATAACACAGAGTGATGACTCTAGGTACAGGTCATTTATTAGTCCAGCAGTCCTATGTAACAGTACAGCTCAGTGTAGTGGTATAATTCCTTATGTTATATCAGCTTCCAGCCAGTGATGATTATTTTTCCTCTTTTGTCTCCCTGACATCAGACACGGACTCGGCCGGTGGCAGGAATCTCGCTCCTGATGTTTTTGCCAATATTCCTAATGACATTTTCAGAAAATGTCCAAGTTTTACAAACATCAGCATTGTTTCCACTCTCTGCAGAGAAGCGTTTCCTATTTTGTTATTTGCCTATTTTTTAGCAATGAGATTTTTTTTCCTTTGATTAATTGCATTGTTACTTTATATGTTTGGACCAGAATTACGTCCGATGACTGAACACATTCCAGCCTTGAACTTTTTACTTTGGGAATCAAATGTAACTCTGCGGCCAATGCAAATAAATATCTCTGCAGTCATTATGACCTGCAGGGTGAGCGCCACTCTCAACACTATCGGAACCCCCAAAATGCCGGTGATACTTTTAAAACTTATGGTAGAGCAGGAAACCAGTGGTGGTCTAAAGAACTGCAGGGAATGCACAAGACATCGGCATCAAGGTGCAGGTAGAACGATGACATCACCGCCTGATTGATGACATCTGATGAAAAAGACGTGAAAAGTAAATGTCTCCCATCAGAAAGGAAGTCACCATGAGTCACTGTATGTAAGGATACTTTATTCACTTAATAAGTCTGCAGAATTGGTATGTCCCACTGTGTGGTCGCTGTCACGTGGTAATATTGGTCTTGGTTCTTGTATAGTGTATTTTATTCAGCGATAGCTTTCTAATCCGTTGAGGTGACTACAAAATGAGATTAGGGTAAAGTTGTTAACATCTTATATCTGGGTTGGTGGATAATTAAGCTTTTTTTTTACCCCTCCACTCACTCTGTGTGGTGGGTTAAAAAAAATTAGTAAAGGGCCAAAATTCAATGCTTTACAGTATGAAGCTATCCATTTTTTTTTTGGGGGGGTGAGATTTGGACATAAATTTTTTAAATGTATATTGCCCTCTTTTTAAATATATATTGTTAGAAAATAGGAGATATGTTGAACTAATTGTAAATGATATTAACATACTGTATTAAATGTACTGAATGATGATCAGGTAACCGCAATGGGTACGTTCAGTGATGCCAATGTCAACACATGACTGTGCTGATACAGAAAACAGTAAGCAAATAGCACAGTGGTTCCTGAAGTGAAATAACCTTTAAAGAACTATTGTGGTCCACTACCTTCATTATCTACAGTAGATTAAACATATTATCAGATATAATTGTTTGTGAATAAAGAAGATACCGCCATGGGTACGTTCAAAATTACTATGTAAACATTTCTTTGACATAGACATTTGATGCAGTAGGATACTTGTAGGAGTTGCAAAAGATTAGAATCTTTTAATTAAACACTCAATGGTATATAATAATACTGAGTTGCCAAGAGATGAAAATATAGATATCTCTCCCCATTCGGTGTATTCAGTAATCCTGCTTAGCTGATATTACCATAATTTTTGTAGGATTGTTATTTGTTACTCCTATTCCTTGAAATATTCATTAATTACCTTCATAGTTGATGCAACCATTGGCATTTTCCTGCCCAGACATCAGTTTGTCAACTTCTTCTTCTGTCATTCGTTCCCCTAGTCATCAAGGATACATTTGTGAAAATTGGGTCCATTGATTATAATAAGAATAAATGCTTATGAATAAATGCTTATGTAATGTTCGGTAATTACCTAGAGTTGCCAATACATGTCGAATTTCTGCCCCCATGACGGTGCCATTGCCTTCCTTGTCAAAGACTCGGAGACCCTCCACAAAGTCCTCGTAGGTGCCCTTTTCCTTAGACTTGGAGATGTGTTGCAACATTGGCAAAAAGGTGTCAAAATCCATAAGTTTCGTATTAAGTTCTGAGAAAAGCATTGTGAAGGAAAAGGAAAAATGTGACCCCATGGATGAAATGTTACACAGCTATGACAAAGCACAATAATAAAGCAAACATAGGCCAAATAGCCACTGTGTGGAGATACAGGGTTGAGGCAGTAAAATAATGCTTTAGCCTGGGTGATAGAAAACTTACAAAAGCTTCAACCTAGGTAAGATCTCTATCCTGTGCCTGATACACAGCGACACCACCCAGAATGAGGGACTCCGAGCATCTCAGTAGCCACATGGCTCAAGTGAATGGCCAAGAACTTTTACCCAATCAGACAGAAGTTTAGTCAGGTACTTTACATTCTCTTGTCTCTAGGACAGATACATTTAGCCAGTCTGGGGTGTGAATCATTAGCTTTAGAAAAGACTCATCATTTTCGTTTTTCCTTTGGATATTCTAAAATTTATATATAAAATTTGGGTTTTTCTCTGGGCCAGATTTTGGCAGCCATGACCAGTAGTCATTACAAGCTAGAGATAATCCTTCCTTCACTCTTCTCCTACCAGAGAACTTGCATTGACTCTGTCCTCAGACTGTTTGCAGAAAGTCTTCCTTCTGGATCAGTGACATGACAAATACTCACGAACCTTCAGGCTTGGGTCTGCCAAGAACTCTTAAAACTTCAGCATTGGTCGGGTTCTGTCCTAACGCCCTCAGCACATCGCCACATTGCCCATAGGTGATTTTCAATTCGCAGTTAGGGGTCCGATCAAACAGTGAGAAGGCTTCCTTAAATTCTGCCAAAACAAAGAGAGCCTCAGCCTGTGCACAGTCACCGACGGTATTATGGAGATGGCAACTTTATGGTTATTATGCTAAATCTCAACAAATATTTGGTTTGGTGCGACTTTACACGGGACGCTCACCCACATGAATTTTTATTATTAGCTGGCTTTCCTGGAATCGTGTTCCCATTGCTGTGTGGTTAGACATCTGCAGCCTCATGTGATGGAGGATTATGTTCCTTTTCAAGCCACAGCAGAGCGATGACACAAAATAACAATTTTGACAAGACAGCTACAATGAAAGAGACTCAAAAAGTCTGAGGAAAGGGCTGTGCTCATCAGAAATCACTGATAACGTGGGCTGAGAATGACAACACCAGCAGAATAGTGAGTGCAGCTCTGGGGTATAATACAGGAGGTAACTCAGGATCAGTAATGTAATGTATGTACACAGTGACTGCACCAGCAGAATAGTGAGTGCAGCTCTGGGGTATAATACAGGAGGTAACTCAGGATCAGTAATGTAATGTATGTACACAGTGACTGCACCAGCAGTATAGTGAGTGCAGCTCTGGGGCATAATACAGGAGGTAACTCAGGATCAGTAATGTAATGTATGTACGCAGTGACTGCACCAGCAGAATATTGAGTGCAGCTCTGGAGTATAATACAGGAGGTAACTCAGGATCAGTAATGTAATGTATGTACACAGTGACTGCACCAGCAGTATAGTGAGTGCGGCTCTGGAGTATAATACAGGAGGTAACTCAGGATCAGTAATGTAATGTATGTACACAGTGACTGCACCAGCAGTATAGTGAGTGCAGCTCTGGGTTATAATACAAGATGTAATAAGTAATGTATTATATGTAGTCAGTTACTATAATGTATGTAGTATAATTCTATTTGGAAAGTATGAGAGGTGCAGACACATAAATTACTTATTTCTGGCTTTACAGCAGGAAACTAATGGTTGTTGTGTGACAGAATGCAATGTAACGCATCGAATGTGCTTTCTTTCAGAATGAAACCATTTGGCGATTAATGGTTGGGTGACCTTGCCTTGATTGACTGGATTTCAGCTTGTGATGGCCTTACACCATTAATCGGCTTCACTCTCCACTCACCACTACACTGAGGCGCAGGAATGCCGAGCGGCTGCCAGTGCCGATGTGTGGCATCCCATACCATCTGTCTCCATTTAACTCTATTCTTTGTTTTTGCTTCCATTTCATTTCCACTATATTGTGGGAGTTTTTGGATCTGGACTCAAGAACGTTAACAGTTCTTGGAGAAAAGCCTCCACTTCTGTAAGTGATTATATCTCAATGTAATGTTTCAAGACTTTGCTAAAAAATCCTGAGCAAGTGAGCAAAAATACCACGTGGCTGAAATCAGGGGCTGTGGGATCACACAAAATAACTGAGAATTGTTTAATGTCTGATCTCAGAAATGTAGGAATTACTAAAAGTAACTAATTAAAAAAAAAAAAAACTGAAGTCAGGAAGAAATAAGGATTGGTGAAAACAGGTTACAATATATCCCCATCTTAAAAAGGCTATCCCATTGTCGTAAATGTAATTGTAAAATCTTTCCGACTCTCTTGAGATAGAATGTGTCACCATCATATTGAGCATTGATGCATGGCTTCATCATAAACTGTAAAGAGAGAAAGAGCTAACACTTTTTTCCGACCCTTTGTGCTATGACCCCCTGCTGTGAACAGGTAATTGAAGTAGATTATCTGATGGAGAGCAAACAGGAAGTCAGGGCTCCGCGTGTACAGCAGGATGTGATTTGATGTCTTTCTCTCCTGTGAAGATTACTCTTTATATGTTCAAAAGAATTATAGGCAGACAGGATATATTCTTGTACATAGGAGCAGTATTATAGTAGTTATATTCTTGTAAATAGGAGCAGTATTATAGTAGTTATATTCTTGTACATAGGGGCAGTATTATAGTAGTTATATTCTTGTACATAGGAGCAGTATTATAGTAGTTATATTCTTGTACATAGGGGCAGTATTATAGTAGTTATATTCTTGTACATAGGAGCAGTATTATAGTAGTTATATTCTTGTAAATAGGAGCAGTATTATAGTAGTTATATTCTTGTACATAGGAGCAGTATTATAGTAGTTATATTCTTGTACATAGGGGCAGTATTATAGTAGTTATATTCTTGTACATAGGAGCAGTATTATAGTAGTTATATTCTTGTACATAGGGGCAGTATTATAGTAGTTATATTCTTGTACATAGGAGCAGTATTATAGTAGTTATATTCTTGTACATAGGGGCAGTATTATAGTAGTTATATTCTTGTACATAGGAGCAGTATTATAGTAGTTATATTCTTGTAAATAGGAGCAGTATTATAGTAGTTATATTCTTGTACATAGGGGGCAGTATTATAGTAGTTATATTCTTGTACATAGGAGCAGTATTATAGTAGTTATATTCTTGTACATAGGGGCAGTAATATAGTAGTTATATTCTTGTACATAGGGGTAGTATTATAGTAGTTATATTCTTGTACATAGGAGCAGTATTATGGCAGTTATAATCTTGTACATAGGAGCATTATTATAGTAGTTATATTCTTGTACATAGGTACATAGTACTATAATACTGCCCCTATGTACAAGAATATAACTACTATATTACTGCCCCTATGTACAAGAATATAACTACTATAATACTGCTCCTATGTACAAGAATATAACTACTATAATACTGCCCCTATGTACAAGAATATAACTACTATAATACTGCCCCCTATGTACAAGAATATAACTACTATAATACTGCTCCTATTTACAAGAATATAACTACTATATTACTGCCCCTATGTACAAGAATATAACTACTATAATACTGCTCCTATGTACAAGAATATAACTACTATATTACTGCCCCTATGTACAAGAATATAACTACTATAATACTGCTCCTATGTACAAGAATATAACTGCCATAATACTGCTCCTATTTACAAGAATATAACTACTATAATACTGCTCCTATGTACAAGAGTATAACTACTATAATACTGCTCCTATTTACAAGAATATAACTACTATAATACTGCCCCCTATGTACAAGAATATAACTGCCATAATACTGCTCCTAAGTACAAGAATATAACTACTATAATACTGCCCCTATATACAAGAATATAACTACTATAATACTGCTCCTGTGTACAAGAATATAACTACTATAATACTGCCCCTATGTACAAGAATATAACTACTATATTACTGCCCCTATGTACAAGAATATAACTACTATAATACTGCTCCTATGTACAAGAATATAACTGCCATAATACTGCTCCTATTTACAAGAATATAACTACTATAATACTGCTCCTATGTACAAGAGTATAACTACTATAATACTGCTCCTATTTACAAGAATATAACTACTATAATACTGCCCCCTATGTACAAGAATATAACTGCCATAATACTGCTCCTAAGTACAAGAATATAACTACTATAATACTGCCCCCTATGTACAAGAATATAACTGCCATAATACTGCTCCTAAGTACAAGAATATAACTACTATAATACTGCCCCCTATATACAAGAGTATAACTACTATAATACTGCTCCTATTTACAAGAATATAACTACTATAATACTGCCCCCTATATACAAGAATATAACTACTATAATACTGCTCCTAAGTACAAGAATATAACTACTATAATACTGCCCCCTATATACAAGAATATAACTACTATAATACTGCTCCTGTGTACAAGAATATAACTACTATAATACTGCCTCCTATGTACAAGAATATAGCTACTATAATACTGTCTCCTATGTACAAGAATATAACTACTATAATACTGCCCCTATGTACAAGAATATAATTACTATAATACTGCTCCTATGTACAAGAATATAACTGCTATAATACTGCCCCCTATGTACAAGAATATAACTACTATAATACTGCTCCTATGTACAAGAATATAACTACTATAATACTGCTCCTATGTACAAGAATATAACTACTATAATACTGCCCCCTATGTACAAGAATGTAACTACTATAATACTGCCCCTATGTACAAAAATGTAACTACTATAATACTGCCCCTATGTACAAGAATATAACTACTATAATACTGCCTCCTAGCTGTGAGGTTGTGTGTTTGTAGCTCTCCTGATGTCTGGAGCAAGCCCAGGGGGAGGCCACCCTGGGCGGGGTAACTCCCCAAGCAAGGCCCAGGCTTCCAGGCCTACACTTGGAAGTAGCACTCAAGTTGTGTCTAAGGCGGATGCAAGTCCCAAAGTTGTTTCTGAGGGAAAGAAAGCTCAGAATGGAAGTAGCAGCAACAGCAGCAAGAAAGATGAAGCTGTGAAAGTGCAAAAAGTAACGGAACAAGGAAAAGCCATGGCTGTGGGTAAGAAAGTTCCAGTTAAGCAGTCGGCCAGCCAAGGCAAGCAGAGTGAAGGACAACTAGGAGAAATCCAGAAGAAATCTACTGGTGAGAAGCTGAATGGAGGAAAGCAGCCTGCAGCTCAGGAGGTGCCATCACCGGCTTCAGGTGTGCAGCTGACTCCCAGCAGACAGAGGAGAACCTCACTGGAGAGACAGACGCTCCAGGAGAACCTGCAGCAGAAGCATGTGGTGGCCAGCATGGCGAGCTCTGGGCGCACAAGGTCGCAGTCAGGTGGCAGCAGTAAAAGTGCTGTGGAGCCTGGAGCCACGAAACCAGCGGTGGTGAAAGTTAAGGAGACGTCTGGTTTCAAGCATCCAGGGACATTGCTGAAAGCAGGATCCCAGGAGGAGACGCCACGTGCACCTGAGCTTCAGGTCGCAGAGGAGATCCCAGGACTGGTCAAGAGGATCGGTGAGTTACAGCAGCACAAAGACTTGCTGCAGAAACAGATAGACATGGGCTATAATGTAAGGGCTGCTAATCCTGGTGGGGATCACACCTTTTGTGATCAGACTCTGAACATGCTTGGTATACAGCTGGCAAAAGTGGTGAGGGACATGGACTGTGTCCTAGAGAGGATGGGGCCCCTGGCAGAGACTTATAGGAACCAGGAACTGTTTATGTCACACAAGTAGGACTCTGCAGGTTCCAGCTCAGACATTGTCCCAGGTGGGCCCCAGAAGCCGGTGCGGCCAGTGCTGCAGCCTGCAAGTTTCTGCTTCCAAAAGGGTCAAATACTGCAGCCGCAGCAGCCTGCGGCAGATCCCAAGCAGCAGCATGTTATGCAGATTCCAGCAGATGTACCACAAGTCTCAGAATGCCCAGCACAGCAGCCTGCAGCAGATTCCAAGCAGCAGCATGGACTGCACTTTCCAGCAGAGGGACTACAAGTCTCAGAATGCCAAGCACAACAGTTGGACAGTGGACATGTGCCGGTCATTACTGATGGTGCCCAGCAGGGCTCTGATGCTGGGGATAACCGCGCTGTATCTGGGGGGTCGGGGGCTTGGGGGAGCACAGTATCTTTGCTGGACGCTGCACAGTCTGATAATGACATTAATGCTGATGATAACAATGTGCATGATAATGTCTGTGATTTCCCACCTTTAATTTCAAGCACACAAGGTGTGGCTGCCCCTCCTGCTGCAGACCTTCACTCCGTCAGTCAACCCAATGTGACCCCGCACGGTCCCCCCAGTAATGCCTGGAGTCGTGGTGCTCCGTCCTTTACCTCTGGTACCAATTATACAGGCCAGGCGTTTAAACGGAGAAACGTCGTGCGTTTCCGGCACAGAGGTGCCAAGGAGGACCTGCCAGACAGGAGGTTTGTCATCAGGGAGCTCTTGTGCCACCAGATGGGGTTTGTGCCAGTCAGCATCCTGGCAGTGATTAATCTTCCAGACAGGCAGGGCTATGATGTCAGCTTTAAGCTCATGTCTGACCTGGACAGATTCTGGTCTAGTTTCCCCAAGTTTAGAGACACGGAGGGCTGGAGTAAGTTCAGCTTTATTCCTATCTCTAAGCCAGATACTGTCACTGTTAGTGTCATCTTCTGGAATGAGTCTGTTCCCCCGCAGGACATTGTGGTGTGGCTCCGGAGGCATTGTGACCTGGTCTCTGACCTCACCAAAAGCAGAGACAGTGATGGGATCTGGACGGGAGGGTGGCGGGTTTTGGTGAAACTGCGCCAATGCAATAACATCACTGCCCATTTACCCAACTCCTTCTTTATTGGGAGGGAGAGGGGTGTGTGTTTCTATCCTGGGCAGCCTCGTAAGTGCTTTAAATGTGGCAAGGCAGGTCACCTGGCAAATACCTGTACTGTGGTGAAGTGCAGCCTGTGTGGGGAGGTCGGCCATCTAGCTGCAGACTGCCAGAACATCAGGTGCAACCTCTGTGGGAAGATCGGTCACCCTCACAGGGACTGTCCAGACGCCTGGCACAATATCTGTAAGGACTTTCCTGACGAGGACTTGGTGGCAGGGGCAGAGATTCTGGAGGAGGCAGCTTTACTGTCAGGGGAAATACTGACCAGACCAGAGGTCCACCAGGGGTCTACTCAGCTAACACCAGAGCAGCAGGGTTCAGAGAGAGAACAGGGGAGTATGGAGGTTGTACCTCAGGGGCAGCGGTCACAGGAAGGCATTACTTCAGTGCTACCATCTGTGTCTGAAGAGAATAGCAATAATCAGAAAAGGAAGAAAAAGGACAAGGCCTCCCGTAAACCTGAGGAGTATGACACTGGCCAAGGAGCCGGGAAGAAATTCCAGAGTTCTACAGGTGTAATGGTCGTATCTAATAGGTTTGATGTTCTGTCTGAGTCTGACGGCGATTTTGAAGATGACCTTAAGAGAATTGACGCAGAGTGTGATAGGGACGTAGAGGATTGTCCTCCGCCAAAGCGGAAGCCCTTACCTGAGGGCACTCAGGTAGAGTCTGAGATGGAGACCGGTGGTGAACAGAATAACTCCGACTCAGATCTGTGACGCTGTCAACCAGATAATGTCCAAACTCAGATAGGGAAAATCATTAGGAGAAATTAGGAAATGTTAAGATAGTGAAGGATGAGTCACTGGGTAGGAATATGATGAGCTCTGTTTGTAAAGTGTTTTTTTTTTTTTCTCTCCTCAAACTAGGAGTATGGACTCTAAGTTAATTTGATATGTATAAACTGGATATGTAATGAATGTATGTACAATCCTAGTGAATTCAGTTTTGTATTATTGGAGGAATGTTATTTGTATTTGTTTTGTTTTTACAATAAAAATTGCCCCTATATACAAGAATATAACTACTATAATGCTGCCCCCTATGTATAAGAATATAATTACTATAATACTGCTCCCTATGTACAAGAATACAACTACTATAATACTGCCCCTATGTACAAGAATATAACTACTATAATACTGCTCCTATGTACAGGAATATAACTACTATAATACTGCCCCTATATACAAGAATATAACTACTATAATACTGCCCCTATATACAAGAATATAACTACTATAATACTGCCCCCTATGTACAAGAATATAACTACTATAATACTGCTCCTATGTACAAGAATATAACTACTATAATACTGCCCCTATGTACAAGAATATAAGTACTATAATACTGCCCCTATGTACAAGAATATAACTACTATAATACTGCTCCTATGTACAAGAATATTACTACTATAATACTGCCCCTATGTTCAAGAATATAACTACTATAATACTGCCCCTATGTACAGGAATATAACTACTATAATGCTGCCCCCTATGTACAAGAATATAACTACTATAATACTGCTCCTATGTACAGGAATATAACTACTATAATACTGCCCCTATATACAAGAATATAACTACTATAATACTGCCCCTATATACAAGAATATAACTACTATAATACTGCCCCCTATGTACAAGAATATAACTACTATAATACTGCTCCTATGTACAAGAATATAACTACTATAATACTGCCCCTATGTACAAGAATATAAGTACTATAATACTGCCCCTATGTACAAGAATATAACTACTATAATACTGCTCCTATGTACAAGAATATTACTACTATAATACTGCCCCTATGTTCAAGAATATAACTACTATAATACTGCCCCTATGTACAGGAATATAACTACTATAATACTGCTCCTGTGTACAAGAATATAACTACTATAATATTGCCCCTATGTACAAGAATATAACTACTATAATACTGCCCCTATGTACAAGAATATAAGTACTATAATACTGCCCCTATGTACAAGAATATAACTACTATAATACTGCTCCTATGTACAAGAATATAACTACTATAATACTGCCCCTATGTACAAGAATATAACTACTATAATATTGCCCCTATGTACAAGAATATAACTACTATAATACTGCCCCTATGTACAAGAATATAAGTACTATAATACTGCCCCTATGTACAAGAATATAACTACTATAATACTGCTCCTATGTACAAGAATATTACTACTATAATACTGCCCCTATGTTCAAGAATATAACTACTATAATACTGCCCCTATGTACAGGAATATAACTACTATAATACTGCCCCTATGTACAGGAATATAACTACTATAATACTGCCCCTATGTACAAGAATATAAGTACTATAATACTGCCCCTATGTACAAGAATATAACTACTATAATACTGCCCCTATGTACAGGAATATAACTACTATAATACTGCCCCTATGTACAGGAATATAACTACTATAATACTGCCCCTTTGTACAGGAATATAACTACTATAATACTGCCCCTATGTACAAGAACATAACTACTATAATACTGCTCCTATGTACAAGAATATTACTACTATAATACTGCCCCTATGTACAGGAATATAACTACTATAATACTGCCCCTATGTACAGGAATATAACTACTATAATACTGCCCCTATGTACAGGAATATAAGTACTATAATACTGCCCCTATGTACAAGAATATAACTACTATAATACTGCCCCTATGTACAAGAATATAAGTACTATAATACTGCCCCTATGCACAAGAATATAACTACTATAATACTGCCCCTATATACAGGAATATAACTACTATAATACTGCCCCTATGTACAAGAATATAACTACTATAATACTGCCCCTATGTACAGGAATATAACTACTATAATACTGCCCCTATGTACAAGAATATAACTACTATAATACTGCCCCCTATATGCAAGAATATAACTACTATAATACTGCCCCCTATGTGCAAGAATATAACTACTATAATACTGCTCTTATGTACAAGAATAAAACTACTATAATACTGCCCCTATGTACAAGAATAAAACTACTATAATACTGCTCCTATGTACAAGAATATAACTACTATAATACTGCCCCCTATGTGCAAGAATATAACTACCATAATACTGGTACTATGTACAAGAATATAACTACTATAATACTGCCCCTATGTACAAGAATATAACTACTATAATACTGCCCCTATGTACAAGAATAAAACTGCTATAATACTGCTCCTATGTACAAGAATATAACTACTATAATACCGCCCCCTATGTACAAGAATATAACTACCATAATACTGCTCCTATGTACAAGAATATAACTACTATAATACTGTCCATATGTACAAGAATATAACTACTATAATACTGCTCCTATGTACAAGAATATAACTACTATAATACTGCCCCTATGTACAAGAATATAACTACTATAATACTGCTCCTATGTACAAGAATATAACTACTATAATACTGCCCCTATGTACAAGAATATAACTACTATAATACTGCTCCTATGTACAAGAATATAACTACTATAATTCCGCCCCCTATGTACAAGAATATAACTACCATAATACTGCTCCTATGTACAAGAATATAACTACTATAATACTGCCCCTATGTACAAGAATATAACTACTATAATACTGCACCCTATGTACAAGAATATAACTACTATAATACTGCCCCTATGTACAAGAATATAACTACTATAATACTGCTCCTATATACAAGAATATAACTACTATAATGCTGCCCCCTGTACAAGAATATAACTACTATAATACTGCCCCTATGTACAAGAATATAACTACTATAATACTGCCCCCTATGTAGAAGAATATAACTACTATAATACTGCCCCTATGTACAAGAATATAAGTACTATAGTACTGCCCCTATGTACAAGAATATAACTGCTATAATACTGCTATGTATGAGTATACACATATGATTTGCTACTTCATATGACCCTGACATGTTGAATATTCTCTTCTCTTTCTATAGACCGTGTCTGTTTTCTCTATGCCTCCTACTAATATCTTGCCACTTACATGAAGGAATAAAACTACTATCATTCTGTCTCTTTCTTTATACCTGTGGATGAGATGTGTGATTTCTCACACTGTGGTTTGGAGGATTTGTCTGATCCAATGATTTATATAACTTCCTATTTTTTTGAGTGTTTTTTTTTTTAATCTATTTATTTGCAAGTAGAATGTGATGTGTTCTTACCTTCTATCTGATCTACTGAGAATTCAATCTGTGGGATGAGAAGAAAAACAAATTTTAGTAAATCATCTCTTTTATACTGTCATTTTACAACTTCCAGTATGCCCTGCACAAGGAGGAGTCCAGAAGGCGGAGTCACATGCAACTCACCATGCAAATAATACAAATTCTTTACACTGATACTTTGTAATAAGAATCTTAGTTAATGTGACAGTCACTTGTCACTAATCCACTTTATACAGGTTTGATAATTTGCTGCATATTCGGTGGCATTTTTTTTAGCTATTCTTTATTAATTTTGGCACATCTTACTCTGGTCCCGGAATATCGATATTGGATTCCTGCTTCTGGACGACAAATGATCAGTCTGCCTAATGTGACATCATCAGAGAGATAACCATGGGGATCACTAAAGATTAATGTGTCCACGACGGGTAAATATTAGAAAAGACCAAGGAACAATAGTGTGTGATGGGTACAGAAGAGGGGAAGGGATCATGTGTCTGGGGATCTCCGCAGAGTCACCAGAGGCGGTGAGAAGGTGAGGGTCATTTCATGTCGGGTTGGGGAATGATTTGACAAAAGCCGGCAATTGAATGAGCGGCTATTCTGCTATGAAGAACTCTGTGACATATAAATATATATATATATATTTATGTGTGTGTGTCTCAATGACATGTATATATACAGTCATATGTAAAAGTTTGGGCACCCCTATTAATGTTAACCTTTTTTCTTTATAACAATTTTGGCTTTTGCAACAGCTGTTTCAGTTTCATATATCTAATAACTGATGGACTCAGTTATATTTCTGGATTCAAATGAGGTTTATTGTACTAACAGAAAATGTACAATCTGCATTTAAACAAAATTTGACCAGTGCAAAAGTATGGGCACCCTTATCATTTTCTTGATTTGAACACTCCTAACTACTTTTTACTGACTTCCTGAAGCACTAAATTGGTTTTGTAACCTCATTGAGCTTTGAACTTCATAGCCAGGTGTATCAAATCATGAGAAAAGGTATCTAAGGTGGCCACTTGCAAGTAGTTCTCCTATTTGATTCTCCTATGAAGAGTGGCATCATGGGCTCCTCAAAACAACTCTCAAATGATCTGAAAACAAAGATTATTCAACATAGCTTTTCAGGGGAAGGATACAAAAAGTTGTCTCAGAGATTTAACCTGTCAGTTTCCACTGTGAGGAACATAGTAAGGAAATGGAAGAACACAGGTACAGTTCTTGTTAAGCCCAGAAGTGGCAGGCCAAGAAAAATATCAGAAAGGCAGAGAAGAAGAATGGTGAGAACAGTCAAGGACAATCCACAGACCACCTCCAAAGACCTGCAGCCTCATCTTGCTGCAGATGGTGTCACTGTGCATCGGTCAACAATACAGCGCACTTTGCACAAGGAGAAGCTGTATGGGAGAGTGATGCGAAAGAAGCCGTTTCTACAAGCACGCCACAAACAGAGTCGCCTGAGGTCTGCAAAAGCACATTTGGACAAGCCAGTTACATTTTGGAAGAAGGTCCTGTGGACTGATGAAACAAAGATTGAGTTGTTTGGTCATACAAAAAGGCGTTATGCATGGAGGCTAAAAAACACAGCATTCCAAGAAAAACACTTGCTACCCACAGTAAAATTTGGTGGAGGTTCCATCATGCATTGGGGCTGTATGGCCAATGCCGGCACCGGGAATCTTGTTAAAGTTGAGGGTCGCATGGATTCAACTCAGTATCAGCAGATTCTTGACAATAATGTGCAAGAATCAGTGACGAAGTTGAAGTTACGCAGGGGATGGATATTTCAGCAAGACAGTGATCCAAAACACCGCTCCAAATCTACTCAGGCATTCATGCAGAGGAACAATTACAATGTTCTGGAATGGCCATCCCAGTCCCCAGACCTGAATATCATTGAACATCTGTGGGATGATGTGAAGCGGGCTGTCCATGCTCGGCGACCATCAAACTTAACTGAACTGGAATTGTTTTGTAAACAGGAATGGTCACAAATACCTTCATCCAGGATCCAGGAACTCATGAATAGCTACAGGAAGCGACTAGAGGCTGTTATTTTTGAAAAAGGAGAATCTATGAAATATTAATGTCACTTTTATGTTGAGGTGCCCATACTTTTGCACCGGTCAAATTTTGGTAAAATGCAGATTGCACATTTTCTGTTAGTACAATAAACCTCATTTGAATCCAGAAATATAACTGAGTCCATCAGTTATTAGATATATGAAACTGAAATAGCTGTTGCAAAAACCAAAATTGTTATAAAGAAAAAAGGTTAACATTAATAGGGGTGCCCAAACTTTAATATATGACTGTATATATATGCATTCTATGTGTCTATATCTATTCTTTGGTTTCTGTTAGAAACCCTGTCATAGGGCTCCATTATATGTCCATTTTGCAAGCCTGCGAGAAAATCTCGCCATACGGATGCCATACGGATGCTGACATGCGCAAAATACGCGACCACACCTTGCCTACGGATGACATACGGAGCACTGTATAGGGGCCATTCATCCGTATTACGCCTGTAAACTACGGACCGTATTTTGCGTCGGTTAGTGTGACCCCGGCCACACACTGATGTCAGCATCTGCAGTGTTGAAAACCGCACAAACGGTAAGGCCATGTGCACACGATGTGGATTCTGCTGCAGTTTCATATCCGCATGTCAATTCTTTGTGCGGAATCCATTGTACAGGTGTGAAACCGCAGGCTAATCCGCAGATAAACTGCAGGTCTTTTGACCTGGGGATTTACCTGCTAATTTTTCCAACTCTGCGGGGAACAATCCGCAGCACCTACCACAACGGGTGCACATGGCCTTAGTATCATCCACACTGTTGGATCTGTAATAGGATACATTTTGTGTACACAAAAATATGCAGAAAAAACAACAACATAACAAATCGTCATTGTGGATTTTAGCGTAAACCGGACGGTGGGCCGAGTATTCGGAGTGTAAACCTATTTGCGCTGCAGATGGCATTTCTGGGAGCGGATGCAGTTTGGCGCTGGGCACATCCCTCCTGGGCGCCGTATCGGTGACCCATCTTTGGCGGGCAGCATAGCATTGTGCATACAGAACTTCTGACAAACTAACAGTATAATGTGACATTTCTTGGCCGTCGCCCAGCAGCAGCAGCCGCCGCCGCTCGTCCTAAGGAGTCGCCTGTCGGAGCGAGCTGCTAATCTGCTAATATTCCCAATAATGAAGCCATGTCTGCAGCTAATCCCAGAAACGATACAACGCGGGGAGGGGGGAAGTCATGATCACTGTGAACACTTCTGCACATTTCTAACAGTTTGGGCTTCAATTATTCAAGACGGTTACAATCTTTTCTCGCTGATGGGAACCATACTGTTATTATTAAAAGACTGAAAACTTTCTACATCAATAAGTGCTGGCATCGGAGTAGTGAGGAGCGAGGATACTCGTTGCTCGGGTATCCTCCGAGTATTTTGGCATGCTCGGAGATTTAGTTTTTGTCGTCTCATCTGCATGATTTGCGACTGCTGATGACACAAAGCTAGGAGGGATAGCTAATACTAGAGAAGAGAGAGAGAGGATTCAAAAAGATATAAATAAACTGGAGAAGTGGGCAGCAACAAACAGAATGGTTTTTAACAGGGAGAAATGCAAAGTACTACATCTGGGCAATAAAAATGAAAAAAGCATATATAGAATGGGAGGAATAGGGCTAAGTGACAGCACATGTGAAAAAGACTTGGGTATACTAATAGATCACAGACTGAATATGAGTCAACAGTGTGATGCAGCAGCAAAAAAGGCAAATGCAATTCTAGGATGTATTAACAGAAGCATACAGTCTAGATCACGTGAAGTCATTATTTCCCTCTACTCCTCTTTGGTCAGACCTCATTTGGAATTTTGTGTCCAGTTTTGGGCACCACATTTTAAAAAAGACATCAACAAACTGGAGCAAGTTCAGAAAAGAGCGACCAGAATGGTGACCGGTCTGCAAACCCTGTCTTATGAGGAAAGGTTGCAGGATTTGGGAATGTTTAGTTTGCAAAAGAGAAGACTGAGAGGAGACTTAATAGCTGTCTACAAATATCTAAAGGGCTGTCACATTGTAGAAGGATCAACTTTATTCTCATTTGCACAAGGAAAGACTAGAAGCAATGGGATGAAACTGAATGGGAGGAGACACAGATTAGATATTAGAAAAAACTTTTTGACAGAGTGATCAATGAGTGGAACAGGCTGCCACGAGAAGTGGTGAGTTCTCCTTCAATGGAAGTCTTCAAACAGATGTTGGACAGACATCTGACTGGGATGATTTAGCGAATCCTGCTTTGAGCAGGGGGTTGGACCAGATGGCCCAGGAGGTCCCTTCCAACTCTACGATTCTATGATTCTATGACAGGCTGCATACACCTGAGCAATGCCTGTTTGTTGCCAATCATGCAGCTGAGACGACGAAATCTAAGCCAAAATACTCGGAGGACACCCGAGCAACGAGTATCCTCATCACTACTGCGGAGTCCTCTCTACAGTGCTTGGGAGAAAATCCCATCAGCAGTGTAAAGGTCTGTCCCATGGGGATGGTTTGTTACAGCGTATCAGGGCAGCTGACCAGCACCAGACTGGGATAATTGGGGCCTGCAGCTAGAGGTATTGAAGGGAGGGAAGTCATAGTGCAGGAAGCCAAAAAGTGTTGTGTCCCTACAGTTTGTTACAATGAATCAGTCTGGAGACTTTGGGGAGAAGGTGACAGAAAAATAAATAATAGCCATACAAGAAGCAACAAAGTCTCTAGAGATGAGTGAATTTGTCCGGACTCGGTTCTGAATACGATCCGCATCGAATATTGTTATTGTCTCTTGTCCTCATAGTTTGTGCTTTGTAACGGTACAAGAACATGTATCATCCTGGAGACCGAGCTGGGAAAGTGTCAGGTCGTGCGGCTTTACATGTAACCAGGAGCGATTTTCTTCACTGACTGCGACGAGAAAACGTCGTGAAAATAGTAAAGACTTAAAATACAAAGAATATTAGAAAAATTGCTGAACTTTACAAAATGGTTCAACTTTATTTACATAAAATATAAAATGCAGGAAAGCCCCGATGAGCCGCCGCCCGACCTTACCAGCTTTACACGTTCATTTCCCGAAATGGCAAATTTGTTTTTTCAGATTTTGGTGCCTAAGGAACATTTAACCTTAACCTCACAGGCTGGGACAGGAGCCAGGCGCTGCTGCCAGATCTCAGGGTTTGGTATGTGACTCCCCCGACTCCCCTCAGACTCGCACTAATGAGACCTCGAAATGTTCAACTTCGGAAATGTAATAACACAAAGCGAGCAGCGACCATAGCGGCCGAGACCCCAAAATGACTCACAGAAATGGGAGCGACCACATCCTCCAGAAATGAGCACCACGTAGGGGAAGAAAGGGCTGCAAGCATCACATAAAACGAAGAATGTTCCCATAAATGCAATGCACAATATTATCGATGATGACGAGGACCGCCACCGTGAATCGCTGCACAGAGGAGCGCAGTATAAACTGCACAGTGTGGTGCTTGCAGGTACGCAGGATGCAGTGACGAGTCGCGAGACAGTTTGGAGCTTTCTAAAATAACGTTTATAAGACTAGAGGGAACTTTCCTCAGTCCCGGCCTGATCGCCAACAGGGGTAACACGGGCTGCCCTCGCAGGGGCTCTATACAGACAAACACTAGTAGGTAGAACACGACTACTTCCAGCAATAGCCGGTCACTATAGGGCCGCGTTATGGCCAACTACGGGTCCATAATTGTAAAGTCAACTTAGCCGTCCAGACGTCCCTCGCCGTTCGGGTTGGTGGTCTTTCGGTGTAGTAGTTGTTGGGCCCTGTTGCTGAGGCATTGGCGGAGTCTTCGCGCCCTCTGGAACGCTGGTGACACTGGAGCCCCACAGGCCCCGGCGGAGTCCTTGGACGGGTAGGCCGCAGCCCCTGGACTGGGGCAAGCGGCAGCGATGGGTGGTGGCGAATGACAGGCCGCCTACGCAGCTAGCGGCTGCGACGGGGAGTCCACAGTCAGCAGAGGCCTGGCCCCTGCTGCGGACCGGAGCGGGACAGTGGTGGCCGCCGACAGCATGGTACTTGCCGCGGCCACGGGCAAGAGTGGGGCAGGGGCGGGTGGCAGGGAACAGGCCACAGCCGCAGGCTGAGGGGAGGCGGGGGCGGCCGCGGGTGACCACGGGTAGGCTACAGCCGCGGGCTGAGAAGAGGCAGCAGCGGCTGCGGGTTGGAGCGGGGCAGCAAGTCTCGGTCAGTCACCCTGGCACCATCCCTCTGGAGTCCTCAGTGAGCGTCCTCTCTGGCACTGGTGGGTCGCTCTAGCTTCCGGTCGCTCCCACGCTCTCCTGCAGTCTCTGTCCCGGTCTGCTGACTTATCGTCCGGGAAATTCCCCGCCTCCTTTATACTGGTCCCTCCCCCAGCCCATCTGTCTGTCAGAACAGTCCGTCCCCAAATTCTGTCCCGTGGGGACAGTTCCCCCGGAACCCAGATGACGGCTCCTTTGGTTCTGGCCTGAACACTCGACGGGGGCCGTTCCTCCCACACAGCCAGCCCCCAGGATAGAAGAGTCCAGAACCAATCTACAGAAATCTACATTCAGACTTACGAGATGAAAACACTGGAAGAAAGTGATGTATATGTGTGAAGAGATCACTGCTGCCATTGTATAAGAGGCAGTATGTGGAGACGCGGGGACACTGGGTGCTCCAGTCCGCTGGCCCGAGACCACATGGACCAGGGCTCATCCTACTAAACGCCCGCTCTCCTTTCCGCATGGACATAATACTACATGGTTGAGGTGCTTCTAACTGAAACACGAAAATTCACCACATTTTTTGCCTTTTCAATGCATTTTTCCCCATTTCTTTGGCTTGAAAGCTTTGATAAATCGCTCGCCGTATGCTATATAGGCTTTTCGCTACTGTTCACATTGCGCTGTCTCCACTCATCCTACACATTCTCCAGTCACATTCCTCTTCCGGTAATAGTAATGTCTGACTTTTGTATTCGGTGACCCACATTTCTGCATTGCTTTTCCTTTAAGCAGAACTTTTAGTAACTTAGTGCGAAAGTCAGAAAATATCTTATGAAAAACAGAAATTGTTCCAATGAGATAATTTGTATCTTTCTCGGGGCGCAGATAATTATAGAAGGACTTATTCTGCGCTGTCGTCTGTCTCTGACTCCTGACAGGGTTTTTTGTCTCCACCATTTTATATAATTTTTTTGTATTTCAAAGTTTTAGAAATAAAATAGATGTTTATGAGAAGAGACGGACGGGAGACTGATGGGCAGAAGAGGCCGCACAATGGGGAGTAATGGCCTCGGAGACATGCAGACGAGGCCCCTGTGCAAGAACAACATAAAGCAGGTGAAAGAAGTGCTGAACACGTCACCAGTTATCTTAATAAATGTATTTCTAGAGGCGCTACTGACACTGACCTCAGCCCTCAAAAGGAAAAAACAGTATTTCAATTTCAGCAGAACCAGAACTGTCAGGAATCCCATAATCATAACAGCACGCTCACCATCAACCTCCATGTCCTATATGCACGCTCACCATCAACCTCCATGTCCTGTATGCACGCTCACCATCAACCTCCATGTCCTGTATGCACGCTCACCATCAACCTCCATGTCCTGTATGCACGCTCACCAACAACCTCCATGTCCTGTATGCACGCTCACCATCAACCTCCATGGCCTGTGTGCACGCTCACCATCAACCTCCATGGCCTGTATGCATGCACACCATCAACCTCCATGGCCTGTATGCACGCTCACCACGCAAGACTATTGCTGAACAAAAAGCATATTCATGCACGTTTAACCTTTGCTCAACAACATTTAGACAAGCCTGTGACATACTAGAGAATATAGTCTGGTTAGATGAAACTAAAATTTAACTCTTTAGATGCCATAATACTCCCGATGTTTGTAGGCCAAAAGGCACTGCATATCTCTCCAAAAACACTATACCTACAGTGAAGTGTGGAGGTGGGAGCATCACAGTGTGGGGCTGTTTTTCAGCATACGGTACTTCATGTAATTGAAGGAAGAATGAATGGAAAAATGTACCAAGAAATTCCTGATAAAAATCTGCTGCCATCTATCAGGATTCACAAGGACAGGGGTGTATTCCTCTGACTTGTTCCAATGTGCAACAATACTACATTATTTATTCAAGTGTTTGCAATAGGGATGAGCGAGCACTATAAATGCTCGGGAGCTCGTTTTGAATAACGAGTATAATGGGAGTCAATAGGAAATCCGAGCAGTTTTCCTGCAGACCCCACAAGGACGTCTGGGGGCAGTGAAAATGCTCAAATGGATGGAAAAAGTGCTAAAAGCAAGGAGAAGAGAATGGGGAAGATCCCGGAGAAAACATCTGTGACCCCAGATTGCTGCTGAGGACAATGGGGTCACACTTGTACTCCACTTTAAGGACTGACAATAAAACATTCAAAATCAACGAGAAATTGGAGTTTACAGGAAAAAACTGTTAAGAAACATTCTCTCCTGTATAATGACTTGTATATAAGGATACATTTAAAAAGGATTTTAAAAAAATTTAATTTAAGCAAAACAAAGTTTAATTTTTATTACATTTTTATTTTGCTTAAATTATATATATTTTTTTTAAACTTGGAAATTTCAGTGTATATTATAAAGGAAGCAAGAACTGCCAAAAATGTGATTGATGGAAGAGGGACTCCGATAGTGTCACGACCCAACAGTGGTCGGTCCAGCGGGCGGCCCAACAACACCAACAACGGGGATGGAAAAAGAGAGAGGAAGGCCCTTAACAATAGGGAACGAGGGATCGGGCATCTCCTAACTCAGCCTGTGCCTATCCCTGAGCTTCCCTAACGCCCTATGCGGGTCTGTTATGAACGAGTCACCATAGGAGGCAAAAACAGAAATGCTAGCTAAGTCCAGAAAACCAGAGAAGTTGGCAGCTATCGGATTGCAGACCCCTGAACCTATCAACCACAACTAGCAGTAGACGTGGGGGGTTCCTACGGTGCCTAGACCCCTCGATCACAGCCGGAGAACTACATAGCCTAAAGACAGAAAGGGAAATCTTAACTGCCCTAGAGCAGACCCCAAAGCAATAGGCAGCCCCCAACATATAATGATGGTGAAGCAAGAAGAAAAAACACTAACACAGATAGAAAGATAGGCTGAGCAAATGATGGGGCCCAAGCTAACTAGATAGGACAGGATAGAAAAGCTGCTGTCTGCAATCCGCCAAAAACCCTATCAAAACAAGAGCCAACAGACTGACAGGGAAATAGGCCCTGAAGACGCTAGGCTTCAAAAAGACTATGTCAGTACTCAGGTATTTTCTGAAGACAGAGCAAAAGACACAAAGGAATTCAGCTCACCACAGCAGGGAATGGCAGAATCCAGAAAAGCAAGGCAAAATAAAACCAAAACACAAATGCAAAAAGCAAGGCAGAAAACTTAGCTTTTGAGGAGCAGGAATCAGACTGGTCTCCTAGAATCCCTCAGAGAAATCACCAGCGAGGAAGAAGGGCGTCGGCTGCCTTATATCCAGTCAGCAATCCCCGTCGCCCAGTCATCCTCCACCAGCTCAGGTGTTTGATAATCAGCCTCACTACCTTCCCTCACCAGAAGAGGGAGTTCATCAGACCTCAATGGTGAAGGGGAAAATGAACTCACAACATGGGTCCTTCCCCCCGCCGCCGTCACTAATAGAATAATGAAAAAAAAAAGAGCAACAAGACAAAGCTAGGCACAAAAGCAATGAGAAATTTGGCCCAAGGATGAGATTTGACTCTGATTGGTCTTTTATTCGTTATTTTTGTGAAAATCCACTGGAGTAAGATGCACCAAATGCATTTAACACTTGTTCCATAAAACCGCCTCCATTACGTGCTGCCTGCGCTGCAAACTAGGATTTATTCCGGTTTAAAGGGGATTTCCACGGTCAAGTTTGGTAAAAAAATGTGAAGTCCCCTAGATGCTGCCATCTCTCCAAAACTACATCTACTATGGCCACTGAGTTATGATGGAAAAGCAAATGCACCCAGCTTAGCACGAAACTGGGGTGCAACCAGACTGCCAACATTTTCCCTCCAGAGATCTGGGGTGCAGGCGTCATTTATTTCCCAAGTTACAGAACTTTGCTCAATAATGAAGCTTTACCAACTACACCATATTTTGTGTGTGTGGGCGGGGGGTGCTGCGTCTGTGCTTCTAGCCCCTAGGAGCCATGGGATCAGGGCGACTCCAGTCCTGCACTCAGGAGACATCTTTGTTCCCTTCTTGTTTGTTACCATTTTTAATATTTTCATAATTTCATTCTCCATCCACTTGATGAAAACCATTAAGTCTATTTTATACATGTCCGCTCGGTTTTTTTTTAATGTTTTTTATGTTCCACATTGTGGGTGTGGTTTTGGGTTTCCGGATATTTTCAGCTGATTCATCACGTGGGACTTTCCACAGTCCCCACTGGAATGATTTTAGGATAGCGCTGAGAATTTTTTAGGCTCAAATTTTGCAACATTTTATCAGAACAAAAAGGTGCAAACAGGTAAAACAAATAAAAAATAACATTTATAATTTATAAACGATTTTCAAAAATTTTGAGCAACAAACAAAAACCACAATATAAAAAGAAAAGGGACTTAAAAAAAAACCACAACTGATGAATCGAGCTCTTGATTATTTTACTCCACCTTTTTTTTGAGACTTTATAGAGCAAAATAAGTTGCATTTGCCGCTAAAATGTTGCAAAATTTGATGCAAAAAAATTTGCAGTTGTGTAAGAAGATATTCCGGGGGGCACTGTGCAAAAGAAAAAAAAAATCACAATTGATGAATCGGCCGAAATCTGAAAAACACAAACCTGATTCACTATGATGAATGTAAAAAAAACCCCCCAGAAATGCTGATCACATAAAATATACAAAAATGAAATAAGGCATAAATAAAAAAGAATAAGGTAATAAAGAAAAACAAGCAAAAAAAAAAAAACTATATGGATGTAACCGTAAGTCCGCCGGAGGGTCCCCATGTACGGGGCGGGCTCAGGCCGCTGCTGTTTATTAGAGATGAGCAAACATGGAATTAAATTTTACTAAAACTTTGACATATTTTTTTTTATTATTTTACATTTATTATGGTCACGTGAGAATAATATGGGCCAATAAATTCATGGAGAGTAACTTATCCGCTTATAAAAAGACACACAAACAGGCGAATATGAATTTTCCCTGATCTCTACTGTTTATCCATATAATCTGCAACATGCAGAACAAGGGAAGAAACCTGAGGAAGCGGCACATGAAACGTGCGTCGGGGTGCTTGTCAGGGGCGTGGGAAGCCACCGCTCAAGAACACTAAAGTTTTTCTACCTGCAACTAATAAATTTTATTTTGTGATTTATTTTTGGTTTATTTAGTGTTCAGTGTGAACGCTGCTCTGTATGACACATCTTCGTATCTGACGGTTGACTCATTGCTATACGTGCACTTTATTGATATCAATTATATATTTCACTCATCTTTTTCCATCGTATTTAATTATTTTTATGTTTCATATATAAATTAATTATGGAACTATTCATCCCTATTTTGTATAATTTTTCATTGCACATTAAATATTTGTTTTTCTATCTTCTATATTAGTTGCACACAGTCCTGGTTTAGTTTCTGCATCATTTATTATTAATTGTGGTGTTGATTTCCTGTGATCGTTAACCCTATACCACCCACGTGTCCCTGTAATTCTGATTCTAGTCTCTTTCAATAAAATCATGAATATTGTATTACATTGGTTTACAGTTTGATTTATTATTTACTGAGGTATTTGGGATTTTCAAGTTCTCTGAGGGGACTAAAAAAATAATTGAAAACTTAGAATAGTTTTTAAAAATTTCTTTAAAAAAATGGCCTAAAGTTCAAATCCTGCTTTTTTGTTCATGAAAAATAAAGAAAAAAAATCGTGCTTGGTATCACGACAACTGCAAAAGTCACCTATCATCATCAGATAATTTAACCAATGCGGTAAATGCTGTACACTGAAAAATTGGAATGCTAGAATAGGAAATTTTCAGTGGTGGCACCTCTGGGGTCTACTGGAAAGTTGCAGAACTTCTCATTAAGTGAGGACTGCGTTTTAATTGGAGAAGTTTTGCTCCAGTTTGATAACTTCTCGTTATGTGAGGACTTCTGTTATATTTAGGTAACCGCGGATGATAGCTGGAAAATAGGCTAGGCAATCAGATAACCAGAAAGGTTGGTAATTAAGCAGATTGCAGAGCCCTAAACTGACAACACAACTAGAATTAGCCGTGGGACGTACCTACGATGCCCTAGACGCCTCGGCACAGCCAAAGAATTAACTAAGCCTAAAGCAAGAAAAGGGAAAGCTAAACTGCCCCAGAGTAGACCCCCAAAGGAAAAGGAATAGATAGCCCCCCCATACATATATTGACGGTGAGACAAGATGAGGCACAAACACAGGTAGAAAATAGAGTAAGCAAATGATGGGGCCCAAACTGTCTAGATAGAACAGGACAGGAAAGATACTGCCTGCAATCACGCAAAAACCCTACAAAATCCAACACATCTTATATGCGAAAATAATGAGGCCACACGATCTCTCCCCCACTAGATCAGAATTCTAGTGTGAACTGGAAGCAAAACAAAAGATACTGATATAACAGGGGACTAGCAATACTGAACACACTGACCTGAGCTGTGGCATATGGCACGGGGTCCAGCACAGGTCCCAGCAGGGAACAAGGCTGAACCACACCAGCAAAGCAGAAATCAGAGAAAGGCAAAAACTGGATCAAATGCAAAAAGATTCCAGCAAACAAATAACTTATCTGAATGATGCAGGACCAAGAAGTCAGGCAGACTTCCAAATGCACATGAAGAAATCAAATCACCAGCAAAAGGTTGCTCACTTAAATCTTCCCAGTCTGTAACACCTGACCTCCAATCATCCTCTTCAGGTGATTGACTTTTGTCAACCCGACCAGCTCCATTACCCACAGTAACCACCAGAGGGAGCCCAAACTCAGAAGCCAGGTCAAAAGTGTTCACAACAGACTTCGCTATTGTTGAAGTTTTGCTCCAGATTAATAAATTCTCGTTACGTGAGGACTTTGCTATTGTTGGAGAAATTTTGGTGAAGAAGTTTTGCTCAAGTTTGATAACTGCTCGTCCCCTGGAGTCGGTAGCTCGGTCCTGTACGCAGGATTCTGTCAGTCTGGATTTTCTCTGTAATTGGTCGTCCTGAGCTTCACCTTACCTTTCATCTTGTGTAATTCTCCAGATCTGGAGATGAAGCTAAATCCTTACAGAGCCTCAGGCGGCTAATAAATATTACATGACAGGGGCAGCAGAGTAAAGTCCCATCATAACAGACAGGTCGTGGCTTCCAGCATCTGCTCGCTGCTCCCTGAATTATTCATATGTTTCCACAGGTTAATGACACTTTACAGGTGACAAGTCAATCACCGGCATCAATCTGGGGCCGGAAATAGTGATCAAAGTGGAAAATCGCCTGTAATGACGCGCTGTCAGCCCATACTCACCGCAGCTCTCTCACAGCGATGACTGTCACTCAATGTCAAGCACCATGACCATGTGCGTCATAAAGAAGTGCCGGGGCCCCTGGGGGCAGGAACCGGGGCCTCAGGGAATGATAGAACAGAGGATTCAGAGGGGATGTGACTGTCGAACTTGGGTTCGTAACAGAGAGTTCTTGAACCAAAAGTTATTTCTGTCTTGATAATGTTCGCATACAAATGTCGCAGAGCTGAAAGTGGAGGCAAGACGGGCTGAGCGGAAACTCACATACGGCAAACATGATACTTATGTGATGCAGAATTGTATCCAGATGCCCTTGTGATCTGGTGCTGATCTGGTGATAAATCTGCTCTATGTGCTCCACAGAATTGATATTATTGCTTCTCCATCTGTTACAGGCCATTTATAACTCCGCTGCCCCCTAATAATACAGAGGGGTCCTCCAGCCATGGTGCACTGGAGAAAAGCTTCAAAAGCGAGTGATAGCCCTTTTGAACCCTCTTCGAAAGCTGCTCTGGCGCCTCTAGTTCTTCCTGACTTCTAACCATTCTCTATGTGACCTCTCGTAGTTACTCAAACCTCCATCCATCGACCATGTGATAGAAGCATCAATGACCAGAGATGGTGAGAAATTATTGAAGTGACCTTTTCTTTGGTCATAGATCTTTCGTGTTGTGACTAGAGTTGAGCGAAACGGGTCGAAAAAATTCAAAAGTCGCCGACTTTTGGCAAAGTCGGGTTTCATGAAACGAAACCCGACCCTAGGATGAGGTCGGCCACGAGGTCGGCGACTTACGCGCCAAAGTCGCGTTTCAAAAGTTTGTTTTGCGCTCTTTTTCAGCCAATCAGGATCCACGGACACTGTGGGCAACGTGATGACCTAGGCACGGGTCACCACCATCTTTCAGAAGGGCATGCAAGTGATTGGCTTGCTTTGGTGGGCGTCACAGGGGGTATAAAAGGGCGTGCACGCCGACCTCCATCTTACTTCTGCCGATCTTAGTATAGGGAGAGGTTGCTGCTGATTCTGTAGGGAGAGCGTTAGGCAGGGAAGAAGACAAAAAAACTGCTTCTGCTGCTAGCGATTTGGCCTGCACAACACACAAGTCACTGTGTGTGCAGTGCAAGGGGAGGCTATATAGTGGTGTATCAGTGGTGTTGGTTGTTGGGCTGCCTTTTAAGGCTTCCTGACACGCTGGCATTGCTGTTTACCCACTGCTCCGCAAACTGCTTTTTTAAAAGCAATCCAATCTCCCTTATCCTCTAGTCACTTTTGTCACAGCTGTGCCATCGAGCGTGTCACATAGCGCTCAGATATCAGTGGGCCTCACACAATCCACAAGTGTCCAGTGTCCAAAAGTGTGCGCAGAGATTCAAAATCTCCATTATCCTCTCGTCACTTTGGTCACAGGCAGCTGTGCCATCGAGTGTGTCACATAGCGCTCAGATATCAGTGGGCCTCACACAATCCACAAGTGTCCAGTGTCCAAAAGTGTGCGCAGAGATTCAAAATCTCCATTATCCTCTCGTCACTTTGGTCACAGGCAGCTGTGCCATCGAGCCTGTCACATAGCGCTCAGATATCAGTGGGCCTCACACAATCCACAAGTGTCCAGTGTCCAAAAGTTTGCGCAGAGATTCAAAATCTCCATTATCCTCTCGTCACTTTGGTCACAGGCAGCTGTGCCATCGAGCGTGTCACATAGCGCTCAGATATCAGTGGGCCTCACACAATCCACAAGTGTCCAGTGTCCAAAAGTTTGCGCAGAGATTCAAAATCTCCATTATCCTCTCGTCACTTTGGTCACAGGCAGCTGTGCCATCGAGCGTGTCACATAGCGCTCAGATATCAGTGGGCCTCACACAATCCACAAGTGTCCAGTGTCCAAAAGTGTGCGCAGAGATTCAAAATCTCCATTATCCTCTCGTCACTTTGGTCACAGGCAGCTGTGCCATCGAGCGTGTCACATAGCGCTCAGATATCAGTGGGCCTCACACAATCCACAAGTGTCCAGTGTCCAAAAGTGTGCGCAGAGATTCAAAATCTCCATTATCCTCTCGTCACTTTGGTCACAGGCAGCTGTGCCATTGAGCGTGTCACATAGCGCTCAGATATCAGTGGGCCTCACACAATCCACAAGTGTCCAGTGTCCAAAAGTTTGCGCAGAGATTCAAAATCTCCATTATCCTCTCGTCACTTTGGTCACAGGCAGCTGTGCCATCGAGCGTGTCACATAGCGCTCAGATATCAGTGGGCCTCACACAATCCACAAGTGTCCAGTGTCCAAAAGTGTGCGCAGAGATTCAAAATCTCCATTATCCTCTCGTCACTTTGGTCACAGGCAGCTGTGCCATCGAGCGTGTCACATAGCGCTCAGATATCAGTGGGCCTCACACAATCCACAAGTGTCCAGTGTCCAAAAGTGTGCGCAGAGATTCAAAATCTCCATTATCCTCTCGTCACTTTGGTCACAGGCAGCTGTGCCATCGAGCGTGTCACATAGCGCTCAGATATCAGTGGGCCTCACACAATCCACAAGTGTCCAGTGTCCAAAAGTTTGCGCAGAGATTCAAAATCTCCATTATCCTCTCGTCACTTTGGTCACAGGCAGCTGTGCCATCGAGCGTGTCACATAGCGCTCAGATATCAGTGGGCCTCACACAATCCACAAGTGTCCAGTGTCCAAAAGTGTGCGCAGAGATTCAAAATCTCCATTATCCTCTCGTCACTTTGGTCACAGGCAGCTGTGCCATCGAGCGTGTCACATAGCGCTCAGATATCAGTGGGCCTCACACAATCCACAAGTGTCCAGTGTCCAAAAGTGTGCGCAGAGATTCAAAATCTCCATTATCCTCTCGTCACTTTGGTCACAGGCAGCTGTGCCATCGAGCCTGTCACATAGCGCTCAGATATCAGTGGGCCTCACACAATCCAAAAGTGTCCACTGTCCACAAGTGTGTGCAGAAATTCTAAATCTCCCCTGTCCTATAGACACCTTGTACCTTGTTTTACATTACTATATAGTTTGTTGGATTTTGTCTACATTTCTACCAAAAATGAGGAAGGCTGGTGGAAGAGGCCGTGGAATTGGGCGGGGGTTGGCAGCTGGTAATGATGGTGTTGGTGGTGGATCTGATGGTAGTGGCAAGAGCAAAATAGGACCGAATGCTGGAGGTGCTGACCCTGCGTCATCGTCTGTCTACATAAGGCCTCGAACGCTTAGTTTTCTAGGAGTTGGCAAACCGCTTTTAAAGGCAGAGCATCAGGAAAAAGTTTTGTCTTACATTGCTGACTCAGCCTCCAGCTCTATCGCCTCCTCTTCTTCAGTTGTAAAAAGTAAAAGCACTGAGTCGTCATTGGAGGCTCATGTTCATGAACCACACCTTTCCTTGTGTCCTTCACCCCAACCAAGATTGAAGGATGACGCAGGCCATACTACTGATTACTCCATGGAGCTGTTTTCACATACCATGCCTGGATTATCAAGTCAAATGGTGAATTACCCAGGCCAAGATGAATCTGACATGGAGTGCACTGATGCACAGCCGCTGATAGATGATTCTGCTGGTACATTCACTCAGAGCACTACATTGTCCTCGCAGTGTACAGAGCCAGATTTTGAACCTGATGAGACTCAGGTGCCCCTTCCCGCACACTATACCACCATACACGGTGACACAGAGAAAGGTGCACATGACATAGAAGAGGAGGTGATGGATGACCCAGTTGTTGACCCAGATTGGCATCCATTGGGGGAAGAGGGTGCTGCTTCCAATAGCTCAGATGAGGAGCATCCACAGCAGACATCGACATCGCAACAGCTGTTATCTGGCAGGCCCGGAGCACTCCAAAGACAGGTTCCAAACATCAAAAGAGTTGCTGGACAGCTTGTCCAGAGGGTCAAAAGATCACAGCGTGCTAGGCCACAAAATGTCTGCCAAAGTAGGAAGAGTGCAGTGTGGCACTTTTTTGAACAAAATCCTCATGATCAGGCCAAGGTTATCTGTAAGAAGTGCGCAAAGATCTTTAGCCGAGGGAAAAATCTGAAAAATTTGAATACCAGTTGCATGCTTAGACATTTAACCAGCGTGCACTTGCAAGCGTGGACACAACACCAAACCTCAAGTGCCACATGTGCAACTGATCACAACGAAGGTAGTCAGCAACGCTACATTGTTTCCCCCACTGTAAGCCCACCGGTTAGCACAGCAGCAAATGTTGAGGTGTCGTTGCAAGGCCACAGCAGTCAGGGAATCCCACTGTTATATCAACGAAAGACTGATTCTAGGCCATCAGAAAGAACACCAACTCCATCACCATCATCAACCCTCTCTCAGTCCGCCCTGTCCACCGCTACTTCCACCATATGCAGCTCTCAAGTCCAGCTCACCCTCCCAGACACTATAAGTAGGTCAAGAAAGTACTCAGTCTCTCATCCGCGTACACTGGGTTTGAACGCCCACATTGCCAAACTAATCTCGTTTGAGATGATGCCCTTTCGGTTGGTGGAAAGCACAGCTTTCCGCGAACTCATGGCCTATGCAGTACCACGCTATGACCTACCCAGTCGCCACTTCTTCTCTCGCAAAGCCATCCCAGCCCTCCACCATCATGTGAAAGACCGCATTGTCCATGCACTCAAGCAGTCAGTGAGCGGAAAGGTGCACCTCACAACTGATGCATGGTCCAGTCGGCATGGCCAGGGCCGTTACGTGTCCATCACTGTGCACTGGGTTAATGTGGTGGATGCAGGGTCCACAGAGGACAGCGGTGGTGGGACAGGGCTGCCTAGCCCACGGTATAGGAAACAGTTGGCTGTAGGCGTTCGACCCTCCTCCTCCTCCTCCTCCTCCAGAAGCGAAAGCTCGTCCACAGAGCGCAGTCGTATGAGCACTCCATCTGCAGCTGCCACTGTTGCACATGATGTGTCCCCCTATCGAGCAGCTAGTGGAAAGCGTCAGCAGGCTGTGTTGCAGATGATGTGTTTGGGCGACAGACACACCGCTGAGGTGCTGGCCGAGTACTTGAAGCGACAAACTGAGTCATGGCTGGGCAGTGTACATCTTGAGGCAGGCAAGGTAGTTAGTGATAACGGCCGTAATTTTGTGGCAGCCATAGCCCTTTCAAAACTCAGCCACATACCTTGCTTGGCTCACACCTTGAACCTGGTGGTGCAGTGCTTCCTCAAAAATTATCCGGAGTTAACAGCCCTGCTCCAGAAGGTGCGAAGACTGTGCACGCACATCCGCCGGTCGCCTGTACACTCCACTCGTATGCAGAAGCTGCAGCGATTGCTCCACCTTCCCAACCACCGCCTCATTATCGACATTGCAACAAGGTGGAACTCCACCCTGCACATGGTGGAGCGGCTGTGCGAGCAGAGGCAGGCCATAATGCATTTGTGGGAGGATACACGGCCAGGCACTTTGAGAGCAGACATGGAGTTGACAGGCGTGCAGTGGTCGAAGCTGAAAGACCTTTGTAAAGTCCTTCAGTGTTTTGAGGAATGCACACGGCTGGTAAGCGCAGACGACGCCATCCTAAGCATGAGCATCCCACTTATGCGTCTGCTCATGCAAACTTTGACGCACCTTAAGGAGCAGGCGTCTGCAGCCAATGTTGATGAGGAGGAAGAAGAGGAGGGAATCCTTGATGACATTCAGCCATTGTCTGCTCAGGGACCTCTCCTGGACGAGGTGGAGGAAGAAGAGGAGGAGGAGGAGGATGATGGGGATGATTACTTAGGGGAGGAGGATGTATCTCGTGGGGCAAGTGAAAATGTTGGCGTGGCAAGGTCTGGTACAGGGTTTGTGCGTGACTGGAGGGATGTGGATTTGCCAGAAAGTGCTCCTCCACCCAGCACTCGCAGTGCATCATTGACACCGGGAACATTGGCCCACATGTCAGATTATGCCTTGCGGATCCTAAAAAGGGACCCCCGCATTGCCAAAATGATGAACGATGACGACTACTGGTTGGCCAGCATCCTGGATCCACGCTATAAAGGCAAATTACAAAACATCATGCCACAGGAGAACCTTGACCTAATATTGGCTAATAAACAAGCAACTCTGGTAAATCGGTTGCTTGAGGCATTCCCAGCACACAGCAGCGGTGATGGTTCTCACACGAGCCGTACGGGCCGGGGGCAGCTTGGCAGAGGTGTTCGTGGTGCACACAGCAGAAGTGGCGTTGGAGACAGGGGTTTCATGACAATGTTGTGGACTGATTTTTCAAATACCGCTCACACAACTGGTAATACTGCATCGATGGAAAGTGATAGGAGACAGCAGTTGTCAACTATGGTTACAAACTACTTTTCCTCCCATATCGATGTTCTCCCACACAGGTCATTCCCCTTTGACTATTGGGCTGCTAAACTGGACACCTGGCCTGAATTGGCCCAATATGCCTTACAGGAGCTCGCTTGCCCAGCTGCAAGTGTGCTATCGGAAAGAGTCTTCAGTGCAGCTGGATCAATCCTGACAGAAAAAAGGACCCGTCTGTCAACCCAAAATGTGGATGATCTAACCTTCATTAAAATGAACCATGCATGGGTTTCCAAGGATTTTGTCCCACCTTCCCCTGATGACACATAGGGTGACAGAAAAATGGCTTGCTTTGGTCCACCTCTTCCTGGTACTTCACCTATTTCGCCTTTTGCATCAGCTGAATGTCCGACATCAACATATGCCACTTTCTAAAACTCCCTAACTGTGCTGCCTCCCCCCCCATGGCCGGGGTCACCACCTAGCGCACGACACCGTGCGAGTGCCGTTGCCCTGGACAGGTGGGTAGGCCGACTCTTGGGCGCGGGCACTGGCACAGGGTCCCTCATAGTGCAATCAAGTGTCTCTGACGGTGGTGCACACCCGCCGTCAGACACACCGCTGTACTATGAGGGGCCCAGTGCCAGTACCGACGCCCACGAGTGGGCCCCCCTTGCTTGGGCAGGGCCCCAGCATTTGCAATCTTTACCTCTCCCTGCTCCTCCGCTGTGTAATCTGGGCCGTCAAATCCATACTGTGCCTAACACCGTCTGAGCCTGCCTCCTGAGACATATATTTTGAATGTGTACGCTATCCATACATGTTATCCGGGGATACGGTACCCTTTCTAACCTTTGTGCAATCACGTGCAATCCATACTGTGCCTGACACCGTCTGAACCTGCCTCCTGAGACATATATTTTGAATGTGTACGCTATCCATACATGTTATCCAGGGATACGGTACCCTTTCTAACCTTTGTGCAATCACGTGCAATCCATACTGGGCCTGACACCGTCTGAGACTGCCTCCTGAGACATATATTTTGAATGTGTACGCTATCCATACATGTTATCCAGGGATACGGTACCCTTTCTAACCTTTGTGCAATCACGTGCAATCCATACTGGGCGTGAGAATGGCTGGCGAGCTGTTAAGCAAGCTACAGCACCTGTCCAGACAAGTACAGGGATTCCCTAGCGAGGAGACTTATTTGATTGTTTTCAATGTTGGGACAGCAATTTTTGGGGAGCACTATACTCTGGAGAATGATAGATGGGGCCCACCATACACTGGAACATTCCAAAGGTGGACATCAGACACTGGAGCAGCATTTACAGGGCCCATTATACACTAGAGCATTAGAAATGGGGCTCATTATGTTTGGAGCATTATTTGGGCCCATAAGACAGTGGAGCTTCATCCATGGGGACCAACATATACTGTAGCATTATGTGGAGCTCATCATATACTGTTTCAAACATTATATGGGACCAATGATTCTGTATGGAGAAATAGATGGGCCTCGTCATGAGATGTAAAAAGTGAGGTATTTTTCATTGTACTATACCGCTATTTCTCTGCCGTATCGGAGCATGATGAGTTGTGGTATGTGTTAAAGGGGCGCTCTTTCGCCCAGGGCACATGAAAACCTGCAGCCAGCCCTCCCCCCCCACAACTTTAGCCAAATAACCCCCATTTTTCAGTGCGTAACTTATATTATGAAGTTAATTAAGGTTGACAAGCTTAAGTAAGAAGAATTGATGCTTTTGGCATTCAAATGGGCACTGTAGGTGTGTTTCCTGTCCTCCTCTCACTGCCGACTTTTATTCCCCATTGACTTACATTGGGTTTCGTGTTTCGGGACGACCCCGACTTTTCCCTATAATCGGACGATCTTGCTCGACCCGACTTTTGGAAAAGTCGGGTTTCACGAAACGAAACGCGACCCTAAAAAACCAAAAGTCGCTCAACTCTAGTTGTGACCATAGTGCAGATCACATTTGGTGGAGGATGCGGGCACAGGATATAAGATAGAAATAAAATCATTCATTGTGTATTAAAACATTATGCAAATTTCTAATATCTTCTAATATCCTCTGTGATTCAGTTTCATAACATCTGTAAAGGGTTGTGTGGGACTTTAACACTGATGGCCTATCCTTAGGAGAGATCATCAGTGTCTGATCGGTGGGCACCTCCATCCCTCTGATCAGCTGTTCCTGGTGTCAGCAGTAACGGAGCTCCTCCAACTGCCTAGTGGCCGCGGCCGGGCGCTGCACAGTCACCCCCTATTCAAATCAATAGGGGACTGACGTGCAGTACCCAGCTGTGCCCATCGGAGCTGAGCTGTGTAGCTCCATAACTGAGCGGCTCTAGCTGACACCGATAACCCCGGGGTGCCAGGTGTATGCTCAAGAATTAATACAGCACAAAGGGTCAGCAGCGCTCACCTGCTCTGGTCTCCGAACTAATGCCCTCAGGATGCAGCAAACCCATGTGGTAAAGATGGCGGCAACACAGGTGCACAATACTGATGAGACCACCACTCCCAACCTCCCAATACATGGAGGGGTGATCGCTCCGTATATGATTGCACAGAAGAGGCTTGTACCGGGCGCTGGTCACACACAGGTAGTGCACCTGTGTTGCCGCCATCTTTATCACATGGGTTTGCTGCATCCTGAGGGTATTAGTTCGGAGACCTGGACAGGTGAACACTGCTGACCCTTTGTGCTTTATTAATTCTTGCAATTTTGGAGGATTTTTAGTCCTCTTTATGCCTTTTTGTAGTTTTTTGATCTCCTGTTTACTCCTCCAATCTTAAGTCATTACGGGGGCAAACTGGAGACTGTGAGCCCCAATGGGGACAGGGATGGCAATGACTAAACTGCTGAATAAATGATGATGTGATGGATGTAGAGATCCTGGAGGTTTCTGCTTCTCCGCTGAGTCATCTCCAGCCTGAAGTAAAGGACCAGTCAACTATATTCACGGGACCCCAGACCTGACCATAAGCGATAGAGACCACTATATATCCTACATTATACCAAGCGACCTGCCCCACACAGAGCTCGGACGCCTCCGCTGATCCCAGACACTCGCACTCCATTCAGATGGATCTCTGCAGATGAGGAATGATTCGCTACCTTATAGGGAATGTGTCACTAAATCTGTGCTGAGCGGTGACTGGGGCTGCACCTCTGTGACTTGGGCCATGCCGGCTGCATCTCTGTGACTGGGACTGCAACTCTGACACTGAGGCCGCACCTCTGTGACTGAATCCGCACCTCTGTATCTGGGGCCGAGACAGCCGCACCTCTGTAACTGGGGCCGCACCTCTGTGACTGAATCCGCACCTCTGTGACTGAATCCGCACCTCTGTATCTGGGGCCGAGACAGCCGCACCTCTGTAACTGGGGCTGCATCTCTGTGACTGGGGCTGCACCTCTGTGACTGGGGCTGCACCTCTGTAACTGGGGCCGCTTCTCTGTGACTAGGACTGCAACTCTGAGACTGAGGCCGCACCTCTGTGACTGAATCCGCACCTCTGTAACTGGGGCCGAGACAGCCGCACCTCTGTAACTGGGGCCACGCCAGCCACACCTCTGTGACTGAGGCCACCCCAGCTGCACCTCTGTGTCTTGGGCCACGCCGGCCACACCTCTGAGACTGGGGCCACACCTCTGTGACTGAGTCCGCACCTCTGTAACTGGGGCCGAGACAGCCACACCTCTGTAACTGGGGCCGAGACCGCCACACCTCTGTAACTGGGGCCGAGACAGCCACACCTCTGTAACTGGGGCCGCACCTCTGTAACTGGGGCCACATCAGCTGCACCTCTGTAACTGGGGCCGCACCTCTGTGACTGGGGCCACACCTCTGTGACTGGGGCCACGCCGGACACACCTCTGAGACTGAAAACCAGAGGCTTCCAGGAGGAATAAAGTGCATTTTTTCCCATTAGCCTGCTTCACAATGAATCTAGTGTGCAGATTACCCCATATCTGCAGGTTAATAGCGTTTTTTTACATGACTGGTTCCCCTTAACGGAGAACTTCCATATGTGGTAGGAACCATATAATTAGGGCCCATCTGTCGTCTCCTGTCCCCTCCTTGCCCTGACACCGCGCTCACCATATTATCTGCTCCCACACCTGGATGGCGGGCAGTGCAGGGATGTGGGAGAGGCGGTGTCATTTATACATTGGGCACTCTGGAGATTTACTGCTTTTGTTTTGTGTGGACCCCATCTGGTCTTCAGTCCAGGGCGTTCACCCATGAGGCCGGACCATGTGAGACCACATCACTGACCTCCGGGACACACGCATGCCCAGAAACCATTGTCTCCCCTCCATAGAGGTCAATGGCTTTCTGTATGGGAATGCTTCTTACCCAAAGGTGGTCCACTGCTGCCCCCGAAAATACCACTGCGCCCCATCCCTAGGCTTCTCCATCCATACAGTCACGCATGTTATTATCGCTCATTGATGGACACCATGACCCTATCCATGTGTTATGAGTCTGACCGTCATCTACAGACCCTGACTGGCATGAAAGCCGCGCTGATCTCTAACACATTGCTCTTCAGGAGTTTCCGAACTACAACTCCCAGCATCCCCTGAATATATGCTGGGAGCTGTAATCCCATAAAACCTGAGGAGCCATTCAATAGGGATGCACTGTGCTGTAGGTGTCAGTATTCACTGTGATCTGGAATTCTGTTCATGAACCAGAGAGCACAGGATGAACAGCGTGGAACTGTGGGAGGACAAAGACTATAGACGGTCATAAAGCAGAATGAATGCTATGTGTATGGGGTCCTAGAAGATGAAGGGACTTACTGTGATGGAGGACAGGTCCAGCTCGGGCTCCTTGGGCGGTTCTGGCGGCGGTGGCTTTGGAGCGGCCTTGGGTTCCTCTTTCTTGGGTTCCTCTTTCTTGGGCTCGGGTTTCTTGGGAGGCATGATGGCTGTGAGATGATCTGGATGGAGGTGACAAGTGAGGACGGAGGTGGCCGGAGAGGTCTTTATGGAGCTCCCTCCCCTCCTGATGAGAAGGGTGGCAGCTATATATGGAGAAAACTCTCGCTCGATGCTATTTGGAGCAGGTGGAGTGGCCTTTGTTACAGCGGAGAGGCCACAGCCACCTTGGAAAAACACAATGGCACCTTCTGCCCCAGCGTCTACTGTGGACATTGTGAAGAATGCAATCCGCTCATTCTGCACCAGGAGGAGCAGGATGAACATTAGGTCCTACAAAAGATTCACGTTCTACAAATTCACGTTATCTGCTTCAAAGGGAACATGAACCTTCCCCAACCGTGGAAATATCTCCTGAAAGAGAAAACTACATAATGCACATTGTCATCTTCCTATACAATGGGGGAAAAAATCTAAAAAAATAAATAAATAATAAAAGTTACTAAAAGCCACAAAGGCAAAATGCAAATCTATATCTGGGAACATATTTAGACAAATATTTCTATTATATTTTTTTCCCAGATTATTACAGTTTTATTAGTCTTTTTATCGTATGGATGATTCAACAAATTATTCTTTTTTGTTTTCCATAAGATCATTTCAATATAAAATCATATTAAATTTCAGCTTTTAAAGGGAATCTGTCAGGCAAGTTTTTGCTATCCCACCTGAGAGCGGCATGATAAAGGGGTAGAGACCCTTATGCCAGTGATGTGTCACTTACTGGGCTGCATGATGTAGTTTTCATACATGGTGGCTCAGTGGCTACCCCTGTATGGTGGCTCATTGGTTAGCACTAGGGCCCCGGATTCAAATCCCACCAAGGATGACATCTGCAAAGACTTTGCATGTTCTCCCTGTGTTGCGTGAGTTTCTCTGTGATGGGGACAGAGATGATGATGACTGTAAAGTGCTGTGTAATTAATGGCGCCATATAAGTGAGTAGAATAAATAAATCACAGTTCTCTCTGCTAGAGATTAAGCAGAGCTCAGAATGCTGAGCTGTGTATAACCCCATCCACACCACAGATTGACATCTTTCTGCCTATGCACAGTATACACAGAAAACTGCGGGGAGGTTCACAAGGCAGCAGGGTTACTAGTCCTCTAGTGATCATCTCCTTCTAATTAAATTGTGATTTTATCAAAACTACAGCAAGCAGCCCAGTAACTGACCTTGTTGGAATCAGGGTCTCTGTCTTTACATCATGCTGCTCTTAGATGACATAGCTAAAATCTGCTGACAGATTCCATTTAATAAAGACATTTCTAACCAGTGTCATCCTGTATCCCTTCTTTTTCCCCCATGTGCAGGTCTTGGCTAAGTGCACACGTTGCAGAAAATTTCTGCACAAAAACCTGAATCCCTTCCCAGAAACCGCACCTATTTTTCCGCGGCGGTTTTTGCGCGTTTTTTGCGCAGTTTTGATGCGTTTTTGATGCGTTTTTTACCGCAGCGGTTTCTAAACGCATGGGAGAAGCCAAAACCGCGGAAAAATCCGCAAAATTAATGAGCATGCTGCGTTTTTTAGCGCGATGCGTTTTTTTCGCGGTAAAAAACGCATCAATGTGCACAAAAAGTGCAAAATGCATAGAAATGACTGTGCAGCTTATTTTTAGCGGGTTTATAGCGGTTTTATAGTGAAAACTGCGGTAAAAACCTCTAAAAAAACGCTGTGTGTGAACACAGCCTTAGAAGTCCACACGGGATGATGTGTTTCAACGTTATTAATTTAGTTATTTTAAATTACAAATAAAAATATAAAAAACATTGAAAATATTGCAACCAAAAATGTCAGAGACATAGTAACTTCTGATGTGTGGGTTTTCTCTTGGTGCAGTGATGATAGTAAGGGCCGCTCTGCAGATCCCGGGGCTCTCGGTGATACAAGGTGTAAAGTGGAACTTACTTCATTGGTTGATCTTCTGTTGGATCTCACAGGATCTGTAGATCGTTAGTGATCTGTGATCTGAGGCCCAAAGAGCAATCGCACCAATCGCAAAGCAGATGGGTCCAGAGGGGCACAGAGTATAGGGTCAGTACACCACTGTGCACATTACAGTCCACCCTGCTGCTGAGTAACCGCTGATGGGACTAAGGTGCGGACCCCACAAATCTACAGGGCTCACAGTGCGCTAGGAAATAAAAAAGTTATCAAAAGTTTAGTTACTTTTATAAGATTTTATATGTATGGAGTGTAACACACAGTGTGTAGTGTGGGGTGTGTGACACCTGTAGTGTGGGGTGTGTGACACCTGTAGTGTGGGGTGGGGTGTGTGACACCTGTAGTGTGGGGTGTGTGACACCTGTAGTGTGGGGTGGGGTGTGTGACACCTGTAGTGTGGGGTGTGTGACACCTGTAGTGTGGGGTGGGGTGTGTGACACCTGTAGTGTGGGGTGTGTGACACCTGTAGTGTGGTGTGGGGTGTGACATCTGTAGTGTGTGTGTAGTGTGGGGTGTGTGACACCTGTAGTGTGGTGTGGGGTGTGACATCTGTAGTGTGGGGTGTGTGACACCTGTAGTGTGTGTGTAGTGTGGGGTGTGTGACACCTGTAGTGTGTGTGTAGTGTGGGGTGTGTGACACCTGTAGTGTGGTGTGGGGTGTGACATCTGTAGTGTGGGGTGTGTGACACCTGTAGTGTGTGTGTAGTGTGGGGTGTGTGACACCTGTGGTGTGGGGTGTGACATCTGTAGTGTGGGGTGTGTGACACCTGTAGTGTGTGTGTAGTGTGGGGTGTGTGACACCTGTGGTGTGGGGTGTGACACCTGTAGTGTGGGGTGTGTGACACCTGTAGTGTGTGTGTAGTGTGGGGTGTGTGACACCTGTGGTGTGGGGTGTGACACCTGTAGTGTGGGGTGTGTGACACCTGTAGTGTGTGTGTAGTGTGGGGTGTGTGACACCTGTGGTGTGGGGTGTGACACCTGTAGTGTGGGGTGTGTGACACCTGTAGTGTGTGTGTAGTGTGGGGTGTGTGACACCTGTAGTGTGGTGTGGGGTGTGACACCTGTAGTGTGGGGTGTGTGACACCTGTAGTGTGGGGTGTGTGACACCTGAAGTGTTTTTCGATGTGAACATCAGCAATCCCCCAACTCACAAGCTGCTGCTGAGTCATCGGGTGATTTCATTGTTTATGCAAGCTGTGAAATCCTTGTTCTTGGCAGCTCATTGCCCGGTGTTCTGTTCAGCTCATTGCCCAGTGTTCTCAGCAGCTCATTGCCCGGCGTTCTCGGCAGCTCATTGCCCGGTGTTCTTGGCAGCTCATTGCTCGGTGTTCTCGGCAGCACATTGCCCGGAGTCCTCGGCAGCACATTGCCCGGAGTTCTCGGCAGCACATTGCCCGGTGTTCTCGGCAGCACATTGCCCAGTGTTCTTGGCAGCTCATTGCCCGGTGTTCTCGGCAACTCATTTCCCCGTGTTCTCGGCAGCACATTGCCCGGTGTTCTCGGCAGCACATTGCCCTGAGTTCTCGGCAGCACAATGCCCGGTGTTCTCGGCAGCACATTGCCTGGTGTTCTCGGCAGCACATTGCCCGGTGTTCTCAGCAGCACATTGCCCGGAGTTCTCGGCAACTCATTTCCCCGTGTTCTCAGCAGCACATTGCCCGGTGTTCTCGGCAGCACATTGCCCGATGTTCTCGGCAACTCATTTCCCCGTGTTCTTGGCAGCACATTGCCCGGTGTTCTCGGCAGCACTTTGCCCGGAGTTCTCGGCAGCACATTGCCCGGTGTTCTCGGCAGCACATTGCCTGGTGTTCTCGGCAGCACATTGCCCGGTGTTCTCGGCAGCACATTGCCCGGACTTCTCGTCAGCACATTGCCCGGTGTTCTCGGCAGCACATTGCCCGGTGTTCTCGGCAGCACATTTCCCGTGTTCTCGGCAGCACATTGCCCGGTGTTCTCGGCAACTCATTTCCCCGTGTCCTCGGCAGCACATTGCCCGGTGTTCTCGGCAGCACATTGCCCGGAGTTCTCGGCAGCACATTGCCTGGTATTCCTGCAGACTTGCTGCTGATAACATGATGCTGTAGGTGCACACGGTCAGTAATCGCTACGGTCAGATGCTGTATACTTGTGCAGCGTCCAGATGTTACAGCATAGTCCCATGTCCACTCTGCGTCCAGAGACGCCCGCGGCTCACCCGCAGAGGCGGACATGCAGAGTGTCTCTCCAGACTAGACGTCTATCTTGCAGAGACGCTCCACCTCCACAACAGAAGTTCCATCCATACAATGTACTGGACGCGATGAATCCGCACGGCTCAGTGATCACAGAGGCGCCCCCTGCGTTCCATAGCCGGCAGCGCTGCCGGTTGCTGACCCGTGCACATGGCCTTAGTGGTCGTTCTGTCCCCATCATCATCCTGTGTAGTCAGGTCGGGACTCAAGCGCTGATCTACTCCATTACTGCCCATCGCACTCGTTTATCCGCCTGAAGTCAGCGCATGTGAACGCACTATGAGGTGTGATGGGGCAGAATGTCTGCATCTGGGGGCCGCACTGTTAATGTTATCCCTGTGTATCCAGCACCGGGCACGGTCTGCACCCTGTATAGGAGCGCAGTGCGGCGACATATGGAGCGTCCGGACCCCCGCTGGCCCCTGAAGTGCTGAGATCCGTCCCCCAGAGACAGCAGCAATATATAACTTTCAGATGAGGTGACACTGTCACAACGTTCTTCCAACTTCCCCTCCGTTTTTACGCCCGGTGTCTGCAGTGCCATGAATCATGGATGAGGCGTTATCTGCTGATCGCTTTGTCTCCATCTTCTGTCCCTTCTGCTGACGCCGCTGTTATCTCTGATGCACATATGTGGCGCCCCTGAGACTCAGTCACCACAGAGGTACTGCACCTCCTCCTGAGGTGTGGTGCCCCACCATCCAGGTGAATTGGAGGCTCCTGACCACACTTCAACACCTGCATCCCACACAACACGGTAGTTCAGCAAAGCCACACTGCGGCTTCCTGCTTGGAGTGTAGCAGAGCACCTTTGGTGGCTCCCTGCTTGGAACACGAAACGTGCTGGGAGGCGGGTGGAGTTGAGAATACATAAAAGAGCTGGAATGTTTAGGATTGCAGGTCAGTCGGGGAGAGGAAGCCACTCAGAGAGGAGTGAGGAAAGAAGATCCTTGAGAGAGGGATGGAGGAAGGAGGTGCTGCAGCAGATCTCAGTGACCTGGGTCTGCTGGCACGGGAAAGGAAAGAAGGAGAAAGACATTGAACTAAAACCTGATCTTCCATAAGAAGGAAAGACTAGTACAGAACGTAGGAGTAAAAGGGAACAGAGGACGTGGGTTAGAGGAAGAACCCTGCCTAGAAGTTCTAAGCGCAAGGCCGGGGCCCGGTCCCCGAGGTTGTATGGATACTAATGGTCCTACAGCAGACACCGGTGGAGTAGTGGGCTGTAAATGCATTACTCCCATCTAAGACTTGCAGAAACAAATTAGAACAGACTCCATAATGTAAACATATTCCCAATCCCAGAATCAAGTATGCTGGGACGAGACAAGACCAGAACTAACATTCGGAACACCCATAGATATTAGAAAACCAAAAATACAAGGTGTAGATCCCGTATATATAAAAATACAATACTTTATTGGAAAAGGTAATACAATATCACAAAAATGACTAGTTACATAATACAGGGGAAGGGTAAGCAAAAGTATATGTCACACCAGGTCTGAATGGATATGTAAAGAGGTGGGGGAGCGGCAACTACTACACATAGATTACAAAAAAGTCACATATGGAATGAGGCCAAAGTTTGTGTTAAAATAACAAATAAGGAGTAAAGTCACAAAAGTCCAATACCCAAGGCTTAGTATAGGAAAACCTTATGGCTAAAAAAGCCAATAGGAACAAGTAATCTCCCCATAAATCACAAAAAGTAGCCACAAAATAAAGGTAGTGCCACTCCATAGTAACTCTACTCAGAATCCCAGGACACGTAGCCCCAACGCGCGTTTCGCGTTGGCTTCCTCGGGGGGCACAACAGCAACATTGATAGTGAGCCGGGACTCAGGAGTGAGGAGTCCCCGAAGCAGGCTACAGCTGTCTGCCGTACAAGTAGAGTTCTTGGGAACATCTGTCAGGAGGCACTCCAGTGTAACTCAGTACTAGGAGTACTTCACATTTACAGGCGCTATAGAGGAGACATTCAGGAAAGGCACATGTTGGCGGAGTGTTGGAAGGGAGCATTCCATCTGATCTGGAGGTTGATTGAGCCTCCGACCCGAAGGACACAGTATGGAGGCAGGCACCTGTGTGTACTACAGACTGTGAGTAAAGCTTTGGAACTACAAGCCCTGGTGTCCTCCACTGATTCTTGCGCCAACACACCCAGCGCCGCAACATCTGGGTGCCAGCTTCTACACCGCTTGTGCCTCTCCTCTACCCCTACATCTACACTGCCCTGGGGCTACAGCTCCACCTGTGGGGAGCTTCACCATCTTGGCTGCAACAGACCACCAGCCCCAGAGGATCTGCAAGCAGCGTCGGCTCAACATCTCACTTGCCGAACACCACAGGTGGCATCACAAACTATTCCATTAACTACATTCCACCATTCAATCTCCCCTAATACTTGGGCGCCCAGGGCCACGGACCGGGTCACCGCTGCTGTGACACATCCCGCTGACACCGGCCCGGTACCGAGTACCCCACGGCCCTGGGAGGGCGACCCACATATAATATTTATCACACATATATAGAGTGTGATAAGTGACAAGATCCTGCCCAACCGAAGCCGCCGGCGCTCATCACCGGTTACGGCCCTCGTAGACTCTCCTAGGGTTCGCTCACATCTGCGTATAAAATCATCAATTGCAAAGAAAAAAAAACAAAATCCCTTTGCACTCGCACCAATGTTTTTCAATGAGACAGTTCTCATCTGCGAGTTTATCCTCGCCTGAAATTGTGGTGAGGAAAGAAATCCCAGCGTCCTACGTATATTCGTCCACAACGGCCGAGACTCTCCAATGCAAGTCAATGGGAGCGAGAAAAAAATGATGTTGAAAACACATTGCATACGGATGATAGGTGAGAAAAAACACACGACGCGCGCCTGACACTCGCCAACATATCTGGCTGAGGATCTCGGCGAGATTATATATGGAGATGTGAGTGAACACTTAGAGGAGCGCGCTGGCTCAGATGGCCCTGCTAATAGCTTGGATCCTGAGCTGAAAAAGGGGGGGGGCATAGATAATAACAGTCACATTCTGACAATATATCTGCTATTAGAATCTGTACTAGTCATATCCCCTGTAAAGGTCTCGTTACATTTAGCGATACAACCCGGTCAGGATTGCTGGTGCATCGCTAAATGATCGCTAGTGAGTTGCCACACAGGAAGATCTCACCAGCGACGCAGCAGTGGTCGGCGGTCATCACTTACCTTTCACACACAGCGAGGGTGACGTCTTCCGCCTGCGTCCATGGCTCGCTCGTCGGCGCCAGCAGGAAGCCGGCAACTAGTAATGGACCAGGCCGATCTCGCGCGATCAGCGATTACCAGCGGGGGAGCCGGGTCGGAGGTGAGTATCACATGTAGAGAGATCACTACCGATATCGCTATGTGTGAAGGGGGCTTAAGACTGCAGTGTGATCATCACAGAGGTGGGGGATGGGCATTCGGGTGGCTGATTGATTGATACAGAAAACCTAATTGTCACGTGGACCCACCCTGTGTGACGCGACCAGCAGGCCGATAACTGAAACAACAAGACACGGCACGTGAAACTGTCCTGTGTGACACGGCCCGCAGGCCGGTAACTAAAACAACAAGACACGGGGGAAGGGGAAACAGTTACAACGGTGAACCCTGCGATAGGGAACGGGGACATGGAGACCTCCTGCACTCCCCTGAGTCAGCGTCCCTCACACTCCTAACGTTCCCTAGGCCGGTTCCGCACCGGGCGCCGATCAGGATGCCTGTCACCATAGCACACCCTACACCTATCCCTTGCTAGGGAGCTGGTTGGTGCATGCACTGGCCCCACCGCTGTACTAATACACACCAGGGAAAAATACAAACAGGGAAACACCACTTGGCTTTGCTCTGTTGCTCTTGCTCCAAGCAAAAGAGTCCACCACCAGAATGCAGCTTTCCTCCTGAATAGCTGCCACCAAGCTCTGTCAGAGCTGCAAGGAAATCCCCTCTGACTCCTTCCACAACAGGGCTCTGACTGAGCTGCCAGGACCTCTCTCTAGATCCTTCCTCCACCAAGGATGGTTGAAATGAACACTATCACCAACAGTGATTGCAACACCTGACACTTTTTTATAGGTAAGCGCCAGCAATCACACCTGCTTTATAATCATGTGCAATAACGCTCACCACCACCAGGGGCAAACTAGAACAAAAGACACCACTGTGTAATAATCCTAATAGCCACCGGGGGGCAAAACCAAACTCAAGCACACAGCTTAAGGAGAAAAAAAAAGGTTACATAGAATCATAGAATCATAGAATCGTAGAGTTGGAAGGGACCTCCTGGGCCATCTGGTCCAACCCCCTGCTCAAAGCAGGATTCGCTAAATCATCCCAGTCAGATGTCTGTCCAGCCTCTGTTTGAAGACTTCCATTGAAGGAGAACTCACCACTTCTCGTGGCAGCTTGTTCCACTCATTGATCACTCTAACTGTCAAAAAGTTTTTTCTAATATCTAATCTGTGTCTCCTCCCATTCAGTTTCATCCCATTGCTTCTAGTCTTTCCTTGTGCAAATGAGAATAAAGTTGATCCTTCTACAATGTGACAGCCCTTTATATATTTGTAGACAGCTATTAAGTCTCCTCTCAGTCTTCTCTTTTGCAAACTAAACATTCCCAAATCCTGCAACCTTTCCTCATAAGACAGGGTTTGCAGACCGGTCACCATTCTGGTCGCTCTTTCCTGAACTTGCTCCAGTTTGTTGATGTCTTTTTTAAAATGTGGAGCTCAGAACTGGACACAATATTCCAGATGAGGTCTGACCAAAGAGGAGTAGAGGGAAATAATGACTTCACGTGATCTAGACTGTATGCTTCTGTTAATACATCCTAGAATTGCATTTGCCTTTTTTGCTGCTGCATCACACTGTTGACTCATATTCAGTCTGTGATCTATTAGTATGCCCAAGTCTTTTTCACATGTGCTGTTGCTTAGCCCTATTCCTCCCATTCTGTATATGCTTTTTTCATTTTTATTGCCCAGATGTAGTACTTTGCATTTTTCCCTGTTAAAAACCATTCTGTTTGTTGCTGCCCACTTCTCCAGTTTATTTATATCTTTTTGAATCCTCTCTCTCTCTTCTCTAGTATTAGCTATCCCTCCTAGCTTTGTGTCATCAGCAAATTTAATCAGTTTACCCTCAATTCCTTCATCTAAATTGTTGATAAAGATGTTGAACAATACAGGGCCCAGGACAGAGCCCTGTGGTACCCCATTTGAGACATTCTTCCAACTGGATGTGCAGCCATTTGCGACCACTCTTTGGTTCCGATCACTAAGCCAGTTATGAATCCACCTAACAGTTGCCTTGTCCATGTGCTTTTATCTGTCATGATCCAGCATGGATCATGACACTAATAATTAGTGATGAGCCAATCAATGTGGAGCGCCCCACGGGGCCTGGGGGTACTCGGTACCGGGCCGGTCGACTTCCATGGGGGACGGTGTCACGTGGCGGCGACCCGGTCCATGGCCCAGAGGCGTCCAGTAATAAAATAGGGGAAAGTTGTGTGGTAAAAATGAAAATAAAGTTATTAGATGGTGAAATACGTGACGCCACCTGTGGTATTCTGGTCAGAGGTGACCAGCGCTGCGGTGTTGTTCCTCTGGGATGGATGTTGGGCGCAGCTATGATGTTGTAGCCCTCCACAGGTAGGGCTGTAGTCCCAGGGCAAAGATGTTAAATAAATAGTAACAGTGGCTGTAAACATTGAGGTGCAGATAAATGAGAGAAAGACACAGAGAGGTGCAGTTTCTTTACCTTTTACTGGTGATAGGTTGCAGTCCGGAGTACCACATACAGGTGATGGAATGAGTCGGGCTCGCCTGGAGGCATTCAGGGGATCCACCTTGCCAGGTGGGGATTTAGGACCTTCCTTTCTGCGCTTTGTGTGTGGGTCTCCGCTGTATATAACTATGCTGTGACCCTCAATTCGTGATGGTTTCACTAACCTGTACGGCTGTCAGCGTAAGCCTATTCCATGGGTACCATCCTTTTCACCATCAGCCCCGGGCTCCTTATCCACTGACGTGCCCTCAGGTGATCAATGTCACAGGAATTTACAATCCCCCGTACTTTCAGATTCGGCTATCAGGGCGTACAGCTCCTGTCAGCCTAGGACTCTGATGTCCCTTTTCTCTTTATTAGCGCTTCACTCCGGGGTCTGCTATATGTAGTATTTTAGCTTCCCTAGAGTCTCTCAGTCTCTGGTCTTGTCCTTTCCCCCTTCACAGATCAACTCTGCCTATCGAGCTCCTCACCGATCAGCTCCCTGTCTTCATCTGACGGGATCTTCCAGAAAGAGCTCTTTACCTCACGTCCTCACGTTTAACTGTCCTTTTCTCCTCATAGCTAACAGCTGTTTTGTTTGCATGATAACTCCCTCAGCTGACTTCTAGCTGACTCACCAACCCCCTCTGCTGGTCAGAATTTATAAGGCATCTCCCTTTTCTGACCTGCAGCAGGAAATTGTGATTAAATCTATGCAGCCTGGCATGGGGGTCCTTTTCTGCCTCTAAGCATGAATTTACCCATTATAGGGAGGTAATGTCACTGTGACAACCGGACTCTGGGGTGTCACAAATGCACAGAGAATCGAGCTGAAAATAAATTTTCTGGTTTCAAGCGGAATCGAACATTTTGAGATTCATTTAGCATTTCTGCAAAAGAAAAAGACTTGCTGGTTGACAATTCTCAAACTGCAGAGACATCGGAGAGAGCGATAATGTCATTCTGTATATCAGTGCGACCTCCCCATAATGCCCTGCAGATGAGACATCTAGAGGATTATCACACCTTCTATAGTGGTGGTCGGGACCGGAGCCATCACAGATCAGCGACTCCCAGCAAGAGTGTAAGATCTTATGGTCAGTGGGGTCCTCTCTCTCTCCTGTAGAGTGTAAGATCTTATAGTCAGTGGGGTCCTCTCTCTCTCCTGTAGAGTGAAAGCTCTTATGATCAGCGGGGTCCTCGCTCTCTCCTGTAGAGTGTAAGCTCTTATGGTTAGTGGGGTCCTCTCTCTCCTGGAGAGTGTAAGCTCTTATGGTAAGTGGGGTCCTCTCTCTCTCCTGTAGAGTGTAAGCTCTTATGGTGAGTGGGGTCCTCTCTCTCCTGTAGAGTGTAAGCTCTTTTGGTCAGTGGGGTCCTCTCTCCTGTAGAGTGTAAGCTCTTATGGTCAGTGGGGTCCTCTCTCTCTCCTGTAGAGTGTAAGCTCTTATGGTCAGTGGGGTCCTCTCTCTCTCCTGTAGAGTGTAAGCTCCTATGGTCAGTGGGGTCCTCTCTCCTGTAGACTCAGGGGCGTAACTACCGGGGTAGCAGCCAAAGCGGTTGCTTTGGGGTCCGGCCCATATAGGGGCCCGGGTCCCCGGCTCCGATCGGCGCTACCCGGTAGTGCAATTTAATTACCCCAACCACCGGTCCGTGGTCCAGCACCATGCCGTTGCAGTGCTCTTGCCGGTCTGCGGACACAAGGGGAGCCGGCGGCTGATACTCACCCTGCATAGCGGTCCCTGTCGGCGCGGCGGCTTCATCCAGCGCTGAGCTGTCAAGTGTACCGCTCATTTAAGGTCATGAATGTGGACGCCACTCCTCTCCCATAGGCATGGCGTACATTTTCATGCACCTTAATGAGCGGTAGCACGTGACCGCTCCGCACAGGAAGAAGCTGAAGCGCCGCGAGATGCAGGGAGGGAAGTTCAGCGACGGGAGGGAAGTTCAGCGACGGGAGGGTAAGTATGATGGGGGAGGAAGGGGGAGCCGAGTGGAGTGATATATACAATGTAGGGAGAGTGGGAGCGGAGCCATGTATACAAGGGAGGGAAAGTGGGAGCGGACCCATATATACAAGGGAGGGAGAGTCAGAGCAGAGCCATATATACAAGGAAGGGAGAGTGGGAGCGGAGCCATATATACAAGGGAGGGAGAGTGGGAGCAGAGCCATATATACAAGGAAGGGAGAGTGGGAGCAGAGCCATATATACAAGGAAGGGAGAGTGGAAGCAGAGCCATATATACAAGGGAGGGAGCGTGGGAGCAGAGCCATATATACAAGGAAGGGAGAGTGGAAGCAGAGCCATATATACAAGGGAGGGAGCGTGGGAGCAGAGCCATATATACAAGGGAGGGAGAGTGAGAGCAGAGCCATATATACAAGGAAGGGAGAGTGGGAGCAGAGCCATATATACAAGGAAGGGAGAGTGGAAGCAGAGCCATATATACAAGGAAGGGAGAGTGGGAGCAGAGCCATATATACAAGGAAGGGAGAGTGGGAGCAGAGCCATATATACAAGGAAGGGAGAGTGGAAGCAGAGCCATATATACAAGGGAGGGAGCGTGGGAGCAGAGCCATATATACAAGGAAGGGAGAGTGGAAGCAGAGCCATATATACAAGGGAGGGAGCGTGGGAGCAGAGCCATATATACAAGGGAGGGAGAGTGAGAGCAGAGCCATATATACAAGGGAGGGAGAGTGAGAGCAGAGCCATATATACATAACAAAGGGAGGGACAGTGGGAGCGGAGCCATGTATACAAGGAAGGGAGAGTGGGAGCGGAGCCATGTATACAGGGGAGGGAGAGTGGGAGCGGAGCCATGTATACAGGATGGGAGGGTGGGAGCGGAGCCATATATACAGGATGGGAGAGTGGAAGCAGAGCCATATATACAGGATGGGAGAGTCGGAGCGGAGCCATGTATACAGGATGGGAGAGTGGGAGCAGAGCCATGTATACAGGATGGGAGAGTGGGAGCAGAGCCATGTATACAAGGGAGGGAGAGTTGGAGCGGAGCCATGTATACAGGATGGGAGGGTGGGAGCGGAGCCATATATACAGGATGGGAGAGTCGGAGCGGAGCCATATATACAGGATGGGAGGGTGGGAGCGGAGCCATATATACAGGATGGGAGGGTGGGAGCGGAGCCATATATACAGGATGGGAGAGTGGGAGCAGAGCCATATATACAGGATGGGAGAGTCGGAGCGGAGCCATATATACAGGATGGGAGGGTGGGAGCGGAGCCATATATACAGGATGGGAGGGTGGGAGCGGAGCCATATATACAGGATGGGAGAGTGGGAGCAGAGCCATGTATACAGGATGGGACAGGGGAGCCATGCATACAACAGGGGGAGCCACACAGAGCTGGACAGGACGGGGGGAACCACACATACATTTTCTGATGATTAGAAAATAATCTGCATGTACAGTACTCCAGTACAATTTTTTCTAAGTGCTCAATGCTCCATTTCCTTGTAGGTTCCAATCATCATTAGCAGTGACGGTCGTCAGTAGAAGTAGCCCAGTGCTCCCACTGAAACAGAGAAACAAGCCAGGTGCTCCCACTCATTCAAAACCTATGGTGAGCTGAGTCACATTAAAAATGTTATAATTAAATAATAAGTATGCACTGCTAAACTACAACCACGTCCATAGCCCCGCCCCTTATGACCAAAGCCCCACCCCTGTCACACCTCCATCCCCGCCCTCCCGGGCCATGGAAGAATGGTCTTGCTTCAAGCCGGTCCATGGTGCAAAAAAAGGTTGGGGACCACTGGTGTAGGGGATCAGGGGCCCCGGCGGAAAAAAATGTACACTATGATTTTGCAGCCTACGCTGCATTTCTGTGCCTGCTGTGCGGAGCAAAGAAGATATTGGGCCCGCCTCCCTGCCTGCAGCCAGTCACAGAGTGTATTGCTTCAGACTAGTTCAGTCCCGCCCCTTCCCTGAGCCCTCGCTGTCTATTAGCTCTCTGCAGAGCTGCCTGCCGCATGGTCCTCTGGGAAATGTAGTTCCTGGAGGGGTGTGTCATTAAGGGGACCCCGTTTAAAAGTTTGCTATGGGGCACAATCAGTTCTAGTTACGCCCGTGTAGAGTGTAAGCTCTTATGTTCAGTGGGGTCCTCTCTCTCTCCTGTAGAGTGTAAGCTCTTATGTTCAGTGGGGTTCTCTCTCCTGTAGAGTGTAAGCTCTTATGATCAGTGGGGTCCTCTCTCTCTCCTGTAGAGTGAAAGCTCTTATGATCAGCGGGGTCCTCTCTCTCTCCTGTAGAGTGTAAGCTCTTATGATCAGTGGGGTCCTATCTATCTCCTGTAGAGTGTAAGCTCTTATGATCAGTGGGGTCCTCTCTCTCTCCTGTAGAGTGTAAGCTCTTATGTCAGTGGGGTCCTCTCTCTTTCCTGTAGAGTGTAAGCTCTTATGGTCAGGGGATCCTCTCTCCTGTAGAGTGAAAGCTCTTATGATCAGCGGGGTCCTCTCTCTCTCCTGTAGAGTGTAAGCTCTTATGATCAGTGGGGTCCTCTCTCTCTCCTGTAGAGAGTGAGATCTTAAGATCAGTGGGGTCCTCTCTCTCTCCTGTAGAGTGTAAGCTCTTATGTCAGTGGGGTCCTCTCTCTTTCCTGTAGAGTGTAAGCTCTTATGTCAGTGGGGTCCTCTCTCTTTCCTGCAGAGTGTAAGCTCTTATGGTCAGGGGATCCTCTCTCCTGTAGAGTGAAAGCTCTTATGATCAGCGGGGTCCTCTCTCTCTCCTGTAGAGTGTAAGCTCTTATGATCAGTGGGGTCCTCTCTATCTCCTGTAGAGTGTAAGCTCTTATGATCAGTGGGGTCCTCTCTCTCTCCTGTAGAGAGTGAGATCTTATGATCAGTGGGGTCCTCTCTCTCTCCTGTAGAGTGTAAGCTCTTATGATCAGTGGGGTTCTCTCTCTCTCTTGTAGAGTGTAAGCTCTTATGGTCAGTGGGGTCCTCTCTTTCTCCTGTAGAGTGTAAGCTCTTATTGTCAGTAGTGACATCTCTCTCCTGTAGAGTGTAAGCTCTTATGGTCAGTGGGGTTCTCTCTCCTGTAGAGTGTAAGCTCTTATGATCAGTGGGGTTCTCTCTCCTGTAGAGTGTAAGCTCTTATGGTCAGTGGGGTCCTCTCTCTCTCCTGTAGAGTGTAAGCTCTTATGGTCAGTGGGGTCCTCTCTCTCTCTCCTGTAGAGTGTAAGCTCTTATGGTCAGTGGGGTCCTCTCTCTCTCCTGTAGAGTGTAAGCTCTTATGGTCAGTGGGGTCCTCTCTCTCTCTCCTGTAGAGTGTAAGCACTTATGGTCAATGGGGTCCTCTCTCGCTCTCCAGTAGAGTGTAAGCTCTTATGATCAGTGGGGTCCTCTTTCTCTCCTGTAGAGAGTGAGATCTTATGATCAGTGGGGTCCTCTCTCTCTCCTGTAGAGTGTAAGCTTTTATGATCAGTGGGGTCCTCTCTCTCTCCTGTAGAGTGTAAGCTCTTATGATCAGTGGGGTCCTCTCTCTCTCCTGTAGAGTGAAAGCTCTTATGATCAGCGGGGTCCTCTCTCTCTCCTGTAGAGTGTAAGCTCTTATGATCAGTGGGGTCCTCTCTCCTGTAGAGTGTAAGCTCTTATGATCAGTGGGGTCCTCTCTCTCCTGTAGAGTGTAAGCTCTTATGATCAGTGGGGTCCTCTCTCTCTCCTGCAGAGTGTAAGCTCTTATGGTCAGTGGGGTCCTCTCTCTCTCCTGTAGAGTGTAAGCTCTTATTGTCAGTAGGGACCTCTCTCTCCTGTAGAGTGTAAGCTCTTATGGTCAGTGGGGTTCTCTCTCCTGTAGAGTGTAAGCTCTTATGATCAGTGGGGTTCTCTCTGCTGTAGAGTATAAGCTCTTATGGTCAGTGGGGTCCTCTCTCTCTCCTGTAGAGTGAAAGCTCTTATGATCAGCAGGGTCCTCTCTCTCTCCTGTAGAGTGTAAGCTCTTATGATCAGTGGGGTCCTCTCTCTCTCCTGTAGAGTGAAAGCTCTTATGATCAGCAGGGTCCTCTCTCTCTCCTGTAGAGTGTAAGCTCTTATGATCAGTGGGGTCCTCTCCATCTCCTGTAGAGTGTAAGCTCTTATGATCAGTGGGGTCCTCTCTCTCTCCTGTAGAGAGTGAGCACTTATGATCAGTGGGGTCCTCTCTCTCCTGCAGAGTGTAAGCTCTTATGGTCAGTGGGGTCCTCTCTCTTTCCTGTAGAGTGTAAGCTCTTATGGTCAGTGGGGTCCTCTCTCTCTCCTGTAGAGTGTAAGCTCTTATAGTCAGTGGGGTCCTCTCTCTCTCCTGTTGAGTGTAAGCTCTTATGATCAGTGGGGTCCTCTCTCTCTCCTGTAGAGTGAAAGTTCTTATGATCAGCGGGGTCCTCTCTCTCTCCTGTAGAGTGTAAGCTCTTATAGTCAGTGGGGTCCTCTCTCTCTCCTGTAGAGTGTAAGCTCTTATGGTCAGTGGGGTCCTCTCTCTCTCTCCTGTAGAGTGTAAGCTCTTATGGTCAGTGGGGTCCTCTCTCTCTCCTGTAGAGTGAAAGCTCTTATGATCAGCGGGGTCCACTCTCTCTTCTGTAGAGTGTAAGCTTTTATGATCAGTGGGGTCCTCTCTATCTCCTGTAGAGTGTAAGCTCTTATGATCAGTGGGGTCCTCTCTCTATCCTGTAGAGAGTGAGCACTTATGATCAGTGGGGTCCTCTCTCTCTCCTGCAGAGTGTAAGCTCTTATGGTCAGTGGGGTCCTCTCTCTTTCCTGTAGAGTGTAAGCTCTTATGGTCAGTGGGGTCCTCTCTCTCTCCTGTAGAGTGTAAGCTCTTATGGTCCTCTCTCTCTCCTGTAGGGTGTGAGCTCTTATGGTCAGTGGGGTCCTCTCTCTCTCCTTTAGAGTGTAAGCTCTTATGGTCAGCGGGGTCCTCTCTCTCTCCTGTAGAGTGTAAGCTCTTATGATCAGTGGGGTCCTCTCTCTCTCCTGTAGAGTGTACGCTCTTATGATCAGTGGGGTCCTTTCTCTTTCCTGTAGAGTGTAAGCTCTTATGGTCAGTGGGGTCCTCTCTCTCTCCTGTAGAGTGTAAACTCTTATGGTCTTCTCTCTCCTGTAGAGTGTGAGCTCTTATGGTCAGTGGGGTCCTCTCTCTCTCCTTTAGAGTGTAAGATCTTATGGTCAGTGGGGTCCTTTCTCTCTCCTGTAGAGTGTAAGCTCTTATGATCAGTGGGGTCCTCTCTCTCTCCTGCACAGTGTAAGCTCTTATGGTCAGAGGGGTCCTCTCTCTTTCCTGTAGAGTGTAAGCTCTTATGGTCAGTGGGGTCCTCTCTCTCTCCTGTAGAGTGTAAGCTCTTATGATCAGTGGGGTCCTCTCTCTCTCCTGTAGAGTGTAATCTCTTATGGTCAGTGGGGTTCTCTCTCCTGTAGAGTGTAAGCTCTTATGATCAGTGGGGTTCTCTCTCCTGTAGAGTGTAAGCTCTTATGGTCAGTGGGGTCCTCTCTCTCTCCTGTAGAGTGTAAGCTCTTATGGTCAGTGGGGTCCTCTCTCTCTCTCCTGTAGAGTGTAAGCTCTTATGGTCAGTGGGGTCCTCTCTCTCTCCTGTAGAGTGTAAGTTCTTATGGTCAGTGGGGTCCTCTCTCTCTCTCCTGTAGAGTGTAAGCTCTTATGGTCAATGGGGTCCTCTCTCTCTCCAGTAGAGTGTAAGCTCTTATGATCAGTGGGGTCCTCTTTCTCTCCTGTAGAGAGTGAGTTCTTATGATCAGTGCCTCTCTCTCTCCTGTAGACTGTAAGCTCTTATGATCAGTGGGGTCCTCTCTCTCTCCTGTAGAGTGTAAGCTCTTATGATCAGTGGGGTCCTCTCTCTCTCCTGTAGAGTGAAAGCTCTTATGATCAGCGGGGTCCTCTCTCTCTCCTGTAGAGTGTAAGCTCTTATGATCAGTGGGGTCCTCTCTCCTGTAGAGTGTAAGCTCTTATGATCAGTGGGGTCCTCTCTCTCCTTTAGAGTGAAAGCTCTTATGGTCAGTGGGGTCCTCTCTCTTTCCTGTAGAGTGTAAGCTCTTATGGTCAGTGGGGTCCTCTCTCTCTCTCCTGTAGAATGTAAGCTCTTATGGTCAGTGGGGTCCTCTCTCTCTCCTGTAGAGTGTAAGCTCTTATGGTCAGTGGGGTCCTCTCTCTCTCTCCTGTAGAGTGTAAGCTCTTATGGTCAATGGGGTCCTCTCTCTCTCCAGTAGAGTGTGAGCTCTTATGATCAGTGGGGTCCTCTCTCTCTCCTGTAGAGAGTGAGCTCTTATGATCAGTGGGGTCCTCTCTCTCTCCTGTAGAGTGTAAACTCTTATGATCAGTGGGGTCCTCTCTCACTCCTGTAGAATGTAAGCTCTTATGGTCAGTGGGGTCCTCTCTTTCTCCTGTAGAGTGTAAGCTCTTATTGTCAGTAGGGACCTCTCTCTCCTGTAGAGTGTAAGCTCTTATGGTCAGTGGGGTTCTCTCTCCTGTAGAGTGTAATCTCTTTTGATCAGTGGGGTTCTCTCTCCTGTAGAGTTTTAGCTCTTATGGTCAGTGGGGTCCTCTCTCTCTCCTGTAGAGTGCAAGATCTTATGGTCAGTGGGGTCCTCTCTCTCTCCTGTAGAGTGAAAGCTCTTATGATCAGCGGGGTCCTCTCTCTCTCCTGTAGAGTGTAAGCTCTTATGATCAGTGGGGTCCTCTTTATCTCCTGTAGAGTGTAAGCTCTTATGATAAGTGGGGTCCTCTCTCTATCCTGTAGAGAGTGAGCACTTATGATGAGTGGGGTCCTCTCTCTCTCCTGCAGAGTGTAAGCTCTTATGGTCAGTGGGGTCCTCTCTCTTTCCTGAAGAGTGTAAGCTCTTATGGTCAGTGGGGTCCTCTCTCTCTCCTGTAGAGTGTAAGCTCTTATGGTCAGTGGGGTCCTCTCTCTCTCCTGTTGAGTGTAAGCTCTTATGATCAGTGGGGTCCTCTCTCTCTCCTGTAGAGTGAAAGCTCTTATGATCAGCGGGGTCCTCTCTCTCTCCTGTAGAGTGTAAGCTCTTATGATCAGTGGGGTCCTCTCTCCTGTAGAGTGTAAGCACTTATGATCAGTGGGGTCCTCTCTCTCCTGTAGAGTGTAAGCTCTTATAGTCAGTGGGGTCCTCTCTCTCTCCTGTAGAGTGTAAGTTCTTATGGTCAGTGGGGTCCTCTCTCTCTCTCCTGTAGAGTGTAAGCTCTTATGGTCAGTGGGGTCCTCTCTCTCTCCTGTAGAGTGTAAGCTCTTATGGTCAGTGGGGTCCTCTCTCTCTCTCCTGTAGAGTGTAAGCTCTTATGGTCAATGGGGTCCTCTCTCTCTCCAGTAGAGTGTAAGCTCTTATGATCAGTGGGGTCCTCACTCTCTCCTGTAGAGAGTGAGCTCTTATGATCAGTGGGGTCCTCTCTCTCTCCTGTAGAGTGTAAGCTCTTATGATCAGTGGGGTCCTCTCTCTCTCCTGTAGAGTGTAAGCTCTTATGGTCAGTGGGGTCCTCTCTTTCTCCTGTAGAGTGTAAGCTCTTATTGTCAGTAGGGACCTCTCTCGTGTAGAGTGTAAGCTCTTATGGTCTGTGGGGTTCTCTCTCCTGTAGAGTGTAAGCTCTTATGATCAGTGGGGTTCTCTCTCCTGTAGAGTATAAGCTCTTATGGTCAGTGGGGTCCTCTCTCTCTCGTGTAGAGTGTAAGATCTTATGGTCAGTGGGGTCCTCTCTCTCTACTGTAGAGTGAAAGCTCTTATGATCAGCGGGGTCCTCTCTCTCTCCTGTAGAGTGTAAGCTCTTATGATCAGTGGGGTCCTCTCTATCTCCTGTAGAGTGTAAGCTCTTATGATCAGTGGGGTCCTCTCTCTCTCCTGTAGAGAGTTAGCACTTATGATCAGTGGGGTCCTCTCTCTCTCCTGCAGAGTGTAAGCTCTTATGGTCAGTGGGGTCCTCTCTCTTTCCTGTAGAGTGTAAGCTCTTATGGTCAGTGGGGTCCTCTCTCTATCCTGTAGAGAGTGAGCACTTATGATCAGTGGGGTCCTCTCTCTCTCCTGCAGAGTGTAAGCTCTTATGGTCAGTGGGGTCCTCTCTCTTTCCTGTAGAGTGTAAGCTCTTATGGTCAGTGGGGTCCTCTCTCTCTCCTGTAGAGTGTAAGCTCTTATAGTCAGTGGGGTCCTCTCTCTCTCCTGTTGAGTGTAAGCTCTTATGATCAGTGGGGTCCTCTCTCTCTCCTGTAGAGTGAAAGCTCTTATGATCAGCGGGGTCCTCTCTCTCTCCTGTAGAGTATAAGCTCTTATGATCAGTGGGGTCCTCTCTCCTGTAGAGTGTAAGCTCTTATGATCAGTGGGGTCCTCTCTCTCATGTAGAGTGTAAGCTCTTATAGTCAGTGGGGTCCTCTCTCTCTCCTGTAGAGTGTAAGCTCTTATGGTCAGTGGGGTCCTCTCTCTCTCTCCTGTAGAGTGTAAGCTCTTATGGTCAGTGGGGTCCTCTCTCTCTCCTGTAGAGTGTAAGCTCTTATGGTCAGTGGGGTCCTCTCTCTCCTGTAGAGTGTAAGCTCTTATGGTCAATGGGGTCCTCTCTCTCTCCAGTAGAGTGTAAGCTCTTATGATCAGTGGGGTCCTCTCTCTCTCCTGTAGAGAGTGAGCTCTTATGATCAGTTGGGTCCTCTCTCTCTCCTGTAGAGTGTAAGCTCTTATGATCAGTGGGGTCCTCTCTCTCTCCTGTAGAGTGTAAGCTCTTATGGTCAGTGGGGTCCTCTCTTTCTCCTGTAGAGTGTAAGCTCTTATTGTCAATAGGGACCTCTCTCTCCTGTAGAGTGTAAGCTCTTATCGTCAGTGGGGTTCTCTCTCCTGTAGAGATAAAGCTCTTATGATCAGTGGGGTTCTCTCTCCTGTAGAGTATAAGCTCTTATGGTCAGTGGGGTCCTCTCTCTCTTGTGCAGAGTGTTAGATCTTATGGTCAGTGGGGTCCTCTCTCTCTCCTGTAGAGTGAAAGCTCTTATGATCAGCGGGGTCCTCTCTCTCTTCTGTAGAGTGTAAGCTTTTATGATCAGTGGGGTCCTCTCTATCTGCTGTAGAGTGTAAGCTCTTATGATCAGTGGGGTCCTCTCTCTATCCTGTAGAGAGTGAGCACTTATGATCATTGGGGTCCTCTCTCTCTCCTGCAGAGTGTAAGCTCTTATGGTCAGTGGGGTCCTCTCTCTTTCCTGCAGAGTGTAAGCTCTTATGGTCAGTGGGGTCCTCTCTCTCTCCTGTCGAGTGTAAGCTCTTATGATCAGTGGGGTCCTCTCTCTCCTGTAGAGTGTACGCTCTTATGATCAGTGGGGTCCTTTCTCTTTCCTGTAGAGTGTAAGCTCTTATGGTCCTCTCTCTCCTGTAGAGTGTGAGCTCTTATGGTCAGTGGGGTCCTCTCTCTCTCCTGTAGAGTGTAAGATCTTATGGTCAGTGGGGTCCTTTCTCTCTCCTGTAGAGTGTAAGCTCTTATGATCAGTGTGGTCCTCTCTCTCTCCTGCACAGTGTAAGCTCTTATGGTCAGTGGGGTCCTCTCTCTTTCCAGTAGAGTGTAAGCTCTTATGGTCAGTGGGGTCCTCTCTCTCTCCTGTAGAGTGTAAGCTCTTATGATCAGTGGGGTCCTCTCTCTCTCCTGTAGAGTGTAAGCTCTTATGGTCAGTGGGGTTCTCTCTCCTGTAGAGTGTAAGCTCTTATGATCAGTGGGGTTCTCTCTCCTGTAGAGTGTAAGCTCTTATGGTCAGTGGGGTCCTCTCTCTCTCCTGTAGAGTGTAAGCTCTTATGGTCAGTGGGGTCCTCTCTCTCTCTCCTGTAGAGTGTAAGCTCTTATGGTCAGTGGGGTCCTCTCTCTCTCCTGTAGAGTGTAAGCTCTTATGGTCAGTGGGGTCCTCTCTCTCTCCTGTAGAGTGTAAGCTCTTATGGTCAATCGGGTCCTCTCTCTCTCTCCAGTAGAGTGTAAGCTCTTATGATCAGTGGGGTCCTCTTTCTCTCCTGTAGAGAGTGAGCTCTTATGATCAGTGGGGTCCTCTCTCTCTCCTGTAGAGTGTAAGCTCTTATGATCAGTGGGGTCCTCTCTCTCTCCTGTAGAGTGTAAGCTCTTATGATCAGTGGGGTCCTCTCTCTCTCCTGTAGAGTGTAAGCTCTTATGATCAGTGGGGTCCTCTCTCTCTCCTGTAGAGTGAAAGCTCTTATGATCAGCGGGGTCCTCTCTCTCTCCTGTAGAGTGTAAGCTCTTATGATCAGTGGGGTCCTCTCTCCTGTAGAGTGTAAGCTCTTATGATCAGTGGGGTCCTCTCTCTCCTTTAGAGTGTAAGCTCTTATGGTCAGTGGGGTCCTCTCTCTCTCCTGTAGAGTGTAAGCTCTTATGGTCAGTGGGGTCCTCTCTCTCTCTCCTGTAGAGTGTAAGCTCTTATGGTCAGTGGGGTCCTCTCTCTCTCCTGTAGAGTGTAAGCTCTTATGGTCAGTGGGGTCCTCTCTCTCTCTCCTGTAGAGTGTAAGCTCTTATGGTCAATGAGGTCCTCTCTCTCTCCAGTAGAGTGTAAGCTCTTATGATCAGTGGGGTCCTCTCTCTCTCCTGTAGAGAGTGAGCTCTTATGATCAGTGGTGTCCTCTCTCTCTCCTGTAGAGTGTAAACTCTTTTGAAAGTGGGGTCCTCTCTCACTCCTGTAGAGTGTAAGCTCTTATGGTCAGTGGGGTCCTCTCTTTCTCCTGTAGAGTGTAAGCTCTTATTGTCAGTAGGGACCTCTATCTCCTGTAGAGTGTAAGCTCTTATGGTCAGTGGGGTTCTCTCTCCTGTAGAGTGTAATCTCTTTTGATCAGTGGGCTTCTCTCTCCTGTAGAGTTTTAGCTCTTATGGTCAGTGGGGTCCTCTCTCTCTCCTGTAGAGTGTAAGATCTTATGGTCAGTGGGGTCCTCTCTCTCTCCTGTAGAGTGAAAGCTCTTATGATCAGCGGGGTCCTCTCTCTCTCCTGTAGAGTGTAAGCTCTTATGATCAGTGGGGTCCACTTTATCTCCTGTAGAGTGTAAGCTCTTATGATCAGTGGGGTCCTCTCTCTATCCTGTAGAGAGTGAGCACTTATGATCAGTGGGGTCCTCTCTCTCTCCTGCAGAGTGTAAGCTCTTATGGTCAGTGGGGTCCTCTCTCTTTCCTGAAGAGTGTAAGCTCTTATGGTCAGTGGGGTCCTCTCTCTCTCCTGTAGAGTGTAAGCTCTTATGGTCAGTGGGGTCCTCTCTCTCTCCTGTTGAGTGTAAGCTCTTATGATCAGTGGGGTCCTCTCTCTCTCCTGTAGAGTGAAAGCTCTTATGATCAGCGGGGTCCTCTCTCTCTCCTGTAGAGTGTAAGCTCTTATGATCAGTGGGGTCCTCTCTCCTGTAGAGTGTAAGCTCTTATGATCAGTGGGGTCCTCTCTCTCCTGTAGAGTGTAAGCTCTTATAGTCAGTGGGGTCCTCTCTCTCTCCTGTAGAGTGTAAGTTCTTATGGTCAGTGGGGTCCTCTCTCTCTCTCCTGTAGAGTGTAAGCTCTTATGGTCAGTGGGGTCCTCTCTCTCTCCTGTAGAGTGTAAGCTCTTATGGTCAGTGGGGTCCTCTCTCTCTCTCCTGTAGAGTGTAAGCTCTTATGGTCAATGGGGTCCTCTCTCTCTCCAGTAGAGTGTAAGCTCTTATGATCAGTGGGGTCCTCTCTCTCTCCTGTAGAGAGTGAGCTCTTATGATCAGTGGGGTCCTCTCTCTCTCCTGTAGAGTGTAAGCTCTTATGATCAGTGGGGTCCTCTCTCTCTCCTGTAAAGTGTAAGGTCTTATGGTCAGTGGGGTCCTCTCTTTCTCCTGTAGAGTGTAAGCTCTTATTGTCAGTAGGGACCTCTCTCTCCTGTAGAGTGTAAGCTCTTATGGTCAGTGGGGTTCTCTCTCCTGTAGAGTGTAAGCTCTTATGATCAGTGGGGTTCTCTCTCCTTTAGAGTATAAGCTCTTATGGTCAGTGGGGTCCTCTCTCTCTCGTGTAGAGTGTAAGATCTTATGGTCAGTGGGGTCCTCTCTCTCTACTGTAGAGTGAAAGCTCTTATGATCAGCGGGGTCCTCTCTCTCTCCTGTAGAGTGTAAGCTCTTATGGTCAGTGGGGTTCTCTCTCTCTCCTGTAGAGAGTGAGCACTTATGATCAGTGGGGTCCTCTCTCTCTCCTGCAGAGTGTAAGCTCTTATGGTCAGTGGGGTCCTCTCTCTTTCCTGTAGAGTATAAGCTCTTATGGTCAGTGGGGTCCTCTCTCTCTCCTGTAGAGTGTAAGCTCTTATGGTCAGTGGGGTCCTCTCTCTCTCCTGTTGAGTGTAAGCTCTTATGATCAGTGGGGTCCTCTCTCTCTCCTGTAGAGTGAAAGCTCTTATGATCAGCGGGGTCCTCTCTCTCTCCTGTAGAGTGTAAGCTCTTATGATCAGTGGGGTCCTCTCTCCTGTAGAGTGTAAGCTCTTATGATCAGTGGGGTCCTTTCTCTCCTGTAGAGTGTAAGCTCTTATAGTCAGTGGGGTCCTCTCTCTCTCCTGTAGAGTGTAAGCTCTTATGGTCTGTGGGGTCCTCTCTCTCTCTCCTGTAGAGTGTAAGCTCTTATGGTCAGTGGGGTCCTCTCTCTCTCCTGTAGAGTGTAAGCTCTTATGGTCAGTGGGGTTCTCTCTCTCTCTCCTGTAGAGTGTAAGCTCTTATGGTCAATGGGGTCCTCTCTCTCTCCAGTAGAGTGTAAGCTCTTATGATCAGTGGGGTCCTCTCTCTCTCCTGTAGAGAGTGAGCTCTTATGATCAATGGGGTCCTCTCTCTCTCCTGTAGAGTGTAAGCTCTTATGATCAGTGGGGTCCTCTCTCTCTCCTGTAGAGTGTAAGCTCTTATGGTCAGTGGGGTCCTCTCTTTCTCCTGTAGAGTGTAAGCTCTTATTGTCAGTAGGGACCTCTCTCTCCTGTAGAGTGTAAGCTCTTATGGTCAGTGGGGTTCTCTCTCCTGTAGAGAGTAAGCTCTTATGATCAGTGGGGTCCTCTCTCTCTCCTGTAGAGTATAAGCTCTTATGGTCAGTGGGGTCCTCTCTCTCTCGTGTAGAGTGTAAGATCTTATGGTCAGTGGGGTCCTCTCTCTCTCCTGTAGAATGAAAGCTCTTATGATCAGCGGGGTCCTCTCTCTCTCCTGTAGAGTGTAAGCTCTTATGATCAGTGGGGTCCTCTCTATCTCCTGTAGAGTGTAAGCTCTTATGATCAGTGGGGTCCTCTCTCTCTCCTGTAGAGAGTGAGCACTTATGATCAGTGGGGTCCTCTCTCTCTCCTGCACAGTGTAAGCTCTTATGATCAGTGGGGTCCTCTCTCTTTCCTGTAGAGTGTAAGCTCTTATGGTCAGTGGGGTCCTCTCTCTCTCCTGTAGAGTGTAAGCTCTTATGGTCCTCTCTCTCTCCTGTAGGGTGTGAGCTCTTATGGTCAGTGGGGTCCTCTCTCTTTCCTTTAGAGTGTAAGCTCTTATGGTCAGTGGGGTCCTCTCTCTTTCCTGTAGAGTGTAAGCTCTTATGATCAGTGGGGTCCTCTCTCTCTCCTGTAGAGTGTAAGCTCTTATGGTCAGTGGGGTCCTCTCTCTTTCCTGCACAGTGTAAGCTCTTATGGTCAGTGGGGTCCTCTCTCTCTCCTGCACAGTGTAAGCTCTTATGGTCAGTGGGGTCCTCTCTCTTTCCTGTAGAGTGTAAGCTCTTATGGTCAGTGGGGTCCTCTCTCTCTCCTGTAGAGTGTAAGCTCTTATGATCAGTGGGGTCCTCTCTCTCTCCTGTAGAGTGTAAGCTCTTATGATCAGTGGGGTTCTCTCTCCTGTAGAGTGTAAGCTCTTATGGTCAGTGGGGTCCTCTCTCTCTCCTGTAGAGTGTAAGCTCTTATGGTCAGTGGGGTCCTCTCTCTCTCTCCTGTAGAGTGTAAGCTCTTATGGTCAGTGGGGTCCTCTCTCTCTCCTGTAGAGTGTAAGCTCTTATGGTCAGTGGGGTCCTCTCTCTCTCCTGTAGAGTGTAAGCTCTTATGGTCAATGGGGTCCTCTCTCTCTCTCCAGTAGAGTGTAAGCTCTTATGATCAGTGGGGTCCTCTCTCTCTCCTGTAGAGTGAAAGCTCTTATGATCAGCGGGGTCCTCTCTCTCTCCTGTAGAGTGTAAGCTCTTATGATCAGTGGGGTCCTCTCTCCTGTAGAGTGTAAGCTCTTATGATCAGTGGGGTTCTCTCTCTCCTTTAGAGTGTAAGCTCTTATGGTCAGTGGGGTCCTCTCTCTCTCCAGCAGAGTGTAAGCTCTTATGGTCAGTGGGGTCCTCTCTCTCTCTCCTGTAGATTGTTAGCTCTTATGGTCAGTGGGGTCCTCTCTCTCTCCTGTAGAGTGTAAGCTCTTATGGTCAGTGGGGTCCTCTCTCTCTCTACTGTAGAGTGTAAGCTCTTATGGTCAATGGGGTCCTCTCTCTCTCCAGTAGAGTGTAAGCTCTTATGATCAGTTGGGTCCTCTCTCTCTCCTGTAGAGAGTGAGCTCTTATGATCAGTGGTGTCCTCTCTCTCTCCTGTAGAGTGTAAACTCTTATGATCAGTGGGGTCCTCTCTCACTCCTTTAGAGTGTAAGCTCTTATGGTCAGTGGGGTCCTCTCTTTCTCCTGTAGAGTGTAAGCTCTTATTGTCAGTAGGGACCTCTCTCTCCTGTAGAGTGTAAGCTCTTATGGTCAGTGGGGTTCTCTCTCCTGTAGAGTGTAATCTCTTTTGATCAGTGGGCTTCTCTCTCCTGTAGAGTTTTAGCTCTTATGGTCAGTGGGGTCCTCTCTCTCTCCTGTAGAGTGTAAGATCTTATGGTCAGTGGGGTCCTCTCTCTCTCCTGTAGAGTGAAAGCTCTTATGATCAGCGGGGTCCTCTCTCTCTCCTGTAGAGTGTAAGCTCTAATGATCAGTGGGGTCCTCTTTATCTCCTGTAGAGTGTAAGCTCTTATGATCAGTGGGGTCCTCTCTCTATCCTGTAGAGAGTGAGCACTTATGATCAGTGGGGTCCTCTCTCTATCCTGTAGAGTGTGAGCTCTTATGGTCAGTGGGGTCCTCTCTCTTTCCTGAAAAGTGTAAGCTCTTATGGTCAGTGGGGTCCTCTCTCTCTCCTGTAGAGTGTAAGCTCTTATGATCAGTGGTGTCCTCTCTCTCTCCTGTTGAGTGTAAGCTCTTATGATCAGTGGGGTCCTCTCTCTCTCCTGTAGAGTGAAAGCTCTTATGATCAGCGGGGTCCTCTCTCTCTCCTGTAGAGTGTAAGCTCTTATGATCAGTGGGGTCCTCTCTCCTGTAGAGTGTAAGCTCTTATGATCAGTGGGGTCCTCTCTCTCCTGTAGAGTGTAAGCTCTTATAGTCAGTGGGGTCCTCTCTCTCCTGCAGAGTGTAAGCTCTTATGGTCAGTGGGGTCCTCTCTCTTTCCTGTAGAGTGTAAGCTCTTATGGTCAGTGGGGTCCTCTCTCTCTCCTGTAGAGTGTAAGTTCTTATGGTCAGTGGGGTCCTCTCTCTCTCTCCTGTAGAGTGTAAGCTCTTATGGTCAGTGGGGTCCTCTCTCTCTCCTGTAGAGTGTAAGCTCTTATGGTCAGTGGGGTCCTCTCTCTCTCTCCTGTAGAGTGTAAGCTCTTATGGTCAATGGGGTCCTCTCTCTCTCCAGTAGAGTGTAAGCTCTTATGATCAGTGGGGTCCTCTCTCTCTCCTGTAGAGAGTGAGCTCTTATGATCAGTGGGGTCCTCTCTCTCTCCTGTAGAGTGTAAGCTCTTATGATCAGTGGGGTCCTCTCTCTCTCCTGTAAAGTGTAAGCTCTTATGGTCAGTGGGGTCCTCTCCTTCTCCTGTAGAGTGTAAGCTCTTATTGTCAGTAGGGACCTCTCTCTCCTGTAGAGTGTAAGCTCTTATGGTCAGTGGGGTTCTCTCTCCTGTAGAGTGTAAGCTCTTATGATCAGTGGGGTTCTCTCTCCTGTAGAGTATAAGCTCTTATGGTCAGTGGGGTCCTCTCTCTCTCGTGTAGAGTGTAAGATCTTATGGTCAGTGGGGTCCTCTCTCTCTACTGTAGAGTGAAAGCTCTTATGATCAGCGGGGTCCTCTCTCTCTCCTGTAGAGTGTAAGCTCTTATGATCAGTGGGGTCCTCTCTATCTCCTGTAGAGTGTAAGCTCTTATGATCAGTGGGGTTCTCTCTCTCTCCTGTAGAGAGTGAGCACTTATGATCAGTGGGGTCCTCTCTCTCTCCTGCAGAGTGTAAGCTCTTATGGTCAGTGGAGTCCTCTCTCTTTCCTGTAGAGTATAAGCTCTTATGGTCAGTGGGGTCCTCTCTCTCTCCTGTAGAGTGTAAGCTCTTATGGTCAGTGGGGTCCTCTCTCTCTCCTGTTGAGTGTAAGCTCTTATGATCAGTGGGGTCCTCTCTCTCTCCTGTAGAGTGAAAGCTCTTATGATCAGCGGGGTCCTCTCTCTCTCCTGTAGAGTGTAAGCTCTTATGATCAGTGGGGTCCTCTCTCCTGTAGAGGGTAAGCTCTTATGATCAGTGGGGTCCTTTCTCTCCTGTAGAGTGTAAGCTCTTATAGTTAGTGGGGTCCTCTCTCTCTCCTGTAGAGTGTAAGCTCTTATGGTCTGTGGGGTCCTCTCTCTCTCTCCTGTAGAGTGTAAGCTCTTATGGTCAGTGGGGTCCTCTCTCTCTCCTGTAGAGTGTAAGCTCTTATGGTCAGTGGGGTTCTCTCTCTCTCTCCTGTAGAGTGTAAGCTCTTATGGTCAATGGGGTCCTCTCTCTCCAGTAGAGTGTAAGCTCTTATGATTAGTGGGGTCCTCTCTCTCTCCTGTAGAGAGTGAGCTCTTATGATAAATGGGGTCCTCTCTCTCTCCTGTAGAGTGTAAGCTCTTATGATCAGTGGGGTCCTCTCTCTCTCCTGTAGAGTGTAAGCTCTTATGGTCAGTGGGGTCCTCTCTTTCTCCTGTAGAGTGTAAGCTCTTATTGTCAGTAGGGACCTCTCTCTCCTGTAGAGTGTAAGCTCTTATGGTCAGTGGGGTTCTCTCTCCTGTAGAGAGTAAGCTCTTATGATCAGTGGGGTTCTCTCTCCTGTAGAGTATAAGCTCTTATGGTCAGTGGGGTCCTCTCTCTCTCGTGTAGAGTGTAAGCTCTTATGATCAGTGGGGTCCTCTCTATCTCCTGTAGAGTGTAAGCTCTTATGATCAGTGGGGTCCTCTCTCTCTCCTGTAGAGAGTGAGCACTTATGATCAGTGGGGTCCTCTCTCTCTCCTGCACAGTGTAAGCTCTTATGATCAGTGGGGTCCTCTCTCTTTCCTGTAGAGTGTAAGCTCTTATGGTCAGTGGGGTCCTCTCTCTCTCCTGTAGAGTGTAAGCTCTTATGGTCCTCTCTCTCTCCTGTAGGGTGTGAGCTCTTATGGTCAGTGGGGTCCTCTCTCTCTCCTTTAGAGTGTAAGCTCTTATGGTCAGTGGGGTCCTCTCTCTCTCCTGTAGAGTGTAAGCTCTTATGATCAGTGGGGTCCTCTCTCTCTCCTGTAGAGTGTACACACTTATGATCAGTGGGGTCCTTTCTCTTTCCTGTAGAGTGTAAGCTCTTATGGTCAGTGGGGTCCTCTCTCTCTCCTGTAGAGTGTAAACTCTTATGGTCCTCTCTCTCCTGTAGAGTGTGAGCTCTTATGGTCAGTGGGGTCCGCTCTCTCTCCTGTAGAGTGTGAGCTCTTATGGTCAGTGGGGTCCACTCTCTCTCCTGTAGAGTGTAAGCTCTTATGATCAGTGGGGTCCTCTCTCTCTCCTGTAGAGTGTAAGCTCTTATGGTCAGTGGGGTCCTTTCTCTCTCCTGTAGAGTGTAAGCTCTTATGATCAGTGGGGTCCTCTCTCTCTCCTGCACAGTGTAAGCTCTTATGGTCAGTGGGGTCCTCTCTCTTACCTGTAGAGTGTAAGCTCTTATGGTCAGTGGGGTCCTCTCTCTCTCCTGTAGAGTGTAAGCTCTTATGGTCAGTGGGGTCCTTTCTCTCTCCTGTAGAGTGTAAGCTCTTATGATCAGTGGGGTCCTCTCTCTCTCCTGCACAGTGTAAGCTCTTATGGTCAGTGGGGTCCTCTCTCTTTCCTGTAGAGTGTAAGCTCTTATTATCAGTGGGGTCCTCTCTCTCTCCTGTAGAGAGTGAGCACTTATGATCAGTGGGGTCCTCTCTCTCTATTGAAGAGTGTAAGCTCTTATGGTCCTCTCTCTCTCCTGTAGGGTGTGAGCTCTTATGGTCAGTGGGGTCCTCTCTCTCTCCTTTAGAGTGTAAGCTCTTATGGTCAGTGGGGTCATCTCTCTCTCTCGTAGAGTGTAAGCTCTTATGATCAGTGGGGTCCTCTCTCTCTCCTGTAGAGTGTACGCTCTTATGATCAGTGGGGTCCTCTCTCTTTCCTGTAGAGTGTAAGCTCTTATGGTCAGTGGGGTCCTCTCTCTCTCCTGTAGAGTGTAAGCTCTTATGGTCAGTGGGGTCCTCTCTCTCTCCTGTAGAGTGTAAGCTCTTATGGTCAGTGGGGTCCTTTCTCTCTCCTGTAGAGTGTAAGCTCTTATGATCAGTGTGGTCCTCTCTCTCTCCTGCACAGTGTAAGCTCTTATGGTCAGTGGGGTCCTCTCTCTTTCCTGTAGAGTGTAAGCTCTTATGGTCAGTGGGTTCCTCTCTCTCTCTCCTGTAGAGTGTAAGCTCTTATGATCAGTGGGGTCCTCTCTCTCTCCTGTAGAGTGTAAGCTCTTATGGTCAGTGGGGTTCTCTCTCCTGTAGAGTGTAAGCTCTTATGATCAGTGGGGTTCTCTCTCCTGTAGAGTGTAAGCTCTTATGGTCAGTGGGGTCCTCTCTCTCTCCTGTAGAGTGTAAGCTCTTATGGTCAGTGGGGTCCTCTCTCTCTCCTGTAGAGTGTAAGCTCTTATGGTCAATGGGGTCCTCTCTCTCTCTCCAGTAGAGTGTAAGCTCTTATGATCAGTGGGGTCCTCTCTCTCTCCTGTAGAGTGAAAGCTCTTATGATCAGCGGGGTCCTCTCTCTCTCCTGTAGAGTGTAAGCTCTTATGATCAGTGGGGTCCTCTCTCCTGTAGAGTGTAAGCTCTTATGATCAGTGGGGTCCTCTCTCTCCTTTAGAGTGTAAGCTCTTATGGTCAGTGGGGTCCTCTCTCTCTCCTGTAGAGTGTAAGCTCTTATGGTCAGTGGGGTCCTCTCTCTCTCTCCTGTAGAGTGTAAGCTCTTATGGTCAGTGGGGTCCTCTCTCTCTCCTGTAGAGTGTAAGCTCTTATGGTCAGTGGGGTCCTCTCTCTCTCTACTGTAGAGTGTAAGCTCTTATGGTCAATGGGGTCCTCTCTCTCTCCAGTAGAGTGTAAGCTCTTATGATCAGTGGGGTCCTCTCTCTCCTGTAGAGTGTAAACTCTTATGATCAGTGGGGTCCTCTCTCACTCCTGTAGAGTGTAAGCTCTTATGGTCAGTGGGGTCCTCTCTTTCTCCTGTAGAGTGTAAGCTCTTATTGTCAGTAGGGACCTCTCTCTCCTGTAGAGTGTAAGCTCTTATGGTCAGTGGGGTTCTCTCTCCTGTAGAGTGTAATCTCTTTTGATCAGTGGGCTTCTCTCTCCTGTAGAGTTTTAGCTCTTATGGTCAGTGGGGTCCTCTCTCTCTCCTGTAGAGTGTAAGATCTTATGGTCAGTGGGGTCCTCTCTCTCTCCTGTAGAGTGAAAGCTCTTATGATCAGCGGGGTCCTCTCTCTCTCCTGTAGAGTGTAAGCTCTAATGATCAGTGGGGTCCTCTTTATCTCCTGTAGAGTGTAAGCTCTTATGATCAGTGGGGTCCTCTCTCTATCCTGTAGAGAGTGAGCACTTATGATCAGTGGGGTCCTCTCTCTCTCCTGCAGAGTGTAAGCTCTTATGGTCAGTGGGGTCCTCTCTCTTTCCTGAAGAGTGTAAGCTCTTATGGTCAGTGGGGTCCTCTCTCTCTCCTGTAGAGTGTAAGCTCTTTTGGTCAGTGGGGTCCTCTCTCCTGTAGAGTGTAAGCTCTTATGATCAGTGGGGTCCTCTCTCTCCTGTAGAGTGTAAGCTCTTATAGTCAGTGGGGTCCTCTCTCTCCTGCAGAGTGTAAGCTCTTATGGTCAGTGGGGTTCTCTCTCTTTCCTGTAGAGTGTAAGCTCTTATGGTCAGTGGGGTCCTCTCTCTCTCCTGTAGAGTGTAAGTTCTTATGGTCAGTGGGGTCCTCTCTCTCTCTCCTGTAGAGTGTAAGCTCTTATGGTCAGTGGGGTCCTCTCTCTCTCCTGTAGAGTGTAAGCTCTTATGGTCAGTGGGGTCCTCTCTCTCTCTCCTGTAGAGTGTAAGCTCTTATGGTCAATGGGGTCCTCTCTCTCTCCAGTAGAGTGTAAGCTCTTATGATCAGTGGGGTCCTCTCTCTCTCCTGTAGAGAGTGAGCTCTTATGATCAGTGGGGTCCTCTCTCTCTCCTGTAGAGTGTAAGCTCTTATGATCAGTGGGGTCCTCTCTCTCTCCTGTAAAGTGTAAGCTCTTATGGTCAGTGGGGTCCTCTCTTTCTCCTGTAGAGTGTAAGCTCTTATTGTCAGTAGGGACCTCTCTCTCCTGTAGAGTGTAAGCTCTTATGGTCAGTGGGGTTCTCTCTCCTGTAGAGTGTAAGCTTTTATGATCAGTGGGGTTCTCTCTCCTGTAGAGTATAAGCTCTTATGGTCAGTGGGGTCCTCTCTCTCTCGTGTAGAGTGTAAGATCTTATGGTCAGTGGGGTCCTCTCTCTCTACTGTAGAGTGAAAGCTCTTATGATCAGCGGGGTCCTCTCTCTCTCCTGTAGAGTGTAAGCTCTTATGATCAGTGGGGTCCTCTCTATCTCCTGTAGAGTGTAAGCTCTTATGATCAGTGGGGTTCTCTCTCTCTCCTGTAGAGAGTGAGCACTTATGATCAGTGGGGTCCTCTCTCTCTCCTGCAGAGTGTAAGCTCTTATGGTCAGTGGGGTCCTCTCTCTTTCCTGTAGAGTATAAGCTCTTATGGTCAGTGGGGTCCTCTCTCTCTCCTGTAGAGTGTAAGCTCTTATGGTCAGTGGGGTCCTCTCTCTCTCCTATTGAGTGTAAGCTCTTATGATCAGTGGGGTCCTCTCTCTCTCCTGTAGAGTGAAAGCTCTTATGATCAGCGGGGTCCTCTCTCTCTCCTGTAGAGTGTAAGCTCTTATGATCAGTGGGGTCCTCTCTCCTGTAGAGTGTAAGCTCTTATGATCAGTGGGGTCCTTTCTCTCCTGTAGAGTGTAAGCTCTTATAGTCAGTGGGGTCCTCTCTCTCTCCTGTAGAGTGTAAGCTCTTATGGTCTGTGGGGTCCTCTCTCTCTCTCCTGTAGAGTGTAAGCTCTTATGGTCAGTGGGGTCCTCTCTCTCTCCTGTAGAGTGTAAGCTCTTATGGTCAGTGGGGTTCTCTCTCTCTCTCCTGTAGAGTGTAAGCTCTTATGGTCAATGGGGTCATCTCTCTCCAGTAGAGTGTAAGCTCTTATGATCAGTGGGGTCCTCTCTCTCTCCTGTAGAGAGTGAGCTCTTATGATAAATGGGGTCCTCTCTCTCTCCTGTAGAGTGTAAGCTCTTATGATCAGTGGGGTCCTCTCTCTCTCCTGTAGAGTGTAAGCTCTTATGATCAGTGGGGTCCTCTCTCCTGTAGAGTGTAAGCTCTTATGATCAGTGGGGTCCTCTCTCTCTCCTGTAGAGTGAAAGCTCTTATGATCAGTGGGGTCCTCTCTCTCTCCTGTAGAGTGTAAGCTCTTATGATCAGTGGGGTCCTCTCTCCTGTAGAGTGTAAGCTCTTATGATCAGTGGGGTCCTCTCTCCTGTAGAGTGTAAGCTCTTATGATCAGTGGGGTCCTCTCTCTCTCCTGTAGAGTGAAAGCTCTTATGATCAGTGGGGTCCTCTCTCTCTCCTGTAGAGTGTAAGCTCTTATGATCAGTGGGGTCCTCTCTCCTGTAGAGTGTAAGCTCTTATGATCAGTGGGGTCCTTTCTCTCCTGTAGAGTGTAAGCTCTTATAGTCAGTGGGGTCCTCTCTCTCTCCTGTAGAGTGTAAGCTCTTATGGTCTGTGGGGTCCTCTCTCTCTCTCCTGTAGAGTGTAAGCTCTTATGGTCAGTGGGGTCCTCTCTCTCTCCTGTAGAGTGTAAGCTCTTATGGTCAGTGGGGTTCTCTCTCTCTCTCCTGTAGAGTGTAAGCTCTTATGGTCAATGGGGTCATCTCTCTCCAGTAGAGTGTAAGCTCTTATGATCAGTGGGGTCCTCTCTCTCTCCTGTAGAGAGTGAGCTCTTATGATAAATGGGGTCCTCTCTCTCTCCTGTAGAGTGTAAGCTCTTATGGTCAGTGGGGTTCTCTCTCCTTTAGAGAGTAAGCTCTTATGATCAGTGGGATTCTCTCTCCTGTAGAGTATAAGCTCTTATGGTCAGTGGGATCCTCTCTCTCTCGTGTAGAGTGTAAGCTCTTATGATCAGTGGGGTCCTCTCTATCTCCTGTAGAGTGTAAGCTCTTATGATCAGTGGGGTCCTCTCTCTCTCCTGTAGAGAGTGAGCACTTATGATCAGTGGGGTCCTCTCTCTCTCCTGCACAGTGTAAGCTCTTATGATCAGTGGGGTCCTCTCTCTTTCCTGTAGAGTGTAAGCTCTTATGATCAGTGGGGTCCTCTCTCCTGTAGAGTGTAAGCTCTTATGATCAGTGGGGTCCTCTCTCTCCTTTAGAGTGTAAGCTCTTATGGTCAGTGGGGTCCTCTCTCTCTCCTGTAGAGTGTAAGCTCTTATGGTCAGTGGGGTCCTCTCTCTCTCTCCTGTAGAGTGTAAGCTCTTATGGTCAGTGGGGTCCTCTCTCTCTCCTGTAGAGTGTAAGCTCTTATGGTCAGTAGGGTCCTCTCTTTCTCTACTGTAGAGTGTAAGCTCTTATGATCAGTGGGGTCCTCTCTCTCTCCTGTAGAGTGTAAACTCTTATGATCAGTGGGGTCCTCTCTCACTCCTGTAGAGTGTAAGCTCTTATGGTCAGTGGGGTCCTCTCTTTCTCCTGTAGAGTGTAAGCTCTTATTGTCAGTAGGGACCTCTCTCTCCTGTAGAGTGTAAGCTCTTATGGTCAGTGGGGTTCTCTCTCCTGTAGAGTGTAATCTCTTTTGATCAGTGGGCTTCTCTCTCCTGTAGCGTTTTAGCTCTTATGGTCAGTGGGGTCCTCTCTCTCTCCTGTAGAGTGTAAGATCTTATGGTCAGTGGGGTCCTCTCTCTCTCCTGTAGAGTGAAAGCTCTTATGATCAGCGGGGTCCTCTCTCTCTCCTGTAGAGTGTAAGCTCTAATGATCAGTGGGGTCCTCTTTATCTCCTGTAGAGTGTAAGCTCTTATGATCAGTGGGGTCCTCTCTCTATCCTGTAGAGAGTGAGCACTTATGATCAGTGGGGTCCTCTCTCTCTCCTGCAGAGTGTAAGCTCTTATGGTCAGTGGGGTCCTCTCTCTTTCCTGAAGAGTGTAAGCTCTTATGGTCAGTGGGGTCCTCTCTCTCTCCTGTATAGTGTAAGCTCTTATGGTCAGTGGGGTCCTCTCTCCTGTAGAGTGTAAGCTCTTATGATCAGTGGGGTCCTCTCTCTCCTGTAGAGTGTAAGCTCTTATAGTCAGTGGGGTCCTCTCTCTCCTGCAGAGTGTAAGCTCTTATGGTCAGTGGGGTCCTCTCTCTTTCCTGTAGAGTGTAAGCTCTTATGGTCAGTGGGGTCCTCTCTCTCTCCTGTAGAGTGTAAGTTCTTATGGTCAGTGGGGTCCTCTCTCTCTCTCCTGTAGAGTGTAAGCTCTTATGGTCAGTGGGGTCCTCTCTCTCTCTTGTAGAGTGTAAGCTCTTATGGTCAGTGGGGTCCTCTCTCTCTCTCCTGTAGAGTGTAAGCTCTTATGGTCAATGGGGTCCTCTCTCTCTCCAGTAGAGTGTAAGCTCTTATGATCAGTGGGGTCCTCTCTCTCTCCTGTAGAGAGTGAGCTCTTATGATCAGTGGGGTCCTCTCTCTCTCCTGTAGAGTGTAAGCTCTTATGATCAGTGGGGTCCTCTCTCTCTCCTGTAAAGTGTAAGCTCTTATGGTCAGTGGGGTCCTCTCTTTCTCCTGTAGAGTGTAAGCTCTTATTGTCAGTAGGGACCTCTCTCTCCTGTAGAGTGTAAGCTCTTATGGTCAGTGGGGTTCTCTCTCCTGTAGAGTGTAAGCTCTTATGATCAGTGGGGTTCTCTCTCCTGTAGAGTATAAGCTCTTATGGTCAGTGGGGTCCTCTCTCTCTCGTGTAGAGTGTAAGATCTTATGGTCAGTGGGGTCCTCTCTCTCTACTGTAGAGTGAAAGCTCTTATGATCAGCGGGGTCCTCTCTCTCTCCTGTAGAGTGTAAGCTCTTATGATCAGTGGGGTCCTCTCTATCTCCTGTAGAGTGTAAGCTCTTATGATCAGTGGGGTTCTCTCTCTCTCCTGTAGAGAGTGAGCACTTATGATCAGTGGGGTCCTCTCTCTCTCCTGCAGAGTGTAAGCTCTTATGGTCAGTGGGGTCCTCTCTCTTTCCTGTAGAGTATAAGCTCTTATGGTCAGTGGGGTCCTCTCTCTCTCCTGTAGAGTGTAAGCTCTTATGGTCAGTGGGGTCCTCTCTCTCTCCTGTTGAGTGTAAGCTCTTATGATCAGTGGGGTCCTCTCTCTCCTGTAGAGTGAAAGCTCTTATGATCAGCGGGGTCCTCTCTCTCTCCTGTAGAGTGTAAGCTCTTATGATCAGTGGGGTCCTCTCTCCTGTAGAGTGTAAGCTCTTATGATCAGTGGGGTCCTTTCTCTCCTGTAGAGTGTAAGCTCTTATAGTCAGTGGGGTCCTCTCTCTCTCCTGTAGAGTGTAAGCTCTTATGGTCTGTGGGGTCCTCTCTCTCTCTCCTGTAGAGTGTAAGCTCTTATGGTCAGTGGGGTCCTCTATCTCTCCTGTAGAGTGTAAGCTCTTATGGTCAGTGGGGTTCTCTCTCTCTCTCCTGTAGAGTGTAAGCTCTTATGGTCAATGGGGTCATCTCTCTCCAGTAGAGTGTAAGCTCTTATGATCAGTGGGGTCCTCTCTCTCTCCTGTAGAGAGTGAGCTCTTATGATAAATGGGGTCCTCTCTCTCTCCTGTAGAGTGTAAGCTCTTATGGTCAGTGGGGTTCTCTCTCCTGTAGAGAGTAAGCTCTTATGATCAGTGGGGTTCTCTCTCCTGTAGAGTATAAGCTCTTATGGTCAGTGGGGTCCTCTCTCTCTCGTGTAGAGTGTAAGCTCTTATGATCAGTGGGGTCCTCTCTATCTCCTGTAGAGTGTAAGCTCTTATGATCAGTGGGGTCCTCTCTCTCTCCTGTAGAGAGTGAGCACTTATGATCAGTGGGGTCCTCTCTCTCTCCTGCACAGTGTAAGCTCTTATGATCAGTGGGGTCCTCTCTCTTTCCTGTAGAGTGTAAGCTCTTATGGTCAGTGGGGTCCTCTCTCTCTCCTGTAGAGTGTAAGCTCTTATGGTCCTCTCTCTCTCCTGTAGGGTGTGAGCTCTTATGGTCAGAAGGGTCCTCTCTCTCTCCTTTAGAGTGTAAGCTCTTATGGTCAGTGGGGTCTTCTCTCTCTCCTGTAGAGTGTAAGCTCTTATGATCAGTGGGGTCCTCTCTCTCTCCTGTAGAGTGTACGCTCTTATGATCAGTGGGGTCCTTTCTCTTTCCTGTAGAGTGTAAGCTCTTATGGTCAGTGGGGTCCTCTCTCTCTCCTGTAGAGTGTAAACTCTTATGGTCCTCTCTCTCCTGTAGAGTGTGAGCTCTTATGGTCAGTGGGGTCCGCTCTCTCTCCTGTAGAGTGTGAGCTCTTATGGTCAGTGGGGTCCACTCTCTCTCCTGTAGAGTGTAAGCTCTTATGATCAGTGGGGTCCTCTCTCTCTCCTGTAGAGTGTAAGCTCTTATGGTCAGTGGGGTCCTTTCTCTCTCCTGTAGAGTGTAAGCTCTTATGATCAGTGGGGTCCTCTCTCTCTCCTGCACAGTGTAAGCTCTTATGGTCAGTGGGGTCCTCTCTCTTTCCTGTAGAGTGTAAGCTCTTATGGTCAGTGGGGTCCTCTCTTTCTCCTGTAGAGTGTAAGCTCTTATGGTCAGTGGGGTCCTTTCTCTCTCCTGTAGAGTGTAAGCTCTTATGATCAGTGGGGTCCTCTCTCTCTCCTGCACAGTGTAAGCTCTTATGGTCAGTGGGGTCCTCTCTCTTTCCTGTAGAGTGTAAGCTCTTATGATCAGTGGGGTCCTCTCTCTCTCCTGTAGAGAGTGAGCACTTATGATCAGTGGGGTCCTCTCTCTCTATTGAAGAGTGTAAGCTCTTATGGTCCTCTCTCTCTCCTGTAGGGTGTGAGCTCTTATGGTCAGTGGGGTCCTCTCTCTCTCCTTTAGAGTGTAAGCTCTTATGGTCAGTGGGGTCATCTCTCTCTCTCGTAGAGTGTAAGCTCTTATGATCAGTGGGGTCCTCTCTCTCTCCTGTAGAGTGTACGCTCTTATGATCAGTGGGGTCCTCTCTCTTTCCTGTAGAGTGTAAGCTCTTATGATCAGTGGGGTCCTCTCTCTTTCCTGTAGAGTGTAAGTTCTTATGGTCAGTGGGGTCCTCTCTCTCTCCTGTAGAGTGTAAGCTCTTATGGTCCTCTCTCTCCTGTAGAGTGTGAGCTCTTATGGTCAGTGGGGTCCTCTCTCTCTCCTGTAGAGTGTAAGCTCTTATGGTCAGTGGGGTCCTTTCTCTCTCCTGTAGAGTGTAAGCTCTTATGATCAGTGGGGTCCTCTCTCTCTCCTGTAGAGTGAAAGCTCTTATGATCAGCGGGGTCCTCTCTCTCTCCTGTAGAGTGTAAGCTCTTATGATCAGTGGGGTCCTCTCTCCTGTAGAGTGTAAGTTCTTATGATAAGTGGGGTACTCTCTCTCCTGTAGAGTGTAAGCTCTTATGGTCAGTGGGGTCCTCTCTCTCTCTCCTGTAGAGTGTAAGCTCTTATGGTCAATGGGGTCCTCTCTCTCTCTTGTAGAGTGTAAGCTCTTATGATCAGTGGGGTCCTCTCTCTCTCCTGTAGAGAGTGAGCTCTTATGATCAGTGGGGTCCTCTCTCTCTCCTGTAGAGAGTGAGCTCTTATGGTCAGTGGGGTCCTCTCTTTCTCCTGTAGAGTGTAAGCTCTTATTGTCAGTAGGGACCTCTCTCTCCTGTAGAGTGTAAGCTCTTATGGTCAGTGGGGTTCTCTCTCCTGCAGAGTGTAAGCTCTTATGATCAGTGGGGTTCTCTCTCCTGTAGAGTGTAAGCTGTTATGGTCAGTGGGGTCCTCTCTCTCTCCTGTAGAGTGTAAGATCTTATGGTCAGTTGGGTCCTCACTCTCCAGTAGAGTGAAAGCTCTTATGATCAGCGGGGTCCTCTCTCTCTGCTGTAGAGTATAAGCTCTTATGATCAGTGGGGTCCTCTCTATCTCCTGTAGAGTGTAAGCTCTTATGATCAGTGGGGTCCTCTCTCTCTCCTGTAGAGAGTGACCACTTATGATCAGTGGGGTCCTCTCTCTCTCCTGCAGAGTGTAAGCTCTTATGGTCAGTGGGGTCCTCTCTCTTTCCTGTAGAGTATAAGCTCTTATGGTCAGTGGGGTCCTCTCTCTCTCCTGTAGAGTATAAGCTCTTATGGTCCTCTCTCTCTCCTGTAGAGTGTGAGCTCTTATGGTCAGTGGGGTCTTCTCTCTCTCCTGTAGAGTGTAAGCTCTTATGGTCAGTGGGGTCCTCTCTCTCTCCTGTAGAGTGTAAACTCTTATGATCAGTGGGGTCCTCTCTCTCTCCTGCAGAGTGTAAGCTCTTATGGTCAGTGGGGTCCTCTCTCTTTCCTGTAGAGTATAAGCTCTTATGGTCCTCTCTCTCTCCTGTAGTGTGTGAGCTCTTATGGTCAGTGGGGTCCTCTCTCTTTCCTGTAGAGTATAAGCTCTTATGGTCAGTGGGGTCCTCTCTCTCTCCTGTAGAGTATAAGCTCTTATGGTCCTCTCTCTCTCCTGTAGAGTGTGAGCTCTTATGGTCAGTGGGGTCTTCTCTCTCTCCTGTAGAGTGTAAGCTCTTATGGTCAGTGGGGTCCTCTCTCTCTCCTGTAGAGTGTAAACTCTTATGATCAGTGGGGTCCTCTCTCTCTCCTGCAGAGTGTAAGCTCTTATGGTCAGTGGGGTCCTCTCTCTCTCCTGTAGAGTATAAGCTCTTATGGTCCTCTCTCTCTCCTGTAGTGTGTGAGCTCTTATGGTCAGTGGGGTCTTCTCTCTCTCCTGTAGAGTGTAAGCTCTTATGGTCAGTGGGGTCCTCTCTCTCTCCTGTAGAGTGTAAGCTCTTATGATCAGTGGGGTCCTCTCTATCTACTGTAGAGTGTAAGCTCTTATGATCAGTGGGGTCCTCTCTCTCTCGTGTAGAGTGTAAGCTCTTATGATCAGTGGGGTCCTCTCTCTCTCCTGCAGAGTGTAAGCTCTTATGGTCAGTGGGGTCCTCTCTCTTTCCTGTAGAGTGTAAGCTCTCATGGTCAGTGGGGTCCTCTCTCTCTCCTGTAGAGTGTAAGCTCTTATGGTCCTCTCTCTCTCCTGTAGGGTGTGAGCTCTTATGGTCAGTGGGGTCCTCTCTCTCTCCTTTAGAGTGTAAGCTCTTATTGTCAGTGGGGTCCTCTCTCTCTCTCGTAGAGTGTAAGCTCTTATGATCAGTGGGGTCCTCTCTCTCTCCTGTAGAGTGTAAGCTCTTATGATCAGTGGGGTCCTCTCTCTTTCCTGTAGAGTGTAAGCTCTTATGGTCAGTGGGGTCCTCTCTCTCTCCTGTAGAGTGTAAGCTCTTATGGTCCTCTCTCTCCTGTAGAGTGTGAGCTCTTATGGTCAGTGGGGTCCTCTCTCTCTCCTGTAGAGTGTAAGCTCTTATGGTCAGTGGGGTCCATTCTATCTCCTGTACAGTGTAAGCTCTTATGATCAGTGGGGTCCTCTCTCTCTCCTGTAGAGTGAAAGCTCTTATGATCAGCGGGGTCCTCTCTCTCTCCTGTAGAGTGTGAGCTCTTATGGTCAGTGGGGTCCTCTCTCTCTCCTGTAGAGTGTAAGCTCTTATGGTCAGTGGTGTCCTCTCTCTCTCCTGTAGAGTGTAAACTCTTATGATCAGTGGGGTCCTCTCTCTCTCCTGTAGAGTATAAGCTCTTATGATCAGTGGGGTCCTCTCTATCTACTGTAGAGTGTAAGCTCTTATGATCAGTGGGGTCCTCTCTCTCTCCTGTAGAGTGTAAGCTCTTATGATCAGTGGGGTCCTCTCTCTCTCCTGCAGAGTGTAAGCTCTTATGGTCAGTGGGGTCCTCTCTCTTTCCTGTAGAGTGTAAGCTCTTATGGTCAGTGGGGTCCTCTCTCTCCCCTGTAGAGTGTAAGCTCTTATGGTCCTCTCTCTCTCCTGTAGGGTGTGAGCTCTTATGGTCAGTGGGGTCCTCTCTCCTGTAGAGTGTAAGCTCTTATGATCAGTGGGGTTCTCTCTCCTGTAGAGTGTAAGCTGTTATGGTCAGTGGGGTCCTCTCTCTCTCCTGTAGAGTGTAAGATCTTATGGTCAGTTGGGTCCTCCCTCTCCTGTAGAGTGAAAGCACTTATGATCAGCGGGGTCCTCTCTCTCTCCTGTAGAGTATAAGCTCTTATGATCAGTGGGGTCCTCTCTATCTCCTGTAGAGTGTAAGCTCTTATGATCAGTGGGGTCCTCTCTCTCTCCTGTAGAGAGTGAGCACTTATGATCAGTGGGGTCCTCTCTCTCTCCTGCAGAGTGTAAGCTCTTATGGTCAGTGGGGTCCTCTCTCTTTCCTGTAGAGTGTAAGCTCTTATGGTCAGTGGGGTCCACTCTCTCTCCTGTAGAGTGTAAGCTCTTATGGTCCTCTCTCTCTCCTGTAGAGTGTGAGCTCTTATGGTCAGTGGGGTCCTCTCTCTCTCCTGTAGAGTGTAAGCTCTTATGGTCAGTGGTGTCCTCTCTCTCTCCTGTAGAGTGTAAACTCTTATGATCAGTGGGGTCCTCTCTCTCTCCTGTAGAGTGTAAGCTCTTATGATCAGTGGGGTCCTCTCTATCTACTGTAGAGTGTAAGCTCTTATGATCAGTGGGGTCCTCTCTCTCTCCTGTAGAGTGTAAGCTCTTACGGTCCTCTCTCTCTCCTGTAGAGTGTAAGCTCTTATGGTCAGTGGTGTCCTCTCTCTCTCCTGTAGAGTGTAAACTCTTATGATCAGCGGGGTCCTCTCTCTCTCCTGTAGAGTATAAGCTCTTATGATCAGTGGGGTCCTCTCTATCTCCTGTAGAGTGTAAACTCTTATGATCAGTGGGGTCCTCTCTCTCTCCTGTAGAGTGTAAGCTCTTATGGTCAGTGGGGTCCTCTCTCTTTCCTGTAGAGTGTAAGCTCTTATGGTCAGTGGGGTCCTCTCTCTCTCCTGTAGAGTGTAAGCTCTTACGGTCCTCTCTCTCTCCTGTAGTGTGTGAGCTCTTATGGTCAGTGGGGTCCTTTCTCTCTCCTTTAGAGTGTAAGCTCTTATGGTCAGTGGGGTCCTCTCTCTTTCCTGTAGAGTGTAAGCTCTTATGGTCAGTGGGGTCCTCTCTCTCTCCTGTAGAGTGTAAGCTCTTATGGTCCTCTCTCTCCTGTAGAGTGTGAGCTCTTATGGTCAGTGGGGTCCTCTCTCTCTCCTGTAGAGTTTAAGCTCTTATGGTCAGTGGGGTCCTTTCTATCTCCTGTAGAGTGTAAGCTCTTATGATCAGTGGGGTCCTCTCTCTCTCCTGTAGAGTGAAAGCTCTTATGATCAGCGGGGTCCTCTCTCTCTCCTGTAGAGTGTAAGCTCTTATGATCAGTGGGGTCCTCTCTCCTGTAGAGTGTAAGCTCTTATGATAAGTGGGGTCCTCTCTCTCCTGTAGAGTGTAAGCTCTTATGGTCAGTGGGGTCCTCTCTCTCTCTCCTGTAGAGTGTAAGCTCTTATGGTCAATGGGGTCCTCTCTCTCTCCTGTAGATTGTAAGCTCTTATGATCAGTGGGGTCCTCTCTCTCTCCTGTAGAGTGTAAGATCTTATGGTCAGTTGGGTCCTCCCTCTCCTGTAGAGTGAAAGCTCTTATGATCAGCGGGGTCCTCTCTCTCTCCTGTAGAGTGTAAGCTCTTATGATCAGTGGGGTCCTCTCTCCTGTAGAGTGTAAGCTCTTATGATAAGTGGGGTCCTCTCTCTCCTGTAGAGTGTAAGCTCTTATGGTCAGTGGGGTCCTCTCTCTCTCTCCTGTAGAGTGTAAGCTCTTATGGTCAATGGGGTCCTCTCTCTCTCCTGTAGAGTGTAAGCTCTTATGATCAGTGGGGTCCTCTCTCTCTCCTGTAGAGAGTGAGCTCTTATGATCAGTGGGGTCCTCTCTCTCTCCTGTAGAGTGTAAGCTCTTATGATCAGTGGGGTCCTCTCTCTCTCCTGTAGAGTGTAAGCTCTTATGGTCAGTGGGGTCCTCTCTTTCTCCTGTAGAGTGTAAGCTCTTATTGTCAGTAGGGACCTCTCTCTCCTGTAGAGTGTAAGCTCTTATGGTCAGTGGGGTTCTCTCTCCTGTAGAGTGTAAGCTGTTATGGTCAGTGGGGTCCTCTCTCTCTCCTGTAGAGTGTAAGCTCTTATGATCAGTGGGGTTCTCTCTCCTGTAGAGTGTAAGCTGTTATGGTCAGTGGGGTCCTCTCTCTCTCCTGTAGAGTGTAAGATCTTATGGTCAGTTGGGTCCTCCCTCTCCTGTAGAGTGAAAGCTCTTATGATCAGCGGGGTCCTCTCTCTCTCCTGTAGAGTATAAGCTCTTATGATCAGTGGGGTCCTCTCTATCTCCTGTAGAGTGTAAGCTCTTATGATCAGTGGGGTCCTCTCTCTCTCTACTGTAGAGAGTGAGCACTTATGATCAGTGGAGTCCTCTCTCTCTCCTGCAGAGTGTAAACTCTTATGGTCAGTGGGGTCCTCTCTCTTTCCTGTAGAGTGTAAGCTCTTATGGTCAGTGGGGTCCTCTCTCTCTCCTGTAGAGTGTAAGCTCTTATGGTCCTCTCTCTCTCCTGTAGAGTGTGAGCTCTTATGGTCAATGGGGTCCTCTCTCTCTCCTGTAGAGTGTAAGCTCTTATGGTCAGTGGGGTCCTCTCTCTCTCCTGTAGAGTGTAAACTCTTATGATCAGTGGGGTCCTCTCTCTCTCCTGTAGAGTGTAAGCTCTTATGATCAGTGGGGTCCTCTCTATCTACTGTAGAGTGTAAGCTCTTATGATCAGTGGGGTCCTCTCTCTCTCCTGTAGAGTGTAAGCTCTTATGATCAGTGGGGTCCTCTCTCTCTCCTGCAGAGTGTAAGCTCTTATGGTCAGTGGGGTCCTCTCTCTTTCCTGTAGAGTGTAAGCTCTTATGGTCAGTGGGGTCCTCTCTCTCTCCTGTAGAGTGTGAGCTCTCATGGTCAGTGGGGTCCTCTCTCTCTCCTGTAGAGTGTAAGCTCTTATGGTCAGTGGGGTCCTCTCTCTCTCCTGTAGAGTGTAAGCTCTTATGATCAGTGGGGTCCTCTCTCTCTCCTGTAGAGTGAAAGCTCTTATGATCAGCGGGGTCCTCTCTCTCTCCTGTAGAGTGTAAGCTCTTATGATCAGTGGGGTCCTCTCTCCTGTAGATTGTAAGCTCTTATGATCAGTGGGGTCCTCTCTCTCCTGTAGAGTGTAAGCTCTTATGGTCAGTGGGGTCCTCTCTCTCTCTCCTGCAGAGTGTAAGCTCTTATGGTCAGTGGGGTCCTCTCTCTCTCCTGTAGAGTGTAAGCTCTTATGGTCAGTGGGGTCCTCTCTCTCTCCTGCAGAGTGTAAGCTCTTATGGTCAGTGGGGTCCTCTCTCTCTCTCCTTTACAGTGTAAGCTCTTATGGTCAATGGGGTCCTCTCTCTCTCCTGTAGAGTGTAAGCTCTTATGATCAGTGGGGTCCTCTCTCTCTCCTGTAGAGATTGAGCTCTTATGATCAGTGGGGTCCTCTCTCTCTCGTGTAGAGTGTAAGCTCTTATGATCAGTGGGGTCCTCTCTCTCTCCTGTAGAGTGTAAGCTCCTATGGTCAGTGGGGTCCTCTCTTTCTCCTGTAGAGTGTAAGCTCTTATTGTCAGTATGGACCTCTCTCTCCTGTAGAGTGTAAGCTCTTATGGTCATTGGGGTTCTCTCTCCTGTAGAGTGTAAGCTCTTATGATCAGTGGGGTTCTCTCTCCTGTAGAGTGTAAGCTCTTATGGTCAGTGGGGTCCTCTCTCTCTCCTGTAGAGTGTAAGCTCTTATGCTCAGTGGGGTCCTCTCTCTCTCCTGTAGAGTGTAAGATCTTATGGTCAGTGGGGTCCTCTCTCTCTCCTGTAGAGTGAAAGCTCTTATGATCAGCGGGGTCCTCTCTCTCTCCTGTAGAGTGAAAGCTCTTATGATCAGCGGGGTCCTCTCTCTCTCCTGTAGAGTGTAAGCTCTTATGATCAGTGGGGTCCTCTCTCCTGTAGAGTGTAAGCTCTTATGGTCAGTGGGGTCCTCTCTCTCTCTCCTGTAGAGTGTAAGCTCTTATGGTCAATGTGGTCCTCTCTCTCTCCTGTAGAGTGTAAGCTCTTATGATCAGTGGGGTCCTCTCTCTCTCCTGTAGAGTGTAAGCTCTTATGATCAGTGGGGTCCTCTCTCTCTCCTGTAGAGTGTAAGCTCTTATGGTCAGTGGGGTCCTCTCTTTCTCCTGTAGAGTGTAAGCTCTTATTGTCAGAAGGGACCTCTCTCTCCTGTAGAGTGTAAGCTCTTATGGTCAGTGGGGTTCTCTCTCCTGTAGAGTGTAAGCTCTTATGATCAGTGGGGTTCTCTCTCCTGTAGAGTGTAAGCTCTTATGGTCAGTGGGGTCCTCTCTCTCTCCTGTAGAGTGTAAGATCTTATGGTCAGTTGGGTCCTCCCTCTCCTGTAGAGTGAAAGCTCTTATGATCAGCGGGGTCCTCTCTCTCTCCTGTAGAGTATAAGCTCTTATGATCAGTGGGGTCCTCTCTATCTCCTGTAGAGTGTAAGCTCTTATAATCAGTGGGGTCCGCTCTCTCTCCTGTAGAGAGTGAGCACTTATGATCAGTGGGGTCCTCTCTCTCTCCTGCAGAGTGTAAGCTCTTATGGTCAGTGGGGTCCTCTCTCTTTCCTGTAGAGTGTAAGCTCTTATGGTCAGTGGGGTCCTCTCTCTCTCCTGTAGAGTGTAAGCTCTTATGGTCCTCTCTCTCTCCTGTAGAGTGTGAGCTCTTATGGTCAGTGGGGTCCTCTCTCTCTCCTGTAGAGTGTAAGCTCTTATGGTCAGTGGCGTCCTCTCTCTCTCCTGTAGAGTGTAAACTCTTTTGATTAGTGGGGTACTCTCTCTCTCCTGTAGTCTGTAAGCTCTTATGATCATTGGGGTCCTCTCTATCTCCTGTAGATTGTAAGCTCTTATGATCAGTGGGGTCCTCTCTCTCTCCTGCAGAGTGTAAGCTCTTATGGTCAGTGGGGTCCTCTCTCTTTCCTGTAGAGTGTAAGCTCTTATGGTCAGTGGGGTCCTCTCTCTCTCCTGTAGAGTGTAAGCTCTTATGGTAATCTCTCTCTCCTGTAGAGTGTGAGCTCTTATGGTCAGTGGGGTCCTCTCTCTCTCCTGTAGAGTGTAAGCTCTTATGGTCAGTGGGGTCCTCTCTCTCTCCTGTAGAGTGTAAGCTCTTATGATCAGTGGGGTCCTCTCTCTCTCCTGTAGAGTGAAAGCTCTTATGATCAGCGGGGTCCTCTCTCTCTCCTGTAGAGTGTAAGCTCTTATGATCAGTGGGGTCCTCTCTCCTGTAGAGTGTAAGCTCTTATGATCAGTGGGGTCCTCTCTCTCCTGTAGAGTGTAAGCTCTTATGGTCAGTGGGGTCCTCTCTCTCTCTCCTGTAGAGTGTAAGCTCTTATGGTCAGTGGGGTCCTCTCTCTCTCCTGTAGAGTGTAAGCTCTTATGGTCAGTGGGGTCCTCTCTCTCTCCTGCAGAGTGTAAGCTCTTATGGTCAGTGGGGTCCTCTCTCTCTCCTTTAGAGTGTAAGCTCTTATGGTCAATGGGGTCCTCTCTATCTCCTGTAGAGTGTAAGCTCTTATGATCAGTGGGGTCCTCTCTCTCTCCTGTAGAGAGTGAGCTCTTATGATCAGTGGGGTCCTCTCTCTCTCGTGTAGAGTGTAAGCTCTTATGGTCAGTGGGGTCCTCTCTTTCTCCTGTTGAGTGTAAGCTCTTATTGTCAGTGGGGTTCTCTATCCTGTAGAGTGTAAGCTCTTATGATCAGTGGGGTTCTCTCTCCTGTAGAGTGTAAGCTCTTATGGTCAGTGGGGTCCTCTCTCTCTCCTGTAGAGTGTAAGATCTTATGGTCAGTGGGGTCCACTCTCTCTCCTGTAGAGTGAAAGCTCTTATGATCAGCGGGGTCCTCTCTCTCTCCTGTAGAGTGTAAGCTCTTATGATCAGTGAGGTCCTCTCTATCTCCTGTAGAGTGTAAGCTCTAATGATCAGTGGGGTCCTCTCTCTCTCCTGTAGAGAGTGAGCACTTATGATCAGTGGGGTCCTCTCTCTCTCCTGCAGAGTGTAAGCTCTTATGGTCAGTGGGATCCTCTCTTTCCTGTAGAGTGTAAGCTCTTATGGTCAGTGGGGTCCTCTCTCTCTCCTGTAGAGTGTAAGCTCTTATGGTCCTCTCTCTCTCCTGTAGAGTGTAAGCTCTTATGGTCAGTGGGGTCCTCTCTCTCTCTCCTGTAGAGTGTAAGCTCTTATGGTCAATGGTGTCCTCTCTCTCTCCTGTAGAGTGTAAGCTCTTATGATCAGTGGGGTTCTCTCTCCTGTAGAGTGTAAGCTCTTATGGTCAGTGGGGTCCTCTTTTTCTCCTGTATAGTGTAACTCTTATGATCAGTGGAGTTCTCTCTCCTGTAGAGTGTAAGCTCTTATGATCAGTGGGGTACTCTCTCTCTCCTGTAGAGTACAAGCTCTTATGGTCAGTGGGGTCCTCTCTTTCTCCTGTATAGTGTAAGCTCTTATGATCAGTGGGGTTCTCTCTCCTGTAGAGTGTAAGCTCTTATGATCAGTGGGGTCCTCTCTTTCTCCTGTAGAGTGTAAGCTCTTATGGTCAGTAGGGACCTCTCTCTCTCCTGTAGAGTGTAAGCTCTTTTGATCAGTGGGGTTCTCTCTCCTGTAGAGTGTAAGCTCTTATGATAAGTGGGGTCCTCTCTCTCTCCTGTAGAGTGTAAGCTCTTATGACCAGAGGGGTCCTCTCTTTCTCCTGTAGAGTGTAAGCTCTTATGGTCAGTAGGGACCTCTCTCTCTCCTGTACAGTGTAAGCTCTTATGATCAGTGGGGTCCTCTCTATCTCCTGTAGAGTGTAAGGTCTTATGACCAGAGGGGTCCTCTCTTTCTCCTGTAGATTGTAAGCTCTTATGGTCAGTGGGGTCCTCTCTCTCCTGTAGAGTGTAAGCTCTTATGGTCAGTGGGGTCCCCTCTCTCTCCTGTAGAGTGTAAGCTCTTATGATCAGTGGGGTCCTCTCTTTCTCCTGTAGAGTGTAAGCTCTTATGGTCAGTGGGGTCCTCTCTCTCCTGTAGAGTGTAAGTTCTTATGGTCAGTGGAGTCCTCTCTCTCCTGTAGAGTGAAAGCTCTTATGATCAGCGGGGTCCTCTCTCTCTCCTGTAGAGTGTAAGCTCTTATGATCAGTGAGGTCCTCTCTCTCTCCTGTATAGAGTGAGCTCTTATGATCAGTCGGGTCCTCTCTCTCTCTCCTGCAGAGTGTAAGCTCTTATGGTCCTCTCTCTTTCCTGTAGAGAGTGAGCTCTTATGATCAGTGGGGTCCTCTTTCTCTCCTGTAGAGTGTAAGCTCTTATGGTCAGTGGGGTCCTCTCTCTCCTGTAGAGTGTAAGCTCTTATGGTCAGTGGAGTCCTCTCTCTCCTGTAGAGTGAAAGCTCTTATGATCAGCGGGGTCCTCTCTCTCTCCTGTAGAGTGTAAGCTCTTATGGTCAGTGGGGTCCCCTCTCTCTCCTGTAGAGTGTAAGCTCTTATGATCAGTGGGGTCCTCTCTTTCTCCTGTAGAGTGTAAGCTCTTATGGTCAGTGGGGTCCTCTCTCTCCTGTAGAGTGTAAGTTCTTATGGTCAGTGGAGTCCTCTCTCTCCTGTAGAGTGAAAGCTCTTATGATCAGCGGGGTCCTCTCTCTCTCCTGTAGAGTGTAAGCTCTTATGATCAGTGAGGTCCTCTCTCTCTCCTGTATAGAGTGAGCTCTTATGATCAGTCGGGTCCTCTCTCTCTCTCCTGCAGAGTGTAAGCTCTTATGGTCCTCTCTCTTTCCTGTAGAGAGTGAGCTCTTATGATCAGTGGGGTCCTCTTTCTCTCCTGTAGAGTGTAAGCTCTTATGGTCAGTGGGGTCCTCTCTCTCCTGTAGAGTGTAAGCTCTTATGGTCAGTGGAGTCCTCTCTCTCCTGTAGAGTGAAAGCTCTTATGATCAGCGGGGTCCTCTCTCTCTCCTGTAGAGTGTAAGCTCTTATGATCAGTCGGGTCCTCTCTCTCTCTCCTGCAGAGTGTAAGCTCTTATGGTCCTCTCTCTTTCCTGTAGAGAGTGAGCTCTTATGATCAGTGGGGTCCTCTTTCTCTCCTGTAGAGTGTAAGCTCTTATGGTTAGTGGGGTCCACTCTCTCTCCTGTAGAGTGAAAGCTCTTATGATCAGCGGGATCCTCTCTTTCTCCTGTAGAGTGGAAGCTCTTATGATCAGTGGGGTCCTCTCTCTCTCCTGTAGAGTGTAAGCTCTTATGATCAGTGGGGTCCTCTCTATCTCCTGTAGAGTGTAAGCTCTTATGATCAGTGGGGTCCTCTCTCTTGTGGAGTGTAAGCTCTTATGGTCCTCTCTCTCTCCTGTAGAGTGTGAGCTCTTATGGTTAGTGGGGTCCTCTCTCTCTCCTGTAGAGTGTAAGCTCTTATGATCAATGGGGTCGTCTCTCTCCCCTGTAGAGTGTGAGCTCTTATGGTCAGTGGGGTCCTCTCTCTCTCTCTCCTGTAGAGTGTAAGCTCTTATGATCAGTGGGGTCCTCTCTCTCTCCTGTAGAATGTGAGCTCTTATGATCAGTGGGGTCCTCTCTCTCTCCTGTAGAGTGTAAGCTCTTATGGTCAGTGGGGTGTCCTCTCTCTCCTGTAGAGTGTGAGCTCTTATGATCAGTGGGGTCCTCTCTCTCTCCTGTAGAGTGTGAGCTCTTATGATCAGTGGGGTCCTCTCTCTCTCCTGTAGAGTGTAAGCTCTTATGGTCAGTGGGGTCCTCTCTCTCTCTCTCTCTCGTTACCAATGGCTTCAGTCTGGGGGACAGTTTCTACTTTGTATCCATCCTACTTGTATCGTTGCAGACCATGTGATACCTTTTGTGTATAGACATTTAGGGAGGAATTTAAAGTGGAGTAAAGAATTCAGGTTCATTGCTTTAAAGAAGGAAGGACTCAGTCTATTGATTGCATCCAGGCGGGCAGCGTGAATCCCCCCAGATTAGCGGCTTTCTAGAGAGGCGTGAGGCAGCGCTCCTGGAATGTGTCGCGGGCCCGGACATTGTTCATTAGCGAGTCCCATGTGTGGAGTTTGGACAGATCCTATCATCCACACTACAAACACCTTCTATTTGCAGGGCTCATATGACTGAAGTGATGGACTCCATTAATTGACACGACATTACTGGACAATCACTACATGACCCCTGAGATCAGAGGCCGCTGTGTGGAGGACGGGGAACGCTGTCTCTCGCATAGAAGGGTTATAGTGTGAATATTATATATAATATATAGATTATATTACTGCTCAACAGTGAAATGAAGGCAACAAGAAGGAAACCGGTGAAACTCAGGCAATCCCAGTATGGAGACATCACTGATCTGTAAATTTGAAAAAATAGAAACATATTCATTATATCTGGATTCTGAGCTTCGCGTAGAAATCCCGGCACCTCCGGCCTCTTCTGCTGTCACTGCGGTCATCAATGGTCATCTAAGGAAAGTTCTGTAGCTGATTGTAGAAATCATCAGAATCCACTGCCGACAACTCCTGTGTAATCACCGACCAATGACGTCCCTGCTGTGCTTGCTGGAAACAAATCCGAACACACTGCTAGCAGCTCCTGTGTAATCACCAAGCAATGATGTGCTCAATGGAGACATGTCCGAAGATGCTGGAGCCATGGGAGACAAGACTGGAGACGCTGGAGCCATGGGAGACAAGACTAGAGATGCTGGAGCCATGGGAGACAAGACTGGAGACGCTGGAGCCATGGGAGCAAGTTTAGGCCACGCAGGTGCTCACCATTGTGCGAGGAACATGCAGCCTCGGTGTGTCATGTGGATAAAAAAAAGCTCCTGAGATATTTTGGGGACACGGTTGCACCACCGGGTACACTAACAAATTAATGTAATACCAAGTTGGAATGGAGACTAGAGGGGTCCGGCTACTGCCCAAATCTAGCGTCCATATTTCCTCACTTGTACATCAGTAATGTGTTTGTCCATCCTGTGTTTTCCATATTTGCACGAATTTTGCAATTTCATTGTTGAGGATTGTACAATCATATCAGATACGAATCTATAGAAGAAATTAACCGACTGTCAGAAGGATGACAGAATCCATAGAGCAAATCGACGCGATTCAAGCTCCATTATAGGAATCAATAACTCAAATTACATCAGCGATCAGCAAAACTTGGAGAGTTAATAGATCAAGACCCGGATTTGTAATTTTTTTTTTTTGTATTTCATTTCCTGTTACTGTGATGACATAATAAATAATTATTCTTTTATGTTTCATGCATCTTTATTTATTTATTTTTTTTTACTCACAAAACCCTCCTGTGGTTTCAGAGACTTATTGTCCAGTTACATGAACCGATCGGCCGCAGGCTACGACCGCCTGCCAGGATACGACCGCCTATGTACAAGAATATAACTACTATAATACTGCCCCTATGTACAGGAATATAACTACTATAATACTGCTCCCTATGTACAAGAATATAACTACTATAATACTGCTCCTATGTACAAGAATATAACTACTATAATACTGCTCCTATGTACAAGAATATAACTCCTATAATACTGCCCCCTATTTACAAGAATATAACATCTATAATACTGCCCCTATGTACAAGAATATAACTACTATAATACTGCCCCTATGAACAAGGATTTAACTACTATAATACTGCTCCTATGTACAAGAATATAACTACTATAATACTGCCCCCTATGTACAAGAATAAAACTACTATAATACTGCCCCTATGTACAGGAATATAACTACTATAATACTGCTCCCTATGTACAGGAATATAACTACTATAATACTGCCACCTATTTACAAGAATATAACATCTATAATACTGCCCCTATGTACAAGAATATAACTACTATAATACTGCCCCTATGAACAAGGATTTAACTACTATAATACTGCTCCTATGTACAAGAATATAACTACTATAATACTGCCCCTATGTACAAGAATATAACTACTATAATACTGCCCCCTATGTACAAGAATATAACTACTATAATACTGCTCCTATGTACAAGAATATAACTACTATAATACTGCTCCTATGTACAAGAATATATCTGCTATAATACAGCTCCCTCTGTACAAGAATATAACTACTATAATACTGTCCCTATGTACAAGAATATAACTACTATAATACTGTCCCCTATGTACAAGAATATAACTACTATAATACTGCCCCCTATTTACAAGAATATAACTACTATAATACTGCTCCTATGTACAAGAATATATCTGCTATAATACAGCTCCCTCTGTACAAGAATATAACTACTATAATACTGCCCCCTATGTACAAGAATATATCTACTATAATACTGCCCCTATGTACAAGAATATAACTACTATAATACTGTCCCCTATTTACAAGAATATAACTACTATAATACTGCTCCTATGTACAAGAATATATCTGCTATAATACAGCTCCCTCTGTACAAGAATATAACTACTATAATACCGGCCCCTATGTACAAGAATATATCTCCTATAATACTGCCCCTATGTACAAGAATATAACTACTATAATACTGTCCCCTATTTACAAGAATATAACATCTATAATACTGCCCCTATGTACAAGAATATAACTACTATAATACTGCCCCTATGAACAAGGATTTAACTACTATAATACTGCCCCCTATGTACAAGAATATAACTACTATAATACTGCCCCCTATGTACAAGAATATAACTACTGTAATACTGCTCCCTATGTACAAGAATATAACTACTATAATACTGCTCCAATGTACAAGAATACAACTACTATGTGACGAGCATCAGCTTACGCTGAGTCGTTTCTTCTTTGAATTAGTGGACCCTCTGGGCCGTGGCACCCACCCACCTAGGGCGAGCTGACCTAATGAGAACCACCCCCTATACAGGGAGTGTCAGGGGCAAGACCAAGGGGGTGAGCAACCACACCAGCTGGACCAGACGGCCGGCTCAGGGAAACAAGACAAGGCAAGACGAGTCGTTAATTCAAAGAAACTTCATTAAGGAAGACTTCAGGTACAACAGGTGCAAAACGTGGACACACAGAACACAAGGCAAGGTGCGTTCAAGAGTACGCCGAGGTCCAAGACTTGAGGAACTCTTCAGGGTGCAACAGGAGCAAACGTGAACACAGTTTGTGGAACAGGGTGCGTGCGATGGCACGCCGAGGACCCAGCATGGAACGTGCAGATGTTACGCAGACATCGGACTGTGGACAACAGTCCACGATCAACCAGAGCATCAGGGTCTGTAGCTCAGAGGGTGATCGGCAGGATCCGGACATCCAGAAGTCAGCCAGGGTTCCATGCAAGGAAACAAGATAGAGTTAGTGACATTGTGCATGTCAACGGACACGCCAGGATCAGGTTCCCAGGACAGAGGTTTGCGCATGCCAGGGACGGGTCAGGTTCACAGGACGGTGGCCTGCGCATGCCAAGGGGCATGCCAGCGATGGGTCAGGTTCACAGGGTACGGTGGCATCGGAATCCAAATGCTGGCATCGACCGACAGGGTCCAGGTATCTGGCTACGGACATCAGCTCCGGACATCAGGCCGCAGTCATCTAGGTCCGGACCTCTGGCAGCGGTCGGCAGGTTATGGAATTCGGCAGGCAAACTAAGGTCAGAGAAGAGCAAAAGAGACAAAGGCTTTGTGCAAGAGTAGCATGAAAAGGCACAGTGCGAGAACCAGCGTGGGTGCAAGGGAGCACAGAGACCACGGCTGGGAGCACCGGCAGGTAGTACTGACGATGGCAGTTGCAAGCGGGCACGACTAGAGGTGGCACCGCTGCGGGGCCACACAGCAAGACCACTATAGCACTAGACGGGGCACACAGGCGAGCACGGCTAGAGGCGGCACGGCTGAGGCACACCAGGCAGGCACGTGCATGGAGGCACGGAGCCACAAGGCAGGGCTAGGCAAAGGGTACAGGACAGAGCCACATGCGAGACAGCATGGCAAAGCCTAGTACGAAATGTGCAAGAGCGCACGAAACAACAGGGACAAGACAAAGAACGAGGCAGAGACCTGCGCATGTGGAGGGCATGCCAGGGACAGGGACAGTCTAGCAGCAGAGCGTAGGCCGAAGCCCAGAGCCGGGCCAAGGGAGGACCTTGGGACTAGACAAGGTACAGAGCGAGGCCTGCACGTGTAGAAACACGCCAGGGACAGGGACAGAGACGGAGGCCTGCACGTGTAGAGACACGCCAGGGAGAGGTTCAGAGCGGAGGCCTGCACGTGTAAGGAAACACGTCAGGGACAGAGAAAAAGGCAGGGTACCTGAAGCCACAAAGCAGAGCGAGACATGACACGTGGACAGAAACAGAGCAAACAAGGACTACAAGGCAAAGCAGAGCAGGGACAAAACATGGCACGAAGGACAAACACTAAACAAGACACAAGACCAGAGACGGAATACGAGCACAGAGCGTGTGCAGAGACGCATGACAGAGCTAGGTGCAAGGGCACAGAATAGAGGGAGCGCCCCACAGACCAAGCAGCCATGCAGGTGTAGGGTTAAGCAGGTTCGCAGGATGCAGTGACGAGACACTAGACGAATGATGGTTTGCGAAATAACTTTTATCTAACTGTAGCCACTGGGCTTGGTTGAACAAACATAAAATTGAGGACAAAACAAACAGTCCACGCAGGGACTCAACAATCTTATCAAAATTTATAATGCCACTTAGCCTTCCAGGGACTGCTGGTTTCGTGAGCGTTGGCGCGTAGAGGTCGCTGAGGCGGCTGTCCTGAAGTCTCGCTACCCCGGGAAGGGATGGGGCTCAACAGGCACGGAAGAAAGTGATGACGGTGGGGCGCAACAGGCCCTGAAGAAAGCGATGCCGTTGGGGCGCAACAGGCCCTAAAGAAAGCGATGCTGTTGGGGCGCAACAGGCCATGAAGAAAGCGATGCCGTTGGGGCGCAACAGGCCCTGAAGAAAGCGATGCCGTTGGGGCACAACAGGCCCTGAAGAAAGCGATGCCGGTGGGTCTGCAACAGGCCCTGAAGAAAGCGATGCCGCTGGGGTGCAACAGGCCCTGAAGAAAGCGATGCCGTTGGGGCGCAACAGGCCCTGAAGAAAGAGATGCCGTTGGGGCGCAACAGGCCCTGAAGAAAAACGATGAAGGTGGCGCGCGGTGATGACGCAGTTCCCCAGATGACCAGTAGCCATCCTTTATCAAGGAGTCTCTCCCAAAGCCGGGGTAGCGGGCCTTTTATCTTGCCTGTGACGAGGTGGCGTATCTTCAGGCTGGTGACGGCCGGGTCGGCGTGATGGGGGAAGGCTGGGGGGAAGTGTCCAGGCCTCTGTGGCCTGGTAACGGGTACTCCTGGCCACAACCTGAGGTAAAGTTCCTCTCTCACCAAGGCGGGGGGCAGCGGGGATGATTCCCTCAGAACGGGGGCGGGGAGCAGTCTCTGGGAACAGTCTCTCACGTCTCTCTTGTTGGTAAATGAGCAGCTTTCTCCTCACAGGCTCCTCTCGGTGCCTCTGCAGTCACCCTGCGTCCTGCCTTCACTCTCTCTCTCTCCCAACTGCCACTGCCGCGCGTCCCCTGCTCCTTTTACCCTAGCCCCGCCCCCTGTTGCCCTGACAACTTCAGTCGCATGTCTCCCTGTGTAATCCTCCTGATGTGATTCCTTCAATAACCCTGATGGCGGTCCCCTTGGTTCCGGCCCAATCACTATATGGGGGTCCTCCTCCCCACATTCCTCCACCCTGTAAGCTCGCCAGTCCTCGGGCGAGGGAGTTAGTCTATTGAGATTGGCCTGTAAAGGTGTCAATATTCGTTGCCATACGAACTGATCTTGTTCATACCGTTCGGGGGTTTTGCCGGCTGTTGACCGCTCGGAGCGTCTAAGTTCGACTGGGGTGGAATCTTCTGGGGTGGTGGACGTTGGTGGGCTGCATGGTGCAGGTGGGTTAATTGCATCAACTGGCTCATTATTGGGTGGAGGGCCCTTGGGGACTGGAGGGAAATCCTCGTTGTTCAAGTCCCAGCATATGGACTCCAGTTCGGATGTCAACGGGACGGGTTCCAGTTGTTTCGGGTCGGTGGAAATACACGGGCGTAACATATTACGATGCACAATGCAGGTGGGCAGTGTTTCATCCTGCTCGGGCAGTGTTTCATCCTGCTCGGGCCGTATTTCGTACACAGGTCCTTCTGGATGGATACGGCGTAATACCCGATAAGGACTCTCTTCCCAACGTGACTCCAATTTATTCTGGGGGCATTGATCTAGTACAAGCACACGGTCCCCACTTTGGAGATGGAGAGGGGAGGTTGTATTCTTCCCTGGGTGTTCCCAGTCTTGAAGTTTGGTATGTACAATTCGGTGAAGAGTTTGCAGCCTGTGGCGATGATTTCGGACCCAAGACGACACTCTGGTCCAGGGCCGAGGCTCTTCGGGGTACAACTCTAACTCCGTGATCCCTTTACCCTCTCGTCCGAACAGCAAGAAATAAGGAGTATAGCCCGTAACTCGATGTACCCGATTATTATAAACCCATACTAATTCAGAAATATATTCAGGCCAACGAGCTTTCTTGTCACTCTCCAGAGTGCGTAGCATTTGAATCAATGTTCGATTAAATAGTTGACAAGCCCCATTCCCTTGCGCGTGATACGGGGTGGTCCGGGATTTGTCAATCCCATAAAGATGATGTAGTTCCTCCATAACTTTCCCCAAAAAACATGCTCCCTGGTCGGAATGTATACGTTGAGGACAGCCGTACACTTGTATAAAGTTTCTGCAAATTGCAGAGGCGGCCGACTCCGCAGTCTGGTGTCGAGTAGGGGTGACCACAGCGAACTTGGTGAAATGATCCACCATGACGAGGCAGTGTTCGTATCCCTGGAATGCGGGACCAATGTTCAAGTAATCCACCGTCAGGAGCTCAAGGGGTGCTGAAGTCACAATCGTCTGTGTTGCAGCTCGCTGAGCGGGTGGTTTGGCCAATTCACATAAGCGGCAGGTACGGCAAACTTCGTCCACAACAGCCGACAAGCATGGGTGATAAACTTTCTGTTGTAACCATTGCAAAGTCTTTTTGACTCCAAAGTGGGCCCCTTTTTCGTGATCCTCTCGAGCCAGTTCGTGAAGTTGAGCTCCGGGCGTAACCACCTGCCAAACAGTCGTTGAAGTTGTTTGCGAAGTGATTTTACGGTACAGTAGTCCCTTTCGGATAATCAGTCTCTCCCATTGTCGCAGCATCAGCAACAGGTCTTGGGTCAAAGTTTGTCGTTGAGTATCAGTGGGTAATTGACCAGCGGCGACCCATATCCGGAGAAGTCCAACTTCTTCATCTTCTTGTTGCTGTTGTATCCACTTATCCCGAGATTGTTCCAGGATGCCCCTGTGGGCCTCTGGGGAAGATACTTTTGCATCAACATTGGTGAGCACGGCAGCGGTAAGAGCGAACGGTATTTCCTCTTCTAATTCTTCGTCTCGATTCTGTCCGGGAGTTGTATGTCGAATCCTGGAGAGAGTATCTGCATGAACATTCTCGGCCCCTCTTTTGTAAATAATCTTGTAATTGTACTTCGCCATTCGGGCCACCCATCGCTGCTCCAAAGCCCCCAACTTGTCGTTTTCCAAATGAGCCAGTGGGTTGTTGTCAGTTCGCACTACCACCTCGGAGCCCGCTAGGTACTCTGCGAATCTCTCCGTCATAGCCCACACCACTGCGAGGAGCTTGAGCTTAAAAGAGCTGTAATTGTCAGGGTTACGCTCGGAGTCATGGAGTGAACGGCTTCCATATGCGATCACCCTCTCCCGGCCATCCTGAACTTGTGACAACACAGCCCCTAGCCCGTGAAGACTCCCGTCAGTGTGCAGGATGAAAGACTGAGAGAAATCCGCATAAGCCAACACTGGGGCATCCGAGAGTGCAGCCTTGAGATCTCGGAAGGCCTCTTCCTGAGGGTGTTGCCACTGGATTTTTCGCCCATTGGCCCCAGCGGGAGCCCCCTTCAGCAGGTCATGCAGGGCTCGAGCTCGACATGCAAAATTCTTTACGAAACGACGGTAATATCCAGCTAACCCCAGAAAAGCCCGCACGTCTTTCACCGTCTCGGGGGTAGGCCATTCCTGGATAGCAGCAATCTTCTCCTGGGATGGCCTCACACCCTCTGCTGAAATGACATGACCCAGATACTCAATCTGAGAGCGAAATAGGTGGCATTTCTGAGGCTTCACCTTCAACCCGTACTTTTGCAGCCGGCTGAGTACCTGTCCCAACCGCTTCAGGTGGTCCTCGAAGGAGGCGGCATAGACAATGATGTCGTCCAGGTAGATCAACGTGGCCTCAAAATTGAGATCCCCTAGACATCGCTCCATCAATCGCTGAAAGGTCCCGGGGGCGTTGGCCAGCCCGAATGGCATCCGATAAAACTCAAACAGTCCCATGGGCATTATGAACGCAGTCTTAGCTCTGTCCTCTTCTGACATGGGCACCTGCCAGTACCCACTGGCCAAGTCCAGGGTCGAAAAATATGTTGCCTTGCCCAATGCAGACAGAGATTCTTCTATGCGGGGCAGTGGGTATGAGTCTTTAATAGTGCAAGCATTCAATTCACGATAATCCACACAGAATCGTAGTGTACCATCTTTCTTCCGGACCAACACGATGGGGGCCGCCCAGGGGCTTTGACTTTCCCGTATCACCCCTTTTTGCAGCATTTGAGCCAGCAAAGTTTTCACCTCTTGATAGAGTTGTGGCGGAATCTGTCGATATCATTCTCGGATAGGGGCCGCTCCTGCTGTGGGGATCTCATGAGTGATGGCGGTGGTACACCCAAAGTCGTCCTCATGGCTAGCAAATACTTCATGGTACTGTCCCAGCAATGCTTTTACTTGTGAAAGTTGGGCCGCAGTTAGTCCAGAAAGCTCGGCCCGCATCTGCTCCAAAATATTTCGGCCCTTCTCTAGTGTCGAGACTTTGTGGGCCTGTAAGGTTCGTGTTGTTACCTCCCAAGGATCCTCGGGGTTTACTTGTAATTGAACCGAAGGAGCGGGCAGCACTTCTAAAGGCTTTACTAGTTTGGCCAGTACAGTCCGTGCTTTCAGAATGGTATCTCGGTCTTCAAGGTTAACGCAGCGGACCAGGACGGTTCCTTTTCGCACCGTAGCGAGGGAATGGGCCACCAGTATGCCAGGAGGTAAGTGCTCTGAGTGACACGGCTCCACCTGCACCTCCACGCCCTCCAAAGGTATCGGGGCCCGAATTGGCAGGGCCACCACTGTCTGTCCAGGAGGCAGCACAAGCAGGGGTGCCGCTGACGCGATGACCTTGCCCAGAGCCTCACACTCCTGGCAGTCCCGATGCACCCGCGCACCTCGCACCAGCTGCTGGAATACCTGTCCCTGAGCTGTGCGAGAACCCCACTGCTTCAGTGTCCTTTGTGTGGGATCATTAAGCAACAGGTTACCAAACTCTTAAAATATTCATGCCTAGGGTGATGGGGTGTCGTTGATCAGCTTCTCCTTGAGTCAGCACCACCCCTCTGCGGCCAAGGGGTTTACCGCACAACATCACCTGCACCCACACTACCCCGGCAACCGGGACCGGCAGTTGGTTGGCGGCTACTAGTCTAATCATGGGCCCCCACTGAGGCCTTGCTGCCTCCGGAAAGTTACATTGAAAGTACGCTGCAGGCATAGTGGTTACTTGTGACCCCGTGTCCACCAGACACCGGACGGCCCGGCCCTCTACTTCTGCCCAAACTACCGGACACTTTGCTACCAAATCTTCGGGACTTCCACCACCCCTAGTTGTGGTTTTCGGCTCCGAGCGGCGTCCCCCCAGCCCAGAGCCCTTTAGTTTAATGGCCGCCGGGGTGGGTATCTCCCACGCCGCGGACAATCTCGGGCGAAGTGGCCTGGTTCTCCACACTCATAACACCGGGCCGGTATAGATTGACCACCCCGCGGAGAGCGTGACCCCCAGGGACCGGGATTAACACTGGGTCGTCCAGTCTCCGGTTCGGTTCTTCTCTTTACTTCAGCCAACTCGCTCTTAATATTTTTCAATTCTCGCTTCATCTCCTCCACCCACTGAGGTTCCTCAACTGTTTTTGAGGAGGCCTCCACACCTCGGACCTTCCCCACGGGGACCGCCATCCCCTGCTCTTGCTCCCGAACCCGTGCCTGACTTCCCACTTCTGAAAAGTCTATTTTTTTGGGATTCATTCTGATCTGTTCCCGTAATGCCTGCTTTATCAGTGGATCTCGCAGTCCAGTCACCAGTAGGTCACGTAGGGTAATGTCAACAGGTCCTACCCCTACCCCGTCTTTTCTTTCAATAGCCGTATGCAATTCTTGGAGTACATTCATATACTGAGTAATCGTCTCCCCCTCTGCCTGCATCCGGCTAAACAGACGGGTCCTTAACTCTCCCACATCAGTGCGATCCCCGTGGGTCTGTTCCACTATCTGCAACACCTTTTCAAAAGTGTTGCGGTGCCCCGGAGGTTTCAACATCACTGACCTCCGCACCTCCCCGTCTAGGTCCATGAGGGCCACTTCAGCTTCCAGGTCAGTGGTCATTGGGTACATCTGAAAGAGCCCCCGCATTCGCTCTGTCCAACTCCATAGCATAGTATTGGAGCTGGAGAATCTAGGCAGGTTGTTCAGCATGGCCCCCAATGAAATGCTAGTACGGGGGCCCTCATTATTTACAGAGTCTACAGCTTCCCCCTGACCCGGGCCACCACCGTCCACGCTCGGAGACTGCATCCTGCCGACTACGCCAAGTGTAGGGTTAAGCAGGTTCGCAGGATGCAGTGACGAGACACTAGACGAATGATGGTTTGCAAAATAACTTTTATCTAACTGTAGCCACTGGGCTTGGCTAAACAAACATAAAATTGAGGACAAAACAAACAGTCCACGCAGGGACTCAACAATCTAATCAAAATTTATAATGCCACTTAGCCTTCCAGGGACTGCTGGTTTCGTGAGCGTGGCCGCGTAGAGGTCGCTGAGGCGGCTGTCCTGAAGTCTCGCTACCCCGGGAAGGGATGGGGCTCAACAGGCACGGAAGAAAGGGATGACGGTGGGGCGCAACAGGCCCTGAAGAAAGCGATGCCGTTGGGGCGCAACAGGCCCTGAAGAAAGCGATGCTGTTGGGGCGCAACTGGCCCTGAAGAAAGCGATGCCGTTGGGGTGCAACAGGCCCTGAAGAAAGCGATGCCGTTGGGGCGCAACAGGCCCTGAAGAAAGCGATGCCGGTGGGGTGGAACAGGCCCTGAAGAAAGTGATGCCGGTGGGGTGCAACAGGCCCTGAAGAAAGAGATGCCGCTGGGGCACAACAGGCCCTGAAGAAAGCGATGCCGTTGGGGTGCAACAGGCTCTGAAGAAAGCGATACCACTGGGGCGCAACAGGCCCTGAAGAAAGCGATGCCGTTGGGGCGCAACAGGCCCTGAAGAAAAATGATGAAGGTGGCGCGCGGTGATGACGCAGTTCCCAAGATGACCCGTGGCCGTCCTTTATCAAGGAGTCTCTCCCAAAGCCGGGGTAGCGGGCCTTTTATCTCGCCTGTGACGAGGTGGCGTATCTTCAGGTGACGGCCGGGTCGGCGTGATGGGGGAAGGCTGGGGGGAAGTGTCCAGGCCTCTGTGGCCTGGTAACGGGTACTCCTGGCCACAACCTGAGGTAAAGTTCCTCTCTCACCAAGGCGGGGGGCAGCGGGGATGATTCCCTCAGAACGGGGGTGGGGAGCAGTCTCTGGGAACAGTCTCTCACGTCTCTCTTGTCGGTAAATGAGCAGCTTTCTCCTCACAGGCTCCTCTCGGTGCCTCTGCAGTCACCCTGCGTCCTGCCTTCACTCTCTCTCTCTCCCAACTGCCACTGCCGCGTGTCCCCTGCTCCTTTTATCCTAGCCCCGCCCCCTGTTGCCCTGACAACTTCAGTCGCATGTCTCCCTGTGTAATCCTCCTGATGTGATTCCTTCAATAACCCTGATGGCGGTCCCCTTGGATCTGGCCCAATCACTATATGGGGGTCCTCCTCCCCACACAGGGACACCACACAATACTCAGGCCCTGAGCATAGGAAGGGGTGGCCTGATATAGGGCATAGCACCTCCTCTTCCAGGTCAGGACAAGGGGAGCACTTCCGGGTTCAGATCCACAGGATAACAGAGCACAGTCACATGATCAGAGTTCTAGACATGACGAGACGACTGCAGAATCAGACAGTGCAGGATACAGACAGGGACACCTGATCAGAGATTCTGGACATGACGAGAAGATCACAGAAGACAGAGCAGAAACGCAGGCATCCTGCAGCTCAGACATGAGGTGAGTGTGCACACTGCTCTAGGGAACGAGCAGGATAGCAGACAAGATATGCGTATGCACATCGCTCCATGAGTTCTTGAGACAAAACAGACATAGCAGACATGGCGGACATGACATACTATAATACTGCCCCTATGTACAGGAATATAACTGCTATAATACTGCCCCTATGTACAAGAATATAACTACTATAATACTGCTCCCTATGTACAAGAATATAACTACTATAATACTGCTCCCTATTTACAAGAATATAACCAATATAATACTGCCCCTATGTACAAGAATATAACTACTATAATGCTGCTCCTATGTTCAAGAATATAACTACTATACTACTGCTCCTTTTTACAAGAATATAACTACTATAATACTGCTCCAATGTACAAGAATATAACTACTATAATACTGCCCCTATGTACAAGAATATAACTACTATAATACTGCCCCTATTTACAAGAATATAACTACTATAATACTGCCCCCTATGTACAAGAATATAACTACTATAATACTGCTCCTATGTACAATAATGTAACTACTATAATACTGCTCCAATGTACAAGAATATAACTACTATAATACTGCCCCTATGAACAAGAATGTAACTACTATAATACTGCTCCGATGTACAAGAATATAACTACTATAATACTGCCCCCTATGTACAAGAATATAACTACTATAATGCTGCTCTTATGTACAGGAATATACCTGCTATAATACTGCCCGTATGTGCAAGAATATAACTACTATAATACTGCCCCTATGTACAAGAATATAACTACTATAATACTGCTCCCTATGTACAAGAATATAACTACTATAATGCAGCTCCTATGTACAAGAATATAACTACTATAATACTGCTCCTTTTTACAAATATATAACTACTATAACACTGCCCCTATGTACAAGAATATAACTACAATAATACTGTCCCCTATGTACAAGTATATAACTACTATAACACTGCCCCTATGTACAAGAATATAACTACTATAATGCTGCCCCTATGTACAAGAATATAACTACTATAATACTGCTCCAATGTACAAGAATATAACTACTATAATACTACTCCTATGTACAAGAATATAACTACTATAATACTGCCCCTATGTACAAGAATATAACTATTATAATACTGCCCCTATGTACCAGAATATAACTATTATAATACTGCCCCTATGTACAGGAATATAACCACGATAATACTGCCCCTATATACAAGAATATAACTACTATAATACTGCCCCTATGTACAAGAATATAACTACTATAATACTACTCCTATGTACAGGAATATAACTACTATAATACTGCTCCTATGTACAAGAATATAACTACTATAAGACTGCTTAAAATGTACAAGACTATAGCTACTATAATACTGCCCCTATGTACAAGAATATAACTACTATAATACTGCTCCTATGTTCAAGAATATAACTACTATAATACTGCCCCTATGTACAAGAATATAACTACTATAATACTGCCCCTATGTACAAGAATATAACTACTATAATACTGCTCCTATGTACAAGCATATAACTACTATAATACTGCCCCTATGTACAAGAATATAACTACTATAATACTGCTCCAATGTAGAAGAATATAACTACTATAATACTACTCCTATGTACAGGAATATAACTACTATAATACTGCCCCTATGTACAAGAATAGAACTACTATAATACTGCCCCTATGTACAAGAATATAACTACTATATTACTACTCCTATGTACAGGAATATAACTACTATAATACTGCTCCTATGTACAAGAATATAACTACTATAATACTGCCCCTATGTACAAGAATATAACTACTATAATACTGCCCCTATGTACAGGAATATAACTATTATAATACTGCCCCTATGTACAAGAATATAACTACTATAATATTGCTCAAATGTACAAGAATATAACTACTACAATACTGTCCCTATGTACAAGAATATAACTACTATAATAATACTACTCAAATGTATAGGAATATAACTACTATAATACTGCTCCTATGTACAAGAATATAACTACTATAATACTGCCCCTATGTACAAGAATATAACTACTATAATACTGATCCAATGTACAAGACTATAACTATTATAATACTGCCCATATGTACAAGAATATAACTACTATAATACTGCTCCTATGTACAAGAATATAACTACTATAATGCAGCTCCTATGTACAAGAATATAACTACTATAATACTGCCCCTATGTACAAGAATATAACTACTATAATACTGCTCCTATGTACAAGAATATAGCTACTATAATACTGCCCCTTTGTACAAGAATATAACTACTATAATATTGCTTCAATGTACAAGAATATAACTACTATAATACTACTCCTATGTACAGGAATATAACTACTATAATACTGCCCCTATGTACAAGAATATAACTACTATAATACTAGTCCTATGTACAGGAATATAACTACTATAATACTGCTCCTATGTAGAAGAATATAACTACTATAATTCTGCCCCTATGTACAAGAATATAACTACTATAATACTGCTCCAATGTGCAAGACTATAACTACTATAATACTGCCCCTATGTTCAAGAATATAACTACTATAATACTGCTCCTATGTACAAGAATATAACTACTATAATACTGCCCCTATGTCCAAGAATATAACTACTATAATACTGCCCCTATGTACAAGAATATAACTACTATAATACTGCTCCTATGTACAAGAATATAACTACTATAATACTGCCCCTATGTACAAGAATGTAACTACTATAATACTGCTCCAATGTACAAGAATATAACTACTATAATACTGCTCCTATGTACAAGAATATAACTACTATAATCCTGCCCCTATGTACAAGAATATAACTACTATAATACTGCCCCTATGTACAAGAATATAACTATTATAATACTGCTCCAATGTACAAGAATATAACTGCTATAATACTGCTCCCTATGTACAAGAATATAACTACTATAATACTGTCCCTATGTACAAGAATATAACTACTATAATACTGCCCCCTAAGTACAAGAATATAACTACTATATTACTGCTCCTATGTATAAGAATATAACTTATATAATACTGCCCCCTATGTACAAGAATGTAACTACTATAATACTGCTCCTATGTACAAGAATATAACTACTATAATACTGCTCCAATGTACAAGAATATAACTACTATAATACTGCTCCTATGTACAAGAATATAACTTCTATAATACTGCCCCTATGTACAAGAATATAACTATTATAATACTGTTCCTATGTACAAGAATATAACTACTATAATACTGCCCCTATGTACAAGAATATAATTACTATAATACTGCTCCAATGTACAAGAATATAAGTACTATAATACTGCCCCTATGTACAAGAATATAACTATTATAATACTGCTCCAATGTACAAGAATATAACTGCTATAATACTGCTCCCTATGTACAAGAATATAACTACTATAATACTGCTCCTATGTATAAGAATATAACTTCTATAATACTGCCCCCTATGTACAAGAATGTAACTACTATAATACTGCTCCTATGTATAAGAATATAACTACTATAATACTGCTCCAATGTACAAGAATATAACTACTATAATGCTGCTCCAATGTACAAGAATATAACTACTATAATACTGCCCCTATGTACAAGAATATAACTATTATAATACTGCTCCAATGTACAAGAATATATTTACTATAATACTGCTCCTATGTATAAGAATATAACTACAGAAATACTGCCCCCTATGTAGAAGAATATAACTACTATAATACTGCTCCTATGTACAAGAATATAACTACTATAATACTGCCCCTATGTACAAGAATATAACTACTATTAACTGCTCCAATGTACAAGAATATAACTACTATAATACTGCTCCTATGTATAAGAATATAACTTCTATAATACTGCCCCCTATGTACAAGAATGTAACTACTATAATACTTCTCCTATGTATAAGAATATAACTACTATAATACTGCTCCTATGTATAAGAATATAACTACTATAATACTGCTCCTTATGTACAAGAAAATAACTACCATAATACTGCTCCTATATACAAGAATATAACTACTATAATACTGCTCCAATGTACAAGAATATAACTACTATAATACTGCTCCTATATACAAGAATATAACTACTATAATACTGCTCCTATATACAAGAATATAACTACTATAATACTGCCCCTATGTACAAGAATATAACTACTATAATACTGCTCCTATATGCAAGAATATAACTACTATAATACTGCTCCTTATGTACAAGAATATAACTACTATAATACTGCCCCCTATGTACAAGAATATAACTACTATAATACTGCCCCTATGTACAAGAATATAACTACTATAATACTGCCCCTATGTACAAGAATATAACTACTATAATACTGCTCCTATGTACAAGAATATTTAACTACTATAATACTGCCCCTATGTACAAGAATGTAACTACTATAATATTGCTCCAATGTACAAGAATATAACTACTATAACACTGCTCCTATGTACAAGAATATAACTACTATAATCCTGCCCCTATGTACAAGAATATAACTACTATAATACTGCCCCTATGTACAAGAATATAACTATTATAATACTGCTCCTATGTACAAGAATATAACTATTGTAATACTGCTCCAATGTACAAGAATATAACTGCTATAATACTGCTCCCTATGTACAAGAATATAACTACTATAATACTGCCCCTATGTACAAGAATATAACTACTATAATACTGCCCCCTAAGTACAAGAATATAACTACTATAATACTGCTCCTATGTATAAGAATATAACTTATATAATACTGCCCCTTATGTACAAGAATGTAACTACTATAATACTGCTCCTATGTACAAGAATATAACTACTATAATACTGCTCCAATGTACAAGAATATAACTACTATAATACTGCTCCTATGTACAAGAATATAACTTCTATAATACTGCCCCTATGTACAAGAATATAACTATTATAATACTGTTCCTATGTACAAGAATATAACTACTATAATACTGCCCCTATGTACAAGAATATGATTACTATAATACTGCTCCAATGTACAAGAATATAACTACTATAATACTGCCCCTATGTACAAGAATATAACTATTATAATACTGCTCCAATGTACAAGAATATAACTGCTATAATACTGCTCCCTATGTACAAGAATATAACTACTATAATACTGCTCCTATGTATAAGAATATAACTTCTTTAATACTGCCCCCTATGTACAAGAATGTAACTACTATAATACTGCTCCTATGTATAAGAATATAACTACTATAATACTGCTCCAATGTACAAGAATTTAACTACTATAATGCTGCTCCAATGTACAAGAATATAACTACTATAATACTGCCCCTATGTACAAGAATATAACTGTTATAATACTGCTCCAATGTACAAGAATATATTTACTATAATACTGCTCCTATGTATAAGAATATAACTACAGAAATACTGCCCCCTATGTAGAAGAATATAACTACTATAATACTGCTCCTATGTACAAGAATATAACTACTATAATACTGCCCCTATGTACAAGAATATAACTACTATTAACTGCTCCAATGTACAAGAATATAACTACTATAATACTGCTCCTATGTATAAGAATATAACTTCTATAATACTGCCCCCTATGTACAAGAATGTAACTACTATAATACTTCTCCTATGTATAAGAATATAACTACTATAATACTGCTCCTATGTATAAGAATATAACTACTATAATACTGCTCCTTATGTACAAGAATATAACTACTATAATACTGCTCCTATATACAAGAATATAACTACTATAATACTGCTCCAATGTACAAGAATATAACTACTATAATACTGCTACTATATACAAGAATATAACTACTATAATACTGCTCTTATATACAAGAATATAACTACTATAATACTGCCCCTATGTACAAGAATATAACTACTATAATACTGCTCCTATATACAAGAATATAACTACTATAATACTGCTCCTTATGTACAAGAATATAACTACTATAATACTGCCCCCTATGTACAAGAATATAACTACTATAATACTGCCCCTATGTACAAGAATATAACTACTATAATACTGCCCCTATGTACAAGAATATAACTACTATAATCTATAATAATAAATGCCCTAACCAGCTTCCGGTTGTAACAACTTCCGTCCAGTTGTAACCGGTGACGTCACCAAACACACACGCACATATTAACCCTCAACACACCACACCGCCTCAACACACACTCCTCTCACCTTTCACCTCCACTCACGTCCACTCACTCTTTCACTTCACATACGTACAAGAATATAACTACTATAATACTGCTCCTATGTATAAGAATATAACTTCTATAATACTGCCCCCTATGTACAAGAATGTAACTACTATAATACTTCTCCTATGTATAAGAATATAACTACTATAATACTGCTCCTATGTACAAGAATATAACTACTATAATACTGCTCCTTATGTACAAGAATATAACTACTATAATACTGCTCCTATATACAAGAATATAACTACTATAATACTGCTCCAATGTACAAGAATATAACTACTATAATACTGCTCCTATATACAAGAATATAACTACTATAATACTGCTCCTATATACAAGAATATAACTACTATAATACTGCCCCTATGTACAAGAATATAACTACTATAATACTGCTCCTATATACAAGAATATAACTACTATAATACTGCTCCTTATGTACAAGAATATAACTACTATAATACTGCCCCCTATGTACAAGAATATAACTACTATAATACTGCCCCTATGTACAAGAATATAACTACTATAATACTGCCCCTATGTACAAGAATATAACTACTATAATACTGCTCCTATGTACAAGAATATAACTACTATAATACTGCCCCTATGTACAAGAATGTAACTACTATAATATTGCTCCAATGTACAAGAATATAACTACTATAATACTGCTCCTATGTACAAGAATATAACTACTATAATCCTGCCTCTATGTACAAGAATATAACTACTATAATACTGCCCCTATGTACAAGAATATAACTATTATAATACTGCTCCTATGTACAAGAATATAACTATTGTAATACTGCTCCAATGTACAAGAATGTAACTGCTATAATACTGCTCCCTATGTACAAGAATATAACTACTATAATACTGCCCCTATGTACAAGAATATAACTACTATAATACTGCCCCCTAAGTACAAGAATATAACTACTATAATACTGCTCCTATGTATAAGAATATAACTTATATAATACTGCCCCTTATGTACAAGAATGTAACTACTATAATACTGCTCCTATGTACAAGAATATAACTACTATAATACTGCTCCAATGTACAAGAATATAACTACTATAATACTGCTCCTATGTACAAGAATATAACTTCTATAATACTGCCCCTATGTACAAGAATATAACTATTATAATACTGTTCCTATGTACAAGAATATAACTACTATAATACTGCCCCTATGTACAAGAATATAATTACTATAATACTGCTCCAATGTACAAGAATATAACTACTATAATACTGCCCCTATGTACAAGAATATAACTATTATAATACTGCTCCAATGTACAAGAATATAACTGCTATAATACTGCTCCCTATGTACAAGAATATAACTACTATAATACTGCTCCTATGTATAAGAATATAACTTCTATAATACTGCCCCCTATGTACAAGAATGTAACTACTATAATACTGCTCCTATGTATAAGAATATAACTACTATAATACTGCTCCAATGTACAAGAATATAACTACTATAATGCTGCTCCAATGTACAAGAATATAACTACTATAATACTGCCCCTATGTACAAGAATATAACTATTATAATACTGCTCCAATGTACAAGAATATATTTACTATAATACTGCTCCTATGTATAAGAATATAACTACAGAAATACTGCCCCCTATGTAGAAGAATATAACTACTATAATACTGCTCCTATGTACAAGAATATAACTACTATAATACTGCCCCTATGTACAAGAATATAACTACTATTAACTGCTCCAATGTACAAGAATATAACTACTATAATACTGCTCCTATGTATAAGAATATAACTTCTATAATACTGCCCCCTATGTACAAGAATGTAACTACTATAATACTTCTCCTATGTATAAGAATATAACTACTATAATACTGCTCCTATGTATAAGAATATAACTACTATAATACTGCCCCTATGTACAAGAATATAACTACTATAATACTGCTCCTATGTACAAGAATATAACTACTATAATACTGCTCCTATGTATAAGAATATAACTACTATAATACTGCCCCTATGTACAAGAATATAACTACTATAATACTGCTCCTTATGTACAAGAATATAACTACTATAATACTGCTCCTATGTATAAGAATATAACTACTATAATACTGCTCCTATGTACAAGAATATAACTACTATAATACTGCTCCTTATGTACAAGAATATAACTACTATAATACTGCTCCTATATACAAGAATATAACTACTATAATACTGCTCCAATGTACAAGAATATAACTACTATAATACTGCTCCTATATACAAGAATATAACTACTATAATACTGCTCCTATATACAAGAATATAACTACTATAATACTGCTCCTATATACAAGAATATAACTACTATAATACTGCTCCTTATGTACAAGAATATAACTACTATAATACTGCTCCTATATACAAGAATATAACTACTATAATACTGCCCCTATGTACAAGAATATAACTACTATAATACTGCTCCTATATACAAGAATATAACTACTATAATACTGCTCCTATATACAAGAATATAACTACTATAATACTGCCCCTATGTACAAGAATATAACTACTATAATACTGCTCCTATATACAAGAATATAACTACTATAATACTGCTCCTTATGTACAAGAATATAACTACTATAATACTGCCCCCTATGTACAAGAATATAACTACTATAATACTGCCCCTATGTACAAGAATATAACTACTATAATACTGCTCCTATATACAAGAATATAACTACTATAATACTGCTCCTTATGTACAAGAATATAACTACTATAATACTGCCCCCTATGTACAAGAATATAACTACTATAATACTGCCCCTATGTACAAGAATATAACTACTATAATCTATAATAATAAATGCCCTAACCAGCTTCCGGTTGTAACAACTTCCGTCCAGTTGTAACCGGTGACGTCACCAAACACACACGCACATATTAACCCTCAACACACCACACCGCCTCAACACACACTCCTCTCACCTTTCACTCCACATACGTTCCTTTCTCTCACTCCGTTTCTCATACTCACACCGTCATCGTCGCTGCCCCGACATCTTCCTCCGCCGCCGCGATCCAGGATCCAGACGTTCTCCAGGCCGCCGACATGTTCTTGCGGGACGCCATCTTGGATGTCGTGAAATCCCGCGAGATTCAAGATGGCGTCGCCGCAACAATATGTCGCTGGCGTGGACGACATCGGGATCCAAAAAGATGGCGTCGGCGAAATCTCGCGAGATTACGCCGACGCCATTTTGGATCCCGATGTCGCCCATGCCAGCGACATGTTGTTGCGGCGACGCCATCTTGAATATCGCGGGACTTCACCACATCCAAGATGGCGTCCCGCAAGAATATGTCGCTGGCGTGGGCGACATCGGGATCCAAAATGGCGTCGGCGTAATCTCACGAGATTTCGCCGACGCCATCTTTTTGGATCCCGATGTTGTCCACGCCAGCGACATGTTGTTACGGCGACGCTATCTTGAATATCGTGGGATTTCACGAAATCCAAGATGGCGTCCCGCAAGAACATGTCGGCGGCCTGGAGAACGTCTGGATCCTGGATCACGGCGGCGGAGGAAGATGTCGGGGCAGCGACGATGACGGTGTGAGTATGAGAAACGGAGTGAGAGAAAGGAACGTATGTGGAGTGAAAGAGTGAGTGGACATGAGTGGAGGTGAAAGGTGAGAGGAGTGTGTGTTGAGGCGGTGTGGTGTGTTGAGGGTTAACATGGCAAGAGGTGTTAGCGACGTCCGCCGACGCCATCTTGCATTCGTGAAATTGCGTCATTTACCTCACGCCGACTTGCTGTGCGGACGCTTGGCATTGCCTGTACCACCATAACTACTGCTGCCTTGGTCCTATGCCTGTTTAATGCCGGTGTCTAATTACTGGACCAATTTGCCTGTACCGCCATAACTACTGCTGCATTGCTCCTCTGCCGGTGTCTAATTACAGGGCTAATTTGCCTCTACCGCCATAACTACTGCTGCCTTTGTCCTCTGCCGGTGTCTAATTACAGGGCTAATTTGCCTCTACCGCCATATCTACTGCTGCCTTGCTCCTCTGCCGGTGTCTAATTACAGGGCTAATTTGCCTCTACCACCATAACTACTGCTGCCTTGCTCCTCTGCCGGTGTCTAATTACAGGGCCAATTTGCCTATACCGCCATAACTACTGCTGCATTGCTCCTCTGCCGGTGTCTAATTACAGGGCTAATTTGCCTCTACCGCCATAACTACTACTGCCTTTGTCCTCTGCCGGTGTCTAATTACAGGGCTAATTTGCCTCTACCGCCATATCTACTGCTGCCTTGCTCCTCTGCCGGTGTCTAATTACAGGGCCAATTTGCCTCTACCGCCATAACTACTGCTGCCTTGCTCCTCTGCCGGTGTCTAATTACAGGGCCAATTTGCCTCTACCGCCATAACTACTGCTACCTTGCTCCTCTGCCGGTGTCTAATTACAGGGCTAATTTGCCTCTACCGCCATAACTACTGCTGCCTTGCTCCTCTGCCGGTGTCTAATTACTGGACCAATTTGCCTGTACCGCCATAACTACTGCTGCATTGCTCCTCTGCCGGTGTCTAATTACAGGGCTAATTTGCCTCTACCGCCATAACTACTGCTGCCTTTGTCCTCTGCCGGTGTCTAATTACAGGGCTAATTTGCCTCTACCGCCATATCTACTGCTGCCTTGCTCCTCTGCCGGTGTCTAATTACAGGGCTAATTTGCCTCTACCACCATAACTACTGCTGCCTTGCTCCTCTGCCGGTGTCTAATTACTGGACCAATTTGCCTGTACCGCCATAACTACTGCTGCCTTGCTCCTCTGCCGGTGTCTAATTACTGGACCAATTTGCCTGTACCGCCATAACTACTGCTGCATTGCTCCTCTGCCGGTGTCTAATTACAGGGCTAATTTGCCTCTACCGCCATAACTACTGCTGCCTTTGTCCTCTGCCGGTGTCTAATTACAGGGCTAATTTGCCTCTACCGCCATATCTACTGCTGCCTTGCTCCTCTGCCGGTGTCTAATTACAGGGCCAATTTGCCTATACCGCCATAACTACTGCTGCATTGCTCCTCTGCCGGTGTCTAATTACAGGGCTAATTTGCCTCTACCGCCATAACTACTACTGCCTTTGTCCTCTGCCGGTGTCTAATTACAGGGCTAATTTGCCTCTACCGCCATATCTACTGCTGCCTTGCTCCTCTGCCGGTGTCTAATTACAGGGCCAATTTGCCTCTACCGCCATAACTACTGCTGCCTTGCTCCTCTGCCGGTGTCTAATTACAGGGCCAATTTGCCTCTACCGCCATAACTACTGCTGCCTTGCTCCTCTGCCGGTGTCTAATTACAGGGCTAATTTGCCTCTACCGCCATAACTACTGCTGCCTTGCTCCTCTGCCGGTGTCTAATTACAGGGCCCATTTGCCTATACCGCCATAACTACTGCTGCCTTGCTCCTCTGCCGGTGTCTAATTACAGGGCTAATTTGCCTCTACCGCCATAACTACTGCTGCCTTGCTCCTCTGCCGGTGTCTAATTACAGGGCTAATTTGCCTCTACCCCCATAACTACTGCTGCCTTGCTCCTCTGCCGGTGTCTAATTACAGGGCCAATTTGCCTCTACCGCCATAACTACTGCTGCATTGCTCCTCTGCCGGTGTCTAATTACAGGGCCAATTTGCCTCTACCGCCATAACTACTGCTGCCTTGCTCCTCTGCCGGTGTCTAATTACAGGGCTAATTTGCCTCTACCGCCATAACTACTGCTGCCTTGCTCCTCTGCCGGTGTCTAATTACAGGGCCAATTTGCCTATACCGCCATAACTACTGCTGCCTTGCTCCTCTGCCGGTGTCTAATTACAGGGCTAATTTGCCTCTACCGCCATAACTATTGCTGCCTTGCTCCTCTGCCGGTGTCTAATTACAGGGCCAATTTGCCTCTACCGCCATAACTACTGCTGCATTGCTCCTCTGCCGGTGTCTAATTACAGGGCCAATTTGCCTCTACCGCCATAACTACTGCTGCCTTGCTCCTCTGCCGGTGTCTAATTACAGGGCTAATTTGCCTCTACCGCCATAACTACTGCTGCCTTGCTCCTCTGCCGGTGTCTAATTACAGGGCCAATTTGCCTATACCGCCATAACTACTGCTGCCTTGCTCCTCTGCCGGTGTCTAATTACAGGGCTAATTTGCCTCTACCGCCATAACTATTGCTGCCTTGCTCCTCTGCCGGTGTCTAATTACAGGATCAATTTGCCTCTACCGCCATAACTACTGCTGCATTGCTCCTCTGCTGGTGTCTAATTACAGGGCCAATTTGCCAATACCGCCATAAGTACTGCTGCCTTGCTCCTCTGCCGGTGTCTAATTACAGGGCCAATTTGCCTCTACCGCCATAACTACTGCTGCCTTGCTCCTCTGCCGGTGTCTAATTACAGGGCCAATTTGCCTCTACCGCCATAACTACTGCTGCCTTGCTCCTCTGCCGGTGTCTAATTACAGGGCCAATTTGCCTCTACCGCCATAACTACTGCTGCCTTGCTCCTCTGCCGGTGTCTAACTACAGGGCCAATTTGCCACTACCACTTCATAACTACTGCTGGGCAATTACAGGGTCAATTAGTATCTGTTTACTCTACAATACTCCAGGACGCCTTCTTCACTGCCAGATAACTGCCAAATAGACTCCTTTACCTGTGCCAACATGAGTCATAACAAAAAGTATGCCAATGCCAGTGAAAGGAAAGCAGCTTTAGCACTACGACAAAAACAACGCCGTGCTGATGAGACTCCTGAGGAAAAACACCATCGCTTTGAGAAGATTAAGGCTTATAAACGCCGTCGCCTCACACACGAATCCCCTAACTCTAAATCCATAAGATTGGCTGAAGAAGCCTCTGCACGCCGTCACCGCCGACAACAGACGGCCTCTTCCTCATCATTATTATTAGACTCACAACAGGATGCTTCCACATCAGCATGTGGAACAATTTACTGCTACACTTCATCCCATATGCCGTTCACTGACATAACTAATCAGCAATCTGTTTCTGCCCTATCAATACCACCATTCAATACCGATGCACAGTATGCCAATGCCAGTGAAAGGAAAGCAGCTTTAGCACTACGACAAAAACAACGCCGTGCTAATGAGGCTCCTGAGGAAAAACAGCATCGACTTGACAAGATTAAGGCTTATAAACGCCGTCGTCTCACACACGAATCCCCTAACTCTAAATCTATTACATTGGCTGAAGAAGCCTCTACACGCCATCACCGCCATCAACAGACGGCTTCTTCCTCATCATCTATAATAATAAATGCCCTAAGCAGCTTCCGGTTGTAACAACTTCCGTCCAGTTGTAACCGGTGACGTCACCAACACACACACGCACGTTAACCCTCAACACACCACACCGCCTCAACACACACTCCTCTCACCTTTCACCTCCACTCACGTCCACTCACTCTTTCACTCCACATACGTTCCTTTCTCTCACTCCGTTTCTCATACTCACACCGTCATCGTCGCTGCCCCGACATCTTCCTCCGCCGCCGCGATCCTGGATCCAGACATTCTCCAGGCCGCCGACATGTTCTCGCGGCGACGCCATCTTGGATTTCGTGAAATCCCGCGAGATTCAAGATGGCGTCGCCGCAAGAACATGTCGCTGGCGTGGACGACTCGGGATCCAAAAAGATGGCGTCGGCGAAATCTCGCAAGATTACGCCGACGCCATTTTGGATCCCGATGTCGTCCACGCCGGCGACATGTTCTTGCGGCGACGCCATTTTGGATCGGCGAAATCCCGTGATAGTCAAGATGGCGTCGCCGCAAGAACATGTCGCCGGCGAGGACGACGTCGGGATCCAAAATGGCATCGGCGAAAACTCGCGAGATTTCGCCGACGCCATTTTGGATCCCGACGTCGTCCACGCCGGCGACATCTTCTTCCGGCGACGCTATCTTGACTATCGCGGGATTTCACGATACTCAAGATGGCGTCGCCGCAAGAACATGTCGCCGGCGTGGACAACGTCTGGATCCAGGATGGCGCCGGCGGAAGAAGATGTCGGGGATCGTGGAGCAGCGGCGATGACGGCATGAGTATGAGAGACGGAGTGAGAGAAGGGGTCGTATGTGGAGTGAAAGAGTGAGTGGAGATGGTGAAAGGTGAGAGGAGTGTGTGTTGAGGAGTGTGTGTGTTGAGGGTTAACATGGCAAGAGGTGTGATGCTGTCGCATCCTCCCGATGCGATAGCATCGGGCCATAATCTAGTACTGTATAATTGATGAACATTGATTTTTCTCGTGAAGTTTCAGGCTATGCTTTTACTTCTTTCTTTTCGTTATTTCCTTTTTTTCTTCTATCCGTTTATTGAATACGTCTCTTTATCCAGTGAATTGGCAAAAATGAGAAGAGAGAATATTTTGTTTTCGGTCCTTTCAATGTGATGGGATTTTGTGGTCACTGAGCCTTGTCTCCTGTGGATCTTGGTCACTACTGTGAAACCAAGATACGCTGCGCGGTTGGTTGGTGGATGAATTTTGCGTAACGTTCGTTGCAATCTCCAAAAACAAAAATATTCAGGAAATAAATGGAACATTCAGGAAAATTCATTTCTTGTCAGATGACAAGGTAAATAACATCTAATTACCATTCCTGTATGTCATCTCATGGAGAAGCCGGACAAGAAAATTATTAAATGTGAAGTCTCCAGTCATTTCATCCTGACCACAATGTGGATATAAATTTATTTGTGGTGAGATCCGGACAGCGACCCATTTATCAGCACAAAAGACGTCCTGTCCTGTTCAAATGATTTGTTCAATCATGGTGTAACCTGGGCATCGTCTGTATATAGCAATATATGTCCAGCCGGTATAACCTGACAACTGTTATACTTGCTGTTCATATATAAGCTGGGCATAATTCTATATATTCAGCCGGTACAACCTGGGCATCTCCTGTATATAATTATATATGTACAGCTGGTATAACCTGGGCATCTCCTGTATATAATTATATATGTACAGCTGGTATAACCTGGGCATCTCCTGTATATAATTATATATGTACAGCCGGTACAACCTGGGCATCTCCTGTATATAATTATATATGTACAGCTGATATAACCTGGGCATCTCCTGTATATAATTATATATGTACAGCTGATATAACCTGAGCATCTCCTGCATATAATTATATATGTACAGCTGGTATAACCTGGGCATCGTCTGTGTGTATACATACGCTGCTCAACAACATAAAGAACACTTAAACAACAGAATCTAACTCAGAGTAAATCAAACTTCTGTAAAATCAAACTGTCCACTTAGGGAGCAACACTGATTGACAATCAATTTCACCTGCAGTTGTGTAAATGGAATAGAAAACAGACGGAAATTATTGGCAATTATCAAGACACCCTCAATAAAGGAGTGGTTCTGCAGTGGGGACCACAGACCACATCTCAGTACCAATGCTTTCTGGCTGATGTTTTGGTCACTTTGGAATGTTGGTTGTGCTTTTACACTCATGGGAGCATGAGACAGACTCTACAACCCACACAAGTGGCTCTGGTAGTGCAGCTCATCCATGATGGCACATCAATGCGAGCTGTGGCAAGAAGGTTTGCTGTGTGTCAGCATAGTGTCTAGAGGCTGGAGTCGCTACCAGGAGACAGGCCAGTACACCAGGAGATGTGGAGGGGGCCGTAGGAGGGCAACTACCTCAGCCTTTGTGCAAGGAGGAACTGGAGGAGCACTGCTAGAGCCCTGCAAAATGATCTCCAGCAGGCCACAAATGTGCATGTGTCTGCACAAACGGTTAGAAACCAACTCCATGAGGATGTCTGAGTGCCCAACGTCCACAGATGGGGGTTGTGCTGCACCACAGGGGTGGGCAGGTGAGTCAAGATCAGAGCAGAAGGCTGGATGTCTCTGTGACGGGGTCCTTCTCCGATACCACACAATCAACAGAGTGAGGGAAGTGTGAACAATCCCGAGACCTTTATTTTAGGCACAACTAAAAGGTCCATAAACAATCCACCACACAGAGGATACAATAGTCCAGAACATGAATGAAGTTCAGTAACAGGATGAATGTCCAAGGAGAAGAGAGTCCAGAAATCAGCAGCCGGAGGATAAAATGGATCCATCCGCTTCCCTTTCTCTCCGACGTGCTGTCCTCACACAATCATCACCACACAGGAACTGACTTGTCCAGCCCCTGTCCTCCCCAGCCCCCTCCTTATGTCCAGGGGTAGTCAGACAGGTTGGGGCGGTTTGCAGGCCTCCCAGAGGAGACAAAGGAGCCTTGGGAATTAAGGAACTACAGGGGGTCATCTAGAGACAGATACAATCAGGCTGTAGACCTTAGGGTCCCGCCCCTACTTGCACCTCAGCCATCCCTGTTTGGCATTTATCAGGGTGAATGGTCAGTCCTGCAGCAAGGATACAGTCTAGCACTATGCCCAAGTGTTTAAGATATTCCTCCCAGGTGATGCTAAAAATGGCAATGTCATCTAAGTAAGCACAGGCAAAGTCATGACATTGTTGTAACAGTCGATCTACCAGTCTCTGGAAAGTAGCGGGGGCAGTTTTCATCCCAAATGGCATTCCCAGGAACTCATAAAGCCCAAATGGAGTAATGAAGGCTGAGCGCTCCCGAGCGTCCTCCGTTAGGGGTATCTGCCAGTACCCCTTGCTCAAGTCTAACGTGGTCACAAATTGGGCACTGGCCAGACGATCCAATAGATCATCAATCCTGGGCATGGGATAAGCTTCACTCTTGGTGGCATCATTTAGTCATCTGTAATCAACGCAGAATCGTGTTGTACCATCCTTCTTGGGGACCAGGACGACAGGAAAGGCCCAAGAACTGTGAGATGGCTGAATAACTCCCAGTCGTTTCATCTCCTCCAGTTCGTTCCTTATCATACCTTGCACAGCCTCTGGAACCCGGTAGGCAGCCTGCTGGATGGGGCGTTGTCCGGGGGTTTCCACATGGTGCCTGGTGAGAGTAGTCTTCCCCGGCTTTGAGGAGAAAGCAGCAGCCCTCGGCCTTAGTACGGCGAAGATATCGTCCTTTTGTGTATCCGATAAATGGGAGCCCAGGGGCACTTGTTCCAGTGATCCTCCCGCTTGGGCAACCTGGAGGAGATCGGGGAGATGCTCGTCGTCGGCGGTATCACTATGGGGGTGGCAGACGGCTAGAACAGGCAGAGATCAGTCGTGATAGTCTTTCAGCATGTTAACGTGGACGGTTTTCTGTCGTCGACCACTAGAGTCCAGGGCAATAACGTAGTTAATGTCATTAATTTTCTTGACAACCTGATAAGAGTCTTCCCACACTGCTTGAAGCTTGTTGGCAGGGGAAGCAGTAATCATGAGCACTTGCTGTCCTTCCATAAATTCCCGGTTCCTGGCATTACGGTCAGGTTTTTTGTCTGGACTGGGCCGTTCGCTGATGTTCTTTAGCCAAGGTAGCTAGTTGGGCGAGATGGTCTCTGAACTCTAGAACATAGGGAACGATGGGCATTCCGGTATCTGAGATGTCTCCCTCTAAATGTTCTTTCAGAAGAGTGAGAAGCCCACGGACCTTCCAGCTAAACAGTAGTTCGAAGGGAGAGAACCCTGTGGACTCTTGGGGAACCTCCCGATAGGCGAAGAGGAGATGTGCGAGGTACTTTTTCCAGTCTTTTTCAACATCAACAAGAGCCCTCAGCATATTTTTTAGGGTTCCATTAAAGCGTTCACATTCCGTTGGTCTGCGGGTGGTATGGGGTGGTGCGAATGGCTCGAACACCATAGGTATGCCATAGGGACTGGACCAGATCTGACATGAACTGAGTACCTTGATCCGATAATATTTCACTAGGAAACCCTACCCACGTAAAGATGGTAACAAGGGCCTCGGCTACCTTTACTGCTGTAATACTGGACAGGGCCACAGCTTCAGGATACCTAGTGGCATAGTCCACCACGGTCAGGATATATTTTTTCCCTGACCGGCTGGGGTGGGCCAGAGGACCTATGATGTCGACAGCTACACGTTGAAATGGTTCTTCAATTATGGGCAGGGATTGCAGGGGTACCTTATGTCGAGCTCCTGGATGCCGCATACACTGGCATACATCGCAGGTACGGCAATAATGAGCTACCGACTGTGAGACATCAGGCCAGTAAAACCTTTGGGTGAGTCTTTTTTCAGTCCGTTTCCTCCCTTGATGCCCAGCCAAAGGGATGTCATGGGCCAGTTGGAGTAGCTGTGCCCTGTACTTCTGAGTTCCAATGAGTTGCCTGGTTGTTGCGTCAGGGTTTCCCTGGTCACTGCCCTTTGTTACACGATAATACAATCCGTTTTCTCTAGTGAAGCCATCCCCATTATCTCCCATGTGCCCAGTTTCTGCCTTTCGCCTAAGGGCTTCTAAGGTAGTGTAGGGAGGAAGGCCCCCGCAGAGTGTCCGGGCCGGAACCAAGGGGACCGCCATCTAGGTTCCTAAGGGAACTGTACCCGGGGAACGGAGGGGGAGAGTGGACTGCTGGGAGTGACAGGACAGCAAGGGGAGGGGCGAGTATAAAAGGGACAGGGAGCGCGCAGAGGAGTCAGTTGGCGGAACGGCAGACACGAAGCAAGAGACTCCAATCTGGGGTCATGACCTGCCCGCGGTCGTCCGCAGCCGTTGCCGCTGTGCTCCAGCCCATTGCGGCCTGTCCGCCACCTCTCGCGGCCTCTGCCGCTTCACTCCAGCCCGTGGCTGCGTCCTGCCCGCTGCCGCCCCGCTACAGCCAACGGCTGCGGCCTGTTCATCATCGCCCGCAGCTGACATCACTCCGCTGCATTCGGCAGTTGGGGCCTACTCTTTGCCTACGGAGAAACTCTTTGCCCAGGTCCAGGCCATGAACATGGCCTGCCAACTGCCACTCCTGGTAACTGCAACACAACCCTGCTTGGAGACTGGAGTCTGATTGAACTCGCTAACTAGCGGAACCCCGCTGTTTCTACAGGGGGTTACCTCATCAAAGGACTCCCTCAGGGCCTGTTGTACCCCAACTCTTCCTGGGCGCTGGGGCGCCCGAAGACTATGACAGATCTTCAGCAGCTGGGCCCAGCGGCTGCGACGCCAAAGCAGCTTCATCAGAGACGCCGATGGATGTCAGGACGGATAAGTGACACTATAGGAAATAAGGATCCGTAGTCGGCCATATCGTGGCCCTATAGCAACCGGCCTTTGCCGGGTTAGTCGTGTTCTCTTTAAAAGTGTTTGTTTGTGCTAAGTCCCTGCGAGGACAATTGCTGTTACTTTGTTTTGCTTGCTTAGTATAGCCCTAGCGGCTTAAATTTATAAAAGTTTCTCCCCAAAGTACAACTCAGTCTTGCATCTCGTCACTGCATCCTGCGTACCTGCTATTACCTACATTAGTGTCACCCTCTATTTCAATCCTAAACTCCTCTCTGTCCCAAGACTCTCCCAATGTAGTAGCAGCGAACGTATTGCTTACCATCTCTGATGCGGTTCGTGGTGGTTGCTCCCCGGTGAGGTCTGGATGACGTAGTGCTTGAAGGGCCTGTAGTCGGGTGACTGCTCCCACAAATTGGCACTGTTGTGGGAGGAACGGCCCCCATCGAGTGCTTGGGCCGGAACCATGGGAGCCGTCATCTAGGTTCTGGGGGAAATAGTCCCCGGGGGACAGGATTCAGGGACGGACCACTGTGACAGACAGATGGGCTGGGGGAGGGACCGATATAAAGAAGGCGGGGAATTCCCAGGGCGATGAGTCAGCAGACCGACGCAGAGAGAGCAGGAGACAGTGGGAGCGGCTGCAAGGGAGAGCGACTCGCCAGTGCCGGGGAGGACGCTTATGAGGACTCCAGAGGGACGGTACCGAGGCGACTATCTGGGACTTGTTGCCCCGCTCCGGCCCACGGCCACTGCAGCCCCAGTTCAACCTGCGGCCGCTGCCGCTTCCCCTCAGCCCGCGGCTGTCCCTCCCGAGCCCGCGGCTGTGGCCTGTTCCCCGCCGCCAGCAGCCACCCTGTTCTCACGAGTGGCCATGGTAAGTACAGCACCACCGGCGGCCATCACTGTCCCGCTCCGGTCCGCAGCAGAGGCCGGGCCTCCGCTGACCGCTGACCCCCCGTCGCAGCCGTTAGCTGCGCAGGTGGCCTGCCCTTCGCCACCACACATCGCTGCCGCTTGCCCCAGGCCAGGGGCTGTGGCCCAACCGTCCAAGGACCCTGTCGGAGCCTGTGGGGCTCCAGTGTCATCAGCGCGCCGGAGTGCGCAAAGACTTCGTCATCGTCTCAGCAACTGGGCCCAGCAACTACTACGCCGAAAGACCACAAACCCGAACGGCGAGGGACATCTGGATGGCTAAGTTGACTTTATAATTAAGGACCCGTAGTCGGCCATACCGTGGCCCTATAGTGACTGGCTGTTGCCAGAAGTAGTCGTGTTCTACCGTTTTGTGTGCCTGTATAGAGCCCCTGCGAGGGCAACCCTTGTTACCCCTGTTTTTGGTGATCAGGCCGGGACTGTGGAAAGTTCCCTCTGGCCCTATAAACGTTGTCACGTATACTGTGACGACAGGTAGATTACGTCCGAGAGTGGACCCTCTGGATCGCGGCACTGGAGCTCCTGGGGGTGAGCACGCCAGGTGGTGCCGACCCCTATACAGAGGCCGTTAGGGGCAGGCCCTCGAAAGACAGATGCCGCGACTGCTAGAACCAAGAGGGGCAGCTCAAAGGACTGAGTGAGGGGTGCAGGACTGAGAACGGAATGCAGAAGGGAGTAGGAAGTACAGAGTGGAGTGCAGGACGGAAACACGGAGTATAGGACCAGGCACAGAGAGGGAAGTACGGGACGGAGACACGGAGTACAGGACTGGGCACTGGGGTACAGGACGGAGACACGGAGTACAGGACTGGGCACTGGGGTGCAGGATGGAGACACGGAGTACAGGGCTGGGCACTGGAGTACAGGACGGAGACACGGGGTACCGGACTGGGCACTGGAGTACAAGACGGAGACACGGAGTACAGGACTGGGCACTGGAGTGCAGGACGGAGACACGGAGTACAGGACTGGGCACTGGAGTACAGGACTGAGAAGAGAGAGTGAGAAGGGGGAAACCCCTAAACACTTGGCCAGGATACCATAAGGAAAGGCACACGATAATCAGGCGTCTCCACCATGTTGGAGACGCCTGATATACCCCGTGCTGTTAGCTGATTGGGCGCTCAGGCTTCTGGGCGGGTGCTGCAGGGTTGAGACCTGCAGAGCGGGCGCCCGCGGCCTAAGGCGCCCGCATGAAGCAGGCACGCGCCAGACAGAGGGGAACGAGGAGGAGGCAGGCACAGTGCAGCGTGGCGAGCGCCGGTGAGTATAGGTGGCGGCGGGCCCCGCCGCTGCTGGGACGGCGGCGGCTACTACCGCCGATGTAACAAATGTTAATACAGAAAGCACCTACTTGTCTCACGACTCGCTACTGCACCTGCGCACCTGCGAGTACCACATTTGGCATAGTCGGCAGGATGCAGCCTCCGAGCGCGGACAACGAGGGCCCCCGGCCCAGCATTTCTTTGGGGGCCATGCTAAGCAATCTATTCAGGTTCTCCGGCAGCAATACTATGCTGTGGAACTGGACGGAGTGAATGCGTGGGTTATTCAGGATGCATCCGCTTACCCCAGACCTAGAGGCAGAAGTGGCCCTGATAGCATTGGACGGGGAAGCCCGGGATACCATAATGTTGAGGCCCCGGGGGCAGCAAAACACCTTCGTCAGGGTGTTACAGATCTTAGAAGAGGCCCATGGGGACCCGACCGATGTGGGGGGAACTGAGAACCCAGATGTTTAGACGCATGCAGAAAGAGGGGGAAACAGTGACCCAGTATATGAATATTTTGCAGGAACTGTTTTTAGCCATTGAAAGGAAGGATGGAGTCGGCGTGGGGACCGTGGACATAACATTACGTGACCTGTTAGTGACCAGGTTACGAGACAGGCTTTGCGAAAGCGGGTGCGAGTGCATCCACATCTGACCTTTTCAGAGATAGGGAAGGAGGCACGGGTTCGGGAGCAGGAGCAAGAGATGACAGTCCCTGTGGGGATGGCTCGGAGTATCGAAGCATCCGTAAGAGCCCTGAGCGAACCCCACTGGGTACAAGAGGTGAATCGAGAGATACAGAGTATTAAAGGTGAACTGGCCGAAGCCAAAAAAGCGGCTACAAGGAGTCGGCCAGGGCCGGGTAAAGGGGGCATGAACCATCGCGGCCCCCACCCAAGTGGGTCACCATGACCATTCGCCGGTTACGATTGTGGGGAATTGGGACGCTACGCCCGAGAGTGCCTACGTTCCAGGGGAAACTCGCCCCGCTGGTCAATAAGAGCAGAGGACCCTGAGCCGTGGAGATGCCGCCCGGAGCTGGAGCCCATCACACTGGGTGGAGGAAGTCACGAAGACCTGGTCGCGCGGTGCCCAGTGGTATGCACAGAGATCGAAGGCCGTGCCGGGCGATGCCTAGTAGATACGGGATCCAAGTTACGACCATGCCAGAGACTTATTTTCAGCAGCATTTTCCCGAAGCAGTGAGACCTCAGTGGGGGACAGTGATAAAGTTGGTAGCCGCCAACCAGCTACCAATTCCTGTCGTCGGAGTAGCCTGGATGCAGATTTCAATAAGCGGCAAATCACTCGGCCGCCGGGGAGTGGTCCTGACCCAGGGAGACACAAACAGCCAACATCCGGTTATTCTGGGTATGAACATACTGCGAGAGTTCGGCAACCTCCTCCTCAATGAACCCATACAAGAGGTTCTGAGCCACCGGAGTTCTCGCACGGCCCAGGGGCAGGTCTTCCAGCGGTTGGTGCGGGAGGCGCGAGTGCTCCAGGAGTGTCAGGAGGGTGAGGCGCTGGGCAAGGTCATCGCGCCGGCGGGCCCCCCCGCTCGTGCTTCCTCCTGGGCAGACGGTGGTAGCTTTGACGATCCGCGCTTCGATACCACTGGAGGGCGTGGAGGTGCAGGTGGAACCATGTTATATGGAGCACCTGCACCCTGGCATCCTGGTGGCCCGCTCCCTGGCCACAGTGCGGGAGGGGACTGTCTTGGTACATTGTGTCAACCTGGAAGATCAGGATATCATCCTGAAGCCCCGGGCCGAAATGGCCAAACTAGTAAGACTATTGGAGGAGATGCTGCCGGACCCCACGGTCCAGTTGAAGGTGCAGCCTGAAAATCCTTGGGCAGTAACGGTACGAACCCAACAGGCTGCCGTATCCTCAACCCAGGAGAAAGGTTGAGCCATCCTGGAGAGAATGCGGGCCAAACTTTCCGGCCTAGCGCCAGCCCAACCTCTCCAGGTAGAGACACTTCTCGGACAATTTTACAGTGTCTTCGCCAGCCACGAGGACGACTTCGGATGTACCATGGCCATCACGCATGGGATCCACACTGCAGGAGCGGCCCCCATCCGGGAGCAATATCGGCAAATACCCCCGCAGCTATACCAGGAAGTGAAGACTCTATTAGCCCAAATTCTCCGGAAGGGGGTCACACGAGAAAGCCAGAGCCCTTGGGTGGCGCCTATTGTCCTGGTTCAGAAAAAAGATGGCACTCTGCGTTTTTGCGTGGATTATCGGAAGTTGAATGCCTGCACCATCAAGGATTCGTATCCATTGCCCCGCATAGAAGAGTCTCTGTCCACCCTGGGGAACGCGACATACTTCTCAACCTTAGACCTGGCCAGTGAGTACTGGCAGGTGTCGATGTCAGAGGAAGACAGAGCCAAGACGGCATTCATCCTTCCCATGGGTCTGTTCGAGTTCAATCGGATGCCGTTTGGGCTGGCCAGCGCCCCAGGAACTTTTCAGCAGTTGATGGAGCGGTGTCTAGGAGACCTCAACTTTGAAGCCACGTTGATATACCTGGACGATATTATCATCTATTCCGCCACGTTCGAGGACCACCTGAGGCGGTTGGGGCAGGTGCTTGGCCGGCTGCAGAAATACGGGTTAAAGGTAAAGCCCCAGAAATGCCACCTGTTCCGCACCCAGATCGAATACCTGGGGCACACCGTCTTTGCAGAGGGCGTCTGACCATCCCTGGAAAAGAAAAGGGGGAGACAGGGCGCTTCCAATGCGTAGGTCTGTATGGAAAGTAGATGAGTGCACAGCAAGTGTTAGGCTCACCTGATAGGGTTGTGAGAGTCACAACACCTATAATCGCATAAAACAGCTGCAGCAGTCTGCACGAGGTCCAAGGACTTGGTACAAAGAGAAGGCTGGTAGTGCAATAAGAGACTGCACTGCTGTTGTAGAGTTCAAGGTATCTTTATTGCCAACGCGTTTCCTGAGCCAGTCCCAGCTCACTTCATCAGGGCATGTTGGAAAAGGTTGCTGCCGTCCAGGGGTGGCCTACCCCCGAAACGGTAAAGGACGTGCGGGTCTTCTTGGGGTTGGCCGGCTACTACCGTTGATTCGTGAAGAATTTTACACGCCGAGCTCGAGCCCTGCAAGACCTGCTGGAGGGCGCTCCCGCCGGGGCGAATGGACGGAAGATCCAGTGGCAGCAACTGCAAGAGGATGCGTTTCAAGATCTCAAAGCTGCTCTCTCGGATGCCCCGTATTGGCGTATGCGGATTTCTCACAACCATTCATCCAGCATACCGACGGGAGCCTCCAGGGACTAGGAGCTGTGTTGTCACAGGTGCAGGACGGCTGGGAGAAAGTGATCGCCTACGGTAGCCGGTCGCTGCACGACTCAGAACGTAACCCAGACAATTACAGCTCCTTTAAGCTTGAGCTCCCTGCGGTAGTGTGGGCAATGACAGAGCGATTCGCAGAGTACCTGGCGGGCTCCGAAGTAGTAGTGCGGACCGATAACAACCCGTTAGCCCATTTGGAGAATGCCAAACTGGGGGCCCTGGAGCAGCTGTGGGTGGCTCGGATGGCCAAATTCAAGTATAAGATCATCTACAAACGGGGTGCTGAAAATGTGCACGCCGACGAGCTCTCCAGAATCCAAAACACCACCCCTGGAAGAAGTTGAGACGACGAATTAGAAGCAGATGAGACACCATTCGCCCTCACCACCGCCGCGCCTACAGTCAACACGCAGGAAGTGCCTCATCCAGGGCTCCTAGGAGGGATGCTGGAACAGCCCCGTGACAAATGGATTCAGCAGCAACAGGGAGATACAGAAGTTGGACTCCTGCACCGATGGGTGGCCACCAGTAAATTGCCCACGGGCTCTCAGAGACAGGCTTTAACCCAAGATATGTTGCTAATGTTGCGCCAGTGGGAAAGACTAATCATCAAAAAGGGACTTTTATATCGAAAAGCCAAGTCACGAACCACGTCAGCTGCAATATGGCAGGTGATCGTGCCGGCAGCCCATCTCAACCAACTGGCCCGGGAAGCCCATGAGAAGGGGGCTCATTTTGGGGCTCAAAAGACTTTACAATGGTTGCAGCAGATAGCATACCACCCACGCTTGCACGCTGCTGTAGAAGAAGTTTGTCGAACCTACCGCCCGTGCGAGCTCGCTAAACCCCCGCGCAACGAGCCCCGGTGCAAGCTATCGTAACATCAGCCCCTCTGGAGCTTCTTACGGTGGACTATCTGACTATAGGTCCGGTCTATCAGGGGTATGAACATTGTCTCGTTATGGTGGACCATTTCACCAAATTCGCCGTGGTCACCCCCACTCGAGACCAAACAGCTGAGTCGGCTGCCTATGCGATTTGTAGGAACTTTATTCAAGTGTACAGCTGCCCACAACGGATACATTCGGACCAAGGAGCATGCTTCCTAGGAAAAGTCATGGAAGAGCTACACCATCTTTACGGCATCGATAAGTTGCGGACTACGCTGTACCACCCGCAGGGAAGCGGAGCCTGTGAACGATTCAATCGCACGCTAATCCAAATGCTGCGTACTCTAGAGAGTGACCGCAAGGCCCGCTGGCCTGAATATGTCCCCGAGCTGGTAAGGGTATACAACAATCGGGTGCATCGAGTAACAGGTTACACACCCTACTCATTGTTGTTCGGACGGGAAGGCAAAGGAATTACGGAGGTGGAGTTGAACCCGGAGGAGCCCCTACCCTGGTCCGGAGTATCCTCGTGGGTCCGAAACCACCGGCACCAGCTGCAGACCCTTCACCGTATCGTCCACATGAAACTTCAGGATCTAGAACACCAGGGGAGAGCACTGCCCCCACCCATTGACTTTCAGACTGGGGATCGGGTCCTTGTACTTGATCATCGTCCCCAAAACAAGTTAGAGCCACGGTGGGAGGTGAATCCGTACCGAGTGTCGCGCCGAATAAGCCCTGACGGGCCTGTGTACGAAATACAATCAGAAGGAGACAACGCGCCTCTCACTCGCGTTGTGCACCGCAACATGTTACGACCTTGTATGTCTACCGATCCCCCGCGGCTCGAACCGACCCTCCAGGTCCCCGACCCCCTACCCACAGTCTGAGACCTGGATGACAAAGAGGACTCCCCCGTCACATCTGTGGGTCGCCCCAGCAGTGGCACTCCAGTAGACCCGGAGATCCCACCAGAACCCACTATATGACCACCCTCCACCACCCCAGAAGACTCCACGATACCCGAGCTTTGACGCTCCGAGCTGTCAACAGCTGGCAAACCCCCTGAACATTACGAACAGGACCAGTTCGTATGGCGACAAGGACTGGCGTCCCGAAAGACTAGCCCGAGTCTACAAAAACCCTCGCCCGAGGACTGGCGAGCATACAGGGCGGGGGAGTGTGGGAGGAACCATAGGAGCTGTCATCTAGGTTCCGGCGGAAACTGTCCCTGGGGGACAGGATTCAGGGACGGACCACTGTGACAGACAGATGGGCTGGGGAGGGACCGATATAAAGAAGGCAGGGAATTCCCGGGACGATGAGTCAGCAGACCGAAACAGAGAGAGCAGGACAGTGGGAGCGGCTGCAAGGGAGAGCGACTCGCCAGTGCCGGGGAGGACGCTTACCGAGGACTCCAGAGGGACGGTACCGAGGCGACTATCCGGGACTTGTTGCCCCGCTCCGGCCCGCGGCCACTGCGGCCCCAGTTCAACCCGCGGCTGCTGCCGCTTCCCCTCAGCCCGCGCCTGCGGCCTGCTCGCGGTCACCCGCGGCCGCTGCTGTCCCTCCCGAGCCCACGGCTGCAGCCTGTTCCCCGCCGCCAGCAGCCGCCCTGTTCTCACGAGTGACCGCGGCAAGTACAGCACCGCTGGCGGCCATCACTGTCCCGCTCCGGTCTGCAGAAGAGGCCGGGCCTCCGCTGACTGTGGACCCCCCGTCGCAGCTGTTAGCTGCGCAGGTGGCCTGCCCTTCGCCACCACACATCGCTGCCGCTTGCCCCAGTCCAGGGCCTGTGGTCCAACCGTCCAAGGACCCCGCCGGAGCCTGTGGGGCTCCAGTGTCATCAGCGCGCCGGAGTGCGCAAAGACTTCGTCATCGTCTCAGCAACTGGGCCCAGCAACTACTACGCCGAAAGACCACAAACCCTAACGGCGAGGGACATCTGGACGGCTAAGTTGACTTTATAATTAAGGACCCGTAGTCGGCCATACCGCGGCCTTATAGTGACCGGCTATTGCCGGAAGTAGTCGTGTTCTACCGTTTTGTGTGTGCCTGTATAGAGCCCCTGCGAGGGCAACCCTTGTTACCCCTGTTTTTGGTGATCAGGCCAGGACTGAGGAAAGTTCCCTCTGGCCCTATAAACGTTAATACAGAAAGTATCTACTTGTCTCGCGACTCGCCACTGCATCCTGTGCACCTGCGAGTACCACACTTTAACTCCCCAATGTCGTTTCCAAGGAGGATATCTGCAGGAAGTCCTCCCATAACTCCAATCCAACACAGTTTTTCTCCACAACCATAATCCAAATGCACAGAAGCTCGCTGTATATATTTGCGGGCACCCCCCTCCAGTACAATGGGAATTCCCGGACCCTGGTAAATTGCCTCAGGCCTAACCACAGGGGGGGTTAGCGATAGTCATGAATGCCCCCGTGTCTCTAAATCCTGACACTTTGTATCCATCAATTAAGATGTCCTGCAGATGGTGCTGCTGTTGCCTGGGTAGCTAAAGGACAAAGGCCGGAGTCCGTACACTCCAGGAGGGGTATCTATGGTGCCGTGGTCAGTGGTCCTCTCTGGTGGGGTCTGTGGTAGCTCTTCCTCAGACGGGGTAGAGTGTACAAGATGCACTAGACAAGGTGGGGCTGCGTAGGGCTCCCTCAGAATCCTTGAGGGACAGCCAGACTGCAAATGTCCAGGTTGCCCACACCCATAACATCTCCTCTCTGTGATACCCACAGGTCGTGGTCTGAACTGTTGGGGCCCAGGATCTTGAGGCGTGATTGTCATCGGCTTGCGTCTAGGTGGAAGGGCAGATATAATCGGAGGGGGGCGGGTGTGGGGGCAGGCCGTGGTTCATTGTCCAAAAGCCTCCTCCATTGTGGCCGGATAGTAAAGGCTTCATCTGCCAGGGCTGCAGCTCTATCCACGGTACACGGCGTGCGCTCCCGGACCCATTCCCGTACCTCTGCGGGGCACTTGGCAAAAAATTGTTCTATAAGGAACGCCTGTATAACCTCTTCCACAGTAAAGGCGTTTTCTGCTTCCAGCCATCTCCGACATGCCTGGGACATCTTATGTGCATACATCCTAAATGATCCCCCCGTGGTGCATGGGAGGTCTCGCAACTTGGCCCTATATGAGTCTGGGGTGATAGCATTGTAATCCAGGATAGTCCGCTTTACAATGTTATAATCACGATTCCACTGTGCATCAATGGTTCGGTAAGCCTCCGCCATGCTACCGTTCAGGAGTCCCACTAACAAACACATCCAGTCAGAGTGGGGTACCTCCATCACAGCACACTGCTGATCAAAGTCCTTGAAGAACCCCTCCACATCTCCGGAAGTCTCATCAAATGGCTTAAACTCTGTCCGGGTGATCTCTACAGGTTCCCGGATCGTTGGGGTTACACTCCACATTGCGTTACTCCCTCTTTCAAGCTCCATTGCATCTTGTCTCCGCTGTGCCCGGCGGGCAGCCTCCTCCTTGTACTCCTGAGAGAGGCCTGGGCACAGAACCGTCATCTCTTCTTCGTACCACACCAATCACTGGCTTTTTTGGAAGGGGATCCCTGTCTCCAGTGCTCGTCCTTCAGAGATCTGGGAGGAGGTGGCCGGGCTAGCGCCCACCAGTAGGTCAATTAAGGCTTCTTTAGTCAGTCCCTGGTAGTTCAGGCCCAGGTATCTGGCTCTCTCCTGTAAACTGGATACAGTCCAATTTCTGTACTCACTCTGTGGGTGGTTCTCCATTGGTTAAAACTCTGTTGATCCCACCGCTGCCACCAGTTGTGACGGGTCCTTCTCCGATACCACACAATCAACAGAGCGAGGGAAGTGTGAACAATCCCAAGACCTTTATTATAGGCACAACTAAAAGGTCCATAAACAATCCACCACACTGAGGATACAATAGTCCAGAACATGAATGAAGTTCAGTAACAGGATGAATGTCCAAGGAGATGAAATTCCAGAAATCAGCAGCCGGAGGATAAAATGGGTCCATCCGCTTCCCTTTCTCTCCGACGTGCTGTCCTCACACGATCATCACCACACAGGAACTGACTTGTCCAGCCCCTGTCCTCCCCAGCCCCCTCCTTATGTCAAGGGGTAGTCAGACAGGTTGGGGCGGTTTGCAGGCCTCCCAGAGGAGACAACGGGGCCTTGGGGAATTAAGGAACTACAGGGGGTCATCAAGAGGCATAGATACAGTCAGGCTGTGGACATACAAGGCAACAAGAAAAACACTGAAAATCAGTGAAATAGAAATATACACAAAATGATATTCACATAGCCTATCACACCATCAGTCTCCTCCTTAGCTATCCCCCCAAATGTATATTCTGATAGTGTCACTATGGTGGCACCTATGGAAATCTACCAAAGAGTGCCAACATCAATGGCAGCTGCCTGGCATCCTGGGGGCATAGGGGCTCATACTCACCCTACTAGTGAAATAAGAGTTGGGGGAGCCTCGGGTATCGTCACATTTTATGGGGGCAATAAAAATCATTCCCTTAGTGATAACATTAGTGCTAGAAAAAGGCCTAATATTAGAGCATGGATGGGGGTCAGTATAGGGGCTAAGATTAGAGCTAGAGTCAGTATTAGGCCGGCATCACAATGGCGAGGAATACACGTGGGTGCTATGCGATAAAACATCGCTGTTAATCTATGGGGCAGCTCCCATCACCATTTTTTTTTTGCCGGCCGTATTATACATGCAAGTGAAATCGCAGCATGATGCGTATATCGGTCAAGACTCCGCAATGCAAGTCTATAGGAGAGAGAAACAATCACACACCACACGGACCCTCTGTGTGACTTGTGAGAAATACGCACCGGTGTCCTTTGAAAAGCTGGCAATTCAGTGCGGTGTACAGTAAAATCACACTGACAGGTTAGAAAAGAATAGATATATTCACACACATATATATATATATGTATATGCATTGTGGCACGGCGACTGGTCATGTGATTGATGGGCGGTATGTATTGCAGAGGTGGGTGGCCCTGTGATGGAAGCCTGGATGTGTTTTGCTCAGCAGATCTACTGCTGAGGGTTTTGCTATACATTGTGAGGCTTCCAGGTGACTTGGAGAGATGGGTGGGTCCAGACACCTACATACCCACCCAAGGGCATGTGTCTGAATACCCAAGATGAAGCCTGTATGTGGTTGTGTGTGTTTAAGGACCTGCGGTGATGTCACGATCATCTGACCAGTGTGTGATGGTACCTCACCTGTGGGTGTGGTTAGAGGCTACCTAATGGAACCTGTGTGTTGGGCACATGTTTCAGTGCTGGCTAGTCTGAGCCAGAGGAAGGAGGCCTGAGAGATACCTCCGGAGTGGGCACTCTGGTAACCATGAATGTTACTGACCGGGGTCAGTGAGAGATGTTGTGGGATACTTCTGAGGATAAGAGGCATCCGGGAACCTGTGTGGCCGACACCAACTAGTAACGGACAGGGATCCGTGGTACGCTGACCGAGGTCAGAAAGACTGTGTTTAGGCTATAGAGCCTGCGTGCTGGACATGGCCGAGCCTGTGTGCCCATAGGCCTGAGAGAGCAGATCCCTGTTTATGGACACTGTTATTTTGTTTTGCCGGATCTAAAGGCGGTTTTACTTTGTGCTTGTGCTGCTGGGGATATGGAGCAATAAACACCGGTGAACTTTTAAAGAAAATTAGAGTCCTCCTGCATGTTATATCGCTGCCCAGCAAGTACACCCTAACCCGCTAGTGATCGCTACGTCACAATATGTATTTATATTGCAGAGACCTAGATAGAAGATTAGCCGGTAATTCATTTGTCGGCTTCTGTAAAATCACTGCAGGAGCCGACAGGAAAGAAGACAGGGTTTACATACAGTAAATACACATAGAATAGTTATATATATAGATGTCAGTGACCAAAACAATAAGTACAGTGTGTGTGCAAATTACAGGACATGTATTTAATTAATAAACGATTATTTTACAGAAAAAAATGGTGTGGGCTCCCCCTATAATTAATAGCCAGCACTGGCAATGCAGACATCTGAGGGCTGATGTTAACAGCCTAGAAGGGGCCATGGACATCCAGTTCCGAGGTTAGTAATGGAGATGCGTCAATTTGACGCCCCTATTACTAACCCCATATAGTCAAATTTTAAAGAAAACGCAGACACCCAGGAAAAAATCCTTTTCACTGGCATTTTCCCACGGTCCAGACGCCATCGCAGTTGAGGCTGTGAGGGAGCGCAGACTCAGGGACGTCATCGCTGATCACTGCAGGTTCGCTCCCAGCATCTCTTCATTCACCAGTGGTTTACAGCCGGGGCGGTCACATCTTAGCACCGTCCTGGCTGAAAAATGTATATCCCCAGATATGGATTACGCTGTGGGACACAATGACGGACAGGTGTGGTATATTGTTGCTATTTTATTTTATTTTTATTACAGGAGATCGAGGGCTTTGCACGGATTAGGTGTGGTTGTAAGTGTGGTTTAATAAAAAATAATAAAGGAGTCTGTGACTTTATTTTAAATAAAGGTTTTCTTCCCGGGTGTCTGTGTTTTCTTTACAATTTGACTATGGGGTTAGTAATAGGGGAGTCTTATTGACACCTCTCCATTAATAAAGTTTACAATAGAAAGGTGACATTAACCCCTTATTACCCCACTTGCCGCCGCTACAGGGCGAGTGGAAAGAACCCGACAAAGCTCCAGAATAGGCACATCTAATAGATGCACCTTTTTTGGGCAGCAGCGGGCTGCTGTTTTTAGGCTGGGGGCAGCCCACATGTTAGTTTTGCTGGTTTGGTCAAAAAATAAGGGGGATACCATGTTGATTTTTTTATTTTTTCATTCATTCTCCCTTGCTTGCGCTGTTGCCAGCAGAGCAGGGGAGAATGACAACTGCGTTCAACACCACATGCAGGGGAACAGCGCTTACTGTAGCGCTACTTCCCCAGGGGCCGTTCGTGTGGTACTGATGCGTCACACGGGCGGCACAGGTGTGCCACACATAGTACACATGTAGGATAGGCGAGGGAGTGATCCAACAGGAATGGGGGGTGACCCACTTCTTGCCGCCGACAGACACGAGACTGAGACAGGGGTTCTATTCAACAGGTCCGTTTTTATTGACAGCCTCTCTGATGACCACCGCCATGCATCACAAGAATTTCACAGTCCTTTTGTTCACAGACCTGGGTACCTTCACTTCTTATTTTTTACCCTCGTGGCGTCCCTTGTGGCTCTTCTCACTGTGGCTGCCCTAGGCCAATCCACCACGGCGCTTCACCATTCCAAGTACACCGTCCATTTGGCACCCCCAAACCATCTCCGTCTGCGGCTACTGTCCTCTGGGCCAGCCCCCGTGACCGTCTCAACTATCAGTTCCCCTCTGGACGCCCTCTGCCGTCTTCCTCTCTACAGCAGAACCTCCTTACTAGTGAGCTCCCCTGGCTGACTGGACTTTCCAGAACCTTCCCTCAGCCTCTTATACTCCCAGTTCTGTTGGCTCCGCCCACTATCACCTGACAATAAATTCGACCAATGGCAGTTATACAGTCACACTCCTACACTCCCCACTGCCCTCTAATGGTCAAACTACAACACGGCACCTTTTTCTCTTAATCTCAGCACTTTTGTACCTACACTGCACTACCCCTCTGCCTCTTACTACAGGCAGATCTATCCGTCAGTTCAACCTCCCTACACACACACGGGCACACGGACACGGATATCTCCGGTATCAGTTTTTCCGGTACCGGAAATAGGACTGTGAAACCGGCCTTAGGGACTTTATTAGCGACAGCCCAGTCGTCCAATCTGAGGTTGGGTCATGCTGGGTTGTCAGTATTTTGATTAACAGTCTTGCTGCTCAATCTGGCCTAGGCTGCATTCAATCCTCCAGGTGTCTCCCATTCTTGATAATTAGCTAGCTATTTAGCTGGCTGGTTATGAGCAGACCACTGTCAGTTCTAGCTTTGCTCAGTGGTGTCTGTGCTCAGTGTCTTATTTCCTAATCTTTGCTGCCAGACCTTGGATTTGTTGTGACTATTCGTGTGTACTATCCCTTTTGCTTTTGATGCTCTCTTTCTTTAGTAACCTGACCTCGGACTTAGCCTCTGACTATCTGTTTCTCTTATCCCCTTATCTCCTTGCATTTGACCACTTACTGTGACTTGACCACTCCTTTGTCTTGCCCCTCTGTACTATGAACCCTCCTGGTACCTGACCTCTGACCTCCTGACTTCCTCATGGCTTGTCCGTGAGCAGTGATTCAGCATCAAAATACTGCACTCCCCAGACAACCAATCCTATATAGTCCTGTGACAATCCTTCCTGCAAACCCCGGACAACACATCATATAAGCGCCTGTGACCACCCTTATTGAATACTACTGTGACAACCCTTCCTGCACACCCCAGACAAAGCATCCTATATACCCCTGTGACAATCCTTCCTGCAAACCCCAGACAACACATCATATAAGCGCCTGTGACCACCCTTACTGAATACTACTGTGACAACCCTTCTGCACAAGACAGACAAGCCATTCAATATATGACCACCCTTCCTGCACACCTTCATGTAAGGGCATTTTAAAATTTTGGTAGGAAACCCCTTTAAATTAGCAAATGATGATGATAATTATTAGTAGTAATGATAATCCACAGTATAAGTTACCATTGTGTCACTTTCTCGCATTGTATCAGGATGGCCTTTGTTAGTAACACTGTAACATTGTGCATCCTGCCACTAATTACTGCACACTGCCCCCTAGTGTCTGATGAACAGATCTCCTGTCTTCAGCTTCTAATTTGCTAATGAAATCTGCTCGACCCGTCCGCCAGCGTTCCCGCTGCTTATTGCTACAGAAAATCCAAATATCAGCAAAGTGCCGACTGCAAATATCACAGCGTCCCAAACCAGCCATGTCCACATGGATGAAGAACGATTTATGATTAGCTCTTTAAAGACCGGGCGAGTTTTCATTTTTGTGCTTTTTCCCTTGCCTTCTTCTTGGAGCCATAGCTCTTTATAACTTCCCGCCTCCATAGTCGTATGAGGCTTGTTTATTTGCAAGTCAAGTTGTAGTTTTGAATGACAACATTCATGTACTAAAAAACGGGAAGCAAATTCCAAGAGGGATGAAATGGTGAAAACATTTCTGTATTTGATTTTGTTTTTATGGTATTCATCATGTTGTAGAAATGACCTGGAATGGGGATTCTCCAGGTCAGAGCAACTACGGTGATCACAAACGTGCGCAGATTCCTTTTACTGCAGCAATAACAAATAATTCTGTTTTGTGAAACCATTTTCTGACACCAGTAATGTTTTTATTTTTCCATCAATGCCGCTGAGGGAGGACTTGTCTTTTACATCCTCAGCTACGTTTTATTTTATCTCTGTTTGTGGTATATACAACATTTTAATATTTTTGGATTGCTTTCATTTAACCAAGACTTAATTCTGATCTTTGTTTTTTCCTCTTAATTAATTTTATCTTTTGATATATGGGACTTTTATAGAATTGGCAAAGCCAAATATGCTAGTGTTTTTAATCTTTAAATGTATTTATTTTTAAATTTCATTTACCATATTTTTCTATTTTCAAAAATGTATTTATTTATTTTTTTTGTAATTGATTTCTTAGTCCCATTCGGAGATTTGTACATATAATCACTTACTAATTATTTGGTTGTGGCCAAAGTTCTGACACACATTTTGCCTCTTCAGTGTTTTTGTTATTTTATTCGCTGTTTCTATGGTTACTGAGGACAATTATAAGTTGTTACATTTTATTGACAAATCCATGAAGTTTCTGTGACATCTCAATATTCCTAGTGCTGCCCCTTATTCTCCGCACTCCTGCCCCTTATTCTCCACACTCCCGCCCCTTATTCTCCACACTCCCGCCCCTTATTCTCCACACTCCTGCCCCTTATTCTCCACACTCCCGCCCCTTATTCTCCACACTCCTGCCCCTTATTCTCCACACTCCTGCCCCTTATTCTCCACACTCCTGCCCCTTATTCTCCACACTCCCGCCCCTTATTCTCAACACTCCCGCCCCTTATTCTCCACACTCCCGCCCCTTATTCTCCACACTCCTGCCCCTTATTCTCCACACTCCCGCCCCTTATTCTCCACACTCCTGCCCCTTATTCTCCACACTCCTGCCCCTTATTCTCCACACTCCTGCCCCTTATTCTCCACACTCCCGCCCCTTATTCTCCACACTCCTGCCCCTTATTCTCCACACTCCCGCCCCTTATTCTCCACACTCCTGCCCCTTATTCTCCACACTCCTGCCCCTTATTCTCCACACTCCTGCCCCTTATTCTCCACACTCCTGCCCCTTATTCTCCACACTCCTGCCCCTTATTCTCCACACTCCTGCCCCTTATTCTCCACACTCCTGCCCCTTATTCTCAACACTCCCGCCCCTTATTCTCCACACTCCCGCCCCTTATTCCCCGCACTCCCGCCCCTTATTCTCCACACTCCCGCCCCTTATTCTCCACACTCCTGCCCCTTATTCTCCACACTCCTGCCCCTTATTCTCCACACTCCTGCCCCTTATTCTCCACACTCCTGCCCCTTATTCTCCACACTCCTGCCCCTTATTCTCAACACTCCCACCCCTTATTCTCCACACTCCCGCCCCTTATTCTCCACACTCCCGCCCCTTATTCCCCGCACTCCCACCCCTTATTCTCCACACTCCCGCCCCTTATTCTCCACACTCCCGCCCCTTATTCTCCACACTCCCGCCCCTTATTCCCCGCACTCCTGCCCCTTATTCTCCACACTCCCGCCCCTTATTCTCAACACTCCCGCCCCTTATTCTCCACACTCCCGCCCCTTATTCTCCACACTCCCGCCCCTTATTCCCCGCACTCCCGCCCCTTATTCTCCACACTCCCGCCCCTTATTCTCCACACTCCCGCCCCTTATTCTCCGCACTCCCGCCCCTTATTCTCCGCACTCCCGCCCCTTATTCTCCGCACTCCTGCCCCTTATTCTCCACACTCCTGCCCCTTATTCTCCACACTCCTGCCCCTTATTCTCCACACTCCCGCCCCTTATTCTCCACACTCCCGCCCCTTATTCTCCACACTGCCGCCCCTTATTCTCTGCACTCCCGCCCCTTATTCTCAACACTCCCGTCCCTTATTCTCCACACTCCCGCCCCTTATTCTCCGCACTCCCGCCCCTTATTCTCCGCACTCCCGCCCCTTATTCTCCGCACTCCCGCCCCTTATTTTCTGCACTCCCGCCCCTTGTTTTCCGCACTCCCGCCCTGTGTTTTCCACACTCCCGCCCCTTATTCTCCACACTCCCGCCCCTTATTCTCCACACTCCTGCCCCTTATTCTCCACACTCCCGCCCCTTATTCTCCACACTCCCGCCCCTTATTCTCCACACTCCTGCCCCTTATTCCCCACACTCCTGCCCCTTATTCTCCACACTCCTGCCCCTTATTCTCCACACTCCTGCCCCTTATTCTCCACACTTCTGCCCCTTATTCTCCAGACTCGTTCTTGTTCTTCCTTCAGAATATTATTATTATTATTATATCAGTCTGTCCTTGATGGGGTTTTTTCCTGCTGCCATTTCTAAACAAACCCTGCACTGGTATTGAACTGATCCGGCAGCTGAATCTCTTTCGGACACAGTCCTGTGACTTGTTGGACGTTTTTAGGCGCCCTGACTGCTTTTTCACAGCAGTTGAACATCTCTCAAATTCTTGATGATCCGATAAATACTTGATTCAGTGGTAATCTTACAAGCAGCCATGTCCTTGCTTTTAAAGCTTTTTTGATGCAAAGCAATAATGACTACATATCTTTCTTTGGAGGTAACCATGGTTAAAAGAAAAAGACAAAGATTTCAAGCACCGTCTCATTTTAAGGACACCATTCTGCTCTTATAGTTTAATCGCCATAACAGAGTGATATCAGCTGCCTTGTCCTTGATAACACTTTTACCTGAGCAAATGAAAAGATCACTGACAATATGTAAGTAGTTCATTTTGTGGCAGGGCAGAAAATGTGCGGAAATAAGGTTTTTGTGATTAAGTTAATTTTCAAGAAAGGAATGACTGGATTTTTCTTCAATTTATCTGTTTGCTCTTCATAACAAATCGACCTTTAATGTAAACTGCCATGATAAAAACTGAAACAGTAACTTTGTGAACTCTGTTAGTCTCAAACTTTTTGAGCTTAGTTTTCTATACACCAGTAAGGCTTTATGTAGTGCAGCTCTTCTTCTTCTATGAAGCCCAGCCTATGGCCTCACAGGAGTATCAAGATGACAGTGATTGACGCCTTCAACTGTTAGTGGTGCTGGACGAAGGGGGCAGAGGCTAACATTTTGCGAAGTTTTGAGTTACAAAAAATCTGTCACATTTTAAACAGTTTTACTCCAGAATTCTGGGAAAAAAACCCTGTTTGATGAATCGGGGACAGAGTGATTCTGTTTTTATTTCTCACCATTTTCGAGACTTGAACATGGGGGTTGGACCAGATGACTCAGGAGGTCTCTTCCGACTCTACCATTCTATGAGATCTTTGCTTTCAAATAGTGAATGGAAGCTCTTACATAAAAAAAAAAAAAATCACCCTGACCCAACACTTCTCACTTCTGAGGGTTTATCAGTCCGGACAATCCTCTGTGAGCCACAACTCATCAGCACAAGTCTCTGTGGTGTCCTGAGAGTTTGCCACAATGTATCATTCTTTTCTTTGGGATGTATATTTCAGAAGATTCTGTTGATGGATGTGTATGGAGCGTTAGAGAAGTTTCCACCTTTCAAAAAACTTCTGCCCACCTGCTCAGGTACATGTAAAAAAACAACAAAGTGCGCTTTGTTCAAAGAGGACGAGACACCAAGTCAAAAGTGGACATTTTTAAATTTATTCCTGCTTCATCTCCAAGTAATCAGTTTTTTATTTAAAAAAAAATCCACCATACGGTTCCAGAGATATGGGACTTTTTATGTAGTGCTAGCATAAATATTAGCTAGCAAGGGGGAAAGTGCTGACATGGTAATTATGCAAAACAGCCTAATGACACACCCCAGAGGATCCTGCCAGCCACACCTCTTTGGTAAAGAACATACAAATTAGCAACAAATAGGAAGGTCTGTATCTCTGAAGCTGTATGGTGGGTTAAAAAAATGAATATTCAGAGGAGCATTGGGAATAAATCAGGAGCAAAATCAGGCTTTTGACCTGGTAAAAGATCCTCTTTAACTCTCCCAGGTGCAGCGCTCAGTGATTAGCAGCAGCAGCGGAGACACAGTGCTGGATCCAAGGAGGGTGAGTAAAGCTCAGGGTTTTTTTCTTACATGTTATTGAGCCTATGGACAAAAGTTTGCTGACATGAGACAACTACTTTAATGAAGCCTTAGATGAGAGGAGAAGTAGCTGCAGGTTTGCTGCCTATGAATGTAACCAAGTATTCTCATTCCCTGACAGCTATCACACCACATACACAAATATAAATTCTGGGATTCATATCTTGCTTTGTATACCTTGTCCCTGGGCTCCATGAGCTTAGATAGTGTGTCTTTTATCAGGTTTGAACTAGGCATCCTCAAGTAAATATTCTCTAGGTGAAGAAGATGCTTTGCATAAAGGCTCTCACAGTCTGGGATAGTATTTCTGGAGGCACTCTGTCTAGGACAGATTCTGTTGGGGGTGAAGGGTTTAGGATCTGCTGGATGTGGGTTCTAGCCAAGACATCGGGATCAGTGGTGGTCTGAGGGCACAGCTCAGAATGAAAGGTGGGCCGAGACCACAGTTCAGCATGGGTGGTGGGCCAGAGGGCATAACTCAGGATAGATGGTGGGTCAGGAGCACAGCCCAGGATTGATAATGGGCCAGGGGTGACAACTCAGGATGGATTGTGGGACAGGAGCACAGCTCGGGGTGGGTGGTGGGTCGGGGGCACAGCTCGGGATGGGTGGTGGGTCGGGGGCACAGCTCGGGATGGGTGGTGGGTCGGGGGCACAGCTCGGGATGGGTGGTGGGTCGGGGGCACAGCTCGGAGAAGGGTGGTGGGCCGGGGGCACAGCTCGGAATGGGTGGTGGGCCGGGGGCACAGCTCGGGATGGGTGGTGGGTAAGGAGCACAGCTCAGGATGGGTGGTGGACAGGGAGCACAGCTCAGGATGGGTGGTGGGATGGAAGCATAGCTGAGGATGGGTGGTGGGTTAGAGATGAGGCATGGTGAAGGACTGACAAAGGCTCTAAGAAGAACTTGTACTATAGCCCCTTGAACAAACAATAAATTAATATATCTCTATCTATACAGTTTATAGATATAAACCACCATTCCCAAATTCTTTTACATCCATATTATCCGACCCTTCCAAGACTGAACATTTAAATGTTCCAATAAAAGATCTGGAGAATGTGAGACTGAAGAGCAAAGATAAGGAAGAGGAGACGACGCCGTCCTCATCACATCAGAGAAACACAGAACGTGTAAACACCGACCTTGTAAAATATTCACGCAGCGCGATTTACGCATTTCATCATTTTTATGAGTGTTCTGAAAGGAGAGAAACAGATTACCTGGCAGCACCGGAGCTGTGATCCCGAGCCACCGAGCGACTCATATATTATTATAATAATTCTGTCACTTTTATCACACAAATTAATGAATCAATGTCTGTAAGAAGAATGAAAAGGTGAAGGAAGCGAAGAGACAGCAACACTGAAGTGATCCTCCCCATAAAAGGTAAATTGAGACGTTATTCACGAAAATTAAATTTATTCTAATAATTCTAATGAAGAGACCATTAGTAGAGAAGAGCGAAATATGCTAATCAAATAAAAAAAGAAATTAATTACATGCCAAAACATGAATAAAATCTAAAATCACATAACAGAAAAGAGGATGGAAGAAATAAAATAACCAGAGAGGAGATTATCAACGGATATCAATTCATAATAATATATACAGCCTGATGCTATAATACTGCCCCTATGTACAAGAATATAACTACTATAATACTGCTCCTATGTACAAGAATATAACTACTATAATACTGCCCCATGTACAAGAATATAACTACTATAATACTGCCCCTATGTACAAGAATATAACTGCTATAATACTGCCCCTATATACAAGAATATAACTACTATAATACTGCCCCTATATACAAGAATATAACTACTATAATACTTCCCCTATGTACAAGAATATAACTACTATAATACTGCCCCCTATGTACAAGAATATAACTACTATAATACTGCCTCCTATGTACAAGAATATAACTACTATAATACTGCCCCCTATGTACAAGAATATAACTGCTATAATACTGCCCCTATGTACAAGAATATAACTACTATAATACTGCCCCTATATACAAGAATATAACTACTATAATACTTCCCCTATGTACAAGAATATAACTACTATAATACTGCTCCTATGTACAAGAATATAACTACTATAATACTTCCCCTATGTACAAGAATATAACTACTATAATACTGCCCCTATGTACAAGAATATAACTGCTATAATACTGCCCCTATATACAAGAATATAACTACTATAATACTGCCCCTATATACAAGAATATAACTACTATAATACTTCCCCTATGTACAAGAATATAACTACTATAATACTGCCCCCTATGTACAAGAATATAACTACTATAATACTGCCTCCTATGTACAAGAATATAACTACTATAATACTGCCCCCTATGTACAAGAATATAACTGCTATAATACTGCCCCTATGTACAAGAATATAACTACTATAATACTGCCCCTATGTACAAGAATATAACTACTATAATACTTCCCCTATGTACAAGAATATAACTACTATAATACTGCCCCCTATGTACAAGAATATAACTACCATAATACTGCCCCAATGTACAAGAATATAACTACTATAATACTGCCCATATGTACAAGAATATAACTACTATAATACTGTCCCCTATGTACAAGAATATAACTACTATAATACTGCTCCTATGTACAAGAATATAACTACTATAATACTGCTCCTATGTACAAGAATATAACTGCTATAATACTGCCCCTATGTACAAGAATATAACTACTATAATACTGCCCCTATGTACAAGAATATAACTACTATAATACTTCCCCTATGTACAAGAATATAACTACCATAATACTGCCCCAATGTACAAGAATATAACTACTATAATACTGCCCATATGTACAAGAATATAACTACTATAATACTGCCCCCTATGTACAAGAATATAACTACTATAATACTGCCTCCTATGTACAAGAATATAACTACTATAATACTGCTTCCTATGTACAAGAATATAACTGCTATAATACTGCCCCTATGTACAAGAATATAACTACTATAATACTGCCCCTATGTACAAGAATATAACTACTATAATACTTCCCCTATGTACAAGAATATAACTACTATAATACTGCCCCCTATGTACAAGAATATAACTACCATAATACTGCCCCAATGTACAAGAATATAACTACTATAATACTGCCCATATGTACAACAATATAACTACTATAATACTGTCCCCTATGTACAAGAATATAACTACTATAATACTGCTCCTATGTACAAGAATATAACTACTATAATACTGCTCCTATGTACAAGAATATAACTACTATAATACTGCCCCTATGTACAAGAATATAACTACTATAATACTGCTCCCTATGTACAAGAATATAACTACTATAATACTGTCCCCTATGTACAAGAATATAACTACTATAATACCGCCCCCTATGTACAAGAATATAACTACTATAATACTGCCCCCTATGTACAAGAATATAACTACTATACTGCTGCTCCTATGTACAAGAATATAGCTACTATAATACTGCCCCTATGTACAATAATATAACTACTATACTACTGCTCCTATGTATAAGAATATACTATAATACTGCCCTGTTGTGAATTCTCTCTCTGGCTTCCCTCTGGTGATTGCTGAAGATAGTGGAGCTGGTCAGATTGAGAGTTCTCTTTCTGGGCTCCCTCTGGTGGTTACTTGAGGTAGTGGAGCTGATCTGATTGACAGAGGCTTGCCACCTGATAATGAAGAAGACAATTGGAGATCTGGGGTTTCTGATTGGGATTTAAGACAGCTGACTCCCTCTATCCCTGCTGGTGATTTTTTTCCTGTGCGTCCTGAGGTCTGATGTCCCCTGCTCTTTCCCTGCATGTTCAGCTAAGTGGTTCATTTGCTATTCTTTTTGCATTTGATCTGGTTTTGTCTATCTCTGCTTTGTGCGGGTCAGCCAGCTCCGGCTGGGGCTGTGCTGAGTCACCGCCCATATGTTATTGCATGTGCAAGTTTGTTTTGTCCCCTTTTATATATATAGGTAGGAAAATAGGCTGAGCAAAAGATGGGGCCCACACTAACTAGAAAGGAAAGATACTGTCTGCAATCACGCCAAAAAATACTGCAAAAATGTCCAACACTTCTGATAGCAAAAAAAACCCTGAAGTCACTAGTCTTCTCCCACTATATCAGCACTCTGGCATATTCTGAGAACAGAGCAAAAAGAGGCCAATCTAATAAGGGACAAAAAACAAACTGGCACATACAGTGACATAAGAATGGAAATTCAGCACAGCCCAAGCCCAGGCTGGCTGACCACAAAAAAAAATGAATAGACCATGTGAATATTAGCAGAGAACACTTAGCTTGAGAAGGCAGGAACTGTACTGGAAACTAAGACCTCAGGAGGCAGGAAAAAATCACCAGCATGGGAATAGAGAGTCGGCTGTCTTAAATCCAGTCTGAGACTCCAGATGTCCAATCCTCATCCTCATTATCAGGTGGCAGGTCTCTGTTAATTAGATCAGCTTCATTACCTCCTGCCACCACCAGAAACCAGATGCAGACCAGAAAACGAGTTCACAACATATAACTATTTTAATACTGCCCCCTAAATACAGGAATATAACTACTATAATACTGCCCCTATGTACAAGAATATAATTACTATAATACTTATATTATAGTAGTTATATTCTTGTACATAGGGACAGTATTTTAGTAGTTATATTCTTGTACATAGGGGCAGTGTTATAATAGTTATATTCTTGTACATAGGGGGCAGTATTATAGTAGTTATATTCTTGTATATAGGAGCAGTATTATAGTAGTTATATTCTTGTACATAGGGGGCAGTATTATAGTAGTTATATTTTTGTACATAGGGGCAGTATTATAGTAGTTATATTCTTGTACATAGGGAGCAGTGTTATAGTAGTTATATTCTTGTACATAGGAGGCAGTATTATAGTAGTTATATTCTTGTGGGTCGCCCTCACACCCAGGGCAGCGGGGTACCCAGTACCGGGCCGGTGTCAGGGGGAAGGTGTCACAGCAGCAGTGACCCGGTCTGTGGCCCTGGGCGCCCAATATCAATGGCGGTGATGTTAATGGTGTTAAAGTTTATTTGAATAGTTCGTGACGCCACCCGTGGTGTTTGGCAAGGGAGTTGGTAAGCCAACGCTGCATGCAGATCCACTGGGACTGATACTGTGGTGCAGCAAAGATGGTATAGCTCCCCACAGGTGGAGCTGTAGTCCCAGGGCAGTGTAGGTGCAATGGACGAGGAGAGGCGCAGAATGGTATAGATGCTGTTACACAGATGTTGTGGTGTTGAAGGTGTTAACGGCGAATGAATGGAGGACACCAGGGCTTGCAGTTTCAAAGCTTTACTCACAGTTCGTGGTACCCACTGGTGCCTGCCTCCGTGCCGTGGCCTCTGTGCCGTGTCCTCCGGGGTAGAGACTCAATCAACCTCCCGGGCAAATCAGGGTTCTCCTCTCCAACACTCGACAACATGTACCTCTCCTGAACGACTCCTCTAATGCGCCTTTTAGTGTGAAGAACTCCAGTACCGTAGTACTCTGAAGTTCCTCCTGTCAGATGTTCCTAGAACCTTACTTGCATGACAGACAGCTGTAGCCTCTATCGGGGACTCCCTTCTCAGAAGTCCTGGCTCTCTATCCAGTTGCTGTTGTGTCCCAAGTCTTAGATGGGAGTAGTGCATTTACAGCCAACTACTCCACCGGTGTCTGCTGCAGAACCATAAGTGTCCATACAACCTCGGGGACCGGGCCCCGGCCTTGTGCTGAGAATCTATAGGCAGGGTTCCTCTTCCAACCCACAACTCCTCTCTGTTCTCCTACTCATTCGTTCCGCGCTGTTCCTTCTCTCTCTTATGGAAGCTGAGGTTGCAGGTCTACGTCCTTCTTCTCTTCTCTTTCCCGTGCCATCTGGCTCAGATCACCGAGGCAGCTGCAGCACTCTTTCTAAACAGAACTCAAACTGAACTCAAACTAACTTAACTACTCTGGGACTCACCCCAGACTGACTGACCTCCCGTCAGACTGACCTACAATTCTCCACTTTCCCCCTCTTTTATACTAACTCCACCCACCTCCCAGCACATCTCGTGTTACGAAGCAGGGTTCCACGAAGGGTGCTCTGCTACCCCCAGACTGAAGCTGCTAGGCGGACCTACTGAACTATCCTGTGTGTGGGATGCAGGTGTTGGAGTGTGGAAAGGAGTTCCCAACTTACCTAGTTGGTGGGGCACTACACCTTAGGAGAAGGTGCAGTACCTCTGTGGCGACTGAGCCTCAGGGACGCCACACTTGTACATAGGGGCAGTATTATAGTAGTTATATTCTTGTATATAGGGGCAGTATTATAGTAGTTATATTCTTGAACGTAGGAGCAGTATTATAGTAGTTATATTCTTGTACATAGGAGCAGTATTATAGTAGTTATATTCTTGTACATAGGGGAAGTATTATAGTAGTTATATTCTTGTACATAGGGGCAGTATTATAGTAGTTATATTCTTGTACATAGGGGCAGTATTATAGTAGTTATATTCTTGTACATAGGGGCAGTGTTATAGTAGTTACATTCTTGTATATGGGGGGGAAGTATTATAGTAGTTATATTCTTGCACATAGGAGCAGTATTATAGTAGTTATATGCTTGTACATAGGAGCAGTATTATAGTAGTTATATTCTTGTACATAGGAGCAGTATTATAGTAGTTATATTCTTGTACATAGGGGGCAGTATTATAGTAGTTATATTCTTGTACATAGGGGACAGTATTATAGTAGTTATATTCTTGTACATAGGAGCACTATTAAATGCAAAATGTGCGTGAAGCATTTCTGAATCACTCCCATGTTTGCTGTGCGCGCTGGGTTATGCACGCCATTCTGTCTGTCTTTATTGTGAATGATCTAGGTTGTTGTACACACATACAGCTGCCCTACTCTGCTCCAGGCTCTATTTGATTGTGCACCTGTGTCTGGGCCTGTTTCACCCTTCATCTGTGGTTGCTGGTTTGGCAGTGTGGAGGTCAGATCTGAAATGTCCATGTCCCGATGTGGTCAGCCTTTATCTGCACTCGCCCTTTGTGGCACCATGGGAGTGATTCAGAAATGCTTCTGGTACATTTTGCATTTAATATACTCTTGCTTTTAATACATTTAGGAGGCCATAATGGTACAGTGAATATAAGAAACGTAGAGTAGGACTGCCCCATATGAGATTGCCTTGGCGTGGCAGGGTGGCTCAAAGAATTGATCAATTGTTTGCTAAATGTCTCATTTTAAAGAACAGTTAGAAATTATTATATGCATATGCACTTTATTATTGCGTTCTGACCACAAGCAGCGCTGGCTTCTCCCCTTTTTAATTTGAGAATTATAATGTATCTGTATAAATTGGTTGCCGCTCTGATGGGCCGTAGGCATCTTATTTTTTTTCTCGCACCCATCTGATATCGGGGAGAAATCACAGCAGATCTACACGGCCTCATTGAAAGACATTGGTCCGAGCACAACCCTTCTTTTATCAGATGGCACTTGTCCGATTTACACGCTCCTGTGAGCGAGGCCTAACAGAGCTCTTACAGTTTCAAAGGTAAGAAAATGATGGATGCGGGAGATATTTTTGAGGTGCAGGCGGCATGAGCGGATTTAGGGGGTGAAGGAAAGATGTGCGTCACCTATGACCCCAGGACCATGAGCGCGCTGTTTGGGAACAATGGCCGTGGTCCGCCGCCCCCTTAGGAAGCCATCGATACTAATTCGCCTCTTTCAGGAATACACAAGTTGTTGCTCCTTTTGAAAAGACAAAAATAAAAATAGCTGAATTGATGCAGAAAGTAGAAGATTGTCTCTGAAATGATGCCACATGCAGGGCATAAATCTGTTAGGTCTACGGCACAAATATGAAACAGCTGCCCGGAAGATAAATCGGGGACCATTAATAGAAAACCCAGGGCTCGCTCTGTAAAAACACTGGGTAGTGATGTGAATGATTATATCTACAGGAATACTCAGGAGGTGAAGACATCGAGCTCTTACTGTAGCATCAGAAAGACAGAAATATGCTGAGCGAGAAATGACAGAACGAGAAGAGACTCCTCCCGCGCTGCACCTGCTGTCTAGAATACCATCCCTGCACCATTGTTCTCATGCTCAACATCTCCACCTTACGATAGCCTGGGAAGCCCCTGACCTTATATTGCAGCTATGACCTCTGTGTCACTGGACTCCTCAACTGATGTGTCAGAGGAACAGCACTAAATTCTGGGGTATACAGAAGGTTTTAAAGTAAATATGTGGACCATCGTCTTTCCAGCATTACCCCATAAAGCCTCCAGGCAGAAAAGTATAAGACTGTAGAATTTTCTCTCTGGAAGGTTAGCTCGGGTGACGCTGAGAGACAATGTCGTGAAGCCTTCCAGTGGATTTACGATCCAATCACAATATGGAGATGCAGCGGCTCCGGAGCACGGTGTGCCGGCATATTATTACTATAGGGATATGCAGTATCGGGAAATAAAGTGTAATGTGGCTCCTGGCGACAGAATCACACGAGAATTATAATATTTCAGCAGTAAACGTAAGAGGCGAGAATGAAAATAATATCACTGGTAATCAAAAATATTATCTATAACATTCATAAGAAACCTGAATGTCCATGAAAGAGATGCGGAATCACTCACCTGCAAAAATATCACAGATCCTCAATAAGTCGCAAGAGAACACCGCTAAGATAAGGCCACCACAGCCCACCACCAAAATAACGGAAACCACCATCAGAATATAGGAGCCCACTACCAGAGAATAATAGACTGAGACCAGAACGTAGACCACCACCAAGACATAGGAGACCATCATCAGAATATAGGAGCCCACTACCAGAGAATAATAGACTGAGACCAGAATGTAAACCACCACCAATATATAGGAGACCACCACCAAGACATAGGAGACCACATCAGAATATAGGAGCCCACTACCAGAGAATAATAGACTGAGACCACAACGTAGACCACCACCAATATATAAGAAGCCACCATCAGAATATAGGAGCCCACTACTAGAGAATGATAGACTGAGACCAGAATGTAGGAGACCACCACCAAGATATAGGAGACCAGCACCAAGATATAAGAATCCACCATCAGAATATAGGAGCCCACTACCAGAGAATAATAGACTGAGACCAGAACGTAGACCACCACCAAGATATAGGAATCCACCATCAGAATATAGGAGCCCACTACCAGAGAATAATAGACTGAGACCAGAACGTAGACCACCACCAATATATAGGAATCCACCTTCAGAATATAGGAGCCCGCTACTAGAGAATGATAGACTGAGACCAGAACGTAGGAGACCACCACCAAGATATAGGAATCCACCATCAGAATATAGGAGCCCACTACCAGAGAATAATAGACTGAGTCCAGGACATAGACCACCAAGATAACGGAAACCACCATCAAAATATAGGAGCTTACTACCAGAGAATGATAGACTGAGTCCAGGATATTGGAACCCATCACCAAAGATATAGGAGATTACCATCAGAGTATAGGATCCCACTACCAAAAAGTAATAGACTGAGACCAGGTTATAGTAGATCACCATCAAGATGTAGGAGACTACCATCAGAATATAGGAGCCCACTACCAGAGAATTACAGGCTGAGACCAGGACATAGCAGATCACGACCAAGATGTAGGAAATCACTGTCAGAATATAGGAACCCACTACCAAAAAATAATAGTCCGAGACCAGGATATAGGAGACTACTACCAAGATTTAGGAGACTACCACATAGTTATAGGAAACCACCATCAGAATATTGGATCCCACTACCAGAGAATAAGAGACTGAGACCAGCATATTGCAGCAAACCACCAAACTATAGGAGCTCACCACCAATATATAGGAGCCCACTTCTGGATATAGAAACCCACCACCAAGATATTGGAGACCACCACTTGAGAATAATAGACTGAAACCAGGATATAGGAGCCCACCACCAAGATATAGGAAACCACTACTGGATATATGAGACCATCACCAAGATAGGAGAGCACTATCAGAATATAGGAGCCCACTACCAGAGAATAATAGACGGAGACCAGGACACACTATAGGAGACCACCACCAAGATACAGGAGACCACTATCAGAATATAATAGCCCACTACTGGATATAGGAACCCACCACCAAGATATTGGAGACAAGAGACAGAATATAGGAGCCTACTACCTGATAATAATTTGGTCTGATAAAAGATCAAGCTCACTTATGATTTTGGTTTGTGCAGAGAGTTACATATCGTGTATACAGAGATCCCGTATATTGACAACCAAACTGTAGAGCTCTCCTTCAGCTAAACTGAATCGTCTCTGCGATCGGTGTAGTCAGTTCTCCTGTTAATCCCTTTTATTTTATGTAACTGTTTATACTGTATTGTTTTGTCCCCCTTGTAAATTAGTTTGTATACTTTTCACAAACTCTGCCTCCCTTTGGATTAAATATAAAATTTAATAGTTCTGTTCCTTCTGTTCTGTAAACGACGCCTCAAAGGGATAAGCTACCGTTTACCGGTGTCTAGTCGACTGAAACAGATTAGTGTTGGCAGCGAGTACTCTGGGGTTATCGTGGAGTTAGCAATGACCGTATCGGGGTGTATACACATATTCCATGTGTTGGAATCTGTAGGTGTATATACCATACGCTCACCGTTTTTTATTAACCGGCCTAGTGGTGCGACCAGGCTGCGGCCTTCTCCGTTGATCGTTGGCCAATCGTGTAATTGTCCAGACGATAGGGGGCAGCAGAGAGGTGTTCGCTCCAAAGATTACACCTCGTGGTACTCGTGACCTTCATGGCCTGTAATATCAGGGACTTGTGGGATTAAAGTCCTATCAAATTAAAATCTCTGACAATCGGAGACCACTTTCAGAATATAGGAGCCTACCTGAGAATAATAGGCTGAAACCAGGATATAGTAGCCCACCACCAAAATATAGGAAACCACTACTGGATATATGAGACCACCACCAAGATATAAGAGACCACTATCAGAATATAGGAGCCTACTACCAGAGCTTAAGAGACTGAGACCAGGATACAGTATTGGAGACCACTAACAAGATGTAGGAGACCACCATCAGAACGTAAGGGCCTACTACTGAATATAGGAACCCACCACCAAGATGTAGGAAACCACTACTGAATATGGGAGACATCCATCAGAATATAGGATCCCACTACTGAATGTAGGAACCCACCACCACAAAATACCTTCTGAGCCCACTATTGGATAAAAAAACTCACCACAAGATATAGATGCACACCACCAAGGTATAGGAGACCACTACTGGATATAGGAGACCTTCATCAGAATTTAGGAGCCTGCTATCAGAGAATAATAGACAGACCAGGATTTAGGAGACCACCACCAAGATGTAGGAGACCACCATCAGAATAGAGGAGCTCACTACTGGATATAGGAACCCACCACCAAGATATCGGAGACCACAACCAAAATATGGGAGCCCACTGACTGAGGGGGGAGTTCTACAGACAATAAAAAAAATATTCAGAATTGAGAGTCTGAATATTTTTCTGTCTACTGGCTAACACAGAACAAAGATATACTACAGACAATAGACATAGCATACCAATAAACACACAGATCAAAACAGATACCAAGAGGAGTGAGGGCCCTGCTCTACTCTCAGAGCTTGTGGCAGCCTCCTGCTCTCTGCCAACTCTAAAGACCATACTCATAATACAAGATACCAATATAAATGGTCACAGGAAAAGTCGAGTGATATGAACTTTTATGCAAACTTTTTTCAACAAGCTCCCTTTAAGACATGACAAGGCCATTATCACAAAACAATCACAGACCTCAGGGAGACCAGTCAAAGAAAACACTGCGGCAGGCGGCAAAGGTGCTCAATCAGTGAAATCCTAGGTGCATTGCTCCCTGGGAAATAAAAATATGCAAATAAAGTCCGTGGAGCCTCATTTAAGAGTCTCAAACACGGGACTTGCCAGATCTTCCTCCATGGAAGGACCCAGCCAAGGAGTGGCTCCTTTTGGAAACCAGCATTACCACCATATTAAGTGGCCCTTTAAGTCAATATCCAGCTCTTTACGAGTTTACAGATATGTGTGGCACCCCTGAGGGTTCAGTCGCCACAGAGGTACTGCACCTCCTCCTGAGGTGTGGTACCCCACCATTCAGGTAAGGTGGAGACACCTGACCACACTCCAACACCTGCATCCCACACAACACAGTAGTGTAGCAAAGCACCCTTTGGTGGCTCCCTGCTTGGAACACGAAGCGTGCTGGGAGGCGGGTGGAGTTTAGTTTGCACAAAAAGAGCGGGAAGAGTTGAGGATTGAGGAGAGTCTGACTAGGGAGTCATTGAGAGAAGATCCCCGGAGTGGGATGGATGAAGGAAGTGCTGCAGCCGACCTCAGTGACCTGGTTCTGCTGGCACAAGAAAGGGACATTGATAGAAAGCCTGACTCTCTCCATAAGAAGGAGAGGATTTGTACGGAACGTGAGGAGAAGAAAGGAACTAAGGACTAGGGTTAGAGCAGAACCCTTCCCAAGTTTACAGCGCAAGGCCGGGGTCCGGTCCCCGAGGTTGTATGGATACTAATGGTCCTGCAGCAGACACTGGAGGAATAGAAGTTGTCACCACTTAATTCCCACACCAGACTTGGGGGCACAACAGCATCGTGAGTGAGCCAGGACTAGGTAGTAAGGAGTCTGCCGTACAAGTAGAGTTGATAGGAACATCTGACAGGAGGAAATCCAGTGTAACTCAGTACTGTGAGTACTTCATTATAGGCGCTAAGAGGGAGACGTTCAGAAAAAGCACATGTTGGCGGAGTGTTGGAAAGGAAGACTTCATCTGGCTTGGAAGTTGGCTGAGCCCCTGACCCGGAGGACATGGGGCCTTGTACCACAACGGACTGTGAGTAAAGCTTTGGAACTACATGACCTGGTGTCCTCCACTTATTCCTGCGTCAACCGACCCAGCACCGCTACATCTCCCGCGCCTGACACTGCACCATCTACGTGTCACTTCTCCTACACTGCCCTGAGACTACAGCCCTGCCTGTGGAGGGCTATAACATATTTTCTGCACCACACCATCTGTCCCAGAGGATCTGTCTGCAGCGTCGGCTTAACACCTTCATTGCCGAACGCCACAGGTGGCGTCATGAAACACTCATAAACTTTAATCATCACCCACAAGCTCGACATTCCCCTTTTACAATGGACGCCCAGGGCCACGGACCGGGTCAATGCCACTGTGACAACTCCCATTGAAACCTACGGGCCCGGTACAGGGTACCCCACGGGCCAGGCCAGAGGGCGATCCATTTTTGGCGTCACAAACAGGATGACGAAGCCCGGTGCCACCGGGTTCTGCGTGCCTAAGATTTATTGGACTTAAAGATTGCTGACAATGTGCAGAATAACCAAATTGATAGACTGTAAAATAGACTCTAAAAATGGCCGCCGACGCGGAGAAGGGCGTGACAACATGGGTGGTCCTAAGAAAAGACCGCGAACTGCCCTGAGCCTTACCTGCCTGAACTTCTATGCAACTGCAACATGGCCCACCCCCCGAGGGGTTCGTATACTGGCCTGGTATGGAGGAGTAGGGAGAAGACGCCGCCCTCAGAAGGAGGAGCGAGAGCCGGTGGCGGGAAAGGAGTCGAGACAGGAAGAAGGAGGGAACACCATGATGGAAGAAGGAGGGAGGCCCGAAGAGCGCAAGGAGGTTGAGCTGAACCTCCCCGGAGCATTGGCTGAAGGCTCCGATCCGACTTCCATGATGGACCGCCAGCAGCTGGAGGCCGAGATCGCCCAGCTGACACACCGTCTACGGCTGAGACAGGAGGCGCTCTGGATAATGAACTGGCAGCATGCCCGGGAGGGGCCTACACTGTCGGTGCCTCCATGCCTGGTACCCTCACCATTGGTACCCGCTGTCACTGCTGTCGCACCAGTACCTTCACCTGCGGTACCTGCCGCCGCTGCACCAGACTTCTCCCAGGCAGCACCTGTGAAACCTACGGCCACTGCTATGCCACTGGCAGCGCCTGTCTCCACCTGCATGCTACCATCACCGCAGAGCATGGCCTGTCGGGAGGAGTTCTCTGAGGACCTGGGAGCCGGAGCGGAGGAAGTTGAGCTCCTGCCGGGACCCCTGCGAACCCGGAGCTGCCATCTGCTCCACCGCAGCCTCCGACAGCTAACTGGACTATTCCGGTGGATGTTCCTGCTGTTGATTGCCGTTCCAACCCTGCACCATAGCCAGATCATCGCCAGAGGGCCCCAGGTACCTCCACTGCCCCTGCACCTGGGAAGACCTCGGGGTGTACCGTTGCTGCAGCATCCGGACAGGTCGTGCTGGACCTTGTCTGGGACCGGGACTCTGAGCCCTGGGGGGAAACACCTTAACCCCTAGCGGTGGTACCCTTGTCCACGGTGGGTAAAAGCAGATCCCGGGAGGAGGAAGAGGAGACTGAGTCCTTTTATCAGCAGACCCTCCGCCAGTTGGCAGCCAAGCAGAGAGGGTGGGAACAGCGGAGGCTGGCTGTGCTGGGCCCTGATATGGACTGGAAGGAAAAGGTCCGTGCCGGTCACTACGGTCCCCGGGACTCAGCAGGATGGGGTCAGGACCTGAATGTTAATCATGAGCGGGGTTTTGGTTTCATCGCCGACCCCAAGCGGATCTCAGACCTTTTCTTCAGCAGGAGGGATGTGGAGTCTCACCTCAGGAAGGGACACCCTGCCAGAGACCTACAACCGGGAGAATACGTTACCTTTACCCGGCATGAGGGGTTGCGTGGCTGGTACGCTATGAATGTGCGCCGCATACCAGAAGATTTCATTGCGGCCTACAAAATGGAGCACGCCTATGTTCCCCCGGCAGGAATATCTCCCACCGTATTGATCACACCTGCCAAGGTCAGGCAGGCTACATCCACTCCTGTTAATCACCCTATGGTACAAGTAGTTACACCCGCTGTACCTCAGGCAGCCATTCCACCGGCTGCCACTACCTCTTATGTCAGCTCACAAGCAGGAAGATTTCCAGAAGTTCTCCCCTGGAAGCAGCACAAGCGACCCGCTTCCAGCACCCCAGGAGGGGACCCCGAACACTAACAATGATTAATAACTAACTCTGTTACCCAGGAGGGTATTTGCACCGTTGTGCCTCAAAGGTATTTTTGTTTTGTTGGTTCATCATGTTTTTCTAGTTTGCTCAGTTTTATTGGCAACATTTTCATAGAACTGTGGAGATCATGGACACTGAATGATCCAGAACTGTAATGTATATAGTTGCACCTCTTTAGGTGCCCTCTCTTGGTTTTACATAGCCCTTTTTGCAATAAGGACTACCTCAAGAATTGGCGTTTTGCTCTTAGAATAAGGACATTTCAAGGCAACTTGGCTGGACCAGGGTCTAACCTACATAATTGCACTTAAAGAAAAAATGTTTAGTATTTTTGATAGAACAGGTATTATAGTTAGTAGTGAGGTTTAGAAATCTGATCAATAGTGATGCTAATATGTGAATAAAGATTAAAAATTGCAGGTGACGAACCAGGCATCAGCGGTTGTCACTTAAGGTTCAAAAGTGATGGTAAAATGTGAAGGAAAAGAAGAAGTGCTGAAGAAATGTGTTAATGATAATACTTGAAAGTGATAGTGAGTTTACTGCTAATAACACTTTGAATTAGGTACTGTATTAAGATATAGATAGTTAGTTAAAATTGTTTGCAACGTTCAAGAGTCAGTGCCTCCCACATTGGGAAGTTTAGATAAGAATTGTTCATTAAGCATTACAAAAATTTTTGTATGTTCCTGTATTTTTTTCCATCTTTGTTTCTTTTGCAGCCCGCGGACATGCTGTGTTTAACGGGTGGTATGTGGCGCCCCTGAGGGTTCAGTCGCCACAGAGGTACTGCACCTCCTCCTGAGGTGTGGTACCCCACCATTCAGGTAAGGTGGAGACACCTGACCACACTCCAACACCTGCATCCCACACAACACAGTAGTGTAGCAAAGCACCCTTTGGTGGCTCCCTGCTTGGAACACGAAGCATGCTGGGAGGCGGGTGGAGTTTAGTTTGCACAAAAAGAGCGGGAAGAGTTGAGGATTGAGGAGAGTCTGACTAAGGAGTTGCTGAGAGAAGATCCCCGGAGTGGGATGGATGAAGGAAGAGCTGCAGCCGACCTCATTGACCTGGGTCCTCTGGCACAAGAAAGGGACATTGATAGAAAGCCTGACTCTCTCTATAAGAAGGAGAGGATTTGTACGGAACGTGAGGAGAAGAAAGGAACTAAGGACTAGGGTTAGAGCAGAACCCTTCCCAAGTTCACAGCGCAAGGAATTCCAGTGTAACTCAGTAGTGTGAGTACTTCACAATAGGCGCTGTTATGGATGAGTCACCGAAGGAGGGAAAAACAGGCCCTGAAGTCGCTAGGCTTCAAAAAGACTATATCAGCACTCAGGTATATTCTGAAGACAGAGCCAGAGATCAACAGATCAGAGACAAAAATGGAATTCAGCTCACCCCCGGCCGGGGATGGCTGAACTCCAAAAAACAAGGCAAACAAAACCAGAACTAAAGTGTACAAAAGGCAGAGCAAAACTTAGCTTTGAGAAGCAGAAATCAGACTGGTCTCCAAGAATCCAGCAGGAAAATCACCGGCAAGGCAGCAGGGTGTCGGCTGCCTTATATCCAGTCATGAGTTCCTGTGACCCAGTCATCATCAATCAATCAATCAAATTTATTATCGCCAAGTACATATTACATATATACAAGGAATTCTTTGTGGCAAAGAGGCAACATAATATATAACAACAGATACAACAAGTAACATCTAACAAGACAGATACAGTATATAGTCTACACATGACGATTTAATTGTTGAACAGAGAGTGGATAGAAGCTGTTCATATGGCGGTTGGTGCTGCATTTGGGGACTCTGAAGCGACGTCCTGAAGGGAGTAGTTGGAATGAGGAGTGTCCCGGGTGAGAGGGATCGGATGAAATTTTCAATGCGTGGGATCGAATACTCTTATCATAAAGATCCTGGATTTTAGGCAGGGGGAACCTATAATTTTCTCTGCTGTTCTGAAAGTCCTTTGTAAGCGGAGTTTGTCATGCACAGTGGCTCCCCCATACCAGACTATCAGAGAAGAACAAATCACAGATCTGATGACAGCATTAAAGAATAAGATCAGCAGATTCTTAGACAAACCTTATCTTTTCAGCTGACGCAGGAAGAACATCCTCTGTTGTGCTTTTCTTATAACAGCATCCACGTTTTTCCCCCATTTGAGATCATGAGAGATGATAACACCAAGGAATTTGGTCTCTGTGACCCTAAGAACCACTTCGTCATGGATGTAGATTGGAAGTATCTCATGTTGATCTTTCCTAAAATCCACAACCATCTCAGCAGTTTTTTTAGTGTTGAGTACAAGATTATTGGCTTTACACCAGTCACATATTCTTTCCACCTCACTCCGATACAAGTCTTCAGCATTTCCCCTGATGAGACCAATCAGTGTCATATCAACGGCAAATTTCAAGATTTTTACTGAGTCTGCTGAAGAGATGCAATCATTCGTATAGAGAGAAAACAGTAACGGGGACAAAACACACCCCTGAGGTGCCCCGATGTTTGTGACCAAGGTGTCCGAAGTGAATGGTCCAACTTTTACACTCTGTATCCTGGCTGTCAGGAAGTTATAAATCCACAAGCATAAGTTGAGAGGGACTCCAAGAGCTACCATTTTCTTATGAAGTAAATTCGGATCAATGGTATTGAACGCTGAGCTAAAGTCCATGAAAAGAATCCGGACATATGAGTGCAGTTCATCTGAATGATCCAAAATGTACTTCAGTGCCAGATTGACAGTGTCTACCTGCTCAGCTGTTTGGTAATCAGCCTCACTACCTTCCTTTGCCAGAAGAGGGAGTTCATCAGACCTCACTGGTGAAGGGAAAAATGAACTCACAACAAGGCGCTAAGAGGGAGACGTTCAGAAAAGGCACATGTTGGCGGAGTGTTGGAAAGGAAGACTGGCTTGGAAGTTGGCTGAGCCCCTGACCCGGAGGACACGGCACGGATGCGGGCCCTTGTACCACAATGGACTGTGAGTAAAGCTTTGGAATTACATGCCCTGGTGTCCTCCACTTATTTCTGCGTCAACGGACCCAGCACCGCTACATCTCCCGTGCCTGACACTGCACCATCTACGTGTCACTTCTCCTACACTGCCCTGGGACTACAGCCCTGCCTGTGGAGGGCTATAACATATTTTCTGCACCACACCATCTGTCCCAGAGGATCTGTCTGCAGCGTCGGCTTAACACCTTCATTGCCGAACACCACAGGTGGCATCACGAAACACTCATAAACTTTAATCATCACCCACAAGCTTAACATTCTCCTTTTACAATGGACTCCCAGGGCCACGGACCGGGTCAATGCCACTGTGACAACTCCCATTGAAACCTATGGACCCGGTACCGAGTACCCCACGGCCCTGGCCAGAGGGCGATCCATATGACAAGGGAAATACCAAGGCCAGGTATCCATCCACAGACAGCTGTTTCAGGGTGTTGCCCCTCATCAGTGTGGAGTAGGATTCTGGCTAGGTAGGAGCAATGCCTAGTAGACCAACATAACGAAACAATTACTGACCTCAGGGAGACCAGTCAAAAAAAACACTGCGGCAGCCGGCAAAGGCGCTCAATCAGTGAAATCCTAGGTGCATTGCTCCCTGGGAAATACAAATATGCAAATACAGTCCGTGGAGCCTCATTTAAGAGTCTCAAACATGGGACTAGCCAGTTCTTCCTCCAGGGAAGGACCCAGCCAAGGAGTAGCTCCTTTCGGAAACCACCATTACCAGCATATTAAGTGGCCCTTTAAGTCAATATCCAGCTCTTTATCCAGCTCTTTGGCGGCGCAGCATGTTCTTCTAACCAGTGAGACTTCTTCATTCTGGTCATTCTCTCTTCATTTGTTCTGTCCCCCTCTTCTTTCGTCTATTATGGCTCTTCTTCGGTCTGCTGTAACCTCTTCTTTGATCTGGTGAGCCTTTTCTTTGGCTTGGTGTGGCCTCTTCTTTGGCCCTGTTGTCGCCTCTTTTTCTATCTGGTGTAGCCTCTTCTTTGGCTTGATGTAGCCTCTTCTTTGGCTTGGTGTAGCCTCTTTTTTGGTACTGGTGTAGCCTCTTCTTTGGCCCTGTTGTTGCCTTTTCTTCGGTCTGGTGTAGCCTCTTCTTCGGTCTGGTGTAGCCTCTTCTTTGGTCCTGTGTGGTTTCTCCTTTGGTCATGTACGGAGTCTTCCTTGGTTGTGTGCATTCTGTGTGGACTCTTCTTCGTTCTGGTGTGGCTGCTTCTCGTTTTTGTTGCGACTTCTTCTTCGTTCTGGTGTGTAATCTTCCTCATTCTGTTGTGGCTTCTTCTTTGGTCCTGTGTGGTTTCTTCTTTGGTCCTGTCCATTCTCTTCCATGAGTCGATTAGTGGCTTCTTCCTCATTCTGATGTGGCTTCTACTTTGATCCATTATTGCTTCTTCCTCGGTCTTGTGTGGCCTCTTCTTTGGTGCTGTGCAATTTCTTCTTTGGTTCCAAGCATCCTCTCCTTCAGTCCTGAGTGGCTTCTTCTTCATTCTGGTGTGGCCTTTTCTTGGATACATTATGGCTTTTTCCTCAGTCCGGTGAGACCTCTTCTTAGTTGTAGAGTTTCTTCTTCTTGGATATGGTGTTTCCTCTTCTTGTTTCTGGTATTTCCTCTTCTTGTTTCTGGTGTTTCCTCTTCTTGGTTCTGGTAATTCCTCTTCTTGGTTCTGGTGTTTCCTCATCTTGGGTCAGGAGTTTTTTCTTTTTAGTTCTGTTGTTACCTCTTATTGTTTCTGGTGTTTCCTCTTCTTGGGTCTGGTATTTCCTCTTCTTGATTCTGATATTTCCTCTTCTTGAGTCTGGTGTATCTTGTTCTTGGTTCTGGTGTTTCCTCTTCTTTGGTCTGGTGAATCTTCTTCTTGGTTCTGGAGTTTTCTCTTCTCGATTCTGGAGTTTCCTCTTCTCGGTTCTGGTGTTTCCTCTTCTTGGGTTTAGTGTTTCTTCTTCTTGGTTCTGGTGTTTCCTCTTCTCGGGTCTGGTGTTTCTTCTTCTTGCTTCTGGTGTTTCCTCTTCTTGGGTCTGATGTATCCTGTTCTTGTTTCTGGTGTTTCCTCATCTTGGTTCTGGAGTTTTCTCTTCTCTGTTCCGGAGTTTTCTCTTCTCGATTCTGGAGTTTCCTCTTCTCTGATCTGGTGTTTCCTCTTCTCGGGTCTGGTGTATCATGTTCTCGGTTTCTGGTGTTTCCTCTTCTTGAGTCTGATGTATCCTGTTCTTGCTTCTGGTGTTTCCTCTTCTCTGGTCTGGTGTATCCTGTTCGTGGTTCTGGTGTTTCCTCTTCTTGGGTCTGATGTATCCTGTTCTTGCTTCTGGTGTTTCCTCTTCTCGGGTCTGGTGTATACTGTTCTTGCTTCTGGTGTTTCCTCTTCTCGGGTCTGGTGTATACTGTTCTTGCTTCTGGTGTTTCCTCTTCTCTGGTCTGGTGTATCCTGTTTGTGGTTCTGGTGTTTCCTCTTCTTGGGTCTGATGTATCCTGTTCTTACTTCTGGTGTTTCCTCTTCTCGGGTCTGGTGTATACTGTTCTTGGTTCTGGTGTTTCCTCTTCTTGGGTCTGATGTATCCTGTTCTTGGTTCTGGAGTTTCCTCTTCTCGGGTCTGGTGTTTCCTCTTCTTGGGTCTGGTGTATCCTGTTCTTGGTTCTGGTGTTTCCTCTTCTTGGGTCTGATGTATCCTGTTCTTGGGTCTGATGTATCCTGTTCTTGGTTCTGGTGTTTCCTCTTCTTGGGTCTGGTGTTTCCTCATCTTGGTTCTGGTGTTTTCTCTTCTTGGGTGTTTATTCCTCATGTTAGTTCTGTTGTTGCTCCTTCTTGGGTCTGATCTAGCATCTTTAGCTACTTGGACTCTGGCTGAACCATATCACACCATAACTGAACCAAAGAAGATGATCAGAAGAGAGTGGGACATGTGAAGGTCAAGTGAGTATACTTTTTTAACTCCTTCCCTCTGTAATTCAGCAAATCCCAGATTTTCTGTAAAGTTTGACCTGAATACATTTTTCCTTGAACATATTTACTTATTTCTATTCATTGGGAGAGTTAAGAGGTTCTCAGTAATGGTTCAGAGCGGGAGGCGCACTCTCGGATCTGCTGTGTCATACACTGACATCAAATCGGACTTTTATGTCCTGCAAATTTACACTGTAGTAAAAGCAGAGGACGCCGGCATCAAGATTTGCAGGAAAGAGATGAAACAAACAGATGGCCATAACCGGTGCACAGCAGAAATGTGCTCAAGAGCATAAACCATCAGTGTCCAATGATGCTGCAGCGAGAATCCGGGACTCCCCTATAAATGTATCTGTTGGGGGTCCTCCATCCATCACAACATTTGCAGCATTGTAGTACTGGATTTTTTCATATTGGCTTTTTAGTTTCCTTTATTAATAGTCCCGTGGTGTTGAATAAAATTAAAAAATCCTTTTACTGACCTCCCAGATCGTCACCATTCCCCCAGTCTCAGCACTCTCGTGTGACCGCTGCAGCTGATCAACTTTCACTATTGAATCAGAGTGTAAGAACAGTGAAGGCTGCAGATTGTTGCTCAGTCTTCAGGCTGCAGAGTCGCTGATTACTCGGTCATGGATTACAGACTCGTGAGTAGAATAGTCCAAGAAGAATCGGAAGATCTTCACTAAATGTTTATTGTAAGAAGAGTCTTTTCACATAAACTTTCCTCCGTTCTTCTGAAAGTCGGATATTCAGCACTTTCCTTCCCGGCACAAAACTAATGTGAGCGGCAGCAGAACAAATCGCAACGTGGGGAATAATGATGACTTTTTCCTGTTGATTGATTTGATACATTTATATCAAGTTATAAAAAGCGCAATTAAACTGCAGTGAAAAAACGAAACTGCAGCCTCATTCTCTGCTGTCAGCGAAGAGCGGCGGGAAACACATCAGACGAACTTGTGCTAATATTCTTCTCTCTTCATTAAGAAGCAACAAATCAGCAAAAAAAACAAAAAACAAAGAGAACATTACAGGACATAAAGATGTGCTCAACAATCACTGTTATCTGTGGTGTTACATAGGACTGCAGGTGACATCTACTACATTATCCGTACCCAGAGAGTTATCACTGTGTGATCTGTGGTGTTACATAGGACTGCAGGTGACATCTACTACATTTTCTGTACTCAGAGAGTTATCACTGTGTGATCTGTGGTGTTACATAGGACTGCAGGTGACATCTACTACATTTTCTGTACTCAGAGAGTTATCACTGTGTGATCTGTGGTGTTACATAATAATAATAAATTTTATTTCTATAGCGCCGACATATTCCGCAGCACTTTACATTTCAGAGGGGACTTGTACAGACAATAGACATTACAGCATAACAATAATCACATAGATCATAACAGATACCAAGAGGAGTGAGGGCCCTGCTCACAAGCTTACAGTCTATGAGGAAAGAGGTAGACACGAAAGGTGGGTGGTAACAGTTGCCCTGATTGTATGGACCAGCCATAATGTTAAGTGTGTAACAGTACAGACACAGAGGGCTAATGGATGCATAAAGCATGTGGGAACATGATGCGGGGATCCTGGTTATGGTAAACCTTTTGGCTGTGCCACACAGGGATAGATTAGGTTAATGTGTTGAGGCGGTAGGCCAGTCTGAATAAATGCGTTTTCAGGACACGCTTAAAATTGTGGGGATTGGGGACTAATCGTATTGACCTGGGAAGTGCATTCCAAAGAATTGGTGCAGCACGTGTATAGTCTTGGAGATGGGAGTGGGAGGTTCTGATTATTGAGGATGCTAACCTCAGGTCATCAGCAGAACGGAGGGCGCGGGTAGGATGGTATACTGAAACAAGGGAGGAGATGTGGGGAGGTGCTGAGCCATGGAGGGCTTTGTGGTTGAGGGTAATAAGTTTGTACTGGATTCTGGAGTGGATGGGTAGCCAGTGTAATGACTGGCACAAGGTAGAGGCATCGGTGTAACGATTGGTGAGGAATATGATCCTGGCTGCAGCATTCAGGACAGATTGGAGGGGGGAGAGTTTGGTCAGAGGGAGACCGATTAGAAGGGAGTTACAATAGTCGAGACGAGAGTGAATAAGAGAAACAGTAAGAGTTTTTGCGGAGTCAAAAGTAAGAAAAGGTCGAATTCTAGAAATGTTTTTGAGGTGCAGATGACAAGAGCGAGCCACTGATCGAATGTGGGGGGCAAAGGAAAGCTCGGAATCAAGTATGACCCCAAGACAGCGGGCCTGTTGCTGGGGAGTAATAGTGGAACCACACACAGAAATGGCAATGTCAGGTATAGGTGCATTAGTAGCGGGAGGAAACACAAGGAGTTCAGTCTTTGACAGGTTCAGTTTCAGATAGAGGGAGGACATGATGTTAGACACAGCGTTTAGACAATCGCCGGTGTTTTCTAGAAAGGCTGGCGTCATGTCAGGAGAAGAAGCGTATAATGGGGTGTCGTCAGCATAGAGATGGTACTGGAAACCAAATCTACTGATTGTTTGACCAATAGGGGCAGTGTACAAGGAGAAGAGGAGGGGGCCTAGAACCGATCCTTGAGGAACCCCAACAGTAAGGGGAATGCATAGGACTGCATCTCATATAACTCTACTTTGGGGGTGCAGATTTTGTGACCCTTGTATCAGTACTTCTGCACCTTTTGCTCACTGATGTCATCACTCCATCTATGACATCTGCTCGGTCTTTTTCTTTTGGTTATTCCCATGTCCTCTCTTACAGGGACTTCCGATTCTGGCTTCGGTCCCGGAGCCTTCTCTTTGTCCCATTGGTTTGTAGTCTGGGTTATTTTAGGATCTTCTTCTACGTTGAGCTGCATTTTCCGCTGTCACCTCCACAGCGCCCTCTGGCAGTTTTCTGTGCCGTGTTGCGGATGGTCACCCGCTGTGTAGGGCACCGGTACAAGTCCAGTGATTGCAGTTGGGAATTACATGTCCGTCCATTGAGCAGCAAGGTTGTTGCTGAAAGTGGGAGCACTATGAAGGGGCAGCAGCACTTACCTATCAAAATGGCATTTTTCTCTGATAATGGCACGCACCTGTCATGTGTAGATAGGCACAATGTTCATTAAGACACATGATGTATGCACTATTGACTAAATGTTTGTGCCCGGTGTAAGGGGGATGAGCGCTGTCACGTAGCCACCAGGTCCACACAGCAACAAAGTTTCTCGGTGCAAAGAGGAAACTTTATTATTGTTCATAAACTTTCAGCATGAGAAAAAAATGGATTTCCCTTCATCATTAAGGCAAACAAAACATAAAATAGCCAGTCCACATAATGGCGTGGGATTCTCTGTTTAAATACCAGTCCTGTTGTCACAGCCTCTGACAGATGATGAGCAACACATCCAAGGTCTTTCCACCTCCACACATAGACACTGGAGGAACTGCCTTAAATAGTCAATTCCAATGCCTGGAACTGGAGGTATGTGAGCAGCCAGTCCCACTTAGCTCTTCTGGCCGCTCCCAAACCCGGACCTAAAATCCGGGACTATTAGAAAGCCTCTCTGTGCTGGAACCTGCGTCTCCAGATCCTACATTACCGAGGCTAGCCACCTCAGTGATACTTAGCTCCCCCATCCAGGACTTGTCCGTCTGCAACCTTACATCAGTAAGAAAAAAATGCAATTCAGTCCCCACCATTTCTACAGTATCCAGGTCATGCTACCAGCTACTTCCCAGATCATACTGCCATTTATACATTACACTGCCATACAGTATCCATGAATACTACCATCCAATATCCATATAATACTTCTATTTAAGAATCAAATTACACATTTATTGTATTTAGCATTTAAATAATATTTTTACATTCAGGAAACTCTGCCGCCATTCCCTGATCAAATAATAACATCGAACTATGTCAGATATTATGTTCATACAGCATCTGTACTGTCACCTACGTCACAAGTTCTACTTATCCTAAGCCGTTCACTGCTCCAATAATATTGTCAAATAATGCTGCAATCTGCTGCCCTGATTATGGTGTCATTGAGTTCTCAAACAATACTCTCACTAATGCCGAATTATTGCTACTGCTATCTGTCGCTATCTAGTGCTCAGATAATACATTCCATTTGGTGCCTGGAGTGTCACATCAACCTGGGACACCTGGGGGCAGAAGATCACTGCACATTGTGAATCGCAGGCCTTCCATTTAGCCTGTGTGTTTGGGTCCCATATTATATGAATTTGGTTTCCTTTGGGACTGAAGAGGTTAATGACCCTTTATATGTTGGTCAGATACTTGCAGCTCCATTTTCACCTGTTTCTAATTGTGTCATTACCGCTCCCTATAGAACCTGGCCAGACCTTCTCTGTCTTGCCAGTGAAATCTCAGCTTCCTAGCTCCTTGGAGATGCTGTGCGGTATTCGAGATTGTGTTGCTGCTGGAGATTGTTGCGTGCTGTTTTTGGGTGAATTCTTTCCATATTATCTCATTGCCATTTGGTTGGTACAATCATATCCCTCCCTATATACCTTTCTACCATTGGTGAGTGTATGTTTGTTGCTTTCTTTTACCTGGGTCTGCCCTTCATTATTGATACACTAGCTTGTTCCAGGTGTCCTGGAGGAGGGGGAGGAGGAGCAGACAGCCTAGTGTATAACAGGAGATCAGTAAGGTCAGAGACCTGGGCCTCTCTACCATCAAGAGTACCCCCAGGCCTCTCTACCATCAAGAGTACCCCCAGGCCTCTTTACCATCAAGAGTACCCCTGGGCCTCTCTACCATCAAGAGTACCCCCAGGCCTCACTACCATCAAGAGTACCCCCAGGCCTCTCTACCATCAAGAGTACCCCCGGGCCTCACTACCATCAAGAGTACCCCCAGGCCTCTCTACCATCAAGAGTACCCCCAGGCCTCTCTACCATCAAGAGTACCCCCAGGCCTCACTACCATCAAGAGTACCCCCAGGTCTCTCTACCATCAAGAGTACCCCCGGGCCTCACTACCATCAAGAGTACCCCCGGGCCTCTCTACCATCAAGAGTACCCCCAGGCCTCACTACCATCAAGAGTACCCCCAGGTCTCTCTACCATCAAGAGTACCCCCGGGCCTCACTACCATCAAGAGTACCCCCGGGCCTCACTACCATCAAGAGTACCCCCAGGCCTCTCTACCATCAAGAGTACCCCCGGGCCTCTCTCATAGAGTTGAGAGAATATGTTCGGAATCGGTCACTAAATCTGAATTTGCCATAGTGGTACCCTATTTGTGCCGAATTTATGTTTGACGATCAATTCTGAACATATTCATTCATTTCAACTCCCATTGACTCCAAAGATGTTCGGCTGTGTTCAGCGAATATTAAAAAAAAGTATTTGCCGCTGATCATAATCGTAACCGAATTTTTAAAAAATTCGCTCAACGCTACTCTCTACAATCTAGAGTAACCCTGGATCAGGGATAGTTAGGGTCCCAGTTACAGGAAAGGATTGAGGCCTCCTCTCTTACCGAAAGTTGTAACACAAATAATACCAGCATACTGTGGTCAAGTATTACCACAATCTAGTGCCAAGATTAAACTGCCATTCAGTCACATATATAGTTATCTACCATGTACATTCATTGCTCAAATAATGCCGCTATTTAGTATTTAAATTATACTATTATCTTTCTACCCAGATTATACTGCTATTCAGTGCTTATACTATACCGCCACACAGTATCAAAATAATACTGCCATCTACTACCCTGATTATTCTGACATTCGATGCAGAGATATTACCACCATACAGTATCCAAAGAGTGCTACCATCCAGTGCCTAGAGAATACAGCTACTCAGTGCTCAGACAATCCCATCAGACAATTATAAATAATATCGCCATACGGTCTCCAAATAATATTGCTATCCAGTACCCAGACAACATTGTCAGGTGACGACCATGGCAGTGAGGATACACGTTCATCAGTCACTCACATGGTGCCGCCTGCTCTCCTCATTGTATGAAATTCTAAAATCCATACTGCAAAAGTTTGTGCCCCCCTAGTGTCTGCCGGGCCTGTGGAGCATCAGTGTAATCTCCGCAGATAACGCAGTGTTTTTCTCCGCTGATCTGCTTCCTCTCCTCCTGTGTATCAGCTGCTGCAGCTCCTCTTGTATCGCTATTATTGCATGACACTATCGGAGCTCCGCTTCCTCCTGACCGCGGAGGTTTCCTCTCCTGCTGGGAAATGTCAAGATGAAAGATCCGCAGCTTCATCTGACAACAGAAGGTTCAGAGATTACAGAATCGCGAGGTCTCAGGACGCGTCTGATCCGCGGCCACTTCTCCATCTCTGTCCTCTCATTAGTTTATCTCCTCCAGCCACAAAGTAACAAAGGCCCAAAAGATACAAAACCGACAATAACCAAAAGAGGCGAAAATATCTGCAGAGGAACGAGAACATCCCGGAGACGGCGAGAGGAAACAACACAATAACCAGTGGCGGTCGCTGCCGGCTTCGGCTGTGGACACGTCGCCCCAATTCATCAGAAAGTTTCCGCCAGGATTCGAGCACAAAATCTACTTAAAATTAAACAAAATTTTTGTACAAAAATGTTATAACTTTTGTCATTTGTCTCCAGTCTTGATCATCTCATGATGGGTCCAGCCGGGACAGAACAAGGTGTGGTGAAGCTCACCCAACAAACTCATCAAAAGAGGGGCGTAATCTACACCAGTGTAATCCAGCCGGTAACTTCTCCTGTAAATGAAAGACAGTTGTAAAAGTTACCAAACCCAGTAAGAGCCGGACAATCTCCTTTGAATCGAATCTCGTCGCCCCTCTTTTTTATTTAATGGATCTGTAATGAAGAGAAATCCTTCTTATCAATGGATGGATGTGCTAGAATTCCTCCTATTTACCTGTTGGTGCTGAGCCTGCGAGCTGAATATGGCCCCCACTGTTTAAAGATTATACTAGCGGATTACAACTTTATCAGGGCTGGTGAGCTTTGTCCTCACTTTTTCCTCGCTTTGTCCTCGCTTTTTCCTCACTTTTTCTCTAACCACTCACATAGTCCACAAGCATCTGAATATTGACCCCTATTCTTTCATTAGCAGCTTTGCCCCCTCACAATACTCCGTCAGGATCAAGATGATCAGGACAGTCATGGCACTCACAGCAAAACATTTTTTGATATTGCTAGTCTGTAGTACCAGACACAACCAGTGGACGGGGGTGGTGCTGTTTCAGGAGGAACACATTTATGTTATTCTAATCCTGTACTATCTCTATGAGAAAATATTTCTAACTATTTCTCAAATTCCAATTAATTTAATTAACTTTAGTTCATTTTTGATTTGTAAAAGTGTATTTGTTGTAAATGTTTAAATGTTTTTAATATGTTTCTTATTAGGCTCAGTATTTACTAGAGACGAGTGTTATGTATATTTTTCATTGCTCACCCACAAAGGCCTCCATGACTCAGCACCACCCTACAGCTCCTCCCTTGTTTCAGTATACCACCCTACCCGCGCCCTCTGTTCTGCTGATGACCTGAGGTTAGTATCCTCAATAATCAGAACCTCCCACTCTCGTCTCCAAGACTTTACACATGCTGCGCCAATTCTTTGGAATGCACTTCCCAGGTCAATACGATTAGTCCCCAATCCCCACAATTTTAAGTGTGCCCTGAAAACGAATTTATTCAGACTGGCCTATCGCCTCAACACATTAACCTAATCTATCCCTGTGTGGCACAGCCAAAAGTTTTACCATAACCAGGTTCCCCGAATCATGTTCCCACATGCTTTATGCATCCATTAGCCCTCTGTGTCTGTACTGTTACACACTTAACATTATGGCTGGTCCATACAATCAGGGAAACTGTTACCACCCACCTTTCGTGTCTCCCTCTTTCCTCATAGACTGTAAGCTTGCGAGCAGGACCCTCATTCCTCTTGGTGTCTGTTATGATCTATGTGATTATTGTTATGCTGTAATGTCTATTGTCTGTACAAATCCCCTCCGAAATGTAAAGTGCTGCGGAATATGTCAGCGCTATAGAAATAAAATTTATTATTATTATATATTATTATTATGCTCTAACCATTTGTGCATACTTTCCCCTAGCATTCAAACTACTTACCTACAAAGCCATCCACAACCTTTCCCCTCCCTATATCTCTGAACTAATCTCCTGATATCTTCCCTCACGTAATCTCCGGTCCTCCCAAGACCTCCTACTCTCCTCCACGCTTATTCGTTCCTCACACAACTGCCTCCAAGATTTCTCCTGAATAGCCCCCATCCTCTGGAATTCCATGCCTCAACACGTCCGATTATCCACCACCCTTGGATCCTTAAGACGGAACCTGAAAACCCATCTTTTCAGGAAAGCCTACAGCCTGCAATAACCATTCTGCCGCCTCACCACCGCCTGAGCTGCTGGGCCCCCGACCTTCTGTCTCTTCCCCACTATCCCACAGAATATAAATCCGCAAGGACAGGTTCCTCTCCCTTCTGTACCAGTCTGTCATTGTAAATTTGTTGTGGAATTTTGTTTACTGTAAGTGATATCTATAACTTTGTATGTAACCCCCCTTCTCATGTACAGCACCATGGAATTAATGGCGCTATATAAATAAATAATAATAATAATTATGGTTTTGTTTTCCAGCCTGAACATATGATGGACCTTTTTGTTCAGTAGCCTTTTTTATTTGGATTAGATTTTGTGATCATTAACACTTGTATCTTTATTGATATCCTATTGTAGGGAGGAGGACCCCCACAGAGTGTCCGGGCCAAGGGGACCGCCATCTGAGTTCCTAAGGAAACAGAGGAGGAGACTGGACTGTTGAGAGTGACAGGACAGCAAGGGGAGGGACGAGTATAAAAGGGGAAGGGAGCGCGCAGGGGAGTCAGTTGGTGATACGTCAGACACGGAGCAGCAGACGGAGGAGGCGTGAGAGAACGGGAAGGACACTGACAGTTGAGAGAAGAGACCAGCAGCAGAGGGTAGATACGCAGTGGCCCTCAGGAAAGAGGCGCCGAGTGTACAGGCAGGGGACTGCCTCTTCACCCCAATCCCGGGTTACGATCTGCCTCCGGTCATCCTCAGCCATTACCACTGAGCTCGAGCCCTCCGCGGCCTGTCCGCTCCCTCTCCCGGCTGCTGCCATCCCCCTTCAGCCCGCGGTTGCGGCCTGCCCTCTGCTACCCGTGGACGCTGCCATTTCACGTCAGCCCGTGGTTGCGGCCTGTCTATCACCGCTCACAGCCACCTTCCCCCCCCCTGCAGTCGGCAGTTGGTGGCTGTTCCTCGTCAACAGAGACACTCTGCACACAGCCCCAGGCTGTGCGCGTGGTCAGTAAACCGCCACTCTTGAGCACTGCGACACCACCCTGCTTGGGGACAGGAGTCCCATTGAACTCGCTAACTAGCGCAACCCCGCTGTTACAACAAGGGGTTACTTCATCTCAGGACTCCATCAGGGCCTGTTGTGTCCCAACTCCTCCTGGGCGCTGGAACGCCTGAAGACTAGTGTTGAGCATTCCGATACCGCAAGTATCAGGTATCGGCCGATACTTGCTGTATCGGAATTCCGATACAGACTTCCGATATTTTTTCAATATCGGAAGTCGGCATCGGAATCGGAAGTTCAAAGTTGATTGACAGCCTGACGTCATCATGATGCGCGGTGTGTGCGCATCATGATGCGCCGTCATTTCGGGCCTTCCGGGGGTCTCTGCCGGCCTGCCGGGGGGCTGTGTGGACTGCCCGGGGTCTGTACCGGCCTGCCGGGGGGCTGTGTGGACTGCCCAGGGTCTGTACCGGCCTGCCGGGGGGCTGTGCCGGCCTGCCGGTGGTCTGTGCACCCTGTGGGGGTCTGTACCGGCCTGCCGGGGGGCTGTGCCGGCCTGCCGGGGGGCTGTGCTGATGTCCGGGGGTCTGTGCAAGCATCGTCCAATGGGACTATAAGTCCCATCTGGCGATGCCTGCTACCATGACAGTGATTGACACATTAGCCAATGATGGGACAGTAGTAGTCCCATCATCCGGCTAATGTGTTAAATGTTAAAAAAAAAAAAAAAAAATACTACATACATACTACATACATACTACATACATACTACATGCTACATACATACTACATATATACTACATGCATGCTACATACATAATGCATGCTACATACATACTACATACATACTACATGCATGCTACATACATAACATATATACTACATGCATGCTACATACATACTGCATGCTACATATATACTACATACATACTACATGCATGCTACATACATAACATATATACTACATGCATGCTACATACATACTACATGCTACATACATACTACATACATGCTACATACATACTACATACATACTACATATATACTACATGCTACATACATACTACATACATACTACATGCTACATACATACTACATATATACTACATACATACTACATACATACTACATGCATGCTACATACATACTACATGCCTGCTACATACATACTACATGCATGCTACATACATACTACATACATACTACATATATACTACATGCATGCTACATACATACTACATACATACCACATATATACTACATATATACTACATGCATACTACATACATACTACATGCTACATACATAACACATATACTACATGCATGCTACATACATACTACATACATACTACATATATACTACATGCATGCTACATACATACTACATACATACCACATATATACTACATATATACTACATGCATACTACATACATACTACATGCTACATACATAACACATATACTACATACATGCTACATACACTCACTGGCCACTTTATTAGGTACACCTGTCCAACTGTGTGTTAAGACTTAATTTCTAATCAGCCAATCACATGGCGGCAACTCAGTGCATTTAGGCATGTAGACATGGTCAAGACAATCTCCTGCAGTTCAAACCGAGCATCAGTATGGGGAAGAAAGGTGATTTGAGTGCCTTTGAACGTGGCATGATTGTTGGTGCCAGAAGGGCTGGTCTGAGTATTTCAGAAACTGCTGATCTACTGGGATTTTCACGCACAACCATCTCTAGGGTTTACAGAGAATGGTCCGAAAAAGAAAAAAAATCCAGTGAGCGGCAGTTCTGTGGCCGGAAATGCCATGTTGATGCCAGAGGTCAGAGGAGAATGGGCAGACTGGTTCGAGCTGATAGAAAGGCAACAGTGACTCAAATTGCCACCCGTTACAACCAAGGTAGGCAGAAGAGCATCTCTGAACGCACAGTGCGTCGAACTTTGAGGCAGATGGGCTACAGCAGCAGAAGACCACACTGGGTACCACTCCTCTCAGCTAAGAACAGGCATCTGATGGCTACTTTCAGCAGGATAATGCGCCATGTCATAAAGCTCGAATCATCTCAGATTGGTTTCTTGAACATGACAATGAGTTCACTGTACTCAAATGGCCTCCTCAGTCACCAGATCTCAATCCAATAGAGCATCTTTGGGATGTGGTGGAACGGGAGATTCGCATCAGGGATGTGCAGCCGACAAATCTGCGCCAACTGTGTGATGCCATCATGTCAATATGGTCCAAAATCTCTGAGGAATGCTTCCAGCACCTTGTTGAATCTCTGCCACGAAGAATTGAGGCAGTTCTGAAGGCAAAAGGGGGTCCAACCCGTTACTAGCATGGTGTACCTAATAAAGTGGCCAGTGAGTGTACATACTACATGCTACATACATACCACATACATACTACATACATACTACATACATGCTACATACATACTACATGCTACATACATACTACATATATACTACATGCATGCTACATACATACTACATGCTACATACATACTACATATATACTACATGCATGCTACATACATACTACATACATACTACATACATACTACATGCATGCTACATACATACTACATGCTACATACATACTACATATATACTACATGCATGCTACATACATACTACATGCTACATATATACTACATGCTACATACATACTACATGCATGCTACATACATACTACATACATACTACATGCATGCTACATACATACTACATGCTACATGCATGCTACATACATACTACATGCTACATACATACCACATACATACTACATATATACTACATGCATGCTACATACATACTACATACATACCACATATATACTACATACATACTACATGTATAGTACATACATACTACATGAATGCTACATACATAACACATATACTACATGCATGCTACATACATACTACATGCTACATACATACCACATACATACTACATACATACTACATACATACTACATGCTACATACATACTACATATATACTACATGCATGCTACATACATACTACATGCTACATACATACTACATACATACTACATGCATGCTACATACATACTACATACATACTACATGCATGCTACATACATACTACATGCTACATACATACTACATATATACTACATGCATGCTACATACATACTACATGCTACATATATACTACATGCTACATACATACTACATGCATGCTACATACATACTACATACATACTACATGCATGCTACATACATACTACATGCTACATGCATGCTACATACATACTACATGCTACATACATACCACATACATACTACATATATACTACATGCATGCTACATACATACTACATGCTACATGCATGCTACATACATACTACATACATACTACATGCTACATACATACCACATATATACTACATACATACTACATACAATACATTCATACAATACATACATAGACATACAGTACATATAACAGAGTAACATACTTACCAATACTTGTCACATTGTTCCCCGAAGCCATTGTCTTTTAAAGGAATAAATATTAACATAACAAACCACAAAAATACTCACCCACGATCCGAAGCAGTCCACGAGTGTGTCCCACGACGATCTTGGGTAGAGAACTGCAGCATCAGCTGATGCCGCCGTTCTCTACGGGCTGCAGGAATCCAATGACGGAAGGTAGGTATCCTTCCGCACTGTATTCCTCCGCCACTTAAAAAAAAAAAAAGTCCCTAGTCTCACTTTATGCCATTGCTGTGTGGGAATTTCCCACGCAGCAATGGCATAAAGTGAGACTAGGGACTTTTTTTTTTTTAAGTGGCGGAGGAATACAGTGCGGAAGGATACCTACCTTCCGTCATTGGATTCCTGCAGCCCGTAGAGAACGGCAGCAACAGCTGATGCTGCAGTTCTCTACCCAAGATCGTCGTGGGACACACTCGTGGACTGCTTCGGATCGTGGGTGAGTATTTTTGTGGTTTGTTATGTTAATATTTATTCCTTTAAAAGACAATGGCTTCGGGGAACAATGTGACAAGTATTGGTAAGTATGTTACTCTATGTTATATGTACTGTATGTCTATGTATGTATTGTATGAATGTATTGTATGTAGTATGTATGTAGTATATATGTGGTATGTATGTAGCATGTAGTATGTATGTAGTATGTATGTAGCATGCATGTAGCATGCAGTATGTATGTAGCATGCATGTAGTATATATGTAGTATGTATGTGGTATGTATGTAGCATGTAGTATGTATGTAGCATGCATGTAGTATGTATGTAGTATGTATGTAGCATGCATGTAGTATGTATGTAGCATGTAGTATATATGTAGCATGTAGTATGTATGTAGCATGCATGTAGTATGTATGTAGCATGCATGTAGTATATATGTAGTATGTATGTAGCATGTAGTATGTATGTAGCATGCATGTAGTATGTATGTAGTATGTATGTAGCATGCATGTAGTATGTATGTAGCATGTAGTATATATGTAGCATGTAGTATGTATGTAGCATGCATGTAGTATATATGTAGTATGTATGTAGCATGTAGTATGTATGTAGTATGTATGTAGTATGTATGTGGTATGTATGTAGCATGTAGCATGCATGTAGTATGTATGTAGTATATATGTAGTATGTATGTAGCATGCATGTAGTATATATGTAGCATGCATGTAGCATGCAGTATGTATGTAGCATGCATGTAGTATATATGTAGCATATATGTAGTATGTATGTAGCATGTAGTATATATGTAGTATGCATGTTGCATGCATGTAGTATATATGTAGTATGCATGTTGCATGCATGTAGTATATATGTAGTATGTATGTTGCATGTAGTATATATGTAGTATGAATGTAGCATGTATGTAGTATGAATGTAGCATGTATGTAGCATGTAATTTTTTTTTTTTTTTTTTACATTTAACACATTAGCCGGATGATGGGACTACTACTGTCCCATCATTGGCTAATATGTCAATCACTGTCATGGTAGCAGGCATCGCCCGATGGGACTTGTAGTCCCATCGGACGATGCCTGCACAGACCCCCGAAGCCTGCACAGCCCCCCGGCAGGCCGGCACAGCCCCCCGGCAGGCCGGTACAGCCCACCGGAGCCTGCTCAGACCACCGACAGGCCGGCACAGCCCCCCGGCAGGCCGGCACAGCCCACCGGAGCCTGCACAGCCCCCCGGCAGGCCGGCACAGACCACCGGAGCCTGCACAGACCCCCTGGCAGGCCGGCACAGCCCCCCGAAAGGCCCGTACAGACCCCAGAGAGGCTGTACAAGGGAAAAACAGGGTTTTTCTTATTCCGATACCGGAAGTCCCATAGACTTGAATGGGACTTCCGGTATCGGAATCGGCGATACCGATACTTTTTTTTAAGATCGGCCGATCCATTCCGATCCGATACTTTGAAGTATCGGACGGTATCGCTCAACTCTACTGAAGACTACTCAAAATCTTCTGCAGCTGGGCCCAGCGGCTGCGACGCCAAGGCAGCCTCATCAAAGACGCCACAGCAGCCTCAAAGACGTCAAAGCAGCTTCATCCGCAACGCAGCTCCAACAGAGACGCCGAGGGACGTCAGGACGGATAAGTGACATTATAGAGTATAAGAACCCGTAGACGGCCATACCGTGGGCCCATAGTAACCGGCCTCGGCCGGGTTAGTCATGGTCTTTTCAAATAGTGTTTGGTTGTACTGAGTCCCTGTGAGGACAACTGTTGTTATCCCTTTTTGGTTGCTTAGTATAGCCCTAGCGGCTTCAGATTATAAAAGTTTGCTTTTCAAAGTTCAACCAGTCTCGCATCTCGTCACTGCATCCTGCGAACCTGCTGTTACCTACACTATTGATGCTTACTACTCTTGCTGTTTCTCTATAGGTTTTGAGCAAATCGGTCCTAGCATTACACTCATAAAAATCTATGCTGGTTATATTTTGCTATTCTAGGGATTTATATATCAACCAGATGGAGGCCGGATGCTATCGCATCGGGAGGGCGGTAATGTCACGATGGGGGCAGGCTTTCTCCCCCTCATGTGCTCACCCACTTAGCCACTCTCTCTTTCCCCATGTGCTGACTTCTCCCGTCTGTGCTCTCTTCTGTGACCTGTCTACCCCATGTGCTCTCCCCCTTGTCTGCTGTGTCTCTCCTTCCTGTACTGTGTTCTCCCCTCATGTGCTGTCCCGTTTGAGCTGTCACCCCCCTGTGCTCTGTCTCTCTCACCCCTGTGTCTGACCGTGTACAGAGCATACCACAGCTCCTTGGCAGGGGAGGAAGCAAAAGACAATACTGACATTACAGCAGGAGATCACTGAGGATAGATTTTGTGAGGTAAAATATTGTTTAAAAACAGTCGGTGACATATTTTACCTCACAAAATGAATCCTCTGTGATCCCCTGCTGTAATGTCAGTATTGTCTTTTGCTTCCTCCCCTGCCCAGGAGATGTGGTATGCTCCGCACACAGTCAGACACAGACAATTTTTAAAATGAACTTTCGTTCGTGGGGAAAACCCATTTAATGTGACCGGCTTCCTCTGTCTGTAGACACGTCGCGCATCTGCCTCTGGGATCAGCCGAATGATTCTCTGCGCCTGCGCAGAATTCACGCAGGCGCAGTAAATCAGACCACCGCCATCTTTGTGCAGACAGGTAGTGGCGGGCATATTAAAACTGTGCATGCGCTCCTCCTGTACAAAGTTGGCGACGGAGGATGGCTGATAAGTATCAATGTTTTTAACGCTGATAGACTGATGGATGGCAAAATATTTTTCTGGTTATGAGGGCACCCTGCAATTTAGGGAGGGCCTTCACTGCCGTCCCCGTTTACATTTAGGACTATTATGCCCATTACTTATGTTTAATCAGCGTTTTTATGCCATTTATATGTCATGCCATTAATTTCCATCTGGTGGATTTTTTGTGGTTATCTATCTAAAGTGCATTGATTGTGCATTATTGTGGTTGCATCTTGCATTTTTCCTGTGTAAACATTTTTTCTTTTTTCTCTTTGGGGTTATATTCGGTCTGTCACTGTACGCAGCATAAACCTTTTTTACTATGAGATAAGTTATTGAAAGCTGCAAGACAAAGCAATTTTTACTACAAGATAAAATTAGGGTGGGCCTATATGCCCACGACCCTACTACGAGACAAGTTTACACCTAAGAGACGATATATAGTCTCTCCACCAGGGGTTATTTTCGGGTGTTTATTGTGTGTTTGTGTTTTTTCTGTGTATCCTCGTCGTGGACTAGGGTTTTTCAGGGTGTTATAGGGTCACCGACGTTGAGCGGGGGCGCCACATCGTCAACAACTAGGGTGCCAACCTCCGCGGCCAGGAAGGGACCTGTTAGGGCCTATTAGGGCGAGTGTAGTGGCCCTGAGTATTTACTATTCTTTGTCTAGTGTTTGTGTTAATTATCACCCTGTACCCTACGAACTGGGATTGTCCAGGCTTTAATTATTGAATAAAAGTAAAGTTTTAGGGGTAATTTTCTTGTTGCTACCCTGGTTTTCTCGTTATCAGACACACCCCTGGGTGGATTTGTAGGCAGCTAGAACCCGCCCATCTCTCCAGCTGCTTGAAGGCTTCTCCCTAACACATAGACACGAAAGATTAGCTCTGCTGATCAGCACATAACCAAGCCTTCATCTCAAAGCTACCCACTTTGAGATACACCACGGCCACTCCGTATTCTGCCACTCATCCTCTCCCTTGGGACATCCACACAGCGCCCCCTAGCGGACACAGTAGTCATTACACCACAAACCCCGCCCCTCTGTTCAAACTTGTGGGGTTGAACACACAATCTTACAACAGGATCTCGAGACCGGGCACTCATTACACCTTGCCCCCAGGTCAAGAGAACCGTCTCCATCTGTCATACGGCCTCATCTCTGCGTTAGGCCTTCCCCGCCCCCAGCGGTCAAAATATCGGTCATTGTCTTTGACCCTCCAGTTGCAGTCTGTCTGCGTCATCAGACACTGTTTAGTCACCACCCTCCTAGAGTGTGCTTCGTCACCTGACCTTTCTCCCACTGACCGGCTCTCCCGGTTGGTATGGTAATCAGTCTTAAACGGTCCTAATGTCTGGCGTGAGTCTGACTCATTCAGCGTCTCACAGGAACTAATGTCTCTCAGCTTCGCACGGCCCATTGAACTGCCACTTGCTGAGATTCTTCGGCCATCTGCCCTGTCACTTCTTGGCGGAACTCTTCGGGTCCTTACATCTTGTTGGGTTGCAGGCGGCTGCCACCTGGTATTCCGTACTTCTTTATTAATTTGCTGACAGTCCAGCCTCAACTGCTCAATTTCTCGCAGGTACCCCACTCGATACTCCACGAGCATCCGAAAGTCTCTCAGGCTCTCCATGGAGCCATCCACGATGATGGGAATTCTACCCACTTCACTGGATACCGGGTCTTCATTATCAGGAGGGATCCTCACCCTCACCACACCGGAGATAGTCACAAGGTCTTGCATTACCTTCCTGGATCTTCCAATGATTCTCCCAATCAGAGCTTTGGGTACCGGAACCACGTCTTTCCGCAAACCCAGCCGATCCATAGCCTCCCTGGCTAACTCCAGGCATTGAGCAGCTTTCACATTACTCTGCCTGACCAACTGTTTGACGTGGAGACACTGCAAATGCATCTCTTTCAGGACAGCTACCCGGTTTGCTGTATCTTCTCCGGCGGATATTATCACTAACTGCCGCGTCTCAGGTTCCCAGTGCACCTCACACGCCTTGACCGCCTCTTTGAAAGCCTCATGTACACCTTTCTCCGCACAGGCGTCTTGCATGTCTTCTGGAACGTCAATCACAGTCTTGAAGGATGTGGTCTTGCTCTCTTCCAGGCCAGGAGGCTCTGGCCTTACCACGGACACTTCCCTCACTACAGTTGACCCGACCGGGTGACTGTCTTCTTCAGTTCTTAACTCATCAACTTCACACTGTTGGACCACTTCATGACCCTTGGCCACTATGGCTACTGGCAGTTCTGTCTTATTATCTCTCACGCTCACCCGCAGTAAGTCTTCGTCCAATTTCTCCCGCCGAAGACTTTTAACTACTCCTCTGAGTTCCTCCATCTCTTCCTTGAGGTTCTTGTTCACACTTTGCCAGGTGGACAGGTGACCTCTGAGCTCCAAGATCTCTTTCTTGAGCTCCTCGACCCTGTGCTCAGCCGTTTGTCTCAGGACTCTTTCTCGTTTGACACATTCATCCACCTCCTCTCTGAGGGCCTTATTCAGTCCTTGCCACATTACCATGTGGCCTTTGAGCTCAGAGACTTCTTTCTCTAGCCCTTCTATTCTGTGCTCCCTTTCTTTCCCAGAGCCACAGTCACCTCCAGAGATTAAGTCATCCCTCCAGTTACTCACTAACCGGGTGACTACTTCCGCCGTCTTACCCACCAGGTCAGCGTCAGTTTTGTCGCGAGTTTCAGTCAGCACAGCACTAGATTCTGTCCTAGTGGTGGCTGCTGGCAACAACACGTCACAGTCACACCACATCGTATGGTGAACCCCCAAGACACTCTCTATCCGTGTGTCAGCTCCGCTCTTTTTGTTTACCACACCATTCTCATTCACACTGTGGTACCCTTCAGGTGACGTCAGGTCAGTAAATTCATCTGACGCAATTCTTTCTCTGGTCACCCCTACGTCTGGCCTGTCCACGTTAGGAGGCGTCAGCGTCTTCGTATTGGTTAGTCCAACAGTAGGAACGTCTCCACCCTCGTGGCATATATCATCAAACCTGACAAAGTCCCGGCCCCACTCCAAGGCATACACTAAGTCTGATGGTATACTGCCCCCTTGGCACTCACTGCCTTCGAGCGCCTCAAACATTATTCTGTCTACCACATAGTTCACTGTGACCCCATGTGCACAGCGAACCTGGACCATTTTCTCGGTCAGACAGAAAGTGAGAGGAGTTCCTACCAGCGTCACCTGACTCTTTGAATCCAACCGTCCCGAGATTCCTTCCCGATGTAGCATCATGGAACACACCTGCGGCCAGTCATCACTCGGAAAGAATATCCCACACTCTGGAAATGACATACACGAATACTGCAGTTTCCCAGACATACCTACTGAGCCAACCCGTGCTGCTATTTCCTCACACTCGGCCCCTTTCTGGACCACCACCCCAATTTGGGTCATCGCCCCCCTCTGGGACTCCACCCCCTTTTGGGCTACCACCCCAATTTGGGTCACCGCCCCCTTTTGGGACTCCACCCCCTTTTGGGCTACTACCCTGATTTGGGTCACCGCCCCCTTTTGGGACTCCACCCCCTTTCGGGATCTCCCCATGTCGGTTATACCGGTCTTCTCAGACCACAGTTCACACCACACAGTTTATGTCTCTTACGATACCAGACAAGTCCTTGCTGGCACCACCACAGCTCCTGCTGTCACCGATCACCGGCACCACCGGCTGCTGTTCACACACACAGCGGCTGGAGTCACTGCAGCTCCTGCTGCACCGTCTTCGTGGACCCGCCGATCCACCGGAAGCCGCTTGTCATCTTCGTGACCCCACTGAGCCACATCAAGCTGCTTGTCACGTACTTGACTCCCACTGAGCCACCGCAGGCTGAGTCGAGAAAAAAGAAGAAAAAACACACCACAAAAAACTCAAAAACTCACGTGTCCTGACTGCGTGCTATTCAGGACGCTCCTGTCTCCACCTGAGACTGTCCAACACACAGGGCGCACCGGGTGCGATTCAGGGAGTGACCCTCCTCCCAGGGTCTCCCCACACACCGGCCTCAACAGGTCCAGGGGCTCGGCGGGTGCTCTTCAGGACATCTGTCTCCGCCTGAGACTGCCCAACACTCGAGCCTCCCCAGGTCCAAGGTCACACCACGTGCTCCTGGGATCCGACTCTGCTCTAAGGGCTGACCCTCCAGGACCTTTCCTCACTGAACCCTCCAGGTACACTGTCTTCCTCACTGACCCAGGTCAGTACCACACAAACACCTGTCCGATACCTGTGTCGGCCACACGGGTCACCGTTTTACTCATTGACCCAGGTCAGTACCACACGAACACCAGTCCATTTCTCCTGTGTGGCCCACAAAGGTCCTCGGGTACCTCTTCTCCACAGAGGCACCCTAGCAATCACCAGTCTCTTTCTCCTGGGGAAGCGGCCACACTGGGCTCACCGATCTGGACAGTGCCTTACTCACTAGGCCGCCCCACGGTTTTCCAGAACCACAGCCGGACAGTGGCTTCCCCACTTGCAGGCCGTCACAGGCTCTGCTCACACGTGGCCGGTCAGCAGCACATCACACGGCTTCCACAACCATCAGCCCTCCTGGCTCAGTGTTGCTCTTTGCCACCGAATTTTGCAGTCCTTATCCGTTGCTCCCAGCAACAAGGCTACACCACTGCCCATAGCCTTTTCCACCAATTGTGAGGTAGTGCTGTCATGTAAGTGGGGGATTCTCGCTTGGCAGCCACAAAAATCACATCCAGCACCAGGATTTTCATATAGCATCACAGTCCATATGGTTTATTGTTCAGCATAAACCAGCGTAATCAACATACAAGTCATATCAGCATAGCGTCCACTGGATAGGCTAATCAGCCTCAGCGTTATCTCACCCGTCAGGGTTCTTTATGCGGCTTCACCATCGCATACGTTAGTTCCCTCCAGGGAGCTCTCAGGCACACATCACCATTGCTCACACACAGCCGCTCCACAGGCTGTTAGTGAGGAGATCCTTTCCTCACGGGACCTTCCAAACTGGACCAATCAGGTCCCAGCATTCACCCCATGTGACCTACCCTGGCCACCATATAGGGTCTGTAGCCACGCCCACCGGGTCACATGGCTATGACCTCATCACATAGCCTTTTACAATAGGTGTTATCAGACACACCCCTGGGTGGATTTGTAGGCAGCTAGAACCCACCCTTCTCTCCAGCTGCCTGAAGGCTTCTCCCTAACACATAGGCATGAAAGATCAGCTCTGCTGATCAGCACATAACCAAGCCTTCATCTCAAAGCCACCCACTTTGAGATACACAATGGCCACTCAGTATTCAGCCACTCATCCTCTCTCTTGGGACATCCACACAGCGCCCCCTAGCGGACACAGTAGTCATTACACCACAGCTTGTACAGCTCGCGATACACAGCTATATTGAGGAGATGACAGACCAGCTGTATACTATTAGATTATTTAGGAGACCATGGAGGGGAAGGATGACTTCATTGTCCTCCCACTAGGTACAGATGATCTTGCCTCTAGACGACTATGTCATTCTGTATTGATCCGTCATGTGTCTAATACCAGAGTACAGAGGGGAAGAAAACGTAGTGAAATCGGGAATTTGATCAGAAGTCAGAGGGAAATGTAATTGCTTTCTTAGCATTTCCATATTTCATTAGACAGAAGTTGCAGAATCATCTCCTTGACCAATAAAGACTGGTGATTCTTCACTGTCTATAAATCCCACTATCCATATTTAGTGATCATTTATCTTTTCCTGTCCCTGTTTTTCCTTTTGTTTTTGATTTGCTTTTCTATAATGTAAATCATATTCTCACAAGGAGTCATCAGAACGTTCCATACGGTGAAAGTGTATGGACTCTACCACACAAGCTCTTCAAAAAGGGGGCCATAAACGCCAATTACAGTTACTGATAATGATTAGACAGCTCCTGTTACACCGTTCACACTGCTCCAGTACCATTGGTCCTCTTCATCAATTAAATCATGTACATGTGACTTCTGCAGCCAATCAATGGTCTTGAGCACTTGAACATTGAGTCCAGTGATTGGCTGCAGCAGTCAGGTGACTGTAAATGTTATTGGGTTCACTTTCAGTGGGGACCATCATCGTGGAAACTCTGCAACTGAGGAGGATTAAGTGGGTGAGTAACACATACAACAAACCCTACCCTAGAGCAATTTTCTTTAAAAAAAACTTGTAAAAATCCCTTCAGTGTATTATTTGTATCGTTCTGTTTACCGACATTCTAACGTATTCTTTCTGATGTAATATTAAGTCTTGATGATGAAAAGTCTCTCCCTATATTTTGGGAACATACACAGATTGATTATTTCTGCTTTTCATGGTGAAGCAAATATTCTGATTACGCGGAACACAAATTGAAATGACCAGTGATCGGCTCGCCTGTCGATCTCCTGATTATTTCTTCACTTAGAACCCTCATTTCCATAGAGGCATGTGGTCTCATTAACGACTATTGTGAGTGCCATTAATGGGCATGGAGGGGCCACATGCGGCTCCATAAGTTATTATTAAGGCTGACACCTCCCGCAGTCACCAGCTCTTCTAAACACAGAGCAGAAATTACCTGTGATTAAGGGGATTGTATTTCCTCAGACTTCTGCATAGAGCTGTCCATCATGTCCTCCATAGGTACTGGACACATTCCTACTTAAAGGAGAAGTGTCCTTTTTTGGAGGGTTATATGCCACTGAAATGTACCCCAGAGCACTTAATAGTTTATGGATGAGTAATTGAACACCAAAAATATTTGAATGCTTTTTTGAAGAGTTGTATATTACCAAAATTTACCCAAGAGCATGTAATACTCTATGGATGAATTATTGATTTCAGAAATATTTTTCAACACTTTTTTGTAGTTGTACAATACATACCACCGTAATGTAACAATAACCCCGTTCAACTGTATGGATGACTACTTGAATCCAGAAAAATGTATTTAACTTTAATATTTTGAAAGTGTAGTTGATGTACTTCTATACTCATAAAGGGTTTGCGGAAAGTTTTTGTATGTTAGTGACTTTTCTGTTGTCCCTGTTTGTCTTATGTGTTGATAAGGAACTCAGCAAGAGTACAGTGGGTATAACCAGCCTCTGCTCCTTCTAATAAGTACAATAGGCTTCAGCAAGGTAAGTAATTAAATAAAATATAACTTTTAACTAGTACCATAAAAATAAGGCCAACATATATACAACAATCCAGACAAGACATAAAGTGCTAGTGCTCAAGGTAACCAGTGCTTGTATAGAAATTTGGTTTGAGCTCACCAATGTAGTTTTCTATCTGTGCTGGATGCACAAGACAGGAGCAGGCTGGAAACAATAATAGCAGGGGGAAGGCTAAATTTCTCTGTTTTTCCCCTAAAACTCCTTGCCGTGCCCCTGCATTGCCTCCACCCTTACAAGGGCAGTACTCAAGTATTGCCTGTTCACAAGTTGCCCATAAAAATTTGTGTAGCCTGCCAACATGACAGAGAATTAGAGAAAAAAAGAGAAATTTAACCTTCAAATCATTGTTTCCCTCAAATCATGTTGGCCTTATTTTTATGGTACTAATTAAAAGTTATATTTTATTTAATTCCTTACCTTGATAAAACCTTATGTGTTGATACACTTGTGTTTCTGTCCCAGGTCCCCTGGGTAAGATGGAGGGGACAGCTTAGGTTATAACAGGAGAAAAGTGAGGCACGAGGCCCAAACCTCCTCACCATCAGAGGTACTTTAGGGAGCAGTGATCGTTAGGACCCCAGCCTGAGATACAGTGAAGGACCCATTTCCCTGTCTCACATAAAATCACATCGAGACACCGTGGTAAGTAGTAGTAGTATTAAATTGAAAAGGCGACACCAGTGATTATTACTAAATTACTCCTAAATTGTATTTGTAGTGGTAATAGTGCAGGGAAACCTCTTTCTGATGGACACTCAAATTTGCACAGAAAAGTGGTTTTCTCCGGCAGTGATCTTCTCAGAGAAGATGAGGAATACATATAGTATACGGTGAGGATGTGCGGCAGGATGTCTGCGGTGGACTGGGCACCGCCGGGGATTCTGCTTTTCTCTAGAGGTTTCTCTGTATTTGCAGATGTGATTGCAGCAGATATTAATGTTATAATTTTTAACATAAAAATCTACATCACACCGCAGCGATGGCATCACACCAGGCGACTAATCAGAAGATGAGCTGCAGACACCGTCAGGTGAGACTTGGTTCTCAGGTTGCCGTGAAGGCTACAGGTTACTGCTGCGTCCAATGGACGGCGTCCTGCCATTTACACCAGCTCTATATGATCTCTATCTATCTATCTATCTATATGATTGGAAGTCTTCAAACAGAGGCTGGACAGACATCTGACTGGGATGATTTAGCGAATCCTGCTTTGAGCAGGGGGTTGGACCAGATGGCCCAGGAGGTCCCTTCCAACTCTACGATTCTATGATTCTATGATTCTATGATCCATAATTTAGATTCATTCTTTAGCTCACACAGTAATGAAGTGTTTCCCGACTCTTTCCCCTCTGCCCAGTATATTACACCAGGGTTCTGTGGGACACCGCAGCGGACGCTCCTCACAGGCCACTAACAGCACCAGCGCTTTTCCCATTTCTATTTGTTTTTCATTATTTCCAGTTTTATTGATTCTGGAGATCTTTGCCCTTTTGTTCTTTATGTTTTAATCACTTAAAAGTATTCTAAAGAAAATTATGTGTGAAGAAAGACCGCAGGGATTTACATTCAGAAATAAGCTGAAAAGGTGAAATCGCCACAAGAAATCCAGAATATTCATTAAGTGGTAAGACATGGAAAAGTCAGCACCTTCTAACTAAAGAGCCCCCAAAAGTATAGCAAGTAAAACTAATGAGGTGTAACACTAACTATTAATCTGAATGTCCAATATGTAACAATAACTAGAGCTCAGAATATATAAAATGTAATAATAACTAGTGCTCAGTGTCACAGACTCGCCGCTGACACCGGTATGTCACGGACGGAGGGATGCAACGCCGCTGACACATGGCTATCACAGGCACAGGGGGGCTTATCTTAGTTATCCCACCGCTGGCACATGATAAAAAAACAGCAAGCTAGTCTTGCCCTAACAATTTATCACATGGGGGTTATTTTGGTTGTCCCACCATTGCCCACAATACTTCACGAAGCTTTCAGTTCCACTTTGGAACTCGCAGCTCTCCACCACCCCCCTTACCCTCAGGTCAGTCAGGGAACTACACCTGGGATAATTGATCACCGGCCGGCTGCTTCAATGAGGTCTGGCCACCCGGCACGCTGCAGTGAGGGCATTATAAAATGCTCTGGCCGGAGCCACCCAATTAGCTTATACAATCCCTTCCGTCACTCTCAGCAGTATCCAGGGCCCAGATCACACTTTGCTGCCACCAGCTCCAGAGTTTCTCTGATTAAGTTATAAACCTAATAGAGGGGTTCGAAGCCAACCCAATTCAGTAGCAATTATCTTAAAGGCGCGTGTTCATTTTTAGAGCATGAAGACAGACTAATAAAGCTATAATTTATTCCCCAAAAGGGGGCAGTGATTACACAGATAAAAGATGTTACAAAGTTGAGACATTAGGTATGTACAATGCAAATATAAAATAAATGGGATTAGCATAGAAAATCAAAACTTACAGTTGCTTAATGGTCTTTAGACTAGCCATGTGGGGAGGTGGGACCAGAACGCTGGTTTCGTGCAGTTTGCAGAAATGTAATTTTCATGTTTTTATCAGAAACGTGCCGCGTTTTATGACCAAATGATTAGATCTCCATTATTTTCTATGAGAGTAGCTGAGCACATGGTTCAGAAACAAAGAGACCCCCCCGCCGTGAGGCAGGAAGGAGCTCACACTGAGGATTCAGGTTAGACGGGTTTTATGTGTGAGCCGAGGGGGGGTGGAAGGGAGGTTGCAGCTGCGCGACAGGCAGGGTCTCATCTGTAGTGTAATGCTCAGGGAACCTTACATCATATTGTACAGTATCATAACACTCAGAATATATAAAATGCAACAAAAACTAGTGCTTAGAATAAATAAAATGTAACAAAAACTAGTGCTCAGAACATATAAAATGTAATAATAAATAGTGCTCAGAATATATAAAATTTAACAACAGCTAGTGCTCAGAACATACATATATTGAAATATTACTTAGAACTAGAATATGTAACATTAATTCACCTGTAAAAATGTTTTATTAACTAGTAATTAGCACCTACAAGATGTAACATTAACTATCAATCAGGGTGTACATTATCCATTAGGTTACAATAATTAGTACTTAGAAGTGTAAGATGTATTGTTGCCTAAAGGTAGTGTCATACTTAGCGATGCACCAGCGATCCCGACCAGCGATATGACGCGGTCAGGATCGCTGGTACATCGCTAAGTGGTCGCTAGTGAGCTGCTACACAGGCAGATCTCACCAGCGACATCGTAGCGGACGGGGGTCACTACTTACCTGTCACACTAGGCGATCCTGACGTCCTCCCGCCCGGCTCCACGCTCGTCGCTCGTCTCTCCACAGGAAGCGCCGCAGGAAGCTGACGACGAGAAACAGTCCTGGACGTTCTCGTGCGATCTGCGATAACCAGCGGGGGAGCCGGTCGGAGGAATCAGACACAGCGATATCGCTAGCAATATCCAATATCGCTATAACGTCACAAGTTATAGCAATATTGCTAGCGATATCGCTAAGTGTGACAGTACTGTCCAAATATTACCTAGTTGTCAGCACATACAAGATGTTACAATAACTAGTGCTAAGAATGTTGGGGGCTTCACTTCTTGATAAGTACAGATACAGATATGATATAATACACTTACAGTAACACTACTGCTATCTCTTTAGTGTGGTGAGAATATCTTGTAATTTAGTGTGAGATAATCTGGGATTCTTCCCTGATCTCACTTTGAATTTATTATATCACTTTACATATCACCCTATCCACATCCAATCACCTCCATGCCTTCTCATGAGTATCCCCCCATCCTCTGGAATTCTGTGCCCCAACATGTCTAATTATCTGCCACAATCTGAACTTTCAGATGGATCCTGAAAACCCATCTCTTCAAGAAAGTTTACAGCCTGCTATAATAACCACACTGCCACCTCACCACCACAGGAGTTGCCGTCTCACCACCACCGGATAAAATGCCTCCTCACCAATGAAGGTGACTCACCACCACCAGAGCTGCCAACTCAACACCACCAGAGCTGCCATCTCAACACCACCAGAACTACTGCCTCACCACCACTGGATTTGTCGCCTCCTCACCACCAGAGCTGCCTCCTCACCACCACTAGAGCTGCCATCTCAACACCACAGGAGCTGCCATCTCATCACCACCAGATATGTTGCCTCCTCCCCACCGGAGCTGCCTCCTCACCACCATGAGAGCTGCCGTCTCAACACCCCTGGAACTGCTGCCTCACCACCACTGGATCTGTCGCCTCCTCACCACCACAGCTGTCACCTCACTATGACAAGAGCTGCCATCTCAACATCATCGGAGCTGTAGTCTCACCACCACTAGATCTGTTGCCTCCTCACCACCAGGGGTGTCTGCTCACCATCACCAGAGCTGCCATCTCAACACCACTGAGCTGCAGTCTCAACATCACCAGAGCTGCCTCTTCACCACCACCGGAGCTGCCACCTCACCACCATTGGAGCTGTCTCCTCACCACCAGTGGAGCTGTCACCTCACCACCACCGGGGCTGCCTCCTCACCACCACCAGAGCGGCTTCTCAATGCTACTGGAGCTGTCACCTCACCACCACTGTAGATGTCACCTCACAACTATCGGAGCTGCCTCCTCACCACCAGTGGAGCTGTAACCTCACCACCACCGGAGCTGCCACTTCCCCACCAGTGGAGCTGTGAGCTCACCACCACTGGGGCTGCCTCCTCACCACCACCGGAGCTGCCTCCTCATCACCAGTGGAGCTGTAACCCCACCACCACCGGGCCTGCCTCCTCACCACCACCGGAGCTGCCACCTCACCACCAGTTGAGCTGTGACCTCACCACCACCGGAGCTGCCTCTTCACCACCACCAGAGCTGCCACCTCACCACCAGTGGAGCTGTGACCTCACCACCACTGGAGCTGCCTCCTCACCAACACCATGGCTGTCTCCTCACCACCACCGAAGCTGCCACCTCACCACCACCGTAGCTGCAGCCTCACAACCACTGAAGCTTCACCTCATGGTCACCACTACCGGAGCTGCCTCCTCACCACCACCGGAGCTTCCTTCTCAACACCACCGGAGCTGCCATCTCAACACCACTGAAGCTGCCTCGTTACCACCACCAGAGCTGCCATCTCAACACCACTGGAGCTGCCATCTCAACACCACCGGAGCTGCCTCTTCACCACTACTGTTGCTGCTACCTCACCACCAGTGGAGTATCACCTCACGACAACCAGGGCTGCCTCCTCACCACCACCAGAGCTGTGTCCTCATCACCACCGGAGCTGCCACCTCACCACCAGTGGAGCTGTGACATCACCACCACCGTAGCTGCCTCCTCATCACCACTAGTGCTGCCTCCTGACCACCATCATAGCTGCCTTCTTGCTGCTACTGGAGCTGCATCCTTACCAAAACCGTAGCTGCCTCCTTTCCACCATTGGTGCTGCCTCCTCACCGCCACCGGAGCTGCCTCTTCATCACCACCAGAGCTCCCTTCTCAACATTACTGGAGTTGCCTCTTCATCACCACCATAGCTATCACCTCACCACCAGAGCTGTCACCTCACCACCAACGAATCTGCCTCCTCACCACCAGTGGAGCTATCACCTCACCACCATCGGGGTTGCCTCCTCACCACCACCGTATTTGTGTCTACACCACCACTGGAGCTGCCATTTCATCACCACCGGAGCTGCCTCCTCACCACCACCATTGCTGCCGTATCACCACCATTGGAGCTGTCACCTCACCACCACCGGAGCTGCCTCCTCACCACCACCGGAGCTACCTCCTCACCACCACCAGAGCTGCCATCTCAACACCACTGGAACTGCCTCCTCACCACAATCGGAGCTTCCTCCTCACCACCACCGGAGCTGCCTCCTCACCACCATCGGAGCTGCCTCCTCACCGCCCCTGGAGTTGCCTCCTCGTCACCACCGCAGCTATAACCTCACCATCACCGTAGCTGTCACCTCAACATGATTGGAGCTGTCTACACCACCACTGGAGCTGCCATTTCATCACCACAGTAGTTGCCTGCCTACTCACCACCAGTGGAGTTGTCACCTCACCACCACCGGGGCTGCCTCCTCACCACCACCGTAGTTGTGTCTACACCACCACCTGAGCTGCCATCTCATCACCAGCGGAGCTGCCTCCTCACCACCACCATTGCTGCCATATCACCACCATCGGAGCTGTCACCTCACCACCACCGGAGCTGCCTCCTCACCACCACCAGAGCTGCCATCTCAACACCACTGGAACTGCCGCCTCACCACAATCGGAGCTTCCTCCTCACCACCACCGGAGCTGCCATCTCAACACCACCAGAGCTGCCTCACCACCATCGGAGCTGCCTCCTCACCGCCACTGGAGCTGCCTCCTCGTCACCACCGGAGCTGCCTTCTCAACACCACTGGAGCAGCCTCTTCATCACCACCGGAGCTGCCTCCTCACCACCATGAGAGCTTCCTCCTCATCACCACTAGAGCTGTGTCCTCACAACCACCAGAGCTGCCACTTCATCACCATCGGAGTTGCCGCCTTACCACCACCAGAGCTGCCTCATCACCACCACCGGAGCTGCCTCCTCACTGCCACCGGAGCTACCTCCTCACCACCATCATAGATGCCTGCTCACCATCTGCCTTCTCTGCATCACCGTAGCTGTCACCTCACCACCACTGTAGCTGTGTCTACACCACCACTGGAGCTGCCATCTCATCACCAATGGAGCTGCCTCCTCAACACCAGTGGAGCTGTCACCTCACCACCACCGGGGCTGCCTCCTCACCACCACCGTAGTTGTGTCTACACCACCACCGGAGCTGCCAACTCATCACCACCGGAGCTGACTCCTCACCACCACCATTGCTGCTGTCTCACCACCATCGGAGCTGTCACCTCACCTCCACCGGAGCTGCCTCCTCACCACCACCAGAGCTGCCGTCTCAACACCACTGGAACTACCTCTTCACCACTACCGGAGCTGCCTCCTCATCACCACCGAAGCTGCTGCCTCATCATCACCGGAGCTGCCGTCTCAACACCACTGGAACTACCTCTTCACCACTACCGGAGCTGCCTCCTCATCACCACCGAAGCTGCTGCCTCATCATCACCGGAGCTGCCGCCTCACCATCACCAGAGCTGCCTCCTCACCACCACTGGAGCTGCCTTCTCACTGCCACTGGAGCTGCTTCCTCACCACCACCGTAGCTGCCACCTCACCACCACCGGGGCTGCCTCCTCATCACCACCGATGCTGCTGCCTCATCATCACCGGAGCTGCTGCCTCACCACCACCAGAGCTGCCTCCTCACCACCACTGGAGCTGCCTTCTCACTGCCACTGGAGCTGCTTCCTCACCACCACCGTAGCTGCCACCTCACCACCACCGGGGCTGCCTCCTCACCAACACCAGAGCTGTATCCTCACCACCAACGGAGCTGCCACCTCACCACCATCATAGCTAGAGCCTCAACACCCCTGAAGCTATCACCTCATGGTCACCACCATTGGAGCTGTCTCCTCACCACCATCAGAGCTGCCATCTCAACACCACTGGAGTTGCCTCCTCACCACCACTAGAGCTGCCTCCTCACCACCACCGGAGCTGTGTCCTCACCACCACTGGAGCTGCCACCTCACCATCACCGGAACTGCCGTATTAAAAAAACCCACAGGAGCTGCCTCCTCACCATCACTGCAGCTGTGCTTACCTAAACCTACTGTCTCTTCCCCATCATCCTGTAGATTGTAAGCCCATGAGGGCTGGGTCCTCTCCACTCTGAATCTGTCTATCATTGTTAGTTTGTTCTCTGTAATCTATATTTGTATTTTGTATGTAACCTCCTCTCATGTACAGCATCGGGAAATCAATGGTCCTATATAAATAATAATAATAATAAATATGTTCTCCAGCCAGTCCCTATGCTCAAATTACATCATGTTCCATATTTTGGTGTTTTTATGTATAACATTTATTACAATATACATGGTGTGTACCTGCCTTTTTTCCTGGCCCTTTATCTGATGTTAAGCTCACTTTTATTTTTTGAGCTGCCGCAAACTACTTTTATGATTTGTTTTATTATACTTCACAATTTAATAAAATTATATTTTATATTTACCCTTGAGCGGCAACTTGTCATTTTATAGGCTCTTAGTAGTCAGAATGTAAAAAATGTTATATAGTAACCAGAATGTCCATTATATTGCATTAACTAGTGCTCAGAAGATACAATGGAACTTAGTGCTCAGAATGCATATGATACAATATAACACAGTGCTCAGAAGGTCCATTATGTTGCATTTACTAGCACTCAGGCTGTAGAGCCAAGACATTTTCTGGCAGTAAAATTCTGTATCTTGGAGAATAAATCAGTTCTCTGAATGAATCGCAGCAGCTTTACCCAGTGCCAGAATGCACAGCACGGAGCACTGATTACTGCTCCTCTTTATAAAATGTAGCACTCACCATCATTTCTTAGAGTATTATACATCTAGTAACATTTTGTCCCACACCCAGATCAGCTGTAATGTGTGCGGGGAAGTCCTCTTCAGCACCCCCACTGGATGAATGACACATTGCATGATCCTTATGGACTGTCCATCAAGTAGATGGATGTATCTGGTCCTCTCCTCTGTGGTGTTGACTGTTAGACGTCGGATTACGGGCGCTGCACAGTGGGAATCTCAAGCCGTGCCATCTGCAGTCTCCCATTACCCTCTGGCCGCAGTGGAGCCTGCTCAGCCGACTCGACAATCCCAGCATTCTGCCCACACCAGCATCATGGGTTCGGTTGCTGCTGCCACCTCTGGTCCAGTTATGGCAATGCAGCCTGTCCAGCATCAAAATACTCCAGAATCTAAGTTCTCCCTTCGCTCCACTGAGCATGCTCAGGAGACGATCTCCCATTGGAGATCGGGAGTCACATGCTCAGGTCCTTCTCCAGTTCTGATTGGTCCATCTGAAGGATCAGGAAGGTCCCGGAAGCGCACGGCTATAAAAGGTGCGCATGGCCGCCCCGCCATGCGCTATGATAGACTCTGAGGCTAATGCATTTAGTGTATGTGTGATGATGGATGAATGAGCCTGGTGACTGATGCATTATAATTCCCCCCTTCTTGGATATTACGTATGTGTTAGGGTGAGGGATTAGAGTCAGTACGTTAGCGCTACACTGCATAGTGCCGCAGTGTTGCTCCACTTCCACTGCTAGCGCCTAGGGCATCGGCCAGTATAGGCCTCCTTGGCCACTGCTATCGCAGCGTCCGCTAGTTACGCCGTGCGCTTTAGAAGCACTTTCCAGCCCGGTTATCAGGCTGGTTAGTAGCGTCCGTCAGGGCGGATACTGCACACGTTGCAGCAGTGGTTCACACCCCGTGACGTCAACAGGTTACGGTTGTTCGCCGGCAGGCACATGTTACGTGAAGTAACGGCGCACGTGTCTGTTAGCACCGGCTCAGTGGTTACGCACCGGTGTCCGGCTTTACTCCTACACGCCTTTCCCTCATTGTTTAGCAGCAGTTGGTCACCTCTGCACGGTGGGCCCCGGGCTGAGAACGCACCTTATTAAATATTATTTCATCTTTATTATTTGGTGCGTTCTGCCAACCCCGTAACAGTTGACCTCTCCTCTCCTCTATTAATTCACACATCATTTACTGTAAATATAGAGATGAGTTTTCTAGGCCAGGAATCCCTGTAATGGCTGCCTCTGGCCGGATTGTGGCCACTATGGGGTTCAGTGACTCCTTCGTTCCCTTGTTTCACAGCAGATGCCATATCGGCTCCGCTCTGCTTCTTACTCCTTAGATGTAAAATCTGCTTTCTGCTTCCTTCCTCCATGGTGACTAGAGTTGAGCGAAACGGGTCGAAAAATTTCAAAAGTCGCCGACTTTTGGCAAAGTCGGGTTTCATGAAACGAAACCCGACCCTAGGATGAGGTCGGCGACTTACGCGTCAAAGTCGCGTTTCAAAAGTCTGTTTTGCGCTCTTTTTCAGCCAATCAGGATCCACGGACACTGTGGGCAACGTGATGACATAGGCAGGGGTCGCCACCATCTTTCAGAAGGGCATGCAAGTGATTGGCTTGCTTTGGTGGGCGTCACAAGGGTTATAAAAGGGCGTGCACGCCGACCGCCATCTTACTTCTGCCGATCTTAGCATAGGGAGAGGTTGCTGCTGCTGATTCTGTAGGGAGAGCGTTAGGCAGGGAAGAAGAAAAAAAAACTGCTTCTGCTGCTAGCGATTTTGCCTGTACAACACACCAGTCACTGTGTGTGCAGTGCAAGGGGAGGCTATATTGTGGTGGATCAGCGGTGTTGGTTGTTAGGCTGCCTTCTAAGGCTTCCTGACAGCTGCATTGCTGTTTACCCACTGCTCGGCAAACTGCTTTTTTAAAAGCAATCCCAATTTTTTTTTTTGTCCTGCTGAGGTACTGAGCGTGCATTTTTTCACACCATACAGTGGTGTACACTCCTCACACAGTACCGTGTAACGGCTGTTATCACAGCCACAGTGAAGCTATCTGTGTGTCACTCTGTGAGAATAAGTCGAGGACATGTTCCATTCTTACAGACCTGCACCTACTAGTTTTGTCTAGCTTTCAAACAGTTAAATATATTTGCTGTTTGATCACATTCAAAACTATAGAGAGACAGCGTGTGTCAGTCCGTATACTTAAAAAACACGGAGCTTGACAATTTTACGTACACCGGACAGCCGTGTACGTGCACGCTCCTCTCAGTACCGTGTAACGGCTGTTATCACGGCCACAGTGAATCTATCTGTGTGTCACTATGGAAGGATAAGTGGAGGACTTGTTCCGTTCTTACAGACCTACACTCTAGGGAGATTCCTATTCTGCCCAATTCTACATACACCTTGTAGTTTGTGATACACTAGCCAATTTCTGCCTGTGACATAGCGCTCTGATATTCAGTGGGCCTCACACAATCCAAAAGTGTCCAGTGTCCACTAGTGTGTGCAGAAATTCAAAATCTCCCTTATCCTGTAGTCACTTTTTTCACACCTGTGCCATCGAGCCTGTGACATAGCGCTGTGATATTCAGTGGGCCTCACACAATCCATAAGTGTCCAGTGTCCACAAGTGTATGCAGAAATTCAAAATCTCTGTGATCCTGTAGTCACTTTTTTCACACCTGTGCCATCGAGCCTGTGACATAGTGCTCTGATATTCAGTGGGCCTCACACAATCCAAAAGTGTCCAGTGTCCACTAGTGTGTGCAGAAATTCAAAATCTCTGTGATCCTGTAGTCACTTTTTTCACACCTGCGCCATCGAGCCTGTGACATAGCGCTCTGATATTCAGTGGGCCTCACACAATCCAAAAGTGTCCAGTGTCCACTAGTGTGTGCAGAAATTCAAAATCTCCCTTATCCTGTAGTCACTTTTTTCACACCTGTGCCATCGAGCCTGTGACATAGCGCTCTGATATTCAGTGGGCCTCACACAATCCAAAAGTGTCCAGTGTCCACTAGTGTGTGCAGAAATTCAAAATCTCCCTTATCCTGTAGTCACTTTTTTCACACCTGTGCCATCGAGCCTGTGACATAGCGCTCTGATATTCAGTGGGCCTCACACAATCCAAAAGTGTCCAGTGTCCACTAGTGTGTGCAGAAATTCAAAATCTCCCTTATCCTGTAGTCACTTTTTTCACACCTGTGCCATCGAGCCTGTGACATAGCGCTCTGATATTCAGTGGGCCTCACACAATCCAAAAGTGTCCAGTGTCCACTAGTGTGTGCAGAAATTCAAAATCTCTGTGATCCTGTAGTCACTTTTTTCACACCTGCACCATCGAGCCTGTGACATAGCGCTCTGATATTCAGTGGGCCTCACACAATCCAAAAGTGTCCAGTGTCCACTAGTGTGTGCAGAAATTCAAAATCTCCCTTATCCTGTAGTCACTTTTTTCACACCTGTGCCATCGAGCCTGTGACATAGCGCTCTGATATTCAGTGGGCCTCACACAATCCAAAAGTGTCCAGTGTCCACTAGTGTGTGCAGAAATTCAAAATCTCCCTTATCCTGTAGTCACTTTTTTCACACCTGTGCCATCGAGCCTGTGACATAGCGCTGTGATATTCAGTGGGCCTCACACAGTCCATAAGTGTCCAGTGTCCACAAGTGTGTGCAGAAATTCAAAATCTCCCCTGTCCTATAGACACCTTGTACCTTGTTTTACATTACTATATAGTTTGTTGGATTTTGTCTACATTTCTACAAAAAATGAGGAAGGCTGGTGGAAGAGGCCGTGGAATTGGGCGGGGGTTGGCAGCTGGTAAAGATGGTGTTGGTGGTGGATCTGATGGTAGTGGCAAGAGCAAAATAGGACCGAATGCAGGAGGTGTTGAGCCTGCGTCATCGTCTGGCTCCATAAGGCTTCGAAGGCTTAGTTTTCTAGGAGTTGGCAAACCGCTTTTAAAGCCAGAGCATCAGGAAAAAGTTTTGTCTTACATTGCTGACTCAGCCTCCAGCTCTATCGCCTCCTCTTCTGAAGTTGTAAAAAGTAAAAGCACTGAGTCGTCATTGGAGGCTCATGTTCATGAACCACACCTTTCCTTGTGTCCTTCACCCCAACCAAGATTGAAGGATGACGCAGGCCATACTACTGATTACTCCATGGAGCTGTTTTCACATACCATGCCTGGATTATCAAGTGAATTGGTGAATTACCCAGGCCAAGATGAATCTGACATGGAGTGCACTGATGCACAGCCGCTGATGGATGATTCTGCTGGTACATTCACTCAGAGCACTACATTGTCCTCGCAGTGTACAGAGCCAGATTCTGACCCTGATGAGACTCAGGTGCCCCTTCCCGCACACTATACCACCATACACGGTGACACAGAGGAAGGTGCACATGACATTGAAGAGGAGGTGATGGTGACCCAGTTGTTAACCCAGATTGGCATCCATTTGGGGAAGAGGGTGCTGCTTCCAGTAGCTCAGATGAGGAGGAGCATCCACAGCAGACATCGACATCGCAACAGCTGTTATCTGGCAGGCCCGGAGCACTCCAAAGACAGGTTCCAAAAATCAAAAGAGTTGCTGGACAGCTTGTCCAGAGGGTCAAAAGATCACAGCGTGCTAGGCCGCACAATGTCTGCCAAAGTAGGAAGAGTGCAGTGTGGCACTTTTTTGAACAAAATCCTCATGATCAGGCCAAGGTTATCTGTAAGAAGTGCGCAAAGACCTTTAGCCGAGGGAAAAATCTGAAAAATTTGAATACCAGTTGCATGCTTAGACATTTAACCAGCATGCACTTGCAAGCATGGACACAACACCAAACCTCAAGTGCCACATGTGCAACTGATCACAAAGAAGGTAGTCAGCAACGCTACATTGTTTCCCCCACTGTAAGCCCACCGGTTAGCACAGCAGCAAATGTTGAGGTGTCGTTGCAAGGCCACAGCAGTCAGGGAATCCCACTGTTATATCAACGAAATACTGAATCTAGGCCATCAGAAAGAACACCAACTCCATCACCATCATCAACCCTCTCTCAGTACGCCCTGTCCACCGCTACTTCCACCATATGCAGCTCTCAAGTCCAGCTCACCCTCCCAGACACTGAGTAGGTCAAGAAAGTACTCAGTCTCTCATCCGTGTACACTGGGTTTGAACGCCCACATTGCCAAACTAATCTCGTTTGAGATGATGCCCTATTGGTTGGTGGAAAGCGCAGCTTTCCGCAAACTCATGGCCTATGCAGTACCACGCTATGACCTACCCAGTCGCCACTTCTCTCGCAAAGCCATCCCAGCCCTCCACCATCATGTAAAAGACCGCATTGTCCATGCACTTAAGCAGTCAGTGAGTGGAAAGGTGCACCTCACAACTGATGCATGGTCCAGTCGGCATGGCCAGGGCCGTTACGTGTCCATCACTGCGCACTGGGTTAATGTGGTGGATGCAGGGTCCACAGGGGACAGTGGTGGTGGGACAGTGCTGCCTAGCCCACGGTATAGGAAACAGTTGGCTGTAGGCGTTCGACCCTCCTCCTCCTCCTCCAGAAGCGAAAGCTCGTCCACAGAGCGCAGTCGTACGAGCACTCCATCTGCAGCTGCCACTGTTGCACACGATGTGTCCCCCTATCGAGCAGCTAGTGGAAAGCGTCAGCAGGCTGTGTTGCAGATGATGTGTTTGGGCGACAGACACACCGCCGAGGTGCTGGCCGAGTACTTGAAGCGACAAACTGAGTCATGGCTGGGCAGTGTACATCTTGAGGCAGGCAAGGTAGTTAGTGATAACGGCCGTAATTTTGTGGCAGCCATAGCCCTTTCAAAACTCAGCCACATACCTTGCTTGGCTCACACCTTGAACCTGGTGGTGCAGTGCTTCCTCAAAAATTATCCGGAGTTAACAGCCCTGCTTCAGAAGGTGCAAAGACTGTGCGCGCACATCCGCCGGTCGCCTGTACACTCCTTTCGTATGCAGAAGCTGCAGCGATTGCTCCACCTTCCCAACCACCGCCTCATTATCGACATTGCAACAAGGTGGAACTCCACCCTGCACATGGTGGAGCGGCTGTGCGAGCAGAGGCAGGCCATAATGCATTTGTGGGAGGATACACGGCCAGGCACTTTGATAGCAGACATGGAGTTGACAGGTGTGCAGTGGTCGAAGCTGAAAGACCTCTGTAAAGTCCTTCAGTGTTTTGAGGAATGCACATGGCTGGTAAGCGCAGACGACGCCATCCTAAGCATGAGCATCCCACTTATGCGTCTGCTCATGCAAACTTTGACGCACCTTAAGGAGCAGGCGTCTGCAGCCAATGTTGATGAGGAGGAAGAGGAGGAGGGAATCCTTGATGACATTCAGCCATTGTCTGCTCAGGGACCTCTCCTGGACGAGGTGGAGGAAGAAGAGGAGGAGGAGGATGATGATGGGGATGATTACTTAGGGGAGGAGGATGCATCTCGTGGGGCAAGTGAAAATGTTGGCGTGGCAAGGTCTGGTACAGGGTTTGTGCGTGACTGGAGGGATGTGGATTTGCCAGAAAGTGCTCCTCCACCCAGCACTCGCAGTGCATCATTGACACCGGGAACATTGGCCCACATGTCAGATTATGCCTTGCAGATCCTAAAATGGGACCCCCGCATTGCCAAAATGATGAACGATGACGACTACTGGTTGGCCAGCATCCTGGATCCACGCTATAAAGGCAAATTACAAAACATCATGCCACAGGAGAACCTTGACCTAATATTGGCTAATAAACAAGCAACTCTGGTAAATCGGTTGCTTGAGGCATTCCCAGCACACAGCAGCGGTGATGGTTCTCACACGAGCCGTACGGGCCGGGGGCAGCTTGGCAGAGGTGTTCATGGTGCACACAGCAGAAGTGGCGTTGGAGACAGGGCTTTCATGACAATGTTGTGGACTGATTTTTCAAGTACCGCTCACACAACTGGTAATACTGCATCGATGGAAAGTGACAGGAGACAGCAGTTGTCAACTATGGTTACAAACTACTTTTCCTCCCATATCAATGTTCTCCCACACAGGTCATTCCCCTTTGACTATTGGGCCGCTAAACTGGACACCTGGCCTGAATTGGCACAATATGCCTTACAGGAGCTCGCTTGCCCAGCTGCAAGTGTGCTATCGGAAAGAGTCTTCAGTGCAGCTGGATCAATCCTGACAGAAAAAAGGACCCGTCTGTCAACCCAAAATGTGGATGATCTAACCTTCATTAAAATGAACCATGCATGGGTTTCCAAGGATTTTGTCCCACCTTCCCCTGATGACACATAGGGTGACAGAAAAATGGCTTGCTTTGGTCCACCTCTTCCTGGGACTTGACCTATTTCGCCTTTTGCATCAGCTGAATGTCCAACATCTGCATATGCCACTTTCTAAAACTCCCTAACTGTGCTGCCTTCCCCCCCCCATGGCCGGGGTCACCACCTGGCGCACGACACCGTGCGAGTGCCGTTGCCCTGGACAGGTGGGTAGGCCGACTCTTGGGCGCGGGCACTGGCACAGGGTCCCTCATAGTGCAATCAAGTGTCTCTGACGGTGGTGGTGCACACCCGCCGTCAGACACACCGCCGTACTATGAGGGGCCCAGTGCCAGTACCGACGCCCACGAGTGGGCCCCCCTTGCTTGGGCAGGGCCCCAGCATTTGCAATCTTTACCTCTCCCTGCTCCTCCGCTGTGTAGTCTGGGCCGTCAAATCCATACTGTGCCTGACACCGTCTGAGCCTGCCTCCTGATGTATAGACATATATTTTGAATGTTTACGCTATCCATACATGTTATCCGGGGATACGGTACCCTTTCTCACCTTTGTGCAATCACGTGCAATCCATACTGGGCCTAACACCGTCTGAGCCTGCCTCCGGATGTATAGACATATCTTTTGAATGTGTACGCTATCCATACATGTTATCCGGGGATACGGTACCCTTTCTAACCTTTGTGCAATCGAGTGTAATCCATACTGGGCGTGAGAACGGCTGGCGAGCTGTTAAGCAAGCTACAGCACCTGTGGTTTGCACACGTAAGTTTTTCATTTTTTCAGGAATGTCGGTTAGGCCTAATTCCGGAACTGCGGTTGACCTGCACTTACTGGGAAATCATCGTTCGCGGGTAATAATTGTAATCAGTGATCCCCATCACTAACGTTGTTCAGCGGGTTATCTGCACCTGTAAGTGACAAACGCTGGCCTTTTCAGTGTAGCGCACATGCAGCCACGGACATGTAAGGGCATGACACACCAGTTATTGGCCAATCTCATGTGCCAGAGCCTCACGTGTCCCTCTAGTAAGCCGGACTCGGACCGCGGGGCATGACGGAGTCTCGTTCGTTAATGGAATTAAGCTTGCAATGTGTGCATCTGTTCTGTAGCTGGCATGGTTGAGGTTTCCCAGGTGGAGTCGAATTTAACCGTAGGCTCCACTCCTGGTGGTGCCCTTCTGGACATTCCTTTAAGGTTCAGCTTTGCAACCATACTGCCCACATAAAACAAACACTTTGCCTTCATGAACGCTGTTTGGATGGTCATGACTCGTGGGAATAACGCCGCCCAATCAGTTAACCTGCTAGAGAGATCCTTCGTTGCTCCCAAGCATGACATCACACTCCCTAGGAGGAAGGTAATGCCACTGTGGCGACCGTACTCCTGGGGGCGACACAAGTGCACTGATGCCCAGCCACTGCTCGATGAATCTGCTGGTACATTGACCCAGACCACTACATTCCCCTCGCATGCTACACGGCCTGAATCTGACCCTGATGAAACTCAGGTTACCCTTCCCATATACAGTTCCATCTTACACGGTGACAAAGAGGAAGCTGCAGATGAAAGTGCAGGTTCGGCCCACCCGCCATCAGACACACCACCGTGCTATCAGGGGCCCTGTGCCAGTGCCGTCACCAACGAGTGGGCCCCCCCTGCTTGCTCAGGATCACAGCACTTGCAAGGTTGAAATACTGTGCAGTGATATGGAAGATGGGGACGACGAGGAGTCCAGACTAGTACAGGGATTCCCTAGCGAGGAGACTTATTTGATTGTTTTCAATGTTGGGACAGCAATTTTTGGGGAGCACTATACTCTGGAGAATGATAGATGGGGCCCACCATACACTGGAACATTCCAAAGGTGGACATCAGACACTGGAGCAGCATTTACAGGGCCCATTATACACTAGAGCATTAGAAATGGGGCCCATTATGTTTGGAGCATTATTTGGGCCCATAAGACAGTGGAGCTTCATCCATGGGGACCAACATATACTGTAGCATTATGTGGAGCTCATCATATACTGTTTCAAACATTATATGGGACCAATGATTCTGTATGGAGAAATAGATGGGCCTCGTCATGAGATGTAAAAAGTGAAGTATTTTTCATTGTACTATACCGCTATTTCTCTGCCGTATCGGAGCATGATGAGTTGTGGTATGTGTTAAAGGGGCGCTCTTTCGCCCAGGGCACATGAAAACCTGGAGCCAGCCCTCCCCCCCCCCACAACTTTAGCCAAATAACCCCCATTTTTCAGTGCGTAACTTGTATTATGAAGTTAATTAAGGTTGACAAGCTTAAGTAAGAAGAATTGATGCTTTTGGCATTCAAATGGGCACTGTAGGTGTGTTTCCTGTCCTCCTCTCACTGCCGACTTTTATTCCCCATTGACCTACATTGGGTTTCGTGTTTCGGGACGACCCCGACTTTTCCCTATAATCGGCCGATCTTGCTCGACCCGACTTTTGGAAAAGTCGGGTTTCACGAAACGAAACTCGACCCTAAAAAACCAAAAGTCGCTCAACTCTAATGGTGACGTCTTCACTTCCGTAAAGAAAAGAAGTTTTCAGAACTTTACTGAATATTCACATTTTAGTTATGGGTTTACTTCTTACACAAAGTCCAATTTCTGAACCTGTATCTCTGGCTTCTGTCCTTGGAGAATTAGGGGATTGACTTAAGATATTTGCATTTTAGGACTACGCTGTAAATGGCGGATAATTGAGGGTCCGACTCCTGAAACTTAAACCTGTGACCCTCTTGTATCAGATCCATGGGATTTACCATAAATTTCTGATATGGGATACTCCTTTAATAATGGGGACATCCTTGTGGCTGCTGCTTGGTAGAATAGTCCCCATACCGGGACTGGATGACTACCTGATGTGTTTGGGGGTCTCGGGGCATTATCTGCTGGGGGAGGGAAGGATTGGAATATAAATGGCAACCATTCTGCTTTGAGGGGAGATAAGCGGCAGTCAGAGAAGTCGGGGAACGTCGTTCTCCTCTCTCGTGATTTATGTGGGGGAGTCGGGAGATCGCTGCCCACAAAAACCAAGGTTTGTCCCCGACTCCTGACTTGTCCCAGGGTTGTCAGTTCACTTTAGGACGAGTTTAATGAATTCTCTTGTATCAGTCAGGAAATAATTACTGTGATCAATCACTGCCACCGAAATGGAACGCATCAAAACAATTGTTACGTTTGCTCCTCGACAGGATATTATTCAGCACGGCAGCAGTTCAATGCGGGATCCTGGTTTGTGGGGGAGGGGAGAATTATTTCTATACAAAACTACAAAAGATAATTAAAAATAAAGAAACATCAACAAAGAAGAAATAAAAAGCCTCCAATTATCCTGTTCTGTCAACAAAACTGCCGAAAAAGCCATTTGGGTTTTGGTCTCTGCAGGGTCTTATGTGACAATGCAAAAACAAAATGTATCAGAGGTGGAAGATTCATAGTCGGGAAAATGAGGGGAAATGAAATTATTAATATCTCTGCTTCTGGCTGTGAACGGATTATTGTGTCTACAAGATTTGGGGAGTTTTGTGCAAAACATTAAAGATTAGATTTGGAGAATAATCTGTAGATATGATTGATGCCAAAGGAAATAATCCTGCAACTTGTCACATTTTCAATCATTGGTAATTTTACCAACATTGTATATTAACTTACAAAAAAATCCAAAATAAATCACTTAAAATGTTTTTTTCTATTTATGTCATACTATGTTGCCAATGGTAAAAAAATAAAATTGTAAAATGCTTTAATTTAAAAATAGTTTTCTATAAATCACAGTTTTTATGCAATTGTAAGGAACACTAATTGTGGAGGAGTAACTGATGTAAGTGTGAGTTTTCATCACATGCCCAGTCTAGCGCACTATTCACTACTGGGTTTACTTTCAGAGACCTCAGACCATCACGTCACGAAGACCTCTGGGTAGAAGCCCCGAGCTCCTGCATGAGCCACAGACTTGGTCCAGAAATCTTTGGCCAGTGACGAATCCTTGTGATTTCAGCTCTGCAGGCCGCTATTTAGCTGTTTTGCTATTTTGGATGTGAAATGAAACAAATGAGATGAGATTGAAGTGGAGACTTTCAGGGGTAATTAAAGGAGTTGAACAACATTATTCTGTGAAACATTTAGGAATTGCAGCGGTTATTCTACAAATCCTCCTCATTTCACGACTCAGAAGTAACTGATAATTGGACAAATTCACTTTACCATAAATAAAATGTTCATGCTTAACACTTTGTGGAGAATCCTTTGCACCAATGACGACCTGACATCTGGAGGCCATGGCTGTCACCATTGCTAGTGTCCTCCAGTGTTAGGCTTTGCCGCAATGACGGCCTGAAGTCTGTAGGCTATGGCCATCACCATCACTGGTTTTCTCCGGCGTGAGGTTTTGCAGCAATGATGGCCTGAGGTCTGGAGGCCATGGCCATCACCATCACTGGTTTCCTCCGGCGTGAGGCTTTGCACCAATGATGGCCTGAAGTCTGGAGGCCATGGACGTCCCCATTGCTGGTCTCCTCTGGTGTGAGGTTTTGCCGCTCTTTTTTGCCTTCAGTTTTGTCTTCATCCTGTGAAATGCAGCTCGATGGGATGAGATCTGGTGAGGACTCGGCCATTGCAGAATATTCCACTTCTTTCTTTTGCAGAATGTTTTGGGTCATTGTCCATCTGTCCTGTGAAGCGTCGTCCAATCATCCTTGCTGCATTTGGGTGAATCTGATCAGAAAGTATCGCCATGTACACACAGGATTCATCTGGCTGCTTCTGTCTTCAGTCACATCATTAATAATCACTAGTCATCCAGCAGCCATTGGAAGCCATGCATGACCACACCATCACACCACCTCCACCATGTGTTACACAGGATGTGCCGAGGATCAGGGGCCGCTCCAAGCCTTCTCCAGACTTTCTTCTTCCATCATTTTGGTACAGGTTGATCTAAGTTTTGATTTTCCAGAACTGGGCCACTTCTTTATGGTGGAATTAAATACTGAGACCCCGACTTCCTGGAGAGCGGTCTTCACTCGGGAGGATGTTGTGAAGGGATTTTTTCTAAAAAATTAAAATGCTTTTCTAAAAGCTGAAATGCCAAAACTTGTGTCACTGTCCAAATATTTCTGGTCTGAACCCCATATTGAAGCTTGTGCCCTTCTATCTGTAAAGGCTGATGCTCCAGCTAAGTGTATCTGCTCTGTGATTTGCGCAGTCGGTCGGGATTTTGGGACCTCAAACAGCTGCAATGTTAAAAAATAGAAACTTAAGTCTCGTTATTCATAAAAAAAACAACAAAACAACAGATTGCGATGTGGATAACGTGAAGAGGAGCCTTGTCTGTTTTGTGGCCTGCAGATTCCGGCTGCTGTCTGCTCGTGCCATGCTGGCTGAGTGGGTGGGGTCTCCTTGTGTGATCTCCAAGCTCACAGCCAACCACGTCTCCTCCTTTCTCCTCTCCTGCAGTGTCACACACCGGCTGAGACAGAAGCCCTGCAGCAGGATCCTCTCCCTCCTTTTCCCCCTCATAGCACAATGAGCAGAGATTGGGTCGCCCTCACAGCCAGGGCGGCGGGGTACTCGGTACCGGGCCTGCGGATCTCCACGAGTGGGGTTGTTGTCACGGCAGCTATGACTCGGTCCGCGGCCCTGGCCGCCCATTGTAAATAGCAGAAATGTTCATTGAATGATTTGTGACGCCACCTGTGGTGTTCGGCAAGAAAGGTGTTAAGCCGACGCTGCGAGCAGATCCTCTGGGACAGATGGTGTAGTGCAGCAATGATGTTGTGGCCCTCCAGAGGTAGGGCAGTAGTCCCAGGGCAGTGTAGGTGAAGAGATAGGGGAGAGACGTAGATGGTGCAGTGTCAGGCACAGAGATGTAGCAGTGCTGAGAGTGTTGGCGCAGGAATAAGCGGAGGACACCAGGGCATGCAGTTCCAAAGCTTTACTCACAGTCTGTTGTGCATAAGGGGGCCGCATCTGTGCCGTGTCCTCCGGGTCAAGAGCTCAGTCAACTTCCAGGCAAGATGAAGTACTCCGTTCCAACACTCCGCCAACATATGTGCCTTTTCTGAACGTCTCCCTTTCGCGCCTATAGTGTAGTACTCCCAGTACTGAGTTACACTGGAGTTCCTCCTGTCAGATATTCCTATGAACTCTACTTGTACAGAAGACAGCTGTAGCCTGCTTCGGGGACTCCTTGCTGCTAAGTCCCGGCTCACTCACGTTGCTGTTTTGCCCCCAAGTCTTGTGTGGAATAAAGTGGTGACAACTTCTATTACTCCGGTGTCTGCTGCAGGACCATTAGTATCCATACAACCTAGGGGACCGGACCCCGGCCTTTCGCTGTGAACTTGGGAAGGGTTCTGCTCTAGCCTTAATCCTCAGTCCTCCTCTTCTCCTTACGTTCTGTTCAAATCTATCTTTCTTATAAAGAGTCAGGCTTTCCATCAATGTCTCTGTCCTGTGTCAGCAGACCCAGGTCACTGAGGTCCGCTGCAGCACTTTCCTCGTCCATCCCTCTCCGGGGATCTTCTCTCTCCTTCTGACCCCGTCAGACAGACTAAATCCTAAACTCTTCCCCATCTTTTGGTGCAGACTAAGCTCCACCCACTTCCCAGCACTCTTTGTGTTCCAAGCAGGGAGCCACCAAAGGTGCTTTGCTACACTACTATGTTGTGTGGGATGCAGGTGTTGGAGTGTGGTCAGGTGTCTCCACCTTACATGAATGGTGGGGCACCACACCTGAGGAGGAGGTGCAGTACCTCTGTGGCGACTGAACCCTCAGGGGCGCCACATACCCCCTTGTTAAACAGAGCACGTCTGCGGGCTGCAAGTGAACAAAGTTAGACAAACAAAGGAACATACAAACATTTTTGAATGCTGATAAATAATTCTTATCTAAACTTCCCAATGTGGGAGGCACTCACTCTTGAACGTTGCAAACAACTTAACTATGATTTATTGATTTTAAAGTGCTATCCAATACCCTTTATCACATTTCACATTTCCACTTCTTTTTAACCATAAGATACAACCGCTGGTACCTGGTTCGTCACCTGAATATTCTTTATTTAAATTTTCATCTCTTTACTCCTAATCAGATACCTAGTCATTACTATCAGTTTAAACTTTATATAAAAGCTATTCTATAACTATGAATACTCTCATAAGACACATTATATAACTCTTCACATTAAAACATCACAATTTCTGTGAGTGCTGGACACCGCACCCAGCCGGGATTTCTTGCAGTGTCCTTAGGTTGGAGCAATGCTCCAGGTTGAGGTAGTCTTCACTCTTAGAAAGCCTACATAAAACCAACAAAGGGCACCTAAAGAGGCGCAACTACATACAAGAAAGTTTGTGATTCACTCCAAGTTCATGATCACTGCAGTTCAATAAAAATGCTGCCAATGCAACTAGGCAAAAAAACTGGAACATAATTGTAAACAATGGGGCACAACGGTGCCAATACCCTCCTGGGTAACTGTTAGTTTGGGCATGTTCTTTAATGTGGGTCTCCTCCTGGGGTGATGGAAGCTGGTTTCTTGAGCTGCTTCCAGGGGAGAACTTGTGATTTTCCTCTTCCTGTTGATGGTCTACAAATTGCAGATATTCTTTTTCCCATGGAGTGAGATTGGTCTCTGCCGGTGTAGATGGAGTGGTAGCTGATGCAACTGTTGCCGGTGATTCTACAGGGACCATGGTAGGTACTAATGGCTGTTGCCTTTCGTTTCCAGATGATACGACAGCCAACGGTGCTGCTGCCTTGGCTTTTGGTCTGACCGCTGGTGAAACTTTTGCCTGTGGCCCCTTGTAGGGCAAAATGCGGGGATTCTGAATCTGTGGAAGAGGGAATCCGTGATGCACAGTAACACCTATCAGCTGTTCAGACTCCTCTGCTGAGATCAGAAGATGTCGAATGGGACGCGCTTGCTCCAGCCTTACTCTTTTCTACAGGGACTTCTTCCACTTCCCCATTGCAGTCAGCTTAGTGCTTCTAAATTGAGAACACAGCTCTTCCATTTGTCCCTTGCAGAGCTCAGGCATGCTGGTCACAGTAAGGGACAACTCAGGGGGCAACATGATGACAGGGGCGACGGTCATACCTGGAGCCTCCTGGCATGGTGATATTGCCTCCGGTGCAGGCTCTGGACGGCTACCGGTGGCAGTGGTTGTGACGGAGGCTGCCCAATCCAAGGTTGGAGATAGTGATGGAGCACATGGCGGCTCCGGGTCCGCAGGGGTCTCCGGTGGGACCTGCGGAGCCGCGCTAGGTACTGGCAGGAGCGTAGCTTCAGCTCCCAGGCCCTCCTATAACTCCTCCAGACAAGCAGCTCCCAGCGACGGTGGCAGCGTGGAGGTGGTGACAGACGTGGCCGGTGATGTCTCAACAGCCGCGGGCTCCACAGGTGCTGCCTGAGGAAGAACTGTAGCAGCGACGGTGGGTACCGGTGGTGGGGGTACCGGAGATATAGGCCCCTCATGGGCGCGCCGCAGGTTCAGGGCCCAGAGAGCCTCTTGTCTCAGACGCAGGTGGTGTGTCAGCTGGGCAATCTCATCCTCCAACTGCTGGCGGTCCTTTTTGGAAGCAGGGTCGGAGCCTTCAGCTTCTGCGCCGGGGAAGTTCTGCTCGACCTCCTCACACTCTTCGGGCCTCCTTCCTTCTTCCATCATGGCGTCCTGGCGTTCTTATTCCTTCCCGGGCTTCTTTCCCGCCACCGGGCCTCTCTCCTCCTTCTGGGGGCGGCGTCTTCTTCCTACTCCTCTATACCAAGCCAGTATACGAACCCCTCTGAGGGTGGGCCATGTTGCTGTAGCATAGAAGTTAAAGCAGGGGAGGCCCAGGACAGTCCGCGCTCTTTTCTTAGGACCACCCATGTTATCACGCCCTTCTTAACCGTGTCGGCGGCCATTTTGAGAGTCCATTTTACAGTCTATCAATTTGGCTATTTTGCACATTCTCAGCAATTAAGTCCAATAAATCTTCGGCACACAGAACCCGGTTATACCGGGCTTTGTTATCCTGTTCGTGACACCAAGTTAGATTGCCCTCACACCCAGGGCGGCGTGGTACTCGGTACCGGGCCCGCGGATCTCCACGAGTGGGGTTGTTGTCATGGCAGCTATGACCCGGTCCGTGGCCCTAGGCACCAATTGTAAATAGCAGAAATGTTCATTGAATGATTCGTGACGCCACCTGTGGTGTTCGGCAAGAAAGGTGTTAAGCCGACGCTGCGAGCAGATCCTCTGGGACAGATGGTGTAGTGCAGCAATGATGTTGTTACCCTCCACAGGTAAGGCAGTAGTCCCAGGGCAGTGTAGGTGAAGAGATAGGTGAGAGACGTAGATGGTGCAGTGTCAGGCACAGAGATGTAGCAGTGCTGAGGGTGTTGGTGCAGGAATAAGCGGAGGACACCGGGGCATGCAGTTCCAAAGCTTTACTCAGTCCTTTGTGCATACAGGTGCCCGCATCTGTGCCATGTCCTCCGGGTCAGGAGCTCAGTCAACATCCAGGCAAGATGATGTACTCCGTTCCAACACTCCGCCAACATTAGTGCCTTTTCTGAACGTCTCCCTTTCGCGCCTATAGTGAAGTACTCCCAGTACTGGGTTACACTGGAGTTCCTCCTGTCAGATGTTCCTATGAACTCTACTTGTACGGCAGACAGCTGTAGCCTGCTTCGGGGACTCCTTGCTACCAAGTCCCGGCTCACTCACGTTGCTGTTGTGCCCTCAAGTCTTGTGTGGGAATAAAGTGGTGACAACTTCTATTCCTCCGGTGTTTGCTGCAGGACCATTAGTATCCATACAACCTCGGGGACCGGACCCCGGCCTTGCGCTGTGAACTTGGGAAGGGTTCTGCTCTAGCCCTAATCGTTAGTCCTCCTCTTCTCCTTACGTTCCGTTCAAATCTATATTTCTTACAAAGAGTCAGGTTTTCCATCAATGTCTCTTTCCTGTGCCAGTGGACCCAGGTCACTGAGGTCCTCTGCAGCACTTCCCTCGTCCATCCCTCTCCGGGGATCTTCACTCTTCCACTGACTCTGTCAGACAGGCTAAATCCTAAACTCTTCCAATCTTTTGGTGCAGACTAAGCTCCATCCACCTCCTAGCACTCTTCGTGTTCCAAGCAGGGAGCCACCAAAGGGTGCTTTGCTACACTACTATGTTGTGTGGGATGCAGGTGTTGGAGTGTGGTCAGGTGTCTCCACCTTACCTGAATGGTGGGGCAGCACACGTCAGGAGGAGGTGCAGTACCTCTATGGCGACTGAACCCTCAGGGGCGCCACAAGATCCTCCGCAGTTTCCCATCATCCCCTTCTTTCCTGTCTAGTATTTTCTGTGTTATTATAGGAAGACTGAATAATAACGGAAATCCTGCAAGAAGAGAGAAGAGAACCCCAAACAGCCGGTAGGCGAGGACGGCGACACCTTCAATTAATAACATGCATTATCATGTATTATACAAATGTCTCACAGTCACAGATTTACTGTTTATCAAAATACATTAGAGATGGCAGAGATATTTGGATACAAATCAGATTTATGTTGAATTTTATGAAATTAACCCATCCCGGCAAATTAAATACATTTGGGATTGGATTTTCATAATGTCGCCGCCATTTTACACATTGAAGAAGATTGCATCAACCACCAAAAGTCGACACGACCTCAGGCGCGACCAGGCGACCTTCCCCATAATGCCTTTCAGCTATCACATCACATTGTATATCACAGGAGGGACTATCATAACCAGTATAAAAGCAGATGCAGGGAATGCAGCAGCCATAATAGAGTGATTTAGTATAGTGGGAGGATGTCAAAGCTCACTGTTAATTAAGGAAAAGAGAGAAAACCATAAATACTGAATAAACATTACAGATCATGTCTGACAGCTCGGGACAATTTCAGATTTTCTGCTGCCTATGCTGAAAATTCAAATGGTGCCCTCCACCCGGCCATACCCTGTACAGAAAAAGGATCCAGCAATGAATAAACCACATATAGAATGACAGTACCAATAGCAGGAACCATCTTCCCTCCAGATTGTAATCACTGTCATTATTGCAGCAGTCACCCGGACTCCACACCTCGGTCCATTGGTAAAGTAATGATATTTGCAGTTATGATCCATCACGTCCTTCTCCGTCCCCACTGCCCCCCACCATGTATTGTCACACAGAGCGACCATGATGGTGATCATGTAAAGTAAATAGGATGCAACACACCCAATGAATGAGCAAACGCTCGATCGTCAGGCAAAGTAATTCTTATGCTGCTTTAAAAATCATTGTTCTCGGCAGCACGTCGACCTTTGTAAACAGGATGTGTGCTGTTCAAAAATGTAAAAGTCTGTGTGCGCACAATGACCTATTACTGATAGACCACCGATCAGCAAACATGAAGCCGACCAGAGATTGTTTAATGCTGCAAGTTGGCTATTGTACACCCATAATGTCCACAATGTGGCCTTATACAGTACAAGGTACACCACTGTAGCTGATATGCCCTACAATGTCCCCCACTCTGGTCCCATACAGTAATAATATGCACCAGTGTGTCCCCCACACAGTAATAATGTCCCTATTATGGCCCAAAAGTATTAATGACCCCCATTCTGTCCCCCATTCAGTATGGTGTCCCCAATTCTGTAATAATGTCCCCAATGTAGTATAATGTGTCCATCTGTGGCTCCTATAAGGCAGAACGCCCCCCTTTGGTGCCCCCATACAGTATTATGTCTCTTTCTGTGGCTCGCATTCGGTATAATGTCCTCCTTTATAGTCCTCGTACAGTATTACGTACCTATCTGTAGCCCTCCATACAGTATTATATTCCCCTCTGTGGTACCTCATAGAGTATTATGTACCCCTCTGTCGCCCGCATAAAGTGTAATTTCCCCCTTTGTAGCCCCCATACAGTATTATGTCCCCTTCTGTGGCACCCCATACAGTATTATGTTCCATTCTGTGGCCTCCATATAGCATTATGTACCCCCTGTGGCTCCCCATATAGTATAATGTCCCCTTTGTAGCCACCATACAGTATTATGTCCCCTTCTGTGGCCAGCATATGGTATAATGTCCCCCTTTATAGCTCCCATACAATATTACAGTTGTGGCCAAAAGTATTGACACCCCTGCAATTCTGTCAGATAATACTCAGCTTCTTCCTGAAAATGATTGCAAACACAAATTCTTTGTTACTATCTTCATTTAATTTGTCTTAAATGAAAAAACACAAAAAGAATTGTCCTAAAGCCAAATTGGATATAATTCCACACCAAACATAAAAAAGAGGGTGGACAAAAGTATTGGCACTGTTCGAAAAATCATGTGATGCTTCTCTAATTTGTGTAATTAACAGCACCTGTAACTTACCTGTGGCACCTAACAGGTGTTGGCAATAACTAAATCCCACTTGCAGCCAGTTGACATGGATTAAAGTTGACTCAACCTCTGTCCTGTGTCCTTGTGTGTAGCACATTGAGCATGGAGAAAAGAAAGAAGACCAAAGAACTGTCTGAGGACTTGAGAAACCAAATTGTGAGGAAGCAAGAGCAATCTCAAGGCTACAAGTCCATCTCCAAAGACCTGAATGTTCCTGTGTCTACCGTGCGCAGTGTCATCAAGAAGTGTAAAGCCCATGGCACTGTGGCTAACCTCCCTAGATGTGGACGGAAAAGAAAAATTGACAAGAGATTTCAATGCAAGATTGTGCGGATGTTGGATAAAGAACCTCGACTAACATCCAAACAAGTTCAAGCTGCCCTGCAGTCCGAGGGTACAACAGTGTCAACCCGTACTATCCGTCGGCGTCTGAATGAAAAGGGACTGTATGGTAGGAGACCCAGGAAGACCCCACTTCTTACCCCGAGACATAAAAAAGCCAGGCTGGAGTTTGCCAAAAATTACCTGAAAAAGCCTAAAACGAAGAATGTTCTCTGGTCAGATGAGACAAAAGTAGAGCTTTTTGGGCAAAGGCATCAACATAGGATTTACAGGAGAAAAAAAGAGGCATTCAAAGAAAAGAACACGGTCCCTACAGTCAAACATGGCGGAGGTTCCCTGATGTTTTGGGGTTGCTTTGCTGCCTCTGGCACTGGACTGCTTGACCGTGTGCATGGCATTGTGAAGTCTGAAGACTACCAACAAACTTTGCATCATAATGTAGGGCCCAGTGTGAGAAAGCTGGGTCTCCCTCAGAGGTCATGGGTCTTCCAGCAGGACAAAAACACAAAACACACTTCAAAAAGCACTAGAAAATGGTTTGAGAGAAAGCACTGGAGACTTCTAAGGTGGCCAGCAATGAGTCCAGACCGGAATCCCATAGAACACCTGTGGAGAGATCTAAAAATGGCAGTTTGGAGAAGGCACCCTTCTAATATCAGGGACCTGGAGCAGTTTGCCGAAGAAGAATGGTCTAAAATTCCAGCAGAGCATTGTAAGAAACTCATTGATTGTTACCGGAAGCGGTTGGTCGCAGTTATTTTGGCTAAAGGTTGTGCAACCAAGTATTAGGCTGAGGGTGCCAATACTTTTGTCTGGCCCATTTTTGGAGTTTTGTGTGAAATGATCAATGTTTTGCTTTTGCTTCATTCTCTTTTGTGTTTTTCATTTAAGACAAATTAAATGAAGATAATAATACCAAAGAATTTGTGTTTGAAATCATTTTCAGGAAGAAACTGAGTATTATCTGACAGAATTGCGGGGGTGTCAATACTTTTGGCCACAACTGTATGTTTAATGCTGCAAGTCTGCTATTGTAGACCCATAATGTTCCTATAGTGGCCCCATACAGTACAAGGTACTTGTCATGATCTCAGTGCGGGTTTGACTCACACACATGGGGTTAATGTCTGGAACCAGTGCTGATGACTGGCATTTCTGGGGTTAAAGGTTGTGATCCCAGTGCAGGCTTACCTGCACACCTGGGGCTGTGATTGTGGCTTCTCCCTGGTTCTGGGAAAGGCTTCTTTTAGCCTCAGGACGCTCCCATCCCTGTCAGTTATACCTTCGCCCTTGGCATTGTGTGGTGACCCCTGAGTGTCTTGTGCTGTGTTCTTGTTTATCTGATTCTCTGTGTATGACTCGGCCTGTTCTCTGGATACTGCTTGTTGGATTCTGCTTGGTACCTTCTATCAAATAGGAAAACCTGAGGATCACCTCCAATTGAAGTATAGATCACCACCAGAGCATTCAAATGGTAAAATATTATATCTTTTATTAGTACAAAAGTCAAACATTTAAAAGACATACATGTTCTCAAGATCAGTGCAAAAAAAGGGGATCAACAACTCCCATTAAGTATATTTTGCTGCAAAGTAATAAACCTCATGGCTGGTAAGCAATCCATTTGTATTTGCTGCTAGAAACCTATACTGAAGTGTCTGCTGTTTGAAAAAACGTGCACAGTATATTCACTCAGCAGCACAAGCCCATAGACCAAGATAAACAATAGTCTAATCACGCCCCCCGAGGAAGCTGGGCGAAACGTGCATGTCGGGGTGGAGGGATCTGTCTCCCTTGTGACTTTTACTAACGCTGCCAGGATCCAGGTAATGGCCTCAGTAGCTTTAACGCTAATTAGCTAACACAGATATATGCTTTATGTTGTTATAAATTATAAGCTGAGTTTTGGTTTAGCATTCGGATAGCCCAGACTATTGTTTATCTTGGTCTATGGGCTTGTGCTGCTGAGTGAATATACTGTGCACGTTTTTTCAAACAGCAGACACTTCAGTATAGGTTTCTAGCAGCAAATACAAATGGATTGCTTACCAGCCATGAGGTTTATTACTTTGCAGCAAAATATACTTAATGGGAGTTGTTGATCCCCTTTTTTTGCACTGATCTTGAGAACATGTATGTCTTTTAAATGTTTGACTTTTGTACTAATAAAAGATATAATATTTTACCATTTGAATGCTCTGGTGGTGATCTATACTTCAATTGGAGGTGATCCTCAGGTTTTTCTATTTGATTGTTTTGCGAGCATTACTTTTGATGATTGTTGGCTGGTTTAGTATTAATTGGTACCTTCTATGTCTGTTTGGCTTTGACCACTGCTTGGCCCCGACTCTCCGTTCTGTCTCATCCCTGGTACTTTACTGTTATCTCTGTGTATGACCCGGTTTGTCTGAATTCCTGTATTAGTGCTCTGCCTATCTCTGACACGCTAAGCCCCGCCCCCTTGCGGTCACATGACTGTAGGTCCTTCACTGCTCACTGACTTCAGCTCCCCCAGGTCCTGTTTGCCTGAACTTTCCAGCTGTGTCTGACCCCGGGCCCCTCTGCAGTGTGGGTGAGTCCATGCTCAGCGGTGGCTGCACGTCGACCCTAACAGGACCGTGACATTATAACTGACCATTAAGTTTTGGGTTTTTTTTTCTCTGCTGAGAAATATGGATCCCATACAGTCTCTGGCTGACCAGATGAAAAGTCTGAGTCAGTTGTTTCAGGGTTTATCTCTGGAGCAGCAAGCTCTGGCTCGTTCTCAGCAGCAGGTTTCTGAGACAGTGCGGGGGGCTTTAGCTGCTGGGTCTCTGAGGGCTGGGGCAAGTGATGTTGTTCTTGTGTCCCCGGAACACCTGTTAAACTGCCTGACTTTTTTTCTGGGAACAAAAAGGAGTTCAGGGTCTTCATGGAGGGGTGCAAACTCTTCTTTAGTTTGAGATCACGTTCTTCTGGGGACGAAAGTCAGAAGGTTGGGGTCATTATGTCTTTATTAAGAGGGTCCCCACAAGCCTAGGCTTTCTCCCTTCCTCCCACTGCCCCTGAGAGAGTGTGAATGCGTTTTTGAGGCCCTCGGGCACATATATGATGAGCCGGACTGAGTGCGATTGGCAGAGGACATGATGATGAGTGTCTGTCAGGGGAAACACTCGGCTGAGTGGTTTTGCACTGAATTCCGCCGCTGGGCCACAGAGGTCTCTTGGGACGATGACGCACTCCGAGGACTCTTTCGCAGAGGCTTGTCCGAGCGGTTACAGGATGCCTTGGCATTACATCCCCCACCTAACTCTCTCGAGGACGCCATGACCCAGGCCGTCCGGATTGACCGCAGGCTGCGGGCCAGGGGGGTAATGCAGGCGGAGACTCCATTGTTCCCTAGTGGAAAAGAGACTGTTTCTGTACCCATGGACGTAGGGGCTCTCTCCCTGAAGGAAAAGGAGAGACAACACCGGAGAGAAAAGCAGTTATGCTTCTGCAGTAAAATGGGACATTGGAAAAGGGAGTGTCCTGATTGTCCATCCTCGACCTGGTCGACGGGAAACGACTAGGTCTGGGTAGTCAGCGGGGAGACTACTCAGACCCTCAGGTACCCTTTTCCTCATTTTCTAAGGTGTTGCTTCATGTGGAACTGTTAGTGGACGATTGTTGTTTTTTTCCCTCTACAGCTTTCGTGGACTGCGGATCATCCATCAATTTTATTGACTCCCAACTGGTCACACGCAGTAAGATAGGGACAGTTAGACTTAAGGTTCCGATCAAAGTGGTGGCCATTGACTCCTCCTCACTAAAGAGGGTATTCTCTTTATGTCTGACTTGTTTTCGCTCAAAGTGGGCGCTATCCATCTGGAAAACTTAAGTTGTTTGGTTATGGACAATCTACCAGCAGGATTGGTGTTGGGCATGCCCTGGTTACAACGCCGTAACCCAGTCATTAACTGGAAAACGGGGGAGATTGTTCAGTGGGGGTTTAATGATTCGATGTTATGTGATAAGTCTGCACTATTGGTTGAACCTGTTAAATCTGTATCTGTGTCATCTGTCGAGCTGGAAGGTATTCCGGAGTACCTGAAAGAATTCGAAGATGTGTTCTCTGAAAGCGAGGCCGAGACGTTGCCGCCACATAGACCCTTTGACTGCGCTATCGAGTTAGTCCCGGGGGCTAAATTGCCTAAAGCCCGTCTGTTTAATTTATCCGGCCCTGAGCGCTTGGACATGAAAGATTACATTGCTGAGAGTCTTCGCAAAGGACACATACGTCCCTCAGTCTCACCTTTGGCGGCAGGGGGTTCTTTTTGTAAAGAAAAAAGATGGTGGTTTACGTTCCTTGCCTCGATTTTCGTGAGCTGAACAAGATTACTTACCCCCTTCCGTTGATTCCCGATTTGTGTTACCAACTTTCAGGGGCAAAATGGTTCTCCAAACTGGATCTTCAGGGGCATATAATTTGATAAGGGTCCGGGAGGAGGATGAATGGAAAACCGCGTTCCTCACGACCGAGGGACTGTTTGAAAATTTAGTCATGCCGTTTGATCTTACCAATGCCCCAGCCATATTTCAGAATTTCATCAACGTGGTTTTCTCGGATCTCATTGGTCGTTTTGTTGTCATTTACTTAGACGATATTCTAATATACTCTCCCGACAGTCAATCGCATCTGAATCATGTACGAACCGTTCTCCAAAGACTGAGGGAAAATCATCTGTTTGCCAAATTGGAGAAATGTGTGTTTTTTGTTCAAGGATTGTCTTTTTTGGGATTAATTGTGTCCTGTGAGGGTTTTCGCATGGACCCCAAGAAGGTGCAGGCCATTGCGGATTGGGTGCAACCCCGAGACCTTAAGGGTCTTCAGCGCTTCTTGGGTTCGCCAATTATTACCGCAAATTTATTTGGGGGTTTTCACAGGTGGTCAAACCACTCACAGATCTTTCATGTAAAGGTGCGGATGTGAGAAACTGGTCCTCACCCGCAAAAGAGGCCTTTGCGACCCTGAAAAGAAGCTTTATGTCTGCTCCTGTGTTAGTACAGCCAGATCCGTCCAAACCATTTGTCGTGGAAGTGGACGCCTCTGAGGTGGGGGTGGGGGCGGTGTTGTCCCAAGGGCCTGCCACTCTAACCAACCTCAGGCCATGTGCTTTCTTTTCCAAGAAGTTCTCTGCTGCGGAAAGAAATTACGATGTAGGCAATAGAGAGCTTCTTGCGGTCAAGTTGGCGTTTGAAGAATGGAGGCACTTTTTGGAGGGGGCCAGTCACCCGGTTACGGTGATCACGGATCACAAAAATTTGTCATACATTGAGTCTGCTAAAAGACTAACGCCCAGACAGGCCCGTAGGTCACTATTTTTTTTCCCGTTTTCAGTTTACGATTACATTTCGTCCAGGGTCTAAGAATGTCAAGGCTGACGCCTTATCAAGCAGTTTTCAGCCGGTGTCGCCTCCTGAGCCACCGTCCTCCATTCTTCACCCTGGGGTTGTGTTAGCAGAGGTCTCATCTAAATTGGAATGGGAGATTCAGGGGGCCCAGTTGCGGGCTCCGGCGGCCAAGCCGGGGGGTAAGTTGTTTGTCCCAGAGCAACTTCATCTGAAACTCTTGCAGGAGTTCCACAAATCCAAGCTGAGTGCTCACCCTGGTATTTCAGCAACGCGTCTGGCGGTGGCTAGGATCTTTTGGTGGCCTACTCTTGGTTCGGACATAAAAAAATTCATTGCTGGTTGTGGGGTCTGCGCTCATTCTAAAAACTCTCATAGCTGGCCGGCAGGGGAGCTGATGCCCTTGGCAGTGCCCGAAAGACCATGGACTCACTTATCCATGGATTTTGTTACCAATCTCCCTCCACCTAAGGGTAATACAGTGGTATGGGTAGTGGTGGCCAGGTTTTCTAAGCAGGCTCATTTTGTACCCCTGTCCCCACTACCGTCAGCTGAGACGTTGTCCAGGTTGTTTGTGCAGCATGTGATACGGTTGCATGGGGTACCCCTGAATGTGGTGTCTGATCGTGGTGTGCAGTTTGTGGCTAAGATCTGGCATGCTTTCTGCAAAAAATTAGGGATGTCTGTCCTTTTCGTCTGCATACCATCCTGAGAGCAGTGGTCAGACGGAACGCACTAACCAGTCCCTGGAACAGATCCTCAGGTGTCTAACTTCTGCTAGACAGAATGACTGGTGCGATGCACTGCCGTTGGCTGAATTTGCCTTCAATAGTCGGGTGAGTCAATTCACGGGAATGACTCCTTTTTTGATCAATTATGGGTTCAGTCCTCATTTTGGTAAGTTTTCTCGTCTGGACTCAGGGTGTCCCGAGGCTGAGGGCTCTGTTCAGCGATTACAGAATACGTGGGCAGAAATTCAGCGGAGTATATCTAGATCTCAGGACAGGTATAAGTTTTTCGCGGACAGGAAATGAACACCAGGGCCCATGTTTCAGGTTGGAGACAAGGTTTGGCTCTCCACGCGAAACATTAAGTTGAAGGTTCCTTCAGTCAAGTTGGGGCCCAAATTCATTGGCCCATACAAGATTGTGGAAAAAATCCAGTGGCGTATAGGCTGTGCCTTCCACCCTCTTTCAAGATCCCTAACGTCTTGCACAAATCTCTACTGAAACCTTTTGAAGCAGTCCAGGGAGACTCCGAGTCCGATGCTCCTCCTGTTTTGGTCGAGGGGCAGGTGGAGTACGAGGTTGGTCACATCGTAGATTCCAGGTTGGTACGGTGGTCGGTACAGTACCTGGTTCATTGGAAGGGGTATGGACCGGAGGACAGGTCCTGGGTACCGGCCCGGTTGATGCATGCTGATCGCCTGGTGCGGGCTTTCCATGCTAAGTACCCGGGCAAGCCTGGGGGTCCAGAGGCCCCCCGTTGAGAGGGGGGTACTGTCATGATCTCAGTGCGGGTTTGACTCGCACATGTGGGGTTAATGTCTGGAACCAGTGCTGATGACTGGCATTTCTGGGGTTAAAGGTTGTGATCCCAGTGCAGGCTTACCTGCACACCTGGGGCTTATGATTGTGGCCCCTCCCTGGTTCTGGGAAAGGCTTCTAATAGGAAGCTCCTATCCCCGTCAGTTATACTTTCGCCCTTGGCATTGTGTGGTGACCCCTGAGTGTGTTTGTGCTGTGTTCTTGTTTATCTGATACTCTGTGTATGACTCCGCCTGTGCTCTGGATACTGCTTGTTGGATTCTGCTTGGTACCTTCTATGTCTGTTTGGTTTTGACTTCTGCTTGGCCCTGACTATCCGTTCTGTCTCATCCCTGGTACTTTACTGCTATCTCTGTGTATGACCCGGTTTGTCTGACTTTGAGAATTCCTGTATTAGTGTTCTGCCTATCTCTGACAGCAGGATGCTAAGCCCCGCCCCCTTGCGGTCACATGACCGTAGGTCCTTCACTGCTCACTGACTTTCGCTCCTCCAGGTCCTGTTTGCCTGAACTATCTGGCCGAGTCTGACCCCGGGCCCCTCTGCAGTGTGGGTGAGTCCTTGCTCAGCGGTGGCTGCATGCAGACCTTAACAGGACCGTGACAGTACTCCATTGTAGCTATATTGTCTCCCATTCTGGTATATTGTCTCCCATTCTGGTCCCATACTGTAATAATATCCACAAGTGTGTTCCCCACACAGTAATAATGTCCCCCATTATTGCCCCAAATAGTAATAATGACCCCATTCTGTCTCCCATTCAGTATGGTGTCCCCAATTCTGTAATAATGTCCCCCATTCTGGCCTCCATACAGTATATTGCCTTCCTTCTGTTATGATTCCACCACACGGCGGGGGAAGAAGGTGCCACTGAGCTCCACCCCCTACTGACCCTACCTACTTGCCGGTCCCACCCTAGCCGGTGGGCGACAACTGGGCGGCGGTCCCTACCTCGGCGTAAGTGCAGGGAGCTACAGTGATGGTAAACCGAGGGTGGAATGAGTGCAGGACAACCTAAGGGAGACAAGCAGCAGCAAGGAGGACTCCTAGTGTGAAACTAAAGAGTGAATGAACCTGAAGGGGAAAACCACGAAACCCCAAACTAACACAAAAAGTACTAAGCTTACAGCAAAGACAAAAGCGGAAAGCTGGAGTCCCAGGGGTACTCGAAGAAAGAGAGACCGGGTAGCTGTCAGAGGTTGTACCGGACAGCGCTGTAGGGAGACAGGAATCCGTACCACAGAAGAATCACCGGCAAGGAGTGAGAGCCCTGTGGAGTGCTAAATAGGAAAAAGGCGGGACATAAGCACAGGAAACAGTGAAGCAGCCAATCACCAGAACGGAGGAAGAACGAAAAAGAACTAGTTGATCAGAAACTGTATATTAAGAATGGTTGTGTGGCGCAACCAGTAAGGCAGCGAGACTTGCTGTGGAACACCGACTAGACCCCGGTACGAATCCTGACACCTTCTCGATCACTATGCAGCATAATGACCTCCATTGTGGTCCACACACAGTATACTGTTCCCCTCCATGGCTACCATATGGCATAATGTCTCCCACAGGGATTCCAATACTGTTTACTATCCACCTCTATGGCACTCATATAGTATAATTCGTACACCCCTGTGAGCATCATTTAGTATTATGTCCTTTATATGGTATAATGTCACCCTTTATAGGCTCCATATAGTATTATGTACCCCTCTATGGCCCCCCATATAGTATAATATTTCCATCTGTGACCCGCATACAGTATTATGTCCCTTTCTGTGGCTCCCACATGGTATGCCACCCTTTATTTTTATTATTATTATTATACATTTATATAGCGCCATTTATTTCATGGCGCTTTACATGTGGAAAGGGGAAATATAGACAAGTATAATAAACATGTGTAAGACAAGGGACACACAAGTACATAAGGAGAGGGGACCCTGCCCGCGAGGACTCACAGTCTACAGGGATGGGTGAGGATACACTACGAGAAGGTAGAGCTGGTTGTGCCGTGGTTCAGTAGACTGAGGATCATTGCAGCCTGTAGGCTTGTTGGAACAGGTGGGTCTTCAGGTCTTTTTAGCCCCAATATAGTATAATGTCTCCATCTGTGGCCCCCATATGGTATAATGCCTCCTTTATAGAATCATAGAATCATAGAATCGTAGAGTTGGAAGGGACCTCCTGGGCCATCTGGTCCAACCCCCTGCTCAAAGCAGGATTCGCTAAATCATCCCAGTTAGATGTCTGTCCAGCCTCTGTTTGAAGACATCCATTGAAGGAGAACTCACCACTTCTCGTGGCAGCCTGTTCCACTCATTGATCACTCTAACTGTCAAAAAGTTTTTTCTAATATCTAATCTGTGTCTCCTCCCATTCAGTTTCATCCCATTGCTTCTAGTCTTTCCTTGTGCAAATGAGAATAAAGTTGATCCTTCTACAATGTGACAGCCCTTTAGATATTTGTAGACAGCTATTAAGTCTCCTCTCAGTCTTCTCTTTTGCAAACTAAACAATCCCAAATCCTACAACCTTTCCTCATAAGATAGGGTTTGCAGACCGGTCACCATTCTGGTTGCTCTTTTCTGAACTTGCTCCAGTAGAGGGAAATAATGACTTCACGTGATCTAGACTGTATGCTTCTGTTAATACATCCTAGAATTGCATTTGCTTTTTTTGCTGCTGCATCACACTGTTGACTCATATTCAGTCTGTGATCTATTAGTACACCCAAGTCTTTTTCACATGTGCTGTTGCTTAGCCCTATTCCTCCCATTCTGTATATGCTTTTTTCATTTTTATTGCCCAGATGTAGTACTTTGCATTTTTTCCTGTTAAAAACCATTCTGTTAGTTGCTGCCCACTTCTCCAGTTTATTTATATCTTTTTGAATCCTCTCTCTCTTCTCTAGTATTAGCTATCCCTCCTAGCACGCATACAGTATTTTCTACCCCCCCGTGGCCTCCCATATAGTATAATGTCCCCTTCATGTCTTCATCTGTAGCCCCATATAGTATAATATCTTCATCTGTGGCCATACTGTGGGGCGCAGAAACAATTTCCCCGGTTTCTAATGGCCGTACCACTGCAAAACATTGCCGTGGTTAGCCTTAATTATACTGATTCTGGAAATATATTTTTTCCTGTCTCTAGGATTATTGTGTGTTATTAAATTTGACCTGGAATAGACAAAGGAAATCTTGGTGGGAAAGAAGAAAACCGAACTTAACTGGCCAGATGCAATAAAAGTGACTATCTGCTGAAGGGAGGGGGGAGTGGATAGAATTTCACAGAGACAGAAAAAGCAACAGGCAGGGATAAAGGGAACAGGCAGCCCTGGATGTGTACTTAGTATATTGGGGAATAACTCATTTTTTCCTGACAGTCTTCATCTGTGGCCCCCCATATAGTATGCTGTCTTCATCTGTGGCCCCCCATATAGTATACTGTCTTCATCTGTGGCCCCCATATAGTATACTGTCTTCATCTGTGGCCCCCATATAGTATAATGTCTTTATCTGTGGCCCCCCATATAGTATACTGTCTTCATCTGTGGCCCCCATATAGTATAATGTCTTTATCTGTGGCCCCCCCCATATAGTATACTGTCTTCATCTGTGGCCCCCATATTGTAAACGGTCTTCATCTGTGGCCCCCATATAGTATAATGTCTTCATCTGTGACCCCCCAAAATAGTATAATGTCTTCATCTGTGGCCCACAATATAGTATAATGTCTTCATTTGTGCACCCCCACAAAATATAGTATAATGCCTTCATCTGTGGCCCGCATTCAGTATAATGTCCCACAATCCTCACACCTGTGTCTGAGATTCTGCGAGTTGCCGCTACTTGTTGGCCGGAGCCCAGCATATCTGACAGTGGACCGCAGCATTTTGCCCACCCATCAGACCACGGCCTCATAGCAGGAGCTGCCCTGGGGGCAGCACAGAAATGATGAACAGCTTCCATCCATATGCCCGTAGCCGATATGTTGGGGTCTCAGAGGACATTACTGAGGCTTTCGCAGCTGGAATTAGTTGGATTCACTTTCAGTTTTATTACATATAATTATTAGACGCCTCCAACTGAAATATTTCCAATTCACAAATCACATTTTTTAAAAGAAATTGTTGAATTCAAATTTTAAAAGATTTCCTCATCTCTGGTGAATCCCATAAAGTGACCCTCCGTCCGAGTGAAATGTTGTCCCCCGGTGCTAACCCCCCACTGTGGAGACAATAGGTGGAGAGAATGGAAATATCATTGGAAGATATTGTGGTGTCCAGAATAATCTGCAGTAACCAGATGGATAATGTCATCTATATGTTTATAGAATTTAATATGTTAATATGCAAAAAGTAAAGGAAAAAATGTGGAAATTGTTGCAGAGGGATTTTTGTGGGATTTCATCCAAAGCAATTAGAGGAATATGTAATTTATCTCGAAGGTTTATCATCATCCAGAATGTCCATGGAGCGATTTCATGGCTAGAAGATGAGGGACTGATCCCGGGATGATCACTGTCCTGTAATAATTACATTTTCTCAAGTCTATTCTGCGTCTTCTACTCTCTAATGAGGATATAAATCGTCCGGTACAGGAGGGACGCTGCCGTGTCCATCTGTACGGGGTCCGTCCATTTATATCCTGGTGAATTGTTTCTTTCCACTTTTCATATACGATATAAATTGTCACGCCGTTCTGTCTGTACTTGGTTGTCGGCGTTACTCTGCATGTCTTTGCTTTAACCCTTTGCTCCTTTCCCCCTAATTGAGCTGGGATACTGTTGGCTGCTACTTGTATGGAGCCTGCTAAGTTCCCTGCTCTGCTGCGTAGCCGTGCATGTGCGGTCCCTGGTTGCTGCTGTGGAAGCTGTCCGCGGGTTGCGAGGTCATTTGCAGCTGGTACATGACTTTTCACGTGTGTCTAGGCTTGCAGATGATGCCAGGTGCTCTAGGCTGCAGTTCCTGCACTGACTGTGCTGCAATGGCTTCTGTGTGTGTTTAGGGTGTGCGCGGCCACACCTCCCCTGCTTTTATCAGGGTTACTGTGTGTACTTAAAATGCTGTCCCCATCCAATTGCTGAGGGGCAGCCCCTATATAAACTTCCCCTTCCCAGCTGGGTGTTGCCAGAGCTACTCACAAAGCTCCTGAATTTTGCCATGTGTGTTTTGTGTCCCTGGACTTCTCCTGCCTGTTTTGGTACAAAGTCCATCCCTTGATTCCTGCTTTGTCCTGTTCTTGCGCCCTGCCCTGGAGGCCGTATATCCAGGCCTGAATCTTTGATCCTGTACCTTACCCTGTCTGAACTGTGTCTGCTGTTATATTCCTGGAATCCCTCTGTGTTTGGAGCCTTGCACCCAGTGACTCTGAGTCTTTTGTAACTGGTGATCCTGCTGAGCATCTACTACCCCTGTGCTCTGACTACCATGCGGTGCTAGCTCCATGCAGGCCGAGCAATCCTGCGGTTCTAGCACCATCATGCTTGAGTTCTTTCCTTCCATCATGCTTGAGCCTGACGACCGCAGTCTGGAACCTGATGACTGATGCCTGAAGCCTGGAGCTTGATGACTGCATTGGTGCCTGTAGGTCGTGTCAGATGTCCGGAACCGAACGACTCCTGTTTGATGTCTGCCGGTGACCCTGATGTCCTGCCTGTGTCCTTGTGACCCTGATATCCAGCCTGTGTCCTGGTGTCCTGATGTACAGCCTATGTCTTCATGTCCAGCCTGTGTCCTGATGTCCGTCCAGATGTCCTGATGTCCAGCCTGTGTCCTGATGTCCAGCCTGTGTCCTGATGTCCATCCAGATGTCCTGATGTCCAACCTGATGTCCAGATATCCAGCCTGTGTCCTGATGTCCAGATGTCCAGCCTGTGTCCTGATGTCTAGCCTGTGTCCTGATGTCCTGATGTCCAGCCTGTGTCCTGATGTCCTGATGTCCAACCTGTGTCCTGATGTCCAGCCTGTGTCCTGATGTCCTGATGTCCAGCCTGTGTCCTGATGTCCAGCCTGTGTCCTGATGTTCTGATGTCCAGCCTGTGTCCTGATGTCCAGCCTGTGTCCTGATGTCCAGCCTGTGTCCTGATGTCCTGATGTCCAGCCTGTGTCCTGATGTCCAGCCTGTGTCCTGATGTTCTGATGTCCAGCCTGTGTCCTGATGTCCAGCCTGTGTCCTGATGTCCAGCCTGTGTCCTGATGTCCTTATTTACCCTTATGTCCTGTCTGCATCCCGATGTCCCGCCTATGTGTCCCTCGGTGATCGGTTGGTGCCTTAGGGTCCACTGGGTGGTACCCTTCTGGGAGGTGTGGAATCGGGATCCTGGCATAGCCCTGTTTCGTCTATGTACTGTGTGTCTTTAAGCAAACTTTATGTACTTTATACGTGAAGTTGTGCGGTGTTATCTAGTCCTACGTGTCTTCTCCTTGTCCACATGCTCAGCTGCCACAGAATCCCAGTCACTGCCCTTCCCTAGTTCAGGTAGGCTTGGGCCCCCCTCTTTGGTATAGAGAGTCCATATTGCGTCCCAGGGAGACGCCCGCCCCTCGCCGTCAGCGTGGAGGTGCCTGCTGGGCCGCATCCGCGGCCGCAGTCGTGACATAAATATTACAGATGATTTTATGGTCGGGGGCTTCGTGAGTGAATGCTACATTGTTACATTTTGTGAGACAATGTAACGATTTTATATATACTCTATATACTTCTCCTCCGATCATGTGCTGCCTGTTGTGACTTGTGGATCTCCAGCATTTCTCCATATGACTCTTTCACCCTCAGGTATTGATGTATTTATTTGGCTACTTTCACACATCCGGTGTGTGGGGTCCGGCGGCGTGCGGCAAAAAGCCGGGCCGCCGGATCCGGCCTGCAGCGGTGACACCGGATGTGTATGCGGCGCCTGATACGGCTCGGACACGATTTAAAGGAGCCGTAGGAGGAAGATACACCGGGGGACGAAAGAGACAGCCGCCGAAAGGTTTGGGGGGGGAGAGAGACACTTGTGGGGTTAACACTCACAGTGTCCGGGCATGCGCTGTGTAAAAAGCCGTTCCGGCTCTGCAAAAAGACGTTGCAGGGAACGTTTTTTGCTGACGCCGGACGGCTCATGTATGCCGTATCCGGCAAAAAAACAAGGCGCCGCATGTCCATCCGGCACGATGCAGCGATCATTACGTTCAATGTGACAAAACCGGATCCGATTCCGGATCCGGTTTTGATACTTTTCGCCGCATTGTGCCGGATTTAAAAAGACGGATGTGTGAAAGTAGCCTTAATGACTCATCCACTGTATCGGATACAGAACTCATAATGATACAATGTCTGTGTGAGCAGGAAACAGCGGAGTAACACTAGAGAGTCCAGAGAGTCCGACAGCTTGTAATACTGTATCTGAGCCCAGGAAGGACGAGCCGAGACTAAATATGTCACCATGGAGAGCATGAGCATGCATGCAGTGGGAGGGGGGCAGACCTGGGGGTCTCCGTATCTAACATGGGCACAGGGTCAGCATATAGCAATGCTCTAGAGAGGAGAAAATGTTTTGTAATTTACCGGCTTCAGCAAATCAATTTGTGATGAATCACAAAGAGTCCCAAGAGCCCTGAAAAGAGGCAAGACCCTGAGGTCCATTGGACTGTATCTAACTCATTAAAGGTCTGACAGCCTTAGTAATGTCAAAGTAACCTCACCATGTACAATACAACAGATGGTAACTGCTGCACACACTATATGTAATGTTTCTCCTGTGTTTTATGGCTTTCTCTCCCTATCTCTGTTGCTGAGCTGTGACGTCTTTTCACTGTTTAGAATCACTAAAAAATGGCTGCTGCATTCCCTGTCTCAGCTTTCATACAGGCTCCAATGGTTTGTCCTGACTGGCTGCACTATACCACGTGATGCCACGGCTGCAAGGCATAATAGAAAGCCCGCATGGCATCTCCGAGATCATGTCAGCCTTCCGTGACTGATAAAATCTTCTAAAATGTGTAAAATGATGGTGGGAAGAAGCAATAACAAATTGTTTGAATTCCCCAGGTTCAAAGAATTCCAAAATTAATCATGAATTTAATTGGAATGGAATCTCTTTCCTCATTTCTAGGTGACACTTTCCATGGTGATTACTGTATCCATCACCCTGAGGACACTGTTGCTGAGCTCTGACGACCGTTGCTGATTGGTTTGGAGACTTTTCAGGATGAAAATTGTGCAGCTGTTTGCACTTTGTATAAAAAGGTGTCCTGGTTATAGCTTAAAGTGTGGTTAGTAACAATAGAAAAATCTGACTTTGCTGCCCCCCAATGGCCGAAGTTACCCCTGAGGAAGGGTCATTGTCACTGTCTGATATCTATAGTCAGTACCAGGCTGCAGGGAGAAGGGTTCCCACATGGGACAACCCCTTTAAGTCATAAGAAAATTTCCATTTCTTACAGCCATTGTCACGATGATAAATAGAATCGTCATTTGTACATTGCTTCCACTTTCTTCCAGTCCTTTATAGCTGATAACTGTGTAAGAACAACAAGGACTGACGATGACAATGATAACTGTGTAAGCTCCAGCAAGGACTGACGATGACAACGATAACTGTGTAAGCGCCAACAAGAACTGACGATGACAATGATAACTGTGTAAGCGCCAGCAAGGACTGACGATGACAACGATAACTGTGTAAGCTCCAACAAGAACTGACGATGACAATGATAACTGTGTAAGCGCCAGCAAGGACTGACGATGACAATGATAACTGTGTAAGCTCCAACAAGAACTGACGATGACAATGATAACTGTGTAAGCGCCAGCAAGGACTGACGATGACAACGATAACTGTGTAAGCTCCAACAAGAACTGACGATGACAATGATAACTGTGTAAGAACAACAAGGACTGACGATGACAACGAAAACTGTGTAAGCTCCAACAAGAACTGACGATGACAACGATAACTGTGTAAGCTCCAACAAGAACTGACGATGACAATGATAACTGTGTAAGCGCCAGCAAGGACTGACGATGACAACGATAACTGTGTAAGCTCCAACAAGAACTGACGATGACAATGATAACTGTGTAAGCGCCAGCAAGGACTGACGATGACAATGATAACTGTGTAAGCTCCAACAAGAACTGACGATGACAATGATAACTGTGTAAGCGCCAGCAAGGACTGACGATGACAACGATAACTGTGTAAGCTCCAACAAGAACTGACGATGACAATGATAACTGTGTAAGCGCCAACAAGAACTGACGATGACAATGATAACTGTGTAAGCGCCAACAAGAACTGACGATGACAACGATAACTCTGTAAGCTCCAACAAGAACTGACGATGACAATGATAACTGTGTAAGCGCCAACATGGACTGACGATGACAATGATAACTGTGTAAGCGCCAACAAGGACTGACGATGACAATGATAACTGTGTAAGCGCCAACAAGGACTGACGATGACAATGATAACTGTGTAAGCGCCAACAAGGACTGACGATGACAATGATAACTGTGTAAGCGCCAACAAGGACTGACGAAGACAATGATAACTGTGTAAGCGCCAACAAGGACTGACGATGACAATGATAACTGTGTAAGCGCCAACAAGGACTGACGATGACAATGATAACTGTGTAAGAACAACAAGGACTGACGATGACAACGAAAACTGTGTAAGCTCCAACAAGAACTGACGATGACAACGATAACTGTGTAAGCTCCTACAAGGACTGACGATGACAATGATAACTGTGTAAGCTCCTACAAGGACTGACGATGACAATGGTAACTGTGTAAGCTCCAACAAGGACTGACGATGACAATGATAACTGTGTAAGCACCAACAAGGACTGAAGATGACAATGATAACTGTGTAAGCTCCTACAAGGACTGACGATGACAATGATAACTGTGTAAGTGCCAACAAGGACTGACGATGACAATGATAACTGTGTAAGCGCCAACAAGGACTGACGATGACAATGATAACTGTGTAAGCGCCAACAAGGACTGACGATGACAATGATAACTGTGTAAGCGCCAACAAGGACTGACGATGACAATGATAACTGTGTAAGCGCCAACAAGGACTGACGATGACAATGATAACTGTGTAAGCGCCAACAAGGACTGACGATGACAATGATAACTGTGTAAGCGCCAACAAGGACTGATGACGACAATGATAACTGTGTAAGCACCAACAAGGACTGACGATGACAATAACTGTGTAAGCGCCAACAAGGACTGACGACGACAATGATAACTGTGTAAGCGCCAACAAGGACTGACGACGACAATGATAACTGTGTATGCGCCAACAAGGACTGACGACGACACTGATAACTGTGTAAGCGCCAACAAGGACTTGACAACGACAATGATAACTGTGTATGCGCCAACAAGGACTGACGACGACAATGATAACAGTGTAAGCGCCAACAATGACTGACGATGACAATGACAACTGTGTAAGCGCCAACAAGGACTGACGATGACAATGACAACTGTGTAAGCGCCAACAAGAACTGACAACGACAATGATAACTGTGTATGCGCCAAGGACTGACGGCGACACTGATAACTGTGTAAGCGCCAACAAGGACTGACGATGACAAAGATAACTGTGTAAGCGCCAACAACGACTGATGACAATGATAACTGTGTAAGTGCCAACAATGACTGACGATGACAATGATAACTATGTAAGTGCCAACAATGACTGACAATGACAATGACAACTGTGTAAGCGCCAACAAGGACTGAAGAGGACAATGATAACTGTGTAAGCGCCAACAAGGACTGACGATGACAATGATAGCTGTGTAAGCGCCAACAAGGACTGGCGATGACAATGATAACTGTGTAAGCGCCAACAAGGACTGACGATGACAATGATAACTGTGTAAGCGCCAACAAGGACTGACGATGACAATGATAACTGTGTAAGCTCCTACAAGGACTGACGATGACAATGATAACTGTGTAAGCACCAACAAGGACTGACGATGACAATGATAACTGTGTAAGCTCCTACAAGGACTGACGATGACAATGATAACTGTGTAAGTGCCAACAAGGACTGACGATGACAATGATAACTGTGTAAGCTCCAACAAGGACTGACTATGACAATGATAACTGTGTAAGCGCCAACAAGGACTGACGATGACAATGATAACTGTGTAAGCTCCAACAAGGACTGACGATGACAATGATAACTGTGTAAGCGCCAACAAGGACTGACGATGACAATGATAACTGTGTAAGCGCCAACAAGGACTGACGATGACAATGATAACTGTGTAAGCGCCAACAAGGACTGACGACGACAATGATAACTGTGTAAGCACCAACAAGGACTGACGATGACAATAACTGTGTAAGCGCCAACAAGGACTGACGACGACAATGATAACTGTGTAAGCACCAACAAGGACTGACGACAATGATAACTGTGTATGCGCCAACAAGGACTGACGACGACACTGATAACTGTGTAAGCGCCAACAAGGACTTGACAACGACAATGATAACTGTGTATGCGCCAACAAGGACTGACGACGACAATGATAACTGTGTAAGCGCCAACAATGACTGACGATGACAATGACAACTGTGTAAGCGCCAACAAGGACTGACGATGACAATGACAACTGTGTAAGCGCCAACAAGGACTGACGACGACAATGATAACTGTGTATGCGCCAAGGACTGACGACGACACTGATAACTGTGTAAGCGCCAACAACGACTGATGACAATGATAACTGTGTAAGTGCCAACAATGACTGACGATGACAATGATAACTGTGTAAGTGCCAACAATGACTGACAATGACAATGATAACTGTGTAAGCGCCAACAACGACTGATGACAATGATAACTGTGTAAGTGCCAACTATGACTGACGATGACAATGATAACTATGTAAGTGCCAACAATGACTGACGATGACAATGATAACTGTGTAAGCGCCAACAAGGACTGAAGAGGACAATGATAACTGTGTAAGCGCCAACAAGGACTGACGACGACAATGATAACTGTGTAAGCGCCAACAAGGACTGACGACGACAATGATAACTGTGTAAGCACCAACAAGGACTGACGATGACAATAACTGTGTAAGCGCCAACAAGGACTGACGACGACAATGATAACTGTGTATGCGCCAACAAGGACTGACGACGACACTGATAACTGTGTAAGCGCCAACAAGGACTTGACAACGACAATGATAACTGTGTATGCGCCAACAAGGACTGACGACGACAATGACAACTGTGTAAACGCCAACAAGGACTGACGATGACAATGACAACTGTGTAAGCGCCAACAAGGACTGACGATGACAATGACAACTGTGTAAGCGCCAACAAGGACTGACGACGACAATGATAACTGTGTATGCGCCAAGGACTGACGACGACACTGATAACTGTGTAAGCGCCAACAAGGACTGACGATGACAATGATAACTGTGTAAGCACCAACAACGACTGATGACAATGATAACTGTGTAAGTGCCAACAATGACTGACGATGACAATGATAACTATGTAAGTGCCAACAATGACTGACAATGACAATGATAACTGTGTAAGCGCCAACAAGGACTGACGATGACAATGATAACTGTGTAAGCGCCAACAAGGACTGACGATGACAATGATAACTGTGTAAGCGCCAACAAGGACTGACGATGACAATGATAACTGTGTAAGCGCCAACAAGGACTGACGATGACAATGATAACTGTGTAAGCGCCAACAAGGACTGACGATGACAATGATAACTGTGTAAGCGCCAACAAGGACTGATGACGACAATGATAACTGTGTAAGCACCAACAAGGACTGACGATGACAATGATAACTGTGTAAGCGCCAACAAGGACTGACGATGACAATGATAACTGTGTAAGCGCCAACAAGGACTGACGATGACAATGATAACTGTGTAAGCGCCAACAAGGACTGACGATGACAATGATAACTGTGTAAGCGCCAACAAGGACTGACGATGACAATGATAACTGTGTAAGCGCCAACAAGGATTGACGATGACAATGATAACTGTGTAAGCGCCAACAAGGACTGATGACGACAATGATAACTGTGTAAGCACCAACAAGGACTGACGATGACAATAACTGTGTAAGCGCCAACAAGGACTGACGACGACAATGATAACTGTGTAAGCGCCAACAAGGACTGACGACGACAATGATAACTGTGTATGCGCCAACAAGGACTGACGACGACACTGATAACTGTGTAAGCGCCAACAAGGACTTGACAACGACAATGATAACTGTGTATGCGCCAACAAGGACTGACGACGACAATGATAACTGTGTAAGTGCCAACAAGGACTGACGATGACAATGACAACTGTGTAAGCGCCAAGAAGAACTGACGACGACAATGATAACTGAGTAAGCGCCAACAAGGACTGACGATGACAATGATAACTGTGTAAGCGCCAACAGCGACTGATGACAATGATAACTATGTAAGTGCCAACAATGACTGACAATGACAATGACAACTGTGTAAGCGCCAACAAGGACTGAAGAGGACAATGATAACTGTGTAAGCGCCAACAAGGACTGACGATGACAATGATAGCTGTGTAAGCGCCAACAAGGACTGACGATGACAATGATAACTGTGTAAGCGCCAACAAGGACTGACGATGACAATGATAACTGTGTAAGCGCCAACAAGGACTGACGATGACAATGATAACTGTGTAAGCGCCAACAAGGACTGACGATGACAATGATAACTGTGTAAGCTCCTACAAGGACTGACGATGACAATGATAACTGTGAAAGCACCAACAAGGACTGACGATGACAATGATAACTGTGTAAGCTCCTACAAGGACTGACGATGACAATGATAACTGTGTAAGTGCCAACAAGGACTGACGATGACAATGATAACTGTGTAAGCGCCAACAAGGACTGACGATGACAATGATAACTGTGTAAGCGCCAACAAGGACTGACGATGACAATGATAACTGTGTAAGCGCCAACAAGGACTGACGATGACAATGATAACTGTGTAAGCGCTAACAAGGACTGACGATGACAATGATAACTGTGTAAGCGCCAACAAGGACTGACGATGACAATGATAACTGTGTAAGCGCCAACAAGGACTGACGACGACAATGATAACTGTGTAAGAACCAACAAGGACTGACGATGACAATAACTGTGTAAGCGCCAACAAGGACTGACGACGACAATGATAACTGTGTAAGCACCAACAAGGACTGACGACAATGATAACTGTGTATGCGCCAACAAGGACTGACGACGACACTGATAACTGTGTAAGCGCCAACAAGGACTTGACAACGACAATGATAACTGTGTATGCGCCAACAAGGACTGACGATGACAATGATAACTGTGTAAGCGCCAACAATGACTGACGATGACAATGACAACTGTGTAAGCGCCAACAAGGACTGACGATGACAATGACAACTGTTTAAGCGCCAACAAGGACTGACGACGACAATGATAACTGTGTATGCGCCAAGGACTGACGACGACACTGATAACTGTGTAAGCGCCAACAAGGACTGATGACAATGATAACTGTGTAAGCGCCAACAACGACTGATGACAATGATAACTGTGTAAGTGCCAACAATGACTGACGATGACAATGATAACTGTGTATGCGCCAAGGACTGACGACGACACTGATAACTGTGTAAGCGCCAACAAGGACTGATGACAATGATAACTGTGTAAGCGCCAACAACGACTGATGACAATGATAACTGTGTAAGTGCCAACAATGACTGACAATGACAATGATAACTGTGTAAGCGCCAACAACGACTGATGACAATGATAACTGTGTAAGTGCCAACTATGACTGACGATGACAATGATAACTATGTAAGTGCCAACAATGACTGACAATGACAATGACAACTGTGTAAGCGCCAACAAGGACTGACGACGACAATGATAACTGTGTAAGCGCCAACCAGGACTGACGACGACAATGATAACTGTGTAAGCACCAACAAGGACTGACGATGACAATAACTGTGTAAGCGCCAACAAGGACTGACGACGACAATGATAACTGTGTAAGCGCCAACAAGGACTGACGACGACAATGATAACTGTGTATGCGCCAACAAGGACTGACGACGACACTGATAACTGTGTAAGCGCCAACAAGGACTTGACAACGACAATGATAACTGTGTATGCGCCAACAAGGACTGACGACGACAATGATAACTGTGTAAGTGCCAACAAGGACTGACGATGACAATGACAACTGTGTAAGCGCCAAGAAGAACTGACGACGACAATGATAACTGTGTATGCGCCAAGGACTGACGGCGACACTGATAACTGTGTAAGCGCCAACAAGGACTGACGATGACAATGATAACTGTGTAAGCGCCAACAGCGACTGATGACAATGATAACTATGTAAGTGCCAACAATGACTGACAATGACAATGACAACTGTGTAAGCGCCAACAAGGACTGAAGAGGACAATGATAACTGTGTAAGCGCCAACAAGGACTGACGATGACAATGATAGCTGTGTAAGCGCCAACAAGGACTGACGATGACAATGATAACTGTGTAAGCGCCAACAAGGACTGACGATGACAATGATAACTGTGTAAGCGCCAACAAGGACTGACGATGACAATGATAACTGTGTAAGCGCCAACAAGGACTGACGATGACAATGATAACTGTGTAAGCTCCTACAAGGACTGACGATGACAATGATAACTGTGAAAGCACCAACAAGGACTGACGATGACAATGATAACTGTGTAAGCTCCTACAAGGACTGACGATGACAATGATAACTGTGTAAGTGCCAACAAGGACTGACGATGACAATGATAACTGTGTAAGCTCCTACAAGGACTGACGATGACAATGATAACTGTGAAAGCACCAACAAGGACTGACGATGACAATGATAACTGTGTAAGCTCCTACAAGGACTGACGATGACAATGATAACTGTGTAAGTGCCAACAAGGACTGACGATGACAATGATAACTGTGAAAGCACCAACAAGGACTGACGATGACAATGATAACTGTGTAAGCTCCTACAAGGACTGACGATGACAATGATAACTGTGTAAGTGCCAACAAGGACTGACGATGACAATGATAACTGTGTAAGCGCCAACAAGGACTGACGATGACAATGATAACTGTGTAAGCGCCAACAAGGACTGACGATGACAATGATAACTGTGTAAGCGCCAACAAGGACTGACGATGACAATGATAACTGTGTAAGCGCTAACAAGGACTGACGATGACAATGATAACTGTGTAAGCGCCAACAAGGACTGACGATGACAATGATAACTGTGTAAGCGCCAACAAGGACTGACGACGACAATGATAACTGTGTAAGAACCAACAAGGACTGACGATGACAATAACTGTGTAAGCGCCAACAAGGACTGACGACGACAATGATAACTGTGTAAGCACCAACAAGGACTGACGACAATGATAACTGTGTATGCGCCAACAAGGACTGACGACGACACTGATAACTGTGTAAGCGCCAACAAGGACTTGACAACGACAATGATAACTGTGTATGCGCCAACAAGGACTGACGATGACAATGATAACTGTGTAAGCGCCAACAATGACTGACGATGACAATGACAACTGTGTAAGCGCCAACAAGGACTGACGATGACAATGACAACTGTTTAAGCGCCAACAAGGACTGACGACGACAATGATAACTGTGTATGCGCCAAGGACTGACGACGACACTGATAACTGTGTAAGCGCCAACAAGGACTGATGACAATGATAACTGTGTAAGCGCCAACAACGACTGATGACAATGATAACTGTGTAAGTGCCAACAATGACTGACGATGACAATGATAACTGTGTAAGTGCCAACAATGACTGACAATGACAATGATAACTGTGTAAGCGCCAACAACGACTGATGACAATGATAACTGTGTAAGTGCCAACTATGACTGACGATGACAATGATAACTATGTAAGTGCCAACAATGACTGACAATGACAATGACAACTGTGTAAGCGCCAACAAGGACTGACGACGACAATGATAACTGTGTAAGCGCCAACCAGGACTGACGACGACAATGATAACTGTGTAAGCACCAACAAGGACTGACGATGACAATAACTGTGTAAGCGCCAACAAGGACTGACGACGACAATGATAACTGTGTAAGCGCCAACAAGGACTGACGACGACAATGATAACTGTGTATGCGCCAACAAGGACTGACGACGACACTGATAACTGTGTAAGCGCCAACAAGGACTTGACAACGACAATGATAACTGTGTATGCGCCAACAAGGACTGACGACGACAATGATAACTGTGTAAGTGCCAACAAGGACTGACGATGACAATGACAACTGTGTAAGCGCCAAGAAGAACTGACGACGACAATGATAACTGTGTATGCGCCAAGGACTGACGGCGACACTGATAACTGTGTAAGCGCCAACAAGGACTGACGATGACAATGATAACTGTGTAAGCGCCAACAGCGACTGATGACAATGATAACTATGTAAGTGCCAACAATGACTGACAATGACAATGACAACTGTGTAAGCGCCAACAAGGACTGAAGAGGACAATGATAACTGTGTAAGCGCCAACAAGGACTGACGATGACAATGATAGCTGTGTAAGCGCCAACAAGGACTGACGATGACAATGATAACTGTGTAAGCGCCAACAAGGACTGACGATGACAATGATAACTGTGTAAGCGCCAACAAGGACTGACGATGACAATGATAACTGTGTAAGCGCCAACAAGGACTGACGATGACAATGATAACTGTGTAAGCTCCTACAAGGACTGACGATGACAATGATAACTGTGAAAGCACCAACAAGGACTGACGATGACAATGATAACTGTGTAAGCTCCTACAAGGACTGACGATGACAATGATAACTGTGTAAGTGCCAACAAGGACTGACGATGACAATGATAACTGTGTAAGCGCCAACAAGGACTGACGATGACAATGATAACTGTGTAAGCGCCAACAAGGACTGACGATGACAATGATAACTGTGTAAGCGCCAACAAGGACTGACGATGACAATGATAACTGTGTAAGCGCTAACAAGGACTGACGATGACAATGATAACTGTGTAAGCGCCAACAAGGACTGACGATGACAATGATAACTGTGTAAGCGCCAACAAGGACTGACGACGACAATGATAACTGTGTAAGAACCAACAAGGACTGACGATGACAATAACTGTGTAAGCGCCAACAAGGACTGACGACGACAATGATAACTGTGTAAGCACCAACAAGGACTGACGACAATGATAACTGTGTATGCGCCAACAAGGACTGACGACGACACTGATAACTGTGTAAGCGCCAACAAGGACTTGACAACGACAATGATAACTGTGTATGCGCCAACAAGGACTGACGATGACAATGATAACTGTGTAAGCGCCAACAATGACTGACGATGACAATGACAACTGTGTAAGCGCCAACAAGGACTGACGATGACAATGACAACTGTTTAAGCGCCAACAAGGACTGACGACGACAATGATAACTGTGTATGCGCCAAGGACTGACGACGACACTGATAACTGTGTAAGCGCCAACAAGGACTGATGACAATGATAACTGTGTAAGCGCCAACAACGACTGATGACAATGATAACTGTGTAAGTGCCAACAATGACTGACGATGACAATGATAACTGTGTAAGTGCCAACAATGACTGACAATGACAATGATAACTGTGTAAGCGCCAACAACGACTGATGACAATGATAACTGTGTAAGTGCCAACTATGACTGACGATGACAATGATAACTATGTAAGTGCCAACAATGACTGACAATGACAATGACAACTGTGTAAGCGCCAACAAGGACTGACGACGACAATGATAACTGTGTAAGCGCCAACCAGGACTGACGACGACAATGATAACTGTGTATGCGCCAACAAGGACTGACGACAACACTGATAACTGTGTAAGCACCAACAAGGACTTGACAACGACAATGATAACTGTGTATGCGCCAACAAGGACTGACGACGACAATGACAACTATGTAAACGCCAACAAGGACTGACGATGACAATGACAACTGTGTAAGCGCCAACAAGGACTGACGATGACAATGACAACTGTGTAAGCGCCAACAAGGACTGACGACGACAATGATAACTGTGTATGCGCCAAGGACTGACGACGACACTGATAACTGTGTAAGCGCCAACAAGGACTGACGATGACAATGATAACTGTGTAAGCGCCAACAACGACTGATGACAATGATAACTGTGTAAGTGCCAACAATGACTGACGATGACAATGATAACTATGTAAGTGCCAACAATGACTGACAATGACAATGACAACTGTGTAAGCGCCAACAAGGACTGAAGAGGACAATGATAACTGTGTAAGCGCCAACAAGGACTGACGATGACAATGATAGCTGTGTAAGCGCCAACAAGGACTGACGATGACAATGATAACTGTGTAAGCGCCAACAAGGACTAACGATGACAATGATAACTGTGTAAGCGCCAACAAGGACTGACGATGACAATGATAACTGTGTAAGCGCCAACAAGGACTGACGATGACAATGATAACTGTGTAAGCTCCTACAAGGACTGACGATGACAATGATAACTGTGTAAGCACCAACAAGGACTGACGATGACAATGATAACTGTGTAAGCTCCTACAAGGACTGACAATGACAATGATTACTGTGTAAGTGCCAACAAGGACTGACGATGACAATGATAACTGTGTAAGCGCCAACAAGGACTGACGATGACAATGATAACTGTGTAAGCGCCAACAAGGACTGACGATGACAATGATAACTGTGTAAGCGCCAACAAGGACTGATGATGACAATGATAACTGTGTAAGCGCCAACAAGGACTGACGATGACAATGATAACTGTGTAAGCGCCAACAAGGACTGACGACGACAATGATAACTGTGTAAGCACCAACAAGGACTGACGATGACAATAACTGTGTAAGCGCCAACAAGGACTGACGACGACAATGATAACTGTGTAAGCACCAACAAGGACTGACGACAATGATAACTGTGTATGCGCCAACAAGGACTCACGACGACACTGATAACTGTGTAAGCGCCAACAAGGACTTGACAACGACAATGATAACTGTGTATGCGCCAACAAGGACTGACGACGACAATGATAACTGTGTAAGCGCCAACAATGACTGACGACGACAATGACAACTGTGTAAGCGCCAACAAGGACTGACGATGACAATGACAACTGTGTAAGCGCCAACAAGGACTGACGACGACAATGATAACTGTGTATGCGCCAAGGACTGACGACGACACTGATAACTGTGTAAGCGCCAACAACGACTGATGACAATGATAACTGTGTAAGTGCCAACAATGACTGACGATGACAATGATGACTGTGTAAGCACCAACAAGGACTGACGACAATGATAACTGTGTATGCGCCAACAAGGACTGACGACGACAATGATAACTGTGTAAGCGCCAACAATGACTGACGATGACAATGACAACTGTGTAAGCGCCAACAAGGACTGACGATGACAATGACAACTGTGTAAGCGCCAACAAGGACTGACGACGACAATGATAACTGTGTATGCGCCAAGGACTGACGACGACACTGATAACTGTGTAAGCGCCAACAACGACTGATGACAATGATAACTGTGTAAGTGCCAACAATGACTGACGATGACAATGATAACTGTGTAAGTGCCAACAATGACTGACAATGACAATGATAACTGTGTAAGCGCCAACAACGACTGATGACAATGATAACTGTGTAAGTGCCAACAATGACTGACGATGACAATGATAACTATGTAAGTGCCAACAATGACTGACAATGACAATGACAACTGTGTAAGCGCCAACAAGGACTGAAGAGGACAATGATAACTGTGTAAGCACCAACAAGGACTGACGACGGCAATGATAACTGTGTAAGCGCCAACAAGGACTGACGACGACACTGATAACTGTGTAAGCGCCAACAAGGACTGACGACGACAATGATAACTGTGTATGCGCCAACAAGGACTGACGACGACAATGATAACTGTGTAAGCGCCAACAAGGACTGACGATGACAATGATAACTGTGTATGCGCCAACAAGGACTGACGATGACAATGATAACTGTGTATGCACCAACAAGGACTGACGACGACAATGATAATTGTGTAAGCGCCAACAAGGACTGACGATGACTATGATAACTGTTGTGAGTTCATTTTCTCCTTCACTACTGAGGCCCGAGGAACTCCCTCTTCTGGCGAAGAAAGGTAGTGAGCCTGATTGTCAAACACCTGGGGCTGATGATGATGACTGGCTGAGTGGAGTTAATGACTGGATATAAGGCTGCCGACGCCCTTCTGGCCTGCGGGTGATTTCTCTGTGGACTTCTAGGAAACCAGTCTGATTCCTGCTCATCTAAAGCTAAGATTTCTGCTTTGCCTTTTTGCATTAGTGTTTTGTTTTCCTTCCTTTTCTGGATTCTGCCATTCCCTGCTGGGGTGAGCTGAATCTCCTTTTGCCTGTTGCTCTATCTTCAGAATATTCCTGAGTACTGACATAGCCTTTTTGAAGCCTAGCGTCTTCAGGGCCTTTTTTACTGTCAGTTTGTTGGCTCTTATTTTCATAGGGTTTTTCACGGATTGCAGACAGCAGCCTTCCTGTCCTTTCCTATCTAAGCTAGCTTGGGCCCCATCTTTGCTCAGTCTATCTTTCTGTCTGTGTTTTGTTCTTTCTTCTTGCTTCACCGTCATTATATGTGGAGGGCTGCCTTTTGCTTTGGGGTCTGCTCTGGGGCAGTTTAGATTTCCCTTTCTGTCTTTAGGCTATGTAGTCCTCCGGCTGTGATCGAGGGGCCTAGGGCATCGTAGGAGCCCCCCACGGCTACTGCTAGTTGTGTTGATAGGTTCAGTGGTCTGCAATCCGATAGCTGCCAACTTCTCTGGTTTTCTGGACTTAGCTAGCATTTCTATTTTTGCCTCCTACGGTGACTCAATCATAGCAGAATCACCCGCCATACCGCAGATCCTAGGGTACTCAATTGCAGGAAAGAATTGTATAGAAAAAAAAAAAAAAGTGTGTATATTTTTTCCTCTATATCTCTGAGGCCGTAGGGGGAATTTTTTTTCTCTCAATGGAGATAAAGCAATTGTCCGATCGTGTGGAGCAGCTCGCTGCGGAAGTGCGGGGAATTTCCGCCTACCTTGCTCATTCACATGCTGCTGAACCAAAGATTCCTACACCTGATGTATTTTTTGGGGATCGGTCTAAATTTTTGAGTTTCAAAAATAATTGTAAATTATTTTTTGCCTTGAAGCCTAACTCGTCAGGGAGCTCCGCGCAGCAGGTTAAAATTGTCATCTCTTTGCTGCGTGGCGATCCCCAGGATTGGGCGTTTTCTTTGAAACCAGATGATCCTATTCTGACTAATGTGAGCGCATTTTTTCAGGCCTTGGGGTTGTTGTATGACGAACCTAATGCCATTGATCAGGCTGAAAAGACCCTGCTGGCATTGAACCAGGGTCGTGATTCTGCAGAATTGTACTGTCAAAAATTCCAAAAGTGCGCAGTACTTACTACCTGGAATGATAATGCCTTGGCTGCTCTCTTTCGGAAGGGGTTGTCAGAAGCCGTAAAAGATACTATGGTGGGATTTCCTGTTCCCTCTGGTCTTAACGATTCTATGTCTTTAGCCATTCAGGTTGATCGGCGTTTGCGCGAACGCAGAGCTGCACGAGAGGTGTTGCCACCTGTTGAACAGATGTCTGAACCTATGCAATGTGATAGATTTTTTTTCCAGAGAGCAGCGTCAGGGGTTCAGAAGGCGTAATAAGTTGTGTTTTTTCTGTGGAGATGCCTCGCATATTATTTCTGTCTGTCCTAAACGCGAGAAACGCCTTGCACACACGTTTTCTGTTGGTGATGTTCAACCTAAGTTTCTTCTGGCTATTACTCTGATCTGCTCCCTGTCCACATTTTCCGCCAAGGCTTTTGTGGATTCGGGAGCAGCTCTAAACCTAATGGACTTGGATTTTGCTAAACGTTGTGGATTTCCGATGACACCTCTGCAGACGCCTATCCCTTTGAGGGGGATTGATACTACTCCTTTGGCTAAAAATAAACCTCAGTTTTGGACCCAGGTGGTAATGCGGGTCGCCCCAGACCATCAAGAAAATTGCAGGTTTTTGGTGTTACATAATCTGCATGATACTATTGTTCTGGGGTTTCCCTGGTTACAAATTCATAATCCAGTTTTGGATTGGAAATCTGTGTCTGTGGTGAGTTGGGGTTGTCGGTGTGCCTTTAGTGAGGCTCCGGTGTTTTCCACTTCTCCTCAGTCGCATGATGTTCCTGATTATTTGGCGGACTTTTATGATGTATTTAGTGAGAATGAGTCTGCGTCTCTGCCTCCTCATAGGAGTTATGACTGTGCTATTGAACTGAGCACGGGGTGTAAATTTCCCAAGGGTTGGCTCTTCAATTTATCTGTACCCAAGCACGAGGCTATGCGATCCTATATTAAGGAGGCGTTGGAGAAGGGTCATATTAGACCATCCTCGTCACCCTTAGGTGCCGTTTTTTTTTGTAGCCAAAAAGGATGGATCATTAAGACCTTGTATTGATTATCATGCTCTCAACAAAATTACTGTTAAATATCAGTATCCGTTACCCCTGATTTCTGATCTATTCTCCAGAGTTAAAGGTGCTTGCTGGTTTACCAAGCTTGACCTCAGGGGGGCGTATAATCTTATTCGCATTAAGCATGGGGATGAATGGAAGACGGCGTTTAATACTCTGGAGGGACATTTTGAGTACCTGGTGATGCCTTTTGGGCTCACTAATGCCCCTTCTGTCTTCCAGTGCTTCATGAACGATATTTTCCGAGATTTTGTCGATAAATTTTTGATTATCTATCTGGATGATATTTTGATCTTCTCCAAGGATTGGGATTCTCATGTGGAACATATTCGGACTGTGTTCCGGATCTTGAGGGAGAATTCCCTGTATGTCAAAGGATCTAAATGCCTTTTTGGAGTACAGAGGATTTCTTTTTTGGGATTTATTTTGTCCCCGTCAACTATTGAAATGGACCCGGCCAAGGTACAGGCCATTTACGATTGGGTTCAGCCCACTTCTTTGAAGGCCCTCCAGAAGTTTTTGGGTTTTGCTAATTTTTATCGGAAATTTATAGCAAAATTTTCTAGTATTGCCAAGCCATTGACTGATTTGACTAAGAAGGGTGCTGATGTGTTAAATTGGTCTCCGGAGGCTGTTTCTTCCTTTCAGGAGCTGAAGCGAAGATTCACCTCTGCCCCGGTTTTGCGGCAACCTGATGTCTCACTTCCGTTCCAGGTAGAGGTGGATGCTTCTGAGATTGGTGCAGGAGCTGTTTTGTCCCAAAGGGATCCTGTAACATCTAAAATGAATCCCTGTGCTTTCTTTTCCCGAAAGTTCTCTCCATCTGAACGTAACTATGATGTGGGGAATCGGGAACTGTTAGCCATGAAATGGGCATTTGAGGAGTGGAGACATTGGTTGGAGGGAGCTAAGCATCAAGTCGTGGTCCTCACTGACCACAAGAATTTGATTTACCTAGAGTCGGCTAAGCGCTTGAACCCTAGACAGGCTAGGTGGGCCTTGTTTTTTACACGTTTTGATTTTGTGGTTTCTTTTCTTCCTGGAACTAAGAATGTCAAGGCTGACGCCCTCTCTAGGAGCTTCTTTGCTGATTCTCCTGTGGTGACCAAGCCTGCTACCATCTTAGGCGAAGGGGTAGTTCTTTCTGCCATCTCGCCTGATTTGAGACGTGCTCTGGAAGAGTTCCAGGAGGACAAACCTGAGCGTTGTCCCAGTGGAAAGTTGTATGTTCCTGACCAGTGGAAGAAGAGAGCGATGTCTGAAGTTCATTGCTCTGCTTTGGCTGGTCATCCAGGTATTTTTGGTACTAGAGATCTGGTGAGTCGGTCTTTTTGGTGGCCCTCCTTGTCTCGTGATGTCAGGAATTTTGTGCAGTCCTGTGGGACGTGCTCCCGGTCAAAATCGTGTTCTCGCTCTAGTGGGTTGTTGATGCCTTTGCCTGTCCCCAAGAGGCCATGGACCCATATTTCAATGGATTTCATCTCTGATATGCCTGTCTCTCAAAGGATGACTGTTATTTGGGTGATTTGTGATAGGTTCTCTAAGATGGTTCATCTTGTACTACTCCCTAAGTTGCCGTCTTCCTCTGAATTGGTGCCCCTGTTTTTACAACAGGTGGTTCGCTTGCACGGGATTCCTGAGAATATTGTATCTGACAGAGGAGTCCAGTTGGTGTCTAGATTTTGGAGAACTTTCTGATCCAAGCTGGGAATTCAGTTGTCCTTCTCCTCTGCTTTTCACCCTCAGACCAATGGGCAGACAGAGAGAACAAACCAGACCTTGGAGTCATATTTGAGATGTTTTATTTCTGCTGATCAGGATGATTGGGTTTCATTTTTTCCCTTGGCCGAATTTGCTTTAAATAATAGAGCTAGTTCTGCCACTTTGATGTCACCTTTTTTTTGTAACTTTGGGTTTCATCCTCGATTTTCTTCAGGGCAGGTGGAGCCCTCTGCCTGCCCAGGTGTTGACACTGTGGTGGAGAGAATGCACCAGATCTGGGACCAAGTGGTGGATAAGTTATCTCTCTCCCAGGAAAAGGCCCAGCGGTTTTCCAACCGACATAGGACCATTGGCCCCAGTTTAAGGTTGGTGATATGGTGTGGTTATCATCAAAAAATATTGCTATGAAGGTGGCTTCTCCTAAGTTTAAGACTAGATTTATTGGACCTTACAAGATTTTGGAGATTATTAATCCGGTCTCTTTTCGTTTGGCTCTTCCTGTCACATTTAAAATCCATAATGTGTTCCATAAGTCTTTGTTGAAGAGGTTTGTTGAACCTGTTGTTCCGGGGGTTGCACCCCCAGACCCTGTATTGGTTGAAGGTAACATGGAATATGAGGTAGAGAAAGTACTGGATTCCCGTCTGGCTAGACGGAGACTCCAGTATTTGGTTAAGTGGAAGGGTTATGGTCAGGAGGATAATTCCTGGGTATCTGCCTCTGATATTCATGCCAAAAGATTGGTGCGTGCCTTTCATCGGGCTCACCCTGATCGCCCTGGTGGCGTGGTTGAGGGTTCGGTGACCCCTCCTCAAGGGGGAGGTACTGTTGTGAGTTCATTTTCTCCTTCACTACTGAGGCCCGAGGAACTCCCTCTTCTGGTGAAGAAAGGTAGTGAGCCTGATTGTCAAACACCTGGTGCTGATGATGATGACTGGCTGAGTGGAGTTAATGACTGGATATAAGGCTGCCGACGCCCTTCTGGCCTGCGGGTGATTTCTCTGTGGACTTCTAGGAAACCAGTCTGATTCCTGCTCATCTAAAGCTAAGATTTCTGCTTTGCCTTTTTGCATTAGTGTTTTGTTTTCCTTCCTTTTCTGGATTCTGCCATTCCCTGCTGGGGTGAGCTGAATCTCCTTTTGCCTGTTGCTCTGTCTTCAGAATATTCCTGAGTACTGACATAGCCTTTCTGAAGCCTAGCGTCTTCAGGGCCTTTTTTACTGTCAGTTTGTTGGCTCTTATTTTCATAGGGTTTTTCACGGATTGCAGACAGCAGCCTTCCTGTCCTTTCCTATCTAAGCTAGCTTGGGCCACATCTTTGCTCAGTCTATCTTTCTGTCTGTGTTTTGTTCTTTCTTCTTGCTTCACCGTCATTATATGTGGGGGGCTGCCTTTTGCTTTAGGGTCTGCTCTGGGGCAGTTTAGATTTCCCTTTCTGTCTTTAGGCTATGCAGTCCTCCGGCTGTGATCGAGGGGCCTAGGGCATCGTAGGAGCCCCCCACGGCTACTGCTATTTGTGTTGATAGGTTCAGGGGTCTGCAATCCGATAGCTGCCAACTTCTCTGGTTTTCTGGACTTGGATAGCATTTCTATTTTTGCCTCCTACGGTGACTTAATCATAACAGATAACTGTGTAAGCGCCAACAAGGACTGATGACAATGATAACTGTGAAAGTGACAACAATGACTGATGATGACAATGATAACTATGTAAGTGCCAACAATGACTGACGATGACAATGACAACTGTGTAAGCGCCAACAAGGACTGACGACAACAATGATAACTGTGTAAGCGCCAACAAGGACTGACGATGACAATGACAACTGTGTAAGCACCAACAAGGACTGACGAGGACAATGATAACTGTGTAAGCACCAACAAGGACTGACGACGACAATGATAACTGTGTAAGCGTCAACAAGGACTGACGATGACAATGATAACTGTGTAAGCGCCAACAATGACTGACGATGACAATGACAACTGTGTAAGCGCCAACAAGGACTGACGAGGATAATGATAACTGTGTAAGCGCCAACAACGACTGATGACAATGATAACTGTGTAAGTGCCAGCAATGACTGACGATGACAATCATAACTATGTAAGTGCCAACAATGACTGACGATGACAATGACAACTGTGTAAGCGCCAACAAGGACTGACGAGGACAATGATAACTGTGTAAGCGCCAACAAGGACTGACGACAACAATGATAACTGTGTAAGCTCCAACATGGACTGACTATGACAATGATAACTGTGTAAGCTCCAACATGGACTGACTATGACAATGATAACTGTGTAAGCACCAACATGGACTGACTATGACAATGATAACTGTGTAAGCGCCAACAAGGACTGACTATGACAATGATAACTGTGTAAGCGCCAACATGGACTGACTATGACAATGATAACTGTGTAAGCGCCAACAAGGACTGACGATGACAATGATAACTGTGTAAGCGCCAACAAGGACTGACGACGACAATGATAACTGTGTAAGCGCCAACAAGGACTGACTATGACAATGATAACTGTGTAAGCGCCAACAAGGACTGACGATGACAATGATAACTGTGTAAGCGCCAACATGGACTGACTATGACAATGATAACTGTGTAAGCGTCAACAAGGACTGACGATGACAATGATAACTGTGTTAGTGCCAACAATGACTGACGATGACAATGACAACTGTGTAAGCGCCAACAAGGACTGACGAGGACAATGATAACTGTGTAAGCGCCAACAAGGACTGACGACAACAATGATAACTGTGTAAGCTCCAACATGGACTGACTATGACAATGATAACTGTGTAAGCTCCAACATGGACTGACTATGACAATGATAACTGTGTAAGCGCCAACATGGACTGACTATGACAATGATAACTGTGTAAGCGCCAACAAGGACTGACGATGACAATGATAACTGTGTAAGCGCCAACATGGACTGACGATGACAATGACAACTGTGTTAGTGCCAACAAGGACTGTCGAGGACAATGATAACTGTGTAAGCGCCAACAAGGACTGACGACAACAATGATAACTGTGTAAGCTCCAACATGGACTGACTATGACAATGATAACTGTGTAAGCTCCAACATGGACTGACTATGACAATGATAACTGTGTAAGCTCCAACAAGGACTGACGATGACAATGATAACTGTGTAAGCGCCAACATGGACTGACTATGACAATGATAACTGTGTAAGCGTCAACAAGGACTGACAATGACAATCATAACTATGTAAGTGCCAACAATGACTGACGATGACAATGACAACTGTGTAAGCGCCAACAAGGACTGACGAGGACAATGATAACTGTGTAAGCGCCAACAAGGACTGACGACAACAATGATAACTGTGTAAGCTCCAACATGGACTGACTATGACAATGATAACTGTGTAAGCTCCAACATGGACTGACTATGACAATGATAACTGTGTAAGCGCCAACATGGACTGACTATGACAATGATAACTGTGTAAGCGCCAACAAGGACTGACTATGACAATGATAACTGTGTAAGCACCAACATGGACTGACTATGACAATGATAACTGTGTAAGCGCCAACAAGGACTGACGATGACAATGATAACTGTGTAAGCGCCAACATGGACTGACTATGACAATGATAACTGTGTAAGCGCCAACAAGGACTGACTATGACAATGATAACTGTGTAAGCGCCAACATGGACTGACTATGACAATGATAACTGTGTAAGCGCCAACATGGACTGACTATGACAATGATAACTGTGTAAGCGCCAACAAGGACTAACGATGACAATGATAACTGTGTATATGCCAACAAGGACTGACGACAACAATGATAACTGTGTAAGCGCCAACAAGGACTGACGATGACAATGATAACTGTGTAAGCGCCAAGGACTGACGACGACAATGATAACTGTGTAAGCGCAAACAAGGACCGATGACAATGATAACTGTGTAAGTGCCAACAATGACTGACGATGACAATGATAACTGTGTAAGTGCCATCAATGACTGACGATGACAATGATAACTGTGTAAGCGCCAACAAGGACTGACGATGACAATGATAACTGTGTAAGCGCCAACAAAGACTGATGACAATGATAACTGTGTAAGTGCCAGCAATGACTGACGATGACAATGATAACTGTGGAAGCGCCAACAAGGACTGACGAGGACAATGATACCTATTTAAGTGCCAACAATGACTGACGATGACAATGACAACTGTGGAAGCGCCAACAAGGACTGACTATGACAATGATAACTGTGTAAGCGCCAATAAGGACTAACGATGACAATGATAACTGTGTATACGCCAACAAGGACTGACGACGACAATGATAACTGTGTAAGCGCCAACAAGGACTGACGATGACAATGATAACTGTGTAAGCGCCAACAAGGACTGACGATGACAATGATAACTGTGTAAGCGCCAACAAGGACTGACGACGACAATGATAACTGTGTAAGCGCCAACAAGGACAGACGATGACAATGATAACTGTGTAAGCGCCAACAAGGACTGACGATGACAATGATAACTATGTAAGTGCCATCAATGACTGACGATGATAATGACAACTGTGTAAGCGCCAACAAGGACTGACGATGACAATGATAACTGTGGAAGCGCCAACAAGAACTGACAAGGACAATGATAACTGTGTAAGCGCCAACAAGGACTGACGACGACAATGATAACTGTGTAAGCGCCAACAAGGACTGACGATGACAATGATAACTGTGTAAGCGCCAACAAGGACTGACGACGACAATGATAACTGTGTAAGCGCCAACAAGGACAGACGATGACAATGATAACTGTGTAAGCGCCAACAAGGACTGACGATGACAATGATAACTATGTAAGTGCCATCAATGACTGACGATGATAATGACAACTGTGTAAGCGCCAACAAGGACTGACGATGACAATGATAACTGTGGAAGCGCCAACAAGAACTGACAAGGACAATGATAACTGTGTAAGCGCCAACAACGACTGATGAGGACAATGATAACTGTGGAAGCGCCAACAAGAACTGACAAGGACAATGATAACTGTGTAAGCGCCAACAAGGACTGACGATGACAATGATAACTGTGTAAGTGCCAACAAGGACTGACGAGGACAATGATAACTGTGGAAGCGCCAACAAGAACTGACAAGGACAATGATAACTGTGTAAGCGCCAACAAGGACTGACGATGACAATGATAACTGTGTAAGCGCCAACAAGGACTGACAGAGACAATGATAACTGTGTAAGCGCCAGCAAGGACTGACAGAGACAATGATAACTGTGTAAGCGCCAGCAAGGACTGACGACGACAATGATAATTGTGTAAGCGCCAACATGGACTGACGACGACAATGACAACTGTGTAAGCGCCAAGAAGGACTGACAACGGCAATGATAACTGTGTAAAATCCAACAAGGACTGACGACGACAATGATAACTGTGTAAGATCCAACAAGGACTGACGACGACAATGATAACTGTGTAAGCGCCAACAAGGACTGACGATGACAATGATAACAGTGTAAGCGCCAAGAAGGACTGACAACGGCAATGATAACTGTGTAAGCGCTAACAAGGACTGACGATGACAATGACAACTGTGTAAGCTCCAACAAGGACTGACGATGACAATGATAACTGTGTTAGTGCCAACAAGGACTGACGACGACAATGACAACTGTGGAAGCGCCAACAAGGACTGACGAGGACAATGATAACTGTGTAAGCGCCAACAAGGACTGACGATGACAATGATAACTGTGTAAGCGCCAACAAGGACTGACAGAGACAATGATAACTGTGTAAGCGCCAGCAAGGACTGACAGAGACAATGATAACTGTGTAAGCGCCAGCAAGGACTGACGACGACAATGATAATTGTGTAAGCGCCAACATGGACTGATGATGACAATGATAACTGTGTAAGATCCAACAAGGACTGACGACGACAATGATAACTGTGTAAGCGCCAACAAGGACTGACGATGACAATGACAACTGTGTAAGCTCCAACAAGGACTGACGATGACAATGATAACTGTGTAAGCGCCAACATGGACTGATGATGACAATGATAACTGTGTAAGCGCCAACAAGGACTGACGACGACAATGATAACTGTGTAAGCGCCAACATGGACTGATGATGACAATGATAACTGTGTAAGCGCCAGCAAGGACTGACGACGACAATGATAATTGTGTAAGCGCCAACATGGACTGACGACGACAATGACAACTGTGTAAGCGCCAAGAAGGACTGACAACGGCAATGATAACTGTGTAAAATCCAACAAGGACTGACGACGACAATGATAACTGTGTAAGATCCAACAAGGACTGACGACGACAATGATAACTGTGTAAGCGCCAACAAGGACTGACGATGACAATGATAACTGTGTAAGCGCCAAGAAGGACTGACAACGGCAATGATAACTGTGTAAGCGCTAACAAGGACTGACGATGACAATGACAACTGTGTAAGCTCCAACAAGGACTGACGATGACAATGATAACTGTGTTAGTGCCAACAAGGACTGACGACGACAATGACAACTGTGGAAGCGCCAACAAGGACTGACGAGGACAATGATAACTGTGTAAGCGCCAACAAGGACTGACGAAGACAATGATAACTGTGTAAGCGCCAACAAGGACTGACAGAGACAATGATAACTGTGTAAGCGCCAGCAAGGACTGACAGAGACAATGATAACTGTGTAAGCGCCAGCAAGTACTGACGACGACAATGATAATTGTGTAAGCGCCAACATGGACTGATGATGACAATGATAACTGTGTAAGATCCAACAAGGACTGACGACGACAATGATAACTGTGTAAGCGCCAACAAGGACTGACGATGACAATGACAACTGTGTAAGCTCCAACAAGGACTGACGATGACAATGATAACTGTGTAAGCGCCAACATGGACTGATGATGACAATGATAACTGTGTAAGCGCCAACAAGGACTGACGACGACAATGATAATTGTGTAAGCGCCAACATGGACTGATGATGACAATGATAACTGTGTAAGATCCAACAAGGACTGACGATGACAATGACAACTGTGTAAGCTCCAACAAGGACTGACGATGACAATGATAACTGTGTAAGCGCCAACAAGGACTGACGATGACAATGACAACTGTGTAAGCTCCAACAAGGACTGACGATGACAATGATAACTGTGTAAGCGCCAACATGGACTGATGATGACAATGATAACTGTGTAAGCGCCAACAAGGACTGACGATGACAATGACAACTGTGTAAGCTCCAACAAGGACTGACGATGACAATGATAACTGTGTAAGCGCCAACATGGACTGATGATGACAATGATAACTGTGTAAGATCCAACAAGGACTGACGACGACAATGATAACTGTGTAAGCGCCAACAAGGACTGACGATGACAATGACAACTGTGTAAGCTCCAACAAGGACTGACGATGACAATGATAACTGTGTAAGATCCAACATGGACTGATGATGACAATGATAACTGTGCAAGTGCCAACAAGGACTGACGATGACAATGATAACTGTGTAAGCTCCAACAAGGACTGACGACGACAATGATAACTGTGTAAGCACCAACATGGACTGATGATGACAATGATAACTGTGTAAGATCCAACATGGACTGATGATGACAATGATAACTGTGCAAGTGCCAACAAGGACTGACGATGACAATGATAACTGTGTAAGCTCCAACAAGGACTGACGATGACAATGATAACTGTGTAAGCACCAACATGGACTGATGATGACAATGATAACTGTGTAAGATCCAACATGGACTGATGATGACAATGATAACTGTGCAAGTGCCAACAAGGACTGACGATGACAATGATAACTGTGTAAGCTCCAACAAGGACTGACGACGACAATGATAACTGTGTAAGCACCAACATGGACTGATGATGACAATGACAACTGTGTAAGCTCCAACAAGGACTGACGATGACAATGATAACTGTGTAAGCACCAACATGGACTGACGATGACAATGATAACTGTGTAAGATCCAACATGGACTGATGATGACAATGATAACTGTGCAAGTGCCAACAAGGACTGACGATGACAATGATAACTGTGTAAGCTCCAACAAGGACTGACGACGACAATGATAACTGTGTAAGATCCAACATGGACTGATGATGACAATGACAACTGTGTAAGCTCCAACAAGGACTGACGATGACAATGATAACTGTGCAAGTGCCAACAAGGACTGATGATGACAATGATAACTGTGCAAGTGCCAACAAGGACTGATGATGACAATGACAACTGTGTAAGATCCAACATGGACTGATGATGACAATGATAACTGTGCAAGTGCCAACAAGGACTGACGATGACAATGATAACTGTGTAAGCTCCAACAAGGACTGACGACGACAATGATAACTGTGTAAGCACCAACATGGACTGATGATGACAATGATAACTGTGTAAGATCCAACATGGACTGATGATGACAATGATAACTGTGTAAGATCCAACATGGACTGATGATGACAATGATAACTGTGCAAGTGCCAACAAGGACTGACGATGACAATGATAACTGTGTAAGCACCAACATGGACTGATGATGACAATGATAACTGTGTAAGATCCAACATGGACTGATGATGACAATGATAACTGTGTAAGCGCCAACATGGACTGATGATGACAATGATAACTGTGCAAGTGCCAACAAGGACTGACGACGACAATGATAACTGTGTAAGCGCCAACATGGACTGATGATGACAATGATAACTGTGCAAGTGCCAACAAGGACTGACGACGACAATGATAACTGTGTAAGCGCCAACAAGGACTGACGATGACAATGATAACTGTGTAAGATCCAACATGGACTGACGATGACAATGATAACTGTGTAAGATCCAACATGGACTGACGATGACAATGATAACTGTGTAAGATCCAACATGGACTGACGATGACAATGATAACTGTGTAAGCTCCAACAAGGACTGACGATGACAATGATAACTGTGTAAGATCCAACATGGACTGATGATGACAATGATAACTGTGCAAGTGCCAACAAGGACTGACGATGACAATGATAACTGTGTAAGCACCAACATGGACTGATGATGACAATGATAACTGTGTAAGATCCAACATGGACTGATGATGACAATGATAACTGTGTAAGCGCCAACATGGACTGATGATGACAATGATAACTGTGCAAGTGCCAACAAGGACTGACGACGACAATGATAACTGTGTAAGCGCCAACATGGACTGATGATGACAATGATAACTGTGCAAGTGCCAACAAGGACTGACGACGACAATGATAACTGTGTAAGCGCCAACAAGGACTGACGATGACAATGATAACTGTGTAAGATCCAACATGGACTGACGATGACAATGATAACTGTGTAAGCGCCAACATGGACTGATGATGACAATGATAACTGTGTAAGATCCAACATGGACTGATGATGACAATGATAACTGTGTAAGCGCCAACAAGGACTGACAATGACAATGATAACTGTGTAAGATCCAACATGGACTGACGATGACAATGATAACTGTGTAAGCGCCAACAAGGACTGACGATGACAATGATAACTGTGTAAGATCCAACATGGACTGACGATGACAATGATAACTGTGTAAGCGCCAACATGGACTGACGATGACAATGATAACTGTGTAAGATCCAACATGGACTGATGATGACAATGATAACTGTGTAAGCGCCAACAAGGACTGACGATGACAATGATAACTGTGTAAGCGCCAACAAGGACTGACGACGACAATGATAACTGTGTAAGCGCCAACATGGACTGATGATGACAATGATAACTGTGTAAGCGCCAACAAGGACTGACGACGACAATGATAACTGTGTAAGCGCCAACATGGACTGATGATGACAATGATAACTGTGTAAGCGCCAACAAGGACTGACGATGACAATGATAACTGTGTAAGCGCCAACATGGACTGATGATGACAATGATAACTGTGTAAGCGCCAACAAGGACTGACGACGACAATGATAACTGTGTAAGCGCCAACATGGACTGATGATGACAATGATAACTGTGTAAGCGCCAACAAGGACTGACGATGACAATGATAACTGTGTAAGATCCAACATGGACTGATGATGACAATGATAACTGTGTAAGCGCCAACAAGGACTGACGATGACAATGATAACTGTGTAAGCGCCAACATGGACTGATGATGACAATGATAACTGTGTAAGCTCCAACATGGACTGATGATGACAATGATAACTGTGTAAGCGCCAACATGGACTGATGATGACAATGATAACTGTGTAAGATCCAACATGGACTGATGATGACAATGATAACTGTGTAAGCGCCAACAAGGACTGACGATGACAATGATAACTGTGTAAGCGCCAACATGGACTGATGATGACAATGATAACTGTGTAAGTGCCAACAAGGACTGACGACGACAATGATAACTGTGTAAGCGCCAACATGGACTGATGATGACAATGATAACTGTGTAAGCGCCAAATAGGACTGATGATGACAATGATAACTGTGTAAGCGCCAAATAGGACTGATGATGACAATGATAACTGTGTAAGCTCCAACAAGGACTGACGATGACAATGATAACTGTGTAAGCGCCAACATGGACTGATGATGACAATGATAACTGTGTAAGCGCCAAATAGGACTGATGATGACAATGATAACTGTGTAAGCGCCAACAAGGACTGATGATGACAATGATAACTGTGTAAGCGCCAAATAGGACTGATGATGACAATGATAACTGTGTAAGCTCCAACAAGGACTGACGATGACAATGATAACTGTGTATACGCCAACAAGGACTGACGACGACAATGATAACTGTGTAAGCGCCAACAAGGACTGACGATGACAATGATAACTGTGTATGCGCCAACAAGGACTGACGACGACAATGATAACTGTGTAAGCGCCAACAAGGACTGACGATGACAATGATAACTGTTAATGCGCCAACAAGGACTGACGATGACAATGATAACTGTGTAAGCGCCAACAAGGACTGACGACGACAATGATAACTGTGTAAGCGCCAACAAGGACAGACGATGACAATGATAACTGTGTAAGCGCCAACAAGGACTGACGATGACAATGATAACTATGTAAGTGCCATCAATGACTGACGATGATAATGACAACTGTGTAAGCGCCAACAAGAACTGACAAGGACAATGATAACTGTGTAAGCGCCAACAACGACTGATGAGGACAATGATAACTGTGGAAGCGCCAACAAGAACTGACAAGGACAATGATAACTGTGTAAGCGCCAACAAGGACTGACGATGACAATGATAACTGTGTAAGCGCCAACAAGGACTGACAGAGACAATGATAACTGTGGAAGCGCCAACAAGAACTGACAAGGACAATGATAACTGTGTAAGCGCCAACAACGACTGATGAGGACAATGATAACTGTGGAAGCGCCAACAAGAACTGACAAGGACAATGATAACTGTGTAAGCGCCAACAAGGACTGACGAGGACAATGATAACTGTGGAAGCGCCAACAAGAACTGACAAGGACAATGATAACTGTGTAAGCGCCAACAAGGACTGACGATGACAATGATAACTGTGTAAGCGCCAACAAGGACTGACAGAGACAATGATAACTGTGTAAGCGCCAGCAAGGACTGACAGAGACAATGATAACTGTGTAAGCGCCAGCAAGGACTGACGACGACAATGATAATTGTGTAAGCGCCAACATGGACTGACGACGACAATGACAACTGTGTAAGCGCCAAGAAGGACTGACAACGGCAATGATAACTGTGTAAAATCCAACAAGGACTGACGACGACAATGATAACTGTGTAAGCGCCAACAAGGACTGACGATGACAATGATAACTGTGTAAGCGCCAAGAAGGACTGACAACGGCAATGATAACTGTGTAAGCGCTAACAAGGACTGACGATGACAATGAAAACTGTGTAAGCTCCAACAAGGACTGACGATGACAATGATAACTGTGGAAGCGCCAACAAGGACTGACGAGGACAATGATAACTGTGTAAGCGCCAACAAGGACTGACGATGACAATGATAACTGTGTAAGCGCCAACAAGGACTGACAGAGACAATGATAACTGTGTAAGCGCCAGCAAGGACTGACAGAGACAATGATAACTGTGTAAGCGCCAGCAAGGACTGACGACGACAATGATAATTGTGTAAGCGCCAACATGGACTGATGATGACAATGATAACTGTGTAAGATCCAACAAGGACTGACGACGACAATGATAACTGTGTAAGCGCCAACAAGGACTGACGATGACAATGACAACTGTGTAAGCTCCAACAAGGACTGACGATGACAATGATAACTGTGTAAGCGCCAACATGGACTGATGATGACAATGATAACTGTGTAAGCGCCAACAAGGACTGACGACGACAATGATAATTGTGTAAGCGCCAACATGGACTGATGATGACAATGATAACTGTGTAAGATCCAACAAGGACTGACGATGACAATGACAACTGTGTAAGCTCCAACAAGGACTGACGATGACAATGATAACTGTGTAAGCGCCAACAAGGACTGACGATGACAATGACAACTGTGTAAGCTCCAACAAGGACTGACGATGACAATGATAACTGTGTAAGCGCCAACATGGACTGATGATGACAATGATAACTGTGTAAGCGCCAACAAGGACTGACGATGACAATGACAACTGTGTAAGCTCCAACAAGGACTGACGATGACAATGATAACTGTGTAAGCGCCAACATGGACTGATGATGACAATGATAACTGTGTAAGATCCAACAAGGACTGACGACGACAATGACAACTGTGTAAGCTCCAACAAGGACTGACGATGACAATGATAACTGTGTAAGATCCAACATGGACTGATGATGACAATGATAACTGTGCAAGTGCCAACAAGGACTGACGATGACAATGATAACTGTGTAAGCACCAACATGGACTGATGATGACAATGATAACTGTGTAAGATCCAACATGGACTGATGATGACAATGATAACTGTGTAAGTGCCAACAAGGACTGACGATGACAATGATAACTGTGTAAGCTCCAACATGGACTGATGATGACAATGATAACTGTGTAAGATCCAACATGGACTGATGATGACAATGATAACTGTGCAAGTGCCAACAAGGACTGACGATGACAATGATAACTGTGTAAGCACCAACATGGACTGATGATGACAATGATAACTGTGTAAGATCCAACATGGACTGATGATGACAATGATAACTGTGTAAGATCCAACAAGGACTGACGATGACAATGATAACTGTGTAAGCTCCAACAAGGACTGACGACGACAATGATAACTGTGTAAGCACCAACATGGACTGATGATGACAATGACAACTGTGTAAGCTCCAACAAGGACTGACGATGACAATGATAACTGTGTAAGATCCAACATGGACTGATGATGACAATGATAACTGTGCAAGTGCCAACAAGGACTGACGATGACAATGATAACTGTGTAAGCTCCAACAAGGACTGACGACGACAATGATAACTGTGTAAGATCCAACATGGACTGATGATGACAATGACAACTGTGTAAGCTCCAACAAGGACTGACGATGACAATGATAACTGTGTAAGATCCAACATGGACTGATGATGACAATGATAACTGTGCAAGTGCCAACAAGGACTGACGATGACAATGATAACTGTGTAAGCTCCAACAAGGACTGACGACGACAATGATAACTGTGTAAGCACCAACATGGACTGATGATGACAATGATAACTGTGTAAGATCCAACATGGACTGATGATGACAATGATAACTGTGTAAGCTCCAACAAGGACTGACGATGACAATGATAACTGTGTAAGATCCAACATGGACTGATGATGACAATGATAACTGTGCAAGTGCCAACAAGGACTGACGATGACAATGATAACTGTGTAAGCACCAACATGGACTGATGATGACAATGATAACTGTGTAAGATCCAACATGGACTGATGATGACAATGATAACTGTGTAAGCGCCAACATGGACTGATGATGACAATGATAACTGTGCAAGTGCCAACAAGGACTGACGACGACAATGATAACTGTGTAAGCGCCAACATGGACTGATGATGACAATGATAACTGTGCAAGTGCCAACAAGGACTGACGACGACAATGATAACTGTGTAAGCGCCAACAAGGACTGACGATGACAATGATAACTGTGTAAGATCCAACATGGACTGACGATGACAATGATAACTGTGTAAGCGCCAACATGGACTGATGATGACAATGATAACTGTGTAAGATCCAACATGGACTGATGATGACAATGATAACTGTGTAAGCGCCAACAAGGACTGACGATGACAATGATAACTGTGTAAGCGCCAACATGGACTGATGATGACAATGATAACTGTGTAAGCGCCAACATGGACTGATGATGACAATGATAACTGTGTAAGCGCCAACAAGGACTGACGACGACAATGATAACTGTGTAAGCGCCAACATGGACTGATGATGACAATGATAACTGTGTAAGCGCCAACAAGGACTGACGATGACAATGATAACTGTGTAAGCGCCAACATGGACTGATGATGACAATGATAACTGTGTAAGCGCCAACAAGGACTGACGATGACAATGATAACTGTGTAAGCGCCAACATGGACTGATGATGACAATGATAACTGTGTAAGCGCCAACAAGGACTGACGACGACAATGATAACTGTGTAAGCGCCAACATGGACTGATGATGACAATGATAACTGTGTAAGCGCCAACAAGGACTGACGATGACAATGATAACTGTGTAAGCGCCAACATGGACTGATGATGACAATGATAACTGTGTAAGCGCCAACAAGGACTGACGACGACAATGATAACTGTGTAAGCGCCAACATGGACTGATGATGACAATGATAACTGTGTAAGCGCCAACAAGGACTGACGATGACAATGATAACTGTGTAAGATCCAACATGGACTGATGATGACAATGATAACTGTGTAAGCGCCAACAAGGACTGACGATGACAATGATAACTGTGTAAGCGCCAACATGGACTGATGATGACAATGATAACTGTGTAAGCTCCAACATGGACTGATGATGACAATGATAACTGTGTAAGCGCCAACATGGACTGATGATGACAATGATAACTGTGTAAGATCCAACATGGACTGATGATGACAATGATAACTGTGTAAGCGCCAACAAGGACTGACGATGACAATGATAACTGTGTAAGCGCCAACATGGACTGATGATGACAATGATAACTGTGTAAGCGCCAAATAGGACTGATGATGACAATGATAACTGTGTAAGCGCCAAATAGGACTGATGATGACAATGATAACTGTGTAAGCTCCAACAAGGACTGACGATGACAATGATAACTGTGTAAGCGCCAACATGGACTGATGATGACAATGATAACTGTGTAAGCGCCAAATAGGACTGATGATGACAATTATAACTGTGTAAGCGCCAACAAGGACTGATGATGACAATGATAACTGTGTAAGCGCCAAATAGGACTGATGATGACAATGATAACTGTGTAAGCTCCAACAAGGACTGACGATGACAATGATAACTGTGTAAGCGCCAACATGGACTGATGATGACAATGATAACTGTGTAAGATCCAACATGGACTGATGATGACAATGATAACTGTGTAAGCGCCAACAAGGACTGACGATGACAATGATAACTGTGTAAGCGCCAACATGGACTGATGATGACAATGATAACTGTGTAAGTGCCAACAAGGACTGACGACGACAATGATAACTGTGTAAGCGCCAACAAGGACTGATGATGACAATGATAACTGTGTAAGCGCCAACTAGGACTGATGATGACAATGATAACTGTGTAAGCTCCAACAAGGACTGATGATGACAATGATAACTGTGTAAGCGCCAACAAGGACTGATGATGACAATGATAACTGTGTAAGCGCCAACTAGGACTGATGATGACAATGATAACTGTGTAAGCTCCAACAAGGACTGATGATGACAATGATAACTGTGTAAGCGCCAACTAGGACTGATGATGACAATGATAACTGTGTAAGCTCCAACAAGGACTGATGATGACAATGATAACTGTGTAAGCTCCAACTAGGACTGACGATGACAATGATAACTGTGTAAGCGCCAACATGGACTGATGATGACAATGATAACTGTGTAAGCGCCAACAAGGACTGATGATGACAATGATAACTGTGTAAGCGCCAACTAGGACTGATGATGACAATGATAACTGTGTAAGCTCCAACAAGGACTGATGATGACAATGATAACTGTGTAAGCGCCAACATGGACTGATGATGACAATGATAACTGTGTAAGATCCAACATGGACTGATGATGACAATGATAACTGTGTAAGCGCCAACAAGGACTGACGATGACAATGATAACTGTGTAAGCGCCAACATGGACTGATGATGACAATGATAACTGTGTAAGTGCCAACAAGGACTGACGACGACAATGATAACTGTGTAAGCGCCAACATGGACTGATGATGTCAATGATAACTGTGTAAGCCCCAACAAGAACTGACGACGACAATGATAACTGTGTAAGCGCCAACAAGGACTGATGATGACAATGATAACTGTGTAAGCGCCAACAAGGACTGACGACGACAATGATAACTGTGTAAGATCCAACAAGGACTGACGACGACAATGATAATTGTGTAAGCGCCAACATGGACTGATGATGACAATGATAACTGTGTAAGATCCAACAAGGACTGACGACGACAATGATAACTGTGTAAGCACCAACAAGGACTGACGACGACAATGATAACTGTGTAAGCGCCAACAAGGACTGTCGATGACAATGACAACTGTGTAAGCTCCAACAAGGACTGACGATGACAATGATAACTGTGCAAGTGCCAACAAGGACTGACGATGACAATGATAACTGTGTAAGCGCCAACAAGGACTGACGATGACAATGATAACTGTGTAAGCGCCAACAAGGACTGACGATGACAATGATAACTGTGTAAGTGCCAACAAGGACTGACGACGACAATGATAACTGTGCAAGTGCCAACAAGGACTGACGATGACAATGATAACTGTGCAAGTGCCAACAAGGACTGACGATGACAATGATAACTGTGCAAGTGCCAACATGGACTGACGATGACAATGATATCTGTGTAAGCGCCAACATGGACTGACAACGACAATGATAACTGTGTAAGCGCCAACAAGGACTGACGATTACAATGATAACTGTGTAAGCACCAACAAGGACTGACGACGACAATGATAACTGTGTAAGCGCCAACAAGGACTGACGACGACAATGATAACTGTGTAAGCGCCAACAAGGACTGATGATGACAATGATAACTGTGTAAGCGCCAACAAGGACTGACGATTACAATGATAACTGTGTAAGTGCCAACAAGGACTGACGACGACAATGATAACTGTGCAAGTGCCAACAAGGACTGACGATGACAATGATAACTGTGTAAGCGCCAACAAGGACTGATGATGACAATGATAACTGTGTAAGTGCCAACAAGGACTGACGACGACAATGATAACTGTGCAAGTGCCAACAAGGACTGACGATGACAATGATAACTGTGTAAGCGCCAACAAGGACTGACGACGACAATGATAACTGTGTAAGTGCCAACAAGGACTGACGACGACAATGATAACTGTGCAAGTGCCAACAAGGACTGACGATGACAATGATAACTGTGTAAGCTCCAACAAGGACTGACGACGACAATGATAACTGTGTAAGTGCCAACAAGGACTGACGACGACAATGATATCTGTGTAAGCGCCAACATGGACTGACAACGACAATGATAACTGTGTAAACGCCAACAAGGACTGACGATTACAATGATAACTGTGTAAGCACCAACAAGGACTGACGACGACAATGATAACTGTGTAAGCGCCAACAAGGACTGACGACGACAATGATAACTGTGTAAGCGCCAACATGGACTGACGATGACAATGATATCTGTGTAAGCGCCAACATGGACTGACAACGACAATGATAACTGTGTAAACGCCAACAAGGACTGACGATTACAATGATAACTGTGTAAGCACCAACAAGGACTGACGACGACAATGATAACTGTGTAAGAGCCAACAAGGACTGACGACGACAATGATAACTGTGTAAGCGCCAACAAGGACTGATGATGACAATGATAACTGTGTAAGCGCCAACAAGGACTGACGATTACAATGATAACTGTGTAAGTGCCAACAAGGACTGACGACGACAATGATAACTGTGCAAGTGCCAACAAGGACTGACGATGACAATGATAACTGTGTAAGCGCCAACAAGGACTGATGATGACAATGATAACTGTGTAAGTGCCAACAAGGACTGACGACGACAATGATAACTGTGCAAGTGCCAACAAGGACTGACGATGACAATGATAACTGTGTAAGCGCCAACAAGGACTGACGACGACAATGATAACTGTGTAAGTGCCAACAAGGACTGACGACGACAATGATAACTGTGCAAGTGCCAACAAGGACTGACGATGACAATGATAACTGTGTAAGCTCCAACAAGGACTGACGACGACAATGATAACTGTGTAAGTGCCAACAAGGACTGACGACGACAATGATAACTGTGTAAGTGCCAACAAGGACTGACGATGACAATGATAACTGTGTAAGCTCCAACAAGGACTGACGACGACAATGATAACTGTGTAAGTGCCAACAAGGACTGACGACGACAATGATAACTGTGCAAGTGCCAACAAGGACTGACGACGACAATGATAACTGTGTAAGATCCAACAAGGACTGACGATGACAATGATAACTGTGTAAGTGCCAACAAGGACTGACGATGACAATGATAACTGTGTAAGCGCCAACAAGGACTGATGATGACAATGATAACTGTGTAAGTGCCAACAAGGACTGACGACGACAATGATAACTGTGCAAGTGCCAACAAGGACTGACGATGACAATGATAACTGTGTAAGCGCCAACAAGGACTGATGATGACAATGATAACTGTGTAAGTGCCAACAAGGACTGACGACGACAATGATAACTGTGTAAGCTCCAACAAGGACTGACGACGACAATGATAACTGTGTAAGTGCCAACAAGGACTGACGACGACAATGATAACTGTGTAAGTGCCAACAAGGACTGACGATGACAATGATAACTGTGTAAGCTCCAACAAGGACTGACGACGACAATGATAACTGTGTAAGTGCCAACAAGGACTGACGACGACAATGATAACTGTGTAAGCGCCAACAAGGACTGATGATGACAATGATAACTGTGCAAGTGCCAACAAGGACTGACGATGACAATGATAACTGTGTAAGCTCCAACAAGGACTGACGACGACAATGATAACTGTGTAAGTGCCAACAAGGACTGACGACGACAATGATAACTGTGTAAGTGCCAACAAGGACTGACGATGACAATGATAACTGTGTAAGCTCCAACAAGGACTGACGACGACAATGATAACTGTGTAAGTGCCAACAAGGACTGACGACGACAATGATAACTGTGCAAGTGCCAACAAGGACTGACGACGACAATGATAACTGTGTAAGATCCAACAAGGACTGACGATGACAATGATAACTGTGTAAGTGCCAACAAGGACTGACGACGACAATGATAACTGTGTAAGTGCCAACAAGGACTGACGATTACAATGATAACTGTGTAAGTGCCAACAAGGACTGACGACGACAATGATAACTGTGCAAGTGCCAACAAGGACTGACGATGACAATGATAACTGTGTAAGTGCCAACAAGGACTGACGACGACAATGATAACTGTGCAAGTGCCAACAAGGACTGACGATTACAATGATAACTGTGTAAGTGCCAACAAGGACTGACGACGACAATGATAACTGTGTAAGTGCCAACAAGGACTGACGACGACAATGATAACTGTGCAAGTGCCAACAAGGACTGACGATGACAATGATAACTGTGTAAGCGCCAACAAGGACTGATGATGACAATGATAACTGTGTAAGTGCCAACAAGGACTGACGACGACAATGATAACTGTGCAAGTGCCAACAAGGACTGACGATGACAATGATAACTGTGTAAGCTCCAACAAGGACTGACGACGACAATGATAACTGTGTAAGTGCCAACAAGGACTGACGACGACAATGATAACTGTGCAAGTGCCAACAAGGACTGACGATGACAATGATAACTGTGTAAGATCCAACAAGGACTGACATTGACAATGATAACTGTGTAAGCGCCAAAAAGGACTGACGATGACAATGATAACTGTGTAAGCTACCAACAAGGACTGATGATGACAATGATAACTGTGTAAGCTCCAACAAGGACTGACGATGACAATGATAACTGTGTAAGCGCCAGCAAGGACTGACGACGACAATGATAACTGTGTAAGCGCCAACAAGGACTGACGACGACAATGATAACTGTACAAGTGCCAACAAGGACTGACGATGACAATGATAACTGTGTAAGCGCCAGCAAGGACTGACGACGACAATGATAACTGTGTAAGCGCCAACAAGGACTGACGACGACAATGATAACTGTACAAGTGCCAACAAGGACTGACGACGACAATGGTAACTGTGTAAGTGCCAACAAGGACTGACGACGACAATGATAACTGTGTAAGCGCCAACAAGGACTGACGACGACAATGATAACTGTGTAAGCGCCAAGGACTGACGACGACAATGATAACTGTGTAAGCGCCAACAAGGACTGACGACGACAATGATAACTGTACAAGTGCCAACAAGGACTGACGATGACAATGATAACTGTGTAAGCGCCAGCAAGGACTGACGACGACAATGATAACTGTGTAAGCGCCAACAAGGACTGACGACGACAATGATAACTGTACAAGTGCCAACAAGGACTGACGACGACAATGGTAACTGTGTAAGTGCCAACAAGGACTGATGACGACAATGATAACTGTGTAAGCGCCAACAAGGACTGACGACGACAATGATAACTGTGTAAGCGCCAAGGACTGACGACGACAATGATAACTGTGTAAGCGCCAACAAGGACTGATGATGACAATGATAACTGTGTAAGCTCCAACAAGGACTGACGATGACAATGATAACTGTGTAAGCTCCAACAAGGACTGACGATGACAATGATAACTGTGTAAGCTCCTACAAGGACTGACGATGACAATGATAACTGTGTAAGCTCCAACAAGGACTGACGATGACAATGATAACTGTGTAAGCTCCAACAAGGACTGACGATGACAATGATAACTGTGTAAGCTCCTACAAGGACTGATGATGACAATGATAACTGTGTAAGATCCAACAAGGACTGACGACGACAATGATAACTGTGTAAGCGCCAACAAGGACTGACGATGACAATGACAACTGTGTAAGCGCCAACAAGGACTGACGATGAAAATCATAACTGTTTTAGTGCCTACAAGGACTGACAATGACAATGGTAACTGTGTAAGCGCCAACAAGGACTGACGACGACAATGATAACTGTGTAAGCGCCAACAAGGACTGATGATGACAATGATAACTGTGTAAGCGCCAACAAGGACTGACGATGACAATGATAACTGTGTAAGCGCCAACAAGGATTGACGACGACAATGATAACTGTGTAAGCGCCAACATGGACTGACGATGACAATGATAACTGTGTAAGCGCCAACAAGGACTGATGATGACAATGATAACTGTGTAAGCGCCAACAAGGACTGACGATGACAATGATAACTGTGTAAGCGCCAACAAGGACAGACGACGACAATGATAACTGTGTAAGCGCCATCAAGGACAGACGACGACAATGATAACTGTGTAAGCGCCAACATGGACTGACGACGACAATGATAACTGTGTAAGCGCCAGCAAGGACTGACGACGACAATGGTAACTGTGTAAGTGCCAACAAGGACTGACGATGACAATGATAACTGTGTAAGTGCCAACAAGGACTGACGACGACAATGATAACTGTGTAAGCGCCAAGGACTGACGACGACAATGATAACTGTGTAAGCTCCAACATGGACTGAAGATGACAATGGTAACTGTGTAAGCGCCAACAAGGACTGATGACGACAATGATAACTGTGTAAGCGCCAAGGACTGACGACGACAATGATAACTGTGTAAGCGCCAACATGGACTGAAGATGACAATGATAACTGTGTAAGCTCCAACATGGACTGAAGATGACAATGATAACTGTGTAAGCTCCAACATGGACTGAAGATGACAATGATAACTGTGTAAGTGCCAACAAGGACTGACGACGACAATGATAACTGTGTAAGCGCCAACAAGGACTGATGACGACAATGATAACTGTGTAAGCGCCAAGGACTGACGACGACAATGATAACTGTGTAAGCGCCAACATGGACTGAAGATGACAATGATAACTGTGTAAGCGCCAAGGACTGAAGATGACAATGATAACTGTGTAAGTGCCAGCAAGGACTGACGACGACAATGGTAACTGTGTAAGTGCCAACAAGGACTGACGACGACAATGATAACTGTGTAAGCGCCAACAAGGACTGATGACGACAATGATAACTGTGTAAGCGCCAAGGACCGACGACGACAATGATAACTGTGTAAGCGCCAACATGGACTGAAGATGACAATGATAACTGTGTAAGCGCCAACATGGACTGAAGATGACAATGGTAACTGTGTAAGTGCCAACAAGGACTGACGACGACAATGATAACTGTGTAAGCGCCAACAAGGACTGACGACGACAATGATAACTGTGTAAGCGCCAAGGACTGACGACGACAATGATAACTGTGTAAGATCCAACAAGGACTGATGATGACAATGATAACTGTGTAAGATCCAACAAGGACTGATGATGACAATGATAACTGTGTAAGCTCCAACAAGGACTGATGATGACAATGATAACTGTGTAAGCTCCAACAAGTTCTGACGATGACAATGATAACTGTGTAAGCTCCAACAAGGACTGATGATGACAATGATAACTGTGTAAGCTCCAACAAGGACTGATGATGACAATGATAACTGTGTAAGCGCCAAGGACTGACGATGACAATGATAACTGTGTAAGCTCCAACAAGGACTGACGATGACAATGATAACTGTGTAAGCTCCAACAAGGACTGATGATGACAATGATAACTGTGTAAGCGCCAACATGGACTGACGATGACAATGATAACTGTGTAAGCTCCAACAAGGACTGACGATGACAATGATAACTGTGTAAGCTCCAACAAGGACTGACGATGACAATGATAACTGTGTAAGCTCCAACAAGGACTGATGATGACAATGATAACTGTGTAAGCGCCAGCAAGGACTGACGATGACAATGATAACTGTGTAAGCTCCAACAAGGACTGACGATGACAATGATAACTGTGTAAGCTCCAACAAGGACTGACGATGACAATGATAACTGTGTAAGCTCCAACAAGGACTGATGATGACAATGATAACTGTGTAAGCGCCAGAAAGGACTGACGATGACAATGATAACTGTGTAAGCTCCAACAAGGACTGATGATGACAATGATAACTGTGTAAGCTCCTACAAGGACTGACGATGACAATGATAACTGTGTAAGCTCCAACAAGGACTGACGACGACAACGATAACTGTGTAAGCTCCAACAAGGACTGACGATGACAATGATAACTGTGTAAGCTCCAACAAGGACTGACGATGACAATGATAACTGTGTAAGCGCCAGCAAGGACTGACGACGACAATGGTAACTGTGTAAGCGCCAGCAAGGACTGACGATGACAATGATAACTGTGTAAGCGCCAGCAAGGACAGACGACGACAATGATAACTGTGTAAGCGCCAACAAGGACTGACGATGACAATGATAACTGTGTAAGCGCCAGCAAGGACTGACGACGACAATGATAACTGTGTAAGCGCCAGCAAGGACTGACGACGACAATGGTAACTGTGTAAGCGCCAGCAAGGACTGACGATGACAATGATAACTGTGTTAGCGCCAGCAAGGACAGACGACGACAATGGTAACTGTGTAAGCGCCAGCAAGGACTGACGATGACAATGATAACTGTGTAAGCGCCAGCAAGGACTGACGATGACAATGATAACTGTGTAAGCGCCAGCAAGGACTGACGACGACAATGGTAACTGTGTAAGTGCCAACAAGGACTGACGACGACAATGATAACTGTGTAAGCGCCAACAAGGACTGATGACGACAATGATAACTGTGTAAGCGCCAAGGACTGACGACGACAATGATAACTGTGTATGCGCCAACAAGGACTGACGATGACAATGATAACTGTGTAAGCGCCAACATGGACTGACGACGACAATGATAACTGTGTAAGCTCCAACAAGGACTGACGACGACAATGATAACTGTGTAAGCGCCAACATGGACTGACGACGACAATGATAAATGTGCAAGTGCCAACAAGGACTGACGACGACAATGATAACTGTGTAAGCGCCAACATGGACTGAAGATGACAATGATAACTGTGTAAGCTCCAACAAGTTCTGACGACAATGATAACTGTGTATGCGCCAACAAGGACTGAAGATGACAATGATAAATGTGCAAGTGCCAACAAGGACTGACGACGACAATGATAAATGTGCAAGTGCCAACAAGGACTGACGACGACAATGATAACTGTGTAAGCGCCAACATGGACTGAAGATGACAATGATAACTGTGTAAGCTCCAACAAGGACTGACGACAATGATAACTGTGTATGCGCCAACAAGGACTGACGACGACAATGATAACTGTGTAAGCGCCAACATGGACTGACGACGACAATGATAAATGTGCAAGTGCCAACAAGGACTGACGACGACAATGATAACTGTGTAAGCGCCAACAAGGACTGACGATGACAATGATAACTGTGTAAGCTCCAACAAGGACTGACGACGACAATGATAACTGTGTAAGCGTCAACATGGACTGACGACGACAATGATAAATGTGCAAGTGCCAACAAGGACTGACGACGACAATGATAAATGTGCAAGTGCCAACAAGGACTGACGACGACAATGATAACTGTGTAAGCGCCAACAAGGACTGATGATGACAATGATAACTGTGTAAGATCCAACAAGGACTGACGACGACAATGATAACTGTGTAAGCGCCAACATGGACTGACGACGACAATGATAAATGTGCAAGTGCCAACAAGGACTGACGATGACAATGATAACTGTGTAAGCGCCAGCAAGGACTGACGACGACAATGATAACTGTGTAAGCGCCAACATGGACTGATGATGACAATGATAACTGTGTAAGCTCCAACAAGGACTGACGACGACAATGATAACTGTGTAAGCGCCAAGGACTGACGATGACAATGATAATTGTGTAAGCGCCAACATGGACTGAAGATGACAATGATAACTGTGTAAGCTCCAACAAGAACTGACGACGACAATGATAACTGTGTAAGCTCCAACAAGGACTGATGATGACAATGATAACTCTGTAAGCGCCAACAAGAACTGACGATGACAATGATAACTGTGTAAGCGCCAACAAGAACTGACGATGACAATGATAACTGTGTAAGCGCCAACAAGGACTGACGATGACAATGATAACTGTGTAAGCGCCAACAAGAACTGATGATGACAATGATAACTGTGTAAGCGCCAACAAGGACTGACGATGACAATGATAACTGTGTAAGCGCCAACAAGAACTGACGATGACAATGATAACTGTGTAAGCGCCAACAAGGACTGACGATGACAATTATAACTGTGTAAGCGCTAATAAGGACTGACGATGACAATGACAACAGTGTAAGCTCCAACAAGGACTGAAGATAACAATGATAACTGTGTTAGTGCCAACAAGGACTGACAACGACAATGATAACTGTGTAAGCGCCAACATGGACTGACGATGACAATGATAACCGTGTAAGCGCTAATAAGGACCGACGTTGACAATGACAACTGTGTAAGCGCCAACATGGACTGACGATGACAATGATAACCGTGTAAGCGCTAATAAGGACCGACGTTGACAATGACAACTGTGTAAGCGCCAACATGGACTGACGATGACAATGATAACTGTGTAAGCGCCAACATGGACTGACGATGACAATGATAACTGTGTAAGCGCCAACAAGGACTGACGATAACAATGATAACTGTGTAAGCGCCAAGGACTGATGACGACAATGATAACTGTGTAAGCGCCAACAAGGACTGACGACGACAATGATAACTGTGTAAGCTCCAACAAGGACTGATGATGACAATGATAACTGTGTAAGCTCCTACAAGGACTGACGATGACAATGATAACTGTGTAAGCTCCTACAAGGACTGACGATGACAATGATAACTGTGTAAGCGCCAAGGACTGACGAGGACGACGACAATGATAACTGTGTAAGCTCCAACAAGGACTGATGATGACAATGATAACTGTGTAAGCTCCAACAAGGACTGACGATGACAATGATAACTGTGTAAGCTCCAACAAGGACTGACGATGACAATGATAACTGTGTAAGCTCCAACAAGGACTGATGATGACAATGATAACTGTGTAAGCTCCAACAAGGACTGACGATGACAATGATAACTGTGTAAGCTCCAACAAGGACTGACGATGACAATGATAACTGTGTAAGCTCCAACAAGGACTGATGATGACAATGATAACTGTGTAAGCTCCAACAAGGACTGATGATGACAATGATAACTGTGTAAGCTCCAACAAGGACTGACGATGAAAATGATAACTGTTTTAGTGCCAACAAGGACTGACAATGACAATGGTAACTGTGTAAGTGCCAACAAGGACTGACGACGACAATGATAACTGTGTAAGCGCCAACAAGGACTGATGATGACAATGATAACTGTGTAAGCGCCAACAAGGACTGACGATGACAATGATAACTGTGTAAGCGCCAACAAGGACTGACGATGACAATGATAACTGTGTAAGCGCCAACAAGGATTGACGACGACAATGATAACTGTGTAAGCGCCAACATGGACTGACGATGACAATGATAACTGTGTAAGCGCCAGCAAGGACTGACGACGACAATGGTAACTGTGTAAGTGCCAACAAGGACTGATGATGACAATGATAACTGTGTAAGCGCCAACAAGGACAGACGATGACAATGATAACTGTGTAAGCGCCAACAAGGACTGACGATGACAATGATAACTGTGTAAGCGGCAACAAGGACTGACGATGACAATGATAACTGTGTAAGCGCCAACAAGGACAGACGATGACAATGATAACTGTGTAAGCGCCAACAAGGACTGACGATGACAATGATAACTGTGTAAGCGCCAACAAGGACAGACGACGACAATGATAACTGTGTAAGCGCCAACAAGGACTGATGATGACAATGATAACTGTGTAAGCGCCAACAAGGACTGATGATGACAATGATAACTGTGTAAGCGCCAACAAGGACTGACGATGACAATGATAACTGTGTAAGCGCCAACAAGGACTGACGATGACAATGATAACTGTGTAAGCGCCAACAAGGACAGACGACGACAATGATAACTGTGTAAGCGCCAGCAAGGACAGACGACGACAATGATAACTGTGTAAGCGCCAACATGGACTGACGATGACAATGATAACTGTGTAAGCGCCAGCAAGGACTGACGACGACAATGGTAACTGTGTAAGTGCCAACAAGGACTGACGACGACAATGATAACTGTGTAAGCACCAAGGACTGACGACGACAATGATAACTGTGTAAGCGCCAACATGGACTGATGACGACAATGATAACTGTGTAAGCGCCAAGGACTGACGACGACAATGATAACTGTGTAAGCGCCAACATGGACTGAAGATGACAATGATAACTGTGTAAGCTCCAACATGGACTGAAGATGACAATGGTAACTGTGTTAGTGCCAACAAGGACTGACGACGACAATGATAACTGTGTAAGCACCAAGGACTGACGACGACAATGATAACTGTGTAAGCGTCAACAAGGACTGATGACGACAATGATAACTGTGTAAGCGCCAAGGACTGACGACGACAATGATAACTGTGTAAGCGCCAACATGGACTGAAGATGACAATGATAACTGTGTAAGCTCCAACATGGACTGAAGATGACAATGGTAACTGTGTAAGTGCCAACAAGGACTGACGACGACAATGATAACTGTGTAAGCGCCAACAAGGACTGACGACGACAATGATAACTGTGTAAGCGCCAGCAAGGACTGACGACGACAATGGTAACTGTGTAAGTGCCAACAAGGACTGACGACGACAATGATAACTGTGTAAGCGCCAACAAGGACTGATGACGACAATGATAACTGTGTAAGCGCCAAGGACTGACGACGACAATGATAACTGTGTAAGCGCCAACATGGACTGAAGATGACAATGATAACTGTGTAAGCGCCAACATGGACTGAAGATGACAATGATAACTGTGTAAGCGCCAACAAGGACTGATGACGACAATGATAACTGTGTAAGCGCCAACAAGGACTGATGACGACAATGATAACTGTGTAAGCGCCAAGGACTGACGACGACAATGATAACTGTGTAAGCGCCAACAAGGACTGACGACGACAATGATAACTGTGTAAGCTCCAACAAGGACTGAAGATGACAATGATAACTGTGTAAGCGCCAACATGGACTGAAGATGACAATGATAACTGTGTAAGCGCCAACATGGACTGAAGATGACAATGGTAACTGTGTAAGCTCCAACAAGGACTGATGATGACAATGATAACTGTGTAAGCTCCAACAAGGACTGATGATGACAATGATAACTGTGTAAGCTCCAACAAGGACTGATGATGACAATGATAACTGTGTAAGATCCAACAAGGACTGATGATGACAATGATAACTGTGTAAGCGCCAGCAAGGACTGACGACGACAATGGTAACTGTGTAAGTGCCAACAAGGACTGACGACGACAATGATAACTGTGTAAGCGCCAACAAGGACTGATGACGACAATGATAACTGTGTAAGCGCCAAGGACTGACGACGACAATGATAACTGTGTAAGCGCCAACATGGACTGAAGATGACAATGATAACTGTGTAAGATCCAACAAGGACTGATGATGACAATGATAACTGTGTAAGCTCCAACAAGGACTGATGATGACAATGATAACTGTGTAAGCGCCAAGGACTGACGACGACAATGATAACTGTGTAAGCGCCAACATGGACTGAAGATGACAATGATAACTGTGTAAGATCCAACAAGGACTGATGATGACAATGATAACTGTGTAAGCGCCAACATGGACTGAAGATGACAATGATAACTGTGTAAGCGCCAAGGACTGACGACGACAATGATAACTGTGTAAGTGCCAACAAGGACTGATGATGACAATGATAACTGTGTAAGCGCCAAGGACTGACGACGACAATGATAACTGTGTAAGCGCCAACATGGACTGAAGATGACAATGATAACTGTGTAAGCTCCAACAAGGACTGATGATGACAATGATAACTGTGTAAGCGCCAAGGACTGACGACGACAATGATAACTGTGTAAGCTCCAACAAGGACTGATGATGACAATGATAACTGTGTAAGCTCCAACAAGGACTGACGACGACAATGATAACTGTGTAAGCGCCAACATGGACTGAAGATGACAATGATAACTGTGTAAGATCCAACAAGGACTGACGACGACAATGATAACTGTGTAAGCTCCAACAAGGACTGACGATGACAATGATAACTGTGTAAGCTCCTACAAGGACAGACGACGACAATGATAACTGTGTAAGCTCCAACAAGGACTGACGATGACAATGATAACTGTGTAAGCTCCAACAAGGACTGACGATGACAATGATAACTGTGTAAGCTCCAACAAGGACTGACGATGACAATGATAACTGTGTAAGCGCCAGCAAGGACTGACGACGACAATGATAACTGTGTAAGCTCCAACAAGGACTGACGATGACAATGGTAACTGTGTAAGCGCCAGCAAGGACTGACGATGACAATGATAACTGTGTAAGCGCCAGCAAGGACTGACGATGACAATGATAACTGTGTAAGCGCCAGCAAGGACTGACGACGACAATGATAACTGTGTAAGCGCCAGCAAGGACTGACGACGACAATGGTAACTGTGTAAGCGCCAGCAAGGACTGACGATGACAATGATAACTGTGTAAGCGCCAGCAAGGACAGACGACGACAATGGTAACTGTGTAAGTGCCAACAAGGACTGACGACGACAATGATAACTGTGTAAGATCCAACAAGGACTGACGATGACAATGATAACTGTGTAAGCGCCAGCAAGGACAGACGACGACAATGATAACTGTGTAAGATCCAACAAGGACTGACGATGACAATGATAACTGTGTAAGCTCCTACAAGGACAGACGACGACAATGATAACTGTGTAAGCTCCAACAAGGACTGACGATGACAATGATAACTGTGTAAGCTCCAACAAGGACTGACGATGACAATGATAACTGTGTAAGCTCCAACAAGGACTGACGATGACAATGATAACTGTGTAAGCGCCAGCAAGGACTGACGACGACAATGATAACTGTGTAAGCTCCAACAAGGACTGACGATGACAATGGTAACTGTGTAAGCGCCAGCAAGGACTGACGATGACAATGATAACTGTGTAAGCGCCAGCAAGGACTGACGATGACAATGATAACTGTGTAAGCGCCAGCAAGGACTGACGATGACAATGATAACTGTGTAAGCGCCAGCAAGGACTGACGACGACAATGATAACTGTGTAAGCGCCAGCAAGGACTGACGACGACAATGATAACTGTGTAAGCGCCAGCAAGGACTGACGATGACAATGATAACTGTGTAAGCGCCAGCAAGGACTGACGATGACAATGATAACTGTGTAAGCGCCAGCAAGGACTGACGACGACAATGATAACTGTGTAAGCTCCAACAAGGACTGACGATGATAATGATAACTGTGTAAGCGCCAGCAAGGACTGACGACGACAATGATAACTGTGTAAGCGCCAGCAAGGACTGACGACGACAATGGTAACTGTGTAAGCGCCAGCAAGGACTGACGATGACAATGATAACTGTGTAAGCGCCAGCAAGGACAGACGACGACAATGGTAACTGTGTAAGTGCCAACAAGGACTGACGACGACAATGATAACTGTGTAAGCGCCAGCAAGGACTGACGATGACAATGATAACTGTGTAAGCGCCAGCAAGGACTGACGACGACAATGGTAACTGTGTAAGTGCCAACAAGGACTGACGACGACAATGATAACTGTGTAAGCGCCAACAAGGACTGACGACGACAATGATAACTGTGTAAGAACAACAAGGACTGACGATGACAATGATAACTGTGTAAGCTCCAACAAGGACTGAAGATGACAATGATAACTGTGTAAGCTCCAACAAGGACTGACGACAATGATAACTGTGTATGCACCAACAAGGACTGACGATGACAATGATAACTGTGTAAGCGCCAACATGGACTGAAGATGACAATGATAACTGTGTAAGCTCCAACAAGGACTGACGACAATGATAACTGTGTATGCACCAACAAGGACTGACGATGACAATGATAACTGTGTAAGCGCCAACAAGGACTGAAGATGACAATGATAACTGTGTAAGCTCCAACAAGGACTGACGACAATGATAACTGTGTATGCACCAACAAGGACTGACGATGACAATGATAACTGTGTAAGCTCCAACAAGGACTGAAGATGACAATGATAACTGTGTAAGCTCCAACAAGGACTGACGACAATGATAACTGTGTATGCACCAACAAGGACTGACGATGACAATGATAACTGTGTAAGCGCCAACATGGACTGAAGATGACAATGATAACTGTGTAAGCTCCAACAAGGACTGACGACAATGATAACTGTGTATGCACCAACAAGGACTGACGATGACAATGATAACTGTGTAAGCTCCAACAAGGACTGACGACGACAATGATAACTGTGTAAGCGCCAACATGGACTGACAACGACAATGATAAATGTGCAAGTGCCAACAAGGACTGACGATGACAATGATAACTGTGTAAGCGCCAACATGGACTGAAGATGACAATGATAACTGTGTAAGCTCCAACAAGTTCTGACGATGACAATGATAACTGTGTAAGCTCCAACAAGGACTGACGACGACAATGATAACTGTGTAAGCGCCAACATGGACTGACAACGACAATGATAAATGTGCAAGTGCCAACAAGGACTGACGATGACAATGATAACTGTGTAAGCGCCAACATGGACTGAAGATGACAATGATAACTGTGTAAGCTCCAACAAGTTCTGACGATGACAATGATAACTGTGTAAGCTCCAACAAGGACTGACGACGACAATGATAACTGTGTAAGCGCCAACATGGACTGACAACGACAATGATAAATGTGCAAGTGCCAACAAGGACTGACGACGACAATGATAACTGTGTAAGCGCCAACATGGACTGAAGATGACAATGATAACTGTGTAAGCTCCAACAAGGACTGATGATGACAATGATAACTGTGTAAGATCCAACAAGGACTGACGACGACAATGATAAATGTGCAAGTGCCAACAAGGACTGACGATGACAATGATAACTGTGTAAGCGCCAGCAAGGACTGACGACGACAATGATAACTGTGTAAGCGCCAACATGGACTGATGATGACAATGATAACTGTGTAAGCTCCAACAAGAACTGACGACGACAATGATAACTGTGTAAGCTCCAACAAGGACTGACAACGACAATGATAACTGTGTAAGCACCAACATGGACTGATGATGACAATGATAACTCTGTAAGCGCCAACAAGAACTGACGATGACAATGATAACTGTGTAAGCGCCAACATGGACTGATGATGACAATGATAACTGTGTAAGCGCCAAGGACTGACGACGACAATGATAATTGTGTAAGCGCCAACATGGACTGAAGATGACAATGATAACTGTGTAAGCTCCAACAAGAACTGACGACGACAATGATAACTGTGTAAGCTCCAACAAGGACTGACAACGACAATGATAACTGTGTAAGCACCAACATGGACTGATGATGACAATGATAACTCTGTAAGCGCCAACAAGAACTGACGATGACAATGATAACTGTGTAAGCGCCAACATGGACTGATGATGACAATGATAACTGTGTAAGCGCCAACAAGGACTGACGATGACAATGATAACTGTGTAAGCGCCAACAAGGACTGACGATGACAATGATAACTCTGTAAGCGCCAACAAGAACTGACGATGACAATGATAACTGTGTAAGCGCCAACATGGACTGATGATGACAATGATAACTGTGTAAGCGCCAACAAGGACTGACGATGACAATGATAACTGTGTAAGCGCCAACAAGGACTGACGATGACAATGACAACAGTGTAAGCTCCAACAAGGACTGAAGATAACAATGATAACTGTGTTAGTGCCAACATGGACTGACGATGACAATGATAACCGTGTAAGCGCTAATAAGGACTGACGATGACAATGACAACAGTGTAAGCTCCAACAAGGACTGAAGATAACAATGATAACTGTGTTAGTGCCAACATGGACTGATGATGACAATGACAACTGTGTAAGCGCCAACATGGACTGACGATGACAATGATAACTGTGTAAGCGCCAACAAGGACTGACGACGACAATGATAACTGTGTAAGCGCCAGCAAGGACTGACGATGACAATGATAACTGTGTAAGCGCCAACAAGGATTGACGATGACAATGATAACTGTGTAAGCGCTAACAAGGACTGACGATGACAATGATAACTGTGTAAGCTCCAACAAGGACTGACGATGACAATGATAACTGTGTTAGTGCCAACAAGGACTGACAACGACAATGATAACTGTGTAAGCGCCAACATGGACTGAAGATGACAATGATAACTGTGTAAGCGCCAACATGGACTGATGATGACAATGATAACTGTGTAAGCGCCAACATGGACTGAAGATGACAATGATAACTGTGTAAGCGCCAACATGGACTGATGATGACAATGATAACTGTGTAAGCTCCAACAAGGACTGACGACGACAATGATAACTTTGTAAGCGCCAACATGGACTGACGATGACAATGATAACTGTGTAAGCGCCAACATGGACTGACGATGACAATGTTAACTATGTAAGCCCCACCAAGGACTGACGACGACAATGATAACTGTGTAAGCGCTAACAAGGACTGACGATGACAATGATAACTGTGTAAGCTCCAACAAGGACTGACGATGACAATGATAACTGTGTTAGTGCCAACAAGGACTGACGATGACAATAACTGTGTAAGCGCCAACAAGGACTGACGACGACAATGATAACTGTGTTAGTGCCAACAAGGACCTAAGACGACAATAACTGTGTAAGCACAGCAAGGACTGACGATGACAATGATAACTGTGAAAGCGCTAACAAGGACTGACGACGACAATAACTGTGTAAGCGCCAACAAGGACTGACGACGACAATGATACCTGTGTAAGCGCCAACATGGACTGACGATGACAATGATAACTGTGTTAGTGCCAACAAGGACCTAAGACGACAATAACTGTGTAAGCACAGCAAGGACTGACGATGACAATGATAACTGTGAAAGCGCTAACAAGGACTGACGATGACAATGATAACTGTGTTAGTGCCAACAAGGACCTAAGACGACAATAACTGTGTAAGCACAGCAAGGACTGACGATGACAATGATAACTGTGAAAGCGCTAACAAGGACTGACGACGACAATAACTGTGTAAGCTCCAACAAGGACTGACGATGACAATGATAACTGTGTAAGCGCCAACATGGACTGACGATGACAATGATAATTGTCTAAGCTCCAACAAGAACTGACGACGACAATGATAACTGTGTAAGCGCCAACAAGGACTGACGACGACAATGATAACTGTGCAAGTGCCAACAAGGACTGACTATGACAATGATAACTGTGTAAGCTCCAACAAAGACTGACGATGACAATTATAACTGTGTAAGCGCCAACAAGGACTGACGATGACAATGATAACTGTGTAAGCTCCAACAAGGACTGACTATGTCAATGATAACTGTGTAAGCTCCAACAAGGACTGACGATGACAATGATAACTGTGTAAGCTCCAACAAGGACTGACGATGACAATGATAACTGTGTAAGCTCCAACAAGGACTGACGATGACAATGATAACTGTGTAAGCGCCAACAAGGACTGACGATGACAATGATAACTGTGTAAGCTCCAACAAGGACTGACAATGACAATGATAACTGTGTAAGCTCCAACAAGGACTGACAATGACAATGATAACTGTGTAAGTGCCAACAAGGCCTGACGACGACAATGATAACTGTGTAAGCGCCAAGAAGGACTGACAATGACAATGATAACTGTGTAAGCTCCAACAAGGACTGACAATGACAATGATAACTGTGTAAGCGCCAACAAGAACTGACGATGACAGTGACAACTGTGTAAGCTTCAACAAGGACTGACGATGACAATGATAACTGTGTAAGCTCCAACAAGGACTGACAATGACAATGATAACTGTGTTAGTGCCAACAAGGACTGACAATGACAATGATAACTGTGTAAGCGCCAACAAGGACTGACGATGGCAATGATAACTGTGTAAGCTCCAACAAGGACTGACGATGACAGTGACAACTGTGTAAGCTTCAACAAGGACTGACGATGACAATGATAACTGTGTAAGCTCCAACAAGGACTGACAATGACAATGATAACTGTGTTAGTGCCAACAAGGACTGACGATGACAATGATAACTGTGTAAGCGCCAACAAGGACTGACGATGGCAATGATAACTGTGTAAGCTCCAACAAGGACTGACGATGACAGTGACAACTGTGTAAGCTTCAACAAGGACTGACGATGACAATGATAACTGTGTAAGCTCCAACAAGGACTGACAATGACAATGATAACTGTGTTAGTGCCAACAAGGACTGACAATGACAATGATAACTGTGTAAGCGCCAACAAGGACTGACGACGACAATGATAACTGTGTAAGCGCCAACAAGGACTGACAATGACAATGATAACTGTGTAAGCGCCAACAAGGACTGACAATGACAATGATAACTGTGTAAGCGCCAACAAGGACTGACGATGGCAATGATAACTGTGTAAGCGCCAACAAGGACTGACGATGACAATGATAACTGTGTAAGCTCCAACAAGGACTGACGATGACAATGATAACTGTGTAAGCTCCAACAAGGACTGATGATGACAATGACGACTGTGGATATTTCACAGCATTTAAGGCTATTCTAATGGCTGCCAGCGAGTGGCTCGTTCCCAGCAGATAAGTCTCCAAATGCTCTTTCCACTGATTACACTGAAAAGTAATCACACGATGACCGACACAGCAGTCAATGTCGTCCAGGAGATAGAAATCCTCTGCAGATGCCGGGGAACGGGGGGGGTGAGACATTTCCAAAATAACTGCTCATCGCCGAGCAGATTCTGCAATTTTACAACTAGGGCGAGAGGTGTGGGATTCCGCTAAATTACTCGCTGGGGTCTCCTCACCAGCTGCACTGATTGTGAGACTGAGGCTTCTTTGACTTCCAGAACTGCACAGGTCAGGATTAGGATACGACTCCTAAATATGGCTGACTTCGGGTTCTGGGCTGATACATTGCTGTGATTGAGTAGAGGGAAAATTCCAAATAGTTTCATTATTTTCCTGTGCAGAAAAAAAGTTGTAAACAACCCTGTGATGATCACAACCGTGAGACGGAGAGAAAGCTTTATATGACTCACATTATATCTCATTATTCCAGGATCTCAGGCTCAGCGCGGACCTCGCATCACAACGTAATGGTATATGGCTGTGACATGGCACATCTCCATCGGAGGGGGGAACATAGTGAAATGATTCTTCTAAACCTTTTGAGGCTAGTGAGCAGGGGAGTTAAGGATTCGGGAGATGTTCTTAAAGATTTATAGGACCAAAAGCTTTGCCATGAAAACAAAGGGATGGAAAAGATTTATGAGAAAATCACTGGAGTCTTAGGCAGAACATTACTGGGTTCTTATGCAGAACATTACTGGAGCCTTAGGCAGGATATTCCTGGAGTCTTAGGCAGAACATTACTGGGTTCTTATGCAGAACATTACTGGAGCCTTAGGCAGGATATTCCTGGAGCCTTAGGCAGAACATTACTGGAGCCTTAGGCAGAACATTACTGGAGTCTTAGGCAGAACATTACTGGAGCCTTAGGCAGAACATTACTGGAGCCTTAGGCAGAACATTACTGGAGCCTTAGGCAGAACGTTACTGGAGCCTTAGACAGAACATTACTGGAGCCTTAGGCAGGATATTACTGGAGCCTTAGGCAGAACATTACTGGAGCCTTAGGCAGAACATTACTGGAGCCTTAGGCAGAACATTACTGGAGCCTTAGGCAGAACATTACTGGAGCCTTAGGCAGAACATTACTGGAGCCTTAGGCAGAACGTTACTGGAGCCTTAGGCAGAACGTTACTGGAGCCTTAGGCAGAATGTTACTGGAGCCTTAGGCAGAACATTACTGGAGCCTTAGTTAGAACATTACAGGTGTCTTAGGCAGAACGTTACTGGAGCCTTAGGCAGAATGTTACTGGAGCCTTAGGCAGAATGTTACTGGAGCCTGAGGCAGAACATTACTGGGGTCTTAGGCAGAACATTACTGGAGCCTTAGGCAGATCATTTCTGGAGTCTTAGGCAGAACATTACTGGAGCCTTAGGAAGAACATTACTGGAGTCTTTGGCAGAACATTACTGGAGCTTTAGGCAGAACATTACTGGAGCCTTAGGCAGAACATTACTGGAGCCTTAGACAAAACATTACTGGAGCCTTAGGTAGAACATTACTGGAACCTTAAGCAGAACATTACTGGAGCCTTAGGCAGAACATTACTGGAGCCTTAGGCAAAACATTACTGGAGCCTTAGACAGAACATTACTGGGGTCTTAGACAGAACATTACTGGGGTCTTAGGCAGAACATTACTGGAGCCTTAGGCAGAACATTACTGGAGCCTGAGGCAGAACATTACTGGGGTCTTAGGCAGAACATTACTGGAGCCTTAGGCAGATCATTTCTGGAGTCTTAGGCAGAACATTACTGGAGCCTTAGGCAGAACATTACTGGTGCTTTAGGCAGAACATTACTGGAGCCTTAGGCAGAACATTACTGGAGCCTTAGGCAGAACATTACTGGAGCCTTAGGCAGAACATTACTGGAGCCTTAGGCAAAACATTACTGGAGCCTTAGGAAGAACATTACTGGAGCCTTAGGCAAAACATTACTGGAGCCTTAGGCAGAACATTACTGGAGCCTGAGGCAGAACATTACTGGGGTCTTAGACAGAACATTACTGGGGTCTTAGGCAGACCATTACTGGAGCCTTAGGCAGATCATTTCTGGAGTCTTAGGCAGAACATTACTGGAGCCTTAGGCAAAACATTACTGGAGCCTTAGACAGAACATTACTGGGGTCTTAGACAGAACATTACTGGGGTCTTAGGCAGAACATTACTGGAGCCTTAGGCAGAACATTACTGGAGCCTGAGGCAGAACATTACTGGAGCCTTAGGCAGGATATTACTGGAGCCTTAGGCAGAACATTACTGGAGCCTTAGGAAGAACATTACTGGAGTCTTAGGCAGAACATGACTGGAGCCTTAGGCAGAACATTACTGGAGCCTTAGGCAGGATATTACTGGAGCCTTAGGCAGAACATTACTGGAGCCTTAGGCAGAACATTACTGGAGCCTTAGGCAGAACATTACTGGAGCCTTAGGCAGAACATTACGGGAGCCTTAGGCAGAACATTACTGGAGCCTTAGGCAAAACATTACTGGAGCCTTAGACAGAACATTACTGGGGTCTTAGACAGAACATTACTGGGGTCTTAGGTAGAACATTACTGGAGCCTTAGGCAGAACATTACTGGAGCCTGAGGCAGAACATTACTGGGGTCTTAGGCAGAACATTACTGGAGCCTTAGGCAGTTCATTTCTGGAGTCTTAGGCAGAACATTACTGGAGCCTTAGGCAGAACATTACTGGAGCCTTAGGCAGGATATTACTGGAGCCTTAGGCAGAACATTACTGGAGCCTTAGGCAGAACATTACTGGAGCCTTAGGCAGGATATTACTGGAGCCTTAGGCAGAACATTACTGGAGCCTTAGGCAGAACATTACTGGAGCCTTAGGCAGAACATTACTGGAGCCTTAGGCAGAACGTTACTGGAGCCCTAGGCAGAACGTTACTGGAGCCTTAGGCAGAATGTTACTGGAGCCTTAGGCAGAACGTTACTGGAGCCTTAGACAGAACATTACTGGAGCCTTAGGCAGAACATTACTGGAGCCTTAGGCAGAACATTACTGGAGCCTTAGGCAGAACATTACTGGAGCCTTAGGCAGAACATTACAGGTGTCTTAGGCAGAACGTTACTGGAGCCTTAGGCAGAATGTTACTGGAGCCTTAGGCAGAATGTTACTGGAGCCTGAGGCAGAACATTACTGGGGTCTTAGGCAGAACATTACTGAAGCCTTAGGCAGATCATTTCTGGAGTCTTAGGCAGAACATTACTGGAGCCTTAGGAAGAACATTACTGGAGTCTTTGGCAGAACATTACTGGAGCTTTAGGCAGAACATTACTGGAGCCTTAGGCAGAACATTACTGGAGCCTTAGACAGAACATTACTGGAGCCTTAGGTAGAACATTACTGGAACCTTAAGCAGAACATTACTGGAGCCTTAGGCAGAACATTACTGGAGCCTTAGGCAAAACATTACTGGAGCCTTAGACAGAACATTACTGGGGTCTTAGACAGAACATTACTGGGGTCTTAGGCAGAACATTACTGGAGCCTTAGGCAGAACATTACTGGAGCCTGAGGCAGAACATTACTGGGGTCTTAGGCAGAACATTACTGGAGCCTTAGGCAGATCATTTCTGGAGTCTTAGGCAGAACATTACTGGAGCCTTAGGCAGAACATTACTGGTGCTTTAGGCAGAACATTACTGGAGCCTTAGGCAGAACATTACTGGAGCCTTAGGCAGAACATTACTGGAGCCTTAGGCAGAACATTACTGGAGCCTTAGGCAGAACATTACTGGAGCCTTAGGCAAAACATTACTGGAGCCTTAGGAAGAACATTACTGGAGCCTTAGGCAAAACATTACTGGAGCCTTAGGAAGAACATTACTGGAGTCTTAGGCAGAACTTTACTGGAGCTTTAGGCAGAATATTACTGGAGCCTTAGGCAGAACATTACTGGAGCCTTAGACAGAACATTACTGGAGCCTTATGTAGAACATTACTGGAACCTTAAGCAGAACATTACTGGAGCTTTAGGCAGAATGCTACTGGAGCCTTAGGTAGAATGATACTGGATCCTTAGGAAGAACATTACTGGAGTCTTAGGCAGAACATTACTGGAGCCTTAGGCAGAACATTACTGGAGCCTTAGGCAGAACATTACTGGAGCCTTAGGCAGAACATTACTGGAGCCTTAGGCAGGATATTACTGGATCCTTAGGCAGAACATTACTGGAGTCTTACGCAGAATATTACTGGAGCCTGAGGCAGAACATTACTGGGGTCTTAGGAAGAACATTACTGGAGTCTTAGGCAGAACATTACTGGAGCCTTAGACAGAACATTACTGGAGCCTAAGGTAGAACATTACTGGAGCCTTAGGCAGAACATTACTGAAGCCTTAGGTAGAACATTACTGGAGCCTTAGGCAGAACATTACTGGAGCCTTAGACAGAACATTACTGGAGCCTTAGGTAGAACATTACTGGAGCCTTAGGCAGAACATTACTGGAGCCTTAGGAAGAACATTACTGGGGTCTTAGGCAGAACATTACTGGGGTCTTAGGCAGAACATTACTGGAGTCTTAGGCAGAATGTTCAATTATTGTCAGGAACACCGCACTGCACTTGCTCACTGAGTCAGTGCCTGTGTCCTGAGTTAGACAAACTGTGCTCAGAGATACCTGTGGAGCAGGCAGCAGCAGATAAGGTGCGTGCTTCAGACCAACAGGACCTGAAGCTCGTGTCTGCTGGGGGCGTGGCCTAAACCTCAGAGAGCTGGGAGCTGTAGGAAAACTCCTAGCAGGGTAACGACGGGACAAAGTTACCAAAGGGCATAGACAGGGATGTAAACAGATCAGTCAAAGCACGAGATAGCACGACAAAACCAGGGGTTTAGACAGAACGGATATTCAGGACGTAGCCAATGAGTCATACACGGATATAGCTGCAAAGTACAAAAGGGGCGAGCAAAGAATAGTCGGGTCACAGGCAATGAGTCATACACAGAGAGGTTAGCGCAGTACAGAATCAACAGGCAAACTCACAACGGGAGACAGAACCGGGTCAGGACCATATAGCAAGCTAGAAGACAATGCACAGGCACATAGGGGTCAACACACTCGGCCAAAGGCAAAAGTATAACTGATAGGGATTGGAGTTTCTCAGGGCTATAAGAAGCTCTCACAGAACCAAAGAGAGGCCACAATAATTAACCCCAGGAGTGCAGGTCAAAGCCTGCACTGAGCTCAAGACATTAACCCCTGACGTGCAGGTCAAAACCTGCACTGGGATCATGACAAATATATTGGAGGGTCACAGATGTTTTGTGGATATTTTGCTGCCTCTGGCACTTGGTGCCTAGACTGTGTGCAAGGAATCATGAATTCTGAAGATTACCAAAGGACTTTGAGTGGCAATGTAGTGTCCAGTGTCAGAAAGCTGGGTTTGCATCCAATATCATGGGTCTTCCAGCAGGACAATGACCACAAACAAACTTCAAGAAGCCCACAGAAATGGATGGAAAACAAAGTGCTGGAGAGTTCTGAAGTGGCACCAATGAGTCCGGATCTAAATCCCATTGATCACTTGTGGAGAAATCATTAAAGTGCTTTTGGGGAGAAGACGCCTTCACATAAGAGAGACCGTGAGCAGCTTGTGAGACGAGTCGTCCAAAATTCCAGCAGAGGTGTAAGAAGCTTGTGGATGGTTATAGGAAGCGATTGATTGCAGTTATTTATTGCAAAGGGTGCAGCCACATATTAAGTTGAGGGTGCCAACAATTTTGTATGGACCATTTTGGGGGTTTTGGGTGAAATTATGTCCAATTTGCGTTTTTTCCGTTTTTTTGTGAAGTTCCAATACACACAAAAGAAATAAACCTGTGTATAACAAAACAAAAAAGTGGTTTGGTACCGTGTTAGCCAGTAGAAAAAAATATATAAAGTGCTCTTAGTCTGCGCCATCAAATCCTTTGCCTATTTCCGTTACATTAATGACATCTTAATAATCTGGACTGAGCCTGAACAAGAACTTCTAAATTTCCATGACAAATTCAACAAATTTCATCCAACCATAAACTTGACATTAGACCACTCAAAAACAAAAATCATCTTCCTAGACACCACCATAAAAATCCAAAATGGTTCATTCCAAACATCAGTGTATCAGAAACCAATTGACCGTCCCACATACCTCAGATGGGACAGCTTCCATCCTAAACACATTAAAAAGTCCATTGTCTACAGCCAGGCCCTCAGATATAACTGTATCTGTTCCAGTCCCAAGGATAGGGATGAACACCTAACCCAGCTTAAAATGTCATTTTTAAATCAAGATTACCATCCCACTTCCATTGATGATCAGATCGTTAGGGCCACAAGGATCCCTAGAAGTCAAGTACTTCAATACAGAAAAAAATAGGAAAATCATCGTGTACCTCTGGTAGTGACCTACAACCCACAGCTTGAAATACTGAGAAAAACGGCTAAGAAACTTCACCATATCCTACACAAGGATGACCGGTTAAAAATACTTTTCAGACCCCCCCTTGCTATGTTACAGGCAACCTCCCAATCTAAGAAACATGATTATCTGAAGTTCAATGCCCTCAGATTCACTAAGAGGAACATATCCTTGCAATGGGAGAAGATGCAAAACCTGCATTCATAGAGACCAAAGACAAAATCCAAATCCCCAACACACAGCAGGACTATAAGATCCCCGGGACATGTTCCTCTTCCAATGTGGTGTATTTAATTCAATGCAATATATGTCCTGTGGGTGGCCTGTATGTTGGAGAAACAGGACAGAGACTGAGAGCAAGGATGAGGTCTCATTGTCATACAATTACAGACAAAAAAACCCATTTACCTGTGGCTAGTGTTGAGCATTCCGATACCGCAAGTATCGGGTATCGGCCGATACTTGCTGTATCGGAATTCCGATACCGACTTCCGATATTTTTTCAATATCGGAATTCGGCATCGGAATCGGAAGTTCAGTTGATTGACGGCCTGACGTCATCATGATGCGCGGTGTGTGCGCATCATGATGCGCCGTCATTTCGGGCCTTCCGGGGGTCTCTGCCGGCCTGCCGGGGGGCTGTGCCGGCCTGCCGGGGGGCTGTGTGGACTGCCCGGGGTCTGTACCGGCCTGCCGGGGGGCTGTGCCGGCCTGCCGGTGGTCTGTGCACCCTGTGGGGGTCTGTACCGGCCTGCCGGGGGGCTGTGCCGGCCTGCCGGGGGGCTGTGCTGATGTCCGGGGGTCTGTGCAAGCATCGTCCGATGGGACTACAAGTCCCATCGGGCGATGCCTGCTACCATGACAGTGATTGACACATTAGCCAATGATGGGACAGTAGTAGTCCCATCATCCGGCTAATGTGTTAAATGTTAAAAAAAAAAAAAAAAAATACTACATACATACTACATGCATGCTACATACATACTACATGCTACATACATACTACATATATACTACATACATACTACATACATGCTACATACATACTACATGCATGCTACATACATACTACATGCTACATACATACTACATGCATGCTACATACATACCACATACATACTACATGCATGCTACATACATACTGCATGCTACATACATACTACATACATACTACATATATACTACATGCATGCTACATACATACTACATGCTACATACATACTACATATATACTACATACATACTACATACATGCTACATACATACTGCATGCTACATACATACTACATACATACTACATACATACTACATGCATGCTACATACATACTACATGCATGCTACATGCATGCTACATACATACTACATGCTACATACATACCACATACATACTACATACATACTACATACTACATATATACTACATGCATGCTACATACATACTACATGCTACATACATACCACATACATACTACATACATACTACATACATACTACATGCTACATACATACTACATATATACTACATGCATGCTACATACATACTACATGCTACATACATACCACATACATACTACATACATACTACATACATACTACATGCTACATACATACTACATATATACTACATGCTACATACATACCACATACATACTACATACATGCTACATATATACTACATGCATGCTACATACATACTACATATATACTACATGCATGCTACATACATACTACATGCTACATGCATGCTACATACATACTACATACATACTACATGCTACATACATACCACATATATACTACATACATACAATACATTCATACAATACATACATAGACATACAGTACATATAACATAGAGTAACATACTTACCAATACTTGTCACATTGTTCCCCGAAGCCATTGTCTTTTCCGGAATAAATATTAACATAACAAACCACAAAAATACTCACCCACGATCCGAAGCAGTCCACGAGTGTGTCCCACGACGATCTTGGGTAGAGAACTGCAGCATCAGATGATGCTGCCGTTCTCTACGGGCTGCAGGAATCCAATGACGGAAGGTAGGTATCCTTCCGCACTGTATTCCTCCGCCACTTAAAAAAAAAAAAGTCCCTAGTCTCACTTTATGCCATTGCTGCGTGGGAATTTCCCACACAGCAATGGCATAAAGTGAGACTAGGGACTTTTTTTTTTTTTAAGTGGCGGAGGAATACAGTGCGGAAGGATACCTACCTTCCGTCATTGGATTCCTGCAGCCCGTAGAGAACGGCAGCAACAGCTGATGCTGCAGTTCTCTACCCAAGATCGTCGTGGGACACACTCGTGGACTGCTTCGGATCGTGGGTGAGTATTTTTGTGGTTTGTTATGTTAATATTTATTCCGGAAAAGACAATGGCTTCGGGGAACAATGTGACAAGTATTGGTAAGTATGTTACTCTATGTTATATGTACTGTATGTCTATGTATGTATTGTATGAATGTATTGTATGTATGTAGTATATATGTGGTATGTATGTAGCATGTAGTATGTATGTAGTATGTATGTAGCATGCAGTATGTATGTAGCATGCATGTAGTATATATGTAGTATGTATGTGGTATGTATGTAGCATGTAGTATGTATGTAGCATGCATGTAGTATGTATGTAGCATGCATGTAGTATATATGTAGTATGTATGTAGCATGTAGTATGTAGCATGCATGTAGTATATATGTAGTATGTATGTAGCATGTAGTATGTATGTAGCATGCATTTAGTATATATGTAGTATGTATGTAGCATGTAGTATGTATGTAGCATGCATGTAGTATGTATGTAGCATGCATGTAGTATGTATATGGTATGTATGTAGCATGTAGTATGTATGTAGCATGCATGTAGTATATATGTGGTATGTATGTAGCATGCATGTAGCATGCATGTAGTATGTATGTAGTATGTATGTAGTATATATGTAGTATGTATGTAGCATGTAGTATGTATGTAGTATGTATGTAGCATGCATGTAGCATGCAGTATGTATGTAGCATGCATGTAGTATATATGTAGTATGTATGTAGCATGTAGTATGTAGCATGCATGTAGTATATATGTAGTATGTAGCATGTAGTATGTATGTAGCATGCATGTAGTATATATGTGTTATGTATGTAGCATGTAGCATGCATGTAGCATGCATGTAGTATGTATGTAGTATATATGTGGTATGTATGTAGCATGCAGTATGTATGTAGCATGCATGTAGTATATATGTAGTATGTATGTTGCATGTAGTATTTATGTAGTATGAATGTAGCATGTATGTAGTATGTAGTATGAATGTAGCATGTATGTAGTATGCATGTTGTATGTATGTAGCATGTAATTTTTTTTTTTTTTTTTTTTTTTTTTACATTTAACACATTAGCCGGATGATGGGACTACTACTGTCCCATCATTGGCTAATGTGTCAATCACTGTCATGGTAGCAGGCATCGCCCGATGGGACTTGTAGTCCCATCGGACGATGCCTGCACAGACCCCCGGAGCCTGCACAGCCCCCCGGCAGGCCGGCACAGCCCCCCGGAGCCTGCACAGACCACCGGCAGGCCGGCACAGACCACCGGAGCCTGCACAGACCCCCTGGCAGGCCGGCACAGCCCCCCGAAAGGCCCGTACAGACCCCAGAGAGGCTGTACAAGGGCAGGAAAGGGTTTTTCTTATTCCGATACCGGAAGTCCCATAGACTTGAATGGGACTTCCGGTATCGGAATCGGCGATACCGATACTTTTTTTAAAGATCGGCCGATACCATCCGATACGATACTTTGAAGTATCGGACGGTATCGCTCAACTCTACCTGTGGCTAAACATTTCTGTGGTCCAGGACACAGCATAGGCAATATGAAAGTTGTCATTTTAAATCACAGAAACATCGCAGGGTGTGGGAACATAAATTCATTACAATCTTTGATTCTATTCACACAGGACTGAATTTGTCAGAAAGTTTTATGGCCCATTACCATATCTGAGCTATTTCCTCCAAGTAGCCCTTTGATCTCACAGAACTTTCACACCAGTTATGTAATCGTACCTAATTAAGAATTCTCTCTTCAAGCTCAGTATTTGTTTATTATAATGTCCATGTATCACACCATGCATGTGCTTTAAACTGTATATAAATAAGGTTTCTTCAAATATTTTGTTATATCAGCCTGATCAAGGGACGTAAGCAGTCCCGAAAGCTGGCTTTGTAACATCATTCACTATTATTTGTTAGCCATTAAAAGGTATCACACCCACAAGATTCCTATTTTGTTTCTCTCACTGAGTGCACTTTATATATTTTTTGTGTATAACAAAACATGGGGAATTGCAATAATTGAATAATTTCAAGGGTGCAAAACATGAGGAATTGCAATAATTGAATAATTTCAAGGGTGCCAACACTTTTGGCCATAGCTGTATATACCAGGAAGGAGCCCAGGATGGGGGATATTACTACATAATGAGGGGTAACTTGTATGGGTGGTGGCAGGTCCAAATTTTGCACCGGGGCCCGTCGTACTCTAGCTACGCCCCTGAGCACAAACACTGTGCCTTCATGGCCGAGCAGTTCCTGTATGAGTTTGTGGAGGGGGCACATACTTTTCTCCTACCTCTGGGGTGTACACGACTCCGCTGATCTTCCTTTTACTTGATGGATGAGCGCTTGATTTCTCTGAGAATTAGCGCAGATCAGATGCTCATGTGTAAGGAGGTGGTGGGGGATCCTCATTTACCTTCTCTCTCCTGAACGCTGTTCACCTGTGTCACATGCGGCTGTTTTATTATTGTGTGTACTGTAATGTACTGCAAATGTATTTGACATGTGTTGCGCATAGGCTTAGGGATAGATTAGGAAATAGTGTAGAACTGTAGGGGGATTAAAATAGAGGGGGCACACTAGAGATAGACAATAGGATAGATAAGAGTGTTAGCAAGGTATAGGCAACATAGGGGTTAAGTATGTTAGTCAGGACGCTTCCTGGTTGTATCAGATGCTCTGGCAGTCTGGCCAAGGGCAGGACGCATACAGTAAGACAGTTAAAGGCCATGGGGATAAAGCTGCGGATGGCAGTAAGGGGCCCCAGGCTGGAGAACAGTTTAATTTGGCACCAGTTCAACATGATCATCCCCAGGAAGAATTTGGGGTCTGAGACGAGGGCGGGAGCAGCTGAGATGGCGTTCCCGGAACCTTTCCCTAATGTAACCTGACGAGGGGCTGACAGGAAGCAAGTGACGTGTAACATATGGATGGACACGGATTGTCCAGAGAGGCTGCCCGGATGACAGGTACAATGGAGACATGGGCTGGACACGGATTGTCCAAACATGGCAGGGATTGCCAGGAGCAAAGAAAGGGAGAGTATAGAGAGAATGGAGTCTTCCCGGAAGGCAGGGAACGTACAGGAAATGTTGCCCTGTGTGAACTGTGCTGCTGATGTGATGGATGCCTTACTGGTTAGTAAAGTTCAACAGCTGGAAAAGAACTGTGACTTTGTGGTGTTTCATGAAACTGGAAAGCCAGAAGCTGTAGTGACAGAGATTGAAGGGATTCCAGCAACGGAAGTGAGTACCTGGATGCACCCCTCACACACAGAGCCAAAAGGACATGGTATTTCATCTGTAGGGCACCAGGGTGTGGGAACAGTACAGCCCGTTGCCACGATTACCACTCTGGCCACCTTACACATGCTACATAGAGAAAAATTATCTCCAGTAATAACAGAATGATGGAATGTATGATGTACAGAAGCTCCGAGAGGCCGGGAATTCTTCACAGACAGCAAAGCCCCTACTAATCACAAGAGCGCACAGCTGCAGGTGCGTTACAGTGACAGTGAAGTCAGCGCAGATTTATATTCACTGGAAGGAAGAAACGAAGGTTCCTACAGAGTGACACCAAGCAGAGATGTAGAAAGCCAGGAGGAATGGACGCCTTACACATATAACTACTCAATCATTGCTGGGACGTTCCTGTAATTCGGGGGGGGGGGGGCTCGGGGGCTCTTTCTTGTTATATTAATCTATAAACAAACAATCCGGGAAGGATCAGACCCCGATGACATTGTGCTTCTGTCGCTCTCCTCATTCACCTCTGTAGTTTACAAGGAGACACACTAATGATCCGTGGGATGTGGTGCAGGCTCATAAATAATGACATATTGGATCATCCGCCTATTACACGGCCATTACTGCCTCATCGAGCTGACGCTGCAGAACCAGAGGAGACTTATTACAGACTATGGTTTCCTCTGTGTGCACACGGTGCAATATTGTGTCCAGAGAACAGAAAAGTTACTAATAGGCAGGGTGCAGAGGACACACGGGGCAATGTCACCTGTCACAAAAAGGGACAGTATTGGGAGCTAAACTGCAATACCAGACCCAACCACAGGGCAGGCGCTCTACTAAATCAGCCATGTTTTCTAGATCCAGAACAATCCCTTAACTCTGCCCTAACATCCATTGCACATGTACAGTGGATATATTTAGTGTCAATGCATATAACAGTCTCAGGAGCTAAACCTGCAGCTTACACATGTGGTGCCAATGCCAGTCTCCAAAACAAGTAACCACAGCTACATTATGATATCTAACCCTAAATATATATAAATTATCTGGTCCCCCTAGTGATGTCTGCAGATAAAATCTTATCAGAAGTCCCAGAAGATTGGAGAAGGGCAAATGTCCATATCTTCAAAAAAGGAAAGAAGATGGAGCCAGGAAATTACAGGCCAGTGAGCCTTACTTCTATACCAGGAAAGATCTATAATGATTAAACAGCATGAATGTAAGTACTTGGATAAGAATATAGTAATAAAATGCTATAAACCCCAGCAGGGGTTTGTAGCAAACAACTCATGTCAGCCTAATCTAATTTCCTTATATGATGGAATCACTGACTGAGTGGATCAGGGAAATGTGGTATGTATAGTTCACACGGGATGCATTATAGTTAGCACTGGGCAACCCCCCTATATGGTGTTACTAAGAGGCTGTGAACCATATGCTCTGCATTCCCTGTGTGAACATTGCCACATACTGATTATTTTTTTGCACTGGTGTGCCACACGGCCAATCCCTGATTGTAGGCTGGCTGTTTCATTAGGTATTATTGCACCTGTGCAGTTGCCATTTTACTTGGGTCCGCTGCACTCTGTTAGTGCATTTGTATTGAGGTCTGTCTATGCAAGTAAGTATCTCTGCCTGTTTTGTTTTTTTCTCAAATATTGGAGGATTCTTTCCTCTCTCTGTGGTTTCATGTTAGTGTTGGACTGGCAAGTGTAAGGAACTTTGACGTTAGTTTGCCAGCTTACGTATTATGGCCATAATATTAACGAAGACCTTACATATATTGATATGTTTTTGTGCACTTTTTATCCTTTCAGGGTGCAGTTGGGCCCAAATGGTTCTGTAAACTGTGGCCTCTGTTCACACGGGAGGCATTATAGTTAGCACTGGGCAGCCCCCCTATATGCTGTTACTAAGAGGCTGTGAACCATATGCTCTGCATTCCTGTGTGAACATTGCCACATACGGATTATTTTTTGCACTGGTGTGCCACACGGCCAATCCCTGATTGTAGGCTGGCTGTTTCATTAGGTATTATTGCACCTGTGCAGTTGCCATTTTACTTGGGTCCGCTGCACTCTGTTAGTGCATTTGTATTGAGGCCTGTCTATACAAGAAAGCATCTCTGCCAGTTTTGTTTTTTTCTCAAATATTGGAGGATTCTTTCCTCTTTCTGTGGTTTAAATGTGGTATATATAGTATATATCAACTTCAGGAAAGTATTTTATAAAGTATCTCATACTATCCTTATTGAAAAAAGTGACCAAGTATGGGATTGACAAGGCTACGGTTAGGTGGATTCATAACTGGCTCAGTTATCGTACTCAAAGAGTGGTAATAAATGGCTGCACATCAAATTGGATGAGTGTTTCAAGTGGTGTACTATAAGGTTATATCCTGGACCCAGTGTTATAAGTGAGGACCACAAGGCTCTGTCCTGGCCCCAGTGCTGTTCAACATTTTTATAAATAATCCAGATAAGGGATCTGAGGGAACTGAAGGTAAACTATTAAAATTTGCAGATGATGCAAAGCTAGGAGAGATAGCTAACACTAGAGAAGACAGAGAGAGGATTCAGAAGGATCTAGTTAAGCTTGAACAATGGGCAGCGACTAACAGAATGGTATTTAACAGGGAGAAATGCAAGATTCTACATCTGGGCAAGAAAATTACATCTATAGAATGGGAGGAATAGAACTAAGCAACAGCACGTGTGAAGAAGACTTAATCACAGACTGCACATGTGTCAACAGTGTGAGGCAGCAGCAAAAAAAAGGCAATCACAGTTCTAGGATGTATTAAGAGAAGCCTAGAGTCTGGATCACATGAAGTAATTCTCCCTTTCTACTCCTTCTTGGTCAGGCTTCATCTGGAATACTGTGTCTAGTTCTGGGCACCACATTTTAAAAAAGACATTGACAACCTAGAGCAAGTTCAGAGAAGAGCGAACAGGATGGTGACCGGTCTGCAAAGTATGTCCTACGAGGTATGGTTAAAGGATCTGGGAATGTTTAGCTTGCAAAAAAGAAGGCAAAAAGGAGAATAAATAGCTGTCTATAAATATCTGAAGGGCTGTCACAGTGTAGAGGGATCATCATTATCCTCATTTACACATGGAAACACGAGAAGCAATGGGATGAAACTGAAAGGGAGAAAACACAGATTAGATATTAGAAAAAACTTTTTAACAGTGAGGGTGATCAATGAGTGGAACAAGCTGCCACGAGAAATGGTGAATTCTCTTTCAAAGGAAGTTTTCAAACAGGCTGGACAGACATGTTTCTGAGATGGTTGACTGCAGAGAGGATCATATCATGTATCTCTGTATACAGGGAGCTCCCTCTAGTGGTGGTTGCAGACAGGATCTTATCATGTATCTCTGTATACAGGGAGCTCCCTCTAGTGGTGGTTGCAGACAGGATCTTATCATGTATCTCTGTATACAGGGAGCGCCCCTAGTGGTGGCTGCAGACAGAATCTTATCATGTATTTCTGTATACAGGGAGCTCCCCCTAGTGGTGGCTGCAGACAGGATCTTATCATGTATCTCTGTATACAGGGAGCTCCCCCTAGTGGTGGCTGCAGACAGGATCTTATCATGTATCTCTGTATACAGGGAGCTCCCCCTACTGGTGGCTGCAGACAGGATCTTATCATGTATCTCTGTATACAGGGAGCTCCCCCTAGTGGTGGCTGCAGACAGGATCTTATCATGTGTCTCTGTATACACGGAGCTCCCCCTAGTGGTGACTGCAGACAGGATCTTATCATGTATCTCTCTATACAGGGAGCTCCTCCTAGTGGTGGCTGCAGGAAGACATTATATGTTTCTAATAAATGATATAAATATAAGTATTCACTTTAATGTCTAAACTGACTTTTTTGTTATTTAGCCTTAATATTACCTGTATTATTACTATTGTTGCTTCCATCTTTTTTCAGATGAGACTTGCTGTCAGAACTGTGGGGCAGTGACCGGGGTCATGTGTGAGGGTCGCTATGTGTCCCCCAGGATGTGATCAGAAGTGTATTAGATCCTCTGGAGTGCCTTGTGGTCACAGCAGTGTACCTGTGAGTCACAAGGCAGACTAAAAGTAAGTTTGAGCCTGGTCAAGTTATTTTGACCAAGGAGCTTGTTCAGGGTTTTATTTTTGAAACGGACTGCAGGAAGGTAGTGGGGTCCGGGCCGTTTCCTCCAGCCCAAATCTTGGCCACAGATTGGAGTGAAGGAAAAAAACCCTGCAGAATGAGTTTTGGGTGTCAGTCTTGCTTCCTGGGAGCAGGCAGAGCAGGTGGTCTGCAGAGCGTTCCCTGTGTGAGGTAACACAGGGGCAAACAGGGCCAAAGGTGTCTGGCACCCCCTGCATACACGGCAGTGCGGTCGCTCATGGCAGCTAGCCCCGGACTGTCTTTATGTATTCCCCGCTGCGATCGGAGGATACAGAATACTGAGCACTGTGTGAGATTTGTTGGACATTAAGCACGTTTTGTTTTTGCACTTGCTGGGTCGCTGCCTCCTCACTGCACCGCGTGGACACCGCTGCTTTACATAACCGAGCACTCGTCTCTTGTAATGTGATTATACTTGGATTTCTGTTGTGCTTTCATAACTGACTTTCTAGAACAATTTCCTGCATGAAAAGTGAAATAAAGCAAAACAAATGCAGCAATGATACGCGTCTATTGAGTTATTGTTATCACATGATCGTGCTGCTCCTCCGGTCTTGGCGGCAGCGTTCACTCTCCTCTTGTTAATGACACTAAAGACAGGAATAATACAAGGCGGCACCAGCAGCGACTAATGTCCCCAGATCAGAAATACAAAACCTCAATCAATAAAACTTCTACGTGAACTTATCTTCTGACCGTCATCTGGGCTGAGGCTCCATGACTGTAATTGGTGGGAAATGAGATGAGATGGGCCCATTACTGCATCGTGGTATCACAGTGTCAGTGCATCATTCCGAGTATGTATCATTGTGCTCTTAATTGGAATTGCTGACAATGAAAAAGTAAAGTTTGTTATTTTTGGGTGTTTTCAACCACTGCGAAAAATACCATCTCATGGCCTCCATAAAGTATGGCAAGTCCACCTGCAGTATGGTACCCCTAGAGTGCCCCCAACACAGTGACGTGATCCCACGCTTATTTTGATAGCTCCCTGCTCCATCCCTGGATGAAAATACCATTGAAAGTGGAACAACTGGTGGGAAAAGCCCGGTGCTGATATTGCGGGATCTGCCACTATTAGCCGCAAACCACTGATTGCAACATTAAAGGAGATTATGGAGTGCACATGAGACATGTATCTGTGAACAACACTAGAGTGAGATGAAGCACTTAATTGAAGCATGAGAAGTATTTAAAAGCTTTTACATTAGTACTGAGCAGTGCAGCTGTGAATCCAGGACTGCAGTGAGATAAAATTACTTTCTAGAAATAAGTATTTCAAAGCTTTTACAGCAGAACTGAGCAGTGCAGCTGTGAATCCAGGACTGAAGTAGAGTAACATTACCCTGTAGGATGAAGTACTTCATAGCTTTTAGAACTGTACTGAGCAGTGCTGCTGTGACTGCAGTAAGATAAAATTACTTTCTAGAAACTGCTGCATGATCCGTGTCTCGATGCTTCTGGTAGCACCTCTCCCTGCTTTTCCATCCACCTTCTTCAATGATCCATAGATTTTAAAAGAAGTAACCTGATATTTCAGGCCATTTTCTATGACCAGGCATGATTTTAGATGAGGAAGATAAAAAGATCACACGTGTAGAAGATAGATTTCTCAGATAAGCTATATTACATTTACAGCAGGTGAAATAAGTAATGATCTCACCAATCTTCTATGTAAATCTATTTCTAAAGGTGTTATTGACATGAATTTGCTCCAGATGTTGGTTAAAATCTATCCGATTTTCTCAGGTGAAGAAATCACCATACATGTCCATAAATTATGTGTAATAACTAGTGATGAGCGAGTGTGCTCGGTGATACTAGGATATCACTCAAGTATCTGGGTGCTCGGCACTTGGTGAACATTGGCTGGTGCTTGGATTGAATGCTTGAATCCCCTCCCCTATGTTTGGAACCTATTACGCAGCCAATAGGCATGCGGGGATTGCCTGCACGTTACGGCAATGACATAGACATCTTGGTTGTGGCATTATTGTGATTGGCTGGCCGTGTGACATCAGGGATATAAAAGGACAGGAGCCGCCCGGCTTGACACACTGACACCTTTGCACAGATCTGTGACACTCCGTATTGGAGGGATACAGTGCCTGTCCAGGCCTGTGTGTGTGTACAATATATCGAGTCAGAGGCCTGTAGTGCTGATACTGGTGCTGAAGCTGAGCCATCATACTAACAGCCCTACTAAGGGCTAATATTGTCTTGTGCTGTTTCTAGGTGATATATTCTGCATTTAGCCTAGGGACAGTTGCTGAAGCAGGGAGAGTGGCTGAATACAGCCTCTAGGCAGGGCTTAGAGCTTTGAAGTCCATTGCCACATTTATATCTGCTGCAGGTAACCACATTCTTTTTATGAGGGGTGAAAAAATTGACTAGAACTTTCTTTGTGTGAAATTACAGTGGTTGGAAATTTTCAAAAACCATTTGGTCTGCTACAGGTGACCATATTTTTTTTTAATTTAAAAAAAATTTCAATTATTCAAGGAAACTTGGTTTCAAGAGACCTATCAATTAGAAAATGCGTAAGTAAGGGATGGGGAAGTGGAAATGCCAATGATGGACCACGCAGACGCCTAGGACATGGGGCAGGTAAATTCGCCTGATACTAGCGCACAAGAAATACACCCATCCAATGCACTTTGGTTTCTGTCCCACTTTTCAGTGAGGCATGGCACATCACTTCTAAAGCCAGAGCAGATTGAACAGGTGGTCGGTTGAATATATGATAATGCTTACAACAGGGTTGGCAGCACCTCCCAGTCTTATACACGGTCCAGTCTCACCAATCTAAAAGTCTGAATCGCTTAATCCTCACACTGATCCTCCTTCTTCCCACCATGTTGAGTCCCAGGAGACTAGTGATCCCACACTATGACACTCCGAGGACCTCTTTACAACTTAATTTGGTGATTGTAGGCTCTCAACCTGCATGCTCCAAGAGGGACAGGAGGACATGCAGGTAAATACACAAACTTTAGATGAGCCACTGCCACAAAAACATGATGGTGGGAATGGAAATTTTGGGTTAAGGACCTCAACAATAAATGGTTCAGATGGGTCCGGTTGAATAAGAACCGGGGCAGACATGAAACATTTTTTCAAAAACTGAAACGCTACTGCTGCGGTTGACCAATTCTTGATATCGGCCCCCTTTGAGTCATGTCTGTGAGGGGTTTAACCACCTGTGAGAACCCCCCTTATAAATTTACGATAATAATTGGCAAAGCCTAGGAAAAGCTGCGGAGCCTTCAAATCACAAGGTTGAACCCACTCGACAATGGCCTGCACTTTATTAGGATCCATGCGATACCCTTCAGCAGACACGATGAACCCCAGAAAAGACAGTTCCTGAACAAAAAATAAACATTATTCTAGTTTAGCAAAGAGACAGTTCTCCCTGAGCCTTTGGAGAACTGCCCAAACATGACCAATGTGAGCCTGTTTATCAGGAGAGTAGATCAATATGTCATCCAAATATACCACCAAAAAACGTCCAATAAAATCAGAGAACATGTGATTTATGAAGTTTTGGTAGACCGCTGGAGCATTGGTCAGGCCAAAAGGCATGACCAAATTTTCAAACAACCCTTCAGTAGTGAGAAAAGTAGTTTTCCACTCATCACCGTCCCGGACTCGGATAAGGTTATACGCTCCCCGTAGGTCTAATTTCAAAAACCACTTGGCTCCGGACAACTGGTTGTATAAATCAGGAATAAGTGGAAGGGGATACGTATTCCTCACAGTTATCTTATTTAACTCACGAAAATCGAGGCATGGGCGTAAACCACCGTCTTTTTTCTTTACAAAAAAGAACCCACCGCCACGGGAGAAACAGAAGGACGAATGTGTCCCTTACGGAGACTCTCGGAAATATATTCCTTCATCGCAGCCCGTTCTGGACCTGAAAGGTTATATAAGCGGGCTTTGGGCAATTTAGCACCTGGGACCAGGTCAATGGCACAATCAAATGGGCAGTGTGGTGGTAAAACCTCAGCCTCTTTTTCAGAGAAAACGTCCGTATAGTCTTTCAGGCACTCCGGAATACCTTCCAGACCCACGGACGACACAGAAACAGTAACAAGACATTTTTCAGAACAATAGGGACCCCATTTAACAATGTCCCGAGATTCCCAATTAATCACAGGATTATGCAATTGTAACCAGGGGAACCCCAACACCAGTCCCGCAGGCAGGTTGTCCATCACGAAACATGAAATATGTTCCTGGTGCAAGGAACTCACTTTAAGGAGAAACTCTTCAGTGCGAAACATAACGTTATTCTTAACCAGTGGTGTTTTGTCAATTGCAACAATGTGAATAGGAGTCTCCAACCTAACTGTCCATAACTTACACCTGGCCACCAAGTCAGAGTCGGCCACCAAGTCAGAGTCAATAAAGTTCAATGATGATCCGCAATCCACGAAGGCAGAAGTGGATGTGGAGACACCCCCACAACAAAGTTCCACAAGATTTTTGAAAAGGCAGAAAAGGGTACCTGAGAGCCTGGGTGACCTCCACGACCATCACCCGGGCTCAGTCGCTTGTTGGTCAGTGGACGGGAGGGGCAATCCTTTTTCCAATGTCCAGAATCGCCACAGTGAAAACAGCATTTTCCCTTGCGCCGTTGTCCCCTTTCATTCTCTTTGAGATCGATGGTTCCCATCTCCATGGTTTCCAATGTAGGACTGGCTCCCCTTCCTTGGGAGAATAATGGTGTCTCAATTTGCATCACTCCAATCGCCCATAGCCTGCGATCCATTCGGACGGCTTGTGTCATAGCCTTCTCCAGGGAATCATGCGGAGGGTGGAGAGGCAAGGCATCTTTCAGATGTTCAGACAGACCTCTACGGAACAAACCCCGGAGGGCGGCGTCTTTCCAGCAGACCTCAGCAGCCCAGAGTCTGAACTCGGAGCAAAACCACTTGGCTGAGTGCTTCCCCTGGCACACACTCATCACCATGTCCTCAGCCATAAGCTTCCGATCAGGCTCATCATAAATATGCCCCAGGGCCCCAAAAAATGCATCCACAGACATACGCTCAGGGGCCGTGGTCGGAAGGAAGAAAGCCCAAGCTTGGGGGGCTCCCTTTAACAGGGACATAATGACCCCCACTCTCTGACTTTCATCCCCATAAGAGTGTGGTCTCAATGAAAAACAAAGCTTACAGCCCTGTTTGAAAACCCTGAATTCCTTTTTATCTCCAGAAAAAGTATCCGGTAACTTAACCAGAGACTCAGGGGAAACTAATGTAACATCCCAAGCCCCCGATCAAAAAAACCCCTGAACGGTGTAAGCGATCAGCTGCTGAGACTGAGCCAGGACTCGTTGTTCTCCAAGGAGTTTCTGAGACATCTGAGTCAGCTGCTTTACCTGCTCAGAAAGAGCATGCATAGGATCATCACACATACAGGAGAAAGGGAGCTAAGAAAAAAAAAAATGGTTATGGTCAGTTATAATGTCAGGATCCTGACAGTGCCGACGTACAGCCTCCGCTGAGAAGGGACTCACCCTCACTGCAGGGACCCCTGGGGACAGGAACAGCCGGAAAATACAGATGCACAGGACCTGAACGCTGAAGTTTAGCAAGCTGGCACAGGACCTACGGTCACGTGACTGCAAGGGGGTGGGGCTTAGCGTCCTGTTTTCAGAGAAGGTAGAAAACTCAGAGTCGGGCAAAACGGAGGTCATACACAGTAGGGGCAAACGAGGTACAGGAGGGATAAACAACGGGAGGTCAGACAAAGCCAAAGGTCATACTGTACACAAGAGGGCGGTGCGGTACCAAAGGGACGAGCAGAGAGCAGTCGAGTCACAAGCAGAGAGTCATACACGAGAGAGCGGTGCAGTACAAGAGGGGCAGGCAGAACTCGTAACAGGGACAGAAGCGGATCACAACCAAACAAGCAACAAGTTATCAGGCACAAGGCACACGTATACAAGAGATCAACTAGCTCAGCCGAGGGGAGGAGTATAACTGACACTGGACCTAGGTCGAGTGAGCATTAAATAGCCGCCCTCTGCCAGAGAGAGGCAGAAACAATTAACCCCCTGTCTGACCAGGACGGACCAAAACAAAACCCCGTCCTGGATCATGACACAAATGAGGTGGAAATGTTCTATTAGAGATCTGAAGATCTTCTTGTGGAGGTGTGAACTGTGTCCATGTAATGAGTCATGAATCCAGGTATCAAACTGAGTCCTATGGTTAGAGATTGAAACATTTATAAATTTGAACTCCCAGATTTTTCTTTCTCTGTCACTATTAAAATGACCTTTCAATATTAGGACTTTCAGATCTGTCAAGCTGTGTCCAGGTCTAGAGAAGTGTATTCCTACAGGCGTGTCCAGCTCATTTTTTATAGTATGTCTATGCAGACTCATCCTTGTTTGTAGTTTCTGTTTAGTTTCTCCTATGTATGTCCCTGCATTGCACCTTGTACACGGTATTATGTACACTACATTGGAGGATGTAGATGAAAAAGAGTCCATGATCTTATAGTCCTGATTTGTGTTGGGTATGGGGACTTAATCTGTTGGTGAGCTGCACCCACATATCACCTATCACCATACCAGATATCTTGGAATAGCCCACGGAAGCTTCAGAATGTGCAGAGTGTTTTTGTGGAAGAATGGGACAAAATCTCATCTGAACAATGCCTGTGACTAGTTTCTCCATACAGGAGGTATCTTAATGCTTCATCACCAATAAAGGTTTTGGTATGAAGTATTAATTACTAGAGTTGAGCGAAACGGGTCGAAAAAATTCAAAAGTCGCCGACTTTTGGCAAAGTCGGGTTTCATGAAACGAAACCCGACCCTAGGATGAGGTCGGCCACGAGGTCGGCGACTTACGCGCCAAAGTCGCGTTTCAAAAGTTTGTTTTGCGCTCTTTTTCAGCCAATCAGGATCCACGGACACTGAGGGCAACGTGATGACCTAGGCAAGGGTCACCACCATCTTTCAGAAGGGCATGCAAGTGATTGGCTTGCTTTGGTGGGCGTCACAGGGGGTATAAAAGGGCGTGCACGCCGACCGCCATCTTACTTCTGCCGATCTTAGTATAGGGAGAGGTTGCTGCTGATTCTGTAGGGAGAGCGTTAGGCAGGGAAGAAGACAAAAAAACTGCTTCTGCTGCTAGCGATTTGGCCTGCACAACACACAAGTCACTGTGTGTGCAGTGCAAGGGGAGGCTATATAGTGGTGTATCAGTGGTGTTGGTTGTTGGGCTGCCTTTTAAGGCTTCCTGACACGCTGGCATTGCTGTTTACCCACTGCTCCGCAAACTGCTTTTTTAAAAGCAATCCAATCTCCCTTATCCTCTAGTCACTTTTGTCACAGCTGTGCCATCGAGCCTGTCACATAGCGCTCAGATATCAGTGGGCCTCACACAATCCACAAGTGTCCAGTGTCCAAAAGTGTGCGCAGAGATTCAAAATCTCCATTATCCTCTCGTCACTTTTGTCACAGGCAGCTGTGCCATCGAGCCTGTCACATAGCGCTCAGATATCAGTGGGCCTCACACAATCCACAAGTGTCCAGTGTCCAAAAGTGTGCGCAGAGATTCAAAATCTCCATTATCCTCTCGTCACTTTTGTCACAGGCAGCTGTGCCATCGAGCCTGTCACATAGCGCTCAGATATCAGTGGGCCTCACACAATCCACAAGTGTCCAGTGTCCAAAAGTGTGCGCAGAGATTCAAAATCTCCATTATCCTCTCGTCACTTTTGTCACAGGCAGCTGTGCCATCGAGCCTGTCACATAGCGCTCAGATATCAGTGGGCCTCACACAATCCACAAGTGTCCAGTGTCCAAAAGTGTGCGCAGAGATTCAAAATCTCCATTATCCTCTCGTCACTTTTGTCACAGGCAGCTGTGCCATCGAGCCTGTCACATAGCGCTCAGATATCAGTGGGCCTCACACAATCCACAAGTGTCCAGTGTCCAAAAGTGTGCGCAGAGATTCAAAATCTCCATTATCCTCTCATCACTTTTGTCACAGGCAGCTGTGCCATCGAGCCTGTCACATAGCGCTCAGATATCAGTGGGCCTCACACAATCCACAAGTGTCCAGTGTCCAAAAGTGTGCGCAGAGATTCAAAATCTCCATTATCCTCTCGTCACTTTTGTCACAGGCAGCTGTGCCATCGAGCCTGTCACATAGCGCTCAGATATCAGTGGGCCTCACACAATCCACAAGTGTCCAGTGTCCAAAAGTGTGCGCAGAGATTCAAAATCTCCATTATCCTCTCATCACTTTTGTCACAGGCAGCTGTGCCATCGAGCCTGTCACATAGCGCTCAGATATCAGTGGGCCTCACACAATCCACAAGTGTCCAGTGTCCAAAAGTGTGCGCAGAGATTCAAAATCTCCATTATCCTCTCGTCACTTTTGTCACAGGCAGCTGTGCCATCGAGCCTGTCACATAGCGCTCAGATATCAGTGGGCTTCACACAATCCACAAGTGTCCAGTGTCCAAAAGTGTGCGCAGAGATTCAAAATCTCCATTATCCTCTCGTCACTTTTGTCACAGGCAGCTGTGCCATCGAGCCTGTCACATAGCGCTCAGATATCAGTGGGCCTCACACAATCCACAAGTGTCCAGTGTCCAAAAGTGTGCGCAGAGATTCAAAATCTCCATTATCCTCTCGTCACTTTTGTCACAGGCAGCTGTGCCATCGAGCCTGTCACATAGCGCTCAGATATCAGTGGGCCTCACACAATCCACAAGTGTCCAGTGTCCAAAAGTGTGCGCAGAGATTCAAAATCTCCATTATCCTCTCGTCACTTTTGTCACAGGCAGCTGTGCCATCGAGCCTGTCACATAGCGCTCAGATATCAGTGGGCCTCACACAATCCACAAGTGTCCAGAAGTGTGCGCAGAGATTCAAAATCTCCATTATCCTCTCGTCACTTTTGTCACAGGCAGCTGTGCCATCGAGCCTGTCACATAGCGCTCAGATATCAGTGAGCCTCACACAATCCACAAGTGTCCAGTGTCCAAAAGTGTGCGCAGAGATTCAAAATCTCCATTATCCTCTCGTCACTTTTGTCACAGGCAGCTGTGCCATCGAGCCTGTCACATAGCGCTCAGATATCAGTGGGCCTCACACAATCCACAAGTGTCCAGTGTCCAAAAGTGTGCGCAGAGATTCAAAATCTCCATTATCCTCTCGTCACTTTTGTCACAGGCAGCTGTGCCATCGAGCCTGTCACATAGCGCTCAGATATCAGTGGGCCTCACACAATCCACAAGTGTCCAGTGTCCAAAAGTGCGCGCAGAGATTCAAAATCTCCATTATCCTCTCGTCACTTTTGTCACAGGCAGCTGTGCCATCGAGCCTGTCACATAGCGCTCAGATATCAGTGGGCCTCACACAATCCACAAGTGTCCAGTGTCCAAAAGTGTGCGCAGAGATTCAAAATCTCCATTATCCTCTCGTCACTTTTGTCACAGGCAGCTGTGCCATCGAGCCTGTCACATAGCGCTCAGATATCAGTGGGCCTCACACAATCCACAAGTGTCCAGTGTCCAAAAGTGTGCGCAGAGATTCAAAATCTCCATTATCCTCTCGTCACTTTTGTCACAGGCAGCTGTGCCATCGAGCCTGTCACATAGCGCTCAGATATCAGTGGGCCTCACACAATCCACAAGTGTCCAGTGTCCAAAAGTGTGCGCAGAGATTCAAAATCTCCATTATCCTCTCGTCACTTTTGTCACAGGCAGCTGTGCCATCGAGCCTGTCACATAGCGCTCAGATATCAGTGGGCCTCACACAATCCACAAGTGTCCAGTGTCCAAAAGTGTGCGCAGAGATTCAAAATCTCCATTATCCTCTCGTCACTTTTGTCACAGGCAGCTGTGCCATCGAGCCTGTCACATAGCGCTCAGATATCAGTGGGCCTCACACAATCCACAAGTGTCCAGTGTCCAAAAGTGTGCGCAGAGATTCAAAATCTCCATTATCCTCTCGTCACTTTTGTCACAGGCAGCTGTGCCATCGAGCCTGTCACATAGCGCTCAGATATCAGTGGGCCTCACACAATCCACAAGTGTCCAGTGTCCAAAAGTGTGCGCAGAGATTCAAAATCTCCATTATCCTCTCGTCACTTTTGTCACAGGCAGCTGTGCCATCGAGCCTGTCACATAGCGCTCAGATATCAGTGAGCCTCACACAATCCACAAGTGTCCAGTGTCCAAAAGTGTGCGCAGAGATTCAAAATCTCCATTATCCTCTCGTCACTTTTGTCACAGGCAGCTGTGCCATCGAGCCTGTCACATAGCGCTCAGATATCAGTGGGCCTCACACAATCCACAAGTGTCCAGTGTCCAAAAGTGTGCGCAGAGATTCAAAATCTCCATTATCCTCTCGTCACTTTTGTCACAGGCAGCTGTGCCATCGAGCCTGTCACATAGCGCTCAGATATCAGTGGGCCTCACACAATCCACAAGTGTCCAGTGTCCAAAAGTGTGCGCAGAGATTCAAAATCTCCATTATCCTCTCGTCACTTTTGTCACAGGCAGCTGTGCCATCGAGCCTGTCACATAGCGCTCAGATATCAGTGGGCCTCACACAATCCACAAGTGTCCAGTGTCCAAAAGTGTGCGCAGAGAATCAAAATCTCCATTATCCTCTCGTCACTTTTGTGACAGGCAGCTGTGCCATCGAGCCTGTCTCATAGCGCTCAGATATCAGTGGGCCTCACACAATCCACAAGTGTCCAGTGTCCAAAAGTGTGCGCAGAGATTCAAAATCTCCCTTATCCTCTCGTCACTTTGGTCACAGCTGTGCCATCGAGCGTGTCACATAGCGCTCAGATATCAGTTGGCCTCACACAATCCACAAGTGTCCAGTGTCCAAAAGTGTGCGCAGAGATTCAAAATCTCCATTATCCTCTCGTCACTTTTGTCACAGGCAGCTGTGCCATCGAGCCTGTCACATAGCGCTCAGATATCAGTGGGCCTCACACAATCCACAAGTGTCCAGTGTCCAAAAGTGTGCGCAGAGATTCAAAATCTCCATTATCCTCTCGTCACTTTTGTCACAGGCAGCTGTGCCATCGAGCCTGTCACATAGCGCTCAGATATCAGTGGGCCTCACACAATCCACAAGTGTCCAGTGTCCAAAAGTGTGCGCAGAGATTCAAAATCTCCATTATCCTCTCATCACTTTTGTCACAGGCAGCTGTGCCATCGAGCCTGTCACATAGCGCTCAGATATCAGTGGGCCTCACACAATCCACAAGTGTCCAGTGTCCAAAAGTGTGCGCAGAGATTCAAAATCTCCATTATCCTCTCGTCACTTTTGTCACAGGCAGCTGTGCCATCGAGCCTGTCACATAGCGCTCAGATATCAGTGGGCCTCACACAATCCACAAGTGTCCAGTGTCCAAAAGTGTGCGCAGAGATTCAAAATCTCCATTATGCTCTCGTCACTTTTGTCACAGGCAGCTGTGCCATCGAGCCTGTCACATAGCGCTCAGATATCAGTGGGCCTCACACAATCCACAAGTGTCCAGTGTCCAAAAGTGTGCGCAGAGATTCAAAATCTCCATTATCCTCTCATCACTTTTGTCACTGGCAGCTGTGCCATCGAGCCTGTCACATAGCGCTCAGATATCAGTGGGCTTCACACAATCCACAAGTGTCCAGTGTCCAAAAGTGTGCGCAGAGATTCAAAATCTCCATTATCCTCTCGTCACTTTTGTCACAGGCAGCTGTGCCATCGAGCCTGTCACATAGCGCTCAGATATCAGTGGGCCTCACACAATCCACAAGTGTCCAGTGTCCAAAAGTGTGCGCAGAGATTCAAAATCTCCATTATCCTCTCGTCACTTTTGTCACAGGCAGCTGTGCCATCGAGCCTGTCACATAGCGCTCAGATATCAGTGGGCCTCACACAATCCACAAGTGTCCAGTGTCCAAAAGTGTGCGCAGAGAATCAAAATCTCCCTTATCCTCTCGTCACTTTGGTCACAGCTGTGCCATCGAGCGTGTCACATAGCGCTCAGATATCAGTTGGCCTCACACAATCCAAAAGTGTCCACTGTCCACAAGTGTGTGCAGAAATTCTAAATCTCCCCTGTCCTATAGACACCTTGTACCTTGTTTTACATTACTATATAGTTTGTTGGATTTTGTCTACATTTCTACCAAAAATGAGGAAGGCTGGTGGAAGAGGCCGTGGAATTGGGCGGGGGTTGGCAGCTGGTAATGATGGTGTTGGTGGTGGATCTGATGGTAGTGACAAGAGCAAAATAGGACCTAATGCAGGAGGTGCTGACCCTGCGTCATCGTCTGGCTACATAAGGCCTCGTACGCTTAGTTTTCTAGGAGTTGGCAAACCGCTTTTAAAGCCAGAGCATCAGGAAAAAGTTTTGTCTTACATTGCTTACTCAGCCTCCAGCTCTATCGCCTCCTCTTCTTCAGTTGTAAAAAGTAAAAGCACTGAGTCGTCATTGGAGGCTCATGTTCATGAACCACACCTTTCCTTGTGTCCTTCACCCCAACCAAGATTGAAGGATGACGCAGGCCATACTACTGATTACTCCATGGAGCTGTTTTCACATACCATGCCTGGATTATCAAGTGAAATGGTGAATTACCCAGGCCAAGATGAATCTGACATGGAGTGCACTGATGCACAGCCGCTGATGGATGATTCTGCTGGTACATTCACTCAGAGCACTACATTGTCCTCGCAGTGTACAGAGCCAGATTCTGACCCTGATGAGACTCAGGTGCCCCTTCCCGCACACTATACCACCATACACGGTGACACAGAGGAAGGTGCACATGACATAGAAGAGGAGGTGATGGATGACCCAGTTGTTGACCCAGATTGGCATCCATTGGGGGAAGAGGGTGCTGCTTCCAATAGCTCAGATGAGGAGCATCCACAGCAGACATCGACATCGCAACAGCTGTTATCTGGCAGGCCCGGAGCACTCCAAAGACAGGTTCCAAACATCAAAAGAGTTGCTGGACAGCTTGTCCAGAGGGTCAAAAGATCACAGCGTGCTAGGCCGCAAAATGTCTGCCAAAGTAGGAAGAGTGCAGTGTGGCACTTTTTTGAACAAAATCCTCATGATCAGGCCAAGGTTATCTGTAAGAAGTGCGCAAAGACCTTTAGCCGAGGGAAAAATCTGAAAAATTTGAATACCAGTTGCACGCTTAGACATTTAACCAGCATGCACTTGCAAGCGTGGACACAACACCAAACCTCAAGTGCCACATGTGCAACTGATCACAACGAAGGTAGTCAGCAACGCTACATTGTTTCCCCCACTGTAAGCCCACCGGTTAGCACAGCAGCAAATATTGAGGTGTCGTTGCAAGACCACAGCAGTCAGGGAATCCCACTGTTATATCAACGAAAGACTGATTCTAGGCCATCAGAAAGAACACCAACTCCATCACCATCATCAACCCTCTCTCAGTCCGCCCTGTCCACCGCTACTTCCACCATATGCAGCTCTCAAGTCCAGCTCACCCTCCCAGACACTATGAGTAGGTCAAGAAAGTACTCAGTCTCTCATCCGCGTACACTGGGTTTGAACGCCCACATTGCCAAACTAATCTCGTTTGAGATGATGCCCTTTCGGTTGGTGGAAAGCACAGCTTTCCGCGAACTCATGGCCTATGCAGTACCACGCTATGACCTACCCAGTCGCCACTTCTTCTCTCGCAAAGCCATCCCAGCCCTCCACCATCATGTGAAAGACTGCATTGTCCATGCACTCAAGCAGTCAGTGAGCGGAAAGGTGCACCTCACAACTGATGCATGGTCCAGTCGGCATGGCCAGGGCCGTTACTTGTCCATCACTGCGCACTGGGTTAATGTGGTGGATGCAGGGTCCACAGGGGACAGCGGTGGTGGGACAGTGCTGCCTAGCCCACGGTATAGGAAACAGTTGGCTGTAGGCGTTCGACCCTCCTCCTCCTCCTCCTCCTCTCCCAGAAGCGAAAGCTCGTCCACAGAGCGCAGTCGTACGAGCACTCCATCTGCAGCTGCCACTGTTGCACACGATGTGTCCCCCTATCGAGCAGCTAGTGGAAAGCGTCAGCAGGCTGTGTTGCAGATGATGTGTTTGGGCGACAGACACACCGCCGAGGTGCTGGCCGAGTACTTGAAGCGACAAACTGAGTCATGGCTGGGCAGTGTACATCTTGAAGCAGGCAAGGTAGTTAGTGATAACGGCCGTAATTTTGTGGCAGCCATAGCCCTTTCAAAACTCAGTCACATACCTTGCTTGGCTCACACCTTGAACCTGGTGGTGCAGTGCTTCCTCAAAAATTATCCGGAGTTAACAGCCCTTCTCCAGAAGGTGCGAAGACTGTGCGCGCACATCCGCCGGTCGCCTGTACACTCCGTTGGTATGCAGAAGCTGCAGAGATTGCTCCACCTTCCCAACCACCGCCTCATTATCGACATTGCAACAAGGTGGAACTCCACCCTGCACATGGTGGAGCGGCTGTGCGAGCAGAGGCAGGCCATAATGCATTTGTGGGAGGATACACGGCCAGGCACTTTGAGAGCAGACATGGAGTTGACAGGCGTGCAGTGGTCGAAGCTGAAAGACCTTTGTAAAGTCCTTCAGTGTTTTGAGGAATGCACACGGCTGGTAAGCGCAGACGACGCCATCCTAAGCATGAGCATCCCACTTATGCGTCTGCTCATGCAAACTTTGACGCACCTTAAGGAGCAGGCGTCTGCAGCCAATGTTGATGAGGAGGAAGAGGAGGAGGGAATCCTTGATGACATTCAGCCATTGTCTGCTCAGGGACCTCTCCTGGACGAGGTGGAGGAAGAAGAGGAGGAGGAGGAGGATGATGGGGATGATTACTTAGGGGAGGAGGATGCATCTCGTGGGGCAAGTGAAAATGTTGGCGTGGCAAGGTCTGGTACAGGGTTTGTGCGTGACTGGAGGGATGTGGATTTGCCAGAAAGTGCTCCTCCACCCAGCACTCGCAGTGCATCATTGACACCGGGAACATTGGCCCACATGTCAGATTATGCCTTGCGGATCCTAAAAAGGGACCCCCGCATTGCCAAAATGATAAACGATGACGACTACTGGTTGGCCAGCATCCTGGATCCACGCTATAAAGGCAAATTACAAAACATCATGCCACAGGAGAACCTTGACCTAATATTGGCTAATAAACAAGCAACTCTGGTAAATCGGTTGCTTGAGGCATTCCCAGCACACAGCAGCGGTGATGGTTCTCACACGAGCCGTACGGGCCGGGGGCAGCTTGGCAGAGGTGTTCGTGGTGCACACAGCAGAAGTGGCGTTGGAGACAGGGGTTTCATGACAATGTTGTGGACTGATTTTTCAAATACCGCTCACACAACTGGTAATACTGCATCGATGGAAAGTGACAGGAGACAGCAGTTGTCAACTATGGTTACAAACTACTTTTCCTCCCATATCGATGTTCTCCCACACAGGTCATTCCCCTTTGACTATTGGGCCGCTAAACTGGACACCTGGCCTGAATTGGCCCAATATGCCTTACAGGAGCTCGCTTGCCAAGCTGCAAGTGTGCTATCGGAAAGAGTCTTCAGTGCAGCTGGATCATTCCTGACAGAAAAAAGGACCTGTCTGTCAACCCAAAATGTGGATGATCTAACCTTCATTAAAATGAACCACGCATGGGTTTCCAAGGATTTTGTCCCACCTTCCCCTGATGACACATAGGGTGACAGAAAAATGGCTTGCTTTGGTCCACCTCTTCCTGGTACTTCACTTATTTCGCCTTTTGCATCAGCTGAATGTCCAACATCAACATATGCCACTTTCTAAAACTCCCTAACTGTGCTGCCTCCCCCCCCATGGCCGGGGTCAACACCTAGTGCACGACACCGTGCGAGTGCCGTTGCCCTGGACAGGTGGGTAGGCCGACTCTTGGGCGCAGGCACTGGCACAGGGTCCCTCATAGTGCAATCAAGTGTCTCTGACGGTGGTGGTGCACACCCGCCGTCAGACACACCGCTTTACTATGAGGGGCCCAGTGCCAGTACCGACGCCCACGAGTGGGCCCCCCTTGCTTGGGCAGGGCCCCAGCATTTGCAATCTTTACCTCTCCCTGCTCCTCCGCTGTGTAATCTGGGCCGTCAAATCCATACTGGGCCTAACACCGTCTGAGCCTGCCTCCTGAGACATATTTTGAATGTGTACGCTATCCATACATGTTATCCAGGGATACGGTACCCTTTCTAACCTTTGTGCAATCACGTGCAATCCATACTGGGCCTAACACCGTCTGAGCCTGCCTCATGCTGTATAGACATATATTTTGAATGTGTACGCTATCCATACATGTTATCCAGGGATACGGTACCCTTTCTAACCTTTGTGCAATCACGTGCAATCCATACTGGGCCTAACACCGTCTGAGCCTGCCTCCTGAGACATATATTTTGAATGTGTACGCTATCCATACATGTTATCCAGGGATACGGTACCCTTTCTACCCTTTGTGCAATCACGTGCAATCCATACTGGGCCTAACACCGTCTGAGCCTGCCTCATGCTGTATAGACATATATTTTGAATGTGTACGCTATCCATACATGTTATCCAGGGATACGGTACCCTTTCTAACCTTTGTGCAATCACGTGCAATCCATACTGGGCCTAACACCGTCTGAGCCTGCCTCCTGAGACATATATTTTGAATGTGTACACTATCCATACATGTTATCCAGGGATACGGTACCCTTTCTAACCTTTGTACAATCACGTGCAATCCATACTGGGCCTAACACCGTCTGAGCCTGCCTCCTGAGACATATATTTTGAATGTGTACGCTATCCATACATGTTATCCAGGGATACGGTACCCTTTCTAACCTTTGTGCAATCCATACTGGGCCTAACACCGTCTGAGCCTGCCTCATGCTGTATAGACATATATTTTGAATGTGTACGCTATCCATACATGTTATCCAGGGATACGGTACCATTTCTAACCTTTGTGCAATCACGTGCAATCCATACTGGGCCTAACACCGTCTGAGCCTGCCTCCTGAGACATATATTTTGAATGTGTACGCTATCCATACATGTTATCCAGGGATACGGTACCCTTTCTAACCTTTGTGCAATCACGTGCAATCCATACTGGGCGTGAGAACGGCTGGCGAGCTGTTAAGCAAGCTACAGCACCTGTCCAGACAAGTACAGGGATTCCCTAGCGAGGAGACTTATTTGATTGTTTTCAATGTTGGGACAGCAATTTTTGGGGAGCACTATACTCTGGAGAATGATAGATGGGGCCCACCATACACTGGAACATTCCAAAGGTGGACATCAGACACTGGAGCAGCATTTACAGGGCCCATTATACACTAGAGCATTAGAAATGGGGCCCATTATGTTTGGAGCATTATTTGGGCCCATAAGACAGTGGAGCTTCATCCATGGGGACCAACATATACTGTAGCATTATGTGGAGCTCATCATATACTGTTTCAAACATTATATGGGACCAATGATTCTGTATGGAGAAATAGATGGGCCTCGTCATGAGATGTAAAAAGTGAAGTATTTTTCATTGTACTATACCGCTATTTATCTGCCGTATCGGAGCATGATGAGTTGTGGTATGTGTTAAAGGGGCGCTCTTTCGCCCAGGGCACATGAAAACCTGCAGCCAACCCCCCCCCCCACAACTTTAGCCAAATAACCCCCATTTTTCAGTGCGTAACTTGTATTATGAAGTTAATTAAGGTTGACAAGCTTAAGTAAGAAGAATTGATGCTTTTGGCATTCAAATGGGCACTGTAGGTGTGTTTCCTGTCCTCCTCTCACTGCCGACTTTTATTCCCCATTGACTTACATTGGGTTTCGTGTTTCGGGACGACCCCGACTTTTCCCTATAATCGGACGATCTTGCTCGACCCGACTTTTGGAAAAGTCGGGTTTCACGAAACGAAACGCGACCCTAAAAAACCAAAAGTCACTCAACTCTATTAATTACACTTCAGTAAAGTGTTCAATACTTTTTTCCTGCTTCATTTCTGATTATTACACATCTATGGTTTAATTCCTCTGCCTGTGTGATTGGATGGGTGGTTCACGATATCTAGTGAGAATTTCATGTCAATAGCACCTTTGGAAATAGATTTTATTACAAAATTGGTGACGTGTTCAATATTTATTTTATCTGTTGTATATTTCTTCCATTTGCTTGTACAATTGACTTCTGCAAACTGTCTTGTAATGACAGTGACCATTATAGAGCGTAATGCTTGTCTGATGCATTAAAAGCTAAAGAGAATGTTTCTTGTATTAGTAGTTCATGTCCTCAAAAGAAAAAAAGTTTTATATCAAATGACTTTCCCCAGAGAAGTAAAGTCCTAGGGATGATGTGCTAGCTTTACTCAATCATATTAATTGCCTATTAAATATTCTGTTTTAACTTTTCAAATACCCAGAGAGAACACAAGGTCACAACTTGCAGCTTAAGAAACAGAAATGTCATTTCAAAGTAGTAAAATGGTCACAGTGCTCTCAACAAACTTTACATAAATCAATAGTACATGTGAATTTAAGAAATTTTGAAACATAGTTTATATGTAAACTATTCTTCTCTCCTCAGTTATGAGACACTTTTTCTTCTCCTCCCTCATCTTACTGAGAGTTATCAGTTTATATTATTGAAGTCTCTAGTGAGGGGGCGCATGTCTGCCCTGCTGCTGTGTAAGGGGTTTATCTCACAACAGCGCCAGATTCACAGCTACAATGCTTAGTACTGTTGTATTATGTTCTCTGTGATGCTGCTTTTTAGTAAGTGTTTAACTTACCCTGAGCTGGATTCACAGATGTGAATGTGTGGGGGCTTCTCATCCATGGAGGGGGTCACACAATGTGTGGAGGCTTCTCATCCATGGAGGGGTCACTCACAATGTGTGGGGGCTTCTCATCCATGGAGGGGTCACTCACAATGTGTGGGGACTTCTCATCCATGGAGGGGATCACTCACAATGTGTGGGGGCTTCTCATCCATGGAGTGGCTCATTCACAATGTGTGGGGGCTTCTCATCCATGGAGGGGATCACTCACAATGTGTGGGGGCTTCTCATCCATGGAGTGGCTCATTCACAATGTGCGGGGGCTTCTCATCCATGGAGGGGATCACTCACAATGTGTGGGGGCTTCTCATCCATGGAGTGGCTCATTCACAATGTGCGGGGGCTTCTCATCCATGGAGGGGGTCACTCACAATGTGTGGGGGCTTCTCATCCATGGAGGGGTCACTCACAATGTGTGGGGACTTCTCATCCATGGAGGGGATCACTCACAATGTGTGGAGGCTTCTCTTCTATGGAGTGGATCACTCACAATGTGCGGGGGCTTCTCATCCATGGAGGGGATCACTCACAATGTGTGGGGGCTTCTCATCCATGGTGGGGGTCACTCACAATGTGTGGGGGCTTCTCATCCATGGAGGGGATCACTCACAATGTGTGGGGGCTTCTCATCCATGGAGGGGATCACTCACAATGTGTGGGGCTTCTCATCCATGGAGGGGTCACTCACAATGTGTGGGGGCTTCTCATCCATGGAGGGGATCACTCACAATGTGTGGGGGCTTCTCATCCATGGAGGGGGTCACTCACAATGTGTGGGGCTTCTCATCCATGGAGGGGATCACTCACAATGTGTGGGGGCTTCTCATCCATGGAGGGGATCACTCACAATGTGTGGGGGCTTCTCATCCATGGAGGGGGTCACTCACAATGTGTGGGGCTTCTCATCCATGTAGTGGGTCCAGAGGTGTATCTAGGCTTTCTGGCACCCGGGGCAAGAATTTGGTTCGGCGCCCCCCCCCAGTACATATGCGACTTGCAAGTACCCACGAGCCGCTCTCCCTAATGCTCTCAATGTTCAGTAAAAAACTGAAAGCAGGAAGAGAAGCTCGTTGTCACAGGACCATAACTGTGAAAATCACATATGAGTGAAGTGTTCATGTGATGACTGAATTCTCACAATGAATACACTGCACACATTTAGGATTCTCCCTTGCTGATGTACGGTCATGTCAGCACAAGTATGTGATTTATATACTTCTGGCCACATTCCGACTAGACGTGCGAGGCCTCGCTCCGTTCATATTCATTGAGTGAGGCCACACACGTCTAGTCAGCATGTGACCGCATGTATGTAAATTACCGGCACGAGAGAATCCTGACAGTGTGCAGTGAGCTCTGTGAGAATTCAGACGTCTGCAGTCACATAGAATGACAGCAGACTCATCACCGACCTGCACAACCCCTCTAATGTTCCTAGCATAAATAAAAACATGAGAATAAGTCAGTATCACAAATAATATATACGTCCAGGTACCTTATAGATGATGTTGTCTCTGGAGTCGTTCTCCTTTTCTTCTTCTTGTCCAGACCCCATGATGAGTTTTCTCATCCACAGCCGTCTTTGCAGACTTCCATCTTCTCCGGTCTTCTGCAGCAAATCTCCATATGACGCCCTTAAAGATAGAAGTGTCATTATAATGCTCCTGAATACAAATATCTGCAATATACTGTCTCCTCACACTATTCCCCTCCTTCCTCATACTGTCTCCTCTAACATCCCCCTGTTCACCATACTGTCTCCTCATATATTTACCCCCTCACTCTCTATACTGCCTGCTCACACATAGCCCTGACTCCCCATACTGTGTCTGCACACATCCCATCACCCTCACTCCCCATACTGTGCCCACATACATTTACCCGTTCGCACCCCTTACTGTCTGCACCCATCTCGCAAACTATTTCCTCATACATGCCTCGGCACACAAAATTTATGAAATATAATGCTCAACTTTATAAGACTAAAGCAATTCTGATAAAGTTATTTCAATACATATATGCTGATGCAAAGAAAGTACCTCAGATTACCACCACAGAGATAAACAATACTGTTTATCTCTGTGGTGGTAATCTGAGGTACTTTCTTTGTATCAGCATATATGTATTGAAATAACTTTATCAGAATTGCTTTAGTCTTATAAAGTTGAGCATTATATTTAATACATTTTGTGTGCCAAGGTTTTTCTACTGTACAATATATGTCTTTTAACTCTGAGCACCTAAATTGGCAGTTAGCACCCCATTCTCTACAGTATTCCTCATACATGCCCTCATACATACTCTTCATTTTGTGTCCTCAAATCTCCCCACACCCATTAAATCCCATCCCCACTCCAAATCCCCCATCCCCAATCCCCCACACACATTAAGTACCCCCCATCACCACTCCAAATCCCCCACACACATTAAATCCCCCATCCCCACTCCAAGTCCCCCGCATTAAGTATCCCCCAGCCTCACTCAATAACCCCCGTCCCTACACCCAAATCCCCCCACACATTAAGTACCCCCCACTCATTATGTAGCCCCCACTCATTATGTACCCCCACACATTAACCCCCATCCCCACTCATTAACCCCCCACACATTTGTGGCGCCCCTGAGGCTTCAGTCGCCACAGAGGTACTGCACCTTCTCCTAAGGTGTAGTGCCCCACCATCCAGGTAGGCTGGGAACTCCTTTCCGCATTCCAACAACTGCACCCCACACACAGGATAGTTCAGCAGGGACCCATCCATGCTTTATGCTGGAAAGGTCATAGGGTGCCATTTGTGGTCCCTGGCTTCGTAACACAAGAGGTGCTGGGGAGGCGGGTGGAGGTACATATAAAAGAGAGGGAAGATATAGGATTTCAAGTCAGTCTGAAGTCAGTTTGACAGAAGGCCAGTGTGGGATGAGTCCAAGAGAGAGAGCAGGCTGACAGCAGGTCAGCCTGAGAGGAGCTCAAGGCGGAGGAAGGCAGTCAGTCAGGAGAGGCTGAGGACTGGTCTTAGTGGATCGAACTCCTCAGGGAAGGAAGAGAAGGAGAAAGAGACGTAGACTGGAGACTACAGATTCCATAAGAGAGATAGAACAGATCGGAACGAAGGAGAATAGAAGGACGGTGGGAAGCAGGTTGAGAAAGAGAGAGAACCCTTCCAGTCCAGCGCGCAAAGGTCGGGGCCCGGTCCCCGAGGTTGATTGGATCTTTATGTCCGGCAACAGACAATGGAGGAGTAGTGAGCCGCTAACGCCTTGCTCCCATCATAGACTTGGGACACAACAGCAACTGGATAGTGAGCCGGGACGCAGAGAGGAGTCCCCGAAGCAGGCTACAGCTGTCTGTCATACAAGTAAAGACTAGGAACACCTAGAGAGAGGCATTCCAGGGTAGCTAAGTACTGGAGTGCTTCACACCTAAAGGCGCATTGGAGGAGTTGTTCAGGAAGGTACATGTTGGCGGAGTATGGAAGGGAGAATCCTATCCTGCCTGGAGGTTGGCTGGAGCCCTGACCTGGAGAACACAGTACGGAGGCAGGCAGTTGTGTGAACTGCAAACAGTGAGTAAAGCTTTGGAACCGCATACTCTGGTGTCCTCCAGTTATTCCAGCACCGCTACATCTGGGTACCAGCCTCCATACCAGCCTGCGCCTCTCCACATCCATTGCACCTACACTGCCCTGGGACTACAGCTTCACCTGTGGGGAGCTACACCATCATTGCTGCACCACACCATCAGTCCCAGCGGATCTGCATGCAGCGTTGGCTCAACATCTTACTTGCTGAACACCACAGGTGGCGTCACGAACTATTCATATAAACTCTAACACCATTAACATCACCGCCATTGATATTGGGCGCCCAGGGCCATGGACCGAGTCACCACTGCTGTGACACATTCCTCCCTTGACACCGGCCCGGTACCGAGTACCCCCGCTGCCCTGGGTGTTCGAGGGCGACCCACATTAACCCCCATCCCCACTCATTAACCCCCCTCACATTAACCCCCATCTCCACTCATTAACCCCCATCTCCACTCATTAATCCCATCTCCACTCATTAACCCCCATCTCCACTCATTAACCCCATCTCCACTCATTAACCCCCCATCCCCACTCATTAACCCCCAGTCATTAACCACCATCCCTACATTAACCCCCATCTCCACTCATTAACCCCCCAAACATTAACCCCATCTTCACTCATTAACCCCCACACACATTAACCCCCATCCCCACTCATTAACCCCCACACATTAACCCCCATTTCCACTCATTAACCCCCACACATTAACCCCTTCCCCACATTAACCCCCATCTCCACTCATTAACTCCCCCCCATCTCCCATCTTCGGTGGTTCTTCAGCTCCACAGTGGAGCACACTTACCACCTCCACCAGCGTTTTCTCTGGGCACCGGGGAGTGACATCAGCAGCGTGATCACATGACCTGATCACGCTGCTAATGTCGCTCTGACCCGGCGGTCAGAGCTTCAATTGTACTGGCGTCTGTGTAGACACCAGTACAATTGCTGCCTGGGAGCCGGCGCGGCCTCCTTCTCTGCCGTCAGAGAGAACAGCCGACTCAAAGGATAGGGAGCGACAGATCACAGCCGCCGGGGGGGAGACACTACGGACCGCTGCATTTGGCGGCCCGACTGCGCCCCGCTGCTGGCTGCGCCCAGGGCAACTGCCCCGGCTGCGCCCCCCTGGATACGTCTCTGAGTGGTCACTCACAATGTGTGGGGGCTTCTCATCCATGGAGGCGATCACTCACAATGTGTCGGGGCTTCTCATCCATAGAGGGGGTCACTCACAATGTGCGGGGGCTTCTCATCCATGGAGGGGGTCACGCACAATGTGCGAGGGCTTCTCATCCATAGAGGGGCTCATTCACAATGTGTGGGGCTTCTCATCCATGGAGGGGATCATTCACAATGTGCGAGGGCTTCTCATCCATAGAGGGGGTCACTCACAATGTGCGAGGGCTTCTCATCCATGGAGGGGTCACTCACAATGTGTGGGGGCTTCTCATCCATGGAGGGGAACACTCACAATGTGTGGGGGCTTCACATCCATAGAGGGGGTCACTTACAATGTGTGGGGGCCTCTCATCCATGGAGGAGTCACTCACAATGTGCGAGGGCTTCTCATCCATGGAGGGGTCACTCACAATGTGTGGGGGCTTCTCATCCATGGAGGGGGACATTGACAATGTGAGAGGGCTTCTCATCCATGGAGGGGATCACTCACAATGTGTGGGGGCTTTTCATCCATAGAGGGGGTCACTTACAATGTGTGGGGGCTTCTCATCCATGGATGGGGTCAATCACAATGTGCAGGGGCTTCTCATCCATGGAGGGGTCACTCACAATGTGTGAGGGCTTCTCATCCATGGAGGGGATCACTGAACTGACAATGTGTGGGGGCTTCTCATCCATAGAGGGGGTCACTTACAATGTGTGGGGGCTTCTCATCCATGGAGGGGATCACTGAAATGACAATGTGCGGAGGCTTCTCATCCATAGAGGGGGTCACTTACAATGTGTGGGGGCTTCTCATCCATGGAGGGGGTCACTCACAATGTGCAGGGGCTTCGCTTCTCATCCATAGATGGGCTCATTTACAATGTGCGGGGGCTTCTCATCCATGGAGGGGGTCACTCATAATGTGTGGGGGCTTCTCATCCATGGAGGGGATCACTCACAATGTGTGGGGGCTTCTCATCCATGGAGGGGGTCACTCACAATGTGTGGAGGCTTCTCATCCATGGAGGGGGTCACTCACAATGTGCGGGGGCTTCTCATCCATGGAGGGGATCACTCACAATGTGCAGGGACTTCTCATCCATGGAGGGGGTTACTCACAATATGTGGGGGCTACTCATCCATGGAGGGCGTCACTCACAATGTGTGGAGGCTTCTCATCCATGGAGGGGATCACTCTAAATGTGCGGGGGCTTCTCATCCATGGAGGAGATCATTCACAATGTGCAGGGACTTCTCATCCATGGAGGGGGTCACTCACAATGTGTGGGGGCATCTCATCCATGAAGGGGATCACTCACAATGTGTGGAGGCTTCTCATCCATGGAGGGGGTCACTCACAATGTGCGGGGGCTTCTCATCCATGGAGGTTTCACAGTTATCATTGTCATCAGTCCTTGTTGGCGCTTACACAGTTATCTGTTATGATTGAGTCACCGTAGGAGGCAAAAATAGAAATGCTAGCTAAGTCCAGAAAACCAGAGAAGTTGGCAGCTATCGGATTGCAGACCCCTGAACCTATCAACACAACTAGCAGTAGCCGTGGGGGGCTCCTACGATGCCCTAGGCCCCTCAATCACAGCCGGAGGACTACATAGCCTAAAGACAGAAAGGGAAATCTAAACTGCCCCAGAGCAGACCCCAAAGCAAGAGGCAGCCCCCCACATATAATGACGGTGAAGCAAGAAGAAAGAACAAAACACAGACAGAAAGATAGACTGAGCAAAGATGGGGCCCACGCTAGCTTAGATAGGAAAGGACAGGAAGGCTGCTGTCTGCAATCCGTGAAAAACCCTATGAAAAGAAGAGCCAACCAACTGACAGTAAAAAAGGCCCTGAAGATGCTAGGCTTCAAAAAAGCTATGTCAGTACTCAGGAATATTCTGAAGACAGAGCAACAGGCAAAAGGAGATTCAGCTCACCCCAGCAGGGAATGGCAGAATCCAGAAAAGCAAGGAAAACAAAACACTAATGCAAAAAGGCAAAGCAGAAATCTTAGCTTTAGATGAGCAGGAATCAGACTGGTTTCCTAGAAGTCCACAGAGAAATCACCCGCAGGCCAGAAGGGCGTCGGCAGCCTTATATCCAGTCATTAACTCCACTCAGCCAGTCATCATCATCAGCCCCAGGTGTTTGACAATCAGGCTCACTACCTTTCTTCACCAGAAGAGGGAGTTCCTCGGGCCGCAGTAGTGAAGGGGAAAATGAACTCACAACAGTACCTCCCCCTTGAGGAGGGGTCACCGAACCCTCAACCACGCCACCAGGGCGATCAGGGTGAGCCCGATGAAAGGCACGCACCAATCTTTTGGCATGAACATCAGAGGCAGAGACCCAGGAATTATCCTCCTGACCATAACCCCATAACCCTTCCACTTAACCAAATACTGGAGTCTCCGTCTAGCCAGATGGGAATCCAGTACTTTCTCTACCTTATATTCCATGTTACCTTCAACCAATATAGGGTCTGGAGGTGAAACCCCCGGAACAACAGGTTCAACAAACCTCTTCAACAAAAATTTATGGAACACATTATGGATTTTAAATGTGACAGGAAGAGCCAAACGAAAAGAGACCGGATTAATAATCTCCAAAATCTTGAAAGGTCCAATAAATCTAGGCTTAAACTTAGGAGAAGCCACCTTCATAGCAATATTTTTTGATGATAACCACACCATATCACCAACCTTAAATTGGGGACCAATGGTCCTATGTCGGTTGGAAAACCGCTGGGCCTTTTCCTGGGAGAGAGATAACTTATCCACCACTTGGTCCCAGATCTGGTGCATTCTCTCCACCACAGTGTCAACCCCTGGGCAGGCAGAGGGCTCCACCTGCCCTGAAGAAAATTGAGGATGAAACCCAAAGTTACAAAAAAAAGGAGACATCAAAGTGGCAGAACTAGCTCTATTATTTAAAGCAAATTCGGCCAAGGGCAAAAATGAAACCCAATCATCCTGATCAGCAGAAATAAAACATCTCAAATATGACTCCAACGTCTGGTTTGTTCTTTCTGTCTGCCCATTGGTCTGAGGGTGAAAAGCAGAGGAGAAGGACAACTGAATTCCCAGCTTGGAACAGAAAGTTCTCCAAAATCTAGACACAAACTGGACTCCTCTGTCAGATACAATGTTCTCAAGAATCCCGTGCAAGCGAACCACCTGTTGTAAAAACAGGGGCACCAATTCAGAGGAAGACGGCAACTTAGGGAGTGGTACAAGATGAACCATCTTAGAGAACCTATCACAAATCACCCAAATAACAGTCATCCTTTGAGAGACAGGCATATCAGAGATGAAATCCATTGAAATATGGGTCCATGGCCTCTTGGGGACAGGCAAAGGCATCAACAACCCACTAGAGCGAGAACACGATTTAGACCGGGAGCACGTCCCACAGGACTGCACAAAATTCCTGACATCACGAGACAAGGAGGGCCACCAAAAAGACCGACTCACCAGATCTCTAGTACCAAAAATACCTGGATGACCAGCCAAAGCAGAGCAATGAACTTCAGACATCACTCTCTTCTTCCACTGGTCAGGAACATACAACTTTCCACTGGGACAACGCTCAGGTTTGTCCTCCTGGAACTCTTCCAGAGCACGTCTCAAATCGGGCGAGATGGCAGAAAGAACTACCCCTTCGCCTAAGATGGTAGCAGGCTTGGTCACCACAGGAGAATCAGCAAAGAAGCTCCTAGAGAGGGCGTCAGCCTTGACATTCTTAGTTCCAGGAAGAAAAGAAACCACAAAATCAAAACGTGTAAAAAACAAGGCCCACCTAGCCTGTCTAGGGTTCAAGCGCTTAGCCGACTCTAGGTAAATCAAATTCTTGTGGTCAGTGAGGACCACGACTTGATGCTTAGCTCCCTCCAACCAATGTCTCCACTCCTCAAATGGCCATTTCATGGCTAACAGTTCCCGATTCCCCACATCATAGTTACGTTCAGATGGAGAGAACTTTCGGGAAAATAAAGCACAGGGATTCATTTTAGATGTTACAGGATCCTTTTGGGACAAAACAGCTCCTGCACCAATCTCAGAAGCATCCACCTCTACCTGGAACGGAAGTGAGACATCAGGTTGCCGCAAAACCGGGGCGGAGGTGAATCTTCGCTTCAGCTCCTGAAAGGAAGAAACAGCCTCCGGAGACCAATTTAACACATCAGCACCCTTCTTAGTCAAATGAGTCAATGGCTTGGCAATACTAGAAAATTTTGCTATAAATTTCCGATAAAAATTAGCAAAACCCAAAAACTTCTGGAGGGCCTTCAAAGAAGTGGGCTGAACCCAATCGTAAATGGCCTGTACCTTGGCCGAGTCCATTTCAATAGTTGACGGGGACAAAATAAATCCCAAAAAAGAAATCCTCTGTACTCCAAAAAGGCATTTAGATCCTTTGACACACAGGGAATTCTCCCTCAAGATCCGGAACACAGTCCGAATATGTTCCACATGAGAATCCCAATCCTTGGAGAAGATCAAAATATCATCCAGATAGATAATCAAAAATGTATCGACAAAATCTCGGAAAATATCGTTCATGAGGCACTGGAAGACAGAAGGGGCATTAGTGAGCCCAAAAGGCATCACCAGGTACTCAAAATGTCCCTCCGGAGTATTAAACGCCGTCTTCCATTCATCCCCATGCTTAATGCGAATAAGATTATACGCCCCCCTAAGGTCAAGCTTGGTAAACCAGCAAGCACCTTTAACTCTGGAGAATAGATCAGAAATCAGGGGTAACAGATACTGATATTTAACAGTAATTTTGTTGAGAGCACGATAATCAATACAAGGTCTTAATGATCCATCCTTTTTGGCTACAAAAAAAAACCGGCACCTAAGGGTGATGAGGATGGTCTAATATGACCCTTCTCCAACGCCTCCTTAATATAGGATCACATAGCCTCGTGCTCGGGTACAGATAAATTGAAGAGCCGACCCTTGGGAAATTTACACCCCGGGCTCAGTTCAATAGCACAGTCATAACTCCTATGAGGAGGCAGAGACGCAGACTCATTCTCACTAAATACATCATAAAAGTACGCCAAATAATCAGGAACATCATGCGACTGAGGAGAGGTGGAAAACACCGGAGCCTCACTAAAGGCACACCGACAACCCCAACTCACCACAGACACAGATTTCCAATCCAAAACTGGATTATGAATTTGTAACCAGGGAAACCCCAGAACAATAGTATCATGCAGATTATGTAACACCAAAAACCTGCAATTTTCTTGATGGTCTGGGGCGACCCGCATTACCACCTGGGTCCAAAACTGAGGTTTATTTTTAGCCAAAGGAGTAGCATCAATCCCCCTCAAAGGGATAAGCGTCTGCAGAGGTGTCATCGGAAATCCACATCGTTTAGCAAAATCCAAGTCCATTAGGTTTAGAGCTGCTCCCGAATCCACAAAAGCCTTGGCGGAAAATGTGGACAGGGAGCAGATCAGAGTAATAGCCAGAAGAAACTTAGGTTGAACACCACCAACAGAAAACGTGTGTGCAAAGCGTTTCTCGCGTTTAGGACAGACAGAAATAATATGCGAGGCATCTCCACAGAAAAAACACAACTTATTACGCCTTCTGAACTCCTGACGCTGCTCTCTGGAAAAAACTCTATCACATTGCATAGGTTCAGACATCTGTTCAACAGGTGGCAACACCTCTCGTGCAGCTCTGCGTTCGCGTAAACGCCGATCAACCTGAATGGCTAAAGACATAGAATTGTCAAGACCAGAGGGAACAGGAAATCCCACCATAGTATCTTTTATGGCTTCTGACAACCCCTTCCGAAAGAGAGCAGCCAAGGCATTATCATTCCAGGTAGTAAGTACTGCCCACTTTCGGAATTTTTGACAGTACAATTCTGCAGAATCACGACCCTGGTTCAATGCCAGCAGGGTCTTTTCAGCCTGATCAATGGCATTAGGTTCGTCATACAACAACCCCAAGGCCTGAAAAAATGCGTTCACATTAGTCAGGATAGGATCATCTGGTTTCAAAGAAAACGCCCAATCCTGGGGATCGCCACGCAACAAAGAGATGACAATTTTAACCTGCTGCGCGGAGCTCCCTGACGAATTAGGCTTCAAGGCAAAAAATAATTTACCATTATTTTTGAAATTCAAAAATTTAGACCGATCCCCAAAAAATACATCAGGTGTAGAAATCTTTGGTTCAGCAGCATGTGAATGAGCAAGGTAGGCGGAAATTCCCCGCACTTCCGCAGCGAGCTGCTCCACACGATCAGACAATTGCTTTATCTCCATTGAGAGAAAAAAAAATTCCCCCTACAGCCTCAGAGATATAGAGGAAAAAATATACACTTTTTTTTTTTTTTTTTACAATTCTTTCCTGCTATTGAGTACCCTAGAATCTGCGGTATGGCGGGTGATTCTGTTATGATTGAGTCACCGTAGGAGGCAAAAATAGAAATGCTAGCTAAGTCCAGAAAACCAGAGAAGTTGGCAGCTATCGGATTGCAGACCCCTGAACCTATCAACACAACTAGCAGTAGCCGTGGGGGGCTCCTACGATGCCCTAGGCCCCTCGATCACAGCCGGAGGACTACATAGCCTAAAGACAGAAAGGGAAATCTAAACTGCCCCAGAGCAGACCCCAAAGCAAAAGGCAGCCCCCCACATATAATGACGGTGAAGCAAGAAGAAAGAACAAAACACAGACAGAAAGATAGACTGAGCAAAGATGGGGCCCACGCTAGCTTAGATAGGAAAGGACAGGAAGGCTGCTGTCTGCAATCCATGAAAAACCCTATGAAAAGAAGAGCCAACCAACTGACAGTAAAAAAGGCCCTGAAGACGCTAGGCTTCAAAAAAGCTATGTCAGTACTCAGGAATATTCTGAAGACAGAGCAACAGGCAAAAGGAGATTCAGTTCACCCCAGCAGGGAATGGCAGAATCCAGAAAAGCAAGGAAAACAAAACACTAATGCAAAAAGGCAAAGCAGAAATCTTAGCTTTAGATGAGCAGGAATCAGACTGGTTTCCTAGAAGTCCACAGAGAAATCACCCGCAGGCCAGTCATCATCATCAGCCCCAAGTGTTCTTCACCAGAAGAGGGAGTTCCTCGGGCCTCAGTAGTGAAGGGGAAAATGAACTCACAACAGGGTCACTCACAATGTGCGGGGGCTTCTCATCCATGGAGGGGATCACTCACAATGTGCAGGGACTTCTCATCCATGGAGGGGGTCACTCACAATGTGTGGAGGCTTCTCATCCATGGAGGGGGTCACTCACAATGTGCAGGGACTTCTCATCCATGGAGGGGGACACTCACAATGTGTGGAGTCTTCTCGTCCATGAAGGGGATCACTCACAATGTGTGGAGGCTTCTCATCCATGGAGGGGGTCACTCACAATGTGCGGGGGCTTCTCATCCATGGAGGGGATCACTCACAATGTGCAGGGACTTCTCATCCATGGAGGAGGTCACTCACAATGTGTGGGGGCTTCTCATCCATGGAGCGAGTCACTCACAATGTGTGGGGGCTTCTCATCCATGGAGGGCGTCACTCACAATGTGTGGAGGCTTCTCATCCATGGAGGGGATCACTCACAATGTGCAGGGACTTCTCATCCATGGAGGGGGTCACTCACAATGTGTGGGGGCTTCTCATCCATGGAGGGAGTCACTCACAATGTGTGGAGGCTTCTCATCCATGGAGGGGGTCACTCACAATGTGTGGAGGCTTCTCATCCATGTAGGGGATCACTCACAATGTGTGGAGGCTTCTCATCCATGGAGGGGGTCACTCACAATGTGTGGAGGCTTCTCATCCATGGAGGAGTCACTCACAATGTGTGGGGGCTTCTCATCCATGGAGGGGATCACTCACAATGTGTGTGGGCTTCTCATCCATGGAGGGGGTCACTCACAATATGTGGAGGCTTCTCACCCATGGAGGAGTATATTGCCAAGTTTTTAACTCTAAGGTTCGGATATGGCTTTAAAGAAGGCTACTACTTGCGATATAACACAATTGTATTTCAAAGTGCAAAATTAAAGGAATAGTATGATTCTGTACACTTTTGTATATTTTAACATACAAAGGTGAAGTACATATACTCACATCATCACCAGGGAGCTTTTAAACATCATCCGTCTGGAATATCAGAGAAGCAACACAAAGACAGAGAACTCCTTGGAAATTCACAACACTGCACAGTAGTCCCCACTTATGAGGTATTTATTATTATTATTATTTACTAGCTGAAGAGCCCTGCGCTGCCCGGGCATAGTAACTAACTGTGGTTAGTAATAGCAATGTATAATTATCCTCCATCCCATAGTCCCGTGCCCATATACCCATCATACATATCCTCCATCCCATAGTCCCGTGCCCATATACCCATCATACATATCCTCCATCCCATAGTCCCGTGCCCATATATCCATCACACATATCCATGATCCCATAGTCCCGTGCCCATATACCTGTCATACATATCCTCCATCCCATAGTCCCGTGCCCATATACCCATCATACATATCTGCCATCCCATAGTCCCGTGCCCATATACCCGTCATACATATCCTCCATCCCATATTCCCGTGCCCATATACCCATCATACATATCCTCCATCCCATAGTCCCGTGCCCATATACCCATCATACATATCCATGATCCCATAGTCCCATGCCCATATACCCGTCATACATATCCATGATCCCATAGTCCCGTGCCCATATACCCGTCATACATATCCGCCATCCCATAGTCCCATGCCCATATACCCATCATACATATCCACGATCCCATAGGCCCGTGCCCATATACCCATCATACATATCCGCCATCCCATAGTCCCGTGCCCATATACCCATCACACATCCTCCATCCCATAGTCCTGTGCCCATATACCCATCATACATATCCTCCATCCCACAGTCCAGTGCCCATATACCCATCATACATATCCTCCATCCCTTAGTCCCGTGCCCATATACCCATCACACATCCTCCATCCCATAGTCCAGTGCCCATATACCCATCATACATATCCACGATCCCATAGACCCGTGCCCATATACCCATCATACATATCCTCCATCCCATAGTCCCGTGCCCATATACCCATCATACATATCCGCCATCCCATAGTCCCGTGCCCATATACCCATCACACATCCTCCATCCCATAGTCCCGTGCCCATATACCCGTCATACATATCCTCCATCCCACAGTCCCGTGCCCATATACCCATCATACATATCCGCCATCCCATAGTCCCGTGCCCATATACCCATCACACATCCTCCATCCCATAGTCCCGTGCCCATATACCCGTCATACATATCCTCCATCCCACAGTCCCGTGCCCATATACCCATCACACATCCTCCATCCCATAGTCCAGTGCCCATATACCCATCACACATCCTCCATCCCATAGTCAACCATTATGACATAATGAGCGGCGGGGCTTGCAACCTATGTTGACATCAGCGTCGCCATGGCAACCATTGTAACATCATAATGAGGGGCGGGGCTTGATACGCACACACTTTTTCCCCAGTATGTAGATAGGGGCAAAATTGTTTGGTGAATTGAAACGCGCGGGGTTAAAATTTCACCTCACAAAATAGCTTAGGACGCTCTCGGGGTCCAGACGTTTGACTGTGCCAAATTTTGTGGCTGTAGCTGCGACGGTGCGGATGCCAATCCCGGACATGCACATACACACTTTGAGCTTTATATATTAGACTAGCTGAAGAGCCCGGCGCTGCCCGGGCATAATAACTAACTGTGGTTAGTTATAGCAAATTATAATTATCCTCCATCCCATAGTCCCGTGCCCATATACCCGTCATACATATCCACGATCCCATAGTCGAGTGCCCATATACCCATCATACATATCCTCCATCCCATAATCGAGTGCCCATATACCCATCACACATCCTCCATCCCATAGTCCCATGTCCATATACCCATCATACATATTCTCCATCCCATAGTCCTGTGCCCATATACCCATCATACATATCCTCCATCCCATAGTCCTGTGCCAATATACCCATCATACATATCCTCCATCCCATAATCGAGTGCCCATATACCCATCACACATCCTCCATCTCATAGTCCCGTGCCCATATACCCATCATACATATCCTCCATCCCATAGTCCTGTGCCCATATACCCATCATACATATCCGCCATCCCATAGTCCTGTGCCAATATACCCGTCATGCATATCGTCCATCCCATAGTCGAGTTCCCATATACCCATCATACATCCTTCATCTCATAGTCCCATGCCCATATACCCATCATACTTATCCACCATCCCATAGTCCCGTGCCAATATACCCGTCATACATATCCTCCATCCCATAGTCCCGTGCCCATATACCCATCATACATATCCGCCATCCCATAGTCCCGTGCCCATATACCCATCACACATCCTCCATCCCATAGTCAACCATTGTGACATCATAATGAGGGGCGGGGCTTGATACGCACACACTGTTTCCCCAGTATGCAAATAGGGGCATTATGACATCATAATGAGGGGCGGGGCTTGACGCGCACACACTTTTTCCCCAGTATGTAGATGGGGCAAATTTGTTTGGTGAATTGGAACGCGCGGGGTTAAAATTCCGCCTCACAACATAGCTTAGGACGCTCTCGGGGTCCAGACATGCGACTGTGCCAAATTTTGCGGCTGTAGCTGCGACGGTGTGGATGCCTATCCCGGACATACACACACACATACATACATACATACACACTTTGAGCTTTATATATTAGATTTCTATAGCACCACTGATTCCATGGTGCTGTACATGAGAAGGGGTTACATACAAATTACAAATATCACTTACAGTAAACAAACTAACAATCACAGACTGATACAGAGGGGAGAGGACCCTGCCCTTTCGGGCTTACATGCTACAGGATGGTGGGGAAGAAGACAGTAGGTTGGGGAGGTTGTAGCAAGTCCGGTGTTGGTTGAGGTGATATCTCCGTTAGTAGTGAGAGAGAAGGAGGTAGCAGGGTCATTGCAGGCTGTAGGCTTTCTTGAAGAGGTGGGTTTTCAGGTTCCGTTGAAGAATCCGAGTGTGGTTGATAGTCGGACTTGTTGGGGCAAAGAATTCCAGAGGATGGGGGATATTCGGGAGAAGTCTTGGAGGCGGTTGGGTGAGGAGCGAATAAGTGTGGAGGAGAGAAGGAGGTCTTGGGAGGACCGGAGATTACGTGAGGGAAGGTATCGGGAGATTAGTTCAGAGACATATGGGGGAGACAGGTTATAGATGGCCTTTTAGGTCAGTATTAGTAATTTGAATTGGATACGCTGAGGGAATGGGAGCCAGTGAAGAGATTTGCAGAGGGGAGAAGCGGAGGAGTAGCGAGGAGAAAGATGAATTAGTCTGGCAGCAGAGTTAAGGATGGACGGGAGAGGTGCGAGGTTGTTAGCAATGAGGCCACAGAAAAGGATGTTGCAGTAGTCGAGGCGGGAGATGATGAGGGCATGCACAAGCATTTTAGCAGATTGAGGGTTGAGGAAAGGACAGATTCTGGAAATATTTTTGACCTGGAGGCGACAGGAGGTTGAAAGAGCTTGGATGTGCGGTTTGTTTGATGGACAGGGCAGTGTCAAAGGTTACTCCGAGGGAGCGGACTTCCGGTACTGAGGAAAGCGTGATGTCATTAATTGTTATAGCTAGGTCGGGTAAGGAAGATCTGTGAGAAGGAGGAAAGATGATGAGTTCAGATTTGTCCACATTGAGCTTGAGGAAGCGAAAGTAGAAGAAGGAGGATATGTCTGATAGACACTCCGGGATTCTGGACAGCAGAGAGGTGACGTCTGGGCCAGAGAGGTAGATCTGAGTGTCATCAGCATAAAGGTGGTACTGGAATCCATGGGACTTTATGAGTTGCCCCAGACCAAGTGTATAGATTGAGAAGAGTAGGGGTCATAGATCAGAGCCTTGGGGGACTGCAACACAGAGAGAGGGTGGGATGAGGAGGTGGTGTGGAAGTGGGAGACACTGAATGTGCGCTTGGAAAGGTATGAGGAGATCCAGGATAGGGCGAGGTCTTTGATGCCAAAGGAGGAGAGGATCTGTAGTAGGAGGCAGTGGTCAACTGTGTCGAATGCAGAGGACAGGTCTAGAAGCAGGAGTATAGAGTATTGTCCATTTGATTTGGCTGTAAGTAGGTCGTTAGTAATTTTGGTCAGGGCTGTCTCAGTGGAGTGATGGAGGCGGAAACCAGATTGTAGATTGTCAAAGAGCAAGTTAGATGAGAGGTGGGAGGAAAGTTCAGCATGGACGTGCTGCTCCAGGAGTTTGGAAGCGAATGGGAGTAGTGATATTGGGCGATAGCTGTACATAGCGGATGGCTTTTTAAGGATAGGCGTGATTGTGGCATGTTTGAAAGCAGAAGGGAAGGTACCGGACGTTAGTGATAGGTTGAAGAGTTGGGTTAGGGATGGGATAAGTGTGGTGGTGAGGTTGGGGAGGAGGTGGGATGGAATGGGGTCGAGTGCACAGGTTGTGAGGTGCGATTTGGAGAAGAGACAATTAAGCTCCCCTTCAGTGATGTTGGAGAGGGAGGTTATGGGGTTTGGGCATTGGTCTGGTATACAAAGGGGTTGTGGTGGTTGAACAATGAAGACTTGACTTGTTTGGTCGATCTTATTTTTGAAGTGTGTGGCAAAGTCCTCAGCAGAGATGAGGGAGGTTGGAGGAGGTAGTGGTGGGCGGCGGAGGAGGGAGTTAAAAGTTTTGAATAACTGTTTTGGGTTGTAAGATAGGGAAGATATGAGGGTTGTGAAGTAGGCCTGTTTATCAGAGGTGAGGGCAGATTTGAAATCGAGTGCTGCCTCTTTGAATGCAGTGAAGTCGTCTTGTGAATTTGTTTTCTTCCAGCGCCGCTCTGCAATCCTGGACACTTGCCGGAGCTTTTTAGTGGTGTTGTTGTGCCAGGGTTGTCTGTTGATACGTCGCATTCTGCCATGAACAAGAGGGGCGAATACGTCAATAGCTGATGCGAGAGTGGCATTGTAGAAAGCAGTGGCACTGTCTGTGTCGTGGGGTGAATATATGGATGCCAGTGGTAGAATAAAGTCAGAGAGCGTGTGGGTGTCTAGGTGTGCAAGGTTTGTGCGGGGGTGCGCGTGTTGCTGGACATGGGTGACAGGTGAGAAGGACAGGGATGAAAAAGTGAGTAGATGGTGGTCGGATAGAGGGAGAGGGGAGGTGGTGAAGCTAGAAAGAGAGCAGAGGCGGGTGAAGACCAGGTCTAATGTGTGTCTGTCTGTGTCGGTGGCTGAGGAGCACCACTAAGTCCAAAGGATGAAGTAAGGGACAGGAGTTTGGAGGCTGCTGACTGAAGGGTATCAGTGGGGATGTTGAAGTCACCCATGATGATTGTGGGGATGTCAGTTGAAAGAAAATTAAGAAGCCAGGTAGAGAATTGGTCAATGAAGGCAATGGTTGGGCCTGGAGGTTGGTATATGACTGCCACTTGGAGGTTGAAGGGAGAGTAGATGCGGACAGAGTGGACTTCAAAAGAGGGGAGGATTAGGGAGGGAAGAGGTGGGATTGGGTTAAAGGTGCAGTTGGAAGAAAGGAGAAGACCCACTCCTCCACCATGTCTATTGCCAGGGCGAGGAGTGTGGGTGAAGTGGAGGCCGCCGTAACACAGCGCAGCAAGGGAGGCAGTGTCAGAGGGTGTCAGCCAGGTTTCTGTGAGGCCGAGGAAGGCAAGATTGCGAGAGAGAAAGAGGTCATGAATCACATGAAGCTTATTGCAGATGGAGCGGGCATTCCAAAGTGCTCCAGAGAGAGGGAGCAGGGGGCAGGGTATCACAAAACTATACACATATAAGTACAGGTACACAACTTTCTGCTTCTTAGTCATATTTTGCTGACCTTATATACTGATTTGCACTGTGTAACTCTGGTTTCAGCCTCTGCCCTCTAGTGGCCAGCATTTGTGAGTAAGATGAATCAGAGATTGTTGTGAGTTCATTTTCCCCTTCACTGTCGATGTCTGATGAACTCCCTCTTCTGGTGAAGGAAGATAGTGAGGCTGATTACCAAACACCTGATCTGGTAGATGATGACTGGGTAACAGGAACTGCTGACTGGATATAAGGCAGCCGACGCCCTTCTGAGTCGCTGGTGATTTCTCTGCTGGATTCTTGGAGACCAGTCTGATTCCTGCTTCCCAAAGATAAGTTTTTGCTCTGCTATTGAACTTATTAGTTTTGTTTTGTTTACCTTTTTTTTGGAGTTCAGCCATCCCCGGTCGGGGGTGTGCTGAGTTCCATTTTTGCCTCTGATCAGTTTATCTCTTTGCTCTGTCTTCAGAATTTACCTGAGTGCTGATATAGTCATTTTGAAGTCCTAGCGACTTCAGGGCCTGTTTTTCCTATCAGACGGTTGGGACTTTTTTGGTAGGGTTTTTTGCGGATTGCAGACAGCAGCTTTTCTATCCTGTCCTTTTTAGTTAGCTTGGGCCCCATCGTTTGCTCAACCTATCTTTCTATCTGTGTTAGTGTTTTCTTCTTGCTTCACCGTCATTATATGTTGGGGGCTGCCTATTGCTTTGGGGTCTGCTCTGGGGCAGTTTAGATTTCCCCTTTCTTTCTTTAGGCCTATTTAGTTCTCCGGCTGTGATCGAGGGGTTTAGGGCATCGTAGAAACCCCCCACGGCTACTGTTAGTTGTTGTGGATAGGATCAGGGGTCTGCAATCCGATAGCTACCAACCTCTCCGGTTTTCTGGACTTAGCTTGTATTTTTGTTTTTTCCTCCTTCGGTGACTCATTCATAACAGAGATACCAGGCCAACATCAGACAATGGTCAATAAACCCACACAATTCAAAAGCTCCCAAGAAAAAAATAAGTCAACAGTACACATAGGTTAAAGAAACTTCCATGTTTTACAGTAACAAACAACAAAAATAGAGCTACATAGAACTATTTGTGAGGTGAAAGCTTTCAGACAATAAATAAACAGTTCTCAAGATTGTGTCACTATGAGCATTGTCTGTCTGTAAATGTATAACCAGCAATGCTGCTCTATCATGGTCTGAATGCATTATGCATATTTCAATATGGACTCAAAATATCAATTTTTATATTCACACTACAAGGGGGTCACTCACAGTGTGAGCGGCCTTTTCATCCATAGATTGGGCTCACACACTATATTACCTAAGACCACGGCCATGAATAAAGTACAGGATCTAAACCTTCTCCAAGTACAACTTTTCCCATCATTCAGAACTATGCTGCTATGATTTTCCACCCATGATGAAGATCAGGTTTCAAGGCAAAAGTGAGAACTAAGTGACTCAGTGAACAAAACACTGACATTTTGCGTCCATGACTAGGAAACTCCACAGATCTCATCCCAGTGAGAAACTGCTGACAATCCTCAAAAAGTGACAAAACCCCAAAATTGTGATAACTCCAACCTCTAATGAAACAAGAACGGGTGGTAATCGGTGAGGATCTGCCCAAAAGACAATATCCAGCTGCCGGAGGAAGGGCAGATATGTGGAGAATAAGGGTCAAAATGTCTGGAAAATAAGGGGCAGGAGTGTGAAGAATAAGGGGAAGGAGTGTGGGGAATAAGAGGAAGGAGAGTGGAGAATAGGTTCAGGAGTGTGAAGAATAAGGGGCAGGAGTGTACAGAATAAGGGGAAGGAGTGTGGAGAATAAGGGGCAGGAGTGTGGAGAATAAGGGGCCGGAGTGAGGAGAATAAGGGGCAGGAGTGTGGAGATTAAGGGGCAGGAGTGTGGAGAATAAGGGGCAGGAGTGTGGAGAATAAGGGGCAGGAGTGTGGAGAATAAGGGGAAGGAGTCTGGGGAATAAGGGACAGGAGTCTGAGGAATAAGGGGCCGGAGTGTGGGGAATAAGAGGCAGGAGTCTGGAAGACAAGGGGCAGGAGTGTGGGGAATAAGGGGCAGGAGTCTGGAGGATAAGGGGCAGGAGTGTGGAGAATTAGGGGCAGGAGTGTGGAGGATAAGGGGCAGGAGTGTGGGGAATAAGGGGCAGGAGTGTGGAGAATAAGGGGAAGGAGTGTGGGAAATAAGAGGAAGGAGTGTGGAGAATAGGTTCAGGAGTGTGAAGAATAAGGGGCAGGAGTGTAGAGAATAAGGGGAAGGAGTGTAGAGAATAAGGGGCAGGAGTGTGGAGAATAAGGGGCCGGAGTGTGGAGAATAAGGGGCAGGAGTGTGGAGATTAAGGGGCAGGAGTATGGAGAATAAAGGGCAGGAGTGTGGAGAGTAAGGGGCAGGAATGTGGAGGATAAGGGGTGGGAGTGTGGAGAATAAGGGGCGGGAGTGTGGGGAATAAGGGGCGGGAGTGTGGAGAATAAGGGGCGGGAGTGTGGGGAATAAGGGGCGGAATTGTTGGGAATAAGGGGCGGGAGTGTCGAGGATAAGGGGCGGGAGTGCGGAGGATACGGGGTGGAAGTGCGGAGGATAAGGGGCGGGAGTGCGGGGAATAAGGGGCAGGAGTGCGGGGAATAAGGGGCAGGAGTGTGGAGAATAAAGGCAGGAGTGTGGGGAATAAGGGGCAGGAGTGTGGAGAATAAGGGGCAGTGCTGGTCATTTTGAGGCATCACAGAAACTTCATGGATTTGTCGATAAAATATAACAATTTACGGAATGTTTATAATTGTCCTCAGTAACCATAGAAACAGCGACTAAAAGAGTGAAAACACAAGAGAGAAAAACTAATACTGTACCAGGCCAAGTGACGCGTCTAAAATTAAACAGAAAAAAAAATTAATAGAAAGTAAGAAAAGCAGTGAGAGAGACACACATTTTCTAAGGTTGTATACTTACATAGCCAGTGTTGTGGTATTATCCAGAGTCCAGAGAGTTATGGCCTTGCTGTGTCCACACTTCTATTTATACAGCTCTCAATTATCAGGTAGATGAAACTTCCTGGACCAACTCATTAAAAACAGCAGGCGTATAGAACGAGGAGGAGGTTTCACATTGTATGTTAGAAACGCGTATATCTGCACAGAGATCCAAGCTTCAGAGACTGGGAGTTCTGTGGAAACTGTTTGGGTAAGAATACAAGGACAGAACAATGGAAAGGACACCATTGTAGGCATTTACTACAGGCCGACTGTGCAAGCTGAAGATATGGATGAACTCTTTATGCATCAAATGGCCAAGTTCTCCAAAAAATATGACATAGTTGTCATGGGAGATTTCAACTATCCAGAAATTTGTTGGGAATCTCTCTCAGGCAAAACTAACAGGTCAAGGAAATTCTTATCCTCTCTTGCTGACAACTTTATCTTCCAAAAGGTAGGGGAGAAAACAAGGGGAACTGCTACCTTGGATCTAATCCTTATAAACAGGGAGAAAATGGTTGAGGAGGTAAAAGTGGCTGGGACCCTAGGAGGTAGCGACCATGCTATTTTAGAATTTTGGATAACTAGAGGAGGAAGACCTGTGAAGACTCAGAAGTCAAGGTTAGATTTCAGAAAGGCAGATTTTAAGGGTTTCAGAAAGAGAATTGGAGGGATCCAATGGCTGGATATCCTTAAAGACAAAAATGTCCAGGAAGGATGGTAAATCTTGAAAAATCAAATTCTCAAAGCACAATTGTTAACAATTCCGAAAAGAGGGAAGAATAGGAAGCATTTAAGGAAGCCAGGATGGATGAACACAGAACTTAAGCACATGCTAAAAAGGAAGAAAAAAATGTTTATAAAATGGAAAGAGGGAGGCATATCTAAAGAAGAATATAATGCTGTCTGCAGAACCTGCAGGGCACAAATCAGATTATCTAAAGTTGACAATGAATTGAGGCTTGCAAGAGATGTCAAAAGCAATAATAAAGGATTTTGGGGATATGTCAAAAGTAAAAGAAAAGTCAAAGATGCTATAGAATTTTTACAGGATGAAAATGATGAAATGGTAAGACAGGATGTTGAGAAGGCCGAACTTTTAAATTCCTATTTTGCATCTGTTTTCTCTCAGAAAGGAAATGTAACATCAACTGTTCTTCACTGTCCTATTAAGGGAATAGAAGAATCCAGGATATCTATAAACAGGAAGATAGTGAGGAAACACTTAGCTATCCTAAATTAATTCAAGTCTCCAGGTCCAGATGAATTACACCCCAGAGTACTGAAGGAGATAGCAGAAGAAATTTTTGAACCCCTCTCCATAATCTTTGAAAATTCTTGGAGAACAGGAGAAGTGCCAGAAGACTGGAGAAGAGCAAATGTTGTTCCTATCTTCAAAAAGGGGAAGAAGGTGGACCCAGGCAACTATAGGCCGGTGAGTCTGACTTCTATACCAGGAAAGATCTTTGAACAAATTATTAAACAACATGTATGTAAGTACCTGGATAGGAATGAAGTGATTAACCAGAGTCAGCATGGGTTTGTAACTAATAAGTCATGTCAGATTAACTTAATTTCCTTCTATGACGAATCACTGATTGGGTAGATCAAGGAAATGCTGTAGATATAGTATATCTTGACTTCAGCAAAGCATTTGACAAAGTATCTCATACAATCCTTATTGAAAAAATGATTAAGTATGGAATGGACAAGGCAACTGTTAGGTGGATTCATAACTGGCTTTGTGATCGGACCCAAAGAGTGGTCGTAAATGGCTGCACATCCAGTTGGAAGAATGTCTCAAGTGGGGTACCACAGGGCTCTGTCCTGGGCCCTGTATTGTTCAACATCTTTATCAACGATTTAGATGAAGGAATTGAGGGTAAACTGATTAAATTTGCTGATGACACAAAGCTAGGAGGGATAGCTAATACTAGAGAAGAGAGAGAGGATTCAAAAAGATATAAATAAACTGGAGAAGTGGGCAGCAACTAACAGAATGGTTTTTAACAGGGAAAAATGCAAAGTACTACATCTGGGCAATAAAAATGAAAAAAAGCATATACAGAATGGGAGGAATAGGTCTAAGTGACAGCACATGTGAAAAAGACTTGGGTATACTAATAGATCACAGACTGAATATGAGTCAACAGTGTGATGCAGCAGCAAAAAAGGCAAATGCAATTCTAGGATGTATTAACAGAAGCATACAGTCTAGATCACGTGAAGTCATTATTTCCCTCTACTCCTCTTTGGTCAGACCTCATCTGGAATATTGTGTCCAGTTTTGGGCACCACATTTTAAAAAAGACATCAACAAACTGGAGCAAGTTCAGGAAAGAGCGACCAGAATGGTGACCGGTCTGCAAACCCTGTCTTATGAGGAAAGGTTGCAGGATTTGGGAATGTTTAGTTTGCAAAAGAGAAGACTGAGAGATTTAATAGCTGTCTACAAATATCTAAAGGGCTGTCACATTGCAGAAGGATCAACTTTATTCTCATTTGCACAAGGAAAGACTAGAAGCAATGGGATGAAACTGAATGGGAGGAGACACAGATTAGATATTAGAAAAAACTTTTTGACAGAGTGATCAATGAGTGGAACAGGCTGCCACGAGAAGTGGTGAGTTCTCCTTCAATGGAAGTCTTCAAACAGAGGCTGGACAGATATCTGACTGGGATGATTTAGCGAATCCTGCTTTGAGCAGGGGGTTGGACCAGATGGCCCAGGAGGTCCCTTCCAACTCTACGATTCTATGATTCTATGTGCATACGCATGTCCTTGCATACGCATGTGTTTCCATAGACAGTAATGTGTTTATTTGACGCACTCATCCACATGCGCATGACTGCGCATAATTGCCGGATTTTTGCCGCTTCCAAAAATCCAACATGACGCATTCACCGGAACCCGCCACACACCGAAAAACAACGCATGCACCAGCGTACACCATGTTAATGATAGGGAAACATGATGCATACGGAATGCTGCGGATGAAGTGCTGCGCAAACAGACGCTAATGTGAAACCAGCCAAAGAGGAGTTATAAAGTGCACCAGCAAACTGGCACTGTATATGGGGGAACTCTGCTGCTAACTTTTACAGCATGAGACTCCACTGATGCTGTTAACCTTGCAGTCTCTGACTATGGGGGAGGGCGCTGCTCTGATACTGTTACGGGGGCACTCTTCAGATACTGTGGAGCTCTGCAGCTTCTGTAGATGGACTCTGCAGGTATTATCTGGGGACACCTCTGGTACTGCTTATGGGGGGGCTAATCCTAAATTATATATGAGGAGACTCTTAAGTTGTTATTTATGCGAGAGAACTGTCTGGACACTGATAATGGGACGACTCTGCAGAGACTTTGATATTTAGCAATAAACTTTCTGTAAATCTAGAAAGCCAAAGGAAAATCGCTGATAAGTACCAAGAGTGTCAAGGACAGAGGGGGTACCAGACCCTGTGTAAATCACACTCACCTGCAGAATGGAAAGGGTTAATACTGCCAAATCCGATTCATCATGAATGCACTCTGAAATAATTGTGTTATTGAGGTTGATGGGAGCTCGGCTCAATCAGGTGTGAATTACACTGAAGAAGGGGTTGGTCTATACCCCAAAATCTTGTGTTTTACCAATAAAGGACGATTCCCCACAATCACTATGGACCATCACCTGCGTTATCAGTCATCAGTCCTCCGGCTCCCAGGACTCCAATACGCACAATAAACTTTATGACATGTTTGTAGCCAGGAGAAGTAACATTCTTATTACAAGTGATAAATAATCATGATGCAATGTATCAGCACCGACCTGCCAGATATCATTATCACTCACTGTACGTAGCTCCGCAGACGAGCTCTGTACAAAAAACAAGAGATCAATTTTTATTTGTTTTAGTTAATCAGGACAATCTGCTGAGCGATTGTTTGCTTTATTCTTGTGATACGCAGGATGATTAAATTATGAGGCGCAGACACATGATCTCAGTCGCCACCGAAGGATCCAGAGTCATGCCATCCAGTAACATTTCCTAATGTTATTCTCATCTGCGAGTGGCCGGGAAGCCATCACCATCACCTGCAAAGCTCTGCAAAGAACGGAAACCAAGAAGGGTGACGGGTCAGACATCACACGACTCCACAACAAAAGGAAACTTCACTTATTGTGGTGATTGTCAAGAAGAGACGAGAGAGACAAGAAACAATGATCAAAAGATCGCAAAGGAGAGTCAATGAACTGAATAAAAGTATAAATCTAAGAATTATATACAGTACTTGCGATAATGGACATGGTGAGAGGAGTAGTATCATTGCTTTGTTCTTTGGCCTCTTCCTTCCTCATGTCGCACTTCTTCTGGTTTTTGATAAACACCGCCTTCCTCAGTGCGTTCAGCACCCCTGGACCTTCTGTAGAATACTTTCCCATTGTGGGCTGATAATCACAATATTGTGTAGGTAAGCTGCGTCATACTTCATGTGAGGAGTTAGGACCTGGTCCATGGCCCTCTGGAAGGTGGCTGGGGCTCCTTGCTGACCACAACTTCTCAATGAGCTCATCAACCCAGGGCATCGGAAATGCATCAAACATGGACACTTCATTCAACTTACGGTAATCATTACAAAACTTCCATTCTCCATTTTGCTTCGGCATAAATACAATGAGACAGGACCAGCCGCCATTCGACTCTTCAATGATGCCCAGGCTCAACATTCTTCTGAACTCCTTCGAAATCACGTTGCAGCAGTATTCAGGGACTCAATATGGCTTAAGCTTTACCCGTATGTGCGGTTCCATCAGAACTTGGTGCTCCACAGTAAGAGCACATCCCGGCAACTCTGAAAACAGCTCTCGGTTTTGCTGGAGCAGTTTTCAGCATTGTTGTCTCTGGGCTGGTGATAGTGTCTCTTCCACTTCGACATCCTTGACATTGGCTCTTGGGCTAGCCCCCAAGCAAGAGCAGGTTGATGTGGTAGACCTGAAAGAGTTTTCTTGTCCTTGGTTGGTGGACCTTATAGTTAGCCAGACATTTACTTTCCACTTTGGGAATCAGCACTACGACTCTATCTCCAGGGCTAAACTGTCTCAGCTTTGCCGACTGATTGTAGACCCTTGACTGAGCCGCTTGTGCATTACCTTTGCAATTCTCTTTTGCATCTGGGCCACATGCGCAATGATGCTTCAGTGGGGTGTGACTTCTGATTCCCAGAGACCATCCAGAAGACCTCAACAGACAAATAGACAGCAAATATGGGGGTAGGCAGTCCCAGTCTCAACCATCCTCTCTATGACCATCCTGATCAAGGCCTCCAGGGTCTTAGTAATCTTCTCTACCTTTTGCACAACTCTCTCATCATTTTGGACACGAAAGAAGTTCCTTGGTCCATCAGGGTCTCCTTTGGCAGGCGGAGCTGGTTAAAGATATGGAGCAGTTCTCGGACTATACTTCTGGCTGAGGAGTTTCTTAGGGGTACAGCCTCTGGGTACCGTGTCACGTAGTCCACCACAAGGATATATTGATTCCCTTGGGTGGACTTTACCAAGGGTCTGACTAGATCCGACGTAAAACGGGACTACCATAATTGGGACTCTGGAAGTAAGAGACTGGGTGGGTTAGCGGGCAGGTAGGACTTGGCCTACAATAGTTTGAAATCTCTCGATGACATCTGAGATAGTAGAACCTTAGAGGAATCTGCTCTTGGGTCTTGTCTACACCCCGATGTCCACCCAAGACATGAGAATGGGCCAGGTCTAACACCCTGTGCCTGTAGGGCCCCAGTACTACCAGATGTTCCAATACCTATCCCATAGGTTAATCACCCAATATAGCAAATCTTGTTAACTTCAAAATGTGGAAACCTTGTGTCAGTCCCCAGCTCTTGAGCAACCCCGTACAACATTGTGACATTATCAAATGCCCCTTTTAGCATAAGGTCCTTCAGTTGAACAGTCCAAAAGTTCTCCCTGGAAGCCCCCATCTCAGGGATGTCGGCCTCAGGGGTCGCGGTCTCGTCCTCATAACCCGCAAACACACACAGGGGAAACTCATCTACTTGCTACTACTATGATGAGGATTTTTTAAGGGCAAACCTGTTCTTATATGAGTCACTTGGTATCTTCCCTTTCCGCCATAAGTCCCAGAATAAGGTAATGTCCCACCCCATTATAATTGGGTGTATTAGGTCCTTGACCACTCCGTCCTCATGGCATCCAGTGCCACTGTTCATTTCTATGGTAATTCGAGAAACAGGATAGTCCTTTGCATCACCGTGTATACAGAGGATGGCCACAATCCTTCCAGAATTCAACTGGTGAGGAAGTGTGGCCAATACCAGGGTCACCAAACTGCCCGGGTCCAAGAGTCCAGACACCAGTACTCCATCTATTGTCACGGGACATGTCTGCAGCACCTTCCCTGGTTGACAATCCACACTGGAGGGCGGATAAGTGTAATCCCCAACGTGACGCCCTAAGCTGCAGTACATCGGTTCAGGGGACATGGGAAAATGAGCGTGTCCCATATCCTGACACTTACATCAAATTAAGTCCTTAACCCCTACCCTTGGCAACCCATCAGTAGGCCCTTGGGACCTTGAATGCCCCCATTTGTGACTCTAGTTCCCCTTTTTTAAGAGTCTGATCCCTTTTAGGTACCCTAGTATAGCAGGGCAACGGTACCTGGTATAGCTAATGACTTCTCGACCACCTGGTACCTTTCCACTAGGCCCACCAAGTCAACCACATTCCGAGGATCTCCCTGGGCAACCCAGGTCTCCACCGGTCTAGGAAGGACGTTAACAAATCTGTCCATTACTACACGCTCAACCATCTTGGCTGGGGTGGAGGATTCCGGCTGCAACCATTTCTGAACCAGACATAGCAAGTCAATCATTTGAGAGCATGGGAGTATTTTGCTGAAATACGGCCAGTTTTGGACCTGTTATGCACTGACAGACGAAGTCACTCTCAAACGTACCAATATTTCTGTCTTTAGTTTGGCATATTCCTTCTCGTCTCATAAGGCGAGGTCATAATAAGCCTTTTGGGGCTATTCAGTTAGAGAGGGCTCCAGCACCTCTGCCCACTGCTTCGGTCGCAGCATCTCCAGCACTGCAACCCTTTCAAATACCACTAAAAATGCCTGAACATTATCCCGTGTGTCATCTTTTGCATGGCACGTCTTACCGCCTTCAGGATGTGAGAGTCATCATCTGGACTTAGGGTTGAGTGGTTTCTCTGCTAATGACATCCTGTGCCAGGAGTTACATCTGTCATTGCTGCTGTTTGATCTGTTGTATAAGGGCTTTGTCTCCTGCTGGGCTTGTTACTGTTGCTGCTACTGTTGCTGCTGGTGCTAGCTTTGGACAAGATGCTTGATAAGCTCCTCCATTTTGTCTGACCGCTGTCCCATCCTTAAAGTCGCCTTCACCAAGGACATGCAGTTAGTCCACGGCCATTACACTTGCTTCCTGGGGATCTTGCCTGCACTTCTAGCACCAACTGTGGTTGATCGGCTCCCCTGGCTGCACATAGAGACAGTCTCTCACAGGAACGCTTCTCGTTTAAATTTTCAACTGGTTTATTAAAACAGGTTTCATAAACCACTCCAAACAAAAATAGACATATTCAGTCTTTATGACATAAACCAACATGCTGGAGCAAAACTTGCAGGTTCATGTCACTGAAGGTAATAACCTCAGTGAAACATATCTCCCCTCCAGCACGGTACCAGTGACCCTCTTACTGTACATGTACACAGTGACTGCACCATCAGAATGGTTTTTGAGGCTAAAATATAAATTTCCCCGGAGAATCTTTTTTTGCTGCTGAATAATTTTGTTGCTGAATACTTTTTTTCATTGTCTTCTATTTATCAGGTTATGAATGATACTTTCCATCCTCTGAGTAGAATTTATGGTGAATTGCCCTTGTGTGGTAAATGTGTGGGTTCCTCATTGTTGTGTGATTGTATTTTATGATGGTGTTTCCTTTCCTCCGGGCGCTGATCATTTCAGCTTTCTTTGTCATTTTTTAATCACAATTGTTTTATTTATTTTATGAAACTAATTGGTGATGACGGATAATTAATTTATTGCAGATTAGTAGTCTCAGTACAAGACTTGAAAAACGAATTTCCCATTATTGTGAAAATGTAGAAAAGCTTCGCACAGCTTGTTACAATGTATCAGTCTAGACAATCCTGGGATCTAAACTAGCCAGATTGATACATTTTAACGGCATTGACACATTGTAACAAACTATCAGGACATGTTTGAGATTTGTCCTGAGACTGCTGCTGAAATTCTAAGGGTGTGTGCAGATGCTGCGGAATCCGCTGCGGATTAATCCGCACGGATTTTGCAAAAACCGCAGATAAACCGCAGGTCAAAAGACCTGCGGATTATCTGCGGTTTTGACTGCGGTTTGGTCCTGCGGATTCACCATCTCCACAATGGTGGAGATAGGAACCCGCTGCGGATTCCGCAGAAAGAATTGACATGTCACTTCTTTCTGCGGTTTCAAAACGGAAGCAAGTCCGCGCGGATTTTTCCGCAACGTCTACACAGCATTTTTTTTTTTACCATTCATTTGAATGGTACTGTACACCACAGATAAAACTGCTGCGGGTCCGCAGCGGCCAAAAACGCTGCGGAAACGCAGCGGAATCCGCAGCGTGTGCACGTACCCTAAGGGCTTGGTTACAGTTTTCTTCTTTTGTGTCGTTGTATTCATTGATGTTTTCTGCATAATTTTCCAAACCGATGCCCATGCTTCATCAATTTTATTAAAAATAAAAATAAAATGCTTTTTATTCATGTTTTGTAACTTTTTGCCCCATTTGTGAGCATGATCCACTAAAATGTTGTAAAATTGGCAAAAAAATAAAAAGTTAATGGGTACACCAAATCACTTCAGGGAGGACTGAAGTACAGATGGGTAAAAATGTAATGACTTTTGAAAAAGTTGCAACTTATGAATTGACTGCAAAAATCTGAAAAACAAAATGGCTTAGATTAAAAAAAAACAGGCAAACAAGTGTAAAATATCTTTTATGGAGATATAGAGTTTGCACAAATGAAAAAGAAAGTGTAATATATTTCCCGGGTGATGGACAAGCGGATGTGCGACAGAAATCAGAGGGGAAACCTTGTGCGGTGGATTTGGTGATGGTTTGTCTGCGGATTGTCCCCATTTGATAGAGCTAGCGTGTACATGGCCACTCTCCGCAGATTTTATCAGCAGAAGCAGCTGTATCTGATTAATCACCATTTTCATCATCCTTATAAAAAGACTGAAGCCATCTCAGGAGCGGATCCTGCTTCGTACCAGGCAGACGCCGGCTGTGTACATTTACCAACATAATATATATTAATAAATAAAATTACATAAAAGTTTAGATGACCTCTCCATTTCCCCTTTCAAAAATAAAGGAATTTAAAAATGAGTAAAATAAATATATTTATATCCAAAAACGTCCAAGCTATCAAAGTATAAAAGTATTTAAACCGCAAGTGAAATGCCGACATGAAAATGAGAAGCCAGAATTGCAACAATAAAAAAAAGCAATGAAAAGTGAAGCAAATGTGACAAGCACAAGAGACCGATCGACACAAATCTCAGCTCCGCAACGGTTCTCAGAAAATGGTGACACAAATCTTCTTTTTTTTTTACGTTTCTGATTTTTTTTTCACCACTAAAATAATTAAATAAAAAACGGACAGTTTATTATCACTGTAATTGTGCTGAGCCGGAGATCGATGCCGCAAGGTCATTCTTACCAGACCGAAAAACAAAACGTCAGAATTGTGAGGGTTTTTTGGAATATCTCATCACTTTGAATTTATATTCCCTGTTCATTAAAAACTACAATCCTGCCTCTGGGCTGCTGCTGAACCTGCCGGACTATTGGTGCCCAGCAGGCCCTCTATGGGGTAAGGGCTCCAGTCACCTGTTTTATATATCAGTATTCTGCTGTACGTTCTTTTTTTCCCCTTATTTTCCCCTGGCTTTTTTTCTTCTCTTCATACATGTACTACAGGATTGTGTGTCCCATGGGAGGCAGAGGCTGCTCTCCCGGTGTCAGTATAGGAAGCGTTCGGGATCTGCCGTCCTGATATCTGTCACTCACCAGTAAATAGAAGCTTTCCAGGAAAGTCTCATCTCCGAAGGAAAAACCTCCATATGTGCTGTTATTTTCCCATCTGCTGCTGGTTTGGATCAGTGATCACCGGGCACTGGAAACAGCAGAGATTATGCATCCGCCACATGTGATACAGTATCAGGGGTCGGCCGTCTGGTTATCCCAGCCCCATTGTGTGTTCTGTCATACGGTATAAAATAAAACCCCAAACAGAACAATGCCACATAACACTGCCATACAGATCCCAAAATAACACTGCTCTATAGTGTGACTGTTCCCCCTATGTAATACACCGTACAATGCCACATAATGAAATGTGTAATAGCACCACTACATAGTGACCAAGCAGAGGCCTCACAATGTAAATAGCACCAAACAGGGCTCTATAGTGTGACCGTTCCCCCTATGTAATACATCGTACAATGCCACATAATGAAATGTGTAATAGCACCACTACATAGTGACCAAGCAGAGGCCTCAAAATGTAAATAGCACCAAACAGGGCTCTATAGTGTGACCGTTCCCCCTATGTAATACACCGTACAACGCCACATAATGAAATGTGTAATAGCACCGCTACATAGTGACCAAGCAGAGGCCTCAAAATGTAAATAGCACCAAACAGGGCTCTATAGTGTGACCGTTCCCCCTATGTAATACACCATACAATGCCACATAATGAAATGTGTAATAGCACCGCTACATAGTGACCAAGCAGAGGCCTCACAATGTAAATAGCACCAAACAGGGCTCTATAGTGTGACCGTTCCCCCTATGTATTACATCGTACAATGCCACATAATGAAATGTTTAATAGAAACACTACATAGTGACCAAGCAGAGGCCACACAATATAAATAGCACCAAACAGGGCTCTATAGTGTGACCGTTCCCCCTATGTAATACACCGTACAATGCCACATAATGAAATGTGTAATAGCACCGCTACATAGTGACCAAGCAGAGGCCTCACAATGTAAATAGCACCAAACAGGGCTCTATAGTGTGACCGTTCCCCCATGTAATACATCGTACAATGCCACATAATGAAATATGTAATAGCACCGCTACATAGTGACCAAGCAGAGGCCTCACAATGTAAATAGCACCAAACAGGGCTCTATAGTGTGACCGTTCCCCCTATGTAATACATCGTACAATGCCACATAATGAAATGTGTAATAGCACCGCTACATAGTGACCAAGCAGAGGCCACAAAATGTAAATAGAACCAAACAGGGCTCTATAGTGTGACCGTTCCCCCTATGTAATACACCGTACAATGCCACATAATGAAATATGTAATAGCACTGCTACATAGTGACCAAGCAGAAGCCAAACAATGTAAATAGCACCAAACAGGGCTCTATAGTGCGACCGTTCCCCCTATGTAATACACCGCACAATGCCACATAATGAAATGTGTAATAGCACCGCTACATAGTGACCAAGCAGAGGCCACACAATGCAAATAGCACCAAACAGGGCTCTATAGTGTGACCGTTCCCCCTATGTAATACATTGTACAATGCCACATAATGAAATGTGTAATAGCACCGCTACATAGTGACCAAGCAGAGGCCTCACAATGGAAATAGCACCAAACAGGGCTCTATAGTGTGACCGTTCCCCCTATGTAATACACCGTACAATGCCACATAATGAAATGTGTAATAGCACCGCTACATAGTGACCAAGCAGAGGCCTCACAATGTAAATAGCACCAAACAGGGCTCTATAGTGTGACCGTTCCCCCTATGTAATACACCGTACAATGCCACATAATGAAATGTGTAATAGCACCGCTACATAGTGACCAAGCAGAGACCTCACAATGTAAATAGCACCAAACAGGGCTCTATAGTGTGACCGTTCCCCTATGTAATACATCGTACAATGCCACATAATGAAATGTGCAATAGCACCGCTACATAGTGACCAAGCAGAGGCCTCACAATGTAAATAGCACCAAGCAGGGCTCTATAGTGTGACCGTTCCCCCTATGAAATACATTGTACAATGCCACATAATGAAATGTGTAATAGCACCGCTACATAGTGACCAAGCAGAGGCCACAAAATGTAAATAGCACCAAACAGGGCTCTATAGTGCGACCGTTCCCCCTATGTAATACACCGTTCAATGCCACATAATGAAATGTGCAATAGCACCGCTACATAGTGATCAAGCAGAGGCCTCACAATGTAAATAGCACCAAACAGGGCTCTATAGTGCGACCGTTCCCCCTATGTAATACACCGTACAATGCCACATAATGAAATGTGTAATAGCACTGCTACATAGTGACCAAGCAGAGGCCTCACAATGTAAATAGCACCAAACAGGACTCACATTATATTAGTAAACACATGTAACACAACTATCAATAGCAGCCCAGATAGCAAGAGGGAAGAGCACGACCCCGCCGGAAATAAAGGACAGCAGAAACATTGTGGCTAAAATAACAGCAGTGACATAAGAAAGACGACCATCGTCCAATGCTCCAATGATACATAGTAATGTAATAAGATGAGGATGTGTAAATAATAGGACTATGCAACATCGTCACCATCATCAATGTGCAATATCTGTAGTTACATAGGACTGCAGGTGACATCTACTATATTATTTGTGCTCAGAGAGTTATCAGTGTTATCTGTGGTGTTACATAGGACTGCAGGTGACATCTACTGCATTATCTAATAAATAATATTAATAAATTTTATTTCTATAGCGCCAACATATTCCGCAGCACTTTACATTTCAGAGGGGACTTGTACAGACAATAGACATTACAGCATAACAATAATCACATAGATAACATACCAAGAGGAATGAGGGCCCTGCTCGCAAGCTTACAGTCTATGAGGAAAGAGGGAGACACGAAAGGTGGGTGGTAACAGTTGCCCTGATTGTATGGACCAGCCATAATGTTAAGTGTGTAACAGTACAGACACAGAGGGCTAATAGATGTATAAAGCATGTGGGAACATGATGCGGGAAACCTGGTTATGGTAAAACTTTTGGCTGTGCCACACAGGGATAGATTAGGATAATGTGTTGAGGCGATAGGCCAGTCTGAATAAATGCATTTTCAGGGCACGCTTAAAATTGTGGGGATTGGGGACTAATCGTATTGACCTGGGAAGTGCATTCCAAAGAATTGGCGCAGCACGTGTAAAGTCTTGGAGACGGGAGTGGGAGGTTCTGACTATTGAGGATGCTACCCTCAGGTCATCAGCATAACGGAGGGCATGGGTAGGGTGTTATACTGAAACAAGGGAGGAGATGTAGGGTGGTGCTGAGCCATGGAGGGCTTTGTGGGTGAGGGTAATAAGTTTATACTGAATTCTGGAGTGGATGGGTAGCCAGTGTAATGACTGGCACAAGGTAGAGGCATCGGTGTAACGATTGGCAAGGAATATGATCCTGGCTGCAGCATTCAAGACAGATTGGAGGGGGGAGAGTTTGGTAAGAGGGAGACCGATTAGAAGAGAGTTACAATAGTCCAGATGAGAATGAATAAGAGAAACAGTCAGAGTTTTTGCAGAGTCAAAAGTAAGAAAAGGTCGAATTCTAGAAATGTTTTTGAGGTGCAGATGACAAGAGCGAGCCAGTGATCGGATGTGAGGGACAAAGGAAAGTTTGGAGTCAAGTATGACCCCAAGACAGCGGGCCTGTTGCTGGGAGTAATAGAGGAACCACACACAGAAATGGCAATGTCGGGTAAAGGTACAATAGTAGCGGGAGGAAACACCATGAGTTCAGTCTTTGACAGGTTCAGTTCCAGATATAGTGAGGACATGATGTTAGACACAGCGTTTAGACAATCGCCGGTGTTTTCTAGAAAAGCTGGCATGATGTCAGAAGAAGAAGCGTATAATTGGGTGTCGTCAGCATAAAGATGGTACTGGAAACCAAATCTACTGATTGTTTGACCAATAGGGGCAGTATACAGTCATGGCCAAAAGTTTTGAGAATGACACAAATATTAATTTTTACAAAGTCTACTGCTTCATTTTTTCTAATGGCAATTTGCATATACTCCAGAATGTTATAAAAAGTGATCAGCTTAACACCAATTACTTGCAAAGTCAATATTTGCCTAGAAAATGAACTTTATCCCCCAAAACACATTTCAACATCATTGCAGCCCTGCCTTAAAAGGACCAGCTAACATCGTTTCAGTGATTGCTCCATTAACACAGGTGTGGGTGTTGATGAGGACAGGGTTGGAGATCAATCTGTCATGATTAAGTAAGAATGACACCACTGGACACTTTAAAAGGAGGCTGGTGCTTGGCATCATTGTTTCTCTTCTGTTAACCATGGTTATCTCTAAAGAAACACGTGCAGTCATCATTGCACTGTACAAAAATGGCCTAACAGTGAAGAGTATCGCAGCTAGAAAGATTGCACCTCAGTCAACAATCTATCGCATCATCAAGAACTTCAAGGAGAGAGGTTCCCTTGTTGCCAAAAAGGCTCCAGGGCGCCCAAGAAAGAACAGCAAGCGCCAGGACCGTCTCTTAAAAGTGTTTCAGCTGCGGGATCGGGCTACCAGCAGTGCAGAGCTTGCTCAGGAATGGCAGCAGGCAGGTGTGAGTGCATCTGCACGCACTGTGAGGTGGAGACTCTTGGAGCAAGGCCTGGTCTCAAGGAGGGCAGCAAAGAAGCCACTTCTCTCCAGGAAAAACATCATGGACAGACTGATATTCTGCAAGAGGTACAGGGAGTGGACTGCTGAGGACTGGGGTAAAGTCATTTTCTCTGATGAATCCCCTTTTCGGTTGTTTGGGACATCTGGAAAACGGCTTATTCGGAGAAGACCAGGTGAGCGCTACCACCAGTCTTGTCTCATGCCAACTGTCAAGCATCCTGAAACCATTCATGTGTGGGGTGGCTTCTCAGCCAAGGGAATGGGCTCTCTCTCAGTCTTGCCTAAAAACACAGCCATGAATAAAGAATGGTACCAGAATGTCCTCCAAGAGCAACTTCTCCCAACCGTCCAAGAGCAGTTTGGCGATCAACAATGCCTTTTTCAACATGATGGAGCACCTTGCCATAAAGCAAAGGTGATAACTAAATGGCTCAGGGAACAAAACATAGAGATTTTGGGACCATGGCCTGGAAACTCCCCAGATCTTAATCCCAATGAGAACTTGTGGTCAATCATCAAGAGACGGGTGGACAAACAAAAACCTTCAAATTCAGACAAAATAAAAGCATTGATTTTGCAGGAATGGACGGCTATCAGTCAGGATTTGATCCAGAAGTTGATTGAGAGCATGCCAGGGAGAATTGCTGAGGTCCTGAAGAAGAAGGGTCAACACTGCAAATATTGACTTGCTGCATTAACTCACTCTAACTGTCAATATAACCTTTTGTTACTCATAATATGATTGCAATTATATTTCTTTATGTGATAAAAACATCTGACAAACACACATAAAAACAGAGGACAGCAGATCATGTGAAAATATAATATTTGTGTCATTCTCAAAACTTTTGGCCATGACTGTACAAAGAGAAGAGGAGGGGGTCTAGAACCGATCCTTGAGGGACCCCAACAGTAAGGGGAAGGTGAGAGGAGGAGGAACCGGCAAAAGATACAGTAAAGGAGCGGTCAGAGAGATAGGCGGAGAACCAGGAGAGAACGGTGTCCTTGATGCTGATGGAACGGAGCTTAGTGAGGAGGAGCTGATGATCCACAGTGTCGAATGCTGCAGAGAGATCCAAGAGAATTAGCATGGAGCAGGGACCATTAGATTTAGCTGTTAGCAGATCATTAGAGACTTTAGTGAGGGCAGTTTCAGTAGAGTGTAAAGAGCAGAAACCGGATTGGAGAGGGTCGAGAAGAGAGATTTCTGAGAGATAGCGGATAAGACGGGAGTGGACCAGGCGTTCCAGGAGTTTAGAGATGAAGGGAAGATTAGAGACAGGTCTATAGTTAGCGGCACAGTTTTGGTCGAGGGATGGTTTTTTAAGTAGTGGATGTATGATGGCATGCTTAAATGAGGGAAAGATACCAGAAGAGAGAGAGAGGTTGAATATTTTAGTTAGGTGAGGGGTGACAGCAGGGGAAAGGGACTGGAGGAGATGTGACGGAAATGGGTCACTGGTGCAAGTGGTTGGGCGAGAAGATGCAAGGAGCCTGCTTACTTCTTCTTCTGTGACTGGTTCAAAGTCAGAGAGTGAGCTAGATGCAGTGGGGGAGGGAGGACAGTGCATGGTATGAGGGGATTGGGAGATAATTTCCTGTCGGATCTGGTCAATTTTTTCTTTGAAGTTTCATTATCTGTTCTCAGAGAGTTATCACTGTGTTATCTGTGGTGTTACATAGGACTGCAGGCGATATGCACATTATCTGTACTCACAGAGTTATCACTGTGTTGTCTGTGGTGTTACATAGGACTGCAGGTGACATTTCTACATTATCCGCCATCAGGTGCTCGCTGACTTCGCAGTGACTCGGGTGACATTTTTGTGGTGTGGCCTAACTCCTGGTATTTGGGATCTGCAGTCTCTGTGACAGGAGTAAATGGTGGATTTCCCCCAGAACGCGCGTCGATGTGGAAATTCTGACTCCGGCAGGAATATTAGTGATGGTCGTGCAGTAACTCTAATGTTGACCTTGGCCCACGGAGGCGGCAGAGTTACGGGGTCCTGTCGCTGCGATGACACGGGAAGGAAAGCTAAATACAAGGAACACGTCCACATGAAACATCCAGGAAAGAAGGATTCTCTGTGTCTTCACTCACACGCGGCCTCCAGTCTGAAGCCGAGAAATAGGAAAACACCGAGAACATCAACATTGTGTCATGGCGACAAAACACAGCGACATATTGAGAGTCGAGCAGTGACGGCCGGACGTGGAGGGGATGCAGACCGGAGAGGACCAGAGAGAACCGGGAAGAAACAAGTATGGAAACAAGAAAGAAACAAAGAAACGAATGAAAGAAAATAGCAAAGAAACGAGTGATAAACGTCCTGTGTAATCAGTGAGTGCAGACGACGTCCTGTGTAATCAGTGAGTGCAGACGACGTCCTGTGTAATCGGTGAGTGCAGATGACGTCCTGTGTAATCAGTGAGTGCAGACGACGTCCTTTGTAATCAGTGAGTGCAGACGACGTCCTGTGTAAACAGTGAGTGCAGACGAAGTCCTGTGTAAACAGTGAGTGCAGACGAAGTCCTGTGTAAACAGTGAGTGCAGACGACGTCCTGTGTAATCAGTGAGTGCAGACGACGTCCTGTGTAAACAGTGAGTGCAGACGACATCCTGTGTAATCAGTGAGTGCAGACGACGTCCTGTGTAATCAGTGAGTGCAGACGACGTCCTGTGTAATCAGTGAGTGCAGACGACGTCCTTTGTAATCAGTGAGTGCAGACGACATCCTGTGTAATCAGTGAGTGCAGACGACGTCCTGTGTAAACAGTGAGTGCAGACAACGTCCTGTGTAATCAGTGAGTGCAGACGACGTCCTGTGTAATCAGTGAGTGCAGACGACGTCCTGTGTAATCAGTGAGACATAAAACTAAAAGGAAGTGTGCAAAATGGACGCGATCAACCCCAAAATCAACAAAATATAACAAAATATTATCAAAAAATAGTACATTTTTATTATTAGCATACAAAAGAAAAACAGACAAGTGACAAAAAATGGGATTAAAACCAATTAAAAAGGCCAAGACAAATTAGTCATAAATGACACTCTAAGACTATAGGTTCTAAGGTGAGGACCCAATATCTTCCCCCTCCAATAGGCTGGGTAGAGACCTGCACAATAATAGTGCATGAACATATATAAATACATGCATGAAAAAAAGACCTATATACACCATATGCTGAGTCTGATGATGTAGCATAATAGAACAGTGAATGTGCAAAACATAAACAATTAGTATATCAGGGGGATTGAATGAATAGCCCTAATAACACCACAGATGACCATGGAAACAAAAGACCCTTGTTGTTAGGATAATAGGTTGCACATAGGGGTATAAACCCAGCACATGGTTTGCAGTTCCCAAAAAAAAGGCTGTCTAGAGAATATATATAGTTAAAGTGCCTCCAAGAATCCCCCTGATATACTAATTGTTTATGTTTTGCACATTCACTGTTCTTTTATACTACATCATCAGACTTAGCATATGGTGTATATAGGTCTTTTTTTCATGCATGTATTTATATATGTTCATGCATTATTATTGTGCAGGTCTCTACCCAGCCTATTGGAGGGGGAAGATATTGGGTCCTCACTAGAGTTGAGCGATACCGTCCGATACTTCAAAGTATCGTATCGGATGGTATCGGCCGATCTTTAAAAAAAGTATCGGTATCGCCGATTCCGATACCGGAAGTCCCATTCAAGTCTATGGGACTTCCGGTATCGGAATAAGAAAAACCCTTTCCTGCCCTTGTACAGCCTCTCTGGGGTCTGTACGGGCCTTTCGGGGGGCTGTGCCGGCCTGCCAGGGGGTCTGTGCAGGCTCCGGTGGTCTGTGCCGGCCTGCCGGTGGTCTGTGCAGGCTCCGGGGGGCTGTGCCGGCCTGCCGGGGGGCTGTGCCGGCCTGCCGGGGGGCTGTGCAGGCTCCGGGGGGCTGTGCCGGCCTGCCGGGGGGCTGTGCCGGCCTGCCGGGGGGCTGTGCAGGCTCCGGGGGGCTGTGCCGGCCTGCCGGGGGGCTGTGCCGGCCTGCCGGGGGGCTGTGCAGGCTCCGGGGGTCTGTGCAGGCATCGTCCGATGGGACTACAAGTCCCATCGGGCGATGCCTGCTACCATGACAGTGATTGACACATTAGCCAATGATGGGACAGTAGTAGTCCCATCATCCGGCTAATGTGTTAAATGTTAAAAAAAAAAAAAAAAATACTACATACATACTACATGCTACATACATACTACATATATACTACATACATACTACATACATGCTACATGCATACTACATGCATGCTACATACATACTACATGCTACATACATACTACATGCATGCTACATACATACTACATATATACTACATACATGCTACATACATACTGCATGCTACATACATACTACATACATACTACATACATACTACATGCATGCTACATACATACTACATATATACTACATGCATGCTACATACATACTACATGCTACATACATACTACATATATACTACATACATACTACATACATGCTACATACATACTGCATGCTACATACATACTACATACATACTACATACATACTACATGCATGCTACATACATACTACATGCATGCTACATACATACTACATGCATGCTACATGCATGCTACATACATACTACATGCTACATACATACCACATACATACTACATACATACTACATACTACATATATACTACATGCATGCTACATACATACTACATGCTACATACATACCACATACATACTACATACATACTACATACATACTACATGCTACATGCATACTACATATATACTACATGCATGCTACATACATACTACATGCTACATACATACCACATACATACTACATACATACTACATACATACTACATGCTACATACATACTACATATATACTACATGCATGCTACATACATACTACATGCTACATACATACCACATACATACTACATACATACTACATACATACTACATGCTACATACATACTACATATATACTACATACATGCTACATACATACTACATGCTACATACATACCACATACATACTACATACATGCTACATATATACTACATGCATGCTACATACATACTACATATATACTACATGCATGCTACATACATACTACATGCTACATGCATGCTACATACATACTACATACATACTACATGCTACATACATACCACATATATACTACATACATACAATACATTCATACAATACATACATAGACATACAGTACATATAACATAGAGTAACATACTTACCAATACTTGTCACATTGTTCCCCGAAGCCATTGTCTTTTCCGGAATAAATATTAACATAACAAACCACAAAAATACTCACCCACGATCTGAAGCAGTCCACGAGTGTGTCCCACGACGATCTTGGGTAGAGAACGGCAGCATCAGCTGTTGCTGCCGTTCTCTACGGGCTGCAGGAATCCAATGACAGAAGGTAGGTATCCTTCCGCACTGTATTCCTCCGCCACTTAAAAAAAAAAAAAGTCCCTAGTCTCACTTTATGCCATTGCTGTGTGGGAAATTCCCACGCAGCAATGGCATAAAGTGAGACTAGGGACTTTTTTTTTTTTTAAGTGGCGGAGGAATACAGTGCGGAAGGATACCTACCTTCCGTCATTGGATTCCTGCAGCCCGTAGAGAACGGCAGCATCATCTGATGCTGCAGTTCTCTACCCAAGATCGTCGTGGGACACACTCGTGGACTGCTTCGGATCGTGGGTGAGTATTTTTGTGGTTTGTTATGTTAATATTTATTCCGGAAAAGACAATGGCTTCGGGGAACAATGTGACAAGTATTGGTAAGTATGTTACTCTATGTTATATGTACTGTATGTCTATGTATGTATTGTATGAATGTATTGTATGTATGTAGTATATATGTGGTATGTATGTAGCATGTAGTATGTATGTAGTATGTATGTAGCATGCATGTAGCATGTAGTATGTATGTAGCATGCATGTAGTATATATGTAGTATGTATGTAGCATGCATGTAGTATATATGTAGCATGTATGTAGTATGTATGTGGTATGTATGTAGCATGTAGTATGTATGTAGCATGTATGTAGTATGTATGTAGTATGTATGTAGTATGTATGTAGCATGCAGTATGTATGTAGCATGTATGTAGTATATATGTAGTATGTATGTAGCATGCATCTAGTATGTATGTAGCATGTAGTATGTATGTAGCATGCATGTAGCATGTATGTAGCATGTATGTAGTATGTATGTAGTATATATGTAGTATGTATGTAGCATGTAGTATGTATGTAGCATGCATGTAGTATGTATGTAGTATTTTTTTTTTTTTTAACATTTAACACATTAGCCGGATGATGGGACTACTACTGTCCCATCATTGGCTAATGTGTCAATCACTGTCATGGTAGCAGGCATCGCCCGATGGGACTTGTAGTCCCATCGGACGATGCTTGCACAGACCCCCGGACATCAGCACAGCCCCCCGGCAGGCCGGCACAGCCCCCCGGCAGGCCGGTACAGACCCCCACAGGGTGCACAGACCACCGGCAGGCCGGCACAGCCCCCCGGCAGGCCGGTACAGACCCCGGGCAGTCCACAGAGCCCCACGGCAGGCCGGCACAGCCCCCCGGCAGGCCGGCAGAGACCCCCGGAAGGCCCGAAATGACGGCGCATCATGATGCGCACACACCGTGCATCATGATAACGTCAGGCCGTCAATCAACTGAACTTCCGATTCCGATGCCGAATTCCGATATTGAAAAAATATCGGAAGTCGGTATCGGAATTCCGATACAGCAAGTATCGGCCGATACCCGATACTTGCGGTATCGGAATGCTCAACACTAGTCCTCACCTTAGAACCTATATTCTTGGAGTGTCATTTATGGCTAATTTGTCTTGGCCTTTTTAATTGGTTTTAATCCCATTTTTTGTCACTTGTGTGTTTTTCTTTTGTATGCTAATAATAAAAATTTACTATTTTTTGATAATATTTTGTTATATTTTGTTGATTTTGGGGTTGATCGCGTCCATTTTGCACACTTCTTTTTAGTTTTATGTCTTGCTCTCTCAGGTGTGTGGATTGCAGTCCCCTGTGGATAGTTTGTAGCGCCCTCAAGCCTTTTCTGTGTAATCAGTGAGTGCAGATGATGTCCTGTGTAATCATGTAACCAGTGATTGCAGACGATGTCCTGTGTAATCAGTGAGTGCAGATGACGTCCTGTGTAATCAGTGAGTGCAGACGACGTCCTGTGTAATCAGTGAGTGCAGACAACGTCCTGTGTAATCAGTGAGTGCAGACGACGTCCTGTGTAATCAGTGAGTGCAGATGACATCCTGTGTAATCAGTGAGTGCAGACGACATCCTGTGTAATCAGTGAGTGCAGACGACGTCCTGTGTAATCAGTGAGTGCAGACAACGTCCTGTGTAATCAGTGAGTGCAGACGACGTCCTGTGTAATCAGTGAGTGCAGACGACGTCCTGTGTAATCCGTGAGTGCAGACGTCCAGACACTTCCTGCCACTCAGCGACAAACACCAGACTAATAGGAGGAGACGGATACTGCGGTCACATGACCTTGCCGGATGCCGTGTAGCGTCCCTTTATGAGACTGCCGTGCGGTCAGTTGTGACTTTGTATCAATTATGTAGCAGATCCCAAAGATCCCCATTAATATAAGAACAGGGACTGACCAGGAGCCAATCTCACTGAGCCAAGAAGCCTTGTCAAGGCATATTAGACTCCTGGGTGGTAAATGCAATTCCTGTTCCTCAGGGGCGGATCTAATGATTGAGCATGTGATGCTGTCTCTTGCTTATTCCAAAGGGAGAGGAGCTACTACTGTAAATTACACAACAAACAACTATAAAATATTAAGTTGAAGGTTGGACCCCACCATCAAAAACTGATGGCCTTACCTAAGGAATTCTTAAAGTCATCAATCATCAGTGTTCAATCCCAGTGATCCCTTTAATGTGTCAGCAGCCCCTGGTCCCATCTACAGGAGTGTTTTAATGTTGCCACATGTGTCAGAGATGAGTGCATCCCCTAAATTAAGATTTGTTCCGATTCAGCCAGTAAAGTAGAATGGCTTCAAATAAATTCAGTCCTAACATAAACTCCCCCGGCTGCCATGGGCGGAAGGAAGGAGTTAAAAATAATAAATAAAAATCTTTCCGCTCATCTTTCCGCGCCCTTTTTGCGCCGCTTCCACCGCCTCCGCAGCTCCTGGTCTTCTCTTGCTCCTTTCCAGCGCTGACGCCAATCTGAGACCTGTGATTGGCCGGACGTGGTCGAGCGTGCGGTGGATGACTCTCGTCATTGCTGGCCACCATTTGTCTGAATTTGTGTGAATTTTATCAACCCAAAGTTCTAATTCTAACAAATCCAAATTTTTCAGAAAATTTGTAACAAATTTCATTAATTGCAAATCAATCTGCTCATCTCTATTGTCAGTGAAATCACGAAAATTTGTAAAACGCTCAGCAGCTCCATAACGCACGGCGTCATATTGTGGCTCCAGCTAATGAAAATCTTCTGACAGCGGGAAGTTTGGTCTCGTTCTGACGCCGTTGCTGTAACGGTCTTGCACCGATCAGAGCAGATTTCATTTCCTGTTCTCTCCTAAGAAGCAGAGATTTTGAAAATTGATACATTAAAGTCTATTCCAAGGTTTCAGAATATTTTATGTCATGTGACTTCCCCTTTAAATCAGCCTCTGATCTTATCCTGGACACAATGTATCACATTCACAATGACAGACACTAAGAACAGAGCGTGCAACAATGTAACAGAATGATTCTGTGGCTCCCAGGACACGATTGGATCGTCTCGATCTCAGGGACAAAGATCTGGAAAGGTTCAGAGAAACTTCGTTCTGTGCAAGGAAAGAGATCTTTCCTCCAGGCCTGAGCCCGAGATTTCTTGTATGTGCTTCTTGTGTAATGTTTAACACTCAGTGATACTGGAAAGTTTGTGAACCCTTCAGGAGTTTTCAGATTTCTGCATAAATTTGACCTTAAACAACATCAGATTTTCACTCAAGTCCTAAAAGTAGATAAAGAACCAAATCAAACAAATATATCAGACTTTATCATTTACTTGTGAAAAATTATACAATATCAAGTGTTTGCGGCAAAAGTATGTGAACCTTTAGGATTAGCAGATAATTTTAAAGTGAAATTGCATTTTCAGTCAATGGGATGACAATCAGGTGTGAGTTGTCGACCTGTTTTATGTAAAGAACAAAGAAAGTCTGATCTTCACAGCACGTTTGGTAAAGTGTATCCTGGCATTAAGAAAGGAGGTTTCTGAGGTCCTCAGGATAGTTGCTAATGCTCATCAGGCTAGAAAAGGTTACAAAACCATCTCAAAAGAGTTTGCGAGCCACCAATAAAGACAGAAAGATTGTGTACAAAATTCATGACCATTATTACCCTCAAAGCGGTCGACCATCAAAGATCACTCCAAGAGCAAGGCGTATAATAATAACAAAGAAACCCAAGGTCAACGCTGAGAAACTAAAGGCCTCTTTCACATTATCTAATATTAATGTTCATGAGTGTGCCACCAGAAGGACACTGAATAACAATGGAGTACATACTAAGATTGTATTGAAAAAGCTGCCGCTTTCCAAAATATAATATTGTGGCCTCTCTGCAGTTTTGTAAAGATCCCCTGGATGAGCAGGAAGACTATTGGAGCAAGGTTTTGTGGTCTGATGAGACCAAAATAGAGTTTTTTGGTGTAAATGAGATGTCTTTGCTTTGGAGAAAAAAAACAACTGCTTTATATATCATACATCTGTGACACGCGGCGGAAGCATTTATTCATTTTTACTCACTTATACAGCGCCATTAATCACGCTCCCCATTGGAACTGACAGTCCTAATTCCCTCTCAGTCTTTGGAGTGTGGGAGGAAACCGAAGAAACCAGAGGAAATTCACCAAAACACAGGGAGAACATACAAACTCCTTACAGATGTTGTCCTTGGTGGGTTGTTACCCAGGACCCCAGCGCTGCACAGCTGGAAGTGCAATGCACTCTGGTATCAGGGTTTGGGCTTCTTTTGCTGTATTTTGGGTAGGACCGATGCCATCATTGATGGAACAATGAATTCTGAATCTTATCAGCAAAATACTAAAGGTAAATGTCCGGACATTGGCCTGTGACCTGAATCTCCAGAGAACATGGGTCCTGCAAGAAGACAAAGACCCAAGCACTAAAGTTGGCCTACAGAAGAATGAAGGTAAAGGTTTGGAATGGTCGAGTCACAATCCTGACCTTTATCCTGTAGAAATGACGTGGAAGGACCTGAAGAGAGAGGTTCATGGGAGAAGTCACCAACATCACAGAGGTGAAACTGTTTTATTGAGAGGAGCAAGATAAAATTCCTCCATCCGATGTGCAGGAATAATCAGCAATTACCGGAGACATTTAGATGCAGTTATTATTGCAAAAAGGAGGTCACACCAGACACTGAGGGCAAAGGGTTCACAGACTTTTGACACTTTCAGACATGAGATTTTTTTTATTGAGGAGAATGATCCAATGACATCGTCTAATATTTTAATTTGTCTGATTTGGTTCTTTCTGTACTTTCAAGACTTTTGTGAAAATTTGATGTAGTTTTAAGTCAAATTTATGCAGAAATGCAGAAAATTCTGAAATGTTCACAAACTTTCATGCACCAATGTAAGTCACCCACAGACCCTGCACCTGCCAAACCCTCGATTCGCCGTGAAGGTCCTGGGAGCAATGTCCGTGCTGGGACTCGACCTCCATATGTGTACCAAGTAGGACACAGTTCTACACCACTGTGCCGTCATGGGGGGCTGCCCCGGGGGTGTACTGCGTGTATCGTAAAGCAGATGTGGGCTACTATGTGTTCATGTGGGAACATGCCTTTTATTGTCACTGCGTTTAGTTGGCTCTCCGGTCACGGGTTGGGATTATACACTGATTTCGGCATTTAGCCTCCAGTATAGGTCTGATGACAGACAGAGATTGAAGCGCGGGCACCAGTCCATGTAGGACAAGTCAACGTTGATTGACCAAAGATAAATGCTCTTGGGTTGAGTTTGGCAGATATGAGATGTAGAGACTTGGGTTATGCTCAGTGATCTGAGGATCGAGTAATTATAGTCTGGTGCCTTATACTGGCTGGTGTAGGGGTGGGGGATGGGGAGACGTATAATAGATGTAATAGGGGAACATAAATTGGGATAAGTGACGGAAATTCTACCAAGGTAAGTGGATTATCAGCCATAAAAGTCGTCTCCTTTATAATGAATTTACTTCTGGCTCCTTATTTCCCTGAAAAACAAGGAAGCGTTCTCATAATTCAGAGAGTTACCAGAATGAAGAACATTTCCAGAAATCCGAGTCCAGGATTTATCAATGTAGCAACAAGAATTTAAATATTGCTTCATAAGAAAGAAAAGACGTGTGACATGTGGTGGGATCCTCCTTAGCTGGAGATTATCCTCCGGAGACACGTCTGTCCCTGTCCCTGATACATGCTCGGCAGGCGATGACCCACAGGTCTGATATCATATCCGTCTATAGAGGAGGATCTCACACATTATACAAACTAGTGTAACCTCATTGTGACTTACAGAGACATGACATTCAACTTAACCCTTCAACATCTCACGTAACCTTCATTCAAGAATGTTTCAATCCATGGTTTTTCTCCATGTTTTGTGTAATCTTACATTCTAGGTCCCAAACACGGGAAAATTGGGGTCCCGGGAACAAGGATCTCTAGACAGAAACACAAGACTTCGGCACCTTGTATCCTAATGGCTGTTGAGTTTTCCAAATTCTGGAATATTAGTGTGACGCTGAGTCACTTCTCACTCACAAGCTGTGAGGCAGGGAAGTCAAGGAGCCCAAGGGCAAAAACCAGGAGGGTTCGACAAAGACAAAGGGATAAGACAAACGGAAAGTCAATGACAAAGTCCAAGGTCAGGTAATAAAGGTCAGAGTGTGTTAAAGGCAGAAAGGGTAATCCAAACAAGCAGTTAAAAGGAAAATCTAAGGTCCGGCAACAAAGATCAGGAAATCAGAACACAGAGCAAACACACCGGAGCGAAAGGCTGCAACTGGCAATGCCCTGATCATTGCTGGCCAGCTAAGGAGCAAGATAATCACCCTGAATGGGTGACACCTGGAGGAGACCCCACAGGACTGACCAGATTGGACTGAGCTGTCACTCACAATACTGACAGCTCAGCACGCCTCTGCCTGAAATTGGACAACTGGGCTGTCACTCACAATACTGATAGCTCAGCACGCATCTGCCACAGATTGGACAACTGGGCTGTCACTCGCAATACAGACAACTCAGCATGCCTCTGCCTGAAATTGGACAACTTGGCTGTCACTCACAATACTGACAGCTCAGCACGCCTCTGCAACAGATTGGACAATTGGGCTGTCACTCGCAATACAGACAACTTGGCACGCCTCTGCCTGAGATTGGACAACTGGGCTGTCACTCGCAATACTGACAGCTCAGCACGCCTCTGCCACAGATTGGACAACTGGGCTGTCACTCACAATACTGACAGCTCAGCACGCCGCTGCCTCAGATTGGACAACTGGGCTGTCACTCACAATACTGACAGCTCAGCACGCCGCTGCCTCAGATTGGACAACTGGGCTGTCACTCACAATACTGACAGCTCAGCACGCCTCTGCCTCAGATTGGACATCTGGGCTGACACTCACAATACTGACAGCTCAGCACACCGCTGCCTCAGATTGGACAACTGGGCTGTCACTCACAATACTGACAGCTCAGCACGCCGCTGCCTCAGATTGGACAACTGGGCTGTCGCTCACAATACTGACAGCTCAGCACTCCTTTGATCCTATAGGGCAGCTAAGCTGTCACTCATAGCGTCCTTCGGACACCGTGAGTGATGGAATCGTGACAATTAGGAGGCAGAATATTGGCGTAACCCTCTGTCAATCAGGTAAATTATCATTGTGGGCAATTTTCTATCACTCCCTTGTATGTACCATACTTATAGAGGTACAAATTCAGCAGATAAATCTTCCAAATAAGGGACCAAGGACATTACGGTGTCGTCAGTAAACCCCCCCTCATGGGTTAACATGTCAACCTTCAGACCCTGATGATTGCTCCTGACACATGAAGGGTTAATACAGCTTGCATCTCAGTACAGCACTCTAAGGAGGAGCTGGGTTTATTATTAAGGACTTTGAGTTCTCCCGTTCCGGTCCATTATCTCTTTATTCCGTCCTCTCCATTCATTAGACCTGAACTGTTTTTGAATTGTGTTTATTTCATCTTTTGTAACTTTGGAGCTTTTCTACCTTATTATCATATATTAAATCCAAAATGTAATCATTTAGTTTCTTGCTGTTCTAAATGTACCCACAACTCTGAAGAGGGAAATACTCTGCAGCCTTACTGGCCATCCCAGGTGGCACACTCCCATCAGAACAAGCTCACTGGTGGATTCTCAGTTAACTCCTTCTGTATAACAGGGGCTATAGAAAGCAACTGGGGCATAACTTTTAATGAAACTTAAAGGGGTTGTTCACAATTAGGACAACCCCTTCCCTAATATTTATGTTTGGTCCTGATAAAATAGAAAAGCCTATACCTTCCTCCTTATGTATAAGTTCGTGACGCCACCTGTGGTTTCTGGTTTGTAATGACCAGCGCTGCAGGGTTGCTTCTCTGGGACAGATCTCATGATGCAGCAGAGTTGGTGAAGCTCTCCACAGGTAGAGCTGTGGTCCCAGGGCAGTTGAGATGAGTTTGTAGATGGTGAGGAAGTGTGGAGAGGAAGATGTAGCAGTGCCGAGTTGAAGATGCAGGAATAATGCAGATGACTAGAGTTGAGCGACTTTTGGTTTTTTAGGGTCGCGTTTCGTTTCGTGAAACTCGACTTTTCCAAAAGTCGGGTCGAGCAAGATCGTCCGATTATAGGGAAAAGTCGGGGTCGTCCCGAAACACGAAACCCAATGTAAGTCAATGGGGAATAAAAGTCGGCAGTGAGAGGAGGACAGGAAACACACCTACAGTGCCCATTTGAATGCCAAAAGCATCAATTCTTCTTTCTTAAGCTTGTCACCCTTAATTAACTTCATAATACAAGTTACGCACTGAAAAATGGGGGTTACTTGGCTACAAACTGTGGGAGGGGAGGGCTGGCTCCAGGTTTTCATGTGCCCTGGGCGAAAGAGCGCCCCTTTAACACATACCACAACTCATCATGCTCCGATACGGCAGAGAAATAGCGGTATAGTACAATGAAAAATACCTCACTTTTTACATCTCATGACGAGGCCCATCTATTTCTCCATACAGAATCATTGGTCCCATATAATGTTTGAAACAGTATATGATGCGCTCCACATAATGCTACAGTATATGTTGGTCCCCATGGATGAAGCTCCACTGTCTTATGGGCCCAAATAATGCTCCAAACATAATGGGCCCCATTTCTAATGCTCTAGTGTATAATGGGCCCTGTAAATGCTGCTCCAGTGTCTGATGTCCACCTTTGGAATGTTCCAGTGTATGGTGGGCCCCATCTATCATTCTCCAGAGTATAGTGCTCCCCAAAAATTGCTGTCCCAACATTGAAAACAATCAAATAAGTCTCCTCGCTAGGGAATCCCTGTACTTGTCTGGACAGGTGCTGTAGCTTGCTTAACAGCTCGCCAGCCGTTCTCACGCCCAGTATGGATTACACGTGATTGCACAAAGGTTAGAAAGGGTACCGTATCCCCAGATAACATGTATGGATAGCGTACACATTCAAAATATATGTCTCAGGAGGCAGGCTCAGACGGTGTTAGGCCCAGTATGGATTGCACGTGATTGCACAAAGGTTAGAAAGGGTACCGTATCCCCGGATAACATGTATGGATAGCGTACACATTCAAAATATATGTCTATACAGCATGAGGCAGGCTCAGACGGTGTTAGACCCAGTATGGATTGCACGTGATTGCACAAAGGTTAGAAAGGGTACCGTATCCCCAGATAACATGTATGGATAGCGTACACATTCAAAATATATGTCTCAGGAGGCAGGCTCAGACGGTGTTAGGCCCAGTATGGATTACACGTGATTGCACAAAGGTGAGAAAGGGTACCGTATCCCCGGATAACATGTATGGATAGCGTACACATTCAAAATATATGTCTATACAGCATGAGGCAGGCTCAGACGGTGTTAGGCCCAGAATGGATTGCACGTGATTGCACAAAGGTTAGAAAGGGTACCGTATCACCGGATATCATGTATGGATAGCGTACACATTCAAAATATATGTCTATACAGCATGAGGCAGGCTCAGACGGTGTTAGGCCCAGTATGGATTGCACGTGATTGCACAAAGGTTAGAAAGGGTACCGTATCACCGGATATCATGTATGGATAGCGTACACATTCAAAATATATGTCTATACAGCATGAGGCAGGCTCAGACAGTGTTAGGCCCAGTATGGATTGCACGTGATTGCACAAAGGTGAGAAAGGGTACCGTATCCCCGGATAACATGTATGGATAGCGTACACATTCAAAATATATGTCTATACATCAGGAGGCAGGCTCAGACGGTGTCAGGCACAGTATGGATTTGACGGCCCAGATTACACAGCGGAGGAGCAGGGAGAGGTAAAGATTGCAAATGCTGGGGCCCTGCCCAAGCAAGGGGGGCCCACTCGTGGGCGTCGGTACTGGCACTGGGCCCCTCATAGTACAGCGGTGTGTCTGACGGCGGGTGTGCACCACCACCGTCAGAGACACTTGATTGCACTATGAGGGACCCTGTGCCAGTGCCCGCGCCCAAGAGTCGGCCTACCCACCTGTCCAGGGCAACGGCACGCGCACGGTGTCGTGCGCTAGGTGGTGACCCCGGCCATGGGGGGGGGAGGCAGCACAGTTAGGGAGTTTTAGAAAGTGGCATATGTTGATGTTGGACATTCAGCTGATGCAAAAGGCGAAATAGGTGAAGTACCAGGAAGAGGTGGACCAAAGCAAGCCATTTTTCTGTCACCCTATGTGTCATCAGGGGAAGGTGGGACAAAATCCTTGGAAACCCATGCGTGGTTCATTTTAATGAACGTTAGATCATCCACATTTTGGGTTGACAGACGGGTCCTTTTTTCTGTCAGGATTGATCCAGCTGCACTGAAGACTCTTTCCGATAGCACACTTGCAGCTGGGCAAGCGAGCTCCTGTAAGGCATATTGGGCCAATTCAGGCCAGGTGTCCAGTTTAGCGGCCCAATAGTCAAAGGGGAATGACCTGTGTGGGAGAACATCGATATGGGAGGAAAAGTAGTTTGTAACCATAGTTGACAACTGCTGTCTCCTGTCACTTTCCATCGATGCAGTATTACCAGTTGTGTGAGCGGTATTTGAAAAATCAGTCCACAACATTGTCATGAAACCCCTGTCTCCAACGCCACTTCTGCTGTGTGCACCACGAACACCTCTGCCAAGCTGCCCCCAGCCCGTACGGCTCATGTGAGAACCATCACCGCTGCTGTGTGCTGGGAATGCCTCAAGCAACCGATTTACCAGAGTTGCTTGTTTATTAGCCAATATTAGGTCAAGGTTCTCCTGTGGCATGATGTTTTGTAATTTGCCTTTATAGCGTGGATCCAGGATGCTGGCCAACCAGTAGTCGTCATCGTTCATCATTTTGGCAATGCGGGGGTCCCTTTTTAGGATCCGCAAGGCATAATCTGACATGTGGGCCAATGTTCCCGGTGTCAATGATGCACTGCGAGTGCTGGGTGGAGGAGCACTTTCTGGCAAATCCACATCCCTCCAGTCACGCACAAACCCTGTACCAGACCTTGCCACGCCAACATTTTCACTTGCCCCACGAGATGCATCCTCCTCCCCTAAGTAATCATCCCCATCATCCTCCTCCTCCTCCTCTTCTTCCTCCACCTCGTCCAGGAGAGGTCCCTGAGCAGACAATGGCTGAATGTCATCAAGGATTCCCTCCTCCTCTTCCTCCTCATCAACATTGGCTGCAGACGCCTGCTCCTTAAGGTGCGTCAAAGTTTGCATGAGCAGACGCATAAGTGGGATGCTCATGCTTAGGATGGCGTCATCTGCGCTTACCAGCCGTGTGCATTCCTCAAAACACTGAAGGACTTTACAAAGGTCTTTCAGCTTCGACCACTGCACACCTGTCAACTCCATGTCTGCTCTCAAAGTGCCTGGCCATTTATCCTCCCACAAATGCATTATGGCCTGCCTCTGCTCGCACAGCCGCTCCACCATGTGCAGGGTGGAGTTCCACCTTGTTGCAATGTCGATAATGAGGCGGTGGTTGGGAAGGTGGAGCAATCGCTGCAGCTTCTGCATACGAACGGAGTGTACAGGCGACCAGCGGATGTGCGCGCACAGTCTTCGCACCTTCTGGAGCAGGGCTGTTAACTCCGGATAATTTTTGAGGAAGCACTGCACCACCAGGTTCAAGGTGTGAGCCAAGCAAGGTATGTGGCTGAGTTTTGAAAGGGAAATGGCTGCCACAAAATTACGGCCGTTATCACTAACTACCTTGTCTGCCTCAAGATGTACACTGCCCAGCCATGACTCAGTTTGTCGCTTCAAGTACTCGGCCACCACCTCGGCGGTGTGTCTGTCGCCCAAACACATCATCTGCAACACAGCCTGCTGACGCTTTCCACTAGCTGCTCGATAGGGGGACACATCGTGTGCAACAGTGGCAGCTGCAGATGGAGTGCTCGTACGACTGCGCTCTGTGGACGAGCTTTCGCTTCTGGTTGAGGAGGAGGGTCGAACGCCTACAGCCAACTGTTTCCTATACCGTGGGCTAGGCAGCACTGTCCCACCACCGCTGTCCCCTGTGGACCCTGCATCCACCACATTAACCCAGTGCGCAGTGATGGACACGTAACGGCCCTGGCCATGCCGACTGGACCATGCATCAGTTGTGAGGTGCACCTTTCCGCTCACTGACTGCTTGAGTGCATGGACAATGCGGTCTTTCACATGATGGTGGAGGGCTGGGATGGCTTTGCGAGAGAAGAAGTGGCGACTGGGTAGGTCATAGCGTGGTACTGCATAGGCCATGAGTTCGCGGAAAGCTGCGCTTTCCACCAACCGAAAGGGCATCATCTCAAACGAGATTAGTTTGGCAATGTGGGCGTTCAAACCCAGTGTACGCGGATGAGAGACTGAGTACTTTCTTGACCTACTCATAGTATCTGGGAGGGTGAGCTGGACTTGAGAGCTGCATATGGTGGAAGTAGCGGTGGACAGGGCGGACTGAGAGAGGGTTGATGATGGTGATGGAGTTGGTGTTCTTTCTGATGGCCTAGAATCAGTCTTTCGTTGATATAACAGTGGGATTCCCTGACTGCTGTGGTCTTGCAACGACACCTCAACATTTGCTGCTGTGCTAACCGTTGGGGGAAACAATGTAGCGTTGCTGACTACCTTCGTTGTGATCAGTTGCACATGTGGCACTTGAGGTTTGGTGTTGTGTTCACGCTTGCAAGTGCATGCTGGTTAAATGTCTAAGCATGCAACTGGTAATCAAATTTTTCAGATTTTTCCCTCGGCTAAAGGTCTTTGCGCACTTCTTACAGATAACCTTGGCCTGATCATGAGGATTTTGTTCAAAAAAGTGCCACACTGCACTCTTCCTACTTTGGCAGACATTTTGCGGCCTAGCACGCTGTGATCTTTTGACCCTCTGGACAAGCTGTCCAGCAACTCTTTTGATGTTTGGAACCTGTCTTTGGAGTGCTCCGGGCCTGCCAGATAACAGCTGTTGCGATGTCGATGTCTGCCGTGGATGCTCCTCATCTGAGCTATTGGAAGCAGCACCCGCTTCCCCCAATGGATGCCAATCTGGGTCAACAACTGGGTCATCCATCACCTCCTCTTCTATGTCATGTGCACCTTCCTCTGTGTCACAGTGTATGGTGGTATAGTGTGCGGGAAGGGGCACCTGAGTCTCATCAGGGTCAAAATCTGGCTCTGTACACTGCGAGGACAATGTAGTGCTCTGAGTGAATGTACTAGCAGAATCATCCATCAGCGGCTGTGCATCAGTGCACTCCATGTCAGATTCATCTTGGCCTGGGTAATTCACCATTTCACTTGATAATCCAGGCATGGTATGTGAAAACAGCTCCATGGAGTAATCAGTAGTATGGCCTGCGTCATCCTTCAATCTTGGTTGGGGTGAAGGACACAAGGAAAGGTGTGGTTCATGAACATGAGCCTCCAATGACGACTCAGTGCTTTTACTTTTTACAACTGAAGAAGAGGCGGCGATAGAGCTGGAGGCTGAGTCAGCAATGTAAGACAAAACTTTTTCCTGATGCTCTGGCTTTAAAAGCGGTTTGCCAACTCCTAGAAAACTAAGCGTTCGAGGCCTTATGTAGCCAGACGATGACGCAGGGTCAGCACCTCCTGCATTCGGTCCTATTTTGCTCTTGCCACTACCATCAGATCCACCACCAACACCATCATTACCAGCTGCCAACCCCCGCCCAATTCCACGGCCTCTTCCACCAGCCTTCCTCATTTATGGTAGAAATGTAGACAAAATCCAACAAACTATATAGTAATGTAAAACAAGGTACAAGGTGTCTATAGGACAGGGGAGATTTTGAATATCTGCACACACTTTTGGACAGTGGACACTTTTGGATTGTGTGAGGCCCACTGATATCTCAGCGCTATGTGACAGGCTCGATGGCACTGCTGTGACAAAAGTGACTAGAGGATAAGGGAGATTTTGAATATCTGCACACACTTTTGGACACTGGACACTTTTGGATTGTGTGAGGCCCACTGTTATCTCAGCGCTATGTGACATGCTCGATGGCACTGCTGTGACCTAAGTGACTAGAGGATAAGGGAGATTTTGAATATCTGCACACACTTTTGGACACTGGACACTTTTGGATTGTGTGAGGCCCACTGATATCTCAGCGCTATGTGACAGGCTCGATGGCACTGCTGTGACCAAAGTGACTAGAGGATAAGGGAGATTTTGAATATCTGCACACACTTTTGGACACTGGACACTTTTGGATTGTGTGAGGCCCACTGTTATCTCAGCGCTATGTGACAGGCTCGATGGCACAGCTGTGACCAAAGTGACTAGAGGATAAGGGAGATTTTGAATATCTGCACACACTTTTGGACACTGGACACTTTTGGATTGTGTGAGGCCCACTGATATCTGAGCGCTATGTGACAGGCTCGATGGCACTGCTGTGACAAAAGTGACTAGAGGATAAGGGAGATTTTGAATATCTGCACACACTTTTGGACACTGGACACTTTTGGATTGTGTGAGGCCCACTGATATCTGAGCGCTATGTGACAGGCTCGATGGCACTGCTGTGACAAAAGTGACTAGAGGATAAGGGAGATTTTGAATATCTGTTTGGACACTGGACACTTTTGGATTGTGTGAGGCCCACTGTTATCTCAGCGCTATGTGACAGGCTCGATGGCACTGCTGTGACAAAAGTGACTAGAGGATAAGGGAGATTTTGAATATCTGCACACACTTTTGGACACTGGACACTTTTGGATTGTGTGAGGCCCACTGATATCTGAGCGCTATGTGACAGGCTCGATGGCACTGCTGTGACAAAAGTGACTAGAGGATAAGGGAGATTTTGAATATCTGCACACACTTTTGGACACTGGACACTTTTGGATTGTGTGAGGCCCAATGATATCTCAGCGCTATGTGACAGGCTCGATGGCACAGCTGTGACCAAAGTGACTAGAGGATAAGGGAGATTTTGAATATCTGCACACACTTTTGGACACTGGACACTTTTGGATTGTGTGAGGCCCACTGTTATCTCAGCGCTATGTGACAGGCTCGATGGCACTGCTGTGACCTAAGTGACTAGAGTATAAGGGAGATTTTGAATATCTGCACACACTATTGGACACTGGACACTTTTGGATTGTGTGAGGCCCACTGATATCTCAGCGCTATGTGACAGGCTCGATGGCACTGCTGTGACAAAAGTGACTAGAGGATAAGGGAGATTTTGAATATCTGCACACACTTTTGGACACTGGACACTTTTGGATTGTGTGAGGCCCACTGATATCTCAGCACTATGTGACAGGCTCGATGGCACTGCTGTGACAAAAGTGACTAGAGGATAAGGGAGATTTTGAATATCTGCACACACTTTTGGACACTGGACACTTTTGGATTGTGTGAGGCCCACTGATATCTCAGCGCTATGTGACAGGCTCGATGGCACAGCTGTGACCTAAGTGACTAGAGGATAAGTGAGATTTTGAATGTCTGCACACACTTTTGGACACTGGACACTTTTGGATTGTGTGAGGCCCAATGAATATCTGAGCACTATGTGACAGGCTCGATGGCACAGCTGTGACCTAAGTGACTAGAGGATAAGTGAGATTTTGAATGTCTGCACACACTTTTGGACACTGGACACTTTTGGATTGTGTGAGGCCCAATGAATATCTGAGCGCTATGTGACAGGCTCAATGGCACAGCTGTGACCAAAGTGACTAGAGGATAAGGGAGATTTTGATTGGATTGCTTTTAAAAAAGCAGTTTGCGGAGCAGTGGGTAAACAGCAATGCCAGCCTGTCAGGAAGCCTTAGAAAGCAGCCCAACAACCAACACCACTGATACACCACTATATAGCCTCCCCTTGCACTGCACACACAGTGACTGGTGTGTTGTGCAGGCCAAATTGCTATCAGCAGCAGAAGCAGTTTTTTTGTCTTCTTCCCTGCCTAACGCTCTCCCTACAGAATCAGCAGCAACCTCTCCCTATGCTAAGATCGGCAGAAGTAAGATGGCGGTCGGCGTGCACGCCCTTTTATACCCCCTGTGACGCCCACCAAAGCAAGCCAATCACTTGCATGCCCTTCTGAAAGATGGTGGTGACCCGTGTCTATGTCATCACGTTGCCCACAGTGTCCGTGGATCCTGATTGGCTGAAAAAGAGCGCAAAACAAACTTTTGAAACGCGACTTTGGCGCGTAAGTCGCCGACCTCGTGGCCGACCTCATCCTAGGGTCGGGTTTCGTTTCATGAAACCCGACTTTGCCAAAAGTCGGCGACTTTTGAATTTTTTCGACCCGTTTCGCTCAACTCTACAGATGACACAATCACATGTAGTTCCAAAGGCTTTACTCACAGTCTGGTGCACACAGAGGCCCGCTTCAGTGCTGCGTTCTCCAGGTGAGGGGTCCAGCCAACCTCCAGATAAGATGAGGCACACCCTTCCTGCCTCCCCTGTCAGCATGTACCTCTCTTTGCCGTCTCCACACATTACGCTACCTTTACTCCTTCCTTTCCAGCACTTCACAGTTATTATTATTATTATTATTATTATTATTATTTATTGTTATAGCGCCATTTATTCCATGGCGCTTTACATGTGAGGGGGGTATACATAAAAACAAGTACAATAATCTTAAACAATACAAGTCATAACTGGTACAGGAGGAGAGAGGACCCTGCCCGCGAGGGCTCACAATCTTCAAGGGATGGGTGATAATACAGTAGGCTTGGGTAGAGCTGGTCGTGCAGCGGTTTGGTCGATCGGTGGTTACTGCAGGTTATAGGCTTGTCGGAAGAGGTGGGTCTTCAGGCTCTTTTTGAAGGTTTCGATGGTAGGTGAGAGTCTGATATGTTGTGGTAGAGAGTTCCAGAGTAGGGGTGATGCGCGAGAGAAATCTTGTATGCGATTGTGGGAAGAGGAGATAAGAGGGGAGTAGAGAAGGAGATCTTGTGAGGATCGGAGGTTGCGTGCAGGAAAGTACCGGGAGACGAGGTCACAGATGTATGGAGGAGACAAGTTGTGGATGGCTTTGTATGTCATGGTTAGGGTTTTGTAATGGAGTCTCTGGGCAATTGGGAGCCAGTGAAGGGATTGACAGAGGGGAGAAGCTGGGGAATAGCGGGGGGACAGGTGGATTAGTCGGGCAGCAGAGTTTAGAATAGATTGGAGGGGTGCGAGAGTGTTTGAGGGGAGGCCGCAGAGCATGAGGTTGCAGTAGTCAAGGCGAGAGATGATGAGGGCATGGACTAGGGTTTTTGCAGATTCTTGGGTGAGGAATGAACGGATGCGTGAAATATTTTTGAGTTGAAGTCGGCAGGAAGTGGAAAGGGTTTGGATATGTGGTTTGAAGGAGAGATCAGCATCAAGGATTACTCCGAGGCAGCGAGCTTGTGGGACTGGGGAGAGTGGGCAGTCATTTACTGTAATTGATAGGTTCGTAGGGGGGGTCACGGGAGATGGGGGAAAGATGATGAATTCTGTTTTGTCCATGTTGAGTTTCAGATATCTAGTGGAGAAGAAGGATGAAATAGTGGACAGACATTGAGGGATTCTGGTTAGTAGGGAGGTGATATCTGGTCCAGAGATGTAGATCTGTGTGTCATCAGCATAAAGATGATACTGAAAGCCATGAGATTCTATGAGCTGTCCCAGGCCAAAGGTGTAAATAGAGAACAGCAGGGGCCCTAGGACTGAACCTTGTGGGACTCCGACAGATAGGGGCGAGGTGAGGAGGTGGTGTGTGAGTGGGAGACGCTGAATGTCCGGTCTGTTAGGTATGATGAGATCCAGGAGAGGGCCAAGTCTGTGATGCCGAGGGATGAGAGGGTCTGTAATAATAGGGAATGGTCCACTGTGTCAAAGGCAGCCGACAGGTCCAGGAGGAGGAGGACAGAGTAGTGTCGCTTGCTCTTGGCAGTTAAGAGGTCATTGGTGACCTTAGTAAGGGCTGTTTCAGTGGAGTGGTGTGACCGGAAGCCAGATTGTAAGCGGTCGAAGAGGGAGCAAGAAGAGAGATGGGAGGACAGTTCAAGGTAGACGTGTTGTTCCAGTAGCTTGGAGGCGTATGGGAGAAGTGATATAGGGCGATAGCTAGATACAGAGGATGGGTCAAGAGAGGGCTTTTTGAGGATAGGTGTGATGGAGGCATGTTTAAAGCTTGAGGGGAAAACACCAGTTGTTAGTGATAGGTTGAAGAGATGGGTTAGGGTTGGGATGAAGACTGTGGTGAGGTTTGGGATGAAGTGGGATGGGATCGGGTCGAGTGCACAGGTGGTGAGATGTGATCTTGAGAGTAGAGTGGAGAGTCGATCTTCTGTAATGGTGGAGAAGTTGGTTTTGAAGGTGGAGGGCTGGGAAGTCGGGAGGAAGGGCTCTGGGGGTTGTTGACCAAAACTGTCCCTGATGTTATCAATTTTCTGCTTGAAAAATGAGGCAAAGTCTTCAGCTGAGATGAGTGGGGAGGGAGGAGGTGCTGGGGGGCGGAGGAGAGAATTGAAGGTGTTGAATAACTGTTTAGGGTTGTGAGACAGGGAGGATATGAGAGATGAGAAGTAGGTTTGTTTAGCTGTGGCGAGTGTGGTCTTGAAAGTAGTGAGGGACTGTTTGAATGCGATGAAATGCTCGTTGGAGTGGGATCTTTTCCATCTGCGCTCAGCAGCCCTGGAAGCTCGCCTCAGCTCTTTGGTCAGGCTGGTGTGCCAGGGCTGTCTGTTGATTTTGCGAGTTTTGGTATGTGTAAGTGGGGCAGCGGATTCCAAAGCTACAGCTATTGTGGTGTTATATAGAGCGGCAGCGTCATCCGCATTGTGTAAGGAACTTATATCTGTAAGAGGGAGGAGGGATTCGGAGAATGAGTGTAGGTCAAGGTGTTTAAGATTCCTGCGAGGGTGTGAAAGTTTGTGGGGTGGGGATTGTAGACATGGAGTGAAGAGGGAAGAGAATGTGAGCAGGTTGTGGTCAGAGAGAGGAAGAGGTGAGTTAGAGAGGCTAGATAGGGCGCAGAGGCGGGTGAAGATGAGGTCTAGTGTGTGGCCATCTTTGTGAGTGGCTGCAGAAGACCATTGAGTGAGGCCGAAGGAGGAAGTGAGAGATAGAAGTTTAGTGGCAGCTGAGAGGGAAGTGTCAATGGGGATGTTGAAGTCGCCCATGATGATAGTAGGGATGTCCGCGGAAAGGAAATGAAGTAACCAGGTGGTGAAGTGGTCAAAGAAGGTGGTGGCTGGCCCTGGGGGGCGGTAGATGACAGCCAGTTGGAGGTTGGAGGGGGAGTAGATGCGCACAGAGTGCACCTCAAAGGAAGGGAGGGTAACAGAGGGTGGCAGTGGGATTGGGGTGAAGGAGCAGGTATCTGACAGGAGAAAACCAACTCCTCCACCATGTTTGCTGCTGGGGCGGGGGGTGTGAGAAAGGTGGAAGCCGCCATACGAAAGTGCAGCAGGAGAGGCTGTGTCAGAAGGGGTGAGCCAGGTTTCGGTGATGGCGAGGAAGGAGAGTTTGGTAGTAACAAAAAGATCATGGATGTAGGAAAGCTTGTTGCAGACAGAGCGAGCGTTCCACAGAGCTCCTGTTAGTGGGACTGGGGAAGCGGGGGCTGGGTGAATGGGTATAAGGTTGGAGAGGTTACGGAAGGTTGTGATAGAGCGTGGATGGGAGGTAGAAATGACTGTGGGAATGTGGTGAGGAGGACCAGGATTTGGAGAGATATCACCAGCAGTGAGAAGGAGCAGAGAAAGTGTTAGCAGGTGGGAGCAGGAGAGGGCATGAGGGGGCTGTCTGTGTTTGGAGACAGAGGATTGTATGTTAAGGAACAGTTTTGAGGCGAAGGTGAGGTGGATGGGGAGGATTGAAGAAGAGATGAACAGTTCCTTACTAGGAGTAGGGATTAGGGGAATTAGCAGAAAGTGAAGGATTATTGGGGTGAAAGTGAAAACAAACAGAAACATTGTTTACAGTGACTGTGTCCAGTTACCTTCAGTTCCAATTCTGGTTTTAATTCTTAAATTAATCTTCACACTTCTAGCACACACTTATAGCAATCACAATGCAGACTGAAGTCTATGCAGACTTGTACTCTGCAATATATGTACAACTAAGTGCAGTCAGGTGTGAAGCAGAGAGGAGTGGTCTCTGCTCATCTTGGCCAGACAATTAAGAGTGGACCAGATGTATATGATCAAGCCAGAGTAAACAAGGTCATAAATAACACTGGGGTAAGCTGGGGTTAGCTGAAAGGCATACCATGTGAATGCTAGGTGCAGAGGCAAGTCTATGTGCAAAGCTGGGTGACGCACTGTGTGTCCTTCATAGACAGACAGCAGGAGAGCTGGGTGGATGGACATACCATGTGAATGCTAGGTGCAGAGGCAAGTCTATGTGCAAAGCTGGGTGACGCACTGTGTGTCCTTCATAGACAGACAGCAGGAGAGCTGGGTGGATGGACATACCATGTGAATGCTAGGTGCAGAGGCAAGTCTATGTGCAAAGCTGGGTGACGCACTGTGTGTCCTTCATAGACAGACAGCAGGAGAGCTGGGTGGATGGACATACCATGTGAATGCTAGGTGCAGAGGCAAGTCTATGTGCAAAGCTGGGTGACGCACTGTGTGTCCTTCATAGACAGACAGCAGGAGAGCTGGGTGGATGGACATACCATGTGAATGCTAGGTGCAGAGGCAAGTCTATGTGCAAAGCTGGGTGACGCACTGTGTGTCCTTCATAGACAGACAGCAGGAGAGCTGGGTGGATGGACATACCATGTGAATGCTAGGTGCAGAGGCAAGTCTATGTGCAAAGCTGGGTGACGCACTGTGTGTCCTTCATAGACAGACAGCAGGAGAGCTGGGTGGATGGACATACCTGTCGGAAGAATAGAGATGCTTGTTAGAGTGCGATGGTGGCAGGTAGCAGGGCACAGTCTGTATTCATCCTTCTGGTTTTAATTCTTAAATTAATCTTCACACTTCTAGCACACACTTATAGCAATCACAATGCAGACTGAAGTTATCATTCTGGGCCAGCAAACAGCGTGCACCCTTCCATTTCTGTGACTCTATATAGCCGCATTTCCACTCGGACAAACTGTGGTAGGGGCGATTGTATCACTTTGATCATATTACCTGTTGCCAGTGGCATACATCCAGTGCAGAGTCAGCGCACAGCTGCTATGGGGCAAATGTGTCATGATGCCCGGACCGGGCTGTCCAAATGCCCAGCTCCATTTGTAACTTTAACTTTCTGTCTTGGCTACAGACACCATGGAATACAATGAAGGAGAAGAGAACCGTCAACTCTGCGCTCCACCGAGATATCATACTGTGCTCTGAGAGGGGGATCATGCTGTGTGGTGGACATTATCCTATTCAGGGGGCACAAAAGGGACATAATATTGTGGGGAACACAAACAGGGCATCACACTGTGTCACTAATCACTGCTGGAGAACTATAAAGGTATCACACAGTTCATACTGCACAGGGGTCACTGAGGGGGCAATATACTGTGTGGGGCGCTGAGGGGGCATTATACTACAGTATGTGGGGCGCTGAGGGGGCAATATACTATGTGAGGCGCTGAGGGGGCATTATGCTGTGTGGGGCACTGAGGTGCTATTATATGGAGCAGGGGGCACTGAGGGGGCATTATATGGAGCAGGGGGCACTGAGGGGGCATTGTACTGTGTAGGGCACTGAGGGGGCATTATACTGTGTGTGGTACTGAGGGGGCATTATACTGTGTGGGGCGATGAGGGGGCAATATACTATGTGAGGCGCTGAGGGGGCATTATGCTGTGCGGGCATTGAGGGGGCAATATACTGTGTGGGGCACTGAGGTGGTATTATATGGAGCAGGGGGCACTGAGGGGGCATTATATGGAGCAGGGGGCACTGAGAGGGCATTGTACTGTGTAGGGCACTGAGGGGGCATAATACTGTGTGGGGTACTGAGGGGGCATTATACTGTGTAGAGCACTGAGGGGGCATTATACTGTGTGGGGCACTGATGGGGCAATATACTGTGTTGGGCACTGAGAGGGCAATAGACTGTGTGAGGCACTGAGGGGGCAATATACTGTGTGGGGCACTGATGGAGGCATTATATGGAGCAGGGGGCACTGAGGGGGCATTATAATGTGTGGGGCACTGACGGGGCAATATACTGTGTTGAGCACTGAGAGGGCAATAGACTTTGTGGGGCACTGAGGGGGCAATATACTGTGTGGGGCACTGAGGGGGCATTATACTGTGTGGGGCACTGAGGGGGAAATATATGGAGCAGGGGGCACTGAGGGGGCATTATAATGTGTGGGGCACTGAGAGGGCAATATACTGTGTAGGGTACTGAGGGGGCAATATACTGTGTGGGGTACTGAGGGGCAATATACTGTGTGGGGCACTGAGGGGGCAATATACTGTGTGGTGCACTGAGGGGGCAATATACTGTGTGGGGCACTGACGGGGCAACATACTGTGTGGGGCACTGATGGGGCATTATACTTTGTTTCGCACTGAGGTGGCATTATACTATCAGGGGCACTGAGGGGGCATTATACTGTGTGGGGCACTGATGGGACATTATACTGTGTGTGGCACTGACAGGGCAATATACTGTGTGGGGCACTGATGGGACATTATACTTTGTTTCGCACTGAGGGGGCATTATACTATCAGGGGTACTGAGGGGGCATTATACTGTGTGGGGTACTGAGGGGGCATTATACTGTGTGGGGCACTGAGGGGGCATTATATGGAGCAGGGGGCACTGAGAGGGCATTGTACTGTGTAAGGCACTGAGGGGGCATTATACTGTGTAGGGCACTGAGGGGGCATTATACTGTGTGGGGTACTGAGGGGGCATTATACTGTGTAGGGCACTGAGGGGGCATTATATTGTGTGGGGCACTGACAGGGCAATATACTGTGTTGGGCACTGAGAGGGCAATAGACTGTGTGAGGCACTGAGGGGGCAATATACTGTGTGGGGCACTGATGGAGGCATTATATGGAGCAGGGGGCACTGAGGGGGCATTATAATGTGTGGGGCACTGACGGGGCAATATACTGTGTTGAGCACTGAGAGGGCAATAGACTTTGTGGGGCACTGAGGGGGCAATATACTGTGTTGGGCACTGAGGGGGCATTATAATGTGTGGGGCACTGAGGGGGAAATATACTGGGTGGGGCACTGACGGGGCAATATACTGTGTGGAGCACTGAGGGGGCATTATACTGTCCAGGGGCACTGAGGGGGCATTATACTGTGTGTGGCACTGACAGGGCAATATACTGTGTGGGGCACTGATGGGGCATTATACTTTGTTTCACACTGAGGGGGCATTATACTATCAGGGGCACTGGGGGGCATTATACTGTGTGGGGCACTGATGGGACATTATACTGTGTGTGGCACTGACAGGGCAATATACTGTGTGGGGCACTGATGGGACATTATACTTTGTTTCGCACTGAGGGGGCATTATACTATCAGGGGTACTGAGGGAGCATTATACTGTGTGGGGTACTGAGGGGGCAATATACTGTGTGTGGTACTGAGGGGGCATTATACTGTGTGGGGCACTGAGGGGGCATTATACTATCAGGGGCACTTGGGGGGCATTATACTGTGTGGGGCACTGATGGGACATTATACTTTGTTTCGCACTGAGGGGGCATTATACTATCAGGGGTACTGAGGGAGCATTATACTGTGTGGGGTACTGAGGGGGCAATATACTGTGTGTGGTACTGAGGGGGCATTATACTGTGTGGGGCACTGAGGGGGCATTATATGGAGCAGGGGGCACTGAGAGGGCATTGTACTGTGTAGGGCACTGAGGGGGCATTATACTGTGTAGGGCACTGAGGGGGCATTATACTGTGTGGGGTACTGAAGGGGCATTATACTGTGTAGGGCACTGAGGGGGCATTATACTGTGTGGGGCACTGACAGGGCAATATACTGTGTTGGGCACTGAGAGGGCAATAGACTGTGTGAGGCACTGAGGGGGTAATATACTGTGTGGGGCACTGATGGGGCATTATATGGAGCAGGGGGCACTGAGGGGGCATTATAATGTGTGGGGCACTGCCGGGGCAATATACTGTGTTGGGCACTGATAGGGCAATAGACTGTGTGGGGCACTGAGAGGGCAATATACTGTGTGGGGCACTGAGGGGAATATACTGTGTGGGGCACTGAGGGGGCATTATACTGTGTGGGGCACTGAGGGGGAAATATACTGTGTGGGGCACTGAGGGGGACATATACTGTGTGGGGCACTGACAGGGCAATATACTGTGCAGGGGCACTGAGGGGGCATTATATGGAGCAGGGGGCACTGAAGGGCAATATACTGTGGGGGCACTGACAGGGCAATATACTGTGTGGGGCACTGAGGGGGCATTATACTGCGCAGGGGCACTGAGGGGGCATTATATGGAGCAGGGGGCACTGAGGGGGCATCATATTGTGTGGGGCACTGAGAGGGCAATATACTTTGTAGGGCACTGAGGGGGCAATATACTGTGTGGGGCACTGAGTGGGCAATATACTGTGTGGGGCACTGACGGGGCAACATACTGTGTGGGGCACTGATAGGGCATTATACTTTGTTTCGCACTGAGGGGGCATTATACTATCAGGGACACTGACGGGGACATTATACTGTGTGGGGCACTGAGGGGGCATTCATAGAATCGTAGATTTGGAAGGGACCTCCTGGGTCATCTGGTCCAACCCCCTGCTCAAAGCAGGATTCGCTAAATCATCCCAGACAGATGTCTGTCCAGCCTCTGTGTGAAGACTTCTATTGAAGGAGAACTCACCACCTCTTGTGGCAGCCTGTTCCACTCATTGATCACTCTGTCAAAGAGGTTTTTCTAATATCTAATCTGTGTCTCCTCCCATTCAGTTTCATCCCATTGCTTCTAGTCTTTCCTTGTGCAAATGAGAATAATGATGATCCTTCTACAATGTGACAGCCCTTGAGATATTTGTAGACAGCTATTAAGTCTCCTCTCAGTCTTCTCTTTTGCAGCTAAACATTCCCAAATCCTGCAACCTTTCCTCATAAGACAGGGTTTGCAGACCGGTCACCATTCTGGTCGCTCTTTTCTGAACTTGCTCCAGTTTGTTGATGTCTTTTTTAAAATGTGGCCCCCAAAACTGGACACAGTATTCCAGATGAGGTCTGACCAAAGAGGAGTAGAGGGAAATAATGACTTCACGTGATCTAGACTGTATGCTTCTGTTAATACATCCTAGAATTGCATTTGCCTTTTTTGCTGCTGCATCACACTGTTGACTCATATTCAGTCTGTGATCTATTAGTATACCCAAGTCTTTTTCACATGTGCTGTTGCTTAGCCCTATTCCCCCCATTCTGTATATGCTTTTTTCATTTTTATTGCCCAGATGTAGTACTTTGCATTTTTCCCTGTTAAAAACCATTCTGTTTGTTGCTGCCCACTTCTCCAGTTTATTTATATCTTTTTGAATCCTCTCTCTCTCTTCTCTAGTATTAGCTATCCCTCCTAGCTTTGTGTCATCAGCAAATTTAATCAGTTTACCCTCAATTCCATCATCTAAATCATTGATAAAGATGTTGAACAATACAGGGCCCAGGACAGAGCCCTGTGGTACCCCACTTGAGACATTCTTCCAACTGGATGTGCAGTCATTTACGACCACTCTTGGGTCCGATCACTAAGCCAGTTATGAATCCACCTAACAGTTGCCTTGTCCATTCCACACTTAGCCATTTTTTCAATAAGGATTGTGTGAGATACTTTGTCAAATGCTTTGCTGAAGTCAAGATATACTATATCTACAGCATTTCCCTGATCCACCCAGTCAGTGATTCTATTATACTGTGTGGGGCACTAAGGGGGAATTATACTGTGTTTGGCACAGAGGGGGCATTATCCTGTGTGTGGCACTAAGGGAGCATTATACTATGTGGGGCACTGAGAGGGCATTATACTGTGTTTGGCACTGAGGGGGCATTATACTGTGTGGGGTACTGAAGGGGCATAATACTGTGTAGGGCACTGAGGGGGCATTATACTGTGTGGGGCACTGACAGGGCAATATACTGTGTTGGGCACTGAGAGGGCAATAGACTGTGTGAGGCACTGAGGGGGTAATATACTGTGTGGGGCACTGATGGGGCATTATATGGAGCAGGGGGCACTGAGGGGGCATTATAATGTGTGGGGCACTGCCGGGGCAATATACTGTGTTGGGCACTGATAGGGCAATAGACTGTGTGGGGCACTGAGAGGGCAATATACTGTGTGGGGCACTGAGGGGCAATATACTGTGTGGGGCACTGAGGGGGCATTATACTGTGTGGGGCACTGAGGGGGAAATATACTGTGTGGGGCACTGAGGGGGACATATACTGTGTGGGGCACTGACAGGGCAATATACTGTGCAGGGGCACTGAGGGGGCATTATATGGAGCAGGGGGCACTGAAGGGCAATATACTGTGGGGGCACTGACAGGGCAATATACTGTGTGGGGCACTGAGGGGGCATTATACTGCGCAGGGGCACTGAGGGGGCATTATATGGAGCAGGGGGCACTGAGGGGGCATCATATTGTGTGGGGCACTGAGAGGGCAATATACTTTGTAGGGCACTGAGGGGGCAATATACTGTGTAGGGCACTGAGGGGGCAATATACTGTGTGGGGCACTGACGGGGCAACATACTGTGTGGGGCACTGATAGGGCATTATACTTTGTTTCGCACTGAGGGGGCATTATACTATCAGGGACACTGACGGGGACATTATACTGTGTGGGGCACTGAGGGGGCATTCATAGAATCGTAGATTTGGAAGGGACCTCCTGGGTCATCTGGTCCAACCCCCTGCTCAAAGCAGGATTCGCTAAATCATCCCAGACAGATGTCTGTCCAGCCTCTGTGTGAAGACTTCTATTGAAGGAGAACTCACCACCTCTTGTGGCAGCCTGTTCCACTCATTGATCACTCTAACTGTCAAAGAGGTTTTTCTAATATCTAATCTGTGTCTCCTCCCATTCAGTTTCATCCCATTGCTTCTAGTCTTTCCTTGTGCAAATGAGAATAAAGTTGATCCTTCTACAATGTGACAGCCCTTGAGATATTTGTAGACAGCTATTAAGTCTCCTCTCAGTCTTCTCTTTTGCAGCTAAACATTCCCAAATCCTGCAACCTTTCCTCATAAGACAGGGTTTGCAGACCGGTCACCATTCTGGTCGCTCTTTTCTGAACTTGCTCCAGTTTGTTGATGTCTTTTTTAAAATGTGGCGCCCAAAACTGGACACAGTATTCCAGATGAGGTCTGACCAAAGAGGAGTAGAGGGAAATAATGACTTCACGTGATCTAGACTGTATGCTTCTGTTAATACATCCTAGAATTGCATTTGCCTTTTTTGCTGCTGCATCACACTGTTGACTCATATTCAGTCTGTGATCTATTAGTATACCCAAGTCTTTTTCACATGTGCTGTTGCTTAGCCCTATTCCCCCCATTCTGTATATGCTTTTTTCATTTTTATTGCCCAGATGTAGTACTTTGCATTTTTCCCTGTTAAAAACCATTCTGTTTGTTGCTGCCCACTTCTCCAGTTTATTTATATCTTTTTGAATCCTCTCTCTCTCTTCTCTAGTATTAGCTATCCCTCCTAGCTTTGTGTCATCAGCAAATTTAATCAGTTTACCCTCAATTCCATCATCTAAATCATTGATAAAGATGTTGAACAATACAGGGCCCAGGACAGAGCCCTGTGGTACCCCACTTGAGACATTCTTCCAACTGGATGTGCAGTCATTTACGACCACTCTTGGGTCCGATCACTAAGCCAGTTATGAATCCACCTAACAGTTGCCTTGTCCATTCCACACTTAGCCATTTTTTCAATAAGGATTGTGTGAGATACTTTGTCAAATGCTTTGCTGAAGTCAAGATATACTATATCTACAGCATTTCCCTGATCCACCCAGTCAGTGATACTATTATACTGTGTGGGGCACTAAGGGGGAATTATACTGTGTTTGGCACAGAGGGGGCATTATCCTGTGTGTGGCACTAAGGGAGCATTATACTATGTGGGGCACTGAGAGGGCATTATACTGTGTTTGGCACTGAGGGGGCATTATACTTTGTCGGGAACTGTGGGGGCATTTTACTGTGTGGGGCACTGAGAGGGCATTATACTGTGTAGGGCACTGTGGGGGAATTATACTGTGTGGGACACTGTGGGGTCATTATACTGTGTGGGACACTGAGGGGGCATTATACTGTGTGGGGGGCACTGTGGGGGCATTATACTGTGTGGGGCACTGAGAGGGCATTATACTGTGTAGGGCACTGAGAGGGCATTATACTGTGTAGGGCACTGTGGGGGAATTATACTGGGTGGGTAACTGAGGGGGCATTATACTGTGTGGGTCACTGAGGGGGCATTATACTGTGTGGGGGGCACTGTGGGGGCATTATACTGTGTGGGGCACTGAGAGGGCATTATACTGTGTGGGTCACTGAGGGGGCATTATACTGTGTGGGTCACTGTGGGGGCATTATACTGTATGGGTCACAGAGGGGGCATTATACTGTGTGGGTCACTGAGGGGGCATTATACTGTGTGGGGCACTGAGGGGGCATTATACTGTGTGGGGGGCACTGTGGGGGCATTATACTGTGTGGGGCACTGAGGGGGCATAATACTGTGTGTAGGTACATGATGAGTTTCTACTGAGTTGGAGGCGGAAACGGGAGGTTATTACTGTTATTCACTGTGTGTGCGGATCGTTACTTTGTTCCACGCAAGGAGGGTACTGTGATTTTTTTGCCATGTGACTTGGCGGGAGGGTGTAGAGGGGCCCATTTGATAATTGTCCATGGGGCCCAGTCTTTAGTTTTGCCCCTTTATGTCCCCTGACCTGATTGGAGCTCCTCTGGTTTCCTTACCATTTCTCTTTAGCGCGGGTGTGTGGACTTTTGCATGGAATGGCTTCATCTCTCACTCCTCATCACAACATAAACATGGTCATTATATTTCAGCGTTTGCATAAATCATATTTTGGGAAATAATTATGTGTAATGAATGAGCCCGACCCCCGCTCCTCCTGCCATGATTCATTCTCTGGCTTTATCGCACAGCCTCAGGGGCACAGGGAATATGGAGGCGCCCCAACTGTGTGTGAACAGTGGCATTGACGGATGAGGTGATTCTGCGCAGACTTCATCCTTAATTAATTAAGAAGCTAAAGAGTAAACACAATTAATTACCGCTCTGCTGACAATCCGGATTTCCTCATCAGGAGCTCAGGTCAGACTACCTGATCTGCTTTTATTTTTCTTAAAGGGATTGTCCCATCATAGGCAGACCACATTGATAGAGGAAGCAGCGGACCACTGATCGTTTCACCTGCAGTGACCTCTATAGGAGAATGGAGGTATTACATCCAGATACATAGGAGATGATGAACCCATGGCCGAGCCGAGGCCTCCAGATCAGGAGATGCTGTGAACTCTGACTAACCACCATGGCAATGTGGGACAAAATAGGACTGCTGTCCCTTTAAGAGCAGGCCAATCTGTACAAGGACACAGAGAAGTCGGAACATTTCTCGCTGCTTTTATCTTCTTCCTCCGCTATTTACAGCATTTTAAAGCCAGTTCTATAAAATGAATATAAATCCGTCCATTTTTATCCATCACGGCGGCATTTTTCTCCCATCTCCCAGATTATATTATGTGATGACGAGAAGATATAATAAACCAAATAATAAAACAATGTCGCCCGTAATCTGGACAAATCCACTGAGAAACTGAAATCTTTTCAGGTGGAAAAAGAAAAAGAAAAAAGACAATGTGACTGCATTAGTCTGAACACCCATACAATAATACTTTGTTGCATAAATCTGCACACCCGTACACTATTACTATGATGCATAAATCTGCACACCCATACACTAATACTTTGTTGCATAAATCTACACACCCATACACTAATGGTGTGTGCACACGCTGCAGATTCTGCTGCGGTTCCGCAGCGGATTTGGCCGCTGCGGGTCCGCAGCAGTTTTTGCTGCGGTGTACAGTACCATGATTCCCTATGGGAATAAAAAAACGCAGTGCAGACGGTGCAGAATTTTCCGCGCGGTTTTCCTGCTGTTTTGAAACCGCAGAAAGAATTGACATGTCAATTCTTTCTGCGGATTCTGCTGCAGTTTGCCATCTCCTCCATTGTGGAGATGAAGAACCGCAGGGCAAAACCGCAGAGCAATCCGCAGGTAAAACCGCAGGTCTTTTGACCTGCAGATTTACCTGCGGATTTTACAAAATCCGCGCGGCCAAATCCGCACCCCATTCCGCAGCGTGTGCACGTACCCTAATACTTTGAACGCCAAAATCTCACAGGGCTGCAACAGTCTTTTTAGGTCAGAGTCTATCAGTGCGACAAATCTAGGATCGATGATCTTTGCCGGCTCCTCCGTGCAGCAGCTCCACATCGGTCAGATTGCGGGGGCATCTCCTGTGTACGGCGCCCTGTTCAGGTCACCACAGATTGTCCCTTGAGTGTAGGTCTGGGCTCGGCTGTTCCAGAACTTCCATCTTCTCCTGGTGAAGCTGTTCTTTGGGTGATTTGGAGGTCACCTGGAGTCACTGTCATGTGGAAATGTTAAATTAATCTTCAGCTTTCTAGCACAGGCCGGAAGGTTTTGATGCGTGACTAAATTCCCGGTACCAGCTGCTGAAAAACCATCTCTGAAGTACAATGATGCCTCCACCATGTCTCACTGTGGGGATGTGATCGTCTGGTGATACCACAAAGCTTCCCCTCATTCTCATCACACAGAACACATTACCAACCAGTTTCTGACAGATGCGATAGCTTCCGTCTTATCCCCCCCGACCCCACCAGCCAGACATATGAAGAAAACGGGAGATTGCTGTCACAGGCAGGACACAACCAGGACTGGCCATAAATTCCTGCAGCTCCTGTCCTAGATTGGACGACGGAGCTATGACTCACTGCTTTCAGACACAACACTAGGCAGAATTGCCAATCTATCTTCCCAAAAGAACACAGCATCCTATGTAGGTGCTAAGACTTCTGCAAACACTGAATATATGGAATACACTCTGTATTACTGCTGTATAGAATATACTTATACCATGACGGTACTTGGAGCACAAATTAGCCAGTTTATGAGATCCCACCAGCCACCATTTATAACGTTCCGTGTGTCACCTCGGCTGCTGTCATGTTTCGCTGGTGACGTCACTGATCATTCTTTCTGGAGATCCGGCAGGTTTTCTTCCAGTCTCTTTCTTACGTCACACAGGATCCCAGCACCTCGGGGCCTTTATCTGATACTATCGGGTTCTGCACAGAAGGTTCTGGATGATTCTGGATGACAGCGGCTCTTGGGATTATTCCCTTTGTGACCTCAGATCCGTCCAGACCATCAGAATCTAAAGATCAGGAATGTCCCTGGAAACGTCCTATATGTGGATGTGCGGGAACCTTTGTCCTCCTCGCTCTGTAATCTCGTCACCTCTGTATACAGCGAATATTAAACCCTGATAATAAGTATAATCTGATAGTATCAGCCCGCGACATCTGAGCCGCTGATGGGAGCAGGGATGGGGTTATTGATTAATCCTCAATGATCCCAGATAGACTCATCGTCAGCTCACAAACTGCTACAAGTTCCCGTTCCGCTATTCCCCCTAGAAGACAATGGGCTGATAATAGGGATCATAGGGCACAGTACAGACACCCGTCAGTCGGGGTTTGGCAGCTCTGTGCATTTCCAGTTTTAGGCTATGTGCACACGCTGCGGATTTTTCCACATGGATTTGGCTAAATGATTGGCCTACGGTTTTGCCCTGCGGTTTCTCACCTCCGCAATGGAGGAGATAGCAAACCGCAGCGGAATCTGCTGAAAAGAACTGACATGTCAATTCTTTCTGCGGATTTGAATCCGCAGAAAAAACGCGTGGAAAATTCTGCACCGTCTGCACAGCGGATACAATTTCCCACAGGTTAGAATGGTGCTGTACATCACCTGCAGTTCTGCTGCGGACCCGCAGCGTGTGCACACAGCCGTACTCATCACTTATTAGATCGTTACAGTCTGGTCCTGAGATGAGAAGCTTTTCACATTTCAATTCTCCAGGTTTCACAAACTCTCTATAACGTGATTAGTATCAGCTCGATTTACCTGAGATTCTCCGCACTGCGGAGCCCCCAAGTGCCCTGAAAAGAGGTGTAACACACGGAGGTCTCCTAGGGCCGTACCCAGCCTTTATAAGGTCCGCCTCACCAGTCATCAGCAGCCCACGTAATAACAGCACACAGACAACTTGTCATGTTTCTTTACAATTAAAGTGCCGCTGTCAGCAGGATTGTGCTCAGTGACTACAGACAGTGTCAGGTCGGCGCTCGTGCTCCGCAGCGGCCTTTTGGGGGTCCTCGTGTGGTGCTCTGATTAGGTATTCAGGTGTGTGGCTTCTGATTGGTCACTGATCCCTCACTGACCCCGCCTCCTCATTTACATAATAAATACCATCACATACTGAAGGAAAAAAAAACTCTTCTGCAGGCCGGAGCCGGCAGTGGCCCCCGCGCTGCAGCAGAATCGCATGGTCAGTGTCCTCGTAATAACTGTTCTTGATGTTATTCAGCAAGTAAAAAAAAAAATCAATTTGAAAATGGCGCCTGCCGCACCTGCGCAACAGCAGCTGTCAGTGTGTATAGAGATCTGAGAGCTGCTATTCGCCAGGAGCCGGCGGCGCCATCCTGCTGGAGAAGAAAAAAAAGTTCCTCCTCCAAGATGGCACCGCGGACACAGGCCTGCAGAAGGGGTTTTTTTTATTTCTTCAGTATGTTATATATTTATTATGCAAACTAGGGGGCAGGGCAGTGAGGGAGCAGCAACCTATCAGCAGTCTGCATTATGAATACCTAATCAAGGGGCACGTTAAATAAAGGTCCAAAAATGATCGCTCCTTGCCATTGGTGATCAGACATCAAACTGATGGTGTCGCAGTCAGAGGTAACATCATCCTGCCGCTTCTAATACGACCAATGTTCCATAATGACTTCCACTTCTTCCTCACTAGTACACTTGTTGGAGACAAAGGAAGGCAAGTGTGCCGGAGATTGCTAGTATTACTGCCAGGGCGGCTGGTGCAGGGTTTGTTTGCTTTCTTCTCTCTTACCTTACCCTGCACATTGCCTTTTATCTTCATCTCTACATATATTCTACAAAAATAGAACTCACTTCACAGCAAATTGTCTGCACAAATCTGAGCGATCAAGAGGCGGCAGAGGCCTTGTGATTCTAGACACACAGAGAGACAGAGACACAAATAGACAGAGACACAGACAGACAGAGATAAATAGACAGAGACACTGACAGAAATAGACACTGACAGAGACAAAGATAGACAGAGAGACAGAGACATGGACAGGCAGAGAAACATACAGAAAGAGACACGGACAGACAGAGACGGACACAAACAGACAAAGGTGCCAGCACCTGCCAGAAGTTCACTTTATACTATTAGGCGACTGTCGTCTCTCACAGTGAATGTGTTGTGTGAATAAACATTATAAGATGCGCGAAGTGAATTCTGCCATTACATCATCTACTCCTCCAGAGGTGGAATAAGGGGTTCAGCAGAGAAACAGCGGCCTGACACCGCGTGGTGAGGCGTTCTACAGTCTGTTCATAGTAAGCAGTGGCATGTTACACATGAGGGTATCCAATTGCTACGTGATCAAGCAGCACAGAGTATTTCAGTAGAGGAGTGTGAGGATAAAGTGAGGTATAGATGATGGGAGGAGCAGACCCCAGCAGCACAGAGTATTTCAGTAGAGGGGTGTGAGGATACAGTGAGGTATAGATGATGGGAGGAGCAGACCCCAGCAGCACAGAGTATTTCAGTAGAGGGGTGTGAGGATACAGTGAGATATAGATGATTGGAGGAGCAGACCCCAGCAGCACAGAGTATTTCAGTAGAGATGTGTCAGGATACAGTGAGATATAGATGATGGGAGGAGCAGACCCCAGCAGCAGAGAGTATTTCAGTAGAGAGGTGTGAGGATAAAGTGAGATATAGATAATGGGAGGAGGAGCAGGCCCCAAAAGCACAGAGTATTTCAGTAGAGGGGTGTGAGGACACAGTGAGGTATAGATGATGGGAGAAGCAGACCCCAGCAGCAGAGAGTATTTCAGTAGAGGGGTGTGAGGATACAGTGAGATATAGATGATGGGAGGAGCAGGCCCCAGCAGCACAGAGTATTTCAGTAGAGGGGTGTGAGGATAAAGTGAGATACAGATGATGGGAGGAGGAGCAGGGCCCAGCAGCACAAATTATTTCAGCAGAGGGGTGTGATGATGCAGTGAGATACAGATGATGGGAGGAGCAAACACCAGCAGCACAGAGTATTTCAGTAGAGATGTGTCAGGATACAGTGAGATATAGATGATGGGAGGAGCAGACCACAGCAGCACAGAGTATTTCAGTAGAGAGGTGTGAGGATAAAGTGAGGTACAGATGATGGGAAGAGGAGCAGGGCCCAGCAGCACAAAGTATTTCAGCAGAGGAGTGTGATGATGCAGTGAGATATAGATGATGGGAGGAGCAGACCCCAGCAGCACAGAGTATATCAGTAGAGGTGTGTGAGGATACAGTGAGATATAGATGATGGGAGGAGCAGACCCCAGCAGCACAGAGTATTTCAGTAGAGATGTGTCAGGATAAAGTGAGATATAGATGATGGGAGGAGCAGACCCCAGCAGCACAGAGTATTTCAGTAGAGGGGTGTGAGGATAAAGTGAGATATAGATAATGGGAGGAGGAGCAGGCCCCAAAAGCACAGAGTATTTCAGTAGAGGGGTGTGAGGATACAGTGAGATATAGATGATGGGAGGAGCAGGCCCCAAAAGCACAGAGTATTTCAGTAGAGGGGTGTGAGGATAAAGTGAGGTACAGATGATGGGAGGAGGAGCAGGGCCCAGCAGCACAAATTATTTCAGCAGAGGGGTGTGATGATGCAGTGAGATACAGATGATGGGAGGAGCAAACACCAGCAGCACAGAGTATTTCAGTAGAGATGTGTCAGGATACAGTGAGATATAGATGATGGGAGGAGCAGACCACAGCAGCACAGAGTATTTCAGTAGAGAGGTGTGAGGATAAAGTGAGGTACAGATGATGGGAAGAGGAGCAGGGCCCAGCAGCACAAAGTATTTCAGCAGAGGAGTGTGATGATGCAGTGAGATATAGATGATGGGAGGAGCAGACCCCAGCAGCACAGAGTATATCAGTAGAGGTGTGTGAGGATACAGTGAGATATAGATGATGGGAGGAGCAGACCCCAGCAGCACAGAGTATTTCAGTAGAGGGGTGTGAGGATAAAGTGAGATATAGATAATGGGAGGAGGAGCAGGCCCCAAAAGCACAGAGTATTTCAGTAGAGGGGTGTGAGGATACAGTGAGATATAGATGATGGGAGGAGCAGGCCCCAAAAGCACAGAGTATTTCAGTAGAGGGGTGTGAGGATAAAGTGAGGTACAGATGATGGGAGGAGGAGCAGGCCCCAGCAGCACAGAGTATTTCAGTAGAGGTATGTGAGGATACAGTGAGGTATAGATGATGGGAGAAGCAGACCCCAGTAGCACAGAGTATTTCAGTAGAGGGGTGTGAGGATACAGTGAGATATAGATGATGGGAGGAAGAGCAGGGCCCAGCAGCACTGAGTATTTCAGTAGAGATGTGTGAGGATACAGTGAGATATAGATGATGGAAGGAGCAGACCCCAGCAGCACAGAGGATTTCAGTAGAGGGGTGTGAGGATAAAGTGAGGTACAGATGATGGGAGGAGGAGCAGGGCCCAGCAGCACAGAGTATTTCAGTAGAGATTTGTGAGGATACAGTGAGATATAGATGATGGGAGGAGCAGGCCCAGCAGCACAGAGTATTTCAGTAGAGGAGTGTGAGGATACAGTGAGATATAGATGATGATAGGAGCAGACCCAGCAGCACAGAGTATTTCAGTAGAAGAGTGTGAGGATACAATGAGATATAGATGATAGGAGGAGCAGACCCCAGCAGTACAGAGTATTTCAGTAGAGGAGTGTAAGGTTACGGTGAGGTATAGATGATGGGAGGAGCAGACCCGAGCAGCACAGAGTATTTCAGTAGAGGAGTGTGAGGATACAGTGAGATATAGATGTTGGGAGGAGTAGACCCAGCAGCACAGAGTATTTCAGTAGAGGGGTGTGAGGATACAGTGAGATATAGATGATGGGAGGAGCAGACCCCAGCAGCACAGAGTATTTCAGTAGAGGGGTGTGAGGATACAGTGAGGTATAGATGATGGGAGGAGCAGACCCGAGCAGCACAGAGTATTTCAGTAGAGGAGTGTGAGGATACAGTGAGATATAGATGTTGGGAGGAGCAGACCCCAGCAGCACAGAGTATTTCAGTAGAGGGGTGTGAGGATACAGTGAGGTATAGATGATGGGAGGAGCAGACCCGAGCAGCACAGAGTATTTCAGTAGAGGGGTGTGAGGATACAGTGAGGTATAGATGATGGGAGGAGCAGACCCGAGCAGCACAGAGTATTTCAGTAGAGGGGTGTGAGGATACAGTGAGATATAGATGATGGGAGGAGCAGACACCAGCAGCACAGAGTATTTCAGTAGAGGTATGTGAGGATAAAGTGAGGTATCGATGATGTGAGGAGCAGACCCCAGCAGCACAGAGTATTTCAGTAGAGGGATGTGAGGATATGGTGAGATATAGATGATGGGAGGAGCAGACCCCAGCAGTACAGAGTATTTCAGTAGAGGGGTGTGAGGATACAGTGAGGTATCGATGATGGGAGGAGCAGACACCAGCAGCACAGAGTATTTCAGTAGAGGGGTGTGAGGATACAGTGAGGTATCGATGATGGGAGGAGCAGACACCAGCAGCACAGAGTATTTCAGTAGAGGTATGTGAGGATAAAGTGAGGTATCGATGATGTGAGGAGCAGACCCCAGCAGCACAGAGTATTTCAGTAGAGGGATGTGAGGATATGGTGAGATATAGATGATGGGAGGAGCAGACCCCAGCAGTACAGAGTATTTCAGTAGAGGTGTGTGAGGATACAGTGAGATATAGATGATGGGAGGAGCAGACACCAGCAGCACAGAGTATTTCAGTAGAGGGGTGTGAGGATACAGTGAGGTATCGATGATGGGAGGAGCAGACACCAGCAGCACAGAGTATTTCAGTAGAGGTATGTGAGGATAAAGTGAGGTATCGATGATGTGAGGAGCAGACCCCAGCAGCACAGAGTATTTCAGTAGAGGGATGTGAGGATATGGTGAGATATAGATGATGGGAGGAGCAGACCCCAGCAGTACAGAGTATTTCAGTAGAGGTGTGTGAGGATACAGTGAGATATAGATGATGGGAGGAGCAGACACCAGCAGCACAGAGTATTTCAGTAGAGGGGTGTGAGGATACAGTGAGGTATCGATGATGGGAGGAGCAGACACCAGCAGCACAGAGTATTTCAGTAGAGGTATGTGAGGATAAAGTGAGGTATCGATGATGTGAGGAGCAGACCCCAGCAGCACAGAGTATTTCAGTAGAGGGATGTGAGGATATGGTGAGATATAGATGATGGGAGGAGCAGACCCCAGCAGCACAGAGTATTTCAGTAGAGGGGTGTGAGGATACAGTGAGATATAAATGATGGGAGGAGCAGACACCAGCAGCACAGAGTATTTCAGTAGAGGGGTGTGAGGATACAGTGAGGTATCGATGATGAGAGGAGCAGACACCAGCAGCACAGAGTATTTCAGTAGAGGTATGTGAGGATAAAGTGAGGTATCGATGATGTGAGGAGCAGACCCCAGCAGCACAGAGTATTTCAGTAGAGGGATATGAGGATATGGTGAGATATAGATGATGGGAGGAGCAGACCCCAGCAGCACAGAGTATTTCAGTAGAGGGGTGTGAGGATACAGTGAGATATAGATGATGGGAGGAGCAGACACCAGCAGCACAGAGTATTTCAGTAGAGGTATGTGAGGATAAAGTGAGGTATCGATGATGTGAGGAGCAGACCCCAGCAGCACAGAGTATTTCAGTAGAGGGGTGTGAGGATACAGTGAGGTATCGATGATGAGAGGAGCAGACACCAGCAGCACAGAGTATTTCAGTAGAGGGGTGTGAGGATACAGTGAGGTATCGATGATGTGAGGAGCAGACCCCAGCAGCACAGAGTATTTCAGTAGAGGGATGTGAGGATACAGTGAGGTATCGATGATGAGAGGAGCAGACCCCAGCAGCACAGAGTATTTCAGTAGAGGGGTGTGAGGATACAGTGAGGTATCGATGATGTGAGGAGCAGACCCCAGCAGCACAGAGTATTTCAGTAGAGGGATGTGAGGATATGGTGAGATATAGATGATGGGAGGAGCAGACACCAGCAGCACAGAGTATTTCAGTAGAGGGGTGTGAGGATACAGTGAGGTATCGATGATGAGAGGAGCAGACCCCAGCAGCACAGAGTATTTCAGTAGAGGGGTGTGAGGATACAGTGAGGTATCGATGATGTGAGGAGCAGACCCCAGCAGCACAGAGTATTTCAGTAGAGGGATGTGAGGATATGGTGAGATATAGATGATGGGAGGAGCAGACCCCAGCAGCACAGAGTATTTCAGTAGAGGGATGTGAGGATACAGTGAGGTATCGATGATGAGAGGAGCAGACCCCAGCAGCACAGAGTATTTCAGTAGAGGGGTGTGAGGATACAGTGAGGTATCGATGATGTGAGGAGCAGACCCCAGCAGCACAGAGTATTTCAGTAGAGGGATGTGAGGATATGGTGAGATATAGATGATGAGAGGAGCAGACACCAGCAGCACAGAGTATTTCAGTAGAGGGGTGTGAGGATACAGTGAGGTATCGATGATGAGAGGAGCAGACCCCAGCAGCACAGAGTATTTCAGTAGAGGGGTGTGAGGATACAGTGAGGTATCGATGATGTGAGGAGCAGACCCCAGCAGCACAGAGTATTTCAGTAGAGGGATGTGAGGATATGGTGAGATATAGATGATGGGAGGAGCAGACCCCAGCAGCACAGAGTATTTCAGTAGAGGGGTGTGAGGATACAGTGAGATATAGATGATGGGAGGAGCAGACACCAGCAGCACAGAGTATTTCAGTAGAGGTATGTGAGGATAAAGTGAGGTATCGATGATGTGAGGAGCAGACCCCAGCAGCACAGAGTATTTCAGTAGAGGGGTGTGAGGATACAGTGAGATATAGATGATGGGAGGAGCAGACACCAGCAGCACAGAGTATTTCAGTAGAGGGGTGTGAGGATACAGTGAGGTATCGATGATGAGAGGAGCAGACACCAGCAGCACAGAGTATTTCAGTAGAGGTATGTGAGGATAAAGTGAGGTATCGATGATGTGAGGAGCAGACACCAGCAGCACAGAGTATTTCAGTAGAGGGATGTGAGGATATGGTGAGATATAGATGATGGGAGGAGCAGACCCCAGCAGCACAGAGTATTTCAGTAGAGGGGTGTGAGGATAAAGTGAGATATAGATGATGGGAGGAGCAGACACCAGCAGCACAGAGTATTTCAGTAGAGGTATGTGAGGATAAAGTGAGGTATCGATGATGTGAGGAGCAGACCCCAGCAGCACAGAGTATTTCAGTAGAGGGATGTGAGGATATGGTGAGATATAGATGATTGGAGGAGCAGACCCCAGCAGTACAGAGTATTTCAGTAGAGGGGTGTGAGGATACAGTGAGATATAGATGATGGGAGGAGCAGACCCCAGCAGCACAGAGTATTTCAGTAGAGGGGTGTGAGGATACAGTGAGGTATCGATGATGAGAGGAGCAGACACCAGCAGCACAGAGTATTTCAGTAGAGGTATGTGAGGATAAAGTGAGGTATCGATGATGTGAGGAGCAGACCCCAGCAGCACAGAGTATTTCAGTAGAGGGATGTGAGGATATGGTGAGATATAGATGATGGGAGGAGCAGACCCCAGCAGTACAGAGTATTTCAGTAGAGGGGTGTGAGGATACAGTGAGATATAGATGATGGGAGGAGCAGACCCCAGCAGCACAGAGTATTTCAGTAGAGGGGTGTGAGGATACAGTGAGATATAGATGATGGGAGGAGCAGACACCAGCAGCACAGAGTATTTCAGTAGAGGTATGTGAGGATAAAGTGAGGTATCGATGATGTGAGGAGCAGACCCCAGCAGCACAGAGTATTTCAGTAGAGGGATGTGAGGATACAGTGAGATATAGATGATTGGAGGAGCAGACCCCAGCAGTACAGAGTATTTCAGTAGAGGGGTGTGAGGATACAGTGAGATATAGATGATGGGAGGAGCAGACCCCAGCAGCACAGAGTATTTCAGTAGAGGTATGTGAGGATAAAGTGAGGTATCGATGATGTGAGGAGCAGACCCCAGCAGCACAGAGTATTTCAGTAGAGGGGTGTGAGGATATAGCGAGATATAGATGACGGGAGCAGCAGGGCCCAACAGCACAGAGTATTTCAGTAGAGGGGTGTGAGGATACAGTGAGATATAGATGATGGGAGGAGGAGCAGACTCCAGCAGCACAGAGTATTTCAGTAGAGGAGAGTGACGATACAGTGAGATATAGATGATGGGAGGAGGAGCAGACCACAGCAGCACAGAGTATTTCAGTAGAGATGTGTGAGGATACAGTGAGATATAGATGATGGGAGGAGCAGACCCCAGCAGCACAGAGTATTTTAGTAGAGGGGTGTGAGGATAAAGTGAGGTACAGATGATGGGAGGAGGAGCAGGGCCCAGCAGCACAGAGTATTTCAGCAGAGGGGTGTGAGGATACAGTGAGATATAGATGATGGGAGCAGGAGCAGGCCCCAAAAGCACAGAGTATTTCAGTAGAGGAGAGTGAGGATACAGCGAAATATAGATGATGGGAGGAGCAGGCCCAGCAGCACAGAGTATTTCAGTAGAGATGTGTGAGGATACAGTGAGATATAGATGATGGGAGGAGCAGACCCGAGCAGCACAGAGTATTGCAGTAGAGGGGTGTGAGGATATGGTGAGATATAGATGATGGGAGGAGCAGACCCCAGCAGTACAGAGTATTTCAGTAGAGGGGTGTGAGGATACAGTGAGATATAGATGATGGGAGGAGCAGACTCCAGCAGCACAGAGTATTTCAGTAGAGGGGTGTGAGGATACAGTGAGATATAGATGATGGGAGGAGCAGACACCAGCAGCACAGAGTATTTCAGTAGAGGTATGTGAGGATAAAGTGAGGTATCGATGATGTGAGGAGCAGACCCCAGCAGCACAGAGTATTTCAGTAGAGGGATGTGAGGATATGGTGAGATATAGATGATTGGAGGAGCAGACCCCAGCAGTACAGAGTATTTCAGTAGAGGGGTGTGAGGATACAGTGAGATATAGATGATGGGAGGAGCAGACTCCAGCAGCACAGAGTATTTCAGTAGAGGTATGTGAGGATAAAGTGAGGTATCGATGATGTGAGGAGCAGACCCCAGCAGCACAGAGTATTTCAGTAGAGGGGTGTGAGGATATAGCGAGATATAGATGATGGGAGCAGCAGGGCCCAACAGCACAGAGTATTTCAGTAGAGGGGTGTGAGGATACAGTGAGATATAGATGATGGGAGGAGGAGCAGACTCCAGCAGCACAGAGTATTTCAGTAGAGGAGAGTGACGATACAGTGAGATATAGATGATGGGAGGAGGAGCAGACCACAGCAGCACAGAGTATTTCAGTAGAGATGTGTGAGGATACAGTGAGATATAGATGATGGGAGGAGCAGACCCCAGCAGCACAGAGTATTTTAGTAGAGGGGTGTGAGGATAAAGTGAGGTACAGATGATGGGAGGAGGAGCAGGGCCCAGCAGCACAGAGTATTTCAGTAGAGGGGTGTGAGGATACAGTGAGATATAGATGATGGGAGCAGGAGCAGGCCCCAAAAGCACAGAGTATTTCAGTAGAGGAGAGTGAGGATACAGCGAAATATAGATGATGGGAGGAGCAGGCCCAGCAGCACAGAGTATTTCAGTAGAGATGTGTGAGGATACAGTGAGATATAGATGATGGGAGGAGCAGACCCCAGCAGCACAGAGTATTTCAGTAGAGGGGTGTGATCATACAGTGAGGTACAGATGATAGGAGGAGCAGACCCCAGCAGCACAGAGTATTTCAGTAGAGGAGTGTGAGGATACAGTGAGATATAGATGATGGGAGGAGCAGACCCCAGCAGCACAGAGTATTTCAGTAGAGGGGTGTGAGGATACAGTGAGATATAGATGATGGGAGGAGCAGACCCCAGCAGCACAGAGTATTTTAGTAGAGGGGTGTGAGGATAAAGTGAGGTACAGATGATGGGAGGAGGAGCAGGGCCCAGCAGCACAGGGTATTTCAGTAGAGGGGTGTGAGGATAAAGTGAGATACAGATGATGGGAGGAGGAGCAGGGCCCAGCAGCACAAAGTATTTCAGCAGAGGGGTGTGATGATGCAGTGAGATACAGATGATGGGAGGAGCAGACCCCAGCAGCACAGAGTATTTCAGTAGAGATGTGTCAGGATACAGTGAGATATAGATGATGGGAGGAGCAGACCACAGCAGCACAGAGTATTTCAGTAGAGAGGTGTTAGGATAAAGTGAGATATAGATAATGGGAGGAGGAGCAGGCCCCAAAAGCACAGAGTATTTCTGTAGAGGGGTGTGAGGATAAAGTGAGGTACAGATGATGGGAGGAGGAGCAGGGCCCAGCAGCACAGACTATTTCAGTAGAGGTATGTGAGGATACAGTGAGGTATAGATGATGGGAGAAGCAGACCCCAGTAGCACAGAGTATTTCAGTAGAGGGGTGTGAGGATACAGTGAGATATAGATGATGGGAGGAAGAGCAGGGCCCAGCAGCACAGATTATTTCAGTAGAGATTTGTGAGGATACAGTGAGATATAGATGATGGGAGGAGCAGGGCCCAGCAGCACAGAGTATTTCAGTAGAGGAGAGTGAGGATAAAGTGAGGTATCGATGATGGGAGGAGCAGACACCAGCAGCACAGACTATTTCAGTAGAGGTATGTGAGGATAAAGTGAGGTATTGATGATGTGAGGAGCAGACACCAGCAGCACTGAGTATTTCAGTAGAGGGGTGTGAGGATATGGTGAGATATAGATGATGGGAGGAGCAGACACCAGCAGTACAGAGTATTTCAGTAGAGGTGTGTGAGTATACAGTGAGATATAGATGATGGGAGGAGCAGACCCCAGCAGCACAGAGTATTTCAGTAGAGGGGTGTGAGGATATAGCGAGATATAGATGATGGGATCAGCAGGGCCCAACAGCACAGAGTATTTCAGTAGAGGGGTGTGAGGATACAGTGAGATATAGATGATGGGAGGAGGAGCAGACCACAGCAGCACAGAGTATTTCAGTAGAGATGTGTGAGGATACAGTGAGATATAGATGATGGGAGGAGCAGACCCCAGCAGCACAGAGTATTTTAGTAGAGGGGTGTGAGGATAAAGTAAGGTACAGATGATGGGAGGAGGAGCAGGGCCCAGCAGCACAGAGTATTTCAGCAGAGGGGTGTAAGGATACAGTGAGATATAGATGATAGGAGGAGCAGACCCCAACAGCACAGAGTATTTCAGTAGAGGAGAGTGAGGATACAGCGAAATATAGATGATGGGAGGAGCAGGGCCCAGCAGCACAGAGTATTTCAGTAGAGGGTTGTGAGGATACAGTGAGATATAGATGATGGGAGCAGGAGCAGGCCCCAAAAGCACAGAGTATTTCCGTAGAGGGGTGTGAGGATACAGTGAGATATAGATGATGGGAGGAGCAGACCCCAGCAGCACAGAGTATTTCCGTAGAGGGGTGTGAGGATACAGTGAGATATAGATGATAGGAGGAGCAGACCCCAACAGCACAGAGTATTTCAGTAGAGGGGTGTGAGGATACAGTGAGATATAGATGATGGGAGCAGGAGCAGGCCCCAAAAGCACAGAGTATTTCCGTAGAGGGGTGTGAGGATACAGTGAGATATAGATCATGGGAGGAGCAGACCCCAGCAGCACAGAGTATTTCAGTAGAGGTATGTGAGGATAAAGTGAGGTATCGATGATGTGAGGAGCAGACCCCAGCAGCACAGAGTATTTCAGTAGAGGGGTGTGAGGATAAAGTGAGATATAGATGATAGGAGGAGCAGACCCCAACAGCACAGAGTATTTCAGTAGAGGAGAGTGAGGATACAGCGAAATATAGATGATGGGAGGAGCAGGGCCCAGCAGCACAGAGTATTTCAGTAGAGGAGAGTGAGGATACAGCGAAATATAGATGATGGGAGGAGCAGGGCCCAGCAGCACAGAGTATTTCAGTAGAGGAGAGTGAGGATACAGCGAAATATAGATGATAGGAGGAGCAGGGCCCAGCAGCACAGAGTATTTCAGTAGAGATGTGTGAGGATACAGTGAGATATAGATGATGGGAGGAGCTGACCCCAGCAGCACAGAGTATTTTAGTAGAGGGTTGTGAGGATAAAGTGAGGTACAGATGATGGAAGGAGGAGCAGGGCCCAGCAGCACAGAGTATTTCAGTAGAGGTGTGTGAGGATAAAGTGAGATATAGATGATGGGAGGAGCAGACCCCAGCAGCACAGAGTATTTCAGCAGAGGGGTGTAAGGATACAGTGAGATATAGATGATAGGAGGAGCAGACCCCAACAGCACAGAGTATTTCCGTAGATGGGTGTGAGGATACAGTGAGATATAGATCATGGGAGGAGCAGACCCCAGCAGCACAGAGTATTTCAGTAGAGGGGTGTAAGGATACAGTGAGATATAGATGATAGGAGGAGCAGACCCCAACAGCACAGAGTATTTCAGTAGAGGAGAGTGAGGATACAGCGAAATATAGATGATGGGAGGAGGAGCAGACCCCAGCAGCACAGAGTATTTCAGTAGAGATGTGTGAGGATACAGTGAGATATAGATGATGGGAGGAGCAGACCCCAGCAGCACAGAGTATTTCAGTAGAGGAGAGTGAGGATACAGCGAAATATAGATGATGGGAGGAGGAGCAGACCCCAGCAGCACAGAGTATTTCAGAAGAGGGGTGTGAGGATAAAGTGAGGTACAGATGATTGGAGGAGGAGCAGTGCCCAGCAGCACAGAGTATTTCAGCAGAGGGGTGTAAGGATACAGTGAGATATAGATGATAGGAGGAGCAGACCCCAGCAGCACAGAGTATTTCAGTAGAGGTGTGTGAGGATACAGTGAGATATAGATGATAGGAGGAGCAGACCCCAGCAGCACAGAGTATTTCAGTAGAGGTGTGTGAGGATACAGTGAGATATAGATGATAGGAGGAGCAGACCCCAGCAGCACAGAGTATTGCAGTAGAGGTGTGTGAGGATACAGTGAGATATAGATGATAGGAGGAGCAGACCCCAGCAGCACAGAGTATTTCAGTAGAGGGGTGTGATCATACAGTGAGGTATAGATGATAGGAGGAGCAGACCCCAGCAGCACAGAGTATTTCAGTAGAGGAGTGTGAGGATACAGTGAGATATAGATGATGGGAGGAGCAGACCCCAGCAGCACAGAGTATTTCAGTAGAGGGGTGTGAGGATACAGTGAGATATAGATGATGGGAGGAGCAGACCCCAGCAGCACAGAGTATTTCAGTAGAGGGGTGTGAGGATACATTGAGATATAGATGATAGGAGGAGCAGACCCCAGCAGCACAGAGTATTTCAGTAGAGATGTGTGAGGATACAGTGAGATATAGATGATGGGAGGAGCAGACCCCGGCAGCACAGAGTATTTTAGTAGAGGGGTGTGAGGATAAAGTGAGGTACAGATGATGGGAGGAGGAGCAGGGCCCAGCAGCACAGAGTATTTCAGTAGAGATGTGTGAGGATACAGTGAGGTATAGATGATGGGAGGAGCAGACCCCAGCAGCACAGAGTATTTCAGTAGAGGGGTGTGAGGATACAGTGAGGTATAGATGATGGGAGGAGCAGGGCCCAGCAGCACAGAGTATTTCAGTAGAGGGTTGTGAGGATACAGTGAGATATAGATGATAGGAGGAGCAGACCCCAGCAGCACAGAGTATTTCAGTAGAGGGGAGTGAGGATAAAGTGAGATATAGATGATGGGAGGAGCAGACCCCAGCAGCACAGAGTATTTCAGTAGAGAGGTGTGAGGATACAGTGAGGTATAGATGATGGGAGGAGCAGGGCCCAGCAGCACAGAGTATTTCAGTAGAGGGGTGTGAGGATACAGTGAGGTATAGATGATGGGAGGAGCAGGGCCCAGCAGCACAGAGTATTTCAGTAGAGATGTGTGAGGATACAGTGAGATATAGATGATGGGAGGAGCAGACCCCGGCAGCACAGAGTATTTTAGTAGAGGGGTGTGAGGATAAAGTGAGGTACAGATGATGGGAGGAGGAGCAGGGCCCAGCAGCACAGAGTATTTCAGTAGAGATGTGTGAGGATACAGTGAGGTATAGATGATGGGAGGAGCAGACCCCAGCAGCACAGAGTATTTCAGTAGAGGGGTGTGAGGATACAGTGAGATATAGATGATAGGAGGAGCAGACCCCAGCAGCACAGAGTATTTCAGTAGAGGGGAGTGAGGATAAAGTGAGATATAGATGATGGGAGGAGCAGACCCCAGCAGCACAGAGTATTTCAGTAGAGAGGTGTGAGGATACAGTGAGGTATAGATGATGGGAGGAGCAGGGCCCAGCAGCACAGAGTATTTCAGTAGAGGGGTGTGAGGATACAGTGAGGTATAGATGATGGGAGGAGCAGGGCCCAGCAGCACAGAGTATTTCAGTAGAGGGTTGTGAGGATACAGTGAGATATAGATGATAGGAGGAGCAGACCCCAGCAGCAGAGAGTATTTCAGTAGAGGGGAGTGAGGATAAAGTGAGATATAGATGATGGGAGGAGCAGACCCCAGCAGCACAGAGTATTTCAGTAGAGGGGTGTGAGGATACAGTGAGATATAGATGATGGGAGGAGCAGGGCCCAGCAGAACAGAGTATTTCAGTAGAGGGGTGTGAGGATAAACAGATATAGATAATGGGAGGAGCAGGACCCAACAGCACAGAGTATTTCAGTAGAGGGGAGTGAGGATAAAGTGAGATAAAGATGATGGGAGGAGCAGACCCCAGCAGCACAGAGTATTTCAGTAGAGAGGTGTGAGGATACAGTGAGATATAGATGATGGGAGGAGCAGACCCCAGCAGCACAGAGTATTTCAGTAGAGGGGTGTAAGGATAAAGTGAGATATAGATGATGGGAGGAGCAGACCACAGCAGCACAGAGTATTTCAGTAGAGAGGTGTGAGGATAGAGTGAGATATAGATGATGGGAGGAGCAGACCCCAGCAGCACAGAGTATTTCAGTAGAGAGGTGTGAGGATATAGTGAGATATAGATATTGGGAGGAGCAGGGCCCAGAAGCACAGAGTATTTCAGTAGAGAGGTGTGAGGATATAGTGAGATATAGATATCGGGAGGAGCAGGGCCCAGAAGCACAGAGTATTTCAGTAGAGAGGTGTGAGGATAGAGTGAGATATAGATGATGGGAGGAGCAGACCCCAGCAGCACAGAGTATTTCAGTAGAGAGGTGTGAGGATATAGTGAGATATAGATGATGGGAGGAGCAGGGCCCAGCAGCACAGAGTATTTCAGTAGAGAGGTGTGAGGATACAGTGAGATATAGATGATGGGAGGAGCAGACCCCAGCAGCACAGAGTATTTCAATAGAGGGGTGTGAGGATACAGTGAGATATAGATGATGAGCGGAGCAGACCCCAGCAGCACAGAGTATTTCAGTAGAGAGGTGTGAGGATATAGTGAGATATAGATGATGGGAGGAGCAGACCCCAGCAGCACAGAGTATTTCAGTAGAGATGTGTGAGGATACAGTGAGATATAGATGATGAGTGGAGCAGACCCCAGCAGCACAGAGTATTTCAGTAGAGGGGTGTGAGGATACAGTGAGATATAGATGATGAGCGGAGCAGACCCCAGCAGCACAGAGTATTTCAGTAGAGAGGTGTGAGGATAAAGTGAGATATAGATATTGGGAGGAGCAGGGCCCAGAAGCACAGAGTATTTCAGTAGAGAGATGTGAGGATACAGTAAGATATAGATGATAGGAGGAGCAGACCCCAGCAGCACAGAGTATTTCAGTAGAGCGGAGTAAGGATACAGTGAGATATAGATGATGAGTGGAGCAGACCCCAGCAGCACAGAGTATTTCAGTAGAGAGGTGTGAGGATAAAGTGAGATATAGATATTGGGAGGAGCAGGGCCCAGAAGCACAGAGTATGTCAGTAGAGAGATGTGAGGATACAGTAAGATATAGATGATAGGAGGAGCAGACCCCTGCAGCACAGAGTATTTCAGTAGAGCGGAGTAAGGATACAGTGAGATATAGATGATAGGAGGAGCAGACCCCAGCAGCACAGAGTATTTCAGTAGAGGGGTGTAAGGATAAAGTGAGATATAGATGATGGGAGGAGCAGACCCCAGCAGCACAGAGTATTTCAGTAGAGAGGTGTGAGGATAAAGTGAGATATAGATGATGGGAGGAGCAGGGCCCAGAAGCACAGAGTATTTCAGTAGAGAGATGTGAGGATACAGTGAGATATAGATGATAGGAGGAGCAGACCCCAGCAGCACAGAGTATTTCAGTAGAGCGGAGTAAGGATACAGTGAGATATAGATGATGGGAGGAGGAGCAGACCCCAGCAGCACAGAGTATTTCAGTAGAGGGGTGTAAGGATAAAGTGAGATATAGATGATGGGAGGAGCAGACCCCAGCAGCACAGAGTATTTCAGTAGAGAGGTGTGAGGATAAAGTGAGATATAGATGATGGGAGGAGCAGGGCCCAGCAGCACAGAGTATTTCAGTGGAGGGGAGTAAGGATAAAGTGAGATAAAGCTGATGGGAGGAGCAGGGGCCAGCAGCACAGAGTATTTCAGTAGAGGGGTGTGAGGATACAGTGAGATATAGATGATGAGCGGAGCAGACCCCAGCAGCACAGAGTATTTCAGTAGATAGGTGTGAGGATACAGTGAGACATAGATGATGGGAGGAGCAGACCCCAGCAGCACAGAGTATTTCAGTAGAGCGGAGTAAGGATACAGTGAGATATATATGATAGGAGGAGCAGATCCCAGCAGCACAGAGTATTTCTGTAGAGAGGTGTGAGGATACAGTGAGATATAGATGAAGGGAGGAGCAGACCCCAGCAGCACAGAGTATTTCAGTAGAGGGGTGTAAGGATAAAGTGAGATATAGATGATGGGAGGAGCAGATCCCAGCAGCACAGAGTATTTCTGTAGAGAGGTGTAAGGATAAAGTGAGATATAGATGATGGGAGGAGCAGACCCCAGCAGCACAGAGTATTTCAGTAGAGAGGTGTAAGGATAAAGTGAGATATAGATGATGGGAGGAGCAGGGCCCAGCAGCACAGAGTATTTCAGTGGAGGGGAGTGAGGATAAAGTGAGATAAAGATGATGGGAGGAGCATGGCCCAGCAGCACAGAGTATTTCAGTAGAGGGGTGTGAGGATACAGTGAGATATAGATGATGAGCGGAGCAGACCCCAGCAGCACAGAGTATTTCAGTAGATAGGTGTGAAGATACAGTGAGATATAGATGATGAGCGGAGCAGACCCCAGCAGCACAGAGTATTTCCGTAGAGAGGTGTGAAGATACAGTGAGATATAGATGATGGGAGGAGCAGACCCCGGCAGCACAGAGTATTTCAGTAGAGGGGAGTGAGGATACAGTGAGATATAGATGATGGGATGAGCAGACCCCAGCAGCACAGAGTATTTCAGTAGAGGGGAGTGAGGATAAAGTGAGATATAGATGATGGGAGGAGGATGGACCAGCAGCACAGAGTATTTCAGTAGAGAGGTGTGAGGATACAGTGAGATATAGATGATGGGAGGAGCAGGGCCCAGCAGCACAGAGTATTTCAGTAGAGAGGTGTGAGGATACAGTGAGATATAGATGATGGGAGGAGCAGACCCCAGCAGCACACAGTATTTCAGTAGAGAGGTGTGAGGATTCAGTGAGATATAGATGATGGGAGGAGCAGACCCCAGCAGGACAGAGTATTTCAGTAGAGGGGAGTGAGGATAAAGTGAGATAAAGATGATGGGAGGAGCAGGGCCCAGCAGCACAGAGTATTTCAGTAGAGGGGTGTGAGGATACAGTGAGATATAGATGATGAGCGGAGCAGACCCCAGCAGCACAGAGTATTTCAGTAGAGAGGTGTGAGGATACACTGATATATAGATGATGGGAGGAGCAGGGCCCAGCAGCACAAAGTATTTCAGTAGAGGGGAGTGAGGATAAAGTGAGATAAAGATGATGGGAGGAGCAGGGCCCAGTAGCACAGAGTATTTCAGGAGAGGGGTGTGAGGATACAGTGAGATATACATGATGAGCGGCGCAGACCCCAGCAGCACAGAGTATTTCAGTAGAGAGGTGTGAGATATAGATGATGGGAGGAGCTGACCCCAGCAGCACAGAGTATTTCAGTAGAGAGGTGTGAGGATACACTGAGATATAGATGATGGGAGGAGCAGGGCCCAGCAGCACAAAGTATTTCAGTAGAGGGGAGTGAGGATAAAGTGAGATAAAGATGATGGGAGGAGCAGGGCCCAGCAGCACAGAGTATTTCAGTAGAGGGGTGTGAGGATACAGTGAGATATAGATGATGAGCGGAGCAGACCCCAGCAGCACAGAGTATTTCAGTAGAGAGGTGTGAGGATACAGTGAGATATAGATGATGGGAGGAGCAGACTCCAGCAGCACAGAGTATTTCAGTAGAGAGGTGTGAGGATAGAGTGAGATATAGATGATGGGAGGAGCAGGGCCCAGAAGCACAGATTATTTCAGTAGAGGTGTGTGAGCATACAGTGAGATATAGATGATGAGCGGAGCAGACCCCAGCTGCACAGAGTATTCCAGAAGAGGTGTGTGAGCATACAGTGAGATATAGATGATGAGCGGAGCAGACCCCAGCAGCACAGAGTATTTCAGTAGAGAGGTGTGAGTATACAGTGAGATATAGATAATGGGAGGAGCAGACCCCAGCAGCACAGAGTATTCCAGAAGAGGTGTGTGAGCATAGTGAGATATAGATGATGAGCGGAGCAGACCCCAGCAGCACAGAGTATTTCAGTAGAGGGGTGTGAGGATACAGTGAGATATACACTCACTGGCCACTTTATTAGGTACACCTGTCCAACTGTGTGTTAAGACTTAATTTCTAATCAGCCAATCACATGGCGGCAACTCAGTGCATTTAGGCATGTAGACATGGTCAAGACAATCTCCTGCAGTTCAAACCGAGCATCAGTATGGGGAAGAAAGGTGATTTGAGTGCCTTTGAACGTGGCATGATTGTTGGTGCCAGAAGGGCTGGTCTGAGAATTTCAGAAACTGCTGATCTACTGGGATTTTCACGCACAACCATCTCTAGGGTTTACAGAAAATGGTCCGAAAAAAAAAAAAATCCAGTGAGCGGCAGTTCTGTGGCCGGAAATGCCATGTTGATGCCAGAGGTCAGAGGAGAATGGGCAGACTGGTTCGAGCTGATAGAAAGGCAACAGTGACTCAAATTGCCACCCGTTACAACCAAGGTAGGCAGAAGAGCATCTCTGAACGCACAGTGCGTCGAACTTTGAGGCAGATGGGCTACAGCAGCAGAAGACCACACTGGGTACCACTCCTCTCAGCTAAGAACAGGAAACTGAGGCTACAATTTGCACAAGCTCATCGAAATTGGACAGTAGAAGATTGGAAAAACGTTGCCTGGTCTGATGAGTCTCGATTTCTGCTGCGACATTCGGATGGTAGGGTCAGAATTTGGCGTAAACAACATGAAAGCATGGATCCATCCTGCCTTGTATCAACGGTTCAGGCTGGTGGTGGTGGTGTCATGGTGTGGGGAATTTTTTCTGGGCACTCTTTGGGCCCCTTGGTACCAATTGAGCATCGTTGCAACGCCACAGCCTACCTGAGTATTGTTGATGACCATGTCCATCCCTTTATGACCACAATGTACCCAACATCTGATGGCTACTTTCAGCAGGATAATGCGCCATGTCATAAAGCTCGAATCATCTCAGATTGGTTTCTTGAACATGACAATGAGTTTACTGTACTCAAATGGCCTCCTCAGTCATCAGATCTCAATCCAATAGAGCATCTTTGGGATGTGGTGGAACGGGAGAGTCGCATCAGGGATGTGCAGCCGACAAATCTGCGCCAACTGTGTGATGCCATCATGTCAATATGGTCCAAAATCTCTGAGGAATGCTTCCAGCACCTTGTTGAATCTCTGCCAGGAAGAATTGAGGCAGTTCTGAAGGCAAAAGGGGGTCCAACCCCTTACTAGCATGGTGTACCTAATAAAGTGGCCAGTGAGTGTAGATGATGAGCGGAGCAGACCCCAGCAGCACAGAGTATTTCAGTAGATAGGTGTGAGGATAAAGTGAGATATAGATGATGGGAGGAGCAGACCCCAGCAGCACAGAGTATTTCAGTAGAGGGGTGTGAGGATACAGTGAGATATAGATGATAGGAGGAGCAGACCCCAGCAGCACAGTGTATTTCAGTAGAGCGGAGTAAGGATACAGTGAGATATAGATGATGGGAGGAGGAGCAGACCCCAGCAGCACAGAGTATTTCAGTAGAGAGGTGTGAGGATACAGTGAGATTTAGATGATGGGAGGAGGAGCAGACCCCAGCAGCACAGAGTATTTCAGTAGAGGGGTGTGAGGATACAGTGAGATATAGATGATAGGAGGAGCAGACCCCAGCAGCACAGAGTATTTCAGTAGAGCGGAGTAAGGATACAGTGAGATATAGATGATGGAAGGAGCAGACCCCAGCAGCACAGAGTATTTCAGTAGAGAGGTGTGAGGATACAGTGAGATATAGATGATGGGAGGAGGAGCAGACCCCAGCAGCACAGAGTATTTCAGTGGAGGGGAGTAAGAATAAAGTGAGATAAAGATGATGGGAGGAGCAGACCCCAGCAGCACAGAGTATTTCAGTAGAGGGGAGTGAGGATAAAGTGAGATAAAGATGATGGGAGGAGCAGGGCCCAGCAGCACAGAGTATTTCAGTAGAGGGGTGTGAGGATACAGTGAGATATAGATGATGAGCGGAGCAGACCCCAGCAGCACAGAGTATTTCAGTAGAGAGGTGTGAGGATACACTGAGATATAGATGATGGGAGGAGCAGGGCCCAGCAGCACAAAGTATTTCAGTAGAGGGGAGTGAGGATAAAGTGAGATAAAGATGATGGGAGGAGCAGGGCCCAGTAGCACAGAGTATTTCAGTAGAGGGGTGTGAGGATACAGTGAGATATAGATGATGAGCGGAGCAGACCCCAGCAGCACAGAGTATTTCAGTAGAGAGGTGTGAGATATAGATGATGGGAGGAGCAGACCCCAGCAGCACAGAGTATTTCAGTAGAGAGGTGTGAGGATACACTGAGATATAGATGATGGGAGGAGCAGGGCCCAGCAGCACAAAGTATTTCAGTAGAGGGGAGTGAGGATAAAGTGAGATAAAGATGATGGGAGGAGCAGGGCCCAGCAGCACAGAGTATTTCAGTAGAGGGGTGTGAGGATACAGTGAGATATAGATGATGAGCGGAGCAGACCCCAGCAGCACAGAGTATTTCAGTAGAGAGGTGTGAGGATATAGTGAGATATAGATGATGGGAGGAGCAGACTCCAGCAGCACAGAGTATTTCAGTAGAGAGGTGTGAGGATAGAGTGAGATATAGATGATGGGAGGAGCAGGGCCCAGAAGCACAGAGTATTTCAGTAGAGAGGTGTGAGGATACAGTGAGATATAGATAATGGGAGGAGCAGACCCCAGCAGCACAGAGTATTCCAGAAGAGGGGTGTGAGGATACAGTGAGATATAGATGATGAGCGGAGCAGACCCCAGCAGCACAGAGTATTTCAGTAGAGGGGTGTGAGGATACAGTGAGATATAGATGATGAGCGGAGCAGACCCCAGCAGCACAGAGTATTTCAGTAGATAGGTGTGAGGATAAAGTGAGATATAGATGATGGGAGGAGCAGACCCCAGCAGCACAGAGTATTTCAGTAGAGGGGTGTAAGGATACAGTGAGATATAGATGATGGGAGGAGCAGACTCCAGCAGCACAGAGTATTTCAGTAGAGAGGTGTGAGGATAGAGTGAGATATAGATGATGGGAGGAGCAGGGCCCAGAAGCACAGAGTATTTCAGTAGAGAGGTGTGAGGATACAGTGAGATATAGATAATGGGAGGAGCAGACCCCAGCAGCACAGAGTATTCCAGAAGAGGGGTGTGAGGATACAGTGAGATATAGATGATGAGCGGAGCAGACCCCAGCAGCACAGAGTATTTCAGTAGAGGGGTGTGAGGATACAGTGAGATATAGATGATGAGCGGAGCAGACCCCAGCAGCACAGAGTATTTCAGTAGATAGGTGTGAGGATAAAGTGAGATATAGATGATGGGAGGAGCAGACCCCAGCAGCACAGAGTATTTCAGTAGAGGGGTGTGAGGATACAGTGAGATATAGATGATAGGAGGAGCAGACACCAGCAGCACAGATTATTTCAGTAGAGCGGAGTAAGGATACAGTGAGATATAGATGATGGGAGGAGGAGCAGACCCCAGCAGCACAGAGTATTTCAGTAGAGGGGTGTGAGGATGCAGTGAGATAAAGATGATGGAAGGAGCAGACCCCAGCAGCACAGAGGATTTCAGTAGAGGGGTGTGAGGATAAAGTGAGGTACAGATGATGGGAGGAGGAGCAGGGCCCAGCAGCACAGAGTATTTCAGTAGAGATTTGTGAGGATACAGTGAGATATAGATGATGGGAGGAGCAGGCCCAGCAGCACAGAGTATTTCAGTAGAGGAGAGTGAGGATAAAGTGAGGTATCGATGATGGGAGGAGCAGACACCAGCAGCACAGAGTATTTCAGTAGAGGTATGTGAGGATAAAGTGAGGTATCGATGATGTGAGGAGCAGACCCCAGCAGCACAGAGTATTTCAGTAGAGGGGTGTGAGGATAAAGTGAGATATAGATGATGGGAGGAGCAGACCCCAGCAGCACAGAGTATTTCAGTAGAGGGGTGTGAGGATATGGTGAGATATAGATGATGGGAGGAGCAGACACCAGCAGTACAGAGTATTTCAGTAGAGGTGTGTGAGTATACAGTGAGATATAGATGATGGGAGGAGCAGACCCCAGCAGCACAGAGTATTTCAGTAGAGGTATGTGAGGATAAAGTGAGGTATCGATGATGTGAGGAGCAGACCCCAGCAGCACAGAGTATTTCAGTAGAGGGGTGTGAGGATACAGTGAGATATAGATGAGAGGAGGAGCAGATCCCAGCAGCACAGAGTATTTCTGTAGAGAGGTGTGAGGATACAGTGAGATATAGATGAAGGGAGGAGCAGACCCCAGCAGCACAGAGTATTTCAGTAGAGGGGTGTAAGGATAAAGTGAGATATAGATGATGGGAGGAGCAGACCCCAGCAGCACAGAGTATTTCAGTAGAGAGGTGTAAGGATAAAGTGAGATATAGATGATGGGAGGAGCAGACCCCAGCAGCACAGAGTATTTCAGTAGAGAGGTGTGAGGATAAAGTGAGATATAGATGATGGGAGGAGCAGGGCCCAGCAGCACAGAGTATTTCAGTAGAGGGGTGTGAGGATACAGTGAGATATAGATGATGAGCGGAGCAGACCCCAGCAGCACAGAGTATTTCAGTAGATAGGTGTGAGGATACAGTGAGATATAGATGATGAGCGGAGCAGACCCCAGCAGCACAGAGTATTTCAGTAGAGAGGTGTGAAGATACAGTGAGATATAGATGATGGGAGGAGCAGATCCCGGCAGCACAGAGTATTTCAGTAGAGGGGAGTGAGGATACAGTGAGATATAGATGATGGGAGTTGCAGACCCCAGCAGCACAGAGTATTTCAGTAGAGGGGAGTGAGGATAAAGTGAGATATAGATGATGGGAGGAGGAGGGACCAGCAGCACAGAGTATTTCAGTAGAGAGGTGTGAGGATACAGTGAGATATAGATGATGGAAGGAGCAGACCCCAGCAGCACAGAGTATTTCAGTAGAGAGGTGTGAGGATACAGTGAGATATAGATGATGGGAGGAGCAGGGCCCAGCAGCACAAAGTATTTCAGTAGAGGGGAGTGAGGATAAAGTGAGATAAAGATGATGGGAGGAGCAGGGCCCAGCAGCACAGAGTATTTCAGTAGAGGGGTGTGAGGATACAGTGAGATATAGATGATGAGCGGAGCAGACCCCAGCAGCACAGAGTATTTCAGTAGAGAGGTGTGAGGATACAGTGAGATATAGATGATGGGAGGAGCAGACTCCAGCAGCACAGAGTATTTCAGTAGATGGGAGTGAGGATAAAGTGAGATATAGATGATGGGAGGAGCAGGGCCCAGCAGCACAGAGTATTTCAGTAGAGGAGTGTGAGGATACAGTGAGATATAGATGATGGGAGGAGCAGAGTCCGGCAGCACAGAGTATTTCATTAGAGGGGTGTGAGGATACAGTGAGATATAGATGATGGGAGGCGCAGGGCCCAGCAGCACAGAGTATTTCAGTAGAGGGGTGTGAGGATACAGTGAGATATAGATGATGGGAGGAGCAGACCCCAGCAGCACAGAGTATTTCAGTAGAGGGGTGTGATGAAATAGTGAGATATAGATGATGGGAGGCGCAGGGCCCAGCAGCACAGAGTATTTCAGTAGAGGGGTGTGAGAATACAGTGAGGTATAGATGATGGGAGGAGCAGACCCCAGCAGCACAGAGTATTTCAGTAAAACGGTGTAAGGATACAGTGAGGTATAGATGATGGGAGGAGCAGATCCCAGCAGCACAGAGTATTTCAGTAGAGGAGTGTGAGGATACGGTGAGGTATAGATGATGGGAGGAGCAGCCCCCAGCAGCGCAGAGTATTTCAGTAGAGGAGTGTGAGGATACGGTGAGGTATAGATGATGGGAGGAGCAGGGCCCAGCAGCACAGAGTATTTCAATAGAGGAGTGTGAGGATACAGTGAGGTATAGATGATGGGAGGAGCAGACCCCAGCAGCACAGAGTATTTCACTAGAGTGGTGTGAGGATAAAGTGAGATATAGATGATGGGAGGAGCAGACCCCAGCAGCACAGAGTATTTCAGTAGAGGAGTGTGAGGATACGGTGAGGTATAGATAATGGGAGGAGCAGGCCCCAGCAGCACAGATTATTTTAATAGAGGTGTGTGAGGATACAGTGAGATATAGATGATGGGAGGAGCAGGGCCCAGCAGCACAGAGCATTTCAGTAGAGGGGTGTGGTGATACAGTGAGATATAGATGATGGGAGGAGCAGGGCCCAGCAGCACAGAGTATTTTAATAGAGGTGTGTGAGGATACAGTGAGATATAGATGATGGGAGGAGCAGGGCCCAGCAGCACAGAGTATTTCAGTAGAGGTGTGTGAGGATACAGTGAGATATAGATGATGGGAGGAGCAGGGCCCAGCAGCACAGAGTATTTCAGTAGAGGTGTGTGAGGATACAGTGAGATATAGATGATGGGAGGAGCAGGGCCCAGCAGCACAGAGTATTTCAGTAGAGATGTGTGAGGATACAGTGAGATATAGATGATGGGAGGAGCAGGGCCCAGCAGCACAGAGTATTTCAGTAGAGATGTGTGAGGATACAGTGAGATATAGATGATGGGAGGAGCAGGGCCCAGCAGCACAGAGTATTTCAGTAGAGGTGTGTGAGGATACAGTGAGATATAGATGATGGGAGGAGCAGGGCCCAGCAGCACAGAGTATTTCAGTAGAGATGTGTGAGGATACAGTGAGATATAGATGATGGGAGGAGGAGCAGGCCCCAAAAGCACAGAGTATTTCAGTAGAAGGGTGTGAGGATAAAGTGAGGTACAGATTATGGGAGGAGGAGCAGTTCCCAGCAGCACAGAGTATTTCAGCAGAGAGGTGTGAGGATACAGCGAAATATAGATGATGGGAGGAGCAGGCCCAGCAGCACAGAGTATTTCAGTAGAGATGTGTGAGGATACAGTGAAATATAGATGATGGGAGGAGCAGATCCCAGCAGCACAGAGTATTTCAGTAGAGGTGTGTGAGGATAAAGTGAGATATAGATGATGGGAGGAGCAGACCCCAACAGCACAGAGTATTTCAGTAGAGGTGTGTGAGGATACAGTGAGATATAGATGATGGGAGGCGCAGGGCCCAGCAGCACAGAGTATTTCAGTAGAGGGGTGTGATGATACAGTGAGATATAGATGATGGGAGGAGCAGACCCCAGCAGCACAGAGTATTTCAGTAGAGGGGTGTGAGGATACAGTGAGGTATCGATGATGGGAGGAGCAGACACCAGCAGCACAGAGTATTTCAGTAGAGGTATGTGAGGATAAAGTGAGGTATCGATGATGTGAGGAGCAGACCCCAGCAGCACAGAGTATTTCAGTAGAGGGGTGTGAGGATACAGTGAGATATAGATGATGGGAGGAGCAGACCCCAGCAGCACAGAGTATTTCAGTAGAGGGGTGTGAGGATATGGTGAGATATAGATGATGGGAGGAGCAGACCCCAGCAGTACAGAGTATTTCAGTAGAGGGGGGTGAGGATACAGTGAGATATAGATGATGGGAGGAGCAGACCCCAGCAGCAACAGAGTATTTCAGTAGAGGGGTGTGAGGATATGGTGAGATATAGATGATGGGAGGAGCAGACCCCAGCAGCACAGAGTATTTCAGTAGAGGTATGTGAGGATAAAGTGAGGTATCGATGATGTGAGGAGCAGACCCCAGCAGCACAGAGTATTTCAGTAGAGGGGTGTGAGGATACAGTGAGATATAGATGATGGGAGGAGGAGCAGACCACAGCAGCACAGAGTATTTCAGTAGAGATGTGTGAGGATACAGTGAGATATAGATGATGGGAGGAGCAGACCCCAGCAGCACAGAGTATTTTAGTAGAGGGGTGTGAGGATAAAGTGAGGTACAGATGATGGGAGGAGGAGCAGGGCCCAGCAGCACAGAGTGTTTCAGTAGAGGGGTCTGAGGATACAGTGAGATATAGATGATAGGAGCAGGAGCAGGCCCCAAAAGCACAGAGTATTTCAGTAGAGGAGAGTGAGGATACAGCGAAATATAGATGATGGGAGGAGCAGGCCCAGCAGCACAGAGTATTTCAGTAGAGATGTGTGAGGATACAGTGAGATATAGATGATGGGAGGAGCAGACCCGAGCAGCACAGAGTATTGCAGTAGAGGTGTGTGAGGATACAGTGAGATATAGATGATGGGAGGAGCAGACCCCAGCAGCACAGAGTATTTCAGTAGAGGGGTGTGATCATACAGTGAGGTATAGATGATAGGAGGAGCAGACCCCAGCAGCACAGAGTATTTCAGTAGAGGAGTGTGAGGATACAGTGAGATATAGATGATGGGAGGAGCAGACGACAGCAGCACAGAGTATTTCAGTAGAGGGGTGTGAGGATACAGTGAGATATAGATGATGGGAGGAGCAGACCCCAGCAGCACAGAGTATTTTAGTAGAGGGGTGTGAGGATAAAGTGAGGTACAGATGATGGGAGGAGGAGCAGGGCCCAGCAGCACAGGGTATTTCAGGAGAGATGTGTGAGGATACAGTGAGGTATAGACGATGGGAGGAGCAGACCCCAGCAGCACAGAGTATTTCAGTAGAGGGGTGTGAGGATATGGTGAGATATAGATGATGGGAGTACCAGTGCCCAGCAGCACAGAGTATTTCAGTAGAGGGGTGTGAGGATACAGTGAGGTATAGATGATGGGAGGAGCAGGGCCCAGTAGCACAGAGTATTTCAGTAGAGGGGTGTGAGGATACAGTGAGATATAGATGATTGGAGGAGCAGACCCCAGCAGCACAGAGTATTTCAGTAGAGGTGTGTGAGGATAAAATGAGATATAGATGATGGGAGGAGCAGACACCAGCAGCACAGAGTATTTCAGTAGAGGTGTGTGAGGATAAAGTGAGATATAGATGATGGGAGGAGCAGACACCAGCAGCACAGAGTATTTCAGTAGAGGGGTGTGAGGATACAGTGAGATATAGATGATTGGAGGAGCATACCCCAGCAGCACAGAGTATTTCAGTAGAGATGTGTCAGGATACAGTGAGATATAGATGATGGGAGGAGGAGCAGACCCCAGCAACACAGAGTATTTCAGTAGAGGGGTGTGAGGATAAAGTGAGGTACAGATGATGGGAGGAGGAGCAGACTCCAGCAGCACAGAATATTTCAGTAGAGGGGTGTGAGGATACAGTGAGGTATAGATGATGGGAGAAGCAGACCCCAGCAGCACAGAGTATTTCGGTAGAGGGGTGTGAGGATAAAGTGAGATATAGATGATGGGAGGAGGAGCAGGCCCCAGCAGCACAGAGTATTTCAGTAGAGGGGTGTGAGGATAAAGTGAGATACAGATGATGGGAGGAGGAGCAGGGCCCAGCAGCACAAAGTATTTCAGCAGAGGGGTGTGATGATGCAGTGAGATACAGATGATGGGAGGAGCAGACCCCAGCAGCACAGAGTATTTCAGTAGAGATGTGTCAGGATACAGTGAGATATAGATGATGGGAGGAGCAGACCACAGCAGCACAGAGTATTTCAGTAGAGGGGTGTGAGGATACAGTGAGATATAGATAATGGGAGGAGGAGCAGGCCCCAAAAGCACAGAGTATTTCTGTGGAGGGGTGTGAGGATAAAGTGAGGTACAGATGATGGGAGGAGGAGCAGGGCCCAGCAGCACAAAGTATTTCAGCAGAGGGGTGTGATGATGCATTGAGATATAGATGATGGGAGGAGCAGACCCCAGCAGCACAGAGTATTTCAGTAGAGGGGTGTGAGGATAAAGTGAGATATAGATAATGGGAGGAGGAGCAGGCCCCAAAAGCACAGAGTATTTCAGTAGAGGGGTGTGAGGATACAGTGAGATATAGATGATGGGAGGAGCAGGCCCCAAAAGCACAGAGTATTTCAGTAGAGAGGTGTGAGGATACAGTGAGATATAGATGATGGGAGGAGCAGGCCCCAAAAGCACAGAGTATTTCAGTAGAGGGGTGTGAGGATAAAGTGAGGTACAGATGATGGGAGGAGGAGCAGGGCCCAGCAGCACAGACTATTTCAGTAGAGATGTGTGAGGATACAGTGAGATATAGATGATGGGAGGAGCAGGCCCCAAAAGCACAGAGTATTTCAGTAGAGGGGTGTGAGGATACAGTGAGATATAGATGATGGGAGGAGCAGGCCCCAAAAGCACAGAGTATTTCAGTAGAGGGGTGTGAGGATACAGTGAGATATAGATGATGGGAGGAAGAGCAGGGCCCAGCAGCACAGAGTATTTCAGTAGAGGTGTGTGAGGATAAAATGAGATATAGATGATGGGAGGAGCAGACACCAGCAGCACAGAGTATTTCAGTAGAGGTGTGTGAGGATAAAGTGAGATATAGATGATGGGAGGAGCAGACACCAGCAGCACAGAGTATTTCAGTAGAGGGGTGTGAGGATACAGTGAGATATAGATGATTGGAGGAGCATACCCCAGCAGCACAGAGTATTTCAGTAGAGATGTGTCAGGATACAGTGAGATATAGATGATGGGAGGAGGAGCAGACCCCAGCAACACAGAGTATTTCAGTAGAGGGGTGTGAGGATAAAGTGAGGTACAGATGATGGGAGGAGGAGCAGACTCCAGCAGCACAGAATATTTCAGTAGAGGGGTGTGAGGATACAGTGAGGTATAGATGATGGGAGAAGCAGTCCCCAGCAGCACAGAGTATTTCGGTAGAGGGGTGTGAGGATAAAGTGAGATATAGATGATGGGAGGAGGAGCAGGCCCCAGCAGCACAGAGTATTTCAGTAGAGGGGTGTGAGGATAAAGTGAGATACAGATGATGGGAGGAGGAGCAGGGCCCAGCAGCACAAAGTATTTCAGCAGAGGGGTGTGATGATGCAGTGAGATACAGATGATGGGAGGAGCAGACCCCAGCAGCACAGAGTATTTCAGTAGAGATGTGTCAGGATACAGTGAGATATAGATGATGGGAGGAGCAGACCACAGCAGCACAGAGTATTTCAGTAGAGGGGTGTGAGGATACAGTGAGATATAGATAATGGGAGGAGGAGCAGGCCCCAAAAGCACAGAGTATTTCTGTAGAGGGGTGTGAGGATAAAGTGAGGTACAGATGATGGGAGGAGGAGCAGGGCCCAGCAGCACAAAGTATTTCAGCAGAGGGGTGTGATGATGCATTGAGATATAGATGATGGGAGGAGCAGACCCCAGCAGCACAGAGTATTTCAGTAGAGGGGTGTGAGGATAAAGTGAGATATAGATAATGGGAGGAGGAGCAGGCCCCAAAAGCACAGAGTATTTCAGTAGAGGGGTGTGAGGATACAGTGAGATATAGATGATGGGAGGAGCAGGCCCCAAAAGCACAGAGTATTTCAGTAGAGGGGTGTGAGGATAAAGTGAGGTACAGATGATGGGAGGAGGAGCAGGGCCCAGCAGCACAGACTATTTCAGTAGAGATGTGTGAGGATACAGTGAGATATAGATGATGGGAGGAGCAGGCCCCAAAAGCACAGAGTATTTCAGTAGAGGGGTGTGAGGATACAGTGAGATATAGATGATGGGAGGAGCAGGCCCCAAAAGCACAGAGTATTTCAGTAGAGGGGTGTGAGGATACAGTGAGATATAGATGATGGGAGGAAGAGCAGGGCCCAGCAGCACAGAGGATTTCAGTAGAGGGGTGTGAGGATAAAGTGAGGTACAGATGATGGGAGGAGCAGCAGGGCCCAGCAGCACAGAGTATTTCAGTAGAGATTTGTGAGGATACAGTGAGATATAGATGATGGGAGGAGCAGGCCCAGCAGCACAGAGTATTTCAGTAGAGGAGAGTGAGCAGGGCCGAGCAGCACAGAGTATTTCAGTAGAGATTTGTGAGGATACAGTGAGATATAGATGATGGGAGGAGCAGAGCCCTGCAGCACAGAGTATTTCAGTAGAGGGGTGTGAGGATAAAGTGAGGTATCGATGATGGGAGGAGCAGACACCAGCAGCACAGAGTATTTCAGTAGAGGTATGTGAGGATAAAGTGAGGTATCGATGATGTGAGGAGCAGACCCCAGTAGCACAGAGTATTTCAGTAGAGGGGTGTGAGCATACAGTGAGATATAGATGATGGGAGGAGCAGACCCCAGCAGCACAGAGTATTTCAGTAGAGGGGTGTGAGGATATGGTGAGATATAGATGATGGGAGGAGCAGACACCAGCAGTACAAAGTATTTCAGTAGAGGTGTGTGAGGATACAGTGAGATATAGATGATGGGAGGAGCAGACCCCAGCAGCACAGAGTATTTCAGTAGAGGTATGTGAGGATAAAGTGAGGTATCGATGATGTGAGGAGCAGACCCCAGCAGCACAGAGTATTTCAGTAGAGGGGTGTGAGGATATAGCGAGATATAGATGATGGGAGCAGCAGGGCCCAACAGCACAGAGTATTTCAGTAGAGGGGTGTGAGGATACAGTGAGATATAGATGATGGGAGGAGGAGCAGACCACAGCAGCACAGAGTATTTCAGTAGAGATGTGTGAGGATACAGTGAGATATAGATGATGGGAGGAGCAGACCCCAGCAGCACAGAGTATTTTAGTAGAGGGGTGTGAGGATAAAGTAAGGTACAGATGATGGGAGAAGGAGCAGGGCCCAGCAGCACAGAGTATTTCAGCAGAGGGGTGTAAGGATACAGTGAGATATAGATGATGGGAGGAGCAGACCCCAGCAGCACAGAGTATTTCAGTAGAGAGGTGTGAGGATAGAGTGAGATATAGATGATGGGAGGAGCAGGGCCCAGAAGCACAGAGTATTTCAGTAGAGAGATGTGAGGATACAGTGAGATATAGATGATAGGAGGAGCAGATCCCAGCAGCACAGAGTATTTCTGTAGAGAGGTGTGAGGATACAGTGAGATATAGATGAAGGGAGGAGCAGACCCCAGCAGCACAGAGTATTTCAGTAGAGGGGTGTAAGGATAAAGTGAGATATAGATGATGGGAGGAGCAGACCCCAGCAGCACAGAGTATTTCAGTAGAGAGGTTTAAGGATAAAGTGAGATATAGATGATGGGAGGAGCAAACCCCAGCAGCACAGAGTATTTCAGTAGAGAGGTGTAAGGATAAAGTGAGATATAGATGATGGGAGGAGCAGACCCCAGCAGCACAGAGTATTTCAGTGGAGGGGAGTGAGGATAAAGTGAGATACAGATGATGGGAGGAGCAGGGCCCAGCAGCACAGGGTATTTCAGTGGAGGGGAGTGAGGATAAAGTGAGATAAAGATGATGGGAGGAGCATGGCCCAGCAGCACAGAGTATTTCAGTAGAGGGGTGTGAGGATAGAGTGAGATATAGATGATGAGCGGAGCAGACCCCAGCAGCACAGAGTATTTCAGTAGATAGGTGTGAAGATACAGTGAGATATAGATGATGAGCGGAGCAGACCCCAGCAGCACACAGTATTTCCATAGAGAGGTGTGAAGATACAGTGACATATAGATCATGGGAGGAGCAGACCCCGGCAGCACAGAGTATTTCAGTAGAGGGGAGTGAGGATACAGTGAGATATAGATGATGGGAGGAGCAGACCCCAGCAGCACAGAGTATTTCAGTAGAGGGGAGTGAGGATAAAGTGAGATATAGATGATGGGAGGAGGATGGACCAGCAGCACAGAGTATTTCAGTAGAGAGGTGTGAAGATACAGTGAGATATAGATGATGGGAGGAGCAGGGCCCAGCAGCACAGAGTATTTCAGTAGAGAGGTGTGAGGATACAGTGAGATATAGATGATGGGAGGAGCAGACCCCAGCAGCACAGAGTATTTCAGTAGAGAGGTGTGAGTATACAGTGAGATATAGATGATGGGAGGAGCAGACCCCAGCAGCACAGAGTATTTCAGTAGAGGGGAGTGAGGATAAAGTGAGATAAAGATGATGGGAGGAGCAGGGCCCAGCAGCACAGAGTATTTCAGTAGAGGGGTGTGAGGATACAGTGAGATATAGATGATGAGCGGAGCAGACCCCAGCAGCACAGAGTATTTCAGTAGAGAGGTGTGAGGATAAACTGAGATACAGATGATGGGAGGAGCAGGGCCCAGCAGCACAAAGTATTTCAGTAGAGGGGAGTGAGGATAAAGTGAGATAAAGATGATGGGAGGAGCAGGGCCCAGTAGCACAGAGTATTTCAGTAGAGGGGTGTGAGGATACAGTGAGATATAGATGATGAGCGGAGCAGACCCCAGCAGCACAGAGTATTTCAGTAGAGAGGTGTGAGATATAGATGATGGGAGGAGCTGACCCCAGCAGCACAGAGTATTTCAGTAGAGAGGTGTGAGGATACACTGAAATATAGATGATGGGAGGAGCAGACCCCAGCAGCACAGAGTATTTCAGTAGAGGGGAGTGAGGATAAAGTGAGATAAAGATGATGGGAGGAGCAGGGCCCAGCAGCACAGAGTATTTCAGTAGAGGGGTGTGAGGATACAGTGAGATATAGATGATGAGCGGAGCAGACCCCAGCAGCACAGAGTATTTCAGTAGAGAGGTGTGAGGATACAGTGAGATATAGATGATGGGAGGAGCAGACTCCAGCAGCACAGAGTATTTCAGTAGAGAGGTGTGAGGATAGAGTGAGATATAGATGATGGGAGGAGCAGGGCCCAGAAGCACAGAGTATTTCAGTAGAGAGGTGTGAGGATACAGTGAGATATAGATAATGGGAGGAGCAGACCCCAGCAGCACAGAGTATTCCAGAAGAGGGGTGTGAGGATACAGTGAGATATAGATGATGAGCGGAGCAGACCCCAGCAGCACAGAGTATTTCAGTAGAGGGGTGTGAGGATACAGTGAGATATAGATGATGAGCGGAGCAGACCCCAGCAGCACAGAGTATTTCAGTAGATAGGTGTGAGGATAAAGTGAGATATAGATGATGGGAGGAGCAGACCCCAGCAGCACAGAGTATTTCAGTAGAGGGGTGTGAGGATACAGTGAGATATAGATGATAGGAGGAGCAGACCCCAGCAGCACAGAGTATTTCAGTAGAGCGGAGTAAGGATACAGTGAGATATAGATGATGGGAGGAGGAGCAGACCCCAGCAGCACAGAGTATTTCAGTAGAGAGGTGTGAGGATACAGTGAGATTTAGATGATGGGAGGTGGAGCAGACCCCAGCAGCACAGAGTATTTCAGTAGAGGGGTGTGAGGATACAGTGAGATATAGATGATAGGAGGAGCAGACCCCAGCAGCACAGAGTATTTCAGTAGAGCGGAGTAAGGATACAGTGAGATATAGATGATGGAAGGAGCAGACCCCAGCAGCACAGAGTATTTCAGTAGAGAGGTGTGAGGATACAGTGAGATATAGATGATGGGAGGAGGAGCAGACCCCAGCAGCACAGAGTATTTCAGTGGAGGGGAGTAAGGATAAAGTGAGATAAAGATGATGGGAGGAGCAGACCCCAGCAGCACAGAGTATTTCAGTAGAGGGGAGTGAGGATAAAGTGAGATAAAGATGATGGGAAGAGCAGGGCCCAGCAGCACAGAGTATTTCAGTTGAGGGGTGTGAGGATACAGTGAGATATAGATGATGAGCGGAGCAGACCCCAGCAGCACAGAGTATTTCAGTAGAGAGTTGTGAGATATAGATGATGGGAGGAGCAGACCCCAGCAGCACAGAGTATTTCAGTAGAGAGGTGTGAGGATACACTGAGATATAGATGATGGGAGGAGCAGGGCCCAGCAGCACAAAGTATTTCAGTAGAGGGGAGTGAGGATAAAGTGAAATAAAGATGATGGGAGGAGCAGGGCCCAGCAGCACAGAGTATTTCAGTAGAGGGGTGTGAGGATACAGTGAGATATAGATGATGAGCGGAGCAGACCCCAGCAGCACAGAGTATTTCAGTAGAGAGGTGTGAGGATACAGTGAGATATAGATGATGGGAGGAGCAGACTCCAGCAGCACAGAGTATTTCAGTAGAGAGGTGTGAGGATAGAGTGAGATATAGATGATGGGAGGAGCAGGGCCCAGAAGCACAGAGTATTTCAGTAGAGAGGTGTGAGGATACAGTGAGATATAGATAATGGGAGGAGCAGACCCCAGCAGCACAGAGTATTCCAGAAGAGGGGTGTGAGGATACAGTGAGATATAGATGATGAGCGGAGCAGACCCCAGCAGCACAGAGTATTTCAGTAGAGGGGTGTGAGGATACAGTGAGATAAAGATGATGGGAAGAGCAGACCCCAGCAGCACAGAGTATTTCAGTAGAGAGGTGTGAGGATACACTGAGATGTAGATGATGGGAGGAGCAGGGCCCAGCAGCACAAAGTATTTCAGTAGAGGGGAGTGAGGATAAAGTGAGATAAAGATGATGGGAGGAGCAGGGCCCAGTAGCACAGAGTATTTCAGTAGAGGGGTGTGAGGATACAGTGAGATATAGATGATGAGCGGAGCAGACCCCAGCAGCACAGAGTATTTCAGTAGAGAGGTGTGAGATATAGATGATGGGAGGAGCAGACCCCAGCAGCACAGAGTATTTCAGTAGAGAGGTGTGAGGATACACTGAGATATAGATGATGGGAGGAGCAGGGCCCAGCAGCACAAAGTATTTCAGTAGAGGGGAGTGAGGATAAAGTGAAATAAAGATGATGGGAGGAGCAGGGCCCAGCAGCACAGAGTATTTCAGTAGAGGGGTGTGAGGATACAGTGAGATATAGATGATGAGCGGAGCAGACCCCAGCAGCACAGAGTATTTCAGTAGAGAGGTGTGAGGATACAGTGAGATATAGATGATGGGAGGAGCAGACTCCAGCAGCACAGAGTATTTCAGTAGAGAGGTGTGAGGATAGAGTGAGATATAGATGATGGGAGGAGCAGGGCCCAGAAGCACAGAGTATTTCAGTAGAGAGGTGTGAGGATACAGTGAGATATAGATAATGGGAGGAGCAGACCCCAGCAGCACAGAGTATTCCAGAAGAGGGGTGTGAGGATACAGTGAGATATAGATGATGAGCGGAGCAGACCCCAGCAGCACAGAGTATTTCAGTAGAGGGGTGTGAGGATACAGTGAGATATAGATGATGAGCGGAGCAGACCCCAGCAGCACAGAGTATTTCAGTAGATAGGTGTGAGGATAAAGTGAGATATAGATGATGGGAGGAGCAGACCCCAGCAGCACAGAGTATTTCAGTAGAGGGGTGTGAGGATACTGTGAGATATAGATGATAGGAGGAGCAGACCCCAGCAGCACAGATTATTTCAGTAGAGCGGAGTAAGGATACAGTGAGATATAGATGATGGGAGGAGGAGCAGACCCCAGCAGCACAGAGTATTTCAGTAGAGAGGTGTGAGGATACAGTGAGATTTAGATGATGGGAGGAGGAGCAGACACCAGCAGCACAGAGTATTTCAGTAGAGGGGTGTGAGGATACAGTGAGATATAGATGATAGGAGGAGCAGACCCCAGCAGCACAGAGTATTTCAGTAGAGCGGAGTAAGGATACAGTGAGATATAGATGATGGAAGGAGCAGACCCCAGCAGCACAGAGTATTTCAGTAGAGAGGTGTGAGGATACAGTGAGATATAGATGATGGGAGGAGGAGCAGACCCCAGCAGCACAGAGTATTTCAGTGGAGGGGAGTAAGGATAAAGTGAGATAAAGATGATGGGAGGAGCAGGGCCCAGCAGCACAGAGTATTTCAGTAGAGGGGTGTGAGGATACAGTGAGATATAGATGATGAGCGGAGCAGACCCCAGCAGCACAGAGTATTTCAGTAGATAGGTGTGAGGATACAGTGAGATATAGATGATAGGAGGAGCAGACCCCAGCAGCACAGAGTATTTCAGTAGAGCGGAGTAAGGATACAGTGAGATATAGATGATGGGAGGAGGAGCAGACCCCAGCAGCACAGAGTATTTCAGTAGAGGGGTGTAAGGATAAAGTGAGATATAGATGATGGGAGGATCAGGGCCCAGCAGCACAGAGTATTTCAGTAGAGGGGTGTGAGGATACAGTGAGATATCGATGATGAGCGGAGCAGACCCCAGCGGCACAGAGTATTTCAGTAGAGAGGTGTGAGGATAGAGTGAGATATAGATGATGGGAGGAGCAGGGCCCAGAAGGACAGAGTATTTCAGTAGAGAGATGTGAGGATACAGTGAGATATAGATGATAGGAGGAGCAGATCCCAGCAGCACAGAGTATTTCTGTAGAGAGGTGTGAGGATACAGTGAGATATAGATGAAGGGACTAGCAGACCCCAGCAGCACAGAGTATTTCAGTAGAGGGGTGTGAGGATACAGTGAGATATAGATGATAGGAGGAGCAGATCCCAGCAGCACAGAGTATTTCTGTAGAGAGGTGTGAGGATACAGTGAGATATAGATGAAGGGAGGAGCAGACCCCAGCAGCACAGAGTATTTCAGTAGAGAGGTGTGAGGATAAAGTGAGATATAGATGATGGGAGGAGCAGGGCCCAGCAGCACAGAGTATTTCAGTAGATAGGTGTGAGGATACAGTGAGATATAGATGATGAGCGGAGCAGACCCCAGCAGCACAGAGTATTTCAGTAGAGAGGTGTGAAGATACAGTGAGATATAGATGATGGGAGGAGCAGATCCCGGCAGCACAGAGTATTTCAGTAGAGGGGAGTGAGGATACAGTGAGATATAGATGATGGGAGAAGCAGACCCCAGCAGCACAGAGTATTTCAGTAGAGGGGAGTGAGGATAAAGTGAGATATAGATGATGGGAGGAGGAGGGACCAGCAGCACAGAGTATTTCAGTAGAGAGGTGTGAGGATACAGTGAGATATAGATGATGGGAGGAGCAGACCCCAGCAGCACAGAGTATTTCAGTAGAGAGGTGTGAGGATACAGTGAGATATAGATGATGGGAGGAGCAGGGCCCAGCAGCACAAAGTATTTCAGTAGAGGGGAGTGAGGATAAAGTGAGATAAGGATGATGGGAGGAGCAGGGCCCAGCAGCACAGAGTATTTCAGTAGAGGGGTGTGAGGATACAGTGAGATATAGATGATGAGCGGAGCAGACCCCAGCAGCACAGAGTATTTCAGTAGAGAGGTGTGAGGATACAGTGAGATATAGATGATGGGAGGAGCAGACTCCAGCAGCACAGAGTATTTCAGTAGATGGGAGTGAGGATAAAGTGAGATATAGATGATGGGAGGAGCAGGGCCCAGCAGCACAGAGTATTTCAGTAGAGGAGTGTGAGGATACAGTGAGATATAGATGATGGGAGGAGCAGAGCCCGGCAGCACAGAGTATTTCATTAGAGGGGTGTGAGGATACAGTTAGATACAGATGATGGGAGGCGCAGGGCCCAGCAGCACAGAGTATTTCAGTAGAGGGGTGTGAGGATACAGTGAGATATAGATGATGGGAGGAGCAGACCCCAGCAGCACAGAGTATTTCAGTAGAGGGGTGTGATGAAACAGTGAGATATAGATGATGGGAGGCGCAGGGCCCAGCAGCACAGAGTATTTCAGTAGAGGGGGGGATGATACACTGAGATATAGATGATGGGAGGAGCAGGCCCCAGCAGCACAGAGTATTTCAGTAGAGATGTGTGAGGATACAGTGAGATATAGATGATGGGAGGAGCAGACCCGAGCAGCACAGAGTTTTTCAGTAGAGAGGTGTGAGGATACAGTGAGATATAGATAATGGGAGGAGCAGACCCCAGCAGCACAGAGTATTTCAGTAGAGGGGTGTGAGGATACAGTGAGATATAGATAATGGGAGGAGCAGACCCCAGCAGCTCAGAGTATTTCAGTAGAGGGGTGTGAGAATACAGTGAGGTATAGATGATGGGAGGAGCAGACCCCAGCAGCACAGAGTATTTCAGTAGAACGGTGTAAGGATACAGTGAGGTATAGATGATGGGAGGAGCAGACCCCAGCAGCACAGAGTATTTCAGTAGAGGAGTGTGAGGATACGGTGAGGTATAGATGATGGGAGGAGCAGCCCCCAGCAGCGCAGAGTATTTCAGTAGAGGAGTGTGAGGATACGGTGAGGTATAGATGATGGGAGGAGCAGGGCCCAGCAGCACAGAGTCTTTCAGAAGAGAAGTGTGAGGATACAGTGAGGTATAGATGATGGGAGGAGCAGACCCCAGCAACACAGAGTATTTCACTAGAGTGGTGTGAGGATAAAGTGAGATATAGATGATGGGAGGAGCAGACCCCAGCAGCACAGAGTATTTCAGTAGAGGAGTGTGAGGATACGGTGAGGTATAGATAATGGGAGGAGCAGGCCCCAGCAGCACAGAGTATTTTAATAGAGGTGTGTGAGGATACAGTGAGATATAGATGATGGGAGGAGCAGGGCCCAGCAGCACAGAGCATTTCAGTAGAGGGGTGTGGTGATACAGTGAGATATAGATGATGGGAGGAGCAGACCCCAGCAGCACAGAGTATTTTAATAGAGGTGTGTGAGGATACAGTGAGATATAGATGATGGGAGGAGCAGGGCCCAGCAGCACAGAGTATTTCAGTAGAGGTGTGTGAGGATACAGTGAGATATAGATGATGGGAGGAGCAGGGCCCAGCAGCACAGAGTATTTCAGTAGAGGTGTGTGAGGATACAGTGAGATATAGATGATGGGAGGAGCAGGGCCCAGCAGCACAGAGTATTTCAGTAGAGGTGTGTGAGGATACAGTGAGATATAGATGATGGGAGGAGCAGGGCCCAGCAGCACAGAGTATTTCAGTAGAGATGTGTGAGGATACAGTGAGATATAGATGATGGGAGGAGTAGCAGGCCCCAAAAGCACAGAGTATTTCAGTAGAAGGGTGTGAGGATAAAGTGAGGTACAGATGATGGGAGGAGGAGCAGTTCCCAGCAGCACAGAGTATTTCAGCAGAGAGGTGTGAGGATACAGCGAAATATAGATGATGGGAGGAGCAGGCCCAGCAGCACAGAGTATTTCAGTAGAGATGTGTGAGGATACAGTGAAATATAGATGATGGGAGGAGCAGACCCCTGCAGCACAGAGTATTTCAGTAGAGGTGTGTGAGGATAAAGTGAGATATAGATGATGGGAGGAGCAGACCCCAGCAGCACAGAGTATTTCAGTAGAGGTGTGTGAGGATACAGTGAGATATAGATGATGGGAGGCGCAGGGCCCAGCAGCACAGAGTATTTCAGTAGAGGGGTGTGATGATACAGTGAGATATAGATGATGGGAGGAGCAGACCCCAGCAGCACAGAGTATTTCAGTAGAGGAATGTGAGGATGCAGTGAGATATAGATGATGGGAGGAGCAGACCCGAGCAGCACAGAGTATTTCAGTAGAGAGGTGTGAGGATACAGTGAAATATAGATGATGGGAGGAGCAGACCCCAGCAGCACAGAGTATTTCAGTAGAGGGGGGTGAGGATAGAGTGAGATATAGATGATGTTAGTAGCAGACCCCAGCAGCACAGAGTATTTCAGTAGAGGGGTGTGAGGATACAGTGAGATATAGATGATGGGAGGAGCAGACCCCGGCAGCACAGAGTATTTCAGTAGAGGGGTGTGAGGATACAGTGAGATATAGATGATGTTAGTAGCAGACCCCAGCAGCACAGAGTATTTCAGTAGAGGGGTGTGAGGATACAGTGAGATATAGATGATGGGAGGAGCAGACCCCAGCAGCACAGAGTATTTCAGTAGAGGGGTGTGAGGATACAGTGAGATATAGATAATGGGAGGAGCAGACCCCAGCAGCACAGAGTATTTCAGTAGAGATGTGTGAGGATACAGTGAGATATAGATGATTCGAGGAGCAGACCCCGGCAGCACAGAGTATTTCAGTAGAGGGGTGTGAGGATACTGTTAGGTATAGATGATGGGAGGAGCAGACCCCAGCAGCACAGAGTATTTCAGTAGAGGGGTGTGAGGATACTGTTAGGTATAGATGATGGGAGGAGCAGACCCCAGCAGCACAGAGTATTTCAGTAGAGGGGTGTGAGGATACAGTGAGGTATAGATGATGGGAGGAGCAGACCCCAGCAGCACAGAATATTTCAGTAGAGGAGTGTGAGGATACGATGAGGTATAGATGATGGGAGGAGCAGACCCCAGCAGCACAGAGTATTTCAGTAGAGGGGTGTGAGGATACGGTGAGGTATAGATGATGGGAGGAGCAGACCCCAGCAGCACAGAGTATTTCAGTAGAGGGGTGTGAGGATACGGTGAGGTATAGATGATGGGAGGAGCAGACCCCAGCAGCACAGAGTATTTCAGTAGAGGGGTGTGAGGATACAGTGAGATATAGGTGATGGGAGGAAGAGCAGACCCCAGCAGCACAGAGTATTTCAGTAGAGGAGTGTGAGGATATGGTGAGGTATAGATGATGAGAGGAGCAGACCCCAGCAGCACAGAGTATTTCAGTAGAGGCGTGTGATCATACAGTGAGGTATAGATGATAGGAGGAGCAGACCCCAGCAGCACAGAGTATTTCAGTAGAGGAGTGTGAGGATATGGTGAGGTATAGATGATGGGAGGAGCAGACCCCTGCAGCACAGAGTATTTCAGTAGAGAGGTGTGAGAATACAGTGAGATATAGATGATGGGAGGAGGAGCAGACCCCAGCAGCACAGAGTATTTCAGTAGAGGGGTGTGAGGATATGGTGAGGTATAGATGATGGGAGGAGCAGACTCCAGCAGCACAGAGTATTTCAGTAGAGGGGTGTGAGGATACGGTGAGGTATAGATGATGGGAGGAGCAGACCCCAGCAGCACAGAGTATTTCAGTAGAGGGGTGTGAGGATACAGTGAGATATAGGTGATGGGAGGAAGAGCAGACCCCAGCAGCACAGAGTATTTCAGTAGAGGAGTGTGAGGATATGGTGAGGTATAGATGATGAGAGGAGTAGACCCCAGCAGCATAGAGTATTTCAGTAGAGGGGTGTGATCATACAGTGAGGTATAGATGATAGGAGGAGCAGACCCCAGCAGCACAGAGTATTTCAGTAGAGGAGTGTGAGGATACGGTGAGGTATAAATGATGGGAGGAGCAGGCCCCAGCAGCACAGAGGATTTTAGGTGATGGTATATACTATGGGCTGCATCCACATTCAGTTGCTGGGTCTTTTCCTGTGACTCCCGTCGTGTTCACCCCACGGTGAATGTTGCTGCTCCTCACCTCCGTGCTGTCATCCCGTCACTCACAATCTTCACCATTATTTACAGTTTTCCAATTTCTCCACAGAGAATTGTCTCAGTCCGTGACCGATCGGCTCCGTGGCGACATCGCACCCGATGAAACAATCTGTGCTGCTGTAATCAGCCGGAGCCGAGCCTCGTAATAAGAGACGACACACTGTATTATCCTTCGGTGATGATATCAGCAGCCGATTATCTGATACACAGAATCACACACACGATACGGATCAGACTCTGCCGTACGGACAGGGCCGCCATGAGGGCATTACTGCCCTGACTGGCGTATGGGGCCCGATCAGCAGAGGGGGCCCGCATCAGGCCCCGTCACCTTTACCCATTGGGCCCCACTGCCCAGTCCCCAGCGACAGGATTCTGCCAATTAAGTAACTGAACCTGCTTCCAGGACGCAGGTTTAGTTACTCTATTGCACGGCAATAGTTAAAGCTACCAGCCAATCGGAGGCTGGCAGCTGACGTCAGCGTGCAACGTCGCGGGGGTCTGACGTCATTGTCAGTCGCCGTCGAGTGCATGCTTTCATCCTGTAGGGATGATTGATCACCGCAGGAACGCCGCAAGGTAAGGAGAAAGGTGTTTTTTTGTTTTTTTTTAATTAGCGGTAAGGCAAGGTAGGTATAGATGATGGGAGGAGCAGACACTGGGGCAGGATTGGAGATACTGGGACAGAATAGGAGATACTGGGGGCATGATTAGAGACACTGGGGGCAGGATTGGAGACACTGGAGGCAGGATTGGAGACACAGGGGCAGAATGGAGACATAGGGGGCATGATTGGAGACATGGGGCAGGATGAAAGACATGGGGGCATGATTGGAGACACAGGGGGCATGATTGGAGACACAGGGGGCAGAATGGAGATATGGGTCATGATTGGAGACACAGGGGGCAGGATGAAAGACATGGGGGCATGATTGGAGACACTAGGGGCATGATTGGAGACACTGGGGGCAGGATTAGAGACACTGGGGGCAGGACTGGAGAAACGGGTCAGGATTGGAGATACTGGGGCAGGATTAGAGATACTGGGGGCAGGATTGGAGATACTGGGGGCAGGATTGGAGACAGATGGGACAGGATTGGAGACACTGGGGGCATGATTGGAGACACTGAGGGCATGATTGGAGACACTGAGGGCATGATTGGAGACAAGGGGCAAGATGAAAGACATGAGTGCATGATTGGAGACACAGGGGGCAGAATGGAGATACGGGGCATGATTGGAGTCACAGGGGGCAGGATGAAAGACATGGGGGCATAATTGGAGACACTGTGGGCATGATTGGAGACACTGGGGGCATGATTGGAGAAGCTGTGGGCAGGATTGGAGACACGGGGCAGGATTGGAGGCAGTGGGGGCAGGATTGGAGACACAGGGGGCAGGATTGGAGACACTGGGGGCAGGATTGGAGATACTGGGGGCATGATTGGAGACACTGGAGGCAGGATTGGAGACACAGGGGGCAGAATGGAGACACGGGGGCATGATTGGAGACACAGGGCAGAATGAAAGATATGGAGGCATGATTGGAGACACAGGGGGCATGATTGGAGACATCCGGCAGAATGGAGATACGGGGCATGATTGTAGAGACGGGGCAGGATGAAAGACATGGGGGCATGATTGTAGACACTGTGGACAGGATTGGAGACACAGGGGGCAGGATAAAAGACATGGGGGCATGATTGGAGACACTGAGGGCAGGATTGGAGACACTGGGGGCAGGATTGGAGACACTGGGGGCAGGATTAGAGATACTGGAGGCAGGATTGGAGATACTGGGGGCAGGATTGGAAACAGATAGGGCAGGATTGGAGACAGATGGGGCAGGGTTGGAGACAGATCGTGCAGGATCATGGGGCAGGATGTATATGATAGAGACAGATGGGGCTGGATGGGAAGATCATATGGGGCAGAATGGATACTCATGAGGGTGGGATGGGAGAACATATGGCTGAAGACAGGAATGAGACACATGCGGGCCAGGATAGGGGATATTAGTACCATAGGGGCTAATTAAGGGATATTATTACTGCAGTGATGTATTTATTTTATTTTTTGAGTATACTAATTTAAATGGGGGGGTGGTCCTGTTACTGTGTAGAGTGGTACTATGTCGCCTTTTTTTCTTCATGTGATGTAGTGTATAAGTTTGGAAAAAAATAAGTAATGTGTTCTGCAAGTGGAGCTCTAGATAACTGTGTTATTTCTTGGAGAGACGAGCCCTGGCTGGAAGAAGTGATGGCACGCTGTCTGGGTGTTATGTTTGACTCCGATCTCTCCTTCACCTCCCATATACAATCTCTTGCCTGCTCGTGCTGCTTACACCTAAAGAACATCTCTAGAATCCGCCCTTTTCTCACCATGGAAACAACAAAAACCCTCACTGTCGCCCTGATCCACTCCCGCCTGGACTACTGTAACGCTCTATTAATTGGCCTCCCCCTCACTCAACTCTCCCCTCTGCAGTCCATCCTTAATGCAGCAGCCAGGGTTGTCCATCTGGCTAATCGTTACTCGGACGCATCCACTCTTCGCCAGTCGTTACACTGGCTGCCCATTCATTACAGGATACAATTCAAAGTACTTGTTCTCACCTACAAAGCTCTCCACAGTGCGGCACCCCCTTACATCTCCTCCCTCATTTCTGTCTATCGGCCTAACCGACCGCTGCGCTCTGCAAATGACTTTCGACTAACCTCTGCCCTAATCCGTACCTCCCACTCCCGACTCCAAGACTTCTCCCGTGCTGCGCCAATCCTCTGGAATGCTCTACCCCAAGATATTAGGACCATCCACAATTTGCATAGTTTTAGGCGCTCGCTCAAAACACATTTGTTCAGAGCGGCCTATCACATTCAGTAATCAAAGTCATTTTATGTTTGTGTGTGTAGCCCATTCACTATCTCCATCTAACCCCCACCCCCTGAAGATGGCTGGACCATCATTGTAAATACATCATTGTAAATACAAACCTGTGCTTTGTATCTCCCCCACCTCATTGTAGATTGTAAGCTCCCACAAGCAGGGTCGTCTTATTTCGCTTTAATTATTGTATTGTTAACGTTGTTACTTATGACTGTTGTGTTTGAAACTGTTCAACTGTAAAGCGCTGCGAAATATGTTGGTGCTATATAAATAAAGATTATTATTATTATTATTATTATTATGGCGGTCTGTGCTGGATGAAAGATGAAAAGCAAAGATGAAGGACTTCACCTAGAGACATCACTGGTGAGTCATTGTGTTACCTATACACTGACGCTATACACTGTATACTATATGCAGAGGTCCTGTGTATAATGTCACCAGTGATCACTGTATTATCTGTACACTATATACAGAGCTCCTGTGTATGTCATTGATCACTGTATTACCTGTACACAGACACTGCATACAAAGTACAGATTTCCAGTGTGTAATGGCACTAATGGTGATAGTATTGTGATTTTTTTGTTACTGATCAGTATTGTAGTATTCATTCACTATGTGGTGGTAATATGTGGTTTGGACATGGTGTGGTGGTATTTGTCCCTTGTTTGTGGTATTATAGGTCACTATGTGGTGGTAATATGTGGTCTGGTCATGGTGCAGCGGTATTTGTTCCTTGTATGTGATATTATTCTGTCACTGTAGCGGTAATATGTGGTCTGGTCATGGTGTGGCGGTATTTCTTCTTTGTATGTGGTATTACAGGTCACTATGTGGTGGTAATATGGTGTCTGGTCATGGTAAGGTGGTATTTGTCCCTTGTATGTGATATTATTGGTCATTTTAAAAATTGAAAAATAAATAAAAAACCTAAATACCTAAATTGTATTGGTTACTTTAAAAAATATTTAATAGGTTAGCGAAGAGTAGAGCTCGACCAAAATAATCTACCGTGTTATGGTGGCGGCTTAAAAAATCTTTTGGCCAAAACAAAAGCTGCTGGCTATATGTGTGATCTTGTGATGGGAACTGTTAATGTGTGATTGGTGAGAAGTGGAGTTTTTTCCAACAGAGAGCGGTGGGACTGTGGACAGTTCGAGGGGTTGAGGCAGGGCTGGGGTGGAGCCTGGGTGGAGTCTCAAGGGGGCCCCCAAAATTTTGCCAGTATGGGATCCCGAAATTCCTAGTGGAAGCCCAGCATACGGAATCACAAATCTGTGCAGAGAAGTCCTGGCATCAGACATGAGGTGTCCTCATCAGGATAAAGTGTCACCGTCTCCTCTGATCCCCTGATTCATCATATCCCTCCATAGGACACAAAGATGTCAACAAACCCTATAGGGTCTGTGGCTGCCATTAATATGTGGGGCACAACCTACAGCCATCAGGAGAAAAGCCCAAACTCTTCCACCGCAACGTCCCAACCCCATCCCCGATACATGTATCCTCCATGACACCAGCATTTCCTCAGTTGACTCCGACCCGTGTGACATCACACTCCTGAGATAACTCCATCCTCTCACTGTGTGACATCATCATCCTCCCCAGATGACCTCATCCTTGCACTCTGACTTTTCTTTTACTTTTTCCCCTATCTTCTTTTGGCTATTGCCATTGCTCCTTGTCTTGGCTCAGGCAGAAAAATAAACCGATGGTTGTACCATTGCTCTCCGCCTATTAGTGACGGAGCGGAGGGCTGTCATGGAGTTTACTGTATGAAGTAAAACAAAATTACTTTTCCCCCCAAATTTTTTTTTTCCTTTTTACCTGCAGTGAGTCTGATAATGCTGACATCTAGTGGTGACAGTGATAACTGCAATATGTGACGCTCCTCCAGTATATTTGGGCAATTCTGCTCCATAGAGACAAAAGTAAAAATCATATCATATTCGGAGTTGTTTTCCTCCAGTTTTCGGTAGAAGCTTCTGGGTTCCGGTAATAGGTGACAGCAGCAACTTCTACGACTTTAGATCGGAGCATTCAGTGTCTGTATAACGTAATAACACTGGCGGCTGAAGACGTTATATGGTGGATAATCCTGTAATCTGATCAGTGCTAAAGAAATCCTTCACGTTACTGAACCGATCTCCAGCTGCATGATGTGTACTCCAATCACACCCAGAGCTGCATTCACAATTATAAACATTCCGTACATTGTTACATTTTACTGACATTTTACTGGTTTCTGTGATGTCACAAAATTCCCAGCACTGCCCCTTATTCTCCACATTCCTGCCCCTTATTCTCCACATTCCAGCCCCTTATTCTCCACACTCCAGCCCAATTATTCTCCACTCTCCCGCCCCTTATTCTCCACTCTCCTGCCCCCTTATTCTCCGCACTCCTGCCCCTTATTCCCCACACTCCTGCCCCTTATTCCCCACACTCCTGCCCCTTATTCTCCACACTCCTGCCCCTTATTCTCCACACTCCTGCCCCTTATTCCCTAGACTCCTGCCCCTTATTCCCCAGACTCCTGCCCCTTATTCCCCACACTCATGCCCCTTATTCTCCACACTCATGCCCCTTATTCTCCACACTCCTGCCCCTTATTCCCCGCACTCCTGCCCCTTATTCTCCACACTCCTGCCCCTTATTCCCCAGACTCCTGCCCCTTATTCTCCACACTCCTGCCCCTTATTCTCCACACTCCTGCCCCTTATTCCCCAGATTCCTGCCCCTTGTTCTCCGCACTCCTGCCCCTTATTCTCCACACTCCTGCCCCTTATTCTCCACACTCCTGCCCCGTATTCCCTAGACTCCTGCCCCTTATTCCCCAGACTCCTGCCCCTTATTCCCCACACTCCTGCCCCTTATTCTCCGCACTACTGCCCCTTATTCTCCACACTCCAGCCCAATTATTCTCCACTCTCCCGCCCCTTATTCTCCACTCTCCTGCCCCCTTATTCTCCGCACTCCTGCCCCTTATTCCCCACACTCCTGCCCCTTATTCCCCACACTCCTGCCCCTTATTCCCCACACTCCTGCCCCTTATTCCCCACACTCCTGCCCCTTATTCTCCACACTCCTGCCCCTTATTCCCTAGACTCCTGCCCCTTATTTCCCAGACTCCTGCCCCTTATTCCCCACACTCATGCCCCTTATTCTCCACACTCCTGCCCCTTATTCTCCACACTCCTGCCCCTTATTCCCCAGACTCCTGCCCCTTATTCTCCACACTCCTGCCCCTTATTCCCCAGACTCCTGCCCCTTGTTCTCCGCACTCCTGCCCCTTATTCTCCACACTCCTGCCCCTTATTCTCCACACTCCTGCCCCTTATTCCCTAGACTCCTGCCCCTTATTCCCCAGACTCCTGCCCCTTATTCCCCACACTCCTGCCCCTTGTTCTCCGCACTCCTGCCCCTTATTCTCCACACTCCTGCCCCTTATTCTCCACACTCCTGCCCCTTATTTCCCACACTCCTGCCCCTTATTCCCCACACTCCTGCCCCTTATTCTCCACACTCCTGCCCCTTATTCCCTAGACTCCTGCCCCTTATTTCCCAGACTCCTGCCCCTTATTCCCCACACTCATGCCCCTTATTCTCCACACTCCTGCCCCTTATTCCCCACACTCCTGCCCCTTGTTCTCCGCACTCCTGCCCCTTATTCTCCACACTCCTGCCCCTTATTCCCCAGACTCCTGCCCCTTGTTCTCCGCACTCCTGCCCCTTATTCTCCACACTCCTGCCCCTTATTCTCCACACTCCTGCCCCTTATTCCCTAGACTCCTGCCCCTTATTCCCCAGACTCCTGCCCCTTATTCCCCACACTCCTGCCCCTTATTCTCCGCACTCCTGCCCCTTATTCTCCACACTCCTGCCCCTTATTCTCCACTCTCCTGCCCCCTTATTCTCCACACTCATGCCCCGTATTCCCTAGACTCCTGCCCCTTATTCCCCAGACTCCTGCCCCTTATTCTCCACACTCCTGCCCCTTATTCCCCAGACTCCTGCCCCTTGTTCTCCGCACTCCTGCCCCTTATTCTCCACACTCCTGCCCCTTATTCTCCACACTCCTGCCCCTTATTCCCTAGACTCCTGCCCCTTATTCCCCAGACTCCTGCCCCTTATTCCCCACACTCCTGCCCCTTGTTCTCCGCACTCCTGCCCCTTATTCTCCACACTCCTGCCCCTTATTCTCCACACTCCTGCCCCTTATTCCCCACACTCCTGCCCCTTATTCCCCACACTCCTGCCCCTTATTCTCCACACTCCTGCCCCTTATTCCCTAGACTCCTGCCCCTTATTTCCCAGACTCCTGCCCCTTATTCCCCACACTCATGCCCCTTATTCTCCACACTCCTGCCCCTTATTCTCCACACTCCTGCCCCTTATTCCCCAGACTCCTGCCCCTTATTCTCCACACTCCTGCCCCTTATTCCCCAGACTCCTGCCCCTTGTTCTCCGCACTCCTGCCCCTTATTCTCCACACTCCTGCCCCTTATTCTCCACACTCCTGCCCCTTATTCCCTAGACTCCTGCCCCTTATTCCCCAGACTCCTGCCCCTTATTCCCCACACTCCTGCCCCTTATTCTCCGCACTCCTGCCCCTTATTCTCCACACTCCTGCCCCTTATTCTCCACTCTCCTGCCCCCTTATTCTCCACACTCATGCCCCTTATTCTCCACACTCCTGCCCCTTATTCTCCACACTCCTGCCCCCTTAATCTCCACACTTCTGCCCCTTATTCTCCACACTCCTGCCCCTTATTCTCCACTCTCCTGCCCCCTTATTCTCCACACTCCTGCCCCTTATTCTCCACACTCCTGCCCCTTATTCTCCACACTCCTCCCCCTTATTCTCCACACTCCTGCACCCTTATTCTCCACACTCCTCCCCCTTATTCTCCACACTCCTGCCCCTTATTCTCCACACTCCCGCCCCTTATTCTCCACACTACTGCCCCTTATTCTCCACACTCCTGCCGCCTTATTCTCCACACTCCTGCCCCTTATTCTCCACTCTCCTGCCACCCTTATTCTCCGCACTCCTGCCCCTTATTCTCCACACTCCTGCCCCTTATTCTCCACACTCCTGCCCCTTATTCTCCACACTCCTGCCCCTTATTCCCCAGACTCCTGCCCCTTATTCCCCACACTCCCGCCCCTTATTCTCCACACTCCCGCCCCTTATTCTCCACACTCCCGCCCCTTATTCCCCACACTCCTGCCCCTTATTCCCCACACTACTGCCCCTTATTCCCCAGACTCCAGCCCCTTATTCCCCACACTCCTGCCCCTTATTCTCCACACTCCTGCCCCCTTATTCTCCACACTCCTGCCCCTTATTCTCCACACTCCTCCCCCTTATTCTCCACACTCCTGCCCCTTATTCCCCACACTCCTGCCCCTTATTCCCCACACTCCTGCCCCTTATTCTCCACACTCCTCCCCCTTATTCTCCACACTCCTGCACCCTTATTCTCCACACTCCTGCCCCTTATTCTCCACGCTCCTGCACCCTTATTCTCCACACTCATGCACCCTTATTCTCCACACTCCTGCCCCTTATTCCCGAGACTCCCGCCCCTTATTCTCCGCACGCCTGCCCCTTATTCACCACGCTCCTGCCCCTTATCCTCCACACTCCTGCCCCTTATCCTCCACACTCCTGCCACTTATTCTCCACGCTCCTGCCCCTTATTCTCCACACTCCTGCCCCTTATTCTCCACACTCCTGCCCCTTATTCCCCACACTCCTGCCTTTTATTCTCCACACTCCTGCCCCTTATTCTCCACACTCCTGCCCCCTTATTCTCCACACTCATGCCCCTTATTCTCCAATCTCCTGCCCCCTTATTCTCCACACTCCTGCCCCTTATTCTCCACACTCCTGCCCTTTATTCCCCAGTCTCCTGCCCCTTATTCTCCACACTCCTGCCCCTTATTCCCGACTCCTGCCCCTTATTCCCCACACTCCTGCCCCTTATTCTCCACACTCTTGCCCCCTTATTCTCCACACTCGTGCCCCTTATTCTCCGTACTCCTGCCCTTTATTCCGAAGACTCCTGCCCTTTATTCCACACACTCCTGCCCCTTATCCGCCACACTCCTGCCCCTTATTCCCACACTCCTGCCCCCTTATTCTCCACACTCCTGCCCCCTTATTCTCCACTCTCCTGCCCCCTTATTCTCCGCACTCCTGCCCCTTATTCCCCACACTGCTGCCCCTTATTCTCCACTCTGCTGCCCCTTGTTTCCCACACTCCACCCCTTGTTCCTCACACTTCTGCCCCTTATTCTCCACAATCCTGCCCCTTATTCTCCACACTTCTGCCCTTCCCCGCCAGCTGGACATCAGCTTCTGGACAGATCCTGACTGATGGCTGCCCGTTCTCATTTCATCAGAGCTCTGAGTTTATAATAATTTCTGGGTTTTGTCCACAGCTATTCACTGGGATGAGATCTGGGAGTTTCCTACTCATGGGCCCAAAATGTCAATGTTTTGTTTCCAGAGACACTTAGCTCTCAGTTTTTTATTTGTGACATTATCTCCATCACAGGGGAGACCCATCATCACACCATTGTGAGTGATCCCTTCATGGATGAGAAGCCCCGACACACTGTGAGTGACCACTCCATGGATGAGAAGCCCCCACACATTGTGAGTGACCACTCCATGGATGAGAAGCCCCCACACATTGTGAGTGACCACTCCATGGATAAGAAGCCCCCACACATTGTGAGTGACCACTTCATGGATGTGAAGCCTCCACACATTGTGAGTGACCACTCCATGGATGAGAAGACTCCACACATTGTGAGTGACCCCCTCCATGGATGAGAAGCCCCCACACATTGTGAGTGATCCCCTCCATGTATGAGAAGCCCCAACACATTGTGAGTGACCTCCTTCATGGATGAAAAGCCCCCATACATTGTGAGTGACCCCTCCATGGATGAGAAGCCTCCACACATTGTGAGTGACCTCTCCATGGATGAGAAGCCCCCACACATTGTGAGTGACCCCTCCATGGAAGAAAAGCCACACACATTGTGAGTGACCCCCTCCATGGATGAGAAGCCCCCACACATTGTGAGTGATCCCCTCCATGTATGAGAAGCCCCAACACATTGTGAGTGACCTCCTTCATGGATGAAAAGCCCCCATACATTGTGAGTAACCCCTCCATGGATGAGAAGCCCCCACACATTGTGAGTGACCCCTCCATGGATGAGAAGCCTCCACATATTGTGAGTGACCCCTCCATGGATGAGAAGCCCCCACACATTGTGAGTGACCCCTCCATGGATGAGAAGTCCCAAACATTGTGAGAGACCCCCTCCGTGGATGAGAAGCCTCCACACATTGTGAGTGACCCCTCCATGGATGAGAAGCCCTCATCCATTGTGAGTGACCCCTCCATGGATGAGAAGCCCCCACACATTGTGAGTGACCACTCCATGGATGAGAAGCCCCCACACATTGTGAGTGACCACTCCATGGATAAGAAGCCCCCACACATTGTGAGTGACCACTTCATGCATGTGAAGCCTCCACACATTGTGAGTGACCACTCCATGGATGAGAAGACTCCACACATTGTGAGTGACCTCTCCATGGATGAGAAGCCTCCACACATTGTGAGTGACCCCTCCATGGAAGAAAAGCCCCACACATTGTGAGTGACCCCCTCCATGGATGAGAAGCCCCCACACATTGTGAGTGATCCCCTCCATGTATGAGAAGCCCCAACACATTGTGAGTGACCTCCTTCATGGATGAAAAGCCCCCATACATTGTGAGTGACCCCTCCATGGATGAGAAGCCTCCACACATTGTGAGTGACCTCTCCATGGATGAGAAGCCCCCACACATTGTGAGTGACCCCTCCATGGAAGAAAAGCCACACACATTGTGAGTGACCCCCTCCATGGATGAGAAGCCCCAACACATTGTGAGTGACCTCCTTCATGGATGAAAAGCCCCCATACATTGTGAGTAACCCCTCCATGGATGAGAAGCCCCCACACATTGTGAGTGACCCCTCCATGGATGAGAAGCCTCCACATATTGTGAGTGACCCCTCCATGGATGAGAAGCCCCCACACATTGTGAGTGACCCCTCCTTTGATGAGAAGCCCCACACATTGAGAGTGACCCCTCCATGGATGAGAAGCCCCCACACATTGTGCGTGACCCCCTTCATGGACAAGAAGCCTCCACACATTGTGAGTGACCCCCTTCATGGATGAGAAGCCCCCGCACATTGTGAGTGATCCCATCCATGGATGAGAAGCCCCCACACATTGCAAGTGACCCCCTTCATGGATGAGAAGCCCCCACACATTGTGAGTGACCCACTTCATGGATGAGAAGCCCCCACACATTGTGAGTGACCCCCTTCATGGATGAGAAGCCTCCACACATTGTGAGTGACCCCTCCTTGGCTGAGAAGCCCCACACATTGTGAGTGACCCCCTCCATGGATGAGAAGCCTCCACACATTATGAGTGACCCCTCCTTGGATGAGAAGCCCCACACATTGTGAGTGACCCCCTTCATGGATGAGAAGCCTCCACACATTGTGAGTGACCCCCTTCATGGAAGAGAAGCCCCCACACATTGTGAGTGATCCCATCCATGGATGAGAAGCCCCCACACATTGTGAGTGACCCCTCCATGGATGAGAAGCTCCCACACATTGTGAGTGACCCCCTTCATGGATGAGAAGCCTCCACACATTGTGAGTGACCCCCTTCATGGACAAGAAGCCTCCACACATTGTGAGTGACCCCCTTCATGGATGAGAAGCCCCCGCACATTGTGAGTGATCCCATCCATGGATGAGAAGCCCCCACACATTGCAAGTGACCCCCTTCATGGATGAGAAGCCCCCACACATTGTGAGTGACCCACTTCATGGATGAGAAGCCCCCACACATTGTGAGTGACCCCCTTCATGGATGAGAAGCCTCCACACATTGTGAGTGACCCCTCCTTGGATGAGAAGACTCCGCACATTGTGAGTGACCCCCTCCATGGATGAGAAGCCTCCACACATTGTGAGTGACCCCTCCATGGATGAGAAGCCTCCACACATTGTGAGTGACCCCTCCATGGATGAGAAGACTCCGCACATTGTGAGTGACCCCCTCCATGGATGAGAAGCCTCCGCACATTGTGAGTGACCCCTCCATGGATGAGAAGCCCCCACACATTGTGAGTGACCCCCTCCATGGATGAGAAGACTCCGCACATTGTGAGTGACCCCCTTCATGGATGAGAAGCCTCCACACATTGTGAGTGACCCCCTTCATGGAAGAGAAGCCCCCGCACATTGTGAGTGATCCCCTCCATGGATGAGAAGCCCCCACACATTGTGAGTGACCCCCTCCATGGATGAGAAGCCCCCACACATTGTGAGTGACCCCCTCCATGGATGAGAAGCCCCCACACATTGTGAGTGATCCCCTCCATGGATGAGAAGCCCCCACACATTGTGAGTGACCCCCTCCATGGATGAGAAGCCCCCACACATTGTGAGTGACCCCCTCCATGGATGAGAAGCCCCCACACATTGTGAGTGATCCCCTCCATGGATGAGAAGCCCCCACACATTGTGAGTGACCCCCTCCATGGATGAGAAGCCCCCACACATTGTGAGTGACCCCCTCCATGGATGAGAAGACTCCGCACATTGTGAGTGACCCCCTCCATGGATGAGAAGCCTCCACACATTGTGAGTGACCCCTCCATGGATGAGAAGCCTCCACACATTGTGAGTGACCCCTCCATGGATGAGAAGCCTCCACATATTGTGAGTGACCCCTCCATGGATGAGAAGCCCCCACACATTGTGAGTGACCCCTCCATGGATGAGAAGTCCCAAACATTGTGAGAGACCCCCTCCGTGGATGAGAAGCCTCCACACATTGTGAGTGACCCCTCCATGGATGAGAAGCCCTCACCCATTGTGAGTGACCCCTCCATGGATGAGAAGCCCCCACACATTGTGAGTGACCCCCTTCATGGATGAGAAGCCCCCACACATTGTAAGGGACCCCTCCATGGATGAGAAGCCCCACACATTGTGAGTGACCCCCTCCATGGATGAGAAGCCTCCACACATTGTGAGTGACCCCTCCTTTGATGAGAAGCCCCACACATTGAGAGTGACCCCTCCATGGATGAGAAGCCCCCACACATTGTGCGTGACCCCCTTCATGGACAAGAAGCCTCCACACATTGTGAGTGACCCCCTTCATGGATGAGAAGCCCCCGCACATTGTGAGTGATCCCATCCATGGATGAGAAGCCCCCACACATTGCAAGTGACCCCCTTCATGGATGAGAAGCCCCCACACATTGTGAGTGACCCACATCATGGATGAGAAGCCCCCACACATTGTGAGTGACCCCCTTCATGGATGAGAAGCCTCCACACATTGTGAGTGACCCCTCCTTGGATGAGAAGCCCCACACATTGTGAGTGACCCCCTCCATGGATGAGAAGCCTCCACACATTATGAGTGACCCCTCCTTGGATGAGAAGCCCCACACATTGTGAGTGACCCCTCCATGGATGAGAAGCTCCCACACATTGGGAGTGACCCCCTTCATGGATGAGAAGCCTCCACACATTGTGAGTGACCCCCTTCATGGAAGAGAAGCCCCCACACATTGTGAGTGATCCCATCCATGGATGAGAAGCCCCCACACATTGTGAGTGACCCCTCCATGGATGAGAAGCTCCCACACATTGTGAGTGACCCCCTTCATGGATGAGAAGCCTCCACACATTGTGAGTGACCCCTCCTTGGATGAGAAGCCCCACACATTGTGAGTGACCCCCTCCATGGATGAAAAGCCTCCACACATTATGAGTGACCCCTCCTTGGATGAGAAGCCCCACACATTGTGAGTGACCCCTCCATGGATGAGAAGCTCCCACACATTGTGAGTGACCCCCTTCATGGATGAGAAGCCTCCACACATTGTGAGTGACCCCCTTCATGGAAGAGAAGCCCCCGCACATTGTAAGTGATCCCCTCCATGGATGAGAAGCCCCCACACATTGTGAGTGACCCCCTCCATGGATGAGAAGCCCCCACACATTGTGAGTGATCCCCTCCATGGATGAGAAGCCCCCACACATTGTGAGTGACCCCCTCCATGGATGAGAAGCCCCCACACATTGTGAGTGATCCCCTCCATGGATGAGAAGCCCCCACACATTGTGAGTGACCCCCTCCATGGATGAGAAGCCCCCACACATTGTGAGTGACCCCCTCCATGGATGAGAAGACTCCGCACATTGTGAGTGACCCCCTCCATGGATGAGAAGCCTCCACACATTGTGAGTGACCCCTCCATGGATGAGAAGCCTCCACACATTGTGAGTGACCCCTCCATGGATGAGAAGACTCCGCACATTGTGAGTGACCCCCTCCATGGATGAGAAGCCTCCGCACATTGTGAGTGACCCCTCCATGGATGAGAAGCCCCCACACATTGTGAGTGACCCCCTCCATGGATGAGAAGACTCCGCACATTGTGAGTGACCCCCTTCATGGATGAGAAGCCTCCACACATTGTGAGTGACCCCCTTCATGGAAGAGAAGCCCCCGCACATTGTGAGTGATCCCCTCCATGGATGAGAAGCCCCCACACATTGTGAGTGACCCCCTCCATGGATGAGAAGCCCCCACACATTGTGAGTGACCCCCTCCATGGATGAGAAGCCCCCACACATTGTGAGTGATCCCCTCCATGGATGAGAAGCCCCCACACATTGTGAGTGACCCCCTCCATGGATGAGAAGCCCCCACACATTGTGAGTGACCCCCTCCATGGATGAGAAGCCCCCACACATTGTGAGTGATCCCCTCCATGGATGAGAAGCCCCCACACATTGTGAGTGACCCCCTCCATGGATGAGAAGCCCCCACACATTGTGAGTGACCCCCTCCATGGATGAGAAGACTCCGCACATTGTGAGTGACCCCCTCCATGGATGAGAAGCCTCCACACATTGTGAGTGACCCCTCCTTGGATGAGAAGCCCCACACATTGTGAGTGACCCCCTCCATGGATGAAAAGCCTCCACACATTATGAGTGACCCCTCCTTGGATGAGAAGCCCCACACATTGTGAGTGACCCCTCCATGGATGAGAAGCTCCCACACATTGTGAATGACCCCCTTCATGGAAGAGAAGCCCCCGCACATTGTGAGTGATCCCCTCCATGGATGAGAAGCCCCCACACATTGTGAGTGACCCCCTCCATGGATGAGAAGCCCCCACACATTGTGAGTGACCCCCTCCATGGATGAGAAGCCCCCACACATTGTGAGTGATCCCCTCCATGGATGAGAAGCCCCCACACATTGTGAGTGACCCCCTCCATGGATGAGAAGCCCCCACACATTGTGAGTGACCCCCTCCATGGATGAGAAGCCCCCACACATTATGAGTGATCCCCTCCATGGATGAGAAGCCCCCACACATTGTGAGTGACCCCCTCCATGGATGAGAAGCCCCCACACATTGTGAGTGACCCCCTCCATGGATGAGAAGACTCCGCACATTGTGAGTGACCCCCTCCATGGATGAGAAGCCTCCACACATTGTGAGTGACCCCTCCATGGATGAGAAGCCTCCACACATTGTGAGTGACCCCTCCATGGATGAGAAGACTCCGCACATTGTGAGTGACCCCCTCCATGGATGAGAAGCCTCTGCACATTGTGAGTGACCCCTCCATGGATGAGAAGCCCCCACACATTGTGAGTGACCCCCTCCATGGATGAGAAGACTCCGCACATTGTAAGTGACCCCCTCCATGGATGAGAAGCCTCCGCACATTGTGAGTGACCCCTCCATGGATGAGACCCCCACACATTGTGAGTGACCCCTCCATGGATGAGAAGCCCCCACACATTGTGAGTGACCCCCTCCATGGATGAGAAGCCTCTGTACATTGTGAGTGATCCCCTTCATGGATGAGAAGCCCCCACACATTGTGAGTGACCCCCTCCATGGATGAGAAGCCCCCACACATTGTGAATGAGCCCCTCCATGGATGAGAAGCCTCCACACATTGTGAGTGACCTCCTCCATGGATGAGAAGCCCCACACATTGTGAATGAGCCCCTCCATGGATGAGAAGCCTCCACACATTGTGAGTGACCTCCTCCATGGATGAGAAGCCCCCGCACATTGTGAGTGATCCCCTTCATGGATGAGAAGCCCCACACATTGTGAATGAGCCCCTCCATGGATGAGAAGCCTCCACACATTGTGTGACCCCTCCATGGATGAGAAGCCCCCACACATTGTGGGTGAGCCCCCTCCATGGTTGAGAAGCCCCCACACATTGTGAGTGACCCCATCCATGGATGAGAAGCCTCCACGCATTGTGAGTGATCCCCTCCATGGATGTGAAGCCCCCACACATTGTGAGTGACCCCCTCCATGAATGAGAAGCCCCCACACATTGTGAGTGATCCCCTCCATGGATGAGAAGCCCCCACACTTTGTGAATGACCCCCTTCATGGAAGAGATGCCCCAACACATTGTGAGTGATCCCCTCCATGGATGTGAAGCCCCCACACATTGTGAGTGACCCCCTCCATGAATGAGATGCCCCCACACATTGTGAGTGACCCCCTCCATGGATGAGAAGCCTCCACACATTGTGAGTGACCCCTCCTTTGATGAGAAGCCCCACACATTGAGAGTGACCCCTCCATGGATGAGAAGCCCCCACACATTGTGCGTGACCCCCTTCATGGACAAGAAGCCTCCACACATTGTGAGTGACCCCCTTCATGGATGAGAAGCCCCCGCACATTGTGAGTGATCCCATCCATGGATGAGTAGCCCCCACACATTGCAAGTGACCCCCTTCATGGATGAGAAGCCCCCACACATTGTGAGTGACCCACTTCATGGATGAGAAGCCCCCACACATTGTGAGTGACCCCCTTCATGGATGAGAAGCCTCCACACATTGTGAGTGACCCCTCCTTGGATGAGAAGCCCCACACATTGTGAGTGACCCCCTCCATGGATGAGAAGCCTCCACACATTATGAGTGACCCCTCCTTGGATGAGAAGCCCCACACATTGTGAGTGACTCCTCCATGGATGAGAAGCTCCCACACATTGGGAGTGACCCCCTTCATGGATGAGAAGCCTCCACACATTGTGAGTGACCCCCTTCATGGAAGAGAAGCCCCCACACATTGTGAGTGATCCCATCCATGGATGAGAAGCCCCCACACATTGTGAGTGACCCCTCCATGGATGAGAAGCTCCCACACATTGTGAGTGACCCCCTTCATGGATGAGAAGCCTCCACACATTGTGAGTGACCCCTCCTTGGATGAGAAGCCCCACACATTGTGAGTGACCCCCTCCATGGATGAAAAGCCTCCACACATTATGAGTGACCCCTCCTTGGATGAGAAGCCCCACACATTGTGAGTGACCCCTCCATGGATGAGAAGCTCCCACACATTGTGAGTGACCCCCTTCATGGATGAGAAGCCTCCACACATTGTGAGTGACCCCCTTCATGGAAGAGAAGCCCCCGCACATTGTAAGTGATCCCCTCCATGGATGAGAAGACTCCGCACATTGTGAGTGACCCCCTCCATGGATGAGAAGCCTCCACACATTGTGAGTGACCCCTCCATGGATGAGAAGCCTCCACACATTGTGAGTGACCCCTCCATGGATGAGAAGACTCCGCACATTGTGAGTGACCCCCTCCATGGATGAGAAGCCTCCGCACATTGTGAGTGACCCCTCCATGGATGAGAAGCCCCCACACATTGTGAGTGACCCCCTCCATGGATGAGAAGACTCCGCACATTGTGAGTGACCCCCTTCATGGATGAGAAGCCTCCACACATTGTGAGTGACCCCCTTCATGGAAGAGAAGCCCCCACACATTGTGAGTAATCCCCTCCATGGATGAGAAGCCCCCACACATTGTGAGTGACCCCCTCCATGGATGAGAAGCCCCCACACATTGTGAGTGATCCCCTCCATGGATGAGAAGCCCCCACACATTGTGAGTGACCCCCTCCATGGATGAGAAGCCCCCACACATTGTGAGTGACCCCCTCCATGGATGAGAAGACTCCGCACATTGTGAGTGACCCCCTTCATGGATGAGAAGCCTCCACACATTGTGAGTGACCCCCTTCATAGATGAGAAGCCCCCACACATTGTGAGTGATCCCCTCCATGGATGAGAAGCCCCCACACATTGTGAGTGACCCCCTCCATGGATGAGAAGCCCCCACACATTGTGAGTGATCCCCTCCATGGATGAGAAGCCCCCACACATTGTGAGTGACCCCCTCCATGGATGAGAAGCCCCCACACATTGTGAGTGACCCCCTCCATGGATGAGAAGACTCCGCACATTGTGAGTGACCCCCTCCATGGATGAGAAGCCTCCACACATTGTGAGTGACCCCTCCATGGATGAGAAGCCTCCACACATTGTGAGTGACCCCTCCATGGATGAGAAGACTCCGCACATTGTGAGTGACCCCCTCCATGGATGAGAAGCCTCCGCACATTGTGAGTGACCCCTCCATGGATGAGAAGCCCCCACACATTGTGATTGACCCCCTCCATGGATGAGAAGACTCCGCACATTGTGAGTGACCCCCTTCATGGATGAGAAGCCTCCACACATTGTGAGTGACCCCCTTCATGGAAGAGAAGCCCCCGAACATTGTGAGTGATCCCCTCTATGGATGAGAAGCCCCCACACATTGTGAGTGACCCCCTCCATGGATGAGAAGCCCCCACACATTGTGAGTGACCCCCTCCATGGATGAGAAGCCCCCACACATTGTGAGTGATCCCCTCCATGGATGAGAAGCCCCCACACATTGTGAGTGACCCCCTCCATGTATGAGAAGCCCCCACACATTGTGAGTGACCCCCTCCATGGATGAGAAGCCCCCACACATTGTGAGTGATCCCCTCCATGGATGAGAAGCCCCCACACATTGTGAGTGACCCCCTCCATGGATGAGAAGCCCCCACACATTGTGAGTGACCCCCTCCATGGATGAGAAGACTCCGCACATTGTGAGTGACCCCCTCCATGGATGAGAAGCCTCCACACATTGTGAGTGACCCCTCCTTGGATGAGAAGCCTCCACACATTGTGAGTGACCCTTCCATGGATGAGAAGACTCTGCACATGGTGAGTGACCCCCTCCATGGATGAGAAGCCTCTGCACATTGTGAGTGACCCCTCCATGGATGAGAAGCCCCCACACATTGTGAGTGACCCCCTCCATGGATGAGAAGACTCCGCACATTGTGAGTGACCCCCTCCATGGATGAGAAGCCTCCGCACATTGTGAGTGACCCCTCCATGGATGAGACCCCCACACATTGTGAGTGACCCCTCCATGGATGAGAAGCCCCCACACATTGTGAGTGACCCCCTCCATGGATGAGAAGCCTCTGTACATTGTGAGTGATCCCCTTCATGGATGAGATGCCCCCACACATTGTGAGTGACCCCCTCCATGGATGAGAAGCCCCCACACATTGTGAATGAGCCCCTCCATGGATGAGAAGCCTCCACACATTGTGAGTGACCTCCTCCATGGATGAGAAGCCCCACACATTGTGAATGAGCCCCTCCATGGATGAGAAGCCTCCACACATTGTGAGTGACCTCCTCCATGGATGAGAAGCCCCCGCACATTGTGAGTGATCCCCTTCATGGATGAGAAGCCCCACACATTGTGAATGAGCCCCTCCATGGATGAGAAGCCTCCACACATTGTGTGACCCCTCCATGGATGAGAAGCCCCCACACATTGTGGGTGAGCCCCCTCCATGGTTGAGAAGCCCCCACACATTGTGAGTGACCCCCTCCATGGATGAGAAGCCTCCGCACATTGTGAGTGATCCCCTCCATGGATGTTAAGCCCCCACACATTGTGAGTGACCCCCTCCATGAATGAGAAGCCCTCACACATTGTGAGTGATCCCCTCCATGGATGAGAAGCCCCCACACTTTGTGAATGACCCCCTTCATGGAAGAGAAGCCCCAACACAATGTGAGTGACCCCCTACATGGATGAGAAGCCTCCGCACATTGTGAGTGATCCCCTCTATGGATGAGAAGCCTCCACACATTGTGTGACCCCTCCATGGATGAGAAGCCCCCACACATTGTGAGTGATACCCTCCATGGATGAGAAGCCCCCATACATTGTGAGTGAGCCCCCTCCATGGTTGTGAAGACCCCACACATTGTGAGTGAGCTCCCTCCATGGTTGAGAAGCCCCCACACATTGTTAGTGACCCCCTCCATGGATGAGAAGCCCCCACACATTGTGAGTGACCCCCTTCATGGATGAGAAGCCTCCACACATTGTGAGTGACCCCCTTCATGGAAGAGAAGCCCCCACACATTGTGAGTGATCCCATCCATGGATGAGAAGCCCCCACACATTGTGAGTGACCCCTCCATGGATGAGAAGCTCCCACACATTGTGAGTGACCCCCTTCATGGATGAGAAGCCTCCACACATTGTGAGTGACCCCTCCTTGGATGAGAAGCCCCACACATTGTGAGTGACCCCCTCCATGGATGAAAAGCCTCCACACATTATGAGTGACCCCTCCTTGGATGAGAAGCCCCACACATTGTGAGTGACCCCTCCATGGATGAGAAGCTCCCACACATTGTGAGTGACCCCCTTCATGGATGAGAAGCCTCCACACATTGTGAGTGACCCCCTTCATGGAAGAGAAGCCCCCGCACATTGTAAGTGATCCCCTCCATGGATGAGAAGACTCCGCACATTGTGAGTGACCCCCTCCATGGATGAGAAGCCTCCACACATTGTGAGTGACCCCTCCATGGAAGAGAAGCCTCCACACATTGTGAGTAACCCCTCCATGGATGAGAAGCCCCCACACATTGTGAGTGACCCCCTCCATGGATGAGAAGACTTCGCACATTGTGAGTGACCCCCTTCATGGATGAGAAGCCTCCACACATTGTGAGTGACCCCCTTCATGGAAGAGAAGCCCCCACACATTGTGAGTAATCCCCTCCATGGATGAGAAGCCCCCACACATTGTGAGTGACCCCCTCCATGGATGAGAAGCCCCCACACATTGTGAGTGATCCCCTCCATGGATGAGAAGCCCCCACACATTGTGAGTGACCCCCTCCATGGATGAGAAGCCCCCACACATTGTGAGTGACCCCCTCCATGGATGAGAAGACTCCGCACATTGTGAGTGACCCCCTTCATGGATGAGAAGCCTCCACACATTGTGAGTGACCCCCTTCATGGATGAGAAGCCCCCACACATTGTGAGTGATCCCCTCCATGGATGAGAAGCCCCCACACATTGTGAGTGACCCCCTCCATGGATGAGAAGCCCCCACACATTGTGAGTGATCCCCTCCATGGATGAGAAGCCCCCACACATTGTGAGTGACCCCCTCCATGGATGAGAAGCCCCCACACTTTGTGAGTGACCCCCTCCATGGATGAGAAGACTCCGCACATTGTGAGTGACCCCCTCCATGGATGAGAAGCCTCCACACATTGTGAGTGACCCCTCCATGGATGAGAAGCCTCCACACATTGTGAGTGACCCCTCCATGGATGAGAAGACTCCGCACATTGTGAGTGACCCCCTCCATGGATGAGAAGCCTCCGCACATTGTGAGTGACCCCTCCATGGATGAGAAGCCCCCACACATTGTGATTGACCCCCTCCATGGATGAGAAGACTCCGCACATTGTGAGTGACCCCGTTCATGGATGAGAAGCCTCCACACATTGTGAGTGACCCCCTTCATGGAAGAGAAGCCCCCGAACATTGTGAGTGATCCCCTCCATGGATGAGAAGCCCCCACACATTGTGAGTGACCCCCTCCATGGATGAGAAGCCCCCACACATTGTGAGTGACCCCCTCCATGGATGAGAAGCCCCCACACATTGTGAGTGATCCCCTCCATGGATGAGAAGCCCCCACACATTGTGAATGACCCCCTCCATGTATGAGAAGCCCCCACACATTGTGAGTGACCCCCTCCATGGATAAGAAGCCCCCACACATTGTGAGTGATCCCCTCCATGGATGAGAAGCCCCCACACATTGTGAGTGACCCCCTCCATGGATGAGAAGCCCCCACACATTGTGAGTGACCCCCTCCATGGATGAGAAGACTCCGCACATTGTGAGTGACCCCCTCCATGGATGAGAAGCCTCCACACATTGTGAGTGACCCCTCCTTGGATGAGAAGCCTCCACACATTGTGAGTGACCCCTCCATGGATGAGAAGACTCCGCACATTGTGAGTGACCCCCTCCATGGATGAGAAGCCTCTGCACATTGTGAGTGACCCCTCCATGGATGAGAAGCCCCCACACATTGTGAGTGACCCCCTCCATGGATGAGAAGACTCCGCACATTGTGAGTGACCCCCTCCATGGATGAGAAGCCTCCGCACATTGTGAGTGACCCCTCCATGGATGAGACCCCCACACATTGTGAGTGACCCCTCCATGGATGAGAAGCCCCCACACATTGTGAGTGACCCCCTCCATGGATGAGAAGCCTCTTTACATTGTGAGTGATCCCCTTCATGGATGAGAAGCCCCCACACATTGTGAGTGACCCCCTCCATGGATGAGAAGCCCCCACACATTGTGAATGAGCCCCTCCATGGATGAGAAGCCTCCACACATTGTGAGTGACCTCCTCCATGGATGAGAAGCCCCACACATTGTGAATGAGCCCCTCCATGGATGAGAAGCCTCCACACATTGTGAGTGACCTCCTCCATGGATGAGAAGCCCCCGCACATTGTGAGTGATCCCCTTCATGGATGAGAAGCCCCACACATTGTGAATGAGCCCCTCCATGGATGAGAAGCCTCCACACATTGTGTGACCCCTCCATGGATGAGAAGCCCCCACACATTGTGGGTGAGCCCCCTCCATGGTTGAGAAGCCCCCACACATTGTGAGTGACCCCCTCCATGGATGAGAAGCCTCCGCACATTGTGAGTGATCCCCTCCATGGATGTTAAGCCCCCACACATTGTGAGTGACCCCCTCCATGAATGAGAAGCCCCCACACATTGTGAGTGATCCCCTCCATGGATGAGAAGCCCCCACACTTTGTGAATGACCCCCTTCATGGAAGAGAAGCCCCAACACATTGTGAGTGACCCCCTACATGGATGAGAAGCCTCCGCACATTGTGAGTGATCCCCTCTATGGATGAGAAGCCTCCACACATTGTGTGACCCCTCCATGGATGAGAAGCCCCCACACATTGTGAGTGATACCCTCCATGGATGAGAAGCCCCCATACATTGTGAGTGAGCCCCCTCCATGGTTGTGAAGACCCCACACATTGTGAGTGAGCTCCCTCCATGGTTGAGAAGCCCCCACACATTGTTAGTGACCCCCTCCATGGATGAGAAGCCCCCACACATTGTGAGTGACCCCCTTCATGGATGAGAAGCCCCCACACATTGTGAGTGGCCCCCTACATGGATGAGAAGCCTCTGTACATTGTGAGTGACCCCTCCATGGATGAGAAGCCTCCACACATTGTGAGTGACCTCCTCCATGGATGAGAAGCCTCCACACATTGTGAGTGACCCCTCCATGGATGAGAAGCCTCCACACATTGTGTGACCCCTCCATGGATGAGAAGCCCCCACACATTGTGAGTGACCCCCTCCATGGATGAGAAGCCCCCACACATTGTGAGTGATCCCCTTCATGGATGAGAAGCCCCCACACATTGTGAATGAGCCCCTCCATGGATGAGAAGCCTCCACACATTGTGTGACCCCTCCATGGATGAGAAGCCCCCACACATTGTGAGTGACCCCCTCCATGGATGAGAAGCCTCTGTACATTGTGAGTGATCCCCTCTATGTATGAGAAGCCCCGACACATTGTGAGTGACCCCCTTCATGAATGAGAAGCCCCCAAACGTTGTGAGTGACCCGCTCCATGGATGAGAAGCCCCCACACATTGTGGGTGAGCCCCCTCCATGGTTGAGAAGCCCCCACACATTGTGAGTGACCCCCTCCATGGATGAGAAGCCTCCGCACATTGTGAGTGATCCCCTCCATGGATGTGAAGCCCCCACACATTGTGAGTGACCCCCTCCATGAACAAGAAGCCCCCACACATTGTGAGTGATCCCCTCCATGGATGAGAAGCCCCCACACTTTGTGAGTGGCCCCCTTCATGGATGAGAAGCCCCAACACATTGTGAGTGACCCCCTACATGGATGAGAAGCCTCCGCACATTGTGAGTGATCCCCTCTATGGATGAGAAGCCTCCACACATTGTGTGACCCCTCCATGGATGAGAAGCCCCCACACATTGTGAGTGATCCCCTCCATGGATGAGAAGCCCCCATACATTGTGAGTGAGCCCCCTCCATGGTTGAGAAGACCCCACACATTGTGAGTGAGCTCCCTCCATGGTTGAGAAGCCCCCACACATTGTTAGTGACCCCCTCCATGGATGAGAAGCCCCCACACATTGTGAGTGACCCCCTTCATGGATGAGAAGCCCCCACACATTGTGAGTTTCCCCCTACATGGATGAGAAGCCTCCGCACATTGTGAGTGATCCCCTCCATGGATGAGAAGCCTCCAGACATTGTGTGACCCCTCCATGGATGAGAATCCCCCACACATTTTGAGTGACCCCCTCCATGGATGAGAAGCCTCTGTACATTGTGAGTGACCCCTCCATGGATGAGAAGCCTCCACACATTGTGAGTGACCTCCTCCATGGATGAGAAGCCTCCACACATTGTGAGTGACCCCTCCATGGATGAGAAGCCTCCACACATTGTGTGACCCCTCCATGGATGAGAAGCCCCCACACATTGTGAGTGACCCCTTCCATGGATGAGAAGCCCCCACACATTGTGAGTGATCCCCTTCATGGATGAGAAGCCCCTACACATTGTGAATGAGCCCCTCCATGGATGAGAAGCCTCCACACATTGTGTGACCCCTCCATGGATGAGAAGCCCCCACACATTGTGAGTGACCCCCTCCATGGATGAGAAGCCTCTGTACATTGTGAGTGATCCCCTCTATGGATGAGAAGCCCCGACACATTGTGAGTGACCCCCTTCATGAATGAGAAGCCCCCAAACGTTGAGAGTGACCCGCTCCATGGATGAGAAGCCCCCACACATTGTGAGTGACCCCCTCCATGGATGAGAAGTGCTCACACATTGTGAGTGACCCCCTCCATGGATGAGAATCCCCCACACTTTGTGAGTGACCACTCCATGGATGAGAAGCCACCGCACATTGTGAGTGACCACTCCAATGATGAAAAGCCCCCACACATTGTGAGTGACCCCCTCCATGGATGAGAAGCCCCCACACATTGTGAGTGACCCCCTCCATGGATGAGAAGCCTCTGTACATTGTGAGTGATCCCCTTCATAGATGAGAAGCCCCACACATTGTGAATGAGCCCCTCCATGGATGAGAAGCCTCCACACATTGTGAGTGACCCCCTCCATGGATGAGAAGCCCCCGCACATTGTGAGTGACCACTCCATGGATGAAAAGCCCCCACACATTGTGAGTGACCCCCTCCATGGATGAGAAGTCTCTGTACATTGTGAGTGATCCCCTTCATAGATGAGAAGCCCCACACATTGTGAGTGACCCCCTCCATGGATGAGAAGCCTCCACACATTGTGAGTGACCCCCTCCATGGATGAGAAGCCCCCACACATTGTGAGTGTGGGACGCCCTCACACCCAGGGCTGTGGGGTACTCTGTACCGGGCCCGATGGTCCTCAATGGGAGATGTCACGGTAGCTGGAACCCGGCCCATGGGCCTGGGCGCCCATTGTAAATGTTCAGTGTCAATGTGTAAGTCGTGACGCCACCTGCGGTGTTCGGCAAGGTAGATGTTAAGCTGACGCTGCAGACAGTTCCTCTGGGACAGATGGTGTGGTGCAGCAGTGATGGTGTAGCCCTCCACAGGAAGGGCTGTAGTCCCAGGGCAGAGTGAATGAAGCGACACGTAGATGGCGTAGTGTCAGGCGCAAGGGATGTAGCAGTGCTGGGCGGTTTGGCGCAGGAATAAGTGGAGGACACCAGGGCATGTAGTTCCAAAGCTTTACTCACAGTCTGTGGTGGCTCAAGAGCCCACATCCGTGCCGTGTCCTCCGGGTCATGGACTCAGTCAACATCCAGGCAAGATGGAATACTCCTTTCCAACACTCCGCCAACATGTGCCTTTCTTAACGTCTCCTCTTATAGCACCTTTGAGTGAAGTACTCCTAGTACTGAGTTACACTGGAGTTCCTCCTGTCCGATGTTCCTATGAACTCTACTTGTACGGCAGACAGCTGTAGCCTGCTTCGGGGACTCCTTGCTACTAAGTCCCGGCTCACTATCCAGTTGCTGTTGTGCCCCCAAGTCTTGGGAATAAAGTGGTCACTACTTCTATTCCTCCGGTGTCTGCTACAGGACCTTTAGCATCCATACAACCTCGGGGACCGGGCCCCGGCCTTGCGCTTAGAACTTCTAGTAATGGTTCTCTTCTAACCCACGTCCTCTGTTCCCTTTTACTCCTCACGTTCCGTACTAGTCTTTCTTTCTATGGAGAATCAGGCTTTCAGTCTATGTTGTTCTCTCTCTTTCTTTCCCGTGCCAGCAGACCCAGGTCACTGTGATCTGCTGTAGCACTTCCATCCATCTATCCCTCTCTCCAGGGATCTTCTTCTCTCCAACTCTCTAACCAACTGACCTCTCATCCTAAACTCTTCCCGCTCTTTGTAATGTCATCTAACTCCACCCACCTCCCAGCACGTTTCGTGTTCCAAGCAGGGAGCCACCGAAGGTGCTTTGCTACACTACTTTGTGGTGTGGGGTGCAGGTGTTGGAGTGTGGTAGGAGTCTCCACCTTACCTGGATGGTGGGATACCACACCTCAGGAGGAGGTGCAGTACCTCTGTGGCGACTGAGCCTCAGGGGTGCCACAAGTGACCCCCTCCATGGATGAGAAGCCCCCGCACATTGTCACAACCTTGGCCAGATAATGTGGAGGCATCAGAACACCGGACCAGACCTTATGAGGGGGATAACAATCCTGGACTAGACCTCTAGGGGGCATTACATCAAAGAAGCAGACCTCATGGTGGCATCACATCCCCGAAATACACCCGTGGGATTAGGGTCATCACAACCATAAACCAGATCTTGTCAAGGCACATCATGAGACACATGATTGATAACGATAGATGAGATTAGATACATGATTGATACTTGATGTGATACATAAATGTTTGTTTCCCTCCAGGTCTCGCCCATTGGGTGTCTACTCGCCCCCGGCCGTCACCTTCCTCGACCTCGCTCGTCTTCTCATAACCTCTGATATTTATTGGGCCTCATCCCCACAGAAGTCTCTCTTTGACCGGGGGCGATTTTTCCATGGTTCCCCCGATGGCTGCAGCCGCTGACAGATTCCACTGTCTAATATGAAAGAAAATAAAAAACGTCTGTGGCCATTTAGCAGAGCGGGTCATGGGCAGCGCTCCCAGACATGGCGTGGTGCGCACATAGTTGGCTCTGCCTGAGGCCGAGCGGTTTACAGAGTTGGCAGCCGGTAACTGGAGGACGGAGCTAATTCAGGTGAACGAAGCCGCTCAGATCTAATCTCAATATTTATCCGGCGACCGCAGGAATCGAACCTGCAATATTGAGGTTAGAAAATTAGAACTGTCAGCGCTCGGCCTGGTGCCCCCTGTGTACAGACGGAGCAGAGACGGGTTACACCGGAGGCGCCCCCTACTGTCCAACGGTGAGAAGTCCAAATCATAAGCTCAGAATAACACAGGATTGTGGGAAAGCGGAGCAGACGGGCAACGCGATCATAAATGGTCAGCGACCTCTGCCTACATACATCCCAATGCTGGGACTCGCAGCCCTATGTAACACCACAGATAACAGTGATAACTCTCTGAGTACAGATAATGTAGTAGATGTCACCTGCAGTCCTATGTAACACCACAGATAACACAGTGATAACTTTCTGAGTACAGATAATGTATTAGATGTCACCTGCAGTCCTATGTAACACCACAGATAACACAGTGATAACTCTCTGAGTACAGATAATGTAGTAGATGTCACCTGCAGTCCTATGTAACACCACAGATAACATTGATAACTCTCTGATTACAGATAATGTAGTAGATGCGCCTGCAGTCCTATGTAACACCAAAGATAAAACTGATAACTCTCTGAGTACAGTTAATATAGTAGATGTCACCTGCAGTCCTATGTAACACAACAGATAACACAGTGATAACTCTGTGAGTACAGATAATGTAGTAGATGTCACCTGTAGTCCTATGTAACACCACAGATAACACAGGTACTGTATAGCTGAGTGCAGACCAGAGATTAGCTTCTTTGTTTGTTTTTTTGTTTATTTTCTTTTGTTTATTTTCATTTGTTTCTTTTCTTTTGTTTCTTTTCTTCATGTCTTTTCTTTTGTTTCTTTTTTGTTTCTTTTGTTTCTTTTCTTTGTTTCTTTTCTTTTGTTTCTTTTCTTTGTGTCTTTTCTTTTATTTCTTTTCTTTTGTTTCTTTTGTTTCTTTTCTTTGTGTCTTTTCTTTTGCTTCTTTTCTTTTATTTCTTTTCTTTTATTTCTTTTCTTTGTTTCTTTTCTTTTGTTTCTTTTCTTTGTGTCTTTTCTTTTGCTTCTTTTCTTTTATTTCTTTTCTTTGTTTCTTTTCTTTTGTTTCTTTTCTTTGCTTCTTTTCTTTGTTTCTTTTCTTTGTTACTATTTGGGCAGAGGAATTCTGATATTTTCCAGGTCTTGCAGCTCATTGATCTTCATATGAAAGGCGACCTCTGATGAACATTTAGGGGATGCGAGCCGACATTGTGCCCTGAATCTGTGAGATCACCGAGAGGACCCCCAACTGTGTCAGGATTGTCAGAGCCGTCACCACACACTCAGATACCAGAGGATTCGATAACTGATGATGATGACGAGCGGGAACACATGGCGCTCTCCACCTCCTCCTCCGTATTTCGGAGTAATGTGACAGGAAAGAGTTAAATCTTGAAGATGTCTCTGGTGAGAAGCAGATGAGGAGACATCTTGTATTCCGCTGGGTATTCTTGTCTAGGATGAGTGAAATCTGCACAAAAACGCTGAATGAATTGACATGCTGCAGATTTAAAGGCACCAGGGATTTTTTTTAGCCACAATTCCATGCATTTAAAGAGCAACTTTGAAAAAGAAAATAACTTTTATGTCATAAATCTAAAAAATACATGAAAAGTAGCTACAATTATTAGGGGAACAGATAGGGCAATCTGTCACAAAGACAGGGATGGTCGAACGGCGTGCTGCCTACCTGGCGCTCGAGTCCGACACATCGCTGATCGGGTTGACAGATTACTGGGAGGGGCTGGAGAGGATCCAGCGGTCATGGTGCACATTGGCACAAATGACAAAGTTAGAGGTAGGTGGAAGGTCCTTAAAGATGATTTCAGGGAATTAGGCTGTAAGCTTAAAGCAAGGACCTCCAAGGTGGTATTTTCGGAAATACTTCCTGTACCACGTGCCACGCCAGAGAGGCAACAGGAGATTAGGGAGGTTAATAAGTGGCTCAGGAATTGGTGTAGGAAGGAGGGGTTTGGGTTCCTGCAGAACTGGGCCGACTTCTCAGTTGGCTGCAGGTTCTACGCTAGGGACGGGCTGCACCTCAATGGGGAGGGTGCAGCAGTGCTGGGGGAGAAAATGGCTAGAAGGTTGGAGGAGTGTTTAAACTAGGGACGGGGGGGGGGGGAGGGTATTCCTTTTATAGGAGGGGAAGACAGTGCAGATAGAGACCTGGGCACAAATAATGACATTGGGGGTGGGGGTGGCATGGGGGGTGGGGTTAGAACAGTTAATAATTTTAGAAAGAATAGAGGTACAGAGAGACACATAAAGTGCATGTATACTAATGCCAGAAGCCTCGCCAACAAAATGGAGGAACTGGAGTTAATGTTGTTGGAACATAATTATGACATGGTGGGGATATCTGAGACATGGCTGGATGAGAGCCATGACTGGGCTGTTAATTTACAGGGCTATAGTCTGTTCAGAAATGACCGAACAAATAAGCGAGGGGGAGGCGTGTGTTTATATGTAAAATCATCCTTAAAACCCATCCTTCGTGATAATATATATGAATCTAATGAAAATGTAGAGTCCCTGTGGGTGGAGATAAGGGGAGGGGGGAAAAATAATAAACTACTGATAGGGGTTTGTTATAAGTCTCCAAAAATAATGGAAGCTACAGAGAATATCCTCATAAAGCAAATAGATGAAGCAGCGACTCAAGGAGAAGTCATTATTATGGGGGACTTCAACTACCCTGAAATACATTGGGGAACCGAAACCTGCAGTTCCAGCAAAGGTAATAGGTTTCTGACAACGATGAGAGACCATTACCTTTCACAACTGGTTCAGGACCCACAAGAGGGGGGGCACTGCTAGACCTAATATTAACCAACAGGCCAGACCGCATATCAAATGTAAGGGTTGGGGATCACTTGGGTAATAGTGATCACAAATTAATAAGTTTTCATGTATCCTTTAATAAGATGTGTAGTAGAGGGGTTACAAGGACACTAAACTTCAGGAAGGCAAATTTCCAACGGATGAGAGATGATCTTGGTGCAATTAACTGGGACGATATCCTGAGACATAAAAATACACAAAGAAAATGGGAGACGTTTATTATCCTCCTGAATAGGACCTGTGCACAATATATACCGTATGGGAATAAACCTGCGAGAAATAGGAGGAAACCACTATGGCTAAATAGAGCTGTAAGGGGCGCAATAAGAGATAAAAATAAAGCATTTAGAGAATTAAAGCAAGTAGGTAGTGATGAGGCATTAAATAAATACAGAAGATTAAATAAATTCTGTAAAAAGCAAATCAAGACAGCAAAGATTGAGACAGAGAGACTCATTGCCAGAGAAAGTAAAAATAATCCCAAAATATTCTTTAACTACATAAATAGTAAGAAGCTAAAAAATGATAGTGTTGGTCCCCTTAAAAATAGTCTGGGTGAAATGGTGGATGAGGATGAGGAAAAAGCCAATATGCTAAATGACTTTTTTTCAACAGTATTTACACAAGAAAATCCCATGACGGATAACATGATCAGGGATAAAAATTCTCCATTAAATGTCACCTGCTTAACCCAGCAGGAAGTACGGCGGCGTCTACAAATCACTAAAATTGACAAATCCCCGGGCCCGGATGGGATACACCCCCGAGTACTGCAGGAATTAAGCACAGTCATTGATAGACCACTATTTTTAATCTTTAAAGATTCCATAATAACAGGGTCTGTGCCACAGGACTGGCGTATAGCAAATGTGGTGCCAATATTCAAAAAGGGGACAAAAACTGAACTTGGAAATTATAGGCCAGTAAGTTTAACCTCAACTGTGGGTAAAATCCTGGAGGGTTTTCTAAGAGATACTATACTGGAGTATCTGGAGAAGAATAACCTTATGACCCAATATCAACATGGGTTTACAAGAGACCGTTCCTGTCAGACTAATCTGATAAGCTTTTATGAAGAGGTAAGTTCCGGACTGGACCAAGGGAATGCAGTGGACGTGGTGTACATGGACTTTTCAAAAGCTTTTGATACGGTGCCACACAAAAGGTTGATACATAAAATGAGAACAATGGGGATAGGGGAAAATATGTGTAGGTGGGTTAAGAGCTGGCTCAGGGATAGGAAACAAAGGGTGGTTATTAATGGAGCACACTCGGACTGGGTCACGGTTAGCAGTGGGGTACCACAGGGGTCAGTTTTGGGCCCGCTTCTTTTTAACATATTTATTAATGACCTTGTAGGGGGCATAGAGAGTAGAATTTCTATATTTGCAGATGACACTAAACTCTGCAGGGTAATTAATACAGTGGAGGACAATTTTATATTACAGGAGGATTTATGTAAACTAGAAGCTTGGGCTGATAAATGGCAAATGAGCTTTAATGGGGATAAATGTAAGGTCATGCACTTGGGTAGAACGAACAAGTTGTATAATTATGTGCTTAATTGTAAAACACTGGGCAAAACAGTCACTGAAAAAGACCTGGATGTATGGGTGGACGACAAACTCACATTTAGTGGCCAGAGTCAAGCAGCTGCTGCAAAGGCAAATAAAATAATGGGATGCATTAAAAGAGGCATAGATGCTCATGAGGAGAACATAATTTTACCTCTATATAAGTCACTAGTGCGACCACACTTAGAATATTGTGTACAGTTCTGGTCTCCGGTGTATAAGAAAGACATAGCTGAACTGGAGCGGGTGCAGAGAAGAGCGACCAAGGTTATTAGGGAACTAGGGGGTCTGCAATACCAAGACAGGTTATTACACTTGGGGTTATTTAGTTTGGAGAATCGAAGGCTTAGGGGTGATCTTATTACAATGTATAAATATATGTGGGGACAATACAAAGGCCTTTCTAATGATCTTTTTACTCTTAGACCTGTGACGGGGACAAGGGGGCATCCTCTACGTCTGGAGGAAAGAAGGTTTAAGCATACTCACAGACTCGGATTCTTTACTGTAAGAGCAGTGAGACTATGGAACTCTCTGCCACATGATGTTGTAATGAGTGATTCACTACTAAAATTTAAGAAGGGACTGGATGCCTTTCTTGAAAAGTATAATGTTACAGGGTATATACACTAGTCTCCTTAATATTGCGTTGATCCAGGGAGCTAGTCTGATTGCCGTATGTGGAGTCGGGAAGGAATTTTTTTCCCCAATGTGAAGCTTACTGTTGCCACATGGGGTTTTTTTGCCTTCCTCTGGATCAACATGTTAGGGCAAGTTAGGATAGGATATGGGTTGAACTAGATGGACTTAAAGTCTCCCTTCAACCTTAATTACTATGTTACTATGTTACTTTGTAACATGTTATCAAAAAAAGCGGCTTGTCTTCCTGGATTATTTTTTTTTTACTCTCAACTCTTGGGTGGAATCTGTGCTCAGAGAAGACAGACTTCCCTATAAGTGAGATAGGAGACAACAGTTGGTGCCTATAAAAGTCTATGTAAATGGGAGGAGCTGGAGGCAGAGGCCACATTCACAGGTTCAGTATTTTACATCACTATTTGCAGCCAAAACCAGGAGTGGAGCAAGAGGAAAAGTATAATAGAATCACGTCACCGCTTCTGTGTTACCACCCAATCCGGGTTTTGGCTACAAATACTGATGTAAACTACTGACCGTGGCCGAACACTGACATTCTGCTGCAAGTTCTCCTGATCTGACAATTAGTTTTCCATCGAATTTTAAAAGCACCAATCGCCATCTCCTATCTCAGTAATGGGGAAATGTGTGTTCACTTAAGACAGACTTCTGAGGTCAGTCCAGGAGGAAAAAGAAGTTCGTCTAATTAGATATATTACAAATGTCCTATTTTCACCTGTACCATTGATTTAAGAAAAAAATAAAGACAGTTGCAAAAAAAGAAAAAAAAATTGTCCTCGTGTCGGAGCACCTTTTAAACAGTATGGCCAACTCTGGGCCTACAATATCCTTACAGCTCAGGGAGACTTGGTATGTCTTCAGGAAGGAGACCTCCATCCTTTCATGGATCCAGCACTGCCCAGGAGGAGCCGTTCCCAATTACCTTATTGGTTCCTGCTGCTCTGCTGAGGCTACAACTGTATCCAGTGCAGACACCAAACATCCAGCACTGATACAACGGAACCAGCTAGCAGCGCCACTCTGGACTCTAGCCTCTTCTCCGCTGAGACTTGCACAGGGTTACTGCCTCCGAGTGGAAATGTGATCATTCACTGACTGCAAGCAGAGGACTATGAAATGGTAAGGAATCGACCCAGAAAGGCCCCAGGGGTGTAACGAGAGTCCAATGTGCCCTTGTGTAATATTTTGGACCTGGGCCACTATTGTATGTTGGTCAGATGTATGGGCTCTGGTAGCATTCTACTTCCTATAAAGACATACATGTTCACCCTCCATGTAATGATGGCCCCTGCATCCTCCCTGGTATAATGTCTTACATCCTATAACAATGTCACCCACCCTGGGTCCCATCCTGAGAGATCATAGACCCCTCCCTGATATAATGCTCCCATCCGGGGCCCCTTCCTGGTATAATTCCCTCATCCTGGGTTCCTCCATGGCATAATGGCCCCCAATCTGTGCCTCTCCTTAATGAGGGCAGCACCAAAGTCTGATGTGTGCGCCACGGCCAGACATGTTACCCCAGGCCGGAGCCGCGGTGGGCTCACTTCTGTCGTACTTCACGCCACCTTGTGCTGTACATTGTGAGGAATCTCTTGGGTGGGTTTGGCCTGACCCGTCTGAGCGCCGCACGCTGTCACAGATCTTGGTGCATCTGTCAGGATCGGCATAAAAATAGCAAAAGTCACCAAATCATTACAGAACGAAGACTGTGGAAAACCGGCAACATTTCCTGCAGTCGTTCCAGAATTCAGGTGACGACGGTCTGAGGAACGGAGGCTGAAGGCTTCGAGAAGGCGGCTGGTCATGAAGATCCAGAGTCTTCTCCCCCGGAGGTCATCACACATGTAGGAGATTATACGAGGTTCCTCATGGCGCAGACTTTACCCTCAGTTATTTCTGTCTTTATCTGTCTGACATTTTACAGTAGTCACCATCCTCTCCCTTCTCTTCCTCCTCTTCCTCCTCTTCCTCCTCTCCCTCCTCTCCCTCCTCTTCCTCCTCTCCCTCCTCTTCCTCCTCTCCCTTCTCTCCCTCCTCTTGCTCCTCTTCCTCCTTGCTTTCATCCTCTTCCTCCTCTCCCTCCTCCCCCTCCTCTCCCTCCTCTTCCTCCTCTCCCTCCTCTTCCTCCTCTCCCTTTTCTTCCTCCTCTCCCTCCTCTTCCTCCTCTCCCTTCTCTCCCTCCTCTTCCTCCTCTTCCTCCTTGCCTTCATCCTCTCCCTCCTCTTCCTCTTCTCCCTCCTCTCCCTCCTCTTCCTCCTTGCCTTCATCCTCTCCCTCCTCTCCCTCCTCCCCATCCTCTCCCTCCTCTTCCTCCTCTCCCTCCTCTCCCTCCTCTTCCTCCTCTCCCTTTTCTTCCTCCTCTCCCTCCTCTCCCTCCTCTTCCTCCTCTCCCTTCTCTCCCTCCTCTTCCTCCTCTTCCTCCATGCCTTTATCCTCTCCCTCCTCTTCCTCCTCTCCCTCCTCTCCCTCCTCTTCCTCCTTGCCTTCATCCTCCTGCATTTTTTTTGTTATTTTGACCATTTCTCATTTTCTGAAAATGAATACAAAATGTATTGCTTGGAAATTCGGAGACTTGTTGTCAGAAGTTTATAGAATAAAAGAGCAATTTACATTTTACTCAAAAATATAAAGAGAAAAATCAGAGAAACTGAACATTGTGCAGCGGTCCTTTATTTTTGCCAGAGCTGTATATATATATATATATATATATACTTTCCGTGCTGTCACCTCGGTGTTACAGGGACGCAGCGTTTCTTTATAGGTCACATATTATAATGGCGTCGTCACTTTATATGCGGCCGTATTCTGGTTATTGTGCGGTTTATGTCTCGCACAGATTTCTGTAACAGATATAGTGAGTTTATTGTAGACTCCACATCTCCTAAAACAAGTCGTGAACAGTTTTACATCCCTGTAAAAAGGGGGCACATACTTATTGCACGAGCTGCAGAAGCCACATCTGGTTCAATAGAGAGTGCAGAGAGTAGAGAGTGCAGAGAGTAGAGAGTGCAGAGTAGAGAGTGCAGAGTAGAGAGTGCAGAGAGTAGAGAGCAGAGTGCAGAGAGTAGAGTGCAGAGAGTAGAGAGTGCAGAGTGCAGAGAGTAGAGAGTGCAGAGAGTAGAGAGTGCAGAGTGCAGAGAGTAGAGAGTGCAGAGAGTAGAGAGTGCAGAGTGCAGAGAGTAGAGAGTGCAGAGAGTAGAGAGTGCAGAGTAGAGAGTGCAGAGAGTAGAGAGCAGAGTGCAGAGAGTAGAGTGCAGAGAGTAGAGAGTGCAGAGAGTAGAGAGTGCAGAGAGTGGAGAGAGTAGAGAGTGGAGAGAGTAGAGAGTGCAGAGTGCAGAGAGTAGAGAGTGCAAAGTGTAGAGAGTGCAGAGTGTAGAGAGTGCAGAGAGTAGAGAGTGCAGAGCGTAGAGAGTGCAGAGAGTAGAGAGTGCAAAGTTTAGAGAGTGCAGAGTGTAGAGAGTGCAGAGAGTAGAGAGTGCAGAGTGCAAAGTGTAGAGAGTGCAGAGAGTAGAGAGTGCAGAGTGTGCAGAGAGTAGAGAGTGCAGAGAGTAGAGAGTGCAGAGAGTAGAGAATGCAGAGTGTGCAGATAGTAGAGAGTGCAGAGAGTAGAGAGTGCAGAGAGTAGAGAATGCAGTGTGCAGATAGTAGAGAGTGCAGAGTAGAGAGTGCAGAGAGTAGAGAGTGCAGAGAGTAGAGAATGCAGAGTGTGCAGATAGTAGAGAGTGCAGAGAGTAGAGAGTGCAGAGAGTAGAGAATGCAGTGTGCAGATAGTAGAGAGTGCAGAGTAGAGAGTGCAGAGAGTAGAGAGTGCAGAGAGTAGAGAATGCAGAGTGTGCAGATAGTAGAGAGTGCAGAGAGTAGAGAGTGCAGAGAGTAGAGAATGCAGAGTGTGCAGAGAGTAGAGAGTGCAGATAGTAGAGAGTGCAGAGAGTAGAGAGTGCAGAGAGTAGAGAGTGCAGAGAATGCAGAGTGCCCCGCATAGTGTCAGCAACAACATGACTGTGGATCAATGGAAGAGTCCAATCGCAGCAGAGATTACACATACTGGGATCTGCTGGAGAGTAATGTGATCGGACACTGATGATCCTGGGTAAGGTTGTGCAGAAACCAGGAGCGTCTGAAACACCGAACGGGGGAAGTCACTCAACCAGAGGTTTTCTCCGAGAGTTTCAGTTTAGTCTTAAAAAAAACTAATGCAAAACACTGACCATATACTAAAGTGTGAATAAGCCCCTACATAGGACTGCAGGTGACATCTATATTATCTGTACTCAGAGAGTTATCATTGTGTTATCTGTGGTGTTACATAGGACTGCAGGTGATGTTTTCCTACATGATCTATAGGACTCGTCCTCATGGATTCTATTACACAGTTTATGACTTTCTTGTGCTTTTATGCCCCGTACAGGCTCGCTCTGGGGCCCCGTACAGGCTCGCTCTGGGGCCCTGTAAGGCTCGCTCTGGGGCCCCGTACAGGCTCGCTCTGGGGCCCCGTACAGGCTCGCTCTGGGGCCCTGTAAGGCTCGCTCTGGGGCCCCGTACAGGCTCGCTCTGGGGCCCCGTACAGGCTCGCTCTGGGGCCCTGTAAGGCTCGCTCTGGGGCCCCGTACAGGCTCGCTCTGGGGCCCTGTAAGGCTCGCTCTGGGGCCCTGTAAGGCTCGCTCTGGGGCCCCGTACAGGCTCGCTCTGGGGCCCCGTACAGGCTCGCTCTGGGGCCCTGTAAGGCTCGCTCTGGGGCCCCGTACAGGCTCGCTCTGGGGCCCTGTAAGGCTCGCTCTGGGGCCCTGTAAGGCTCGCTCTGGGGCCCCGTACAGGCTCGCTCTGGGGCCCCGTACAGGCTCGCTCTGGGGCCCTGTAAGGCTCGCTCTGGGGCCCCGTCCAACCTCTCTTACTCTTGGGCCGCGGAGCTGCTCTTGCAGGTGTCTTCTTCCTTCCCTGTGGCGCGGTCGGTGCAGTCACTGGGGGTATAATATAGGAGATTCTCCATGTGAGGTCAGTGGGCGCCGCGCACAACACCTGCACTTAGTGTGAATTCCGGTGCAGATCAATAGCATTCCGGCTCCGGCGCAGCACGATCCGCCACCAGCCAGCAATTACCGGAGTGAAGGAGAATGATTTTGACAAGAAATTGTATGAGGATGAAATATCCTGTAATGAAAAGCCCGAGAGCCGCGAGCGCCGTCCGGCATTAACCCTGCTGCTCCCGGAGACATGCAGAGCCACATGCTGGGGCAGCCTACATTATACTCCAGTCACATCCAGAGCTGCATTCATGCCGCTTTTTCTGATAGCAGATTAGAAAACAAGGGGGTGAGTAATTGTTCAAAGGGACATAGGAAGGTGGAGGGAACAAAGCACCAGATCTTCTGCTGTGCATAGTGAACGTAGCATAATGGGGCGCCATTGCTCTGTGCTCTAGGGCAGAGGTGGAACGATTTCTATCTCTTGTAGAACATAATTGTGTTTAGACCCTGAACCTGAAGCAGAGAATCACTGTGAGACGAGGACCGAGAAAAGTCCAAGAGACTCAATAGAAGTGGGTGTGGCCCTGGATGTGCGAGCGGCTCTGGGTGTGAGTGCGGCTCTGGGTGTGAGTGCGGCTCTGGGTGTGGATGTGGCTGTGAGTGCAGCTGTGGCTCTGGGTGTGGATGCGGCTCTGGGTGTGGATGCGGCTCTGGGTGTGGATGTGGCTGTGGGTGCAGCTGTGGCTCTGGGTGTGGATGCGGCTCTGGGTGTGGATGCGGCTCTGGGTGTGGATGCGGCTCTGGGTGTGGATGTGGCTGTGGGTGCAGCTCTGTGTCTGGGTGCAGCTGTGGCTCTGGGTGTGGATGCGGCTCTGGGTGTGGATGTGGCTGTGGGTGCAGCTCTGTGTCTGGGTGCAGCTGTGGCTCTGGGTGTGGATGCGGCTCTGGGTGTGGATGTGGCTGTGGATGCGGCTCTGGGTGTGGATGTGGCTGTGGATGCGGCTCTGGGTGTGGATGTGGCTGTGAGTGCAGCTGTGGCTCTGGGTGTGGATGCGGCTCTGGGTGTGGATGCGGCTCTGGGTGTGGATGTGGCTGTGGATGCGGCTCTGGGTGTGGATGTGGCTGTGAGTGCAGCTGTGGCTCTGGGTGTGGATGCGGCTCTGGGTGTGGATGCGGCTCTGGGTGTGGATGTGGCTCTGGGTGTGGATGCGGCTCTGGGTGTGGATGTGGCTCTGGGTGTGGATGCGGCTGTGGGTGCAGCTGTGGCTCTGGATGTGGGTGCGGCTCTGGGTGTGGATGTGGCTGTGGGTGCAGCTGTGGCTCTGGGTGTGGATGCGGCTCTGGGTGTGGATGCGGCTCTGGGTGTGGATGTGGCTGTGGATGCGGCTCTGGGTGTGGATGTGGCTGTGGGTGCAGCTGTGGCTCTGGGTGTGGATGCGGCTCTGGGTGTGGATGCGGCTCTGGGTGTGGATGTGGCTGTGGGTGCAGCTCTGTGTCTGGGTGCAGCTGTGGCTCTGGGTGTGGATGCGGCTCTGGGTGTGGATGCGGCTCTGGGTGTGGATGTGGCTGTGGATGCGGCTCTGGGTGTGGATGTGGCTGTGGGTGCAGCTGTGGCTCTGGGTGTGGATGCGGCTCTGGGTGTGGATGCGGCTCTGGGTGTGGATGTGGCTGTGGGTGCAGCTCTGTGTCTGGGTGCAGCTGTGGCTCTGGGTGTGGATGCGGCTCTGGGTGTGGATGTGGCTGTGGATGCGGCTCTGGGTGTGGATGTGGCTGTGAGTGCAGCTGTGGCTCTGGGTGTGGATGCGGCTCTGAGTGTGGATGTGGCTGTGGATGCGGCTCTGGGTGTGGATGTGGCTGTGAGTGCAGCTGTGGCTCTGGGTGTGGATGCGGCTTTGGGTGTGGATGCGGCTCTGGGTGTGGATGTGGCTCTGGGTGTGGATGCGGCTCTGGGTGTGGATGTGGCTCTGGGTGTGGATGCGGCTGTGGGTGCAGCTGTGGCTCTGGATGTGGGTGCGGCTCTGGGTGTGGATGTGGCTGTGGGTGCAGCTGTGGCTCTGGGTGTGGATGCGGCTCTGGGTGTGGATGCGGCTGTGGGTGCAGCTCAGTGTCTGGGTGTGGATGCGGCTCTGGATGTGGGTGCAGCCCTGGATGTGGGAGCGGCTCTGGGTGTGGATGTGGCTGTGGGTGCAGCTGTGGCTCTGGGTGTGGATGCGGCTCTGGGTGTGGATGCGGCTGTGGGTGCAGCTCAGTGTCTGGGTGTGGATGCGGCTCTGGATGTGGGTGCAGCCCTGGATGTGGGAGCGGCTCTGGGTGTGGATGTGGCTGTGGGTGCAGCTGTGGCTCTGGGTGTGGATGCGGCTCTGGGTGTGGATGCGGCTGTGGGTGCAGCACTGGCTCTGGGTATGAGTGCGGCTCTAGGTGCTCATACTCATTTTTAAGAAAAACGGATGAGTGCAATCCTATTATAAATTGCCCTCGGCCTAATGTTGTCCTATGAGTCTCTGCTCATCTACGATTTTTTTTAACTTATTTTCTCAGCATGCTCATATATCAGATGAGACTCGCCAATGCAAGTCAATGGGTGCGAGAGAAAAATTGCACTGTGCTTGGACCATGTGTATGCCGTACGACTTTTATCTCCTAGAAACCCGACATTTCCATCATATGAGTACAGTAAAATCACAGCGTGACCCAAAGGAATAAATATATACACATAGAATAGAAGTCAGTCAGATATAATCAGTGCTTTTTCTGTTAATTTACTGTACATATATTTAATTAATCAATTACAAAAAAAAATGAAGTGGGATTCCTCGACATTTCATTAACCAGCAGAGGGAAAGCCGACAGCTGGGTGCCAATGTTTATAGCCTGGGAAGGGGGTAATACCCATGGAGCTTCCCAGGCTATTAATATCAGCTCACAGCTGTATACAGTGGGACAAAAAATGTATGTAGTCCGCCACCAATTGTGCAAGTTCTCCCACTTAAAATGATGAGAGCGGCCTGTAATTACATCATAGGTCGACCACAACTGTGAGAGTCACAATGAGAAAACAAATCCAAAAAAATAAAATGAATATTTAACTTTTTTCACAAAAAAATTTTCTTCAGATGCAATTTTTTTTATTTTCCCAAGGGCAACAGGAGAAATTAGACCCCAAAAGTTGTTGTGCAATTTAACTCGCAGAATTGTTTTTTTAGGGTTTTTATCAAACTTCCTATTATGTAATTTGTTGTCTATCTAGCTTTAGCTGGTTATTAATTATAGTGGGGCCCCCATTTTAATAGCAAGTAAAGCCTAAATATGCAGGGTGGGCCATTTATATGGATACACCTAAATAAAATGGGAATGTTGGTGATATCAACTTCCTGTTTGTGGCACATTAGTATATGGGAGGGGGGAAACTTTTCAAGATGGGTGGTGACCATGGCGGCTATTTTGAAGTCGGCCATTTTGGATACAACTTTATTTTTTCCGATGGGAAGAGGGTCATGTGACACATCAAACTTATTGAGAATTTCACAAGAAAAACAATGATGTGCTTGGTTTTAACGTAACTTTATTCTTTCATGAGTTATTTACAAGTTTATGACCACTTATAAAATGTGTTCAAAGTGCTGCCCATTGTGTTGGATTGTCACAGGCTGTGATAAAGATCTTGTTGATCGAAACGCGTCGCTTGTTCCCTGAGCTGCCTCACATGAGCATGCCACTGTTTTAATGTTTTTAATGGAAAAATAAAAATCCATGTTTTTATGGGAGCTGACATTTTTTGATCCCTTTTTATTCCCATTTTTGGGAGGCACAATGAACAAAAACCAGCAATTCATGAATTTCTTTTGGGGGGGTGTTTACACCATTCCGCATGTGGTAAAATTTAACTAGTGGGACAGTTTTATAGGGCGGGTCATTACAGTGTGGCAATACCAAATATGTGTACTTTTATTGTTTAGATTTTTTTTAATTCAAATATATATTTAGTGATAGAATATTGATTTTTTTATTTTTCTTTTTAATATTTTTACTTTATTCTATGTTTAACAGTTGGTCCCACCATGGCACAATCATTTTTTTGCAGGCTGATCGCTTCTATAGCATGCAGATGAAGCAGCGTCCCCATGCTATAGAAGCTGTCAGCGCTGCACTTTCTTCACATTGACCTGAGAGACTCCTTGACATGCACTGTGCGCGACAGAAAGTTTCTCAGCTCTGGTAACCCGGATGTCATCATGACGACATCGAGTTACCAAAGCAGCGATTGGGACCCCACGTCATCCCCTCTCCCGGCTGCGATCATCTGTGACTGCTCTTGGCACTTAGTGACTGGCGTCAGCTGTGAGAATTAGCTGACACCCGGCCGCGATCGGCTACATACTACCCATGTGCGCGGCCGATCGCTATGACGTACTATTTCGGCCATGGTCAGACAGGCCCGGGGACATGGACAGAATAGTACTTCAGCTGTCAGAAAGGGGATAAAGAGAACATGGAATTCAGTGGTTTAGGCGTAAACGTGAGTATAACTTTGCACTTTCTTTAAATAAAGGTTTGAGTGTCTTTATTTCAATTATTTTCATTTATAATATCACTATGGGGTAGTAATGGGGGCGTCTTATAGATGACTCTCCATTACTAACCCCTGGGCTTGATGTCAGCTTTGTATTGGCAGCTGACATCAACCCCCCAACTCTATTGCCCCAATTGCCACCGCTACAGGGCAAGTAAGAAGAGCGAAGCTAAGTGCCAGATATGGCGCGTTTTATGGATGCGTCATTTCTGGGGAGGCTGAGAGCTGATGTTTTTAGTCTGGGATGGGGCCAGTACCCATGACCCCTTCCTAGGCTATTAATATCAGCCCGCAGTTGTCTACCTAGCTTTAGCTGGTTATTACTTATAGTGGGGCCCCCATTTTAATAGCAAGTAAAGCCTAAATGTGCAGGGTGGGCCATTTATATGGATGCACCTAAATAAAATGGGAATGTTGGTGATATCAACTTCCTGTTTGTGGCACATTAGTATATGGGAGGGGGGAAACTTTTCAAGATAGGTGGTGACCATGGCGGACATTTTGAAGTTGGCCATTTTGGATACAACCTTATTTTTTCCAATGGGAAGAGGGTCAGGTGACACATCAAACTTATTGAGAATTTCACAAGAAAAACAGTGGTGTACTTGGTTTTAATGTAACTTTATTCTTTCATGAGTTATTTACAAGTTTATGACCACTTATAAAATGTTTTCAAAGTGCTGCCCATTGTGTTGGATTGTCAATGCAACCCTCTTCTCCCACTCTTGACACACTGATAGCAACACAGCAGAAGAAATGGTAGCACAGGCTTCCAGTATCTGTTGTTTCAGATGCTGCACATCTCGTGTCTTCACAGCATAGACAATTGCCTTCAGATGACCCCAAAGATAAAAGTCTAAGGGGGTCAGATCGGGAGACCTTGGTGGCTATTCACCTGGCCCACGACGACCAATCCACTTTATCACAAACCATTTCCATTTTATTTAGGTGTATACATATAGGTGTATACATATTGATGGCCCACCCAGTACAGCTGGGAGCTGATATTAATAGCCTGGAAAGATCCATGGGTATTACCCCCTTCCCAGGCTATAAACATCTGTCCACTTTCCCTCAGCTGGTTATTAAAATTTTGGGGAATTATATGGCTTTTTTTCCGTATTTTATTAAATACATGTACAGTAAGCTACGCAAGCACTGATTATACATAGTTGTATCTAATGAATATTTACTTTGAAAACTATCTTAAAATGACAGAGAATTATTCCATGTAAAAGCTAATGTTAGCGTTGCATACGGATGACAAACGCATTGTACTCACATGAAAATCGCATCCCTCTTCCATGACACTCGTCCAACTTTTCAGGAACCACATCGGACCGATTTTATTAATGTTGATGGGTGTGAGCGCATCTCTTGGGCCACGTTCCCACATTCAGTATTTGGTCAGTATTTGTAGCCAATACCAGCTCTGGGCGTGAGTGCAGCTCTGGGCGTGAGTGCGGCTCTGGGCGTGAGTGCTGCTCTGGGCGTGAGTGCAGCTCTGGGGGTGAGTGCGGCTCTGGGCGTGAGTGCGGCTCTGGGCGTGAGTGCAGCTCTGGGCGTGAGTGCGGCTCTGGGCGTGAGTGCTGCTCTGAGCGTGAGTGCGGCTCTGGGCGTGAGTGCAGCTCTGGGCGTGAGTGCGGCTCTGGGCATGAGTGCGGCTCTGGGCGTGTGGGCGGCTCTGGGCGTGAGTGCGGCTCTGGGCGTGGGCGGACCTGGGCGTGTGTGTGGCTCTGGGCGTGAGTGCGGCTCTGAGCGTGAGTGCGGCTTTGTGCGTGAGTGCTGCTCTGGGCGTGAGTGCGGTCTTTGCGTGAGTGCTGCTCTGGGCGTGAGTGCGGCTCTGGTCGTGAGTGCTGCTTTGGGCGTGAGTGCGGCTCTGTGCGTGAGTGCTGCTCTGGGCGTGAGTGCGGTCTTTGTGTGAGTGCTGCTCTGGGCGTGAGTGCGGCTCTGGGCATGAGTGCTGCTCTGGGCGTGAGTACTGCTCTGGGCGTGAGTGCAGCTCTGAGCGTGAGTGCGGCTCTGGGCGTGAGTGCAGCTCTGGGCGTGAGTGCGGCTCTGGGCATGAGTGCGGCTTTGGGCGTGTGTGCGGCTTTGGGCGTAAGCGCGGCTCTGGGCGTGGGCGGACCTGGGCGTGTGTGTGGCTCTGGGCGTGAGTGCGGCTCTGAGCGTGAGTGCGGCTTTGTGCGTGAGTGCTGCTCTGGGCGTGAGTGCGGTCTTTGCGTGAGTGCTGCTCTGGGCGTGAGTGCGGCTCTGGTCGTGAGTGCTGCTTTGGACGTGAGTGCGGCTCTGTGTGAGAGTGCTGCTCTGGGCGTGAGTGCGGTCTTTGTGTGAGTGCTGCTCTGGGCGTGAGTGCGGCTCTGGGCATGAGTGCTGCTCTGGGCATGAGTGCAGTCTTTGTGTGAGTGCTGCTCTGGGCGTGAGTGCGGCTCTGGGCATGAGTGCTGCTCTGGGTGTGAGTGCGGTCTTTGTGTGAGTGCTGCTCTGGGCGTGAGTGTGGCTCTGGGCGTGAGTGCTGCTCTGGGCGTGAGTGCGGCTCTGGGCGTGAGTGTGGCTCTGAGCGTGAGTGCGGCTCTGGGCGTGAGTGTGGCTCTGAGCGTGAGTGCTGCTCTGGGCGTGAGTGCGGCTCTGGGCGTGAGTGCTGCTCTGGGCGTGAGTGCTGCTCTGGGCGTGAGTGTGGCTCTGAGCGTGAGTGCAGCTCTGGGCGTGAGTGCGGTCTTTGTGTGAGTGCTGCTCTGGGCGTGAGTGCGGCTCTGGGCATGAGTGCTGCTCTGGGCGTGAGTGCGGTCTTTGTGTGAGTGCTACTCTGGGCGTGAGTGCGGCTCTGGGTGTGAGTGCGGTCTTTGTGTGAGTGCTGCTCTGGGCGTGAGTGTGGCTCTGGGCGTGAGTGCTGCTCTGGGCGTGAGTGCGGCTCTGGGCGTGAGTGTGGCTCTGAGCGTGAGTGCAGCTCTGGGCGTGAGTGCGGCTCTGGGCGTGAGTGCAGCTCTGGGCACGAGGTTTTTAAAAAGTTGCTTTTTATGCCAAAAAGTGATGTAAAGAATAGATGATGAATACTGACGGCATTAAGCTTTGTCTTTACTGGTCAGAAGCAGAAAACGGGGAACAATGAATGACGACAATGTGTAATGACACAAAGGGAACAGGAAAGAAAGGTGCAGAACCCCAACCAGCACGGCACAATGAAGAGAAGACAAACTGCCACAACCAGAATGGATTGTACTGATCTAAAAGTAGCGGCAATCGAGACCATAATCTGGATACACGTCCATGTACATGTGTAAGGGAAACTACCCCACACGTATTGCTGCACCAACATGGCCTCCTCAGGGGCTACATGTGTGGTATCACAAGAAGTGGCCATTTCTATGGGATACCCTATATATAGTGTGTTTTCATATAAATGCTGTGACTTTTTATGTGGACTGTGCATTTTGAATACATTGTGAGACCTGCTGACAGGCAGCACAAAAAGGGTTAATCTTCCCCTCCCAGGCTTGATCAGGTGACCCAGCTCTGTTTTAATATGCAGAAGGTTCTGGAAAAATGCCTCAGGGCAGTCAGCCAATGATTGCAGCTCTACAGTCACATAGAAGGGGGAGGAGCCACGTCCTGGGGAAGAGGTTTATATTAGAAGCGGCAGTTGGTGGTCGGACATCTTGAGAAGAGGAAGCCATTTTGTAGGTGAAGGAATTACCTACTGCCGGCTTTGCTTAAAAAGGGGACTGGCACCAAAAGGGGAGTTAATAGCCTTCATATGAGGAAGACTACCATTGCACCTCTAGGGGGAAGAATTACCTCAGGGCAGAAACAGAGCACAGTGCTGAAGAAGAGATATAGAGACATAATAAAACCTGAGGTTACGAACATCTGCCTGTCTGCAGGTACACCGCAATCATCAACCGTGAGTGTAATCCTGTACCTCAGTTTACTGCTATTTGTAAATAATCATTTGCCCCATTTCCTTCAGTAAAAAGACTTCTGTTTCAAATTCTTACGGCTGCTTCATGACTGGGGCTCAAATGCACCAACTACTACCACCATCATCATCTCCTGGCTAGAGGCAGTTACTGTGCAAACATTGTATTGTGGAGTTTTCTGTGTGTGTAATCTGAGAAGAAAAGACTCTTCTCCTGACAGAAAGCTTGGCCACTGTAAGATACATCATACCCTGTCAGGAGTACAACCCTCAGCCTTACACAACATGAGAACGCCACACATGACCTACTGGAGAAGAGAGTGCAAGAGCAGAAACAGTCCTAAGGTTGCATAGATCCCTATAAGAACATGGCGTTCGATTTCCTTGAGGCTCACACAGAACTTCAGCTTAGTTCTGAAGTTCAGACCTTCTATAAACCCCAACAGTGCGTCGGAGAGCGGAGCAAGGACGATGGACAACTCAAAGCGGGCTGAACATCACCTAGAGGGACAGGAAGACTTCAAGGGGCAGAGTCTGATCCTCAACCATGGTGGTGGCAATATCCTGGTCAATTGGAGACTGGTCTGCGTGGCTCACCATACCTGCTCAGACCAGAGAATATCAGGTATCTGTCCAAAACTAAAGGAGAATCATGAACTAGTAAACGTCAGAGGCAGAAGAAAGGCCAAATCTTGGGACGGCTATAGAAAAAGTCAGATTGAAATTGGGCTTTCACCCAAAACCATCCACCCACATCCACCATTTTTGAAAGGGCTCAAGGAAAATAGCAGATAGCAGGTAAGATATATCAGATTGGGGTTCACATACTTTTCCCAATATGTCATTTAATTTGATTATTAAATATAGAGGTTTTTGCACAATTCGCCAAAACTCCAGACTCGTCTCCGGGTGATTAGATGAGATTCCATGAGCTCTTGACATTAGTCAGCGGGTTCTTAGTGGGGTGATGGTCCCTGGTCCTCCAGGTGCCGTGATTGCTGCGATTAGTAGAGGGGGGTCCCAATTTAGAGACCCCATTATTTACCTTATGTGCAATAATAAGCTTTACCCTCCTATAGTAAGTGCAGACCCTGATGGTCGTCCTCGACGTCTCTCCTCTGGGTTGTGTGTAGCTGCTACATGACCCTGCAGACAGATCAGCCTCCATCATGTAACATCTCCAGGAGAGAATTCCCGGCCCATGAAGTCAGCGCTTTCACAACCTTATCAGCTGTGAGGTATAGATGTCCCCTAAATGGAAGACAGATGTGGACCAGTGAGACGTGCGGGGGGGGGGGTTGCCGACAACATGGAAAAATAGAGGTCAAGGGCCACACTATGAGGAGGCAATGGCCCAAGCAGCCAACAGATGTAGCCACATTGTAGCCGAGCACTCAGCGGAGGGACGGCACTGGACACTGGACTCGCCATACTTGGACTGGGCCGCTTTTCCCTTTAGTTGCTGAATTTCTTACCAAAAATGTGGAAATAACACAACAATCGTAACACTGAGGAACTGGTGGAAAAGAGGGCTGCAACCGCGAGGAGAGAAATACACAGCGGGACATGGAACCTAATAAAAAACCTATTAATAGGTTAGATGACACCGTACACACGGAAACCAACGCACCAAAGATAATAAATATAAAATCTGATGCCCAATAGTTTGTGATGTCTCCCTCATATATATCTCATATATATACATCCCAATCAGTATGTGAGGCACAGGCACAATGTAACCCACTATACAGCGCCAAGGTCGGCAGGGAGCAGATCACAGCGGAGCATCGAGTGAGAAAACCAGGAAAAGAGAAAAGTGTGTATGAGGCTAGTTTCACATTAGCGGTTTTTAGCGCTGCGCTTCATGCGCAATAGAAACGCATGCAAAAAACGCATCATGCGTTTTGCATGCGTTTGCGTTTTTTAGGTGCATGTGTTTTAACCAGTTTCTAGCCATGTTAACTCTTAAAACGCAGGCGTTTTGTAACGCAGGCTTGCGCATGCGTTCCCATAGACTGTAATGTGTTATTTTGTTGCATTCCGTGCGCAAATGTGCGCATACGTTTTTTTTACGCCGTTGGACAAACCCAGAAATGCAACAGGTTGCGTCCGGCGCACCTAGGCGCACACCTTAAAAAACCCCATGCTCACGAAAACGCATATGAACATGTGCAAACGCAAGACTATGCGCGCGCCATGTTAAACACAGGTGCACATGACGCATGCGCATGGACGCGCACGATGCGCTGCGCAAGAAAACACTAATGTGAAACCAGCCTAATATAGACAACAACATGTGACCTCAGTGTATAAAGGGCTTAGCGCCGACTCATAACTATAATACTGCAAATACCATATTTCTATGATATGTAAACATCACAAATAGAATAAAAAACTAGTGAGACCCAATGAGCACAGTGCCAGATAGATAAAGTGCTGGCATGAAGGAGACATGAACGCCCTACATAATGATCGGATATAATGTCTATATGCGGCTGGAATAAGGCGCTAGATAGAGAGCACGGGATCTCAGGGTCATGCGCGATAATCATCACTTTCACCAGGTCACTGACGAGGCTGTACGCTACCACTGTTATTTCTTGGCCCCATTAACAAGGTAATAATTGGCTGATTTTTTTTCTTTCCCTGGTTTGTTACCGATGGTAGCGTAACAAAGTGATTATCGTGCATGACCCTAAGGTGGGCGCATGACCCTGAGATCCCGTGCTCTTTATCTAGCGCCTCCTTCCAGCCGCATATAGACATTATATCCGATCATTATGTAGGGCGTTCATGTCTCCTTCATGCCAGCACTTTATCTATCTGGCACTGTGCTCATTGGGTCTCACTAGTTTTTTATTCTATTTGTGATGTTTATTGCACTGTTATAGTTATGAGTCGGCGCTCAGCCCTTTCTACACTGAGGACACATATTACTGTTGTCTATACTATACGCGCTTTTCTCTTTTCCTGGTTTTCTCACTCGATGCTCCGCTGTGATCTGCTCCTTGCCGACCTTGGCGCTGTATAGTGGGTTACATTGTGCCGGTGTCTCACATACTGATTGGGATATATATATATGAGCTATATATGAGGGAGACATCACAAACTATTGTGGGTCAGATTTTATATTTATTCTTATCTTATACTTTGGTGCGTTGGTTTCCGTGTGTACGGTGTCATCTAACCACCTATTAATAGGTTCTTTATTAGGTTCCATGTCCCGCTGTGTATTCCTATCCTCGCGGCTTTAGCACTCTTTTCCACTTGATGATATTTTACTAACACTGAGGAAAGACCAAGACAAAATTCCAAAAAATGAGAATTTAACAAAAAAAACAAAAAACAGAGAAGAAACTCAATCTGCAGTCTACCATGTGCAGTGATACATAGAGGATGGAGAAAAGAGATAATCGTTAGAGACCAGAGAACGAGCTCACTGAGGGAATCACTGGTAACTCGTACTGCAGTCTGCTATGTATAGTGATGGAGGATGGAAAAGAGAGAGGGCTCCGGAGAACATGCTAAGTGACAGATTACTGGTAAATTATTCTAGAGTATGCTATGTACACTGATTCGTAAAGGATGCAGAAGAGATAGAAGTGTTACAGATGAGAGAACGAGCTCGCTGACAGATTTTTGGTAAGTGTGTGCATTGATACACAGAGAATACAGAAGACAGAGAAGGCTTAGAGCCTGGAGATGAGCTCAATGATTGACCGCTGGCAATTCATTCTGCAGCCTGCGATGTACAGTGATGCATAAAGGATGGAGAAAAAAAGATAATCATTACAGACCAGAGAACAAGCTCACTGACTGAATCACTGGTAAAAGATAAGCATTACAGTCCAGAGAATGATCCTATTGACCACTAGTAACACATTCTGCAGCCTGCGATGTACAGTGATGCATAAAGGATGGAGAAAAAAAGATACACATAGAGGATGGAGAAAATATGTGTTACAGTTCGGAGATGAGCTCACTGACAGAAAACTAGTAACCCATTTCTGCAGTTTCCTAAATTCTAATGAAACCCAATAGTGAGAATGATTATTTACAAATACGAGCACTTAAGTGTTGAAACAACGACCCCTGAGACTATCTCTTCTGTGTAGGTTTTAGGATATTCGAGGCATGATGGAGGAAATAATCTGCCGGTCTGGACCCTCGTTACCAGGAAATCCCTCACATTATGTTTCTATTTCTGGATGAGCAGTGGACTCCTCACAAATTCAGTTCCATTAATCATGGGGCCCATATAAATATATATCGATACGATGGACCGTCCTAAGGAGTCTTTATTGGTCAAGGTCAAAGCTGTTTAACATGTGTAATAAGTGAGTGGGACGGTCTGCTGGTCAGACGCCTATTGCTGGTGTATATACTATATGCCTCCTCCATGATCCTCGCTGGTTACATATGATCTCCCAGGCAGAGACTGCTGGGTTTTGCTGTAATTGGGGATTTTATAAGGTGAAGTCAGGAAATCTAGATGAGAAAAGAGTAGAAGATCTTACATAACTATGAACCAACTATAGAAGCTTTTGGGAAATCCGTAAACTGGAGATTTTGGGTTTCTGGACACATGATGACGATCTAAACATCTGAGCAGGCACCAAGACTTATATGTCTGCGAAAGGTAAAGTCCTAGGAAAACTCAATATTTTAGCTGGAACATGAAAGATTGGATATAAAGATTGCAGGTTGTCAGATCAGAAACCTCAACAGTGAAACCAGGAAATTAACCCCTTTTTGACTGGATGCCGTTTTAGAGATGGTTCACTTAATTCAATGATTGTTCTCATGTTGCCTTCAGGCGCTCACTCCTCCATCCCTCCTCTGTCTCTTGGCTCCTTGCTGGGTGAGCTTCTGACGATTGACAGCTGGGACAAGTGATATTTCTGAGCCGTTGACTGGATCTTGGCAGTGATCCTCCAGCTGGAAGGATCCAGTGATCTGGTCTACTCAGTTCATGACCTACTACCTCTACAACAAACAGCTTGTGCATGCTTCTTTCCTAGGAAACCGGACACCACTGAGAGATTGCAGAGGTGGCCAGTAACCTTAGCTACAAGCATTAAACTATAGAATTAAAAATATAAGAGGTAAAACGCAAAGTTGCCATTTTACCCATTTAGCAAGATGAGACGATCCCTTTAACAGAGATCCAGCTTCCTCCACAGTTGTTTGGGCCGATTATATTTCTATGAAGAATGACGATAAAAGAAGCAAATCCTTGAAAGAAAGAAGAAACAATGTTGCAACTTTTGAAAAAGAAAAATAAAAGCTCAATGTGTCTCCAGATTAGTTCTCTGCCAGGGAGACACATAAAGAACTTGTGCCTAATATGAGAGTCATGTACTGAAGGTGGTAAAAGACTAAGCGGGCAAGAAAAGGGCAGAACATTGTAAAAGATTGGCTAAGAATATTAATAACCCTAAAACCTGCTAGAGATGCGTCTACAGGTGACGTCTACAATTGATATTGAAATCCCTTATATTGGTGATTAGTGTTAGTTTGTGGAGGTCCGGCCCCCCACAATCAGTTCCCGACCTCTCTGTCCTACTCGGACCCCTCAGTGCCCCCCCACCAATCAGCTGCAGACCCCTGTGTCCCCCTCGGACCCCTCAGTGCCCTCCATCAATCAGTTTCAGACTTCTCTGTCCTACTCAGACCCCTCACTGCCCCCCCATCAATCAGCTGCAGACCCCTGTGTCCCCCTCGGACCCCTCAGTGCCCCCATCAATCAGTTCCAGACCTCTCTGTCCTACTCGGACCCCTCAGTGCCCCCCCATCAATCAGCTGCAGACCCCTGTGTCCCCCTCGGAACCCTCAGTGCCCCCATCAATCAGTTCCAGACCTCTCTGTCCTACTCGGACCCCTCAGTGCCCCCCCCACCAATCAGCTCCAGACCCCTGTGTCCCCCTCGGACCCCTCAGTGCCCCCATCAATCAGTTCCAGACCTCTCTGTCCTACTCGGACCCCTCAGTGCCCCCCCACCAATCAGCTCCAGACCCCCGTGTCCCCCTCGGACCCCTCAGTGCCCCCCCCATCTCTGCAGGAACTTGGTGACGTTGGATGACCTTAGTCTTATGTGTCTTCTCCTTCCATTGCTGTTATTACAGGTGTAACTACGTAGCAATTTCTCACCGGACAGAACATCATTCCGTTTGCATAAGCTGCAGGAGATATTTTATCTGTATCTCGCTATACATTGATTTATCCACATGTGTTTTACTGCAGGGAGCAAGTGAAGGACAACAGTAATACAAGTGGCCACATAGTATCATCGGCTGGAATAGATTGTGCTCCTGCAAAAAAAAAAAGGCAAATGAACAACATGGAGAACTCGCTCCAACCTTAGATTTACACTCTGAGGTCTTGGAGAGTATTAATATCGGGTAAAAACAACATCTCAAAAACCCCAAACACATATATTACAAACCAATAAGCGAGTGTCGTTCATAAAAAAATATCTGGGAAAGAAAATTGTTGTATTAAAAAGAATCTGGGGCGGCAGCGGCGGCAGTGTTATAGAAATTTCATTCACATTTTGCTTTTATTTTTCATCTTTTTACAGAGTTTGAATGTTAGAAGATGTTCTGCCCATTGTTATTACCAGCGATTGCTCAGTGCATGTGAATGTTTGCATTATATTGATATCCGCTTCAGTGAGAGATGTAGTAAGGCCGGGGTCACACTAACCTGCGCAAAATACGGTCAGTATTTTACATGCGTAATACGGATGAATGACTCCTAAACAGTGCTCCGTATGTCATCCGTAATCAAGGTGTGGTCGCGTATTTTGTGCATGTAAGCATCAGTATGTAATCCGTATGTAATCCGTATGGTGAGATTTTCTCGCCGCCTTGCAAAATGGACATATAATGGAGCCCTATGACAGGGTTTATAACAGAAACCAAAGAATAGATATAGACACATAGAATGCATATATATATGTGTCTCAGTGATGTGTATGTATATATATATATATGTATTCTATGTGTCTATATCTATTCTTTTGTTTCTTTATTAAACCTGTCAGTGTGAGTTTACTGTATCGCGCACTGAATTGCCGGCTTTGCTAAAAGACACCGGGTGCGTATTTCTCGCAGATCACATGTGTGGTCCGTGTGTAATCCGTATTTTTTGCGCACCCATAGACTTGCATTGGCGTAGTGCGGGCGTAGTACGCTGACAGTCCCAGCATGCTGCGAGTGCCACGGAGCGTAGGATACTGAGGAGAAATATACGGCTGGTGCGAGGGACCCCATAGAAAATCATTTGTCCGTGTCTAATGCGTGCTTTTTGCGCCTCTCACTCTCCCGTATTCCTCGCCATTGTGACCCCGGCCTAACTGATAAGTTATGGTTGTCTTTCTTGGTGGTGAGACATTAATATGCAATGCCTTTGTGGCAATTTATTTCAGGTATAATTTAGACTGAAGATCCAGTAAACACGCATCCATGGATGCCACCGCCGCCGCCGCCCCAAATTCTTTTTAATACAACAATTTTTGTGTATATAGCCAACTATATACACAAAAATATATAGAATCATAGAATCGTAGAGTTGGAAGGGACCTCCTGGGCCATCTGCTCCAACCCCCTACTCAATGTAGGATTCACCAAATCATCCCAGACAGATGTCTGTCCAGCCTCTGTGTGAAGACTTCCATTGAAGGAGAACTCACCACCTCCCGTGGCAGCCTGTTCCTCTCATTGATCACTCTAGCTGTCAAAAATATTTTTCTAATATCTAATCTGTGTCTCCTCCCATTCAGTTTCATCCCATTGCTTCTAGTCTTTCCTTGTGCAAATAAGAATAAAGTTTCCTTCTACAATGTGACAGCCCTTTAGATATTTGTAGACAGCTATTAAGTCTCCTCTCAGTCTTCTCTTTTGCAAACTAAACATTCCCAAATCCTGCAACCTTTCCTCATAAGACAGGGTTTGCAGACCGGTCACCATTCTGGTCGCTCTTTTCTGAACTTGCTCCAGTTTGTTGATGTCTTTTTTAAAATGTGGCGCCCAAAACTGGACACAATATTCCAGATGAGGTCTGACCAAAGAGGAGTAGAGGGAAATAATTACTTCACGTGATCTAGACTGTATGCTTCTGTTAATACATCTTATAATTGCATTTGCCTTTTTTGCTGCTGCATCACACTGTTGACTCATATTCAGTCTGTGATCTATTAGTATACCCAAGTCTTTTTCACATGTGCTGTCACTTAGCCCTATTCCTCCCATTCTGTATATGCTTTTTTCATTTTTATTGCCCAGATGTAGTACTTTGCATTTCTCCCTGTTAAAAACCATTCTGTTAGTTGCTGCCCACTTCTCCAGTTTATTTATATCTTTTTGAATCCTCTCTCTCTCTTCTCTAGTATTAGCTATCCCTCCTAGCTTTGTGTCATCAGCAAATTTAACCAATTTACCCTCAATTCCTTCATCTAAATCATTGATAAAGATGTTGAGCAATACAGGGCACAGGACAGAGCCCTGTGGTACCCCACTTGAGACATTCTTCCAACTGGATGTGCAGCCATTTCCGACCACTCTTTGGGTCCGATCACTAAGCCAGTTATGAATCCACCTAACAGTTGCCTTGTTCATTCCATACTTAGTCATTTTTTCATAAGGATTGTGTGAGATACTTTGTCAAATGCTTTGCTGAAGTCAAGATATACTATATCTACAGCATTTCCCTGATCCACCCAATCAGTGATTCTGTCATAGAAGGAAATTAAGTTAGTCTGAAATGACTTTTTAGTTACAAACCCATGCTGACTCTGTTTAATCACTTCATTCTTATCCAGGTACTGACATACATGTTGTTTAATAATTTGTTCAAAGATCTTTCCTGCTATAGAAGTCAGACTCACCAGCCTATAGTTGCCTGGGTCCACCTTCTTCCCCTTTTTGAAGATAGGAACATTTTTGCTCTTCTACAGTCTTCAGGGACTTCCTGTTCTCCAAGAATTTTCAAAGATTATGGAGAGGGGTTCAAAAATTTCTTCTGCTATCTCCTTCAGTACTCTGGGGTGTAATTCATCTGGACCTGGAGACTTGAATTCATTTAGGTTAGCTAAGTGTTTCCTCACTATCTTTCTGTTTATAGATATCCTGGTTTCTTCTATTCCCTTAATAGGACCGTTATGATCAGTTGATGTTACATTTCCTTTCTGAGAGAAAACAGAGACAAATTAGGAATTTAAAAGTTCGGCCTTCTCAACATCCTGTCTTACCATTTCATCATTTTCATCCTGTAAAAAGCCTATAGCATCTTTGACTTTTCTTTTACTTTTGACATATCCCCAAAATCCTTTATTATTGCTTTTGACATCTCTTGCAATTCATTGTCAGCTTTAGATAATCTGATTTGTGCCCTGCAGGTTCTGCAGACAGCATTATATTCTTCTTTAGATATATAAAACAAAACCATACGGAACCAAATGTAAATCCCAGTAGAGTCGCCCACTATATAGTGTCGTCTCAATGGGAAATAGACACTCCCGCATAACATATTAAACAGGAAAAAACAGGGAGTACAAGTCCAATCACATAAAAATAATGAGCAAAGTTTATTAAACATATAATACTGACAATTACATAAATGACAGAATATACATAAAGGATCAGATAAGTATCTGCTGCTTGTTAGTCCTAAGAAATTAACAAAATAAAGTGCTTAATGCCTGTAACAAATATGGGCCATATTTGAGGGATATAAAGGTAAAAGAGATCCTAACAGGTGCGCATCCTGAAAAAATCACTATCCCAAGCCATAGTGCTTACCCATACTAAACTTAGCCAAGGACCACAAGCAGCGCCGCCACCGACGCGCGTTTCGCCTCTTTTTCAAGGTGCCGTACTGTGTCGTGTGAGGGGCCGAGTTATATATCCTGTTACCAGGTGCTCCAATCAAGCGGCGCGTGTGTCCGGTGTCCTGCCCCGGAAGCTGCATCACCACCGGCGACAGCGCGGCGCCGCGTCTCAGACGACGTCGCTATGATGTCACTGACCCGCAGACGCCACTGATGCGCCTCTGCAATGCTCCATGGGCACACACCGCAGACATGCGCACTGGAGCCAACTCTCTAGGTGATACATCCAAGAAAGGGAAATGGGTTCTAGATATAACAGATTACACAAAGTGGATATATATATAAATGAATCCAAAAGATTAATGAGCACTAGCTCGTAACAACTATATCATTAATAATAGTGAAAAATAAAAATATATATAAAATATATAATCCCATTACAATGGACATTAATGTGATTATACCATCAACTATGTATTCCTTTTATATATAAAGGAGAGATGGTGCATGTGAAATGCTTCAAAAAAGGTGCACACATAAATGTGATTATACTATCAGCTATGTATTCCTTTTATATACACAGGAAAAATGGTGCATATGAAATGCTTCAAAAAGAGTGCACACATAATACATGTGACATATATAAAATGATGCACCAACGTGAATAAAAATATTTATCTTTTTTTCTTTCTTTTTATTATTCATCTTTTTTCTTCTTTTTCTTGTTAAATAAAAATAGTCCCATAAGCCAAACTTGATATGATGTTCTTGAGCCAGGATATAACACCAAGGGTCCCTCCAGATCTTCCCCACTAAACGTCCTAGAAATTACGGTGTTCCATTAGAGATGACTAAAGGGAAACAAACCAATACAGTGAACATACAAACATATATAATAAAAACAAAACCATGTCACAACACAAAAATTACAGATATGAGCTAAAACTCAACTGCTCATTGAGTCCAGCCGGTGTGATGGTATCAAGAACTGTGATCCACCGGCATTCCCTTTGAGCTAACACACGTTTGGTGTCACTCCCCCTTATTCCCGCACGGATCCTGTCAATACCCCAAGCTTGGAGTCCACTCGGATCACATTTATGTTTCAACCGAAAGTGTCTCGGAATAGGTTTGAGAGCATTAATATCCTCCACTTCACGTGCCGCCATTATATCTCTCACATGTTCTCTTATGCGAACGCGTAGTTCACGTGTAGTTAATCCAATATATATTAGCCCACACGGGCAAACTGCATAATAGACCACATATGTGGTACTACACGTGATGTAACCTCTAATTTTGAATTCACGACGGCCATCCGATGAAGTGAACGATAATGCTCTCCGAAGATTCCTACATGCTAGGCACACTCCACATGGAAAAAATCCATTCCTGGGTGTGCCAGCCTGAAAGAAGTCTATAGTTTTGGTGGTATAGTGACTCCTCACTAGCATGTTCTTGAGGGTATTACACCTCCGCGCAGTCATAAGGGGGCATTCAGAAAGGCACTCATGTAAAATTGGGTCAGTTCTCAGAACCGCCCAATGTCGGTTCAAGATAGATCTCATCAGGTCCCATTTGTGATTGTATGTTGAAATAAATCTTACTTCTCCATCCATTTTAGGTTTGGATTTTTTCCACCTGTTTCCCAAGAGATCAACCCTAGAAGATCTTTTGGCCCGCCAATAACCTCTCCTAATGCTTTTACCACTGTAGCCTCTTTGGGCAAATCTTTCCCCAAGGTCCACCGCCTGAGCCTCAAATAAGGCATCAGTTGAGCAAATCCTCCTCGCACGTAAAAATTGTCCAACTGGAATAGACCTGATCGTGGAATGCGGATGTGACGAGGATGCATGCAGAAGGGCATTCACAGAAGTCTCCTTTCTATACAGATCGGTGTGAATTAAACCATCATCCTGTAATTTTATCATAACATCAAGAAATGTAATTTGATGGTGGTGAAAAGCATACGTGAGATGGATATTGAAGCTATTCTGGTTCAGAACCCCCACAAAGTCATGTAACTCAGAGACAGGGCCTTGCCAGACAAATAGAACGTCATCAATGTATCTGAACCATCCCGCAATCTGGGGAGCGGCCAGTGTGCCATCCGAGAAAATCTCCCTCTCCCAATAACCCAAGAAAAGATTAGCGTAGGATGGCGCACAAGCCGCCCCCATCGCGGTGCCCTGTCTCTGTAGAAAATATCTGTCCTTAAAAGTAAAGAAGTTGTGGGTAAGAACGAACTCCAATAGCTCCAAGACCAACTCACGCATGTCCGGATCTAAATTACTCGTTTCCAGGAAGAATCTGGAAGCCCTCAATCCATCCACGTGTCGAATACTGGTGTAAAGCGATTCGACATCTGCTGTAACCAAAATCATGTCCGCATCCACAAACAGGCCATCCAATCTCCTGAGGACATCATTAGTGTCCCTGACATAGGAGGGCAGCGTCTCAACCTGCGGATGTAAGTAGTATTCAATGAATTTGCAGGCTGGGTCGCATAGCCCCCCATGCCAGACACAATGGGACGTCCAGGAGGAAGCACAGGATCCTTATGGACCTTGGGGAGAAGATAAAAAGTGGGAATCACCGGAGTATGAACCAAAAGGCCCTGCAAAACTTTTTTAGTTATAATACCTCTTTCATATGCCATTTCAAGAATATTATGTAATTCATTCTGAAAGATCTTAAGAGGACTATTTGGCAACTGAGAATAATTTTCTTTATTTCTCAATTGTCTGAAGGCCTCTTTTTCATATTTATCTACAGGCCAGAGAACCACGTTTCCCCCCTTGTCAGCCGATTTAATAACAATGTCATCCCAACTTCCAATTTCACATAAAGCCACTCTCTGTTGTGGGGTCAAATTATCTTTTTTTTATAATTGGTGATGGTCTTAAGATCTTCAGTCACCAACCTTGTAAATATCTCGACCTGGGGACAAAGTGAAAAAGGGAGAAACGTGGTACATCTGGCTGCAATAGGAGGTAAAGATCCACTTACCGAATCTCCATGAGACTCACTCTCCAATTCTTCTAGAGTACGTATTGCCTCAGCTTCTGAGCCCGATAGACTTTGGTCTGACAGAGGGCGTGAATGTAATTTTCTAAGGATGATCTTTCGGGAAAACAGGTGGAGATCCTTTACCGCTGTAAAGTAATCAAAATTATTTACTGGAGAGAATGATAAACCAAGTTGTAATACACTTTTGTGAAGATCAGAGAGCACATGTGAGGAGAGGTTAATTACCTCTAGTGTGTTTGTTCGAGCTTTTTTATCACTCTTAGGTGAATTAGCCATTTTTCTTTTGTTGGTTTTTCCATTCTTCTAACGTCTATCTCTCACATGATCCCTCCTGTCCCACAAAGGCCGTACACCATCTGAAGTATTCATGGGTTCTTCCAGTGATGATACCGATGAAAGTGAGGTGGACCTTCCTCTTATGGGATTTTTATTATTATTACCATTCATTTGGCGATAACGCCATTTATAAATCCGATCCTGTTGTCGATCAGTAAGGTCACGCTGATATTTTTTAGTTTTTCTCTGAACAACCTCCGTTTCACATTTTTTTAAAAATGTCTCCACCTTCACCTTGGCTGCCATCTCACCAGTAAGGTTTTTGTTCACCTCATCCTGTATAGATCCAATTTCAACATCTAATTCATTTAGTTGTTTTTCATTATATTTAGACAGTAATTCCATATATTTCCTTGAACATGTGGAAGCAGCATCCTCCCACTGGTTGACAAACTCACTGTCATTAATATTAAAGGATGGGAACACTTGTATCCGTAAGCCTCTTGGTATGAGGCCACAGATTAGGTACTTATCCATGAATGCCTTATTCCACCATAACCGTGTACGTTTATTGAGTAGCTCTTTATATTTAATAATCAATGTACTAGTGTCACCAAATTTACAATCCGTATTGATACCAGATCCTTCATTAAAAACTTTATCAAGTTCAGTCTGCCACGCTTTCTCGCGTTCACGGAAATCCATGTGTTCCTTATTGGTAACTGTGAAAACACAGATAGCAAGCATATAAAACAAAACCATACGGAACCAAATGTATATCCCAGTAGAGTCGCCCACTATGTAGTGCCGTCTCAATGGGAAATAGACACTCCCGCATAACATATTAAACAGGAAAAAACAGGGAGTACAAGTCCAATCACATAAAAATAATGAGCAAAGTTTATTAAACATATAATACTGACAGTTACATAAATGACAGAATATACATAAAGGATCAGATAAGTATCTGCTGCTTGTTAGTCCTAAGAAATTAACAAAATAAAGTGCTTAATGCCTGTAACAAATATGGGCCATATTTGAGGGATATAAAGGTAAAAGAGATCCTAACAGGTGCGCATCCTGAAAAAATCACTATCCCAAGCCATAGTGCTTACCCATACTAAACTTAGCCAAGGACCACAAGCTCGCCGCCACCGACGCGCGTTTCGCCTCTTTTTCAAGGTGCCGTACTGTGTTGTATGAGGGGCCGAGTTATATATCCTGTTACCAGGTGCTCCAATCAAGCGGCGTGTGTGTCCGGTGTCCTGCCCCGGAAGCTGCATCACCACCGGCGACAGCGCGGCGCCGCGTCTCAGACGACGTCGCTATGATGTCACTGACCCGCAGACGCCACTGATGCGCCTCTGCAATGCTCCATGGGCACACACCGCAGACATGCGCACTGGAGCCAACAATCTAGGTAATACATCCAAGAAAGGGAAATGGGTTCTAGATATAACAGATTACACAAAGTGGATATATATATAAATAAATCCAAAAGATTAATGAGCACTAGCTCATAACAACTATATCATTAATAATAGTGAAAAATAAAAATATATATAAAATATATAATCCCATTACAATGGACATTAATGTGATTATACCATCAACTATGTATTCCTTTTATATATAAAGGAGAGATGGTACATGTGAAATACTTCAAAAAAGGTGCACATATAAATGTGATTATACTATCAGCTATGTATTCCTTTTATATACACAGGAAAAATGGTGCATATGAAATGCTTCAAAAAGAGTGCACACATAATACATGTGACATATATAAAATGATGCACCAACGTGAATAAAAATATTTATCTTTTTTTCTTTCTTTTTATTATTCATCTTTTTTCTTCTTTTTCTTGTTAAATAAAAATAGTCCCATAAGCCAAACTTGATATGATGTTCTTGAGCCAGGATATAACACCAAGGGTCCCTCCAGATCTTCCCCACTAAACGTCCTAGAAATTACGGTGTTCCATTAGAGATGACTAAAGGGAAACAAACCAATACAGTGAACATACAAACATATATAATAAAAACAAAACCATGTCACAACACAAAAACTACAGATATGAGCTAAAACTCAACTGCTCATTGAGTCCAGCCGGTGTGATGGTATCAAGAACTGTGATCCACCAGCATTCCCTTTGAGCTAACACACGTTTGGTGTCACCCCCCCTTATTCCTGCACGGATCCTGTCAATACCCCAAGCTTGGAGTCCACTCGGATCACATTTATGTTTCAACCGAAAGTGTCTCGGAATAGGTTTGAGAGCATTAATATCCTCCACTTCCTGCCTCCCTGTTGTGAGTTCATTTTCCTGTCCACCAGTTGTGAGTTCTCCTTCCAGGCTCCCTCTGGTGGTAACTGGAGGTAGTGAGGCTTGTTATGAATGAGTCACTGAAGGAGGAAAAAACAAAAAATACAAGCTAAGTCCAGAAAACCGGAGAGGTTGGAAGCTGATCCTATCCACAACAACTATCAGTAGCCGTGGGGGGTTCCTACGATGCCCTAGACCCCTCGATCACAGCCGGAGAACTAAATAGGCCTAAAGAAAGAAAGGGGAAATCTAAACTGCCCCAGAGCAGACCCCAAAGCAATAGGCAGCCCCCAACATATAATGACGGTGAAGCAAGATGAAAACACTAACACAGAAAGAAAGATAGGTTGAGCAAACGATGGGGCCCAAGCTAACTAAAAAGGACAGGATAGAAAAGCTGCTGTCTGCAATCCGCAAAAAACCCTACCAAAAAATGTCCCAACCGACTGATAGGAAAAACAGGCCCTGAAGTCGCTAGGACTTCAAAAAGACTATATCAGCACTCAGGTAAATTCTGAAGACAGAGCAAAGAGACAAACTGATCAGAGACAAAAATGGAACTCAGCACACCCCCGACCGGGGATGGCTGAACTACAAAAAACAAGATAAACAAAACAAAACTAATAAGTTCAATGGCAGAGCAAAAACTTATCTTTGGGAAGCAGGAATCAGACTGGTCTCCAAGAATCCAGCAGAGAAATCACCAGCGACTCAGAAGGGCGTCAGCTGCCTTATATCCAGTCAGCAGTTCCTGTTACCCAGTCATCATCTACCAGATCAGGTGTTTGGTAATCAGCCTCACTACCTTCCTTCACCAGAAGAGGGAGTTCATCAGACATCGACGGTGAAGGGGAAAATGAACTCACAACAGTACCTCCCCCTTGAGGAGGGGTCACCGAACCCTCATCCACGCCACAAGGGCGATCAGGATGGGCCCGATGAAAGGCACGAACCAATCTTTCGGCATGAATATCAGATGCAGGGACCCAAGAATTATCCTCCTGGCCATAACCCTTCCATTTAATCAAATACTGGAGTCTCCGTCTAGCCAGGCGAGAATCCAGTATCTTCTCAACCTCATATTCCACATTACCTTCAACCAATACTGGGTCAGGAGGTGCCACCACAGGAACTACTGGCTCAACAAACCTATTTAACAGAAACTTATGAAACACGTTATGGATCTTAAATGTAACAGGAAGAGCCAATCGAAAAGAGACTGGATTAAGAATCTCCAAAATCTTGTAGGGTCCAATAAATCTAGGTTTAAACTCTGGAGAAGCCACCTTCATAGCGATATTCTTTGATGACAACCAAACCATATCACCCACCTTAAACTGGGGACCAATGGTCCTATGCCGGTTGGAAAACCGCTGGGCCTTTTCCTGGGAGAGAGACAACTTATCCACCACTTGGTCCCAGATCTGGGGCATTCTCTCCACCACAGTGTCAACACCTGGGCAGGCAAAAAGCTCCACCTGCCCTGAAGAGAATCGAGGATGAAACCCAAAGTTACAAAAAAAGGTGACATCAAAGTGGCAGAACTAGCTCTATTATTTAAAGCAAATTCGGCCAAGGGCAAAAAGGAAACCCAATCATCCTGATCAGCCGAAATAAAACATCTCAAGTACGACTCCAAAGTCTGGTTTGTTCTCTCCGTCTGCCCATTGGTCTGAGGGTGAAAGGCAGAGGAGAAGGACAACTGAATTCCCAGCTTGGAAGAGAAAGTCCTCCAAAATCTAGACACAAACTGAACTCCTCTGCCAGATACAATGTTCTCAGGAATCCCGTGCAAGCGAACCACGTGTTGCAAAAACAAGGGCACTAACTCTGAGGAAGATGGCAACTTAGGGAGTGGTACAAGATGGACCATCTTAGAGATTCTATCACAAATCACCCAAATAACAGTCATTCTCTGAGAGACAGGCATATCAGAGATAAAATCCATTGAAATATGGGTCCATGGCCTCCTGGGCACCGGCAAAGGCATCAACAACCCACTAGAGTGAGAACAAGGTTTAAACCGAGAGCAAGTCCCACAGGACTGCACAAAATTCCTGACATCACGAGACAAGGTGGGCCACCAAAAAGACCGACTCACCAAATCTCTAGTACCAAAAATACCTGGATGACCAGCCAATGCAGAGCAATGAACTTCAGACATCACTCTCTTCCTCCACTGGTCAGGAACATACAATTTTCCAATGGGACAATGCTCAGGTTTGTCCTCCTGAAACTCTTCCAGAGCACATCTCAAATCGGGCGAGATGGCAGAAAGAACTACCAGCCTATTTTCCTGCCTGTGTTTGTGCTTTCATCTTGTTTCACTGTCAATACTTGTGTGGGGGCTGTCTTTCTTTTGCGGTCTGCTCTGGGGCAGTTAGTTTTCCCCTTTTCTTGCTACAGGCTTATTTAGTCCTCCGGCCGTGACGAAGCGTCTAGGACCATTGTAGGTACGCTCCACGGCTGCTGCTAGTTGTGTGGTTAGGATCAGGGATCTGCAATCTGCATAGTTACCAACCTCTCTGGTTTTCTGTGACTTAGCTTGTTTTGCTTTTTTTCTCCTCGGTGACCCATTCATAACAGAATCACCAGCCATACCGCAGATTGTAGGGTACTCAAAAGCAGGAAGAAGATGTGAGAAAAAAAAAAAAAAAAAAGTGTCAGAATTTTTTTTTTTTAATTTATTTTTTCCTCTTTTTTCTCTGGGGCCGTAGGAGGATTTTTTTTTTTTCCTAATGGAGATTAAGCAATTGTCTGATCGTGTGGAGCAGCTTGCTGCTGAAGTGCAGGGAATTTCCACCTACCTCATTCAGTCACATGCTGCTGAACCTAAGATCCCTACTCCTGATGTGTTTTCTGGGGATCGCTCTAAATTTCTGAATTTTAAGAATAATTGTAAACTATTTCTTGCCTTGAAGCCTAACTCATCGGGAAGCTCTGTGCAGCAGGTTAAAATTGTCATCTCCTTGCTGCGCGGCAATCTCCAGGATTGGGCTTTTTCTCTGACACCTGAAAATCCTGTTCTGACTAATGTGGATGCATTTTTTCAAGCCTTGGGGTTGTTGTATGATGAACCTAATGCTGTTGATCAAGCTGAGAGAACCCTGTTGGCATTAAACCAGGGTCAGGATTCTGCAGTTGTACTGTCAAAAATTCCGAAAGTGGGCGGTCCTTTCTACATGGAATGATAGTGCATTGGCAGCTCTCTTTCGGAAGGGTTTATCAGAGACCGTAAAAGATGTTATGGTGGGATTTCCTGTTCCCTCTGGTCTGGATGATTCTATGTCATTAGCCATTCAAGTTGATCGGCGTTTACGTGAGCGTAAGACTACACGGGAGGCGCTGCCACCTTTTGAACAAACGTCTGAACCTATGCAATGTGATGGGGTTTTGTCTAGGGCGCAAAGTCAGGAGTTTAGAAGGCGTAATAAGCTGTGTTTTTTCTTTGGAGACGCCTCTCATACTATTTCTGTCTGCCCTAAACGAGAGAAACATTTTGCACACACATTTTCTGTGGGCAGTGTACAACCTAAGTTCCTTTTAGCAATTACTCTGATCTGCTCCTTGTCCACGTTTTCTACTAAGGCTTTTGTGGATTCAGGAGCAGCGTTGAATCTGATGGATTTGGACTTTGCTAAACATTGTGGTTTTTCCATGACGCCTCTGCGGACACCTATTCCTTTGAGGGGTATTGATGCTACTCCTTTGGCGGAGAATAAACCTCAGTTTTGGACCCAGGTGATAATGCGAGTTGCCCCAGACCACTAAGAAAGTTATAAATTTTTGGTGCTGCACAATTTGCATGATACTATTGTTCTGGGGTTCCCCTGGTTGCAAACTCATAATCCAGTTTTGGATTGGAAATCTGTGTCTGTGGTGAGTTGGGGTTGTCAGTGTGTTCTTAGGGGCGCTCCTGTTTTCTCCACCTCTCCTCAGTCTCATGATATTCCTGATTATCTGGCCAATTTTTCTGATGTATTTAGTGAGAGTTAGGCCGGGGTCACACTAACCGGCGCAAAATACGGTCCGTAGTATACAGGCGTAATATGGATGAATGACCCCTAAACAGTGCTCCGTATGTCATCCGTAAGCCAGGTGCGGTCGCATATTTTGCGCATGTAAGCATCCGCATGTAATCCGTATGGCATCCATATTGAATCCGTATGGCGAGATTTTCTTGCAGCCTTGCAAAATGGTCACTTAATGGTTTTGAGGCCTGCTAACTATTTAACTCATTAGCCTGCACTCTATTTATTGGCTCAGGAACAGGTGGCAGCCTCCATTCTGTCCATTTGTCACCTTGCCTTCACTAGGTGTGTTGGTGTTGTATGTGCAACATGGCAGAGGGTCTGACTTTCAACACAACTGAGTGTCACGCTCACGCCTTGGCTGAATGGCACGAACCGGGGGGTTGTGGCCCCACTGTGCCACAAACCAGACTACCCTGGAAGGGGCGTGACTACGACAGCTACCTCGGTCTTCACTGGAGCCTCTGATGGTGAGGTCAGGCTTGTGCGGCAGATAGCTGTCGGGTGCCACTCCAGGGTGGTGTCTGGCTGTGGCTGCTGGTCCCACTCAGGGACAAGTCACTTTGACAGAGGCTAGACAGGCAGGCAGGTAGACACGACAGGCACGGCTGAGACACAGGGCAGGCGGGCACGGCTTGGAGACACAGGACAGGCGGGCACGGCTTGGAGACACAGGACAGGCGGGCACGGCTTGGAGACACAGGACAGGCGGGCACGGCTTGGAGACACAGGACAGGCGGGCACGGCTTGGAGACACAGGACAGGCGGGCACGGCTTAGAGACACAGGACAGGCAGGCACGGCTTGGAGACACAGGACAGGCGGGCACGGCTTGGAGACACAGGACAGATTGGCGTGGTATGAGAAGGACACAGCAGGTGTAGGCAGGAGGGAGTGGTGTATGCTGGAACAGGATCTGGACCTGTTCACACAGGAGGTGCAGGTATGGATATAGGCAGGAAGGAGTGGAATATGAAGGAACAGGTTTGGACCTGTTCACACAGGGGGTGCAGGTAGGCAGAGCCGCAGGAGTGCGGAGCAGGCAGAGCCGCAGGAGTGCGGAGCAGGCAGAGTGGCTAGGGAGCCGTGCAGACAGAGCGGCTAGAGTGCAGATGCACAGATAAAGCTGCGAGGGTACAGATGCACAGATAAAGCTGCGAGGGTGCAGATGCACAGATAAAGCTGCGAGGGTGCAGATGCACAGATAAAGCTGCGAGGGTGCAGATGCACAGATAAAGCTGCGAGGGTGCAGATGCACAGATAGAGCTGCGAGGGTGCAGATGCACAGATAGAGCTGCGAGGGTGCAGATGCACAGATAAAGCTGCGAGGACACAAGGAAAGACACAGCAGAGAAGGAACCACAAACAAGGAGACTGACAGACAGACAGAGGTAAGACTGAGTTCAGACAGAGACACATGGACAAAGACACAAGGACCAGGATATTCTGCCTCCTGGCAGGTGGACAGAGTACAGACAAGGTACTGGGAACAAGACTCTAGGGCCAGGATATTCTGCCTCCTGGCAGGCGGACAAGGTACAAAGCGAGACAAAGAGTAATCCTACAGAGGAGATACACAGAACAGGGCCTGGCTTCCTCAGCAGCAAGATACTGAGTATAGACATTGCACAGGCAATGTTTCAGTAGGTGTGGCGAAACTAAATAGTCAAGGGCGCTAGGTGATTGGTAAGGGACAGATTACACAGGTGCACCCTGACTGCATAAGAACCAGAGAGTTCAGGCACCGCCCCCCTATACACACAGTCTGGAAACATGGAGAGCAGAGGCACAGAGCTGGCAACAAACAGAATTCACAGCATGGCTTGAAGCAGAAAGTAAGTTGGTCTGCGGGGGATGGGAGACCATGCAGTGATGCCAGCAGGGTTGTTACACTGAGCAGGTTCTCTTCACCTGGCTTTTGTCACGCCGCTTTGGCCAACCATACCCAGTGATAGTGGATCCGCTGAGGAGGAGACGAATGTGGTCCATCCACTTTTGAGGCAACGACTCACAAGAGGTCATTTTCACCGCCTCTATTCTTCTCTGCTGGAGCATCCTGTCAAATTCTACCAATACTGTTGCATGAGCCTTGCAACATTTGATCGACTCTTGGAGACAGTGCGCCCTGGGATAACCTTTCAGGACACAAGGATGCGCCAAGCTATATCTGCAGAGGAGCGACTTCTACTCACAATACGGTATGTACTCCACGACCACATTCTCTATCTTCATGATGTGTTGGGCAAAGTTTGAATTTTTGCCTTCTTGGAGTAAGTTTTAGGCCCTCATCTTAGTCCACATATGTTTCAACTTACAGACCCGAATGTAATGTGGAATATGTAATGAATATCACTTACTCATTGTGCAAAGCAAGATGTGTGTGTTATTTGCTCTGAAATCTTACCAAGTTTGGTATGTATGGACCTGTTTGTTTTGTAAATGTGTGCATTCTAAAATATTCCTTTTCTGTTGTTCTTCAGCTTCCTGGCCACTGGCCTGTCTTATGCCACCCTCCACCATGAGTTTCTGATTGGAAGATCTACCATTTCTGGCATAGTCAGGTCGACATGTAGTCAAATATGGTCAAGACTCCATCAACTCGTCATGCCCGAGCCCAGGATGGAAGACTGGTTGAGGATATCAAGGGACTTTGAGGAAGAATGCCAGTTTCCAAATTGTATTGGGGCCCTTGACGGCAAACATATCCGGGTGCTTAAGCCGCCGAACTCTGGCTCCCAATTCTTCAATTATAAACAATACTTTTCTGTTGTATTGTTGGCTCTGGCAGACCCTCAATACAAGTTTATAATTGTTGACATTGGGGCCTATGGAAGGACGGGAGACTCTAGAGTCTTCAATACTTCCATCATGGCTCGGCGGCTACGCACCAACCAGTTGGATCTACCACCACCACGCCAGGTACCAGGCTCCACTCAAGAATCAGTCCCTTATGTCCTTGTGGCAGATGAGGCCTTTCAGTTATCGCGTAATGTCATGAGGCCATATCCCCGGCGCAACCTTGACCACAGGCGAAGGATATTTAACTTGCGCCTATCACGTGCTCGGCGACCGGTGGAATGTTCCTTTGGCATTCTTTGTGCCAAATGGCGGGTACCCCAGTCTGCCATTCAGCTGAGTGAGCAAAATGTAAATGAAGTAGTAAAAGCCTGTGTGGTTCTTCATAACTTCACCAGGATCCATGATTGTTCCTCCTCTGCTGGTGTTGTGCGTAGGCTGCACAATGTGCGTAGGGTGAGACCACCTATCAACCATCAACGTAGACCGCTCTCTGGCCTCAAAGTGCGTGATATTTTCACTAATTACTTTATGGCACCTCAGGGGGAACCTTCTTGGCAAGAGCATGCTGTATCTATGTTGGCAATGTTGGTTTGATGTGTGTCAAAGTATATATATTTCTACCCCTTCTGAATCTCTGACTGTTGAATTGATTTGGTAAGCGTATTTTGATAGGGGTTTGGACAATTAAGACAGAGACGTAAAGTGTAGTTGCCAAATTTTTACTTTTGGCTTTTTTGTGTTTTTTTTTTAGTTTGTAAGGCAAACATATTCTTGCCCTATGAAAAACTTGGGCAATGGCACAAATTGGGCTTTTCGCATATTTCAACATTGTTGTTAAAACAAAATTACAAACATATCCTACAACATACATAGTGAAATAACAACATTGCAACTCTACACATTTGGAATCCAAAGTAAAAAAGAGGAGTTATCCATCATCAAAATGAGCTACACAAGATAATACTAACATTTATTATGAATGTTTTCAAATCATATTAATAAGCCACCATGACAGGCAAGGCTACCTTACGCGTTTCTGACACATATTACATGTCTGTAATAAACACAATATTTCACCGCACTATACTGGGAAAGTCAAAGGATCAAATTAGAAGACTGACTTGATAATACATAGAGCGTGATGGTCTTGAGGCTGTTTGCCTTGATTTTGGAATATAGTTAGCTGGCCTAAATTGGACTAAGAGAATATGGACAGCACGCCTTTTCTATGCATTATCAAGTGAGTACTCTATTTTGATCCTTTGACTTTGCCAGTACAGCCCCGTGAAATATTGTATTTTTCACAGACATGTAATATGTATCAGAAACACATAAGGTAGCCTTGCCTGTCATGGTGTCTTAATCATATGATTTGAAAACCATCATAAGAAATGTTAGTGTTATATGTTTTAGCTCATTTTGATGATGGAGAAAACCTCTTTTTTACTTTGCCTTGGGATTTTAACCACCAGTTCAAACACACTAGACATCTCCTCCCATCAGACCGCTTAAGAACACTCATGTACAGTATGGGTTTACAATTTCCATGTTTTTAGCCACTTATAAATTGTGGAATGTTGGGGAAGGAGAAGGCGGAGGAGCAGCCTGTGGTTGCTGCGGACTACTTTGAGGAACATCGCCCTGTGTGGGTGCATACTGTTGCCCATGGTGTTGGTAGTGACCTTCCTCCTGTGAATGTTGGGGGTAGCGGCCTTAGTAATACTGCTGAGGGGCATCTTGTTGTGGCGGGTAGGCCCGTGTCTCATACCCACCAATATAGCCATGTCGTCCCCAATCAGGTTGGGACCAGCCTCCAACACTGGGTGGGAATAAGTGGCCATATTGGTGGGGTTGGCTAGAGGCAGAAATCTGTTGCTGCTGTTGGGAAGGTTGGGTAGGGGGAGGAAGGGGGTGAGGTGTAGGCCCACGAATTAGAGGATGTTCAGACCCTGCTTGAGCAAGCATCTGTGTGGGTGGTCTCATACGCATTAGATTTCTGGGGGAAAGCTGCCACCTCTCCAGATATTCGAAAAGCTCATATGGGGTATTGGGGGGGTGCTTGCATCAAGCAGGATCTGAAAACATCCCCTAATACGGAGCCTGACCTCACGGGAAAGGGCACAGAGATAAAGGGTCAGGCTACGTGAGTAGGTCTCCTCCCCATCATCTGTAAATAATTTAGGACCCCTGTGTCCACATTGGTCCTGCTCTCTTGAACAGCGACTTGGCGCCTTCTTCGGCCTCGCCGGGATGTAACAGCAGCCTGTGGGGATCCCCGGATCTGGGCAGTTGGGCTGCTGCTCAAGTTGCCCTGCTCCTCCAGGATGGGTGATGAGCCAGCAGCAGACGGTCCTGGTGGTGGTGTTTGTTGGGCAGCCAATGGGTTCTCCTGTGATGACTCATCTTCACCCATGCTTCTTGTAGGGGGAGAAGATGGGCCAGCCATCTCATCCCCTACAGGGTCAATTATGGGCTCTGTCTCTGAGCCCGTTCCTCGATCCGTAAGGTTGGATTGAGTTCTGTTATGAAATAGAACAGAGGCAAAAATACATCAATATTTTTGGCCCTGTAAAGTATCGGTGTAATGTGGTGTGAGGTGTCTACTTACGGTCTCAGATCCAGAATTGGAGCGAGGAAGGAGAGGTGGTCATAATACACAAATTTGTGCTTTGACGTAGCCCGCATCCCCACTCCTGGACCGCTGCTGACGTTCCCGGCGGTATTGGTCGCGGATTCTGCGACAGCGTCTCATCACATCTTCCACTGCAATGTGACAGGAAATATTCTCAACTTCACATATTTGATCGGTCACATTTGCTACCAGTAGTCTAGGCATGTGGCCTTCTGGGGTGTGCTTTCTACCCAGGGTGGCATATATAATTGGCCCATCCAGGCCAGATACACAGGGTCAGAATTGTTCATGTATCAAGTAACTACACTTAATAACTTGGTTGGCTAAGAGGAAGAGGAGCTTGTGGCCCGGGCAAAATGATGGCAGTGTAAAACCATGTGTCACATCAAAATCTACCCGCCTCATGAGGAAAAAAGGAGAAGGACAGGAAGGGGAGGGGGGCAGAATCTGTATGCATTTTTGTTTGTGAGGTAATTTAAATAATTTTTGGGACTTGTACTTACTCAATTGCTGCTGCTCCTCACGTGTCCGATCACCAAAGTCATGGAACATCTGGCGACATATGCACCTCCATGACGCCTCCTTTCTTGCGCGGTTGGCATAATTGGCATCCCTTTGGTCCCAAAGTTCTGGCCGCTCCTGCACTAATACTATAAGCATCTCCAGATTGAGGAAATATGGCGCCATGACGCTGCTGTACTCCGTGGAGGCGTACTTCCTGGATGTCTGGAGCACTTTTTGAGCTCATTTGTATGTCTCAGCTTCCTGATGATGGATTGGTCCATTTCCTGTCAGCAGCCAAAAGCCCTGCGTATTTCTCGCAGGTCACACGTGTGGTCCGTGTGTAATCCGTATTTTTTGCACACCCATAGACTTACATTGACTTATTACGGACGTAGTGCGCTGACAGTCCCAGCATGCTGCGATTAGCACGGACCGTAGAATACGGACGAGAAATATACGGCTGGTGCGAGGGACCCCACAGAGAATCATTGGTCCGTGTGTAATGCGTGCTTTTAGCGCCTCTCACTCGGCCGTATTCCTCGCCAGTGTGACCCCGGCCTAAGTCTGCGTCTTTGCCTCCTCATAGGAGTTATGACTGTGCTATTGAGTTGATGCCTGGGTGTAAATTTCCCAAGGGTCGACTTTTCAACTTATCAGCACCCGAACATGATGCTATGCGATCCTATATTTTGGAGTCATTGGAGAAGGGTCATATTAGACCATCCTCGTCACCTTTAGGTGCTGGGTTTTTTTTTGTGGCCAAGAAAGATGGTTCATTAAGACCTTGTATTGATTATCGTTCCCTTAACAAGATGACTGTTAAATATCAGTATCCGTTACCTCTGATTTCTGATTTATTCTCCAGAGTTAAGAGTGCCTGCTGGTTTACTAAGCTTGACCTCAGGGGGGCGTATAATCTTATTCGCATCAAGCACGGGGATGAATGGAAGACGGCGTTTAATACTCCGGAGGGGCATTTTGAGTACCTGGTGATGCCTTTTGGGCTCACTAATGCCCCTTCTGTCTTCCAGTCCTTTATGAATGATATTTTCTGTGACTTTGTGGATAAGTTTTTGATCATCTATCTGGATGATATTTTGATCTTTTCTAGTGATTGGGATTCTCATGTGGAACATGTCCGGACTGTGTTCCGGATTTTGAGGGAGAATTCCCTGTTTGTTAAAGGATCGAAATGCCTCTTTGGTGTACAGAGGATTTCATTTTTGGGATTTATCTTGTCTCCATCGACTATTGAAATGGACCCGGCCAAGGTACAGGCCATTTATGATTGGGTTCAGCCCACTTCTTTGAAGGCCTTCCAGAAGTTTTTGGGTTTTGCTAATTTCTATCGTAAATTTATAGCTAATTTTTCTGGTATTGTCAAACCACTGACTGATCTGACCAAGAAGGGCGCTGATGTGCTGAATTGGTCTCCTGAGGCTGTCTCAGCATTTCAGGAGCTTAAGCAGAGATTTACTTCAGCTCCAGTTTTACGGCAACCTGATGTCTCACTTCCATTTCAGGTAGAGGTAGACGCTTCAGAGATTGGTGCAGGGGCTGTTTTGTCCCAAAAAGATCCAGTGACGTCTAAAATGAATCCCTGTGCCTTCTTTTCTCGAAAGTTCTCCCCATCTGAACGCAACTATGACGTGGGGAATCAGGAATTGTTGGCCATGAAATGGGCATTTGAGGAGTGGAGACATTGGTTGGAGGGAGCTAGACATCAAGTTGTGGTCCTCACCGATCAGAAAAATTTGATTTATCTGGAGTCGGCCAAACGCTTGAATCCTAGACAGGCTAGATGGGCCTTGTTTTTCACGCGTTTTAATTTTGTGGTCTCTTTTCTTCCGAGCACTAAGAATGTTAAGGCAGACGCCCTTTCTAGGAGTTTCTTTGCTGATTCTCTTAATGTGACCGAGCCAAATACTATCCTAGGTGAGGGGGTAGTTCTTTCTGCCATTTTGCCCTATTTGAGACGCGCCCTGGAGGAATTTCAGGAGGATAAACCTGAGCGTTGCCCTATGGGAAAATTGTATGTTCCTGACCAGTGGAGAAAGAGAGTGATATCTGAAATTCATTGCTCCGCATTGGCTGGTCATCCAGGTATTTTTGGTACCAGAGATTTGGTGAGTCGGTCTTTTTGGTGGCCTGCCTTATCTCGTGACGTTAGGAATTTTGTACAGTCCTGTGGGACTTGTTCTCGGTCTAAACCCTGTTCTCATTCTAGTGGATTGCTGATGCCCCTGCCGGTGCCCAAGAGGCCATGGACCCATATCTCATTGGATTTTATTTCTGATCTTCCTGTCTCTCAGAGAATGACTGTTATCTGGGTGATTTGTGATAGATTTTCGAAGATGGTCCATCTTGTACCACTCCCACAATTGCCATCTTCCGCTGAGTTGGTGCCCTTGTTTTTACAACAGGTGGTTCGGTTACATGGGATTCCTGAGAACATTGTGTCCGACAGAGGAGTCCAGTTTGTTTCCAGATTCTGGAAAGCCTTTTGTTCCAATCTGGGAATTCAGTTATCCTTCTCCTCCGCGTTTCATCCCCAGACCAATGGACAGACTGAGAGAACAAACCAGACCTTGGAGTCTTTTTTAAGATGTTTTATATCTGCTGATCAGGATGACTGGGTCTCATTTTTGCCCTTGGCCGAATTCGTACTGAACAATAGAGCTAGTTCTGCCACTTTGATGTCACCCTTTTTCTGTAATTTTGGGTTTCATCCTCGATTCTCTTCAGGGCAAGTGGAATCTTCGTCTTGCCCAGGTGTGGACACTGTGGTTGAGAGAATGCAGCAGATATGGGACCAAGTGGTGGATAAGTTGTCACTCTCTCAGGAAAAGGCCCAGTGATTTTCTAACCAGCATAGGACCATTGGTCCCCGGTTTAAAGTGGGTGATATGGTTTGGTTGTCGTCTAAGAATATTCCTATGAAGGTTGCATCTCCAAAATCTAAGCCAAGATTTATTGGACCTTATAAGATTTTGGAGATTCTTAATCCTGTTTCTTTTCGGTTGGCTCTTCCGGTTACGTTCAAGATCCATAACGTATTTCACAAGTCTCTGTTAAAGAGGTTTGTTGAGCCAGTGGTTCCTATGGCAGCACCTCCTGACCCTGGGTTGGTTGAAGACAATATGGAATATGAGGTAGAGAAAATTATGGATTCTCATTTGGTTAGACGGAGACTCCAGTATTTGGTCAAATGGAAGGGTTATGGCCAGGAGGATAATTCTTGGGTCTCTGCCTCTGATATTCATGCCAATAGATTGGTTCGTGCTTTTCACCGGGCCCAACCTGATCGGCCTGGTGGCGTGGATGAGGGATCGGTGACCCCTCCTCAAGGGGGGGTACTGTTGTCAGTTAATTTTCCGGTCCACCAGTTGTGAGTTCTCCTTCCAGGCTCCCTCTGGTGGTAACTGGAGGTAGTGAGGCTGATTTAATCAGTAGAAATCTGCCACCTGTTAATGAGGATGACGATTGGGCCTCAGGAATCTCAGACTGGATTTAAGACAGCCGACGCCCTAGTCTGATGCTGGTGATTCCTTCTGGCTTGTCAGGTCTTTGTTTTCAGCTCTGTTCCAGTCATCTAAAGCTAAGTTTTTTCTGCTAATGTTCACACTTGATTTTGTTGGTCTATTCAGTTTTTTGTGTGGTCAGCCAGCCCCGGCTGGGGCTGCGCTAAATTTCCACTCTTATTTATCTGTATTTGCCAATTTGCTTTTTGTCCCTTATTAGATTGGCCTTTTTTTGCTCTGTCTCAGAATATTTAAGAGTGCTGATATAGTGGGAGAAGTCTAGTGACTTCAGGGTTAATTTTGCTATCAGAAGTGTTGGACTTTATTTTTGTAAGGTTTTTTGCAGATTGCAGTGTCTTTCCTTTCCTATCCTTTCTAGTTAGGGCCCCATCATTTGCTTAGCCTATTTTCCTGCTTGTGTTTGTGCTTTCATCTTGTTTCACCGTCAATACATGTGTGAGGGCCGTCTTTCCTTTGGGGTCTGATCTGGGGCAGTTAGTTGTCCCCTTTTCTTGCTTCAGGCTTATTTAGCCCTCCGGCTGTGACGGAGCGTCTAGGACCATCGTAGCTACGCTCCACAGCTGCTGCTAGTTGTGTGGCTAGGATCAGGGATCTGCAATCTGCATAGTTACCAACCTCTCTGGTTTTCTGTGACTTAGCTTGTTTTGTTTTTTTCTCATCGGTGACCTATTCATAACACCTCCCTCTTTCCATTTTATAAACATTTATTTCTTCATTTTTAGCATGTGCTTAAGTTCTGTGTTCATCCATCCTGGTTTCCTTAAATGCTTCCTATTCTTCCCTCTTTTCGGAATTGTTAACAATTGTGCTTTGAGAATTTCATTTTTCAAGATTTCCCATCCTTCCTGGACATTTTTGACCTTAAGGATATCCAGCCATTGGATACCTCCAATTCTCTTTCTGAATCCCTTAAAATCTGCCTTTCTGAAATCTAACCTTGACGTCTGAGTCTTCACAGGTCTTCCTCCTCTAGTTATCCAAAATTCTAAAATAGCATGGTCGCTACCTCCTAGGGTCCCAGCCACTTTTACCTCCTCAACCATTTCCTCCCTGTTTATAAGGATTAGATCCAATGTAGCAGTTCCCCTTGTTTTCTCCCTTACCTTTTGGAAGATAAAGTTGTCAGCAAGAGAAGATAAGGATATATAATACTGAACGTATATTAAAGAAAAAAAATAATACTGTACTGCCCCCTATGTACAAGAATATAACTACTATAATACTACCCCTATGTACAAGAATATAACTACTATAATACTGCCCCCTATGTACAAGAATATAACTACTATAATACTGCCCCTATGTACAAGAATATAACTACTATAATACTGCCCCCATGTACAAGAATATATCTACTATAATACTGCTCCCTATGTACAGGAATGTAACTACTATAATACTGCCCCTATGTACAAGAATATAACTACTATAATACTGCCCCTATGTACAAGAATATAACTACTATAATACTGCCCCTAGGTACAAGAATATAACTACTTTAATACTGCCCCTATGTACAAGAATGTAACTTCTATAATACTGCCACTATGTACAAGAATATAACTACTATAATACTGCTACTATGTACAAGAATATAACTACTATAATACTGCTCCGTATGTACAAGAATATAACTACTATAATACTGCTCCTATGTACAAGAATAAAACTACTATAATACTGCTCCTATGTACAAGAAAAAAAAAACTATAATACTGCTCCGTATGTACAAGAATATAACTACTATAATACTGCTCCAATGTCCAAGAATATAACTACTATAATACTGCCCCTATGTACAAGAATATAACTACTATAATACTGCCCCCTATGTACAAGAATATAACCACTATAATACTGCCACTATGTACAAGAATATAACTACTAGAGTTGAGCGATACCGTCCGATACTTCAAAGTATCGGATCTGAATGGATCGGCCGATCTTAAAAAACAAATCGGTATCGCCGATTCCGATACCGGAAGTCCCATTCAAGTCTATGGGACTTCCGGTATCGGAATAAGAAAAATCCTGTTTTTCCCTTGTACAGCCTCTCTGGGGTCTGTACGGGCCTTTCGGGGGGCTGTGCCGGCCTGCCAGGGGGTCTGTGCAGGCTCCGGTGGTCTGTGCCGGCCTGCCGGGGGGCTGTGCAGGCTCCGGTGGGCTGTGCCGGCCTGCCGGGGGGCTGTGCCGGCCTGCCGGGGGGCTGTGCAGGCTCCGGGGGGCTGTGCCGGCCTGCCGGGGGGCTGTGCCGGCCTGCCGGGGGGCTGTGCAGGCTTCGGGGGTCTGTGCAGGCATCGTCCAATGGGACTACAAGTCCCATCGGGCGATGCCTGCTACCATGACAGTGATTGACACATTAGCCAATGATGGGTCAGTAGTAGTCCCATCATCCGGCTAATGTGTTGAATGTAAAAAAAAAAAAAAAAAAATTACATGCTACATACATGCTACATACATACAACATGCATACTACATACATGCTACATTCATACTACATACTACATACATGCTACATTCATACTACATATATACTACATGCATGCAACATGCATACTACATATATACTACATGCAACATACATACTACATATATACTACATGCAACATACATACTACATATATACTACATGCATGCAACATGCATACTACATATATACTACATGCAACATACATACTACATATATACTACATGCATACTACATACATGCTACATACTACATGCATGCAACATGCATACTACATATATACTACATGCAACATACATACTACATATATACTACATGCAACATACATACTACATATATACTACATGCATGCAACATGCATACTACATATATACTACATGTAACATACATACTACATATATACTACATGCATACTACATACATGCTACATACTACATGCATGCAACATGCATACTACATATATACTACATGCAACATACATACTACATATATACTACATGCAACATACATACTACATATATACTACATGCATGCAACATGCATACTACATATATACTACATGCAACATACATACTACATATATACTACATGCATGCAACATGCATACTACATATATACTACATGCTACATACATACTACATATATACTACATGCATGCTACATACATACTGCATGCTACATACATACCACATACATACTACATACATACTACATGCTACATACATACTGCATGCTACATGCATGCTACATACATACTGCATGCTACATGCTACATACATACCACATATATACTACATACATACTACATACAATACATTCATACAATACATACATAGACATACAGTACATATAACATAGAGTAACATACTTACCAATACTTGTCACATTGTTCCCCGAAGCCATTGTCTTTTACGGAATAAATATTAACATAACAAACCACAAAAATACTCACCCACGATCCGAAGCAGTCCACGAGTGTGTCCCACGACGATTTTGGGTAGAGAACTGCAGCATCAGCTGTTGCTGCCGTTCTCTACGGGCTGCAGGAATCCAATGACGGAAGGTAGGTATCCTTCCGCACTGTATTCCTCCGCCAAAAAAAAAAAAGTCCGTCATTGGATTCCTGCAGCCCGTAGAGAACGGCAGCAACAGCTGATGCTGCAGTTCTCTACCCAAGATCGTCGTGGGACACACTCGTGGACTGCTTCGGATCGTGGGTGAGTATTTTTGTGGTTTGTTATGTTAATATTTATTCCGTAAAAGACAATGGCTTCGGGGAACAATGTGACAAGTATTGGTAAGTATGTTACTCTATGTTATATGTACTGTATGTCTATGTATGTATTGTATGAATGTATTGTATGTAGTATGTATGTAGTATATATGTGGTATGTATGTAGCATGTAGTATGTATGTAGTATGTATGTAGCATGCATGTAGCATGCAGTATGTATGTAGCATGCATGTAGTATATATGTAGTATGTACGTAGCATGTAGTATGTATGTAGCATGCATGTAGTATATATGTAGTATGTATGTAGCATGTAGTATGTATGTAGTATGTATGTAGCATGTAGTATGTATGTAGCATGTAGTATGTATGTAGCATGTAGTATATATGTAGTATGTATGTAGCATGTAGTATGTATGTAGCATGCATGTAGTATGTATGTAGTATGTATGTAGTATGTATGTAGTATATATGTAGTATGTATGTAGCATGTAGTATGTATGTAGCATGCATGTAGTATGTATGTAGTATGTATGCAGTATGTATGTAGTATATATGTGTTATGTATGTAGTATGTATGTAGTATATATGTGGTATGTATGTAGTATGTATGTAGTATGTATGTAGCATGTAGTATGTATGTAGCATGCGTGTAGTATGTATGTAGTATGTATGTAGTATGTATGTAGCATGTAGTATGTATGTAGCATGCATGTAGTATGTATGTAGTATGTATGCAGTATGTATGTAGTATATATGTGTTATGTATGTAGTATGTATGTAGTATATATGTGGTATGTATGTAGTATGTATGTAGTATGTATGTAGCATGTAATATGTATGTAGCATGCATGTAGTATGTATGTAGTATTTTTATTTATTTTTTAACATTTAACACATTAGCCGGATGATGGGACTACTACTGTCCCATCATTGGCTAATGTGTCAATCACTGTCATGGTAGCAGGCATCGCCAGATGGGACTTGTAGTCCCATCGGACGATGCTTGCACAGACCCCCGGACATCAGCACAGCCCCCCGGCAGGCCGGCACAGCCCCCCGGCAGGCCGGCACAGACCCCCACAGGGTGCACAGACCACCGGCAGGCCGGCACAGCCCCCCGGCAGGCCGGTACAGACCCCGGGCAGTCCACACAGCCCCCCGGCAGGCCGGCACAGCCCCCCGGCAGGCCGGCAGAGACCCCCGGAAGGCCCGAAATGACGGCGCATCATGATGCGCACACACCGCGCATCATGATGACGTCAGGCTGTCAATCAACTTTGAACTTCCGATTCCGATGCCGACTTCCGATATTGAAAAAATATCGGAAGTCGGTATCGGAATTCCGATACAGCAAGTATCGGCCGATACCCGATACTTGCGGTATCGGAATGCTCAACACTACTTCTGATATAATCATCTTTTCCCGTTCTCGCTCCCCGGCAGTTCTTCCCTTATGATCCCCAGTTATTAGCAGGGATTTGTGGGTTTGCTGTGTGATGCTGCGCTCTTTGTCTGGCACATTTCGGCTCATTGCACATTGAGGGTCACATGTGAATCGCGGGATCGACGTCTCCGTCCATTGATTTCTATCACAGTCAATTACAGGCTGTTATTTAGGAGATTAGACTGAGGGAACCTGACTGCGGATCGCTGCCGCTATTAACCCACTTACTGGAGAATCTCCGGAGAATTTGAGCCGCAGCACAGAACTCGCTGCAAGAGGTTCAACCCGACACTCGTAACATTGTAACAGTCACAAGGTGTCGCCATACAGATGCACACGGACACTGCCCTGTACCTCTCACCTGACGGTGTATGTTTACAGAACACACTGGCCTCGGAGGCTGCTGTATCGCTGACTCCTTACTCGCCTATGACTAGTCAGTCTGACAATGGGCTCATCTCACCCCCAGACCTCACTTTTCCCTGCGATCATTTGCTGCTTTGATAACCCAGCGCGTCGCCTGCGCTGGATCACACACTAGCACATACACCACCCAGCTTTCCAAAGCTCCAGAAACGTTACAATTCAACAGTTCATATACAAGTCATAAGTAACAATGTTAACGATAATACAATAATTAAAGGAAAATAGGACGACCCTGCCCGTGAGAGGTTACAATAACGCAAAGACATCAATACAGGAAAAGGGATAAAATACCGATACCTGCTCTGGATTGGATCCGTGAGAGCTTCCGGAAGAGGAAAACGCTGCAGGGAATGTGGACAGATCTGCAATACTCGCTGCATCCTCTAGGGTGCGACCTCGATATTTGGTAGATGAGATGCTATAAGGGGTCTCACCAGACCCCCTTACTGTTCCCTCAGCTGAGGTCAGAAGACGAGGGGCTCAATTTAACCTTTGTGGCTAATTTTCTCCTCTGGGTCACATTATTCCACAGGAACGTCCCTGAGAAACAATATGGCCGTCATCTTACTGAACGTCCCGCCATCATTCTATACATCACACGCTAGAATACGCTATATCCATAATTTGGGGAGACATTAGGCTCCTGGGGTTGTCAGCTAACATCACTTTGGTGCCAAACTTGTTTTATATAGATATGACATGGAAAATATTGTACTTCCATGGTCATGTGACATCTGATTGCCTTTGGCGCGGTATTTGTCATCTAGTCTTGATTCTCACCCCTTTAGTAATGAGGAGGTACAGTCACAGTTTGCCCTGCCAACAACTCTCAGCTACTATTTCCTCTGTGTCCACCCTCCATGTCTGCTCTCCACCAGATAACCTGCTTCAGTTACCTATTTACAGCATAAGGTGCCGGCAGTGATCTAGCGCCCCCAGCCTTCGATCGGTATAATTACATCTCCATTTATGATACAATACTAACCTTTCTGCCATAAAAAAAAGTTGCATATTTGGAAAAAAAGCACCTCTGTTTTGGTCACCACGACATGGATGTAGCCAACACCAAGATCCAGGGTCAGTATGTTAATTTTGGGCAGCACCTTTTCTGCCTTTTTAGATGGGTACAGATTGATATATTTGAAATTGACCAGTCCTTTCCATAAATTGGTGACATGACTGGATAAATTTTTGGATAAAGTTGTGGCTCTAAAAACGATAATAGATCCCCCCAGTGTTTTCGAGGGTTTATTCTCAGACACTATGACCTACTGATGGGGAATCCAGATTGTGAGCCCCGATGGGGACAGCGATGGTGTCTGTACTGCGCGGTGGATCTAATAGCGCTGTATAAGTGAATACAATAAATCAATAAAAAATTGTTTACTGTGATTTGTATAACCTAAGTCCTCTGTATTTCAGACATCCTGCTTCCCATCGAGGGTCTCACCATTACAAGAAGCCCCCTGATAATGAAGGACACCTATAGGCTGATGTGCTGACAACCTGCACTCATTATCTGATGCCGGCAGACGTGGAAATAATGATCCTGTCTGAACACGTCCATACAGCGGCGCCCCTAGTGGCCAAACTAGTAAGTGCACCATCAAAATCCAGGAGAATTCAGGCAAATAAGAATATGTGGTACTACAAGTCCCAGCACACCACATGCCTAAAATAATACCCATTAGTGGTAACCACAGATCGGCATTCTCCGCAGCATTAATAATCCAAGCACTCTGCAGCAGATGTGGCCGGAAACCTGCATTAACCCTTAGAGGTGTAAGCTCTTGAGACCAAGTGAAAAATCAGCCTATCATGTGCCAGTAATAGTCAGCAGCATAATATGGAGCTTGTGGACCCCAATGCAATATCTCCAACAGGACCCCAGTGATCACAGGTCTTTAATACTACTGGTCTCTTATGGGGCCCCCCTAGAATCCAGCTGCAGCCCCTGCACCCACTATAGGTATAATACTGGAGGGCCCCTGTGTATGGCTGCAGCTGGAGGGGTGTAGGGGAGATTGGGGTGCACTGGAGGGTAAGCATGCCCCCCTGTGGCTGAGGGTCACATGGCTGTTCCTGGGAGCCAATCAGCTGCTGCCCATGCTGCTTTATTCCCTTCCTCCCAGTAGTGGCTCCCAGTGGCTGCAGAGCAGCAGTGTGCACAGGGCTCTGCCTCCCCTTCCCAGAACAGGAGCTGAAGGCGGCTATTATTCCGAGCCCAGGAGCAGCTCCAGCAGGAGGAGAGACCCCCAGCCCGGAGACAGGCACTGAGCCCCCCAGCCGGAGACAGGCACTGAGCCCCCCAGCCGGAGACAGGCACTGAGCCCCCCAGCCCGGAGACAGGCACTGAGCCCCCCAGCCCGGAGACAGGCACTGAGCCCCCCAGCCCGGAGACCGGCACTGAGCCCCCCAGCCCGGAGACCGGCACTGAGCCCCCCAGCCCGAAGACAGGCACTGAGCCCCCCAGCCCGGAGACCGGCACTGAGCCCCCCAGCCCGAAGACAGGCACTGAGCCCCCCAGCCCGGAGACCGGCACTGAGCCCCCCAGCCCGGAGACAGGCACTGAGCCCCCCAGCCCGGAGACCGGCACTCAGCCCCCCAGCCGGAAGACCGGCACTGAGCCCCCCAGCCCGGGACAGGCACTGAGCCCCCCAGCCCGAAGACCGGCACTGAGCCCCCCAGCCCGAAGACCGGCACTGAGCCCCCCAGCCCGAAGACCGGCACTGAGCCCACCAGCCCGAAGACCGGCACTGAGCCCACCAGCCTGGAGACCGGCACTGAGCCCACCAGCCTGGAGACCGGCACTGAGCCCACCAGCCTGCCTGTCACTCACAGAGTGAAGACCCCAGCCAGTGGCACAGTGAGGACCCCCATCGTGACAGCCGTACAGTGAGGACCCCCATCCTGACAGCCGTCCAGTGAGGACCCCCATGCTGACAGAATACTTGACTTGTCAATCAAGCACCAAGGATACAAACCCATCGGCCGTCACAGTGCAGACCCCACCCTGGGGGGCTCCTGCTCCGCTCCATGGTGTCAGTCTGGGACCTCAGTTGTAGTCGGGGACGCTCGAGCTCTGTAGACGCATCCAGCCTCCTGTGTCATCAGTCACACTGAGCGACAATCCATGGAGAGGGCGATGATCAGGAGAGAGACGATCACCTCGCCCCAGAGAGCTGCGATCTACAGCTCCCGAGATCTGCTCTGAAACCTCATCTCAGACCCACAGGACTGGCGATCTGAGCTCTAGATCTGGTGCTGGGATCCAGGGATCCGGTGCCGTCTGGGGGGGGGATGAGGGATCTCCTGCTCTTACAGGGAACTTGATCGTCAGTTTAGGAGAAAGTTTGGCTCCAGGAAAGTAACAAGAGCCGAAGTCCTGGTGCTGAGCCCCGCGGGGGGACCCGGCCTCCCCTCACAGATCTCCCGGCCTCCCCTCACAGATCTCCCGGCCTCCCCTCACAGATCTCCCGGCCTCCCCTCACAGATCTCCCGGCCTCCCCTCACAGATCTCCCGGCCTCCCCTCACAGATCTCCCGGCCTCCCCTCACAGATCTCCCGGCCTCCCCTCACAGATCTCCCGGCCTCCCCTCACAGATCTCCCGGCCTCTGTTTTCTCCGTGATGGGATTCCGGCGTCCACGTTGCTGACTGCAGACCCCCGGCCGGGTTCCCTGCCCCCTGGATGCAGCGGAGTGATCTTGCAGACATGCCCTCTGGCCTCAGGTGGCGCCGCCTGGTGGTCGCGCAGGCAGTGACCCCCCGGGGGCAGCTGTGACCCGATCTCTGTGTTTGGATGCAGCCGGAGCCTCCTGGATATGGGACCATCTCTGGTGCTGTGGACCAGTCTTGCTTCCATCTTCTGCTGTTCGCTCCTGACTTGTGTCTGCGCACTGGTAAGTCCCCGCTGTTAACCCCTTACTAGCTGTGCTGTAGAACTGCAAGTTGCAGCATGTCTGCGGCCGCGCGCTCCTCACTGGACACTTGTTTATTTACATTAGTGGTTTGTTTACATTAGTTGTATCCGTTCTGGCCACATTGTATCAGTGTGCGGTGTCAGTGTGCGGGTCAGGGTCAGTGTGCGGGTCAGGGTCAGTATGCAGTGTCAGTGTGCGGGTCAGGGTCAGTGTGCGGTGTCAGTGTGCGGGTCAGGGTCAGTGTGCGGGTCAGGGTCAGTATGCAGTGTCAGTGTGCGGGTCAGGGTCAGTGTGCGGTGTCAGTGTCAGTGTGTGGTGTCAGTGTGCGGGTCAGGGTCAGTGTGCGGGTCAGGGTCAGTATGCGGTGTCAGTGTGCGGGTCAGGGTCATTGTGCCCGGTCAAGGTCAGTGTGCGGTGTCAGTGTGCGGGTCAGGGTCAGTGTGGCGGGTCAAGGTCAGTGTGCAGTGTCAGTGTGCGGGTCAGGGTCAGTGTGCGGGTGAGGGTCAGTATGCGGTGGCTGTGCAGGTCAGGGTCAGTGTGCAGTGTCAGTGTGCGGGTCAGGGTCAGTGTGCGGGTCAGGGTCAGTATGCGGTGTCAGTGTGCGGGTCAGGGTCATTGTGCGGTGTCAGTGTGCGGGTCAGGGTCAGTATGCGGTGTCAGTGCGCGGTGTCAGTGTGCGGCTCAGGGTCAGTGTGCGGTGTCAGTGTGCGGGTCAGGGTCAGTATGCGGTGTCAGTGTGCGGGTCAGGGTCAGTGTGCGGTGTCAGTGTGCCGGGTCAAGGTCAGTATGCGATGTCAGTGTGCGGGTCAGGGTCAGTGTGCGGGTCAGGGTCAGTATGCGGTGTCAGTGTGCGGGTCAGGGTCATTGTGCGGTGTCAGTGTGCGGGTCAGGGTCAGTATGCGGTGGCTGTGCAGGTCAGGGTCAGTGTGCAGTGTCAGTGTGCGGGTCAGGGTCAGTGTGCGGGTCAGGGTCAGTATGCGGTGTCAGTGTGTGGGTCAGGGTCATTGTGCGGTGTCAGTGTGCGGGTCAGGGTCAGTATGCGGTGTCAGTGCGCGGTGTCAGTGTGCGGCTCAGGGTCAGTGTGCGGTGTCAGTGTGCGGCTCAGGGTCAGTGTGCGGTGTCAGTGCACAGGTCAGTGTCAGTGTGCGGGTCAGGAGACAAAAAAAACTGACTGGCACATCCAAACTAATGTGAATAGGTGCACACCGAGAGGAGCCACCCCCATATACAATATATAAAGAATGGTTGCGCTCTATCATGCTAAGGCATGTCAGTGTGGAATATATGTAATTAGAATTGCAATACAGCTTTAGAATTATAGAGAAAATATATGAGACTCTGCCCACCAGCCAACGTCAAGGCGGCCCCATGGGTCAGGGTCAGTGTGCGGGGCTGTGCAGTGTCAGTGTACGGGTCAGGGTCAGTGTGCGGGGCTACGAAGTGTCAGTATGCGGGTCAAGGTCATTGTCTGGGTCAGGGTCAGTGTGCACGTCAGGGTCAGTGTGTGGGGCTGCACGGTGTCAGTGTGCGGGTCAGGGTCAGTGTGCGGTGTCAATTTGCGGGTCTCCTGCGGCTTTATCCTCTGGTTGCACGGTTCAGCGCTGCGATTTATGTGACCACAGAGATCGGGGGGCTCCGCCTCTCTCCTCACAGGTGACCCCGGGATGAGGCCGCAGGACAGAGATCCATCAGCAGCCCACAGATCAGGGAGCAAAGTCCAGAGGAATGACAGTGAGTGGCAGCTCCGAGCAGCGCAGGATACAGCTCACTGACTGCTGAAAATGCAGGCTTCACCCCGTATAACGCTCCTGAGTACAGATAATGAAGTAGATGTCGCCTGCAGTCCTATGTAACCCTACAGATAACAGTGATAACTCTCTGAGTACAGATAATGTAGTAGATGTCGCCTGCAGTCCTGTGTAACACCACAGATAACAGTGATAACTCTCTGAGTACAGATAATGTAGTAGATGTCACCTGCAGTCCTATGTAACACCACAGATAACACAGTGATAACTCTCTGAGTACAGATAATGTAGTAGATGTCACCTGCAGTCCTATGTAACACCACAGATAACAGTGATAACTCTCCGAGTACAGGTAATGTAGTAGATGTCACCTGCAGTCCTGTGTAACACCACAGATAACATTGATAACTCTCCGAGTACAGGTAATGTAGTAGATGTCACCTGCAGTCCTATGTAACACCACAGATAACAGTGATAACTCTCTGAGTACAGATAATGTAGTAGATGTCACCTGCAGTCCTATGTAACACCACAGATAACAGTGATAACTCTCCGAGTACATGTAATGTAGTAGATGTCACCTGCAGTCCTATGTAACCCTACAGATAACAGTGATAACTCTCTGAGTACAGATAATGTATTAGATGTGACCTGCAGTCCTGTGTAACACCACAGATAACAGTGATAACTCTCCGAGTACAGATAATGTAGTAGATGTCACCTGCAGTCCTATGTAACGCCACAGATAACAGTGATGACTCTCTGAGTACAGATAATGTAGTAGATGTCACCTGCAGTCCTATGTAACACCACAGATAACATTGATAACTCTCCGAGTACAGATAATGTAGTAGATGTCACCTGCAGTCCTATGTAACACCACAGATAACAGTGATAACTCTCCGAGTACAGATAATGTAGTAGATGTCACCTGCAGTCCTGTGTAACACCACAGATAACATTGATAACTCTCCGAGTACAGGTAATGTAGTAGATGTCACCTGCAGTCCTATGTAACACCACAGATAACAGTGATAACTCTCTGAGTACAGATAATGTAGTAGATGTCACCTGCAGTCCTATGTAACACCACAGATAACAGTGATAACTCTCCGAGTACATGTAATGTAGTAGATGTCACCTGCAGTCCTATGTAACCCTACAGATAACAGTGATAACTCTCTGAGTACAGATAATGTATTAGATGTGACCTGCAGTCCTGTGTAACACCACAGATAACAGTGATAACTCTCCGAGTACAGATAATGTAGTAGATGTCACCTGCAGTCCTATGTAACGCCACAGATAACAGTGATGACTCTCTGAGTACAGATAATGTAGTAGATGTCACCTGCAGTCCTATGTAACACCACAGATAACATTGATAACTCTCCGAGTACAGGTAATGTAGTAGATGTCACCTGCAGTCCTATGTAACACCACAGATAACAGTGATAACTCTCAGAGTACAGGTAATGTAGTAGATGTCACCTGCAGTCCTGTGTAACACCACAGATAACAGTGATAACTCTCTGAGTACAGATAATGTAGTATATGTCACCTGCAGTCCTATGTAACACCACAGATAACAGTGATGACTCTCTGAGTACAGATAATGTAGTAGATGTCACCTGCAGTCCTATGTAACACCACAGATAACAGTGATAACTCTCTGAGTACAGGTAATGTAGGAGATGTCACCTGCAGTCCTATGTAACACCACAGATAACAGTGATGACTGAGTACAGATAATGTAGTAGATGTCACCTGCAGTCCTATGTAACACCACAGATAACATTGATAACTCTCCGAGTACAGGTAATGTAGTAGATGTCACCTGCAGTCCTATGTAACACCACAGATAACACAGTGATAACTCTCTGAGTACAGGTAATGTAGTAGATGTCACCTGCAGTCCTATGTAACACCACAGATAACAGTGATGACTCTCTGAGTACAGATAATGTAGTAGATGTCACCTGCAGTCCTATGTAACACCACAGATAACACAGTGATAACTCTCTGAGTACAGATAATGTAGTAGATGTCACCTGCAGTCCTATGTAACACCACAGATAACAGTGATAACTCTCTGAGTACAGATAATGTAGTAGATGTCACCTGCAGTCCTATGTAACACCACAGATAACAGTGATAACTCTCCGAGTACAGGTAACGTAGTAGATGTCACCTGCAGTCCTATGTAATACCACAGATAACAGTGATAACTCTCTGAGTACAGATAATGTAGTAGATGTCACCTGCAGTCCTATGTAACACCACAGATAACATTGATAACTCTCCGAGTACAGGTAATGTAGTAGATGTCACCTGCAGTCCTATGTAACACCACAGATAACAGTGATAACTCTCTGAGTACAGATAATGTATTAGATGTCACCTGCAATCCTGTGTAACACCACAGATAACAGTGATGACTCTCTGAGTACAGATAATGTAGGAGAGAGGAACATGCAGTCCTGTGTAACACCACAGATAACACAATACTAACTCTCTGAGTACAGATAATGTAGGAGAGAGGAACATGCAGTCCTGTGTAACACCACAGATAAGACAATGCTAACTCTCTGAGTACAGATAATGTAGGAGAGAGGAACATGCAGTCCTGTGTAACACCACAGATAACACAATGCTAACTCTATGAGTACAGATAATGTAGGAGAGAGGAACATGCAGTCCTGTGTAACACCACAGATAGCACAGTGATAACTCTCTGAGTACAGATAATGTAGGAGAAAGGAACATGCAGTCCTGTGTAACACCACAGATAACACAATGCTAACTCTATGAGTACAGATAATGTAGGAGAGAGGAACATGCAGTCCTATGTAACACCACAGATAACACAATGCTAACTCTCTGAGTACAGATAATGTACGAGAGGAACATGCAGTCCTATGTAACACCATAGATAACACAGTGATAACTCTCTGAGTACAGATAATGTAGGAGATGTCACCTGCAGTCCTATGTAACACCACAGATAACACAGTGATAACTCTCTGAGTACAGATAATGTAGGAGATGTCACCTGCAGTCCTATGTAAAACCACAGATAACACAGTGATAACTCTCTGAGTACAGATAATGTAGGAGAGAGGAACATGCAGTCCTATGTAACACCATAGATAACACAGTGATAACTCTCTGAGTACAGATAATGTAGGAGATGTCACCTGCAGTCCTATGTAACACCACAGATAACACAGTGATAACTCTCTGAGTACAGATAATGTAGGAGAGAGGGACATGCAGTCCTATGTAACACCATAGATAACACAGTGATAACTCTCTGAGTACAGATAATGTAGGAGATGTCACCTGCAGTCCTATGTAACACCACAGATAACAGTGATAACTCTCTGAGTACAGATAATGTAGGAGAGAGGAACATGCAGTCCTATGTAACACCACAGATAACACAGTGATAACTCTCTGAGTACAGATAATGTAGGAGAGAGGAACATGCAGTCCTATGTAACACCACAGATAACACAGTGATAACTCTCTGAGTACAGATAATGTAGGAGAGAGGAACATGCAGTCCTATGTAACACCACAGATAACACAGTGATAACTCTCTGAGTACAGGTAATATAGTAGATGTCACCTGCAGTCCTATGTAACACAACAGATAACAGTTATAACTCTCTGAGTACAGATAATGTAGTAGATGTCACCTGCAGTCCTATGTAACACCACAGATAACAGTGATAACTCTCTGAGTACAGATAATGTAGTAGATTTCACCTGCAGTCCTATGTAACACCACAGATAACAGTGATAACTCTCCGAGTACAGGTAATGTAGTAGATGTCACCTGCAGTCCTATGTAACACCACAGATAACAGTGATAACTCTCCGAGTACAGGTAATGTAGTAGATGTCACCTGCAGTCCTATGTAACACCACAGATAACAGTGATAACTCTCTGAGTACAGATAACGTAGTAGATGTCACCTGCAGTCCTGTGTAACACCACAGATAACAGTGATAACTCTCTGAGTACAGATAATGTATTAGATGTCACCTGCAGTCCTGTGTAACACCACAGATAACAGTGATAACTCTCCGAGTACAAGTAATGTAGTAGATGTCACCTGCAGTCCTATGTAACACCACAGATAACAGTGATAACTCTCCGAGTACAAGTAATGTAGTAGATGTCACCTGCAGTCCTATGTAACACCACAGATAACAGTGATAACTCTCTGAGTACAGATAACGTAGTAGATGTCACCTGCAGTCCTGTGTAACACCACAGATAACAGTGATAACTCTCTGAGTACAGATAATGTATTAGATGTCACCTGCAGTCCTGTGTAACACCACAGATAACAGTGATAACTCTCTGAGTACAGATAATGTAGGAGATGTCACCTGCAGTCCTGTGTAACACCACAGAGAGCACAGTGATAACTCTCTGAGTACAGATAATGTATTAGATGTCACCTGCAGTCCTATGTAATACCACAGATAACAGTGATAACTTTCTGAGTACAGATAATGTATTAGATGTCACCTGCAGTCCTGTGTAACACCACAGATAACAGTGATAACTCTCTGAGTACAGGTAATGTAGGAGATGTCACCTGCAGTCCTATGTAACACCACAGATAACACAGTGATAACTCTGAGTACAGATAACGTAGTAGATGTCACCTGCAGTCCTATGTAACACCACAGATAACACAGTGATAACTCTCTGAGTACAGATAACGTAGTAGATGTCACCTGCAGTCCTGTGTAACACCACAAATAACAGTGATAACTCTCTGAGTACAGATAACGTAGGAGATGTCACCTGCAGTCCTGTGTAACACCACAGATAACAGTGATAACTCTCTGAGTACAGATAATGTAGTAGATGTCGCCTGCAGTCCTGTGTAACACCACAGGTAACAGTGATAACTCTCTGAGTACAGATAATGTAGTAGATGTCGCCTGCAGTCCTGTGTAACACCACAGATAACAGTGATAACTCTCTGAGTACAGATAATGTATTAGATGTCACCTGCAGTCCTATGTAACACCACAGATAACACAGTGATAACTCTCTGAGTACAGGTAATGTAGTAGATGTCACCTGCAGTCCTATGTAACACCACAGATAACACAGTGAGAGCTCTCTGAGTACAGATAATGTAGTAGATGTCACCTGCAGTCCTATGTAACACCACATATAACAGTGATAACTCTCTGAGTACAGATAATATAGTAGATGTCACCTGCAGTCCTATGTAACACCACAGATAACAGTGATAACTCTCTGAGTACAGATAATGTAGTAGATGTCACCTGCAGTCCTATGTAACACCACAGATAACACAATGCTAACTCTCTGAGTACAGATAATGTAGGAGAGAGGAACATGCAGTCCTGTGTAACACCACAGATAACACAATACTAACTCTCTGAGTACAGATAATGTAGGAGAGAGGAACATGCAGTCCTGTGTAACACCACAGATAACACAATGCTAACTCTCTGAGTACAGATAATGTAGGAGAGAGGAACATGCAGTCCTGTGTAACACCACAGATAACACAATGCTAACTCTCTGAGTACAGATAATGTAGGAGAGAGGAACATGCAGTCCTATGTAACACCACAGATAACACAGTGATAACTCTCTGAGTACAGATAATGTAGTAGATGTCACCTGCAGTCCTATGTAACACCACAGATAACACAGTGATAACTCTCTGAGTACAGATAATGTAGGAGAGAGGAACATGCAGTCCTATGTAACACCATAGATTACACAGTGATAACTCTCTGAGTACAGATAATGTAGGAGATGTCACCTGCAGTCCTATGTAACACCACAGATAACACAGTGATAACTCTCTGAGTACAGATAATGTAGGAGATGTCACCTGCAGTCCTATGTAACACCACAGATAACACAGTGATAACTCTCTGAGTACAGATAATGTAGGAGAGAGGAACATGCAGTCCTATGTAACACCATAGATAACACAGTGATAACTCTCTGAGTACAGATAATGTAGGAGATGTCACCTGCAGTCCTATGTAACACCACAGATAACACAGTGATAACTCTCTGAGTACAGATAATGTAGGAGATGTCACCTGCAGTCCTATGTAACACCACAGATAACACAGTGATAACTCTCTGAGTACAGATAATGTAGGAGAGAGGAACATGCAGTCCTATGTAACACCATAGATAACACAGTGATAACTCTCTGAGTACAGATAATGTAGGAGATGTCACCTGCAGTCCTATGTAACACCCCAGATAACACAGTGATAACTCTCTGAGTACAGATAATGTAGGAGAGAGGAACATGCAGTCCTATGTAACACCACAGATAACACAGTGATAACTCTCTGTGTACAGATAATGTAGGAGAGAGGAACATGCAGTCCTATGTAACACCACAGATAACACAGTGATAACTCTCTGTGTACAGATAATGTAGGAGAGAGGAACATGCAGTCCTATGTAACACCACAGATAACACAGTGATAACTCTGAGTACAGATAATGTAGGAGAGAGGAACATGCAGTCCTATGTAACACCATAGATAACACAGTGATAACTCTCTGAGTACAGATAATGTAGGAGATGTCACCTGCAGTCCTATGTAACACCACAGATAACACAGTGATAACTCTCTGAGTACAGATAATGTAGGAGAGAGGAACATGCAGTCCTATGTAACACCACAGATAACACAGTGATAACTCTCTGAGTACAGATAATGTAGGAGAGAGGAACATGCAGTCCTATGTAACACCATAGATAACACAGTGATAACTCTCTGAGTACAGATAATGTAGGAGAGAGGAACATGCAGTCCTATGTAACACCACAGATAACACAGTGATAACTCTCTGAGTACAGATAATGTAGGAGAGAGGAACATGCAGTTCTATGTAACACCACAGATAACACAGTGATAACTCTCTGAGTACAGATAATGTAGGAGAGAGGAACATGGAAGCTTCCACGGGATCCAAATGAAAAAAACAGTAGGTTAGAGCCCAACCAACAAGGCTGGAAAGCACAAAGACCAGGAGGAATGTGGCACACCATGAGAAAGCCAGAAAATATCTTGCAAGAAAGGGTTAACATCAGAAAATAAAAATCATTCTTCCCACCGTGCCATGTACAGAGAGATGTCCTAAAGGCGTGCGTCCATGTTCACCTGTTGTGGTTCCTGACGTTTGCGGAGCGGCCGCTTCTTGTTCTGGATCCTTCACATTCTGTTTTTCTCGTATCCTATGAGTTTTTTTAACACCTGAAACGCGTAAGGTTTTGTACATGTTTTTAACCATGGCATGATTGCTGAATAAACTTTTTTCATTTTTCTTATGGTGTACCACATTCCTCCTTTATAGATAATGTAGTACATGTCACCTGCAGTCCTATGTAACACCCCTATTGGAGCCATGTTTGTGTCCCAGTGGCTTGTCACCTGCAGTCCTATGTAACAATCCGTATTGGTGCCATGTTTGTGCCACTGTGGCTTGTCACCTGCAGTCCTGTGTAACATCCCGTGTTGGTGCCTTGTTTGTGCCACTGTGGCTTCTCACCTGCAGTCCTATGTAACACCCCGTATTTGTGCCTCATTTGTAGCACTGTGGCTTCTCACCTGCAGTCCTATGTAACATCCCATGTTGTTGACATGTTTGGGACCCTGTGGCTTGTCACCTGCAGTCCTATGTAACACCCTGTGTCGGTGCCATATGATATCCATCGTTATGTGCTCCTCCAAGTACCTCAAGTGCTCAGGGTGGAAGAATCCTTTCCATTCCATTGCTTAATGAATCTGTCACTAGGTGGCGCACCACCCTGCAGATCAGACGGTGATCGATCTATCGGCATCAGAGCGCTCGGCAAACATTGTGTTTCTTTGGTCACCTAATTGTTAATTTAGGCGATAAATTATACCTCTGGGGCGCGAAGGTGTAGAGGGGTAATGCATTTTATACCCGGTGACCCTGGGTGGGGAGGGGTCTCCGATATTACCCCTGGTGGGTGACGGTGTAGAGGGGTAATGCATTTTATACCCGGTGACCCTGGGTGGGGAGGGGTCTCCGATATTACCCCTGGTGGGTGACGGTGTAGAGGGGTAATGCATTTTATACCCGGTGACCCTGGGTGGGGAGGGGTCTCCGATATTACCCCTGGTGGGTGACGGTGTAGAGGGGTAATGCATTTTATACCCGGTGACCCTGGGTGGGGAGGGGTCTCCGATATTACCCCTGGTGGGTGACGGTGTAGAGGGGTAATGCATTTTATACCCGGTGACCCTGGGTGGGGAGGGGTCTCCGATATTACCCCTGGTGGGTGACGGTGTAGAGGGGTAATGCATTTTATACCCGGTGACCCTGGGTGGGGAGGGGTCTCCAATATTACCCCTGGTGGTCTAGTGTGGCTGCGATATGTCCGGTGATGACTCTGTCCAATCAGCCGGAGGCGCTAGGCACCAGGAGCCTCCTGTCCGGGTGACACTGTGATGTTGCCTGTGCTGTGAGGATTGACAGCCGCACTTTGCTCCATAGCCTGCTGCTATCAGTCCTGCTTCTGCACCCAGTCTTAACCCCTTAATGGCTTCCTTCCTGCAGACAGAGGGTGTTTGTGCTTCCAGGGCTCTTGGTCGATGACTGTGGACGTGTCCTGAGTGGAGGAAAACAAGAGCGTCCACACATTCCCCAAAACCCACAACCATTCATAGATACCTGCACCACAAACAAGCATTTCACTATTCACTGAGCCTGCGACCTCTGGGAGGCGCTGTTCTGCAGCCTGTGTACATAGGATACTGCTTATATAGCAACTCCCTAATGTTCTGTTATCTCTTCTCGCCCTAGATATTATACTGGCCACCATAAATGGCGCCTCCTGCTGGAGCCCCAGAGGAATCGCGCCCCTTTGGTCTCTACCTGAGCTCAGTCCTCAGCAGTGTATAATGTGCACGAGTAGTTTACACTGAGACCCCCAGGACCCCCAGGATGTCAGCCACAGATGTCACTGGTGATGACCGCAGCTTAAGGTGACATCACTCTTCTTTTCATATTTATTTTACTCATTTATACTGTATAGCGCCATTAATTCCACAGCGCTGTACACTGTCCCCGATGGGGCTCACAATCTAGATTCCCTATCAGTATGTCTTTGGAATGTGGGAGGAAACCAGAGAACCCCGAGGAAACCCACACAAACACGGGGAGAACATACAAACTCCTTGCAGATGTTGTCCTTGGTGGGATTCGAACCCAGGACCCCAGTGCTACAAGGCTGCAGTGCTATCCACTGATCACTCATACAGTGCTAACCACTGAGCCCCCATACAGTGCTAACCACAGAGCCACCGTGCAGTGCTAACCAATGAGCCCCCATACAGTGCTAACCAGTGCCCCCATACAGTGCTAACCACTGAGCCTCCATACAGTGCTAACCACTGAGCCCGCATACAGTGCTAACCACTGAGCCTCCATACAGTGCTAACCACTGAGCCCTCATACAGTGCTAACCACTGAGCCCCCATATAGTGCTAACCAGTGCCCCCATACAGTGCTAACCACTGAGCCTCCATACAGTGCTAACCACTGAGCCACCATACAGTGCTAACCACTGAGCCTCCATACTGTGCTAACCACTGAGCGACCATACAGTGCTAACCACTGAGCCACCATACATTGCTAACCACTGAGCCTCCATACTGTGCTAACCACTGAGCGCCCATACAGTGCTAACCACTGAGCACCCATACAGTGCTAACCACTGAGCCCGCATACAGTGCTAACCACTGAGCCACTGTGCAGTGCTAACCACTGAGACCCCATACAGTGCTAACCACTGAGCCACCATGCAGTGCTAACCACTGAGCCTCCATACTGTGCTAACCACTGAGCCCCCATACAGCGCTAACCACTGAGCCCCCATACAGCGCTAACCACTGAGCCACCGTACAGTGCTAACCACTGAGCCCCCGTACAGTGCTAACCACTGAGCCACCGTGCAGTGCTAACCACTGAGCCACTCTGCAGTGCTAACCACTGAGCCACCGTGCAGTGCTAACCACTGAGCCACCGTGCAGTGCTAACCACTGAGCCTCCATACTGTGCTAACCACTGAGCCCCCATACAGCGCTAACCACTGAGCCCCCGTACAGCACTAACCACTGAGCCACCGTACAGTGCTAACCACTGAGCCCCCGTACAGTGCTAACCACTGAGCCACCGTGCAGTGCTAACCACTGAGTTCTTCTCCTTTATATTCACTTTCCTCTCACAATTTCTTGCTTTCCGCTCTCCTGTATGTTGACGCAGCCATAGGACATGCTCTTCCAGATCTGCCTGGTCCATGAATACAACACTGGACTGACAGTGGAGACTGACACAGAATACTGTCACTCTTCATGGCCGACAACCTATGGGAGCTGTAACGCAGGACAGGAGTAGTCAGGGTAGAGACCCTCCACAGCGGGGTAAGTCAGGGGCTCATACGTGCAGAATAGAGGAAGGTGAGATGTCGGATCTTGTGGTGCGGGACGCGGTCACTTGCTGTTTCTGTGTCTTTTCTTCCTCCCACTTCTCTCCACGGACCGGACCCTCCCGTCTCATCCCACCATGTTAATGGACCCAGACTGTGCGGAGATTACAGGAAGCCCCCCGCATCAGAAGTATTGTTCTAACCATTACCTTGTCTGAGAAGCGGCAGCCAAAGTGCGCAAATTACACAGAGACCCCAAAATTACAGGGAGGAGGGGGAGAGGAAGGGGGAGAAGAGGGAGAAGAGGTGGAGGACGAGGAAAGGAAGGGACAGGAGAGGGAGAAGAGGGGACAGGAGGAGGACGAGAGGAGGAGGACGAGGAAAGGAAGGGACAGGAGAGGGAGAAGAGGTGGAGGACAGGAGGGGTAGAAGAAGGTACAGAAGGGGGATAAGAGGGGACAGGAGGAGGACGAGAGGAGGAGGACGAGGAAAGGAAGGGACAGGAGAGGGAGAAGAGGTGGAGGACAGGAGGGGTAGAAAAGGGACAGAAGGGGGAGAAGAGGGGACAGGAGGAGGACGAGGAAAGGAAGGGACAGGAGAGGGAGAAGAGGTGGAGGACAGGAGGGGTAGAAAAGGGACAGAAGGGGGAGAAGAGGGGACAGGAGGAGGACGAGGAAAGGAAGGGACAGGAGAGGGAGAAGAGGTGATGGGAGATGGAGAACAGGAGGCGAAGAGGGGACGGGAGGAGAACGAGAGGAGGAAGAGAAGAGGAGAGGAAGGGACAGGAGAGGGAGAAGAGGTGGAGGACAGGAGAGGGAGAAGAGGGGACGGGAGGAGAACGAGAGGAGGAGGAAGAGAAGAGGAGAGGAAGGGACAGGAGAGGGAGAAGAGGTGGAGGACAGGAGAGGGAGAAGAAGGGACAGAAGGGGGAGAAGAGGGGACGGAAGGAGGATGAGGAAAGGAAGAGACAGGAGAAGAGGTGATGGGAGGTGGAGAACAGGAGGGGGAGAGGAAAGGACAGGAGAGAGAGAAGAGGGGATGGAGGAGGATGAGGAAAGGAAGAGACAGGAGAAGGAGAAGGGACAGGAGAGGGAGAAGAGGGGACGGGAGGAGAACGAGAGGGGGAGAGGAAGGGCCAGAAGGGGCAGGAGAGGGGACCGGATGTGGAGGACAGGGGGAGAACAGAAGGAGGACAGTGAGCTGCCACCACTGCCTCTGGGTTAATGCACACTACATTGTATCGATATTCTAGCAATTTTTTACAATTCTGATAGAAAACATTCATGGAGTCTCCTGCACTGAGTGACAGCCGGTACTGACGCCCTTCTCTACCCGGAGGAGTGGGCTCAGCCATCTGCACCGTTACCCTTCTACGTCTGGGGTGTCTGCTATTACTTTCTGTACCCCCCAATGCTGATTGGACCCTGAGACATCTCCCCCTTCCTGATCTCTAAGCTACGTGTTGTGTGACCGGAGACGCCTCATTCTCCAACCAAAGTGGAAACTCCAGAAATATTCCAAATCCTAAAGAAGCAAATCCTTCATGTTTATGACTCGTCTTCTGGTGCTGAAATTCTAAAGTGATCAACCTGTCTTCACCTGGGAAAGCTGAGTGACACACCATTCGGGGCTCAGTATTCCCGTAGCTGCTTTTCTTGTCTGGAGCTTGTACCCATGCCTCTCTGTGGGGCTGTTCACATGTCTGTGTAACTCGCGCGTCTCCGATCAATCTCACCAGTGCAAGTCTATGGTGAGCGCTAGAACGGCAGCGGGTGCGGAGATCACGGACTGTTGGGTTTGTGTAAATGATACATGACGGCTGTGTGTGAGTGAAGTGCAGGATACTGCCACCTGATGAAGACGCAGCTGTTCCGTCGAAACGCGTTGTGGACTTCAATAAACAAATAAACTTTTAGTCTCTTCTTCACCTGTGTCCTGTGCGCTCCCGTGTGACCGGAGTATCCTGCATTTCATTGTTTTTCCTCTCCTGAGGCAGCCGGCAGGAGCAGCATTGGACCTCGCTAACATCCCCCCTGACCGCCAGCTTGGCGCTCCGCTAGCCCGTCTTCTTTATACTTATTGGCTGTGTGAGTGACATATAGGTGGGTGCAGAAAGCGTTGTAGTGCACACAGCTTGGTCTTGCAGGGGTGTGGGAAAGCTGGGGAACAACCTCGGTGGAAGCCTTGATGGCGGCCATACATTAGTCATTGGACTTGGGGTTTTCCCTTCTGAGTCTTTTATGTCAGATCCACGTCCTTGTCCTCTGTGGAATGTGACGTATCCGCATGCTGCCTGTCAGTGAATGGAGTGACTTATGGAGACACGTAATAAATCATCTGGTGCGGCCGTGACGCGGAGCACAGACAGCGCTAATGTGGAAATGACATTACAGGTTATTAATACAGAGAGCGCAGTTATCAGATTATCTGATTCACCTCCACGTGACTTGTAAGATGCTGGTGAACTCTCAGCACCCTGAAGGCTCAGCGCCAGATTGTCAGCTCTTCAGGCAAGAAGTGTAGCGTCATCAGGGGATGAAATGTAAGTCCAGAGCCAGGGCCTCAACATCTGTGTCTGATGATGGACCTCTGTGTGTGATGATGGACCTCTGTGTCTGATGATGGACCTCTGTGTGTGATGATGGACCTCTGTGTCTGATGATAGACCTCTGTGTGTGATGATGGACCTCTCTGTGTGTGATGATGGACCTCTCTGTGTGTGATGATGGACCTCTGTTCGTGATGACGGACCTCCGTGTCTAATGATGGACCTCTGTGTGTGATGATGGATTTCTGTGTCTGATGATGGAGCTCTGTGTGTGATGATAGACCTCTCTGTGTGTGATGATGGACCTCTGTTCGTGATGACGGACCTCCGTGTCTAATGATGGACCTCTGTGTGTGATGATGGATTTCTGTGTCTGATGATGGAGCTCTGTGTGTGATGATAGACCTCTCTGTGTCTGAGGATGGACCTCTGTTTGTGATGATGGACCTCTGTGTGTGATGATGGACCTCTGTGTGTGATGATGGATTTCTGTGTCTGATGATGGAGCTCTGTGTGTGATGATAGACCTCTCTGTGTGTGACGATGGACCTCTGTTCGTGATGATGGACCTCTGTGTCTAATGATGGACCTCTGTGTGTGATGATGGATTTCTGTGTCTGATGATGGAGCTCTGTGTGTGATGATAGACCTCTCTGTGTCTGAGGATGGAGCTCTGTGTGTGATGATGGACCTCTGTGTGTGATGATGGATTTCTGTGTCTAATGATGGACCTCTGTGTGTGATGATGGATTTCTGTGTCTGATGATGGAGCTCTGTGTGTGATGATAGACCTCTCTGTGTCTGAGGATGGACCTCTGTTTGTGATGATGGACCTCTGTGTGTGATGATGGACCTCTGTGTGTGATGACGGACCTCTGTGTGTGATGATGGACCTCTGTGTGTGATGATGGACCTCTGTGTGTGATGATGGACCTCTGTGTGTGATGATGGATCTCTGTATGTGATGATGGACCTGTGTGTGATGATGGACCTCTGTGTGTGATGATAGATCTCTGTGTCTGACGATGGACCTCTGTTTGTGATGATGGACCTCTGTGTCTGATGATGGACCTCTGTGTCTGATGATAGACCTCTGTGTGTGATGATGGACCTCTGTGTGATGATGGACCTCTGTGTCTGATGATGGACCTCTGTGTCTGATGATGGACCTCTGTGTGTGATGATGGACCTCTGTGTGATGATGGACCTCTGTGTCTGAAGATGGACCTCTGTGTCTGAAGATGGACCTCTGTGTGTGATGATGGACCTCTGTGTGTGATGATGGACCTCTGTTTCTGATGATAGATCTCTGTGTGTGATGATGGACCTCTGTGTGATGATGGACCTCTGTGTCTGAAGATGGACCTCTGTGTCTGAAGATGGACCTCTGTGTGTGATGATGGACCTCTGTGTGTGATGATGGACCTCTGTTTGTGATGATGGACCTCGGTGTGTGATGACGGACCTCTGTGTCTGATGACGGACCTCTGTGTCTGATGATGGACCTCTGTGTCTAATGATGGATCTCTCTGTGTAATGATGGACCTCTGCGTGTGATTAATGATCTCTGTGTGTGATGATGGATCTCTGTGTGTGATGATGGACCTCTGTGTCTGATGATGGACCTCTGTGTCTGATGATGGACCTCTGTGTGTAATGATGGATATGTGTGTGATGATATACCTCTGTGTGTGATGATGGACCTCTGTGTGTGATGATGGACCTCTGTGTGTGATGACGGACCTCTGTATCTGATGATGGACCTCTGTGTCTGATGATGGACCTCTGTGTGTGATGATGGACCTCTGCTTGTGAAGATGGACCTCTGTGTCTGATGATCGACCTCTGTGTCTGATGATGGACCTCTGTTTGTGATGATGGATCTCTGTGTGTGATGACGGACCTCTGTGTCTGGTGATAGATCTCTGTGTGTGATGATAGATCTCTGTGTCTGATGATCGACCTCTGTGTCTGATGATGGACCTCTGTTTGTGATGATGGATCTCTGTGTGTGATGACGGACCTCTGTGTGTGATGATAGATCTCTGTGTGTGATGATGGACCTCTGTGTATGATGATGGTCGTCTGTGTCTGATGATGGACCTCTGTGTGTGATGATGGACCTCGGTGTGTGATGATGGACCTCTGTGTCTGATGATGGACCTCTGTGTGTGATGATGGATCTCTGTGTGTGATGATGGATCTCTGTGTCTGATGATGGATCTCTGTGTCTGATGATGGACCTCTGTGTCTGATGATGGACCTCTATGTGTAATGATGGATATGTGTGTGATGATATACCTCTGTGTGTGATGATGGACCTCTGTGTGTGATGATAGACCTCTGTGTGTGATGATGGACCTCTGTGTGTGATGATGGACCTCTGTGTCTGATGATGGACCTCTGTGTGTGATGATGGACCTCTGTGTGTGATGATGGACCTCTGTGTGTGATGATGGACCTCTGTGTGTGATGATGGACCTCTGCTTGTGAAGATGGACCTCTGTGTCTGATGATCGACCTCTGTGTGTGATGATGGACCTCTGTGTGTGATGATGGACCTCTGTGTGTGATGATGGACCTCTGTGTGTGATGATGGACCTCTGTGTGTGATGATGGACCTCTGCTTGTGAAGATGGACCTCTGTGTCTGATGATCGACCTCTGTGTGTGATGATGGACCTCTGTTTGTGATGATGGATCTCTGTGTGTGATGATAGATCTCTGTGTGTGATGATGGATTTCTGTGTGTGATGATGGACCTTGGTGTGTGATGACGGACCTCTGTGTGATGATGGACCTCTGTGTGTGATGATGGATCTTGGTGTGTGATGATGAACCTCTGTGTCTGATGATGGACCTCTGTGTGTGTGATGATGGATCTCTGTGTGTGATGATGGATCTCTGTGTGTGATGATGGACCTCTGTGTCTGATGATGGACCTCTGTGTGTGTGATGATGGATCTCTGTGTGTGATGATAGATCTCTGTGTGTGATGATGGATTTCTGTGTGTGATGATGGACCTTGGTGTGTGATGATGGATCTTGGTGTGTGATGATGAACCTCTGTGTCTGATGATGGACCTCTGTGTGTGTGATGATAGACCTCTGTGTCTGATGATGGACCTCTGTGTGTGATGATGGACCTCTGTGTGTGATGATGGACCTCTGTGTCTGATGATGGACCTCTGTGTGTGATGATGGACCTCGGTGTCTGATGATGGACCTCTGTGTGTGATGATGGACCTCGGTGTGTGATGATGGACCTCGATGTGTGATGATGGGCCTCTGTGTCTGATGATGGACCTCTGTGTGTGATGATGGATCTCTGTGTGATGATGGACCTCTGTGTGTGATGATGGACCTCTGTGTGTGATGATGGACCTCTGTGTGTGTGATGATGGACCTCGGAGTGTGATGATGAACCTCTGTTTGTGATGATGGATCTCTGTGTGTGATGACGGACCTCTGTGTCTGGTGATAGATCTCTGTGTGTGATGATAGATCTCTGTGTGTGATGATGGATTTCTCTGTGTGATGATGGACCTCTGTGTGTGATGATGGACCTCTGTGTGTGATGATGGACCTCTGTGTCTGATGATGGACCTCTGTGTCTGATGATGGACCTCTGTGTGTGATGATGGACCTCGGTGTGTGATGATGGACCTTGATGTGTGATGATGGGCCTCTGTGTCTGATGATGGACCTCTGTGTGTGATGATGGATCTCTGTGTGTGATGATGGATCTCTGTGTGATGATGGACCTCTGTGTGTGATGATGGACCTCTGTGTGTGATGATGGACCTCTGTGTGTGATGATGGACCTCTGTGTGTGATGATGGACCTCTGTGTGTGTGATGATGGACCTCGGAGTGTGATGATGAACCTCTGTTTGTGATGATGGATCTCTGTGTGTGATGACGGACCTCTGTGTCTGGTGATAGATCTCTGTGTGTGATGATAGATCTCTGTGTGTGATGATGGATTTCTCTGTGTGATGATGGACCTCTGTGTGTGTGATGATGGACCTCGGAGTGTGATGATGAACCTCTGTTTGTGATGATGGATCTCTGTGTGTGATGACGGACCTCTGTGTCTGGTGATAGATCTCTGTGTGTGATGATGGATCTCTGTGTGATGATGGATCTCTGTGTGATGATGGACCTCTGTGTGTGATGATGGATCTCTGTGTGATGATGGATCTCTGTGTGATGATGGATCTCTGTGTGATGATGGACCTCTCTCTGTGTGATGATGGATCTCTGTGTGTGATGATGGACCTCTGTGTGTGATGATGGATCTCTGTGTGATGATGGATCTCTGTGTGATGATGGATCTCTGTGAGATGATGGACCTCTCTCTGTGTGATGATGGATCTCTGTGTGTGATGATGGATCTCTGTGTGATGATGGACCTCTGTGTGTGATGATGGATCTCTGTGTGATGATGGATCTCTGTGTGTGATGATGGATCTCTGTGTGATGATGGATCTCTGTGTGTGATGATGGATCTCTGTGTGATGATGGACCTCTCTCTGTGTGATGATGGACCTCTCTCTGTGTGATGATGGATCTCTCTGTGTGATGATGGATCTCTGTGTGTGATGATGGATCTCTGTGTGATGATGGACCTCTCTCTGTGTGATGATGGACCTCTCTCTGTGTGATGATGGACCTCTCTCTGTGTGATGATGGATCTCTCTGTGTGATGATGGATCTCTGTGTGTGATGATGGATCTCTGTGTGATGATGGACCTCTCTCTGTGTGATGATGGACCTCTCTCTGTGTGATGATGGACCTCTCTCTGTGTGATGATGGATCTCTGTGTGATGATGGACCTCTGTGTGTGATGATGGATCTCTGTGTGATGATGGATCTCTGTGTGTGATGATGGATCTCTGTGTGATGATGGATCTCTGTGTGTGATGATGGATCTCTGTGTGATGATGGACCTCTCTCTGTGTGATGATGGACCTCTGTGCAGATGTCTTTTGTCCTTCCACTTCTGAATGTTTGGTAATCTGATAGACACAACATCTTCTCAGGGGTCTTATATGTAAATTGGTGACCCCCCCCACAAACTTCTAATATTACAACTTTGGGCAATGATTTTAAAGAAAAGTTGGAAACGTTTTTCCCCTTTGGTTTAATGGCGATAAAAGATTTGCTGCAAATTCACAGTGTGGTTTATAATCCTCTGGAGAAAAGACATCCCAGCAGTGAGGGGGTTAAGAGCAATTATCAGAAGAATTTCTATCAGCCTCAATGATGGCTTCTGTGCAGCATCTGCAGCACGGCCCATGTGGCTGTGGGGGCAGCACTGCCATGTGGCGGCGGGGGCAGCACGGCCCATGTGGCGGCAGGGGCAGCACAGCCATGTGGCGGCGGGGGCAACATGGCCCATGTGGCGGTGGAGTCAGCACGGCCCATGTGGCAACAGGGGCAGCACGACTATGTGGCGGCGGAGGCAGCACGGCCCATGTGGCGGCGGGGGCAGCATGACCATGTGGCGACGGAGGCAGCACGGCCCATTTGGCGGTGGAGTCAGCACGGCCCATGTGGCAACAGGGGCAGCACGACTATGTGGCGGCGGAGGCAGCACGGCCCATTTGGCGGCGGAGGCAGCACGGCCCATTTGGCGGCGGGGGCAGCACGGCCCATGTGGCGGCAGGGACAGCATGACCATGTGGCGACGGAGGCAGCACGGCCCATGTTGCGACGGAGTCAGCACGGCCCATGTGGCAATGCGGGCAGCATGACTATGTGGCGGCGGAGGCAGCATGGCCCATGTGGCGGTGGGGGCAGCACGGCCCATGTGGCGGTGGAGGCAGCATGGCCCATGTGGCGGTGGAGGCAGCATGGCCCATGTGGCGGCAGGGGCAGCTTGACCATGTGGCGGCAGGGGCAGCACTACCATGTGACGGCGATGGCAGCACGGCCCATGTGGCAGCGGGGGCAGCACGGCCCATGTTGTGGCGGAGGCAGTACGGCCCATGTGGCGGCAGGGGTAGCACGGCCCATGTGGCGGCAGGGGCAGCAAGGCCCATGTGGCGGCAGGGGCAGCATGGCCTATGTGGCGGCAGATGCAGCACTACCATGTGGCAGCAGGGGCAGCACGACCATGTGGCGGCGGAGGCAGCACGACCCATGTGTACGGCAGAGGCAGCACGACCCATGTGGCGGCAGAGGCAGCATGACCCATGTGGCGGCAGAGGCAGCAGTACCATGTGGCGGCAGAGGCAGCATGACCATGTGGCGGCAGAGGCAGCAGTACCATGTGGCGGCAGGGGCAGCACGGCCCATGTGGCGGCAGATGCAGCACGACCATGTGCCGGTGGAGGCAGCATGACCATGTGGCGGCGGATGCAGCATGGCCTATGCAGTGGTGGGGGCAGCACAACCATGTGGTGACAGGGCAGCACGGCCCATGTGGCAGCGGGGGCAGCTCGGCCTTGTGGTGGCAGAGGCAGCACAGCCCATGCGGTTTTGGGGGCAGGGCAGCCCGTGTGGTGGCGGGGGAAGGGCGACCCATGTGGCGGCAGAGGCAGCACAACCATGTGGCGGCGGGGGCAGCATGACCTTGTGGCGGCGGAAGCAGCCTGGCCCATGCAGTGGTGGAGGTAGCACGACCATGTGGTGACAGGGCAGCACGACCATGTGGCAGTGGGGGCAGCACAGCCTTGTGGTGGCGGAGGCAGCACGGCCCATGCGGTGGTGGGGGCAGGGCAGCCCGTGTGGTGGTGGGGGAAGGGCGACCCATGTGGCGGCGGGGGAAGGGCGACCCATGTGGCGGTGGGGGCAGCACGGCCCATGTGGCGGCGGGGGCAGCACGACCATGTGGCGGTGGGGGCAGTAGCCATGATGCGGAGTTTTCTGTACTCGCCCTCGTCTCATATAATGAGGCAATAAGTCACCAGTGGCCGGGACTCGTCTGCTGATCAGTAAACAGTCTTGTGTAACGTGACCGTCCAAACACACCTGCTCTTCGCGCCCCTCACCAGCGGGAATTACGCTACACGTCACCAGAGACATAATGGTATTTTATAGAGGAGCATTGAGCAGCTGCTGAATTAATATCCGCTCTCCAAGAAACGCACATAAACAGCCACGAAACAGACGCCATGATGGAGCAATACAGAGTTATTACTAGACATAGTGAGATCGTTGTGTCTTATCAATGTATCATCCGGCTGTAGTCACATGTGATGATTCACATTTATTGTGGTTTTCTGCCAGAAAAAAAAACTCAGATAAGAAAATTAAATTAATGAGTATGACCCAAGTTTTTGCCTTCCCCATCAATTACACATGTGATGGTCCTCACATATTCCTTACTGCTCTCATTGTTTCTATTGTGCAGACTTCCAATTATTTGCATCCCCTTGTCTTTACTCGTTCCTTATTGTTTTCTGTTCTCTATTGTCTCTTGTTCTCTTTTGTTTCTTGCTCCCTATTGTTACATTCTCTTTTGTTTCCTACTATTTTCTGTTCCCTCTTGTTTATATTCCCTATTGTTCACGTTCCATATGGTTTCCTCTTTTCTATTGTTTCTTGTTCTCTTTTGTTTCGTGCTCCCTATTGTTACATTCCCTATTGTTTATGTTCCCTATTGTTTACATTCTCTATTGTTCATGTTCCATATGGTTTCCTCATCTCTATTGTTTCTTGTCCATTATAGTTTCCTGTTCCCTATTGTTTCAGCTTTTCTATTGTTTCTTGTGCCTTATTGTTTCAATTTACCTATTGTTTTATTTTCTTCATTTACTAGTCTGTATTATTTCCTATCCCCTATATTCCTATTTCCTATTTCATCTTCGTTATTGTTTCCTGGTCCCTATGATATCCTTTTGCCTAATGTTTGTCTTCCCTATTGTTTTAGTGTTTCATCTTCTCTATTATTACTTGTTTTCTCTTGTTTCCTGTTGCCTATTTTATGTTCCTTATTGTTTACATTCACTATTGTTTCCTCCTTTTTGTTGTTTCCTTTTCTCTATTGTTTCCTGTTCCTTTTTTGTTTACTTTTCCTATTGTTTCTTGTTCCTTATCATTTCCTGTCCCTTATTGTTTCTTGTTCCCTATTGTTTCCTGTCCTCTCACTTACATTATCTATTATTTACATTCAGTGGTGAAGATTTACTAAAACTGAGTTATCAGTAGACGTGTCAGAATTAGACGAGATGCACCAAGTTTTCACAATAGCTTATCCTGGATGATAATTTTGGCGCATGTCTATTATCTTTCCTTTTTTCCCCACCTCCTCATTGGCTTACTTTAGACCAATTGTTGAGCCATTAGTGCATTGTGTGCATGTGCAGCCCTACTCATTTTCCTGCTTTCTCTAGTATTAAATGATGTATTTAATACTTGTAGCAAAAAAAACAAACAAAACCCTTCTTCCATATGTTGTCTGTATTAGTTGCAGTATAAGGGGTGAGCTTTGTAATTAGTTGTACATGTATGGTGAAATTTCTATGTGTCTGCTATATATATATATATATATATATATATATATATATATATATAGTGCACGCAAAAAAAATCTGTGTGCAGGAGGCGAATACACTTTACATTCCTTGCTTTTCTATTTCTTTTTCACACAATAGGATTAGAGATGAACGTAAAAGTTCGTCCTTCGTGCTGGACAGTTCATGTCTGGTGCTAAACGCTGAACACAGACTTTCCTCAGAAGTCCAAAACCAACATAAATCCTCATGTAATAAACAATGATCCTCTTCAGATCCAACAATGTGTAACCTATGACAACACTGAAGTGGCTACGACTAGGGATGAGCGAGCATACTCGTGAGGACTCGGTACTCGGCGAGTAATGCGGTACTCGAATCCTCGCAAGTATTTCACTACTCGCAATATTCGCAACAGCCCACACAGTCCCGCACAGCCCAACACAGTGCCCGCACAGCCCAACACAGTCCCGCACAGCCCAACACAGTCCCGCACAGCCCAGCACAGTCCCGCACAGCCCTGCACAGTCCCCGCACAGCCCAACACAGTCCCGCACAGCCCAACACAGTCCCGCACAGCTCAACACAGTCCCGCACAGCCCTGCACAGTCCCCGCACAGCCCAACACAGTCCCGCACAGCCCAACACAGTCCCACACAGCCCGGCACAGTCCCGCACAGCCCAGCACAGTCCCACACAGCCCAGCACAGTCCCGCACAGTATCTGCAAAGCCTTGCACAGTCCCCGCACAGCCCAACAGTCCCGCACAGCCCAGCACAGTCCCACACAGCCCTGCACAGTCCCCGCACAGCCCAACACAGTCCCGCACAGCCCAACACAGTCCCACACAGCCCAGCACAGTCCGGCACAGCCCGGCACAGTCCCACACAGCCCAGCACAGTCCCCGCACAGCCCAACACAGTCCCCGCACAGCCCAACACAGTCCCGCACAGCCCGGCACAGTCCCCGCACAGCCCAACACAGTCCCACACAGCCCAGCACAGTCCCGCACAGCCCGGCACAGTCCCACACAGCCCAGCACAGTCCCCGCACAGCCCAACACAGTCCCCGCACAGCCCAACACAGTCCCGCACAGCCCAACACAGTCCCCGCACAGCCCAACACAGTCCCGCACAGCCCAACACAGTCCCGCACAGCCCAGCACAGTCCCGCACAGCCCAACACAGTCCCGCACAGCCCAACACAGTCCCACACAGCCCAGCACAGTCCCGCACAGCCCGGCACAGTCCCACACAGCCCAGCACAGTCCCGCACAGTATCTGCAAAGCCTTGCACAGTCGCCGCACAGCACGGCACAGTCCCCGCACAGCCCAACACAGTCCCGCACAGCCCAACACAGTCCCGCACAGCCCAGCACAGTCCCACACAGCCCAGCACAGTCCCGCACAGTATCTGCAAAGCCTTGCACAGTCCCCGCACAGCCCAACACAGTCCCGCACAGCCCAGCACAGTCCCGCACAGCCCTGCACAGTCCCCGCACAGCCCAACACAGTCCCGCACAGCCCAACAGAGTCCCACACAGCCCAGCACAGTCCCGCACAGCCCGGCACAGTCCCACACAGCCCAGCACAGTCCCGCACAGTATCTGCAAAGCCTTGCACAGTCGCCGCACAGCACGGCCCAGTCCCCGCACAGCCCAACACAGTCCCGCACAGCCCAACACAGTCCCGCACAGCCCAGCACAGTCCCACACAGCCCAGCACAGTCCCGCACAGTATCTGCAAAGCCTTGCACAGTCCCCGCACAGCCCAACACAGTCCCGCACAGCCCAGCACAGTCCCGCACAGCCCTGCACAGTCCCCGCACAGCCCAACACAGTCCCGCACAGCCCAACAGAGTCCCACACAGCCCAGCACAGTCCCGCACAGCCCGGCACAGTCCCACACAGCCCAGCACACTCCCGCACAGTATCTACAAAGCGTTGCACAGTCGCCGCACAGCCCAACACAATCCCGCACAGCCCTGCACAGTCCCCGCACAGCCCAACACAGTCCCGCACAGCCCAACTCAGTCCCACACAGCCCGGCACAGTCCCGCACAGCCCTGCACAGTCCCGCACAGCCCAACACAGTCCCGCACAGCCCTGCACAGTCCCCGCACAGCCCAACACAGTCCCGCACAGCCCAACACAGTCCCACACAGCCCGGCACAGTCCCACACAGCCCAGCACAGTCCCGCACAGTATCTGCAAAGCCTTGCACAGTCCCCGCACAGCCCAACACAGTCCCGCACAGCCCAGCACAGTCCCGCACAGCCCTGCACAGTCCCCGCACAGCCCAACACAGTCCCGCACAGCCCAACACAGTCCCGCACAGCCCAGCACAGTCCCGCACAGCCCGGCACAGTCCCACACAGCCCAGCACAGTCCCGCACAGTATCTGCAAAGCCTTGCACAGTCGCCGCACAGCACGGCACAGTCCCCGCACAGCCCAACATAGTCCTGCACAGCCCTGCACAGTCCCACACAGCCCAGCACAGTCCCGCACAGTATCTGCAAAGCCTTGCACAGACCCCGCACAGCACGGCACAGTCTTCGCACAGTCCCGCACAGTCCCCGCACAGGCCAGCACAGTCCCACACAGGCCAGCACAGTCCCCGCACAGCCCGGCACAGTCTTCGCACAGTCCCCGCCCATTAATCGCATTTCCCATAGACTTACATTGGACTCGGTACTCGTTACGAGTACTCGAGTATTAGGAGGTACTCGTAACGCGTACAGCGAGTCCGAATACTATAGTACTCGCTCATCCCTAGCTACGACCAAAAAATTAATAAAAATATAAATGAATCTTTATTTACAAATATGGATAATTTAACAAAAAAAGTTATACAGTCAGTAATAACTCCTATAAATAACAACAGCACGGATACTGAATTCCCTGACAATAATGGACAAATTACAGCGGCAACAGAGAAAAATAAAAAATCTATGACCATAACATCCTAATAGATGATAATAATATGGACATTATTACAATAAGTGCAAATAGTGTTACACACCAATATAATTGCCCATAGATATATCATAAGCAAACTCACAGTGCATGAAACACATACTAAATGAATCTAGCCATGAAAAAATATACAGCAATAGTACATACATGATCATGCATAATGAGAAAAAAATGGTAAAAATACCTGCGGTCATTTTTCTATAGGATGAAGGTCAGTGGCTGTACCTCGACGCGCGTTTCACTGCCTCTGCAGGTTCGTCAAGAGGTCCTCAGAATTCCATTGCAATGTTCAGAGTTCATGGGGGAAATCCATCGGAGATAGAGAGAGAGAGAAAGAAAGAGAGGGAATTTTTTTCCAGATCCAAAGTTCGGTTCAACATTGTTTTCAATGAGGTTCGGGTTTTGGTTCACGTTTGGGTGCAGTTCTGGAACTTCAGAGTGAAATTTGGGTTGCGTACCAAAACCCGAAGTTCCACGTGTCCAATCATCCCTAGTTAGGATACATCTGTCATTGATTCATTCCATATAACTTGTATCATTTATTTGTTTAATGAGAGTATAGTCTCCGATTTCCCATCCTCACCCCATTGGTCTCTAAAATCCTTCTCCTTGTGGGCAGTCACACCCTAGCACCCTTAATTTGGGGTAACAACTCCCCCTTTAATGCTGCTGTTCCTGAGAGAGCCAGTTGGGGGACACATGACAAAGTCTAAAACTTAAAGGGGTTGTCCAGTCCAAACCGATAAGTCTGCAGTCTCTCTGTGTGTCACTGTGTGACTGCAGACTTACGAACCCCCCCAGTTCACACACTGTGCGCTGCGGGGATTCACCGGTACCGTTCGGTAGATGTGTATGAGTTATACATACCCCCGGCCAGAGGACGCGGCCTCGCTCCTCACACTTGCATTGAGCGAGGCCGTGCCCTGTCTAGTGACTCATACATACCCCCTGGTCCCGGGCCAGAAACTGGCGAATCCCCACAGAGCACAGCGCCTGCATTGGGGGGATTCATATGGCTGCAGGTACACAGTGGCACACAGAGGGACTTCAGACTTATCGATTTGGACTGGACAACCCCTTTAACTGTTGGATAGAACAAAAAAATAAATCTACTTTGATAATAAAAAATGAAGGTATCATGATAGAATAAATCCACGTTTTTATTAAAGACACCACATGACAAACAAGATAAAAACATAAAGGTAAAAGACAGAATTCAAAATAATGTAAATGTAATAAGAAAGGAGTCGGAGAAGCATAAGTGGCATGAAATAGTTTACACATATCGCCGGGTCATGAGAAAGTGAATGTGCAAAGTGCAAGTGCACAGAAAGCGGTGACTACTGCGGTGATACTAATGGTAATAATGACAGATGACACAATGTGAACGAATAGTGCAAAGATATAATGTATATTATTATTATGTTATATTGTCTAATTAGGCATAGAACAAGTTAGTGACCGGCTCCGTGCTGGAGACGTATCTGCACCGCCCCTTACTCGCCAGCGCACGTTTCACACGAGCCTCCTCAGCACTTTGCTCCTATTCTCCCAGTCTGGAAATGGTTCATGGTGGGAGATGATGGTTTACTATTGGGTTTATTCCACCTGTGGGCCTCATAGACGCGCCATGGCATGAGCTCCTGTATACATACAGCATATATACACCGACATGTAATGCCCGGGCCTGGAATATAATGCCGCCTTTTATGTTTGTCTTATGGAAAACCGAAAAGGGAAATATTTGGGCTGATATAATAGTCCAGGACTAATAATAATAATGTATATTTAGCTCTAGAACAACACGCTGGAGAGATTTTTTACTGACTCGGCTGTTTTAGTTTTAACTCTACGGTCGCACTGAAGCATTCTGGGAGGAAGCCAATATCTACAGCAGCCAAATGCGTATAAAATCCAATTGTGTTCATTGATGGCCTCTTAGAAGGGATTTAGGAGGAAAATGCTAAAATTCTGGCAATTAATCCATTTACTGCCTGATCAGCTTCCCGCTGTTATGCAACCTGAATGTATGACATGCAAGAAAATACTTAATAGTGCAAAGTCACCTTAACGCCGCTGCTTTCCCCGCTGAGGGTCTGTTACAGTTGTATCCTGTCCAGACAATCGTCTGTGAGCTGAAAACACCAGCAGAAATCTCTCTTCTGTTCTGATGGATCCAGTGTATCTGTGCGATACAATGTGTCAGTCACAATATTGGGATCTCAGATTGGATACGATTGGAACAAACTCTGCAGTGAGAAGAGAAGATTTTTAGCCTCTGGATGCAAAGTTTAAAGTTTTGTTCACTGACAGCAAATAAAACTCTAAAGTGCTGATCAATTGGAACACAGAAGCTAGAAAGTATCTAGAATGTATCACCAAGGAATCTTTGAAGCTTTGCACAACGCTTGTTTCATTTGGCGGGTCGCTGCATATCACACTTCTGACTACAGCTGGAATTTCAACTTTTTTGCAACTTTTTAAAAAGTTTGAATTCCTAACTCTGGCTGACATCTTTTGGCATTACTAAGTATAACCAGTGATGAACGCTGCGAAAAATTACCAAATGTTGGTAATATTTTTTGTGGAAAATGAATAATGTTTTTAGTTATAGAAGTGGTGGGTGATATAATTGTGTCTTAGTAATGTTTCATCCGGATGTAGTCACATGAGAGGTTTCGTTTTTATTGTGGTTTTCTGCCAGAAAATAATATTAATATCAGCTGTGACTGAAGAATGAAAAGTGGAGTCTCAGCTGTTGTTTTCCTCTTCCCTATCATTTATTAGTATTATTATTTATATTACTCACTTATATAGCACCATTAATTCCACAGCGCTTTACACACATCATCATCACTGTCCCCGATGGGGCTCACATTCTAGATTCCCTATCAGAATGTCATTGGAATGTGGGAGGAAGCGTAGTACCCGGAGGAAACCCACGCAAACACGGGGAGAGCATACAAACTCCTTGCAGATGTTGTCATTGGTGGGGTTTGAACCCAGGACCTCAGCGCTGCAATGCTAACCACTGAGCCCCTATACAGTGCTAACCACTGAGCCCCCATACAGTGCTAACCACTGAGCCCCCATACAGTGCTAACCACTGAGCCCCCATACAGTGCTAACCACTGAGCCCCTATACAGTGCTAACTACTGAGCCCCCATACAGTGCTAACCACTGAGCCCCTATACAGTGCTAACCACTGAGCCCCTATACAGTGCTAACCACTGAGCCCCCATACAGTGCTAACTACTGAGCCCCCATACAGTGCTAACCACTGAGCCCCCATACAGTGCTAATCACTGAGCCCCCATACAGTGCTAACCACTGAGCCCCCATACAGTGCTAACTACTGAGCCCCCATACAGTGCTAACCACTGAGCCCCTAAACAGTGCTAACCACTGAGCCCCTATACAGTGCTAACCACTGAGCCCCCATACAGTGCTAACTACTGAGCCCCCATACAGTGCTAACCACTGAGCCCCCATACAGTGCTAACCACTGAGCCCCTATACAGTGCTAACTACTGAGCCCCCATACAGTGCTAACCACTGAGCCCCTATACAGTGCTAACCACTGAGCCCCCATACAGTGCTAACCACTGAGCCCCCGTACAGTGCTAACCACTGAGCCCCCATACAGTGCTAGCCACTGAGTTCTTCTTCTCCTTTATATTCACTTTCCTCCCACAATTTCTCGTTTTCCGCTCTCCTGTATGTCGATGCATCCATAGGACATGCTCTTCCAGATCTGCCTTGTTCATGAATATGACACTGGACTGACAGTACTAACCACTGAGCCACCGTGCTTCCTTGTCCGATATTTTTCACGTGTTCCTTATTGTTTTCATGACTCCTTCCGTTCCTGAGTGTTCTCCGTCCTTTCTGTTTACTTCTTCCCCATTTTTCTATTGTTTTCTTCTTCCCGTTTGTTTACACGTTCTATATCCTACATGTGTTCCTTATTGTTTTCATGTTCTCGTCTTTGGCATGTTTCACATTTTCATTATTCTTTTGTGTCCTCTCTTCTTTACTTTCACACATGTGTACAGTCTGTAATCTTTACTTCCATTGGGCAGATTTACTAAAACTGTTTAAAATTTGACAAATCAGAATTAGATTAGCAGCGCGGCCCGTTCTCGCTCTGAATGATAAATTCTGCACATCTTTAATCTGACGAGTCTACTATTCCCAACCTTCTGACGGGTCACCAGGGCGGCCACTTCCTGCACTTTTTTGTTATTCTGTTTTTTTTGTTTGTTTGTTTTTACATCCAATATTTGGACCTGGAGATACAGGCATTTTTATTTAGATTTTTATTTTAGTGGATTTTTTTGTTTCCATTTAGCAAGTGGGCGTGGCTCACAGAGTCATTATGCAGATCAGCCTAAAGACACTCCCCCAGAGTCCTCTGAGCCACACCCCCTTGTAAAGACCATAAAGGTCAGCACTAAATAAAATACAACAAATCGGATGAACTAGGTGCAGTCCCTGCCCACATCTAATGTGGCTACTCGTGCTCTTTAAGGCTAGGTTCACATTAGCGTTCGGGGGCTTTGCGGAGGGCTGTGTACTTCCTCTGTTAAGCCCCACCTACTTCCGCATACTTCTGCATGCGTCCTGCGTACCTATCTTTAACATTGGGTACGCAGGACATGCGGATGTATGCAGATGTATGCAGATGCGTTGTTTTGAGGCAGCGTGTTGCACTCCTGTGCGGTCGGCGGGATGTGTCCGATCAGCATACAGACACATCAGTCCAGACAAGTTTGTGCTTTTCCCTTTAAGGAATCCTCCAGATTATCCTTGGATTTCACTGCTGATCTTTGACTGCACAAATCTCGTTCCATCTGTGATTTCATAAGGAGGATGTTGGTTGCTTTCCTACGTGGTAACCTGTGCACATGGCGGTTAATGTAACGTCTGGATTTCTGCTAATGATGTTACTCTGTTACTTTATTCTACTTACTGCCTGTGGGATCGGGGTCTGCACCTAATGCGATTCTTCCCAGATGTGGCTTTACCTTATAACAGATCATCTACTCACTGAGCCTGCTATGCGTCAGTGGTCGCTGCTGCAGTACCAGCTCTTTCCTGGAGGGGGCACTCTTCCTGCTGGAGAAACAGCGCCACCTGCACAACCGGAAATTAGGGGAAAAGTTTAAGAAAACTTTACCCTTTTTTTTAACTTTTTTTTTTAATATAATTAGTCACAGAATTAATTCAGTCTCATTGTTTTATTTTCCAGTTTTCACAGTTGTTTGGTCTGAATGCAGAGTCGATAGGAAAATCGCTGCCCAACAATTGTGTGATTCCTGAATACGGCACATAATGATTTACGGAGGCAAAATAAATCTGTCCGTTTAGTGTCCTGACAGTGGAAACGGAGGGGCTGGTTTGGCTTCCGACCACTTTCTGATCATTTTCTACCTATCGGCCGCAGGATGAGTATCCGTCCTATTAGCGCTGCCAGGACGCTGACATGCTGGGAGTGGCAGTCGTGTAACAGCTGCAGAGGAGCCGTGTTCAGGAGCATTGACTGGGCTGTCCAGGTATCGACATGCTGGGAGTTGTAGTTTTCTTCCAGACAAAAACTGGATTTAAAATAACTGGTTTCAGATACTAGATTGTATGGCTGCAATTCATGACTGCTCACCAAGGGCTTCACTAAATGAGACTGTCTGGTTTCATTCTGGGATTGGCCACTAGGGGCATCACCAAGCTGGCTTTACCATTCTTATCTACACTAGGGGCGACACTCAGCTTTTATATTTTAGTTGTGAATGGCCACTAGGAGTGCTGCTGAGCTAGTCAGATTTTCGTTATGACTGACCACTAGGGGCGCTGCTGAGCTAGTCAGGTTTTCGTTATGACTGACCACTAGGGGCGCTGCTGAGCTAGTCAGATTTTCCTTATGACTGACCACTAGGGGCACTGCTGAGCTAGTCTGATATTGGTTGTGTTTGGCCACTAGGGGCGCTGCTGAGCTAGTCTGATATTAGTTGTGTTTGGCCACTAGGGGCGCTGCTGAGCTAGTCTGATATTAGTTGTGTTTGGCCACTAGGGGCGCTGCTGAGCTAGTCTGATATTAGTTGTGTTTGGCCACTAGGGGCGCTGGTGAGCTAGTCTGATATTAGTGGTAAAGCGAGCCCTCAAAGAATGTATGTCGTCACATAGAAGTTTTCCAAGGTTCAGTATACAAGAAAATCCCGCTCCTGGGTGCACTGGCTATTAGGAGAGCCACACCATGAGGACTGCTGGGGAAAGCTGGGTACGGTGGTGTCAATCAGATCGTGCTGCTGGTTCAAGCAGGTGATCGCCCCAGCGGATACCATCCACTGACCATCCAAGGACGACAAAAGTGCTAGAAGGGGCTGCGTGTGGCTGGGCAGAGATAGTGAAGGACCGCTGCCCCGGCCGGTGGCAAGTGTGCACCAATCGCTGCCGGTCGTCCTACGCGGTGGATGCCGCTACTAGTTAAGGCAGTGACGTCACTCCCGTACCTATGGTCAGGGCTGTCGGGTATTGTAAGGGTCTCAATCCGCTGTGGTTCAGGAGCTCACGGCGTCCTTTCTCAGGATTGCTGGAGCCCCGCGCGGGTCCTTCCACCTGTCATGTGACCTGTGGCATGGCTCAGCAGTTGGGGGCAATGAGGGGGTTAATGGGCAGAGCAGCATACACAATATAATAAAGCTAACGAATAAGACGGGAGAAAAACGGCGCAGATTCCCTCCTGACTATCACATGTTCGGATTCCCTTATAAGAATCCCATGTGTGTGTGAGAATATTCCCGGGGGCGATGTGAGGGTCCGGGGAGTGCGTGCAGTGGGGGATGCACTCGTCTGTCCCATGAGTGCAGCTCGCCCTGGAGGCCATACATGATGACATTCTATCTGTAAGGTCTCAGTTTTGGGTGAGATTCAATAAGGCTCCATAACCCGTGGACTCATTGATGTCTCGTACGGTTCTAGATTCTTATCGGTGGCCAATGAGGGTTTCATATACGAGATGATGAGCGCGGAATTCTGAGCTTAGGGTGAGAGATATAATGGGAGCCAGGAGAGGGGTCAGTGACTGCCGAAAACGTCAGCATCATTGTTCAGACCACGCGGGGTTAGAGGATATATAGTATCGCTCTTAGTAGCGGCCCGTAAGGTGCGGGATCATGGGTAAAATGCACTGGGGCGACCCGGGGACCTCATATCTAGTGTATCGGAGTCATTACATACAAGGTTTCGTGTTCCCTTTGTACTCCTGGTGAGATTACTGCACCCGCTGCCCTCATCTACACCCTCATCGTGTGGACCTCGTTGTCTCCACATCCTCCACCTTCCACTTTCCCACAGGTGGTTCCAGGAGCGGGATTTTCTTTTATACTGAACCTTAGAAAACTTCTATGTGACGACATACGTTCTTCTTTTGTGGACTCGTTTTACCACTAGTGGCATAGCGCTGACTTCTGAGCGCCATTTTGGACTTTTACTATTTTTATTCTAATTTTAACTTCTCAACATTAGGTGGTTGTTGTCACCCAAACAGGCAGCTAGAGCTTTCTATTCTGATATTAGTTGTGTTTGGCCACTAGGGGCGCTGGTGAGGTAGTCTGATATTGGTTGTGTTTGGCCTCTAGGGGTGCTGCTGAGCTGGTCAGCTATTGGTTGTCTTTGGCCACTAGGAGCGCTGCTGAGCTAGTCTGATATTGGTTGTCTTTGGCCACTAGGGGCGCTGCTGAGCTAGTCTGATATTGGTTGTTTGGCCACTAGGGGTGCTGCTGAGCTAGTCTGATATTGGTTGTCTTTGGCCACTAGGGGCAATGGTGAGCTAGTCTAATATTGGTTGTGTTTGGCCACTAGGGGTGCTGCTGAGCTTGTCTGATATTAGTTGCCTTTGGCCACTAGGGGCGCTGCTGAGCTAGTCTGATATTAGCTGCCTTTGGCCACTAGGGGCGCTGCTGAGCTAGTCTAATATTGGTTGTGTTTGGCCACTAGGGGTGCTGCTGAGCTAGTCTGTTAGTTGTGTTTGGCCACTAGGGGCGCTGCTGAGCTAGTCTGATATTAGTTGTGTTTGGCCATTAGGGGCGCTGCTGAGCTGGTCAGATATTGGTTGTGTTTGGCCACTAGGGGAGCTGGTGAGCTGGTCTGATATTAGCTGCCTTTGGCCACTAGGGGCGCTGCTGAGCTAGTCTGATATTAGTTGTGTTTGGCCATTAGGGGCGCTGCTGAGCTGGTCAGATATTGGTTGTGTTTGGCCACTAGGGGCGCTGGTGAGCTGGTCTGATATTAGTTGTTTGACCACTAGGGGCGCTGGTGAGCTAGTCTGATATTGGTTGTGTGTGACCACTAGGGGCGCTGGTGAGCTAGTCTGATATTAGTTGTGTTTGGCCATTAGGGGCGCTGCTGAGCTGGTCAGATATTGGTTGTGTTTGGCCACTAGGGGCGCTGGTGAGCTGGTCTGATATTAGCTGCCTTTGGCCACTAGGGGCGCTGCTGAGCTAGTCTGATATTAGTTGTGTTTGGCCATTAGGGGCGCTGCTGAGCTGGTCAGATATTGGTTGTGTTTGGCCACTAGGGGCGCTGGTGAGCTGGTCTGATATTAGTTGTTTGACCACTAGGGGCGCTGGTGAGCTAGTCTGATATTGGTTGTGTGTGACCACTAGGGGCGCTGGTGAGCTAGTCTGATATTAGCTGCCTTTGGCCACTAGGGGCGCTGGTGAGCCGGTCTGTAAAGTTCATCATGGATGCACCAGCATCATTTATCTGGAGAGTAGCCCCCATCGTCTCAGCTCTTTCCCCGTCCTCTGGTCGCCCCACACTCCGGGTTCCAGGAGGCGACACAGTGCGGGTTTGTTTTCGTCACTACAGATGTCAGACACATATCCAGCATTACAGAGGGATCGTGTCCGGAGCCGGAGCGGCTGCACGGGCGGAACGTGCTAACAAATTGTGCCATTTACAGAAGTGTCCTCAGATGCTCCGACGTAACCACAGGACGGCGCGCTGCATGCTCCTATTAAACCCACATGTGGGCCGCTCGCTGATTGGAGGGGGCGACCTCTGCGAGGATGGTGCCCGCTGGGGGCACAGCGCCCCCGGGTCAGCGGCAGCTGCCAGCTCTGTCCAGGGCTGATCCTCTTATTGGGGGAGCACAGTGGAGTAAATATCTGGACGGGGACGTGTCCCCCCAGATATAGCGGTCAGGAGTCACAGATAACGGGGCCACCGTGCGGCCCGACCGCCGGACACAGTGTCAGGAGGATCCTGGGAGGGCAGAGAGGTTACCACATGGGGGGAAAAGGGGAAAAGCCACTGAAGGGTCCTAATAATAATAATAAAGCTTTATATAGCGCCAACATATTCCGCAGCGAAGTAGGGGGAAAGCCTTTGGGAGAGGATGCCCAGGTCTGTGCCAGGGCACGTGCCTCAGGGGTGATACAGATGTGGCTGCACACCATGTACGTGACCAGTGAAGCGGGAAAGCCCACCCCGTCCACGGACTACATCAGGCGGGGTCTGCAGGGAGACTCCCGGACACGGAGGGACTAGGGGGTCCCGCTGCCCATGTGGCCAATAATGGCACCACTTGCTTTCCTTACTGCCCAGCAGGACATTTCCCCCTATTGTCTTTATTGTGTAAATTCCTGATAAGACATAAAATAAATCTCTGCAGCATGAAGAGGCAGTCTGCCATACAGCATTCAAGTCTATGAAACATGGAGAGTCATTCCCCTGTACAGCAGATAACCAGACTATGCAGCATGAAGAGGCAGTGTACTTTATAGCAGAAATAGCAAAAACAAGCTTTCTCAGAATGAGAGACAATGTAGTGTAAAGCAGGGAGAACTAAAACAAGTCAGTGTAGCATGAGGAGGCTGTCTACTGTATAGCAGAAAGGGGTAAAAACCATCAGCAACATGAACAGTCAGTCAGTTTTCTAACTGAACTAAAACAAGTCAGTGTAGGATTGGGAAGCAGTCTGTTGCATAGCAGAAAAAGCTAAAAGAAATCTGTGCAGACTGGAGAGCCAGTGACTTCACTTCTTATTGTTGTGTGTCTGTTAATGGTGATGATTTCTAGATAATCTGAACTGATGAACCTGCAGAATGTGCCAAAGGGGAGGAGCTGCAAGAGGGATTACCGGAGATCAGGGACAGTTTCTTGGACCTAAAATCCATTGAACTAAACCAATTCTGTGCAGGATGAGCAGGCAGTCTACTGTACAGCATGGAAAGTCAAGAAGTTTTCAAACTGAAGTAAAACAAGTTGCTGCGGCCTGAGGAGGCAGTCTATTGTACAGAAGAACTGAAACAAGTTGGTTCACTATAGGGAGGCAGTCTCTTCATCAGTGTGTTCATATAAAGGGGCTGTAAGAAGAGAGGTGGCGCCGGGGTCTGCAGAGAGGAGCATACACTGTGTGCAGTGGCGCCAGGGTCTGCGTTTTGGCGCAGTGCTGCATGGAGGGGAGCGCTCCGCTCTGCAGAATTTGTTTTCTTGTTCTTTTACTCAAATAATTTTAGAAACCAGAAAAAGAGAAGCTGCAAAATCCGAGATCTGTAACCAGCTCCAGCAGAGCCATCCCGTCACGGGTTTCCACTTTTTGTTTTATTTTAACCATGTAAAACAATGAATAAATGTATGAGAGCGTCAGATACTGATCGCGGGGCGTGAAATTACACCAGATAGCAAATTGTAAATGTTTAGGAAAATTCTAAAAGTTTCCTCCTCTGAGCCGGAGCGCAGAGATAATGGAGCTGCGACAGAGGAGTCGGTGTGGCGCGGAGATATAAGCGGGACGTCTGCAGCCGCTCCGCCACTCCATGGCTCCGCCACTCCGCACACAAGATTTTACTATCTCATTCTCTCCAGGGACGGAGAATTCCTGTACGTGAGGAGTTCTGTGCCTGTCGTTATCACCGACCGTGTGTTCCGTGCCTGTCGTTATCACCGACCGTGTGTTCCGTGCCTGTCGTTATCACCGACCGTGTGTTCCGTGCCTGTCGTTATCACCGACCGTGTGTTCCGTGCCTGTCGTTATCACCGACCGTGTGTTCTGTGCCTGTCGTTATCACCGACCGTGTGTTCCGTGCCTGTCGTTATCACCGACCCTGTGTTCCGTGCCTGTCGTTATCACCGACCGTGTGTTCTGTGCCTGTCGTTATCACCGACCCTGTGTTCTGTGCCTGTCGTTATCACGACCGTGTGTTCTGTGCCTGTCGTTATCATCGACCGTGTGTTCTGTGCCTGTCGTTATCACCCACCGTGTGTTCTGTGCCTGTCCTTATCACCCACCGTGTGTTCTGTGCCTGTCGTTACCACCGACCCTGTGTTCTGTGCCTGTCGTTATCACGACCGTGTGTTCTGTGCCTGTCGTTATCATCGACCGTGTGTTCTGTGCCTGTCGTTATCACCCACCGTGTGTTCTGTGCCTGTCGTTACCACCGACCCTGTGTTCTGTGCCTGTCGTTATCACGACCGTGTGTTCTGTGCCTGTCGTTATCATCGACCGTGTGTTCTGTGCCTGTCGTTACCACCGACCCTGTGTTCTGTGCCTGTCGTTATCACGACCCTGTGTTCTGTGCCTGTCGTTATCATCGACCGTGTGTTCTGTGCCTGTCGTTATCACCCACCGTGTGTTCTGTGCCTGTCGTTACCACCAACCCTGTGTTCTGTGCCTGTCGTTATCACGACCGTGTGTTCTGTGCCTGTCGTTATCACCGACCGTGTGTTCTGTGCCTGTCGTTATCACCGACCCTGTGTTCTGTGCCTGTCGTTATCACGACCGTGTGTTCTGTGCCTGTCGTTATCATCGACCGTGTGTTCTGTGCCTGTCGTTATCACCCACCGTGTGTTCTGTGCCTGTCCTTATCACCCACCGTGTGTTCTGTGCCTGTCCTTATCACCGACCCTGTGTTCTGTGCCTGTCGTTATCACCGACCGTGTGTTCTGTGCCTGTCGTTATCATCGACCGTGTGTTCTGTGCCTGTCCTTATCACCCACCGTGTGTTCTGTGCCTGTCCTTATCACCCACCGTGTGTTCTGTGCCTGTCGTTACCACCGACCGTGTGTTCTGTGCCTGTCCTTATCACCGACCGTGTGTTCCGTGCCTGTCGTTATCACCCACCGTGTGTTTTGTGCCTGTCGTTACCACCGACCGTGTGTTCTGTGCCTGTCGTTATCACCGACCGTGTGTTCTGTGCCTGTCGTTATCATCGACCGTGTGTTCTGTGCCTGTCCTTATCACCCACCGTGTGTTCTGTGCCTGTCGTTACCACCGACCGTGTGTTCTGTGCCTGTCCTTATCACCGACCGTGTGTTCCGTGCCTGTCGTTATCACCCACCGTGTGTTCTGTGCCTGTCCTTATCACCCACCGTGTGTTCTGTGCCTGTCGTTACCACCGACCGTGTGTTCTGTGCCTGTCCTTATCACCGACCGTGTGTTCCGTGCCTGTCGTTATCACCGACCGTGTGTTCCGCGCCTGTCGTTATCACCGACCGTGTGTTCTGTGCCTGTCGTTATCACCGACTGTGTGTTCTGTGCCTGTCGTTATCACCCACCGTGTGTTCTGTGCCTGTCGTTACCACCAACCGTGTGTTCTGTGCCTGTCGTTATCCCAGACCGTGTGTTCCGTCCCTGTCGTTATCACCGACCGTGTGTTCCGCGCCTGTCGTTATCACCGACCGTGTGTTCCCTTCCTGTCGTTATCACCGACCGTGTGTTCCCTTCCTGTCGTTATCACCGACCGTGTGTTCCGCGCCTGTCGTTATCACCGACCGTGTGTTCCGCGCCTGTCGTTATCACCGACCGTGTGTTCCGCGCCTGTCGTTATCACCGACCGTGTGTTCCGCGCCTGTCGTTATCACCGACCGTGTGTTCCGCGCCTGTCGTTATCACCGACCGTGTGTTCCGCGCCTGTCGTTATCACCGACCGTGTGTTCCGCGCCTGTCGTTATCACCGACCGTGTGTTCCGCGCCTGTCGTTATCACCGACCGTGTGTTCCGCGCCTGTCGTTATCACCGACCGTGTGTTCCGCGTCTGTCGTTATCACCGACCGTGTGTTCCGCGCCTGTCGTTATCACCGACCGTGTGTTCCGCGCCTGTCGTTATCACCGACCGTGTGTTCCGCGCCTGTCGTTATCACCGACCGTGTGTTCCGCGCCTGTCGTTATCACCGACCGTGTGTTCCGCGCCTGTCGTTATCACCGACGGTGTGTTCCGCGCCTGTCGTTATCACCGACTGTGTGTTCCGTGCCTGTCGTTATCACCGACGGTGTGTTCCGTGCCTGTCGTTGTCACCGACTGTGTGTTCCGTGCCTGTCGTTATCACCGACGGTGTGTTCCGTGCCTGTCGTTATCACCGACTGTGTGTTCCGTGCCTGTCGTTATCACCGACTGTGTGTTCCGTGCCTGTCGTTATCACCGACGGTGTGTTCCGTGCCTGTCGTTATCACCGACGGTGTGTTCCGTGCCTGTCGTTATCACCGACTGTGTGTTCCGTGCCTGTCGTTATCACCGACCCTGTGTTCCGCGCCTGTCGTTATCACTGACCCTGTGTTCCGTGCCTGTCGTTATCCCCGACCGTGTGTTCTGTGCCTGTCGTTATCCCCGACCGTGTGTTCCGTGCCTGTCGTTATCACCGACCGTGTGTTCCGTGCCTGTCGTTATCACCGACCGTGTGTTCCGTGCCTGTCGTTACCACCGACCGTGTACGCCAAACTCCGCTATATGGCATCCGGTGCCCGGAGGACCTCGTTGTATGGTCCCTCTGGAATTACCTTCTATGCACAGGGGCGTTACCCCCAGGCTTGGACTGGCCCATAGGGTAACAGGGGAATCCCCCGGTGGGCCCCTGTGCAAATCTGGGCCCCCAACCCCACTGTATGTGCAGTAGTTGTCATAATTCACTCTGTACAGAAAAAAGCCGCATCTCAACATTAACCGAACTGCCCAGATTATTATTATGAATTTATGAACGAGGGTCGTGTAATATTTACAGTGGGGCAAAAAAGTATTTAGTCAGTCAGCAATAGTGCAAGTTCCACCACTTAAAAAGATGAGAGGCGTCTGTAATTTACATCATAGGTAGACCTCAACTATGGGAGACAAACTGAGAAAAAAAAATCCAGAAAATCACATTGTCTGTTTTTTTTTCCTTTTATTTGCATATTATGGTGGAAAATAAGTATTTGGTCAGAAACAAGCAATCAAGATTTCTGGCTCTCACAGACCTGTAACTTCTTCTTTAAGAGTCTCCTCTTTCCTCCACTCATTACCTGTAGTAATGGCACCTGTTTAAACTTGTTATCAGTATAAAAAGACACCTGTGCACACCCTCAAACAGTCTGACTCCAAACTCCACTATGGTGAAGACCAAAGAGCTGTCAAAGGACACCAGAAACAAAATTGTAGCCCTGCACCAGGCTGGGAAGACTGAATCTGCAATAGCCAACCAGCTTGGAGTGAAGAAATCAACTGTGGGAGCAATAATTAGAAAATGGAAGACATACAAGACCACTGATAATCTCCCTCGATCTGGTGCTCCACACAAAATCCCACCCCGTGGGGTCAGAATGATCACAAGAACGGTGAGCAAAAATCCCAGAACCACGCGGGGGGACCTAGTGAATGAACTGCAGAGAGCTGGGACCAATATAACAAGGCCTACCATAAGTAACACACTACGCCACCATGGACTCAGATCCTGCAGTGCCAGACGTGTCCCACTGCTTAAGCCTGTACATGTCCGGGCCCGTCTGAAGTTTGCTAGAGAGCATTTGGATGATCCAGAGGAGTTTTGGGAGAATGTCCTATGGTCTGATGAAACCAAACTGGAACTGTTTGGTAGAAACACAACTTGTCGTGTTTGGAGGAAAAAGAATACTGAGTTGCATCCATCAAACACCATACCTACTGTAAAGCATGGTGGTGGAAACATCATGCTTTGGGGCTGTTTCTCTGCAAAGAGGCCAGGACGACTGATCCGGGTACATGAAAGAATGAATGGGGCCATGTATCGTGAGATTTTGAGTGCAAACCTCCTTCCATCAGCAAGGTCATTGAATATGAAACGTGGCTGGGTCTTTCAACATGACCATGATCCAAAGCACACCGCCAGGGCAACGAAGGAGTGGCTTCGTAAGAAGCATTTCAAGGTCCTGGAGTGGCCTAGCCAGTCTCCAGATCTCAACCCTATAGAAAACCTTTCGAGGGAGTTGAAAGTCTGTGTTGCCAAGCGAAAAGCCAAAAACATCACTGCTCTAGAGGAGATCTGAATGGAGGAATGGGCCAACATACCAACAACAGTGTGTGGCAACCTTGTGAAGACTTACAGAAAACGTTTGACCTCTGTCATTGCCAACAAAGGATATATCACAAAGTATTGAGATGAAATTTTGTTTCTGACCAAATACTTATTTTCCACCATATTATGCAAATAAAATGAAAAAAAAACAGACAATGTGATTTTCTGGACTTTTTTTTCTCAGTTTGTCTCCCATAGTTGAGGTCTACCTATGATGTAAATTACAGACGCCTCTCATCTTTTTAAGTGGTGGAACTTGCACTATTGCTGACTGACTAAATACTTTTTTGCCCCACTGTATATGGGTCCCCCAAAGTCCACATTTTCCACGTTACACCCACAAACATAAACGTATTTAGTTGCGATTTTCTGTGACACAAAATAACAAAAATCAGTGACGTGTAAAGGAAATGATACAGGGAGGATCGGCAACTATTTTATAAAACTAAATCTGCAAATCGTGTTGTTGCACTAAATGTGTGGGGGATCTACACTACATCTATAGGAGGAATCATTCTTTATTCTTTTTATTCTTTAGCTGCAGTTATGCTATGTAGAAGGGGAGCTATACTTTATATATAGGCGGAATTACCCTGTGTATGTATAGGGGGAGTTATATGTTATCTATAGGTGGAATTACCCTGTGTATAGGGGGGGTGATGCAATAACCTCTGTTACAGCTAGGGGGCGCTGTGTAAGCGCTTCAGGATGCACTTGGCGGTATAGTTATGGTGAATTAGGGACTGGCGTTATTGTAAATGGCCGGTATGTGTCGCAGAGGTTCTCTGCGCTGTAAGCCCAAAATGATATGGTTATGCTGGGACTTATAGTTCCACAAGTATTTGTATATTATTTATAAGGGTGGCTTATAGGCTTAGGCTACTTTCACACATCCGGTGTCAGGGGTCCGGCGGCGTGCGGCGAAAAGCCGGACCTCCGAATCTTCCTGCAGCAGTGACACCGGATGTAGATGCGGCGCCTGATACGGCGTGGGCAATATTTAAAGGAGCCGCTGCACCAGGGGGACGAGAGAACCCAGCCGTGGCGAGGAGCCGCTGCACCGGGAGACGAGAGAGCCCAGCCGCGGCAAGGAGCCGCTGCACCGGGGGACGAGAGAGCCCAGCCGTGGTGAGGTGAGGAGAGAGAGACGCGCTTGCCGGGCACTTGTGGGGTTAAAACTCACAGTGTCCAGGCATGCGCACTTTAAAAAGCCGTTCCGGCGCTGCAAAAAAACGGTGGCGCCGCATGTTTATCCGGCACGATGCGGCGATCATTGCATTCTATGTGACAAAACCGGATCCAATTCCGAATCCGGTTTTCACACTTTTCGCCGCATCGTGCCGGATTCAAAAAGACGGATGTGTGAAAGTAGCCTAAGTCAGAGAGCTGGGCGTGAATTGACTAACCACACATGCACCGCCCATCCATGGGGTGGTTCCAACCATATAATGTGACTGAGGTCTGGTCACATGGTCAGAGTGTGTGTACCTGAATGGTTCAGGGTGCAAGGTCCTGGAAGGTCTGTGTTGGAAGATCCTGGGAGTAGGATCGGATTCCTGGAGCACGCGGTGAGACCTTGGACCTGGTGGCCTGGGTGTTGGACAAGTGTCCTGAATAGCACCCGGTCAGGCCACACATGTGTGCAGAGCCTGGGACGGCCCCACACTGAGAAAGACGCTGTCCTGTTGAGGACCTTGGACTGATGAGGAGTCAGCCTGTGGAGCAGGAGCTCCTGAGAGGTAACCCCGGGTATGGGGAAAGAACTATGTGCATTACTCTGTGACCTCAGGGAGTCCGGCGTGACTAGTGACTGCTGTATAAAGCCGTAAGTGATGAAGTAATGGACTGTGTGTAAGCCGGTGATGTGCAACCTGGCTTACGGTGCGGTTTATGATGTTTAAATAAACCCTATAGACTGATTTGTGTGAAAAACCTGTGCCTGACTATGTTAGGCTGGGGTCACACTGTGTTATGGCAGTCCGTTAACGCTGCCATTGACCCCCATTATCGGGCGCATCGCGACGCGTGCTGTAAAGCGGCATGCATTCGCGATGTGCCGTCATTCAGTGACAGAGCCTTGGACGCGGGCTGCAGCGTCTGAGGCTCCGTCACCGCTAGCACAGATGAATCATCAGCGCTAGCAGGTATAGCATAACGCAATCGTGAAATGCTATAGCGTTAATGCAGCCCGTCAACACTATGCGTTGAACGGACTGGTTAAATGCAATGTGAACCTGACCTTAATGCGCTGCCAAGCGAGTGTTCCCCAACACACACAGTAGGCGCTACACCACAGGGGTTATACTTTATCCATAGGTGCAGTTACCCTATATATAGAGGGATAAATACTTTATAGGTGGATTTACCCTTTATATAGGGGAAGTTATACATTATCTATAGGTGGATTTACCCTGTATATAGGGGAAGTTATACTTTATCTATAGGTGGATTTACCCTGTATATAGGGGGAGTTATACTTTATCTATAGGTGGATTTACCCTGTATATAGGGGAAGTTATACTTTATCTATAGGTGGATTTACCCTGTATATAGGGGAAGTTATACTTTATCTATAGGTGGATTTACCCTGTATATAGGGGGAGTTATACTTTATCTATAGGTGGATTTACCCTGTATATAGGGGAAGTTATACTTTATCTATAGGTGGATTTACCCTGTATATAGGGGGAGTTATACTTTATCTATAGGTGGATTTACCCTGTATATAGGGGAAGTTATACTTTATCTATAGGGGGAATCTCTCTGACATCTGCAGATAATCTGTCGCCATCCAGGAATTTGTCATCTTCTTCTTAAACATTTTCTCTGTAATCCTCTGAAAATGACACGAAATAAAGGAAGAGACGGCAGTGAAGACAGAGAGGACAACGGAGGAGCCCGGAGCTGATCGCTCACATGTGGTGAGGACGGGAGAAACAATGTCTCCGTGGGCTGAAAATACAGAAAAGAATCAAAAATAACCTGGAAAGACTCAGCGGTGTGAGGCCTGTAGGGAATCTCACACCCAAGAAATGGCGCAATAATGTCACTAATGTCACATGACGGCGGCTGATGATCATTCGTTTCACCATCAGAGGCAGAACATGAGGCTGAGGATCCTTCTTGCTGACGTTCTCCTATAGTGATGGCTCCAACACTAAGCCCCCCCCGTCCGCCACCTGAGGCCCCAAGTGTGTGAAGGTCGGATGTAGCCACTTCAATGTCAGCCCTTAAATAGCTGTCCCCAGCCCCGAATCTGCGGCTCCTGCAGTGATCACTGTCTATTCAATCACTGCCATCATATGTATCCATCATGTCAGCTCCGGAGAACGGAGGAGACACAGGATAAAGCTACTGGGCCCTGACAGAACCAATACATATATACTGTATCCAAAGACATATCCAGAGAAATCTACCATCTATCCAAGTACCATAAATCCATGACATGCCTTCTATCATGGAAGATGAGCAATATTATGGGTCTCATTGTCATAGTAGGAATCTACAGCACTAGTGACTGCCATAGTAAATCAGTCTATATACTGTACAGGGAGCTCCCCCTAGTGGTGGCTGCAGACAGCATCTTATCATGTATCTCTGTATACAGGGAACTCCCCCTAGTGATGGCTGCAGACAGGATCTTCTCATCCATCTCTGTATACAGGGAGCTCCCCCTAGTGGTGGCTGCAGATAGGATCTTATGTATCTCTGTATATAGAGAGCTCCCCCTAGCGGTGGCTGCAGACAGGATCTTATCATGTATCTCTGTATACAGGGAGCTCACCCTAGTGGTGGCTGCAGACAGGATCTTATCATCCATCTCTGTATACAGGGAGCTCCCCCTAGTGGTGACTGCAGACAGGATCTTATCATGTATCTCTGCATACAGGGAGCTCCTCCTAGTGGTGACTGCAGACAGGATCTTATCATGTTTCTCTGTATACAGGGAGCTCCCCCTAGTGGTGACTGCAGACAGGATCTTATCATGTATCTCTGTATACAGGGAGCTCCCCTGTTATGAATGGGTCACCGAGGAGGAAAACAAGACCAAGCCAGGTCACAGAAAACCAGAGAGGTTGGTAACTACGTGGATTGCAGACCCCTGATCCTAACCACACAACTAACAGCAGCCATGGAGCGTACCTACGATGATTCTAGACACCTCATCACAGCCGGAGAACTAAATAAGCCTAAAGCAAGAAAAGGGGAAATCTAAAACTGCCCCAGAGCAGGCCCTAAAGGAATAGACAGCACCCACACATGTACTGACGGTGAGACAAGATGAAAACATGAACACAGGTAGGAAAATAGGCTGAGCAAATGATGGGGCCCACACTAGCTTGAAAGAACAGGAAAGGAAAGATACTGTCTGCAATCACGCCAAAAAACCCTGAAAAAATGTCCAACACTTCTGATAGCAAGAAAAACCCTGAAGTCACCAGATTTCACCCACTATATCAGCACACTGGCATATTCTGAGAACAGAGCAAATAGAGGCCAATCTAATAAGGGACAAAAAGCAAACTGGCACATACAGTGACATAAGAGTGGAAATTCAGCACAGCCCCAGCCGGGGCTGGCTGACCACACAAAAGACTGAATAGACCAAACCAAATCAAATGTGAACATTAGCAAAGATAACTTAGCTTGAGAAGACATGAACTGAGCTGGAAACTAAGACCTCAGGAGGCAGGAAAAAATCACCAGCATGGGAATAGGGAGTCGGCTGTCTTAAATCCAGTCTGAGACTCCAGATGTCCAATCGTCGTCCTCATTATCAGGTGGCAGGTCTCTGTTAATTAGATCACCTTCACTACCTCCTGCGAACACCAGAGGGAGCCCAGGAAAGAGACCTCACAACTCCTCTGTCAGCACAACCAGCTCCCTCACCAGAAACCAGAGGCAGACCAGAAAATGAGTTCACAACACTCCCCCTAATGGTGACTGCAGACAGGATCTTATCATGTATCTCTGTATACAGGGAGCTCTCCCTAGTGGTAACTGCAGACAGGATCTTATGTATTCCTGTATACAGGGAGCTCCCCCTAGTGGGCTGCAGACAGGATCTTATCATCCATCTCTGTATACAGGGAGCTCCCCCTAGTGGTGACTGCAGACAGGATCTTATCCTGTATCTCTGTATACAGGGAGCTCCCCCTAGTGGTGGCTGCAGACAGGATCTTATCATGTATCTCTGTATACAGGGAGCTCCCTCTGGTGGTGGCTGCAGACAGGATCTTATCATGTATCTCTGTATACAGGGAGCTCCCCCTAGTGGTGGCTGCAGACAGGATCTTATCATGTATCTCTGTATACAGGGAGCTCCCCCTAGTGATGACTGTAGACAGGATCTTATCATGTATCTCTGTATACAGGGAGCTCCCCCTAGTGGTGGCTGCAGACAGGATCTTATCATGTATCTCTGTATACAGGGAGCTCCCCCTAGTGGTGGCTGTAGGCAGAATTTGTGTGCTTGCTGCACTGGAAGAGGTAACTGTACTATCTGCTCCCTCTCATTGAATAAAAAGGAGACGCTGCAGCTCCATCTCCTGCTCTTCTCTTCCTATGGTTCACATTTTTGTTAAACTGTAGATGCTTTTTAAGAAAATGAGAGAGGTTACATATTTTTGCATTTTTAAATTAAATTACAAAAATAAAAAATATTTTTTTAAGTGATGACCTATAATCACTTTCCAGCTTCTTCAACCACCTGAGACATGCAATTCTCCTGGCCACGTTCTATAATTTGTCCATTTTGCTCCGGAATTCGGCCTCTTGCTGGGTCCGCACTGACTAAGCTCACTGTGGATCTGCAGCATCCATCTCTGGGTAAATAGTTCAGCACACTGGCTCTTCTGTTGCTGCGGGATTAACTTGTTAGATGCTGGACTGCTTTTAAAAAGCTTCTTTCTGACTCAGAAAATCCACTAAAGTTATAAAAAAAAAATAAAAAAAAAGTAAGGTTCCCGCGCTGCGGCCTCTGCTGCGCTCATTTCATCCCTGGCAGCTCCTCATAAGCAAATATTTTCTTGACAAATACACTAGTTGATAGACACTTGGTCCTCAGTTCTCCGTGCGCCTCACCAGGGTGATGTCATCAGTGACTTCATGGGAACAGGTAAGATTAATGGGGCTGGTTTAGGATGGAGGAGAGCTGTGACGTCGCCGCTGCGCCCCCTCTCCATGTCCCACCCCAATGTTTTGCTGCATTAAGTAATTTCCTACAACATGGAAAAAATTAACTTACTATCGTTTCTACTTCAAAAGAGAAACTGTCTCCTTTCCCTTCAGACCGGACGTCTGGTTGTAGGTCTCGTGAAGGAACCACAGATCTAAGCAGACCGGTGTGTGGAGCGCGAGCAGGGAGGAAGCATTGTTTCTTTCTAATTTCATAGCTTTCACTATTTTTCTCCAGGTGCAGGGCGCGGTACAGCCGTCACCATGTCAGGACCTTGTATGATACTGTATAGCAATGGGGTATAAAAATACATTCCAATATTCCCAAAAAGGTCCCCAAATAGTAACATCTGGGCGGCCGAATACTCCTCGTGGTTCTTCTGCCGCACACCGATCATTATGGTGATGGTTTGGCTTGTGCCAATGTTAACCACAGGGTGTGACGATGACTGTGCCATAAAAACGACCCCTCTCCCTCCTCCGCATCCCCTCAGCCCTCAGAAATCCTCTCTGATGTCCGGCGGAGCGATGGTCGATGATGCTTCGGCGTATCAGCCGCTGGGCCCAGCCGACGAGGATTTGGAGGAGACTTCGGGCGTTCCTACGCCCCGGAGAAGTGGGGGCACAGCAGGCCCCTGAAGAGTTCCTCTGTATCGCACCTCCCGGCGGAGGCGGTCCGGCGTTGCCCGGGGACCGGAAGGTGTAGGCCGCAGCCACCAGCTGGGGATGGGCAGCAGCAGCCGCAGGTGGCAGTAAACAGGCCGCAGCCGCATCCGGGAGGTGGAGTTGGGCGGTGGCAGGCGGCAGTGGACAGGCCGCACCCGCAGGGTGGAGTTGGGCGGTGGCGGCCGCGGGCGGCAGCGGACAGGCTGCACCTGCGGGGTGGAGTCGGGCAGTGGCGGCCGCTGGGAGCACGGGCAGGCTGTCGGTGCCTCTCCGTTGGATGGCTCGGTGCCGTCTCCCTTCTGTCGGCTGTGAGTTTTTCTTCAGTCTCTCCCGTCGCTGCTCTACTCTCCTTGCCCTGGCTCTCACTCTGGCGCCCTCTAGCTTCCTTGCTCCTCTCCTGCTTCGTCGACTGCCCTCTGCTGGTGTCCTCAGCCCCTTTTTATATTAGCTCCTACCCCAACCTTTCTAGAAGTCTCTGTGTTCCGTCCCCTAATTATGTCCCCTGGAAACAGTCCCCCTAGGTACCTTGGTGACAGCCCACTTGGTTCCGGCCCAGGGACACAGCGGGGACTCCTCCTCCTACAGGACCAGTCAGTGGTCTGCCTGTGTATATAGGGTTACACATGTACCGCCGCACACACACCCGCCATTTATTACAGAATTGGCTGCAATTTAAAGCCGTGAGAGAAAAGAGGCCAAAACATGAAATCTCCTAATCTCCAATCCTGCTGAATGTGAACGGCTGCTCATACGGGGGGCAGAATGCTGCTCTGGGGGCTATGAGGCTTTGGTATGTCCACACAACATCTATTTCAAGGGAATTCCACCTAAAAGAGTGTAAAAAAAAAAAAAAAAAAACGCTGAAAAAATGAACGTAACATGCAGCAATGAGGAAGCGGCATCCTGGCACAGAATATGTTTTTTTTTGTCAATTCTTTTTTGTTTCAGACTTGGAAAGAATCTAAAGCAGCTAAATTACATCCTCATTGGTGATCAGATATATAACGCCATCACAGAAGCTGAGGAACTAACTCTGTTATGGGGGCACTGTGGATGTCGCTGTTATTATGGGAATATGCAAATAAAGTCAGTGGAGCCTCATTTAAGAGTCTCAGACACGGGACTAGCCAGATCTTCCTACAGGGAAGGACCCAGCCAAGCAGTGGCTCCTTTCGGAAACCACCATTACCACCATATTAAGTTGCTTCGTGATGTTGGTCTACTAGGCATTGCTCCCACCTAGCCAGAATCCTACTCCACATTGATGAGGGTCAACACCCCGAAACAGCTGTCTGTGGATGGATACCTGGCCTTGGTATTTCCCTTGTCATATCTGTAAACTCGTAAAGAGCTGGATATTGACTTGAAGGGCCACTTAATATGGTGGTAATGGTGGTTTCCGAAAGGAGCCACTCCTTGGCTGGGTCCTTCCCTGGAGGAAGATCTGGCTAGTCCCGTGTTTGAGACTCTTAAATGAGGCTCCACGGACTTTATTTGCATATTCATATTTCCCAGGGAGCAATGCACCTAGGATCTCACTGTGATTGAGCGCCTTTGCCGGCTTTCGCAGTGTTTTCTTTGACTGGTATCCCTGAGGTCAGTGATTGTTTCGTGATGTTATTATGGGGACACTGTGGATATCGCTGTTATTGTTGCCGGCAGTGATATTGGGGTGAGACCCCAGGAAGCCAGGGGTCACGCCGGCAGTGATAGTTGGGTGAGACCCCAGGAAGGCACGGGTCGCGCCGGCTGTGATAGTGGGGTGAGACCTCTGGAAGTCATGGGTCGTACCGGCAGTGATAGTGGGGTGAGACCCTTGGAAGGCACGGGTCACGCTGGCAGTGATAGTGGAGTGAGACCCCTGGAAGGCACGGGTCACGCCGGCAGTGATAGTGAGGTGAGACCCCTGGAAGGCACGGGTCTCGCCGGCAGTGATAGTGGGGTGAGACCCCTGGAAGGCACGGGTCGTGCCGGCAGTGATAGTGGGGTGAGACCCCTGGAAGTCATGGGTCGTGCCGGCAGTGATAGTGGGGTGAGACCCCTGGAAGGCACGGGTCACGCCGGCAGTGATAGTGGGTGAGATCCCTGGAAGGCCCGGGTCGTGCCAGCAGTGATAGTGGGGTGAGACCCCTGGAAGGCCCGGGTCACGCCGGCAGTGATAGTGGGGTGAGACCCCTGAAAGGCACGGGTCACGCCCGCAGTGACAGTGGGGTGAGACCCCTGGAAGTCATGGTTCGTACCGGCAGTGATAGTGGGGTGAGACCCTTGGAAGGCATGGGTCACGCCGGCAGTGATAGTGGGGTGAGACCCCTGGAAGGCACGGGTCACGCCGGCAGTGATAGTGGGGTGAGACCCCTGGAAGGCACGGGTCGCATATATTATGTCCTCGCTGAGCGCCACCTGTTCCATGTGTTGGTGATTTTTTTTCGGGCCCATTATCCGGGGGCTCAGGTTTCCCTCTAGCGGAGGCGGAGGGTGCTTGGACGGTCGTGGAGGATGAGGGGGCCGCGTTTACTTTCCTCGCCTGAAACCTGACCCGTAAATGAAAAGTTTATGCGGTTTTAGCGACTCCATCGGTTTGAAGCCCCGTCCTGGAGCGCGGCCAAGAGCAACACTTGTGCTGTGAACCTCCTGCGCCAATCTGTGGTCACCGGCTGCCGAGGCTCCTCACCAGACTGACGGCCTCACACAAGTCTCCTGCCTGGAAGTGTCTGCAGACAGGTGCCAGCAGCTTCCGACCCCAGACAATAGCAGCCAACGCCACCTAACATCCAGGAGAATTCTCCATTCATGGCTGGCTTTCTGGAAAAGCTGGGTGACTATAACCCATCACCCCAAATGCTGCTCATCCTTCCCAGGATCCTGAATGCCAAACAAGGAATTTCTGCAAAGATGAAAAGCCGGAATGGCTAGAAAAGTCTCTCAGGAAAGGCTCGGTCATCACTAATGTAACTAAACTGGGATTGTCATCCAGCTTTCCTAGGCTCCTGATAGTCAGTCTCATCTCAATAAATTAGAGTACCTTAAATATATTCAAAGCTGGAGCTCCAGACAACAGTCATATCCATCTTTCCTGGACCCCTGAGTGGTAAACCTGCAAAGTGATGGAGGGACACACATCCTGTTTCCATAATACTTCATACCCTTAAACTCAGAAAAACACAATAAAACGTGTAAAAAAAATACTCTGTTGTAAAAAAGTAACAGTAAACAGCAAGTGCTAGTTAAAAGATGATAAAAAAAACAGGGTATTTGGTTGGTATGTTTTTTGCAAAACTGTATACAAAGCCGCTCCACCAAACGTCAAGGTAACACATCAGAGCAGTCTCTCACCGATGTATTTCTGTGTTTCAGTCTTTGGTGTGAACGGCCATGCACATATAAGCCGTTCCCTACAGCGTGTCCACATCGGCCATCACCTTTCTGAATCCTGCTCATATAGGTTACTATACACATGGTCAGGTTTTTAAATACATCGGTGAGGGACTGCTCTGACGGGTTACCTTGATGTTTGGTAGAGCGGCTTAGTTTACATTTTTTGCAAAAACGTGTAAACCAAATACCCTGTTTTTTATCATCCTTTTACTAGGACTTGCTGTTTTTTGTTACTTTTTTACAACAGAGTATTTTTATACGTTATATTGTGTTTCTCTGTGTTTCAGTCTTTTGGTGGTGTGAACACTGTCCTACAGACTGGTTCACTGTGTGCATAGCCTATGTGTTCGCGTATAATTCATACCCTTGTAAAACTCCTGGGATATTCGGTAGTATCCCCGTATTGGTAGAGCCCCCGCCCCCCCTGCCCTTCACCCCCTCCCTGCATTCCAAGAAATAGTCATGTGACTACTAAAAAGAAAGAAGACTACGGGAGAATAATTACTGGGATTTTTTCAATTTAAAGGGAAACATTTCTTGTCTTCAGGAACTCGCACCTCGAACAGCCGATTCTGGATATTTCCCTGTCGGACATAGCTTTCCTTGTTAAAAATAAGGGGAAAAGGAAAATCTCTATCAATAAATGTATTGGACTGTTAGAGCCGAGAAATCGTCCCGAGCCAGGAGTTGGTGGTCAGACATGGGGGAACCCTATGGTTTCCTGCAGTGCAAGGCTGTAAAGTGTGGAGGCGGCACAATCAAGGGGGAGATCAATGACAATATTGTTACTATGAGATCGGCGGCTGTAGAGGGCGATAGCGATACATTAATAAGTTTAATCCTACACCTCTTGTTCCAGGATAATTTCTTTTTTATATATTTAGTGGGGTAAAAGAATGAATAAAACAGAGAACTTGGTGTGTATAATAATATAACTACTATAATACTGCCCTATATACAAGAATATAACTACTATAATACTGCCCCTATGTACAAGAATATAACTACTATAATACTGCCCCCTATGTACAAGAATATAACTACTATAATACTGCCCCCTATGTACAAGAATATAACTACTATAATACTGCCCCTATGTACAAGAATATAACTACTATACTACTGCCACTATGTACAAGAATATAACTACTATAATACTGCTCCCTATGTATAAGAATATAACTACTATAATACTGCCCCTATGTACAAGAATATAACTACTATAATACTGCTCCCTATGTACAAGAATATAACTACTATAATACTGCTCCTATGTACAAGAATATAACTACTATACTACTGCCACTATGTACAAGAATATAACTACTATAATACTGCTCCTATGTATAAGAATATAACTACTATAATACTGCCCTATATACAAGAATATAACTACTATAATACTGCCCCTATGTACAAGAATATAACTACTATAATTCTGCTCCTATGTACAAGAATATAACTACTATAATACTGCTCCTATGTATAAGAATATAACTACTATAATACTGCCCCATGTACAAGAATATAACTACTATAATACTGCTCCTATGTACAAGAATATAACTACTATAATACTGCTCCTATGTACAAGAATATAACTACTATAATACTGCCCCCTATGTACAAGAATATAACTACTATAATACTGCTCCTATGTACAAGAATATAACTACTATAATACTGCCCCCTATGTACAAGAATATAACTACTATAATACTGTCGCCTATGTACAAGAATATAACTACTATAATACTGCCCCCTATGTACAAGAATATAACTACTATAATACTGCCCCCTATGTACAAGAATATAACTACTATAATACTGCTCCTATGTACAAGAATATAACTACTATAATACTGCCCCTATATACAAGAATATAACTACTATAATACTGCCCCTATATACAAGAATATAACTACTATAATACTGCCCCCTATGTACAAGAATATAACTACTATAATACTGCCCCCTATGTACAAGAATATAACTACTATAATACTGCCCCCTATGTACAAGAATATAACTACTATAATACTGCCCCCTATGTACAAGAATATAACTACTATAATACTGCCCCTATATACAAGAATATAACTACTATAATACTGCCCCTATATACAAGAATATAACTACTATAATACTGCCCCTATATACAAGAATATAACTACTATAATACTGCCCCCTATGTACAAGAATATAACTACTATAATACTGCCCCTATGTACAAGAATATAACTACTATAATACTGCCCCCTATATACAAGAATATAACTACTATAATACTGCCCCCTATGTACAAGAATATAACTACTATAATACTGCTCCTATATACAAGAATATAACTACTATAATACTGCTACTATGTATAAGAATATAACTACTATAATACTGCCCCTATGTACAAGAATATAACTACTATAATACTGCCCCTATGTACAAGAATATAACTACTATAATACTGCTCCTATGTACAAGAATATAACTACTATAATACTGTCCCTATGTACAAGAATATAACTACTATAATACTGCTCCCTATGTGCAAGAATATAACTACTATAATACTGCCCCTATATACAAGAATATAACTACTATAATACTGCTCCTATGTACAAGAATATAACTACTATAATACTGCTCCTATGTACAAGAATATAACTACTATAATACTGCTCCTATGTACAAGAATATAACTACTATAATACTGTCCCTATGTACAAGAATATAACTACTATAATACTGCTCCTATGTACAAGAATATAACTACTATAATACTGTCCCTATGTACAAGAATATAACTACTATAATACTGCCCCTATATACAAGAATATAACTACTATAATACTGCTCCTATGTACAAGAATATAACTACTATAATACTGCTCCTATGTACAAGAATATAACTACTATAATACTGCTCCTATGTACAAGAATATAACTACTATAATACTGCTCCTATATACAAGAATATAACTACTATAATACTGCCCCCTATGTACAAGAATATAACTACTATAATACTGCTCCTATGTACAAGAATATAACTACTATAATACTGCTCCTATGTACAAGAATATAACTACTATAATACTGCTCCCTATGTACAAGAATATAACTACTATAATACTGCTCCCTATGTACAAGAATATAACTACTATAATAGTGCTCCTATAAGCCATGATGCTAATCTTTGAGCCACCGTTCTAATCACTAAGCCAAAGTAATAACCTCTGAGCCTCAATGCTAATCTTTGAAATACCGAGCCAATCTGTGAACAACCTCTGTAACCATTGAGCTAACCACTTGGTCACCTTGCTAACCTCTGAGCCACTGTGCTCACTGCTGAGCCTCAATGCTAATCTCTGAGATAACTAGCCAATCTATGAGACACCACGGTAACCTGCGAGCCTCCATGCCAACCACTGGGCCACAGTGGTAACTTCTGAGCTACCGCTCCAATCTCTGAGCCACTTTGTACACCTCTGAGACTGGGCTAATCTGAGTCACCAAGATAACCACTGAGCCATGGTGCTGAGCGCAGTGTGACACAGCCTTACTGAGCCTGGATTCTAGAACTGACTCGTTATCGCTCTAGAATTCGGTAACTTTCAGGATGACTTTAGCTCTTGTTCAGGGGTGGAAACTGACAGCTTGGGGCCTCTGTGCAAGAAATGTGTCTGGGCCCCCCTCCTTTTATGGCAACAAAGCTATATATATATATATATATATATATATATATAGCCACATACACATACATGTATATATACTATATAGTCTCCTTTATTATGTATATTGCCATCCCTCATTACACAGTGCCCTCTCTTGTTATGTACAGTACCGTCCCTTACATACTGGATTATATAGAGCCCTGTTTCTTATTGCATACCGTCCTGTCTTGTTAGCTGTATAATGCAATGATTGCTGATGGAGCATGGGAAAGCTTCCTTTCTAATGGAGGAGCTGATGGACTGGTAGTTTGGTCACCGGCTCCTCGATCAGCAGTCATTTTATATCTAGTAAGAGAGGGGACTATGTAATAAAAGAGGGCACTGTAAATAACAAAATTAACCAGAATACACTATGTAAGAGACAGCACTATACATAACAGCAGAGGAAGCTATATAATAAGGGACAGCACCATATATAACTAGAGAGGATGGTACGTAATAAGGGATGGTGTTATACATAATAAAAGAGGGAACTATGTAACTAAGGATGGCGTTATACAGAATTAATGAGTACACTATATACTAAGGGACTGTGTTTGAAATAATAAGCGATAATAATGTCTTCCTCCACCTCCCCCGTTCTTATGTCCATTATAAGTCCCCCCTCCTCCCCCCCGCATCTCATTATTGTCCTCTCCCCCACCCCATCATTTCCCTCTTCACCACCCCCATTATTGCCTTCTCCCCATCACCCCCATTATTGCCTTCTCCCCTTCACCCCCATTATTGCCCTCTCCTCCACCGACACACACAGCACCATTCACCTCTCTGCACATTCCCCCGTAACGCTACGCATGTACGCAGACACACACACAACCTCTCACCTATCCGCATGCTCTCCCACAGCATCACCAGAGCCCCCGTTTCCTCTCTCTGCCACAGCCGGCTGCTGAATTATGACATCATCCAGAGGTGCTGCTGTCTGTGTCAAAGACAGGAAGCGTGGGCACCGGGCAGGAAGCAGGACGGATCCCTGCAGCTCCGCTCCGCCGCTATTTTCTCTTGTAGACAGTGGAGCTGCAGGGAACACTCGCACAAGAGGGCAATCTGGCCAGGGGCCCCCTGGAGCCTCGGGCCCAGAGAAACCAGATTGCCCTCATTATTAGCCTCCCTGTAGTGGCGCCCTCCACCTCTGGGCCTCGGTGCAGCTGCACAGGCTGCACATGCGGTATGTCCGCCCATGCTCTTGTTCTATGTGCGGCCTAGTACGTGGATTGGCTCGGTTTGCCCAGAATCGGCCATGATGGGTGACAGGTGGAAGATTTGCCGTGGTGCACCATCCATCCTGCCCTCGCCAGCAGTGAAGATAGTGATAATTCTCCGCGATCCTCTGCTCTATCCTGACCTTGTCAGACACTTGGCATCACTGTCGGCCAGTACCGGGTACCTGGAGGCCGAGGGGCTATCAATACATTCCAATCTGATCGCTCATTTATGGCAGCAGCTGCACGGAGCGGCGCGGACAGATGGGCCGCTCTCCCCAAATCGGCGCTGATCAGCGCCAAAGACTGAACCGCGGCCCCTAAATAATGAGAGACCGTAAAAAGCTGGAGAGAAATGGGAACAATCAGAGAAAGATACAAAGTATCCAGACTGCAAACAACAAAGAGCAGGAGCGAGACGTGAATAATCCATGGAGCAGACGCCGCCACGGTCTGTTCACTTATCTGCTGCTCTGATTCCAGGAAAGCTGGGTGACCACTAACAAAGGCCGCAGTCCAGCACCAATGAGCGGTCTGCCAGATGGGCACTATGATGGCGGGACTGATACACGGGCAGATTTATACACTCTGAGCCCCTGACATTAGCCAGCGAGCTGGAATTCTGGACGGTGGCACAGGATCACTCTATGGAGGAGGCTAAGGAAACATTTCTGAGTGGTGCCATTTCCAGAATCCAAGGGAGCAAGATTGAAGAAGCCCCCAGTAGTTAACTGCACCCCTATAAAACCGTCACTAGCAGAAAAGCCATTTATTGTTATCCCTTATCTTATGTGATACAGAATATTGGGAATCTGTCCTCATCCCACCGAAGGCCTATCACCAGGAGAAAACGTGACAAAAGACAGACACCAAAGAAAAAACTGTGAAAGGAAACCAAGAAATAACATTGTACATAGGGACAGTATTATAGTAGTTATATTCTTGTACATAGGGGCAGTATTATAGTAGTTATATTCTTGTACATAGGAGCAGTATTATAGTAGTTATATTCTTGTACATAGGGGCAGTATTATAGTAGTTATATTCTTGTACATAGGAGCAGTATTATAGTAGTTATATTCTTGTACATAGGGGGCAGTATTATAGTAGTTATATTCTTGTACATAGGGGCAGTATTATAGTAGTTATATTCTTGTACATAGGGGGCAGTATTATAGTAGTTATATTCTTGTACATAGGAGCAGTATTATAGTAGTTATATTGTTGTAGATAGGGGCAGCATTATAGTAGTTATATTCTTGTACATGAGGCAGTATTATAGTATTTATATTCTTGTACATAGGGGCAGTATTATAGTAGTTATATTCTTGTACATGAGGCAGTATTATAGTAGTTATATTCTTGTACATAGGGGCAGTATTATAGTAGTTATATTCTGGTACATAGGGGAAGTATTATAGTAGTTATATTCTTGTACATAGGGGACAGTATTATAGTAGTTATATTCTTGTACATAGGGGCAGTATTATAGTAGTTATATTCTTGTACATAGGGGCAGTATTATAGTAGTTATATTCTGGTACATAGGGGCAGTATTATCGTAGTTATATTCTTGTACATAGGGGGCAGTATTATAGTAGTTATATTCTTGTACATATGAGCAGTATTATAGTAGTTATATTCTTGTACATAGGGGGCAGTATTATAGTAGTTATATTATTGTACATAGGGGGCTGTATTATAGTAGTTATATTCTTGTACATAGGAGCAGTATTATAGTAGTTATATTCTTGTACATGAGGCAGTATTATAGTAGTTATATTCTTGTACATAGGGGGCAGTATTATAGTAGTTATATTCTTGTACATAGGAGCAGTATTATAGTAGTTATATTCTTGTACATGAGGCAGTATTATAGTAGTTATATTCTTGTATATAGGAGCAGTATTATAGTAGTTATATTCTTGTACATAGGAGCAGTATTATAGTAGTTATATTCTTGTACATAGAAGCAGTATTATAGTAGTTATATTCTTGTACATAGGGGGCAGTATTATAGTAGTTATATTCTTGTACATAGGGGCAGTATTATAGTAGTTATATTCTTGTACATAGGAGCAGTATTATAGTAGTTATATTCTTGTACATGAGGCAGTATTATAGTAGTTATATTCTTGTACATAGGAGCAGTATTATAGTAGTTATATTCTTGTACATAGGGGCAGTATTATAGTAGTTATATTCTTGTACATAGGGGGCAGTATTATAGTAGTTATATTCTTGTACATAGGGGCAGTATTATAGTAGTTATATTCTTGTACATAGGAGCAGTATTATAGTAGTTATATTCTTGTACATGAGGCAGTATTATAGTAGTTATATTCTTGTACATAGGAGCAGTATTATAGTAGTTATATTCTTGTACATAGGAGCAGTATTATAGTAGTTATATTCTTGTACATAGGAGCAGTATTATAGTAGTTATATTCTTGTACATAGGAGCAGTATTATAGTAGTTATATTCTTGTACATTAGGGGGCAGTATTATAGTAGTTATATTCTTGTACATAGGGGCAGTATTATAGTAGTTATATTCTTGTACATAGGGGCAGTATTATAGTAGTTATATTCTTGTACATAGGGGGCAGTATTATAGTAGTTATATTCTTGTACATAGGGGCAGTATTATAGTAGTTATATTCTTGTACATAGGAGCAGTATTATAGTAGTTATATTCTTGTACATGAGGCAGTATTATAGTAGTTATATTCTTGTACATAGGAGCAGTATTATAGTAGTTATATTCTTGTACATAGGAGCAGTATTATAGTAGTTATATTCTTGTACATAGGAGCAGTATTATAGTAGTTATATTCTTGTACATAGGAGCAGTATTATAGTAGTTATATTCTTGTACATTAGGGGGCAGTATTATACTCGCTATAATCTGGTATTTTCAGTGTATTCCTCTTGTAGAGTTCTTGTAATTTTATTTATTTTTTCCTTTTCCTTCTCTTTTTCGGGTCCATTTTTCCTGTTTCTTTTCGGAATGTTTCCTTCTCTTGTAGATGGTATTTTGGGCTCTGGTTAGTGAGACTCTGCGGCAGATCTGTCACACGACTCTGTACATCTTCATTATAACTATCTTCCTTATTTACCATTTTGAGGGATAATTTCTGTATTTTGAGATTCCTTGTTGCTATTTATCGCTCTCTACAATCATTGAGGTTTGCGCTACATTCTGTGGATCTGACATCATCTAAGTAATTTCAGTCTAGAAAGACACAAGAAAGATATAAAAAAATATGAAAAACCAGGGGAAGAGTCCTGAGGAGATCATTTGCATATTCCCAGTGCCTTCTGGGATAAGTGAAGAGTCTCCGCGAGCTCAACGATCACTGGGTTTTGGCTGTTGCAGCTGAAAAGAGGAAATTGGAAAGGTTGCAGGTGGTCTTCTCTTCCATCCTCCCAGTGGATGGCCATGGAACAAGGAGGTGGAATAAGATTCTGCAGGTGAACAACTGGCTACGTCGATGGTGCCGTCAGCAACGATTTGGATTTCTGGATCACGGAGTGAACTACTTATACGATGGACTACTTGCTAGAGATGGGGTGCACCTTACGAAGACTGGAAAGCATGTATTTGGAAGTCGCCTTGCTACACTTGTAAGGAGAGCTTTAAACTAGAACAACATGGGAAGGGAAGCAAAAGTCCAGAAAAAGCCATACACCTGACAAATGCTATTGAGAACTCTGCTATTAGAAGTGGAAAGGAAGAACAAAGACGAAAGAATCTAATTAATAAAAACATTGGAGAAAGAGAAACCAATCACAAACTAAAATGTTTCTATACTAATGCACAAAGCATGGGCAACAAACAAGGAGAATTGGAACTACTAACACAGGAAAAGAAATATGATGTCATTGGAATCACTGAGACTTGGTGGGACGATACACATGATTGGAATACAAGACTAGAAGGATACAACTTATTTGCAAGAAACAGACTTGATAAACGAGGAGGGGGTGTCGCATTGTATGTTAGAAACGCGTATATCTGCACAGAGATTGAAGCTTCAGAGACTGGGAGTTCTGTGGAAACTGTTTGGGTAAGAATACAAGGACAGAACAATGGAAAGGACACCATTGTAGGCATTTACTACAGGCCGCCTGTGCAAGCTGAAGATATGGATGAACTCTTTATGCATCAAATGGCCAAGTTCTCCAAAAAATATGACATAGTTGTCATGGGAGATTTCAACTATCCAGACATTTGTTGGGAATCTCTCTCAGGCAAAACTAACAGGTCAAGGAAATTCTTATCCTCTCTTGCTGACAACTTTATCTTCCAAAAGGTAAAGGAGAAAACAAGGGGAACTGCTACCTTGGATCTAATCCTTATAAACAGGGAGGAAATGGTTGAGGAGGTAAAAGTGGCTGGGACCCTAGGAGGTAGCGACCATGCTATTTTAGAATTTTGGATAACTAGAGGCGGAAGACCTGTGAAGACTCAGACGTCAAGGTTAGATTTCAGAAAGGCAGATTTTAAGGGATTCAGAAAGAGAATTGGAGGGATCCAATGGCTGGATATCCTTAAAGACAAAAATGTCCAGGAAGGATGGGAAATCTTGAAAAATGAAATTCTCAAAGCACAGTTGTTAACAATTCCGAAAAGAGGGAAGAATAGGAAGCATTTAAGGAAACCAGGATGGATGAACACAGAACTTAAGCACATGCTAAAAAGGAAGAAAAAAATGTTTATAAAATGGAAAGAAGGAGGCATATCTAAAGAAGAATATAATGCTGTCTGCAGAACCTGCAGGGCACAAATCAGATTAGCTAAAGCTGAAAATGAATTGAGGCTTGCAAGAGATGTCAAAAGCAATAATAAAGGATTTTGGGGATATGTCAAAAGAAAAGTCAAAGATGCTATAGGATTTTTACAGGATGAAAATGATGAAATGGTAAGACAGGATGTTGAGAAGGCTGAACTTTTAAATTCCTATTTTGCATCTGTTTTCTCTCAGAAAGGAAATGTAACATCAACTGTTATTCACTGTCCTATTAAGGGAATAGAAGAATCCAGGATATCTATAAACAGAAAGTTAGTGAGGAAACACTTAGCTAACCTAAATGAATTCAAGTCTCCAGGTCCAGATGAATTACACCCCAGAGTACTGAAGGAGATAGCAGAAGAAATTTTTGAACCCCTCTCCATAATCTTTGAAAATTCTTGGAGAACAGGAGAAGTGCCAGAAGACTGGAGAAGAGCAAATGTTGTTCCTATCTTCAAAAAGGGAAAGAAGGTCGACCCAGGCAACTATAGGCCGGTGAGTCTGACTTCTATACCAGGAAAGATCTTTGAACAAATTATTAAACAACATGTATGTCAATACCTGGATAAGAATGAAGTGATTAAACAGAGTCAGCATGGGTTTGTAACTAATAAGTCATGTCAGACTAATTTAATTTCCTTCTATGACGGTATTACTGATTGGGTGGATCAAGGAAATGCTGTAGATATCGTATATCTTGACTTCAGCAAAGCATTTGACAAAGTCTCTCATACAATCCTTATTGAAAAAATGGCTAAGTATGGAATGGACAAGGCAACTGTTAGGTGGATTCATAACTGGCTTAGTGATCGGACCCAAAGAGTGGTCGTAAATGGCTGCACATCCAGTTGGAAGAATGTCTCAAGTGGGGTACCACAGGGCTCTGTCCTGGGCCCTGTATTGTTCAACATCTTTATCAACGATTTAGATGAAGGAATTGAGGGTAAACTGATTAAATTTGCTGATGACACAAAGCTAGGAGGGATAGCTAATACTAGAGAAGAGAGAGAGAGGATTCAAAAAGATTTAAATAAACTGGAGAAGTGGGCAGCAACTAACAGAATGGTTTTTAACAGGGAGAAATGCAAAGTACTACATCTGGGCAATGAAAATGAAAAAAGCATATATAGAATGGGAGGAATAGGGCTAAGTGACAGCACATGTGAAAAAGACTTGGGTATACTAATAGATCACAGACTGAATATGAGTCAACAGTGTGATGCAGCAGCAAAAAAGGCAAATGCAATTCTAGGATGTATTAACAGAAGCATACAGTCTAGATCACGTGAAGTAATTATTTCCCTCTACTCCTCTTTGGTCAGACCTCATCTGGAATATTGTGTCCAGTTTTGGGCACCACATTTTAAAAAAGACATCAACAAACTGGAGCAAGTTCAGAAAAGAGCGACCAGAATGGTGACCGGTCTGCAAACCCTGTCTTATGAGGAAAGGTTGCAGGATTTGGGAATGTTTAGTTTGCAAAAGAGAAGACTAAGACGAGACTTAATAGCTGTCTACAAATATCTAAAGGGCTGTCACATTGTAGAAGGATCAACTTTATTCTCATTTGCACAAGGAAAGACTAGAAGCAATGGGATGAAACTGAATGGGAGGAGACACAGATTAGATATTAGAAAAAACTTTTTGACAGTTAGAGTGATCAATGAGTGGAACAGGCTGCCACGAGAAGTGGTGAGTTCTCCTTCAATGGAAGTCTTCAAACAGAGGCTGGACAGACATCTAACTGGGATGATTTAGCGAATCCTGCTTTGAGCAGGGGGTTGGACCAGATGGCCCAGGAGGTCCCTTCCAACTCTACGATTCTTTGATTCTATGATATATGTCTTCATCCTGAACCGTCCTGTGAGCCATGTGCGCCCGGCGGTTCTGACCCGTGTACAGTACGTGTCTGTGGACGTCGACTTTATCTGACCCTGAAACTCCCAAAAAGCATTGATTTGGCCGTGAACCTTGGTATTTTTGGCTTTTTCCTTCTTCTTCCAGTGTTTTCTTTGGTTGCATTGGGGTTTTAGAGTATTCTAACATGATTCCAAATATTTTGGGGAAGTAATTTCCGAGTAATGGGCCACTCAGGGACATTACCCAGAATGTAACACTGCAGAATGTTCTACTCCCAGGGAGCAGTGTCCTGATGCGGCCCACATGTTCCTCCCCTGAATATTAACCTGCGCCCGTCCTTGTGATGACGCGATGCTTGTCCTCCGCGTCTGATAAGTGCCGGCCGCCTCCATGTTGGGGATGATCCCGTTATCGTCTCAATATTACAACATTACATTATTTCCGAGATTCCGACTTGGGATAAATTCTGGAGATTCGGATTATTATTTTTTTCCTAATTGAACTCATAATGGAGCAATTATTGCATCGTCTAGCGGACGGATCCTAATTGCTGAAATGTGGTCGCTATTAACTCTGCTTTTGGGTTTTCAATAAGAAGCATTGTTCGTGAACCGTGAAACGCCGCCGTCAGCTTCTCGTATAAAAATACCGGAATTTATAGTGTCTGACGGAAATCGGGCTTTTTACAATTTTTTTTTTTTTTTTTTTAAGTGATCACATTGCCAGAAGTGCTTGTTATTGTTATTTAAGAATCTGTCAGAAAAAGAAAAAAAATGGTAGAAATAAAAAATTAGTGAAGAGGCGTGCAGATATCAGAAGCGTCGTACGTTGAGCCGCCGGGGTCACCGCCATGACGTTATGGCAGCTCCCGCTGTCTCTACTAACCTCAACCCTCTATTATTCCTCCTGGAAATGAGTCTAGAAATTAAGATCCCGCTGTTTGCAGATTGGGGAGTTTTCACAATACTTCTGTCCAGCATTGGTGGTATCAATGGGGGCAGGGACACAATCCTTTGGTAAAGGGAAAGGTAACAGCCGGTTTGCAGTCGTTACTTACCCCGGTCTTATTGACACCTCTCCATTATTAATTGGCTTAATGTCACCTTACAATCGAATGGTGACATTAACCCTTTGTTATATTAACCCATTCGCCACCACTACAGGGCAATGGGAATAGAGAGGATAAGTGCCAGAATTGGCGTATCTTAGGGATGCGCCATTTCTGGGGTGTCTGGGGGCAGATTTTTGTAGCTAGGGGGGCCAAAAACAATGGTTATTAAATCTGCCCTCACTCACCTGCTTTACCTCTCTGGTTGACCACGCAATTTTTTACAACGAATTAACCCCTTAAATTAACACCTACATGTCCCAAATTTTACACATCGCCCTCATCTAATTACTAGTGAAAGACATATAAAAATAAACATGAAATGGTTTACTGAATGTAAACCATGTGTCATTTCATGTCGGGTTGGGGAATGATTTTACAGAAGCCGGCAATTGAATTAGCGGCTATTCTGCTATGAAGAACTCTGTGACATATAAATATATGTGTCTCAATGACATGTGTGTATATATGTATTCTATGTGTCTATATCTATTCTTTCGTTTCTTTATTAAACCTGTCAGTGTGAGTTTACTGTATCGCGCACTGAATTGCCGGCTTTTCTACAAGACACCGGGTGCGTATTTCTCGCAGGTCACATGTGTGGTCCGTGTGTAATCCGTATTTTTTGTGCTCCCATAGACTTGCATTGGCGTAGTGCGGGCGTAGTACGCTGACAGTCCCAGCATGCTGCGATTGGCACGGAGCGTAGAATATGCCTGAGAAATATACGGCTGTTGTGAGCTTCCTCATAGAGAATCATTGGTCCGTGTTTAATGCGGGCTTTTTACGCCTCTCACTCGTCCGTATTTCTCTCTAGTGTGACCCCGGCCTTCTTCTCCTGGGAAACGTATAAGTGCACACGTTGCAGATTCTCCTGCGGTGTACAGTACCATTAAAGTCTATGAGAAATGGAAAACGCTGTGCACATGCTGCGGATTTTTCCGCGCGGATATTCTGCAGATTTAAATCCGCAGCATGTCAATTCATTGTGCGGATTCCGCAGCGTTTTGACACCTGCTTCATTATAGTAATCCGCAGGAAATCTGCACTAAATCCGCAGGTAAAACGCAGGTCAATTTACTTGCGGATTTAGCAAAATCTGCGCTGAAAAATCCGCATGGTAATCCGCAACATATGCACGTACCCTAACAAAGGGGCGACATGAGGCAAACTTCTAGGAAACCTTTTTATTTGATGGTAGATCCAGGATTTACAGATTTGGCAGAAGTTGGTTTGTTTTTTTTAATTACTTTTTGAAACAAACAACATAAGTTTCTTTGTTTCAAAATATTATCGTGTAGAACCAACAACATAAAGTCAAATGATTCATCTTTTTACAATATATTACCTAATAAAAGAATTAAAAAGAGAAATTCCATCAGCAGTGCCATGAGATGGCGATCCTCCCGCCCGAGCTCCCGGGGTGAGCGGATCTCCTGACTGATTCTGGCCTCTCGGGCGTCCGGGGACATTCACTATTCACAATATTTTCCTTCCTCTTCCTCCTCTCGTCTCATGGCCTTTTAATGAAAATAAAGGAATGAGCTCGTCTGGGAATATCACATAATGGCGGCAATTTCTAGTGGGGATTATGGCGCTGACATGTGCCGCGCCTGCAGACGCCTCTGGGACTTATAGGATCTATGGTCTGGATTATCAGCGATGCGGCCTCCAGCTGCCGGAGGCTCCATGGGCGCAGAGAGGAATGAGGCCATAGGAGATAATCCGCAATCATCGTCTATCAGGTGGCAAATAAAAGATAGAAATGAAGAGGCCGAGGTGCTGGAGAAGACGGAACAAAGAGAATCTCGTGTAAGGACGCATGACAAAAGTGTTCACATCCCCACGATCTGGTAGTAAGTGTGACGATTCCTGGAGTGGACCCTCTGGGTCGTGGCACCAACGCACCCAGGGCGAGCTGACCTAGTGAGGACCACCCGCTGTACAGGGAGTGTCAGGGGCAGACCCAGGGGGGTAAGGTACCACGACTGCTGGCACCAGGTGGCCGGCTCACAGAAGACGCGAGAGAGCATGTCTAGCAAGGGGCAGGAGGGGACACGCAGGATACAGGAGAGTGCAAAACGTGGACACGGGCACGCTGGGTATAGGATCATGCAGGGTGTGTGCACGGGGACACGCAGGGTTCAGGACAGCACAGGGCGTGTACACGGGGGTACGCAGGGTTCAGGACAGCACAGGGCGTGTACATGGGGGTACGCAGGGTTCAGGACAGCACAGGGCGTGTACATGGGGGTACGCAGGGTTCAGGAAAGCACAGGGCGTGTACATGGGGGTACGCAGGGTTCAGGACAGCACAGGGCGTGTACACGGGGGTACGCAGGGTTCAGGACAGCACAGGGTGTGTACATGGGGGCACACAGGGTTCAGGACAGCACAGGGCGTGTACACAGGGATACGCAGGGTTCAGGACAGCACAGGGCGTGTACATGGGGGCACACAGGGTTCAGGACAGCACAGGACGTGTACACGGGGGCACACAGGGTTCAGGACAGCACAGGGCATGTACACAGGGATACGCAGGGTTCAGGACAGCACAGGGTGTGTACATGGGGGCACACAGGGTTCAGGACAGCACAGGGCGTGTACACAGGGATACGCAGGGTTCAGGACAGCACAGGGCGTGTACATGGGGGCACACAGGGTTCAGGACAGCACAGGACGTGTACACGGGGGCACACAGGGTTCAGGACAGCACAGGACGTGTACATGGGGGTACGCAGGGTTCAGGACAGCACAGGACGTGTACACGGGGGTACGCAGGGTTCAGGACAGCACAGGGCGTGTACATGGGGGCACACAGGGTTCAGGACAGCACAGGACGTGTACACAGGGATACGCAGGGTTCAGGACAGCACAGGGCGTGTACATGGGGGCACACAGGGTTCAGGACAGCACAGGACGTGTACACGGGGGCACACAGGGTTCAGGACAGCACAGGACGTGTACATGGGGGTACGCAGGGTTCAGGACAGCACAGGACGTGTACACGGGGGTACGCAGGGTTCAGGACAGCACAGGGCGTGTACATGGGGGCACACAGGGTTCAGGACAGCACAGGACGTGTACACAGGGATACGCAGGGTTCAGGACAGCACAGGGCGTGTACATGGGGGCACACAGGGTTCAGGACAGCACAGGACGTGTACACGGGGGCACACAGGGTTCAGGACAGCACAGGACGTGTACATGGGGGTACGCAGGGTTCAGGACAGCACAGGACGTGTACACGGGGGCACACAGGGTTCAGGACAGCACAGGGCGTGTACATGGGGGCACACAGGGTTCAGGACAGCACAGGACGTGTACACGGGGGCACACAGGGTTCAGGACAGCACAGGACGTGTACATGGGGGTACGCAGGGTTCAGGACAGTACAGGGCGTGTACATGGGGGTACGCAGGGTTCAGGACAGCACAGGACGTGTACACGGGGGCACACAGGGTTCAGGACAGCACAGGACGTGTACATGGGGGTACGCAGGGTTCAGGACAGTACAGGGCGTGTACACAGGGTTCAGGAGTGCGTATAGCGTGCACTGAGAAGCACGCCCGGGTACAAGGCAAAGCCGAGCGTGTGCTGGGAAGCACGGCAGAGCACAGTGCAGGGGACCTGAGTACAGAGAGTAACCTAGCAAGAAAGCACAACAATAATCAGGTGCCTCCCACAGGAAAAGGCAGTCTAATATAGGGCATGAGCGCTGGGACTTCCGGGTCAGGTCCTCCAGAACCATAGAGATGGCGCGGCTGCAGTCAGGGCAGAGAGGAGAGCGTATGCGCGCTAAACAAAGCCGTGTAGCCATAGGATCAAGTGCGAGAGGTGCGCATGCGCATCCGACGGGATCCCCGGAGTGGCTGCGGCACCGGAAGTCGTGACATTGGGCGCTGAGTCCCGGCCCCGGGTGATAGCGGCATGACAGTAAGTGGATAGATAAATGATAGGTAGATGAGAGCTAGGTGATAAATAATAGTCTCAATGACCATGATTTATAATTATGCCCACGGTTCATATCACAGACAGTGTGAGACTGATGCACTGGTCAGTATTGGCCTGGACATGGAGTAATAGGGTAACGAGTGCGTTTCTGACAGCACAGGCGCCCGGACATGGTGACGTGTAATACGCCGCATTACCATAGATATTCAGAGCCCCGTCCACATCTGGCGCCTGAGTTATCGCATGCAGCGGACGCCGCCGCCCTGTGGTGCAGCGTCCTTATACGTAACTGAGGATTTAAAGTTATAAATGTTTCCAGAATTGTAGCTGTGATATTGGGCATCTTGATCATCGTCATCTGTGTAACCCCTTAATGACCGCCAGTACGTCTTTTTACTGACCTGAGATATAAGAGAATAGCCTCCCCGTACAGGTGACGATCCGGCAGCTGTCGGCTGTCCACTACAGCTGACAACTTGCTGCATCAGCCACGATCAGTGCTGGCACCGACCTCATCTGTTCACCCCATTAAATGCTGCTGTCAATAGTGATTACATCATATAAATGGTTAACAGTGGGGGGGAGCCTTCCTCTTTACCCCAATCAGATCATGATTGTGTGGTCCTGATGTTTGATGTGAAGCAGAGATGGGGAAATGTTATTTATTAAGGTTTTTCTCTGGTTTGACTATCTGGATTAAAGGGATAATCATTAAAAGTTTGAAAATTGCAATTTTTTTTTTTTAATTGTCAACTTTCTGATATGTTTTGTGTTTATCAGCCTAAATTTACCAGCATCATAAAGTATAATGTGTCACGAAAAAACAATCTCAATCACTGGGATTTATTGAAGCGTTTCAGAGTTATTACCACATAAAGTGACACTGTCCAGATTTGTAATATTTGGCTCCGTCACTAAGGGGGTACAATGTGCAGATAATGAGGCGCTGCCCCCAGTAAATCCTCGATACGGCGGAGGTTTGCTTTGGCCTGGGAGGATCTGCTCCCACCATTTTTTTTGTCTGTTGCTGGTAGTGCTGCCCGTATCTTCCAGTGATAGATAATAGATAAATGTAACGCTCGGGCTGTTGGAGGAGCCGGGATCGTGGACCCATCCTGCCACAGACCAGCCTTACCCCGGAGGGGCACCACTAACCAGCTACCTTGGTGTTCCCTGGCGCCTCTAGTGGTGAGGTCAGGCGTGTGCGGCAGGTAGGTGCCACCGGTTCAGACTGGACCGACAGGAGCTGCTTAAGAAAGGACTAGTGATGGCCACACTTCGGCTGACGTAGGGTAAATCTTGGGAGATATTTTTGCACATCTTCCCTCTATGGAGCGGCGACGCTTTACAGCCTTAAAGAAAAAACAAGGTGAAAATGTCAGTACTGTGTAACGTCAGACGGACGGTGGCGGTAAGTCCTGAGAGTGCAGCGTCTGCGCCAAACTGCGAATGGTGAGGGTTTATTCCGCCACCAGGGAGCTCGGAGGATTGTGCTCAGCCGGGGGTTCGAGTCGCCCCACGGACTCGTGTGCAATGGAAGTGATTGTGGAGGGATTTTATGTGCAGATGGAGATTGAATTCTCCAAAGACATTATAGACCCATAGAGAGAAGTATATACCTCCCAAGATCTGAGCGAGCGGTGCGAATGGCTGCAGGAGAGGTGTCTGTCACCTCCTCACTACCTGGAGGACGGGGGACCGCTCATTATCCTGCGCCATTCACATTTCATGACTCCAGGACATAATGTATCACCGGGATCTGAGGGAATGAATTATGAATAAAGTCATTATAGGATAAACTGGAGCGGGCGCTCTCCTCCAGCAGAGAAGGGGTTAACCGTAATCAGGAGGACCACAATACTCAGCAGTCACATGACCGGAGAAATGTCAGAACATCTGGAATAATATCATAGAATCATAGAATCATAGAATCGTAGAGTTGGAAGGGACCTCCTGGGCCATCTGGTCCAACCCCCTGCTCAAAGCAGGATTCGCTAAATCATCCCAGTCAGATGTCTGTCCAGCCTCTGTTTGAAGACTTCCATTGAAGGAGAACTCACCACTTCTCGTGGCAGCCTGTTCCACTCATTGATCACTCTAACTGTCAAAAAGTTTTTTCTAATATCTAATCTGTGTCCCCTCCCATTCAGTTTCATCCCATTGCTTCTAGTCTTTCCTTGTGCAAATGAGAATAAAGTTGATCCTTCTACAATGTGACAGCCCTTTAGATATTTGTAGACAGCAATTAAGTCTCCTCTCAGTCTTCTCTTTTGCAAACTAAACATTGCCAAATCCTGCAACCTTTCCTCATAAGACAGGGTTTGCAGACCGGTCACCATTCTGGTCGCTCTTTTCTGAACTTGCTCCAGTTTGTTGATGTCTTTTTTAAAATGTGGTGCCCAAAACTGGACACAATATTCCAGATGAGGTCTGACCAAAGAGGAGTAGAGGGAAATAATGACTTCACGTGATCTAGACTGTATGCTTCTGTTAATACATCCTAGAACTGCATTTGCCTTTTTTGCTGCTGCATCACACTGTTGACTCATATTCAGTCTGTGATCTATTAGTATACCCAAGTCTTTTTCACATGTGCTGTCACTTAGCCCTATTCCTCCCATTCTATATATGCTTTTTTCATTTTTATTGCCCAGATGTAGTACTTTGCATTTCTCCCTGTTAAAAACCATTCTGTTAGTTGCTGCCCACTTCTCCAGTTTATTTAAATCTTTTTGAATCCTCTCTCTCTTCTCTAGTATTAGCTATCCCTCCTAGCTTTGTGTCATCAGCAAATTTAATCAGTTTACCCTCAATTCCTTCATCTAAATCGTTGATAAAGATGTTGAACAATACAGGGCCCAGGACAGAGCCCTGTGGTACCCCACTTGAGACATTCTTCCAACTGGATGTGCAGCCATTTACGACCACTCTTTGGGTCCGATCACTAAGCCAGCTATGAATCCACCTAACAGTTGCCTTGTCCATTCCATACTTAGTCATTTTTTCAATAAGGATTGTATGAGAGACTTTGTCAAATGCTTTGCTGAAGTCAAGATATACTATATCTACAGCATTTCCTTGATCCACCCAATCAGTGATACCGTCATAGAAGGAAATTAAGTTAGTCTGACATGACTTATTAGTTACAAACCCATGCTGACTCTGTTTGATCACTTCATTCTTATCCAGGTATTGACTTACATGTTGTTTAATAATTTGTTCAAAGATCTTTCCTGGTATAGAAGTCAGACTCACCGGCCTATAGTTGCCTGGGTCCACCTTCTTCCCCTTTTTGAAGATAGGAACAACATTTGCTCTTCTCCAGTCTTCTGGCACTTCTCCTGTTCTCCAAGAATTTTCAAAGATTATGGAGAGTGGTTCAGAAATTTCTTCTGCTATCTCCTTCAGTACTCTGGGGTGTAATTCATCTGGACCTGGAGACTTGAATTCATTTAGGTTAGCTAAGTGTTTCCTCACTATCTTTCTGTTTATAGATATCCTGGATTCTTCTATTCCCTTAATAGGACAGTGAATAACAGTTGGTGTTACATTTCCTTTCTGAGAGAAAACAGATGCAAAATAGGAATTTAAAAGTTCAGCCTTCTCAACATCCTGTCTTACCATTTCATCATTTTCATCCTGTAAAAATCCTATAGCATCTTTGACTTTTCTTTTACTTTTGACATATCCCCAAAATCCTTTATTATTGCTTTTGACATCTCTTGCAAGCCTCAATTCATTTTCAGCTTTAGCTAATCTGATTTGTGCCCTGCAGATTCTGCAGACAGCATTATATTCTTCTTTAGATATGCCTCCCTCTTTCCATTTTATAAACATTTTTTTCTTCCTTTTTAGCATGTGCTTAAGTTCTGTGTTCACCCATCCTGGTTTCCTTAAATGCTTCCTATTCTTCCCTCTTTTCGGAATTGTTAACAACTGTGCTTTGAGAATTTCATTTTTCAAGATTTCCCATCCTTCCTGGACATTTTTGTCTTTAAGGATATCCAGCCATTGGATCCCTCCAATTATCTTTCTGAATCCCTTAAAATCTGCCTTTCTGAAATCTAACCTTGACGTCTGAGTCTTCACAGGTCTTCCGCCTCTATTTATCCAAAATTCTAAAATAGCATGGTCGCTGCCTCCTAGGGTTCCAGCCACTTTTACCTCCTCAATCATTTCCTCCCTGTTTATAAGGATTAGATCCAAGGTAGCAGTTCCCCTTGTTTTCTCCCTTACCTTTTGGAAGATAAAGTTGTCAGCAAGAGAGGATAAGAATTTCCTTGACCTCTTAGTTTTGCCTGAGAGAGATTCCCAACAAATGTCTGGATAGTTGAAATCTCCCATGACAACTATGTCATATTTTTTGGAGAACTTGGCCATTTGATGCATAAAGAGTTCATCCATATCTTCAGCTTGCACAGGCGGCCTGTAGTAAATGCCTACAATGGTGTCCTTTCCATTGTTCTGTCCTTGTATTCTTACCCAAACAGTTTCCACAGAACTCCCAGTCTCTGAAGCTTCAATCTCTGTGCAGATATATGCGTTTCTAACATACAATGCAACACCCCCTCCTCGTTTATCAAGTCTGTTTCTTGCAAATAAGTTGTATCCTTCTAGTCTTGTATTCCAATCATGTGTATTGTCCCACCAAGTCTCAGTGATTCCAATGACATCATATTTCTTTTCCTGTGTTAGTAGTTCCAATTCTCCTTGTTTGTTGCCCATGCTTTGTGCATTAGTATAGAAACATTTTAGTTTGTGATTGGTTTCTCTTTCTCCAATATTTTTATTAATTAGATTCTTTCGTCTTTGTTCTTCCTTTCCACTTCTAATAGCAGAGTTCTCAATAGCATTTGTCAGGTGTATGGCTTTTTCTGGTCTTTTGCTTCCCTTCCCATGTTGTGGGGTGACAGCAACTCCATGTATCTGTCATCAACCCAGAGAGATACGAGACGTTACGTATAGATAATAGATAAATGGTACATAGATAATACACTGTTCCAATTGCAACAGCCTGTTTGAGTTCCTTTTATTTCTTTGAGCAGTATATAATGGATAGATAATGGATAATATAATTGATGGCATCATGAGAAAAGAAGATTATGTGGCAATACTGAAGCAACATCTCAAGACGTCAGCCAGGAAGTTACAGCTTGGGTGGAAATGGGTCTTTTAAATGGACAATGACCTGAAGCATACTGCGAACGTGGGAACAAAGTCAATATTTGGAGCGGCCATCACAAAGTCCTGATCTGAATCCTATTTAAAATTTATGGGTAAAGCTGAAAAGGCCGGTGCGAGCAAGGCGACCTACAAACCTGGATCAGTTACACCGGTGTTGTCAGGAGGAATGCGCCCAAATTCCAACCAACTATTGTGAGAAGCTTGTGGAAGGAAACCCTAAACGTCTAACCCAAGTCACTCAATGTAAGGGCAATGGGACCAAATACTAATGAAATGGATGGAAACTTCTGACTTTGCAGTATTAAAAATGCCTTAAAAAATTCTCTGTCTCTCATTATTCTGGCATTTGGCAAATATTAATAATTATGGTAATCATAACTGACCTAAAACGGGAAAGGTTTATTCTGATTTCATGTCAGATATTGGGAGAAACCTGCAAATGTGTCTTTATATATAGTGGATGGAAACTTCTGGTTTTATCTGTAGATACTATCGGAGGGCGGACACGCGCTCGCTGCACATAACGTCTTTTTCTGTTCATTCTTTCTGAATGTCCTGAATTCTAAGTTTCCGTCTTTCTATAATTAGTGGGTAATTTCCGCCGTGTGCCGGGGTCGGACTGTGCGGAGTCGGTTGCTGTTTTTCCTCAGAGTAGTTTCTGTATATAAATATTTGCATATTTGTAATGTAATTAGCTGCAGGCGGCTGATTGGTAATTAACCGGATGAGTCCTGCAGATTCCTGCCCGTATGTACTCTACTGATCTTATGAACACGATGCAGGGGCGGCTGATAGAAAAGCTCCATCGAATGACTCCTCGATGACTCTCCTTATATGACTCCTCGGATGACTCTCCTTATATGACTCCTCGGATGATTCCGGGGATGTCTCTCCTTGTTGACTCTCCTTGGATGGCTACTCAGATGACTCTCCTCAAACGACTCTCCTTATATTACTCCTCGCAGGATTCCACTTGAGTGACTCTCCTTTGACTCTTAAGATCACTCTCCTTATATGACTCCTCGATGACTCTCCTCGGATGACTCTCTCCTTATGACTCCTCGGATGACTCTCCTTATATGACTCCTCGATGACTCTCCTTATATGACTCCTCGGATGACTCCTCGATGACTCTCCTTATATGACTCCTCGATGACTCTCCTCGGATGACTCTCTCCTTATATGACTCCTCGGATGACTCTCCTTATATGACTCCTCGGATGACTCCTCGATGACTCTCCTTATATGACTCCTCGATGACTCTCCTCGGATGACTCTCTCCTTATATGACTCCTCGGATGACTCTCCTTACATGACTCCTCGATGACTCTCCTTATATGACTCCTCAATGACTCTCTCCTTATATGACTCCTCGGATGACTCTCTCCTTATAGGACTCCTCGGATGACTCTCCTCGGATGACTCCTCGATGACTCTCCTTATATGACTCCTCGGATGACTCTCCTTACATGACTCCTCGATGACTCTCCTTATATGACTCCTCGGATGACTCCTCGATGACTCTCCTTATATGACTCCTCGATGACTCTCCTTATATGACTCCTCGATGACTCTCCTCGATGACTCTCCTTATATGACTCCTCGATGACTCTCCTTATATGACTCCTCGGATGACTCTCTTTATGACTCCTCGGATGACTCTCCTTATATGACTCCTTGGATGACTCTCAAGATCACTCTCCTTATATGACTCTCCTTGTAAGACTTTCCTTGGATGACTCCCCTCAGATAACTCTTTGGATGACTCTACTCGGATGACTCCCCTTGCATGACTCTCTTCGGATGACTCCTCGGATGACCCAGGCATTTGATTCTAGGGAGGCGAAAAGTTCAGAAAACATTAGATCCTCACGAACAGAAGCGACTGTAATGTCCAAGACTGATCTACAACAAGGGGATTCCTGCAAATACAATGAGAGATTGTCTCTCAGTAAAGTTTGTGCCCCCCACGTCCTCCTCTAGGGTTTTCTCTGACCTCCTATCCTACATCCATTCACATGAGTATGGTGTCGTCCTCTGCAGGTATATCGGCTCTGTCACTCTCCCAGACGATTTTCTACTAGATTGTGGAGGCGTCTGTGGGGATTTTTGCCCCTTCATCCAGAAGATCACTTGTGAGGTCAGACCCTGATGTTGGGGGAGGCCGGGCTCACAGTTTCCATTGTAGTTTATAGAGACGTGCGATCCATCACTGCACAGAACACGTCTCCTCCAGAGTCCAGTGTTGGCGGCTTTACACCACTGAATCCGATGCTCGGCATTGTGCTTGGTCATGTACGGATGCATGCAGCTGCTCGGCCATGAAACTCCCGCTGGGGCGCAGTCTGTGCTGATGCTATTACCAGAGGAGGTCTGGACTCTGCGGTTATGGGGTCAGCACAGCAGTGGGGACTTTTCTGCCACCTGCTCCTCAGCATTCTGCCCCCCAATCTGTAGCTAGCACTCCTCTGCATTTGGCCCCCAGGTGCTTCGGTTCCTTCCACTTCTCAATCACTCACAGTGGTCATAGAGGAAAGTATAAATCCATAAGTCATCTCCAGGGAGGGGATACCCCCCCCCACACTGAATATTTGGGAAAACGACCCATAACTCTAGAAGAGCTGACACTCCAGCCTTCCTTGTGAAGTGGGATTAATTATAGCTAGAGAAACAAAAACTGATTAAAGCCTCTTCTGAAGCGGAGACCTTCTGCCGTAGACAGGTGAATGAGGCAGGAGATGTGCTGGGGACAAGACGGTGAGCAGAGCAGAGGCTGCCACTATGTGAGGGAAGGGCTACATGTTATACACGGGGGGTCTGAGGGCCCCGGAGGTGGTAGGGGGTCAGAGGATTTACATCGGAGACAATGAGAAATTGGAATTCAATTATCAAGACGTGGGGCCACCGGTACTCCCCTATTTGTCTATCATCCATCTATTATTATATATATTATCTGTCTATCATCTATGTGTGCACCTCTGTGTTCCTCCTTTTGCATGCTACCACTAGTCTTACTCCAGTTGAAGACCGGAGTAGGAATTGTGGTGTTAGGACCATGAATCTGATGGGTTTGGTTGCTGCACCCCTGCCCCATCCTCCAACATTTTAGCACAAAGTGAGAAACTTTAAATTTTAGCACAGCCTGACAACATTTCAGGAGTTTTTATTTATTAATTTATAGTTCCACAGCTTTACAGACATTATCATTGCTGTCCCCAATGGGGCTCACAATCTAAGTCCCCTTGGGAGGAAACCCACGCAAACACGGGGAGAACATACAAACTCCTTGCAGATGTTGTCCTTGGTGCGATTTGAACTCAGGACCCCAGAGCTGCAAGGCTGCAGTGCTAACCACCGAGCCACTGTGCAGTGCTAACCACTGAGCCACCGTGCAGTGCTAACCACTGAGCCACCGTGCAGTGCTAACCACTGAGCCACCGTGCAGTGCTAACCACTCAGCCACCGTGCAGTGCTAACCACTCAGCCACCGTGCAGTGCTAACCACTGAGCCACCGTGCAGTGCTAACCACTCAGCCACCGTGCAGTGCTAACCACTCAGCCACCATGCCACCTTCAAAGTTTTCAAAGCTTTTTCCGCCAGACCTCTGGAATCGGAGCCTTGATGATTTGAGGCTGAAGACTCTGAACCAATTAGACATGTAAAGTAAGATAATGGCAGAATCCATCTCTACATCACAGAGGTCAATGATAAAGCAAAGAATCCCGGGGACCCCGCAGCACAGAGGTGTGAGACATGGACAGGACGCACTTACTGGTGTACTTACTATTATACTTGTCAGGGTTTTGTCTTGGGCCAACTGATGCTGAAATGTGGGTAAGGATGATATTTAGAATAATTGGAGGAGTATTTGCATAAATCCTGGCGCCCCCTCTGTGCTTCTCGTGTTTGCTCACAATCCTTTATCTTCCTCATATTGATCCAATCTCCGATAATTAAATCCCTCGTTATGATGCCGGTGATACATTGTGTCCTGTAGTAATGAGGAGGTGATGATGTGATCTGCAGCCTCCTGCAGAGCATTGCAACCGGGACCATTGGCCCTCAATAAGGAGGATTCTGCTGCTGACTCCCCCTGTAGGCCGTGATTCCCCGGCGTCCTCCATTACTCCGGTCGTTGCAGATCTTGAGTTGCCTTTATCGTTATTTGCAGGTTTTTTCACCATTTATATCCATTTTTGGTGGCGTTGTTACTTTACGGCCATGAGTTGCACCACAAAGTGTCATTAGATCACGAGTAGAGATGAGCGAGCATGCTCTGAGAGCGAGTTATGGCGGCGTGCTCTGAGAGCGAGTTATGGCGGCGTGCTCTGAGAGCGAGTTATGGCGGCGTGCTCTGAGAGCGAGTTATGGCGGCATGCTCGGAGAGCGAGTTGTGGCGGCGTGCTCGGAGAGTGAGTTATGGCGGCGTGCTCGGCTAGCGAGTTGTGGCGGCGTGCTCGGAGAGTGAGTTATGGCGGCATGCTCGGCTAGCGAGTTGTGGCGGCGTGCTCGGAGAGTGAGTTGTGGCGGCGTGCTCCCTAGAGAGCGAGTTGTGGCGGCGTGCTCTGAGAGCGAGTTATGGCGGCATGCTCGGAGAGCGAGTTGTGGCGGCGTGCTCGGCTAGCGAGTTGTGGCGGCGTGCTCGGCTAGCGAGTTGTGGCGGCGTGCTCTGAGAGCGAGTTATGGCGGCGTGCTCTGAGAGCGAGTTGTGGCGGGGTGCTCGGAGAGCGAGTTGTGGCGGCGTGCTCGGCTAGCGAGTTATGGCAGCGTGCTCGGAGAGCGAGTTGTGGCGGCGTGCTCGGAGAGCGAGTTGTGGCGGCGTGCTCGGCTAGCGAGTTATGGCGGCATGCTCGGAGAGCGAGTTGTGGCGGCGTGCTCGGAGAGCGAGTTGTGGTGGCGTGCTCGGTTAGCGAGTTATGGCGGCGTGCTCGGCTAGCGAGTTATGGCGGCGTGCTCGGAGAGCGAGTTGTGGCGGCGTGCTCGGATAGCGAGTTGTGGCGGCGTGCTCGGATAGCGAGTTGTGGCGGCATGCTTGGATATTATGTTCGAGACCCTGCTGCTACATGTTTTGCGGCCTGTTTGTTTGCCAATCCCCGCATGTGCGGCTGTCTATCATTATAAAACATGCAGCGGCAGGGACTCGAGTATATTACAGTATCTGAGCATGCCGAAGATCACTAATCACAAGCTCTTGGGCCAAGAGACTGCATGAAATGAGAAATCCTGTGCTGCGGCTCCTCGACTCCATTACACTGTGTGTTTCTCCTCCACAGCAGTCTGAGGGTCTCCCGGCCCCTCGTATCGGTTCTGAATCTGTTCAGTGGTTTTGTCAGTATTTGTTGTGAGCACTACATCTCCCATAATGCCAGATGGAGGCTAATCAGAAGGTCGTGTCCGCCTGAAATAAAACCTAATGGTTGCACTGCATGTGATGGATGTCCAGTGACTTCAGCTCAGTTCTGCTTATTTCACGTTTCCTCAAAAAATGTCAGAAATTAGAAATTCTGTGCAGCCGCTCACTATATAATTGTTATACTTCTCTTCTTACCTTTATGGACTTAACACAAAGCATACCCACTATACTCCATATGACTCCGTAAGAGATGGGGATCGTTCAGGTCCTCTGTTCTCTCCAGTCATGTTTATCTCACAGTGTGCCCCCTATAGTCTCCCATAGAAGTCAAAAAGAACAGAGGACAGCTGCACTCCCTTTCCTTCATCTCATGCACATAAAATGATAGAATCCTAGAATGTTATAATTGGAAGGGACCTCCTGGACCATCATGTCCAACCCCCTGCTCAATGCAGGACTCACTAAACCATCTCAGACTAAACCATCTCTGTTTGAAGACTTCCATTGAAGGAGAACTCACCACCTCTCATGGCAGCTTGTTCCACTCATTGATCACCCTCACTGTCAAAAACTTTTTTCTAATATCTAATCTGTATCTTCTCTCTTTCAGTTTCATTCCATTGCTTCTAGTCTTTCCTTGTGCCAATGAGAATAATGATGATCCCTCTACACTGTGACAGCCCTTGAGATATTTGTAGACAGCTATTAAGTCTCCTATCAGTCTTCTTTTTTGCAGCTCAACATTCCCAGATCCATTAACCGTTCCTCGTAGGACATAGTTTGCAGTCCGCTCACCATTCTTGTCGCTCTTCTCTGAACTTGCTCCAGTTTTTCAATGTCTTTTTTACAATGTGGTGCCCAGAACTGGACAAAGTATTCCAGATGAGATCTGACCAAAAGGAGTAGAGGGGATAATTACTGTCTACTTGTGATACAGACTCTATGCTTCTGTTAATACATCCTAGAACTGTGTTTGCCTTTTTTGCTGCTGCATCACACTGATGACTCATGTGCAGTCTGTGATCTATGAGTATACCCAAGTCTTTTTCACACGTGTTGTTGCTTAGCCCTATTCCTCCCATTCTGTAGACATAATTATCATTTTTCTTGCTTGATTCAGAATCTTGCATTTCTCCCTGTTAAATACCATTCTGTTAGTCGTTGCCCATTGATCAAGCTTCTCTAGATCCTTCTGAATCCTTTCTGTCTTCTCTAGTGTTAGCTAACCCTCCCAGCTTTGCACCATCTACAAATTGGATCAGTTTATAAAAATGTTGAACACTGGGGCCAGGACAGAGCCTTGTGGTCCCCCACTTGTAACACTGGGACCAAGACAGAGCCTTGTGGTCCCCCACTTGTAACACTGGGGCCAGGACAGAGCCTTGTTGTCCCCACTTGTAACACTGGGGCCGGGACAGAGCCTTGTGGTCCCCCACTTGTAACACTGGGGCCAGGACAGAGCCTTGTTGTCCACCACTTGTAACACTGGGACCAGGACAGAGCCTTGTGGTCCCCCTCCTGTAACACTGGGGCCAGGACAGAGCCTTGTTGTCCACCACTTGTAACACTGGGACCAGGACAGAGCCTTGTGGTCCCCCTCCTGTAACACTGGGGCCAGGACAGATCCTTGTGGTCCCCCACTTGTAACACTAGGGCCAGGACAGAGCCTTGTGGTCTCCCACTTGTAACACTGGGGACGGGACAGAATCTTGTGGTCCCCCACTTGTAACACTGGGGACGGGACAGAGCCTTGTGGTCTCCCACTTGTAACACTGGGGACGGGACAGAATCTTGTGGTCCCCCACTTGTAACACTGGGGACGGGACAGAGCCTTGTGGTCCCCCACTTGTAACACTGGGGACGGGACAGAGCCTTGTGGTCCCCACTTGTAACACTGGGGCCAGGACAGAGCCTTGTGGTCCCCACTTGTAACACTGGGGCCGGGACAGAGCCTTGTGGTCTCCCACTTGTAACACTGGGGACGGGACAGAATCTTGTGGTCCCCCACTTGTAACACTGGGGACGGGACAGAGCCTTGTGGTCCCCCACTTGTAACACTGGGGCCAGGACAGAGCCTTGTGGTCCCCACTTGTAACACTGGGGCCGGGACAGATCCTTGTGGTCCCCACTTGTAACACTGGGGCCGGGACAGATCCTTGTGGTCCCCCACTTGTAACACTGGGGCCAGGACAGAGCCTTGTGGTCCCCCACTTGTAAGACTGGGGCCAGGACAGAGCCTTGTGGTCTCCCACTTGTAACACTGGGGCCAGGACAGAGCCTTGTGGTCCCCACTTGTAACACTGGGGCCAGGACAGAGCCTTGTGGTCCCCCACTTGTAACACTGGGGCCAGGACAGAGCCTTGTGGTCTCCCACTTGTAACACTGGGGACGGGACAGAGCCTTGTGGTCTCCCACTTGTAACACTGGGGCCGGGACAGATCCTTGTGGTCCCCCACTTGTAACACTGGGGACGGGACAGAGCCTTGTGGTCCCCCACTTGTAACACTGGGGCCAGGACAGAGCCTTGTGGTCCCCACTTGTAACACTGGGGCCGGGACAGATCCTTGTGGTCCCCACTTGTAACACTGGGGCCAGGACAGAGCCTTGTGGTCCCCCACTTGTAACACTGGGGCCAGGACAGAGTCTTGTGGTCCCCCACTTGTAACACTGGGGACGGGACAGAGCCTTGTGGTCCCCACTTGTAACACTGGGGCCAGGACAGATCCTTGTGGTCCCCACTTGTAACACTGGGGACTGAGCCTTGTGATACATGTCACTGAGCATGCTCATTACACTATCCTATAGAAGTAAAGTTATGAGGACAGCTCGGCTCCCGTTCCTTCATCTCATGTCACTGGACATGCTCCCTATACCCTCTGTAAAGTTATGAGGACAGCTCGGCTACTGTATGGGCCCCATGCAAAACCTCCAACGGGGCACTGTTATTGCAAGTCTTTAATAATATTAGTACTTTCATATAGACCAAAGAGACTTTTGGGGCCCATAAGGCTCCAGGGCCCAGTTGCGATTACACCCCCTGCACCTACTGTAGTTACTCCCCTGGCAGAGACAACTCGCCCTCCTTCCTTTTCCTCATGCACTTGTTACTGAGCATGCTCACTACATTTCCCTATCATTAAGTAATGGAGGTAGCTCAGATCCTCTGTCCTTTACCGTCTACGCTCCACACAGCGCGTTCTCACTGTCCTCTACTATAGAAGTCAATGAGCCACGTGGCCAGCGCAGCGCTCCCTGCCTCCTGCCCCTCATGCCGTTATCACCGAACATGCCCACTACTCTCTCACAGAAATCCATGCGCTACATTCTGCCTTAGTTTATTATAATCAGACAAAAACTATAAAATAGACACAAATTATCACTGGAAGCGTAAAAGCAGATTAGACAGGAGGCGGCGAGCGTCTCCCCGGGGAGCGATACATCCCCTCCTGTGAATGGGACGCTGCTCACAAATTGCTCCCTGCGGATTCGCACTAATCCTGATGAATTACATCGTCCGCATCGATCGCCTGTAAGAAAATCAACGGCATCATTTGTAATAATGGAGCGGCAGACAGGAATCAATACAGGGGCCGCGTAGGAAGGGGGGAATACAGGGGTACGGTGGACAGCGGAGGGCGAGGAGTTAACCTGGAGTTTCAGGACGACACAATATTAGAGACCCCTACATTGACAGGAGCGACCCCTCCCCCCCGACCTCACCCTGGGGCAATAATTGTAAAAACAGAGAGAAAAATAATGTAAAAAGCAGCAAAGAATAATCTAATATGAACTACAACAAAGTATCAATGTAAAGTGTGACTGCACCCTTGAGAAAGCGTGGTCTGTGACACGCGAAACGCGCGTCGGGTCCTCCTCTACCTGGCCCAGGGCCCACTCTGCCTTTGCCTTCGGTAAGCTACCATCCCTTCACATGGTTCAGTAATCTACATCTGACCGCTTTAAACTTTTCTCATGTATTAGCGGTATGGGATGCTTTTACCTGGGTACATGATGTTGTAACGTGCACTGGCTATTTCTATTCCCATTTCTTCGCTCTGTACCGTATGCACTCACGTGCGGGCAGGCATTGTGGTTACCCTGCGGTTTGCTGCTCTCACCCTGTAGTGCTGTCCTATTTATTACTTTGTCTGTTACCTTGATAATGTTTTTACTGGTATAAATAAAGATGCATTTTTTACTCCATTCACCTGTATACTCCGGTTTCTTGCATTCACAGTTTTCAGTTTCTCTGATTTTTCTCTTTATATTTTTGAGTGAAATGTAAATTGGTCTTTTATTCTATAAACTTCTGACAACATGTCTCCGAATTTCCATGCAAGAAATGTTGTATTTTCAGAAAACGAGAAATGGTCAAAATAACAAAAAAAATGCAGACCTCAAATAATGCAAAGAAAACAAGTCCATAATCCTTTAGAAACAACAATACTGATGTTTTACCTCAGGAAGAGTTCAGAAATCAATATTCTGTGGGATCCCCATGATTGTTAACCCCAGCTTTCCTGGGTCTTGGCTGCTTTCCTCCAGTCTCTCACACGGCTTTTGGGTGACCTTATGCCGCTCCTGGGACACATATGTCAGCAGTTCTTCTTTGTCTGATGGCTTGTGACTCTCCATCTTCCTCTTGATTACATTCCAGAGGTTCTCAGTGGGGTTCAGGTCTGGAGATTGGGCGGCCATGACAGGGATTGGATGTGGTGGTCCTTCATCCACACATTGACTGACCTAGCTGTGAGGCATGGCGCATTGTCCTCAGAGTTGGGGAACATTGCCTGAGCAGAAGGAATCAGCTGTTTTTCCAGGATAACCTTGTCTGCAGCTTGATTCATACGTCCTTCACAAAGATTAACCTGCCCAATTCCAGCCTTGCTGAAGCATCCCCAGATCATCACCGATCCTCCACCAAATTTCACAGTGGGTGCAAGACACTGCGGCTTGTACGCCTCTCCAGGTCTCCGTCTAACCCTTAGACGACCAGGTGTTGGGCAAAGCTGAAAATTAGACTCATCAGAGAAGATTACCTTACTCCGGTCCTCTGTGGTCCAATCCTTATGGTCTTTGGTAAACTTCAGCCTGGCTCTCCTTTGCTTCTCATTGATGAAAGGCTTTATCCTAGCTTTACATGACTTGAGCCCTGCCTCTAGGAGCCTGTTACGGACTGTTCTTGCCATGCACTTCACCCCAGCTGTCATTTGCCATTCCTTTTGTAGATCACTTGATGTCATCCTGCGGTTGCTGAGTGACACTTGAATAAGATGACGGTCATCCCGGTTAGAGGAGGGTCGTTTTCACCCTCTGCCGGTCTGTAGCTTTGGTGTCCCCAATATCTGCTGCTTAACCTTGTTGTAATGGACTGCCGACTTAGACATTTTAACGAAGGCAACATCACACTCACTGTATCCCTCTGCTAGTAAAGCCAGAATTGAGCCCTTCTTTTCCTCAATCAAGAATTTTCTTTTCAAGTCCTTTTGGCATGGTTAAAAGTTATTTTATCATTCTTATTAGTTTTGGGATATTCCTAGCACTTGTTTTGCCATCCAGCTTGTCCTATTACAGGAGGACTGTGGACTCCACAGCAGGGTTTTCATACTTTCCTTTGTTAAATAAGATTTGGTTCAGGTGATCACCTAATCAGAAGCACATTAACTAGAATGAGGTGGACTCCGGTTGGAATTCGGCTGACACTGGAATGGAATGGCTGCACAGTACCACTCCTCCTCTCCTGTATATACACACTGCAAAGTACCACTCCTCCTCTCCTGTATATACACACTGCAAAGTACCACTCCTCCTGTATATACACTGCACAGTACCACTCCTCCTTTCCTGTATATATACACTGCACAGAACCACTCCTCCCGTATATATACACTGCACAGTACCGCTCCTCCTGTATATATACACTGCACAGTACCACTACTCCTGTATATATACACTGCACAGTACCGCTCCTCCTGTGTGTGTGTGTATATATATATACACATACACTGCACAGTACCACTCCTCCTGTATATATACAATGTACAGTACCACTCCTCCTGTATATATACAATGTACAGTACCACTCCTCCTGTATATATACACTGCACAGTACCACTCCTCCTGTATATATACACTGCACAGTACCACTCCTCCTGTCCTGTATGTATACACTGCACAGTACCACTCCTCCTGTATATATACACTGCACAGTACCACTCCTCCTGTGTATATATACACTGCACAGTACCACTCCTCCTGTACATATACACTGTACAGTACCACTCCTCCTGTATATATAGACTGCACAGTACCACTCCTCCTTTCCTGTATATATACACTGCACAGAACCACTCCTCCCGTATATATACACTGCACAGTACCGCTCCTCCTGTATATATACACTGCACAGTACCACTACTCCTGTATATATACACTGCACAGTACCGCTCCTCCTGTGTGTGTGTGTATATATATATACACATACACTGCACAGTACCACTCCTCCTGTATATATACAATGTACAGTACCGCTCCTCCTGTATATATACAATGTACAGTACCACTCCTCCTGTATATATACAATGTACAGTACCGCTCCTCCTGTATATATACACTGCACAGTACCACTACTCCTGTATATATACACTGCACAGTACCGCTCCTCCTGTGTGTGTGTGTATATATATATACACATACACTGCACAGTACCACTCCTCCTGTATATATACAATGTACAGTACCGCTCCTCCTGTATATATACACTGCACAGTACCACTACTCCTGTATATATACACTGCACAGTACCGCTCCTCCTGTGTGTGTGTGTATATATATATACACATACACTGCACAGTACCACTCCTCCTGTATATATACACTGCACAGTACCACTACTCCTGTATATATACACTGCACAGTACCGCTCCTCCTGTGTGTGTGTGTATATATATATACACATACACTGCACAGTACCGCTCCTCCTGTATATATACACTGCACAGTACCACTACTCCTGTATATATACACTGCACAGTACCGCTCCTCCTGTGTGTGTGTGTATATATATATACACATACACTGCACAGTACCGCTCCTCCTGTATATATACACTGCACAGTACCACTCCTCCTGTATATATACACTGCACAGTACCACTCCTCCTGTATATACACTGCACAGTACCACTCCTCCTGTATATATACACTGCACAGTACCACTCCTCCTGTATATATACACTGCACAGTACCACTCCTCCTGTATATATACACTGCACAGTACCACTCCTCCTGTATATATACATTGCACAGTACCACTCCTCCTGTATATACATTGCACAGTACCACTCCTCCTGTATATATACACTGCACAGTACCACTCCTCCTGTATATACACTGCACAGTACCACTCCTCCTGTATATATACTGCACAGTACCACTCCTCCTCTATATATACACTGCACAGTACCACTCCTCCTGTATATACACACTGCACAGTACCACTACTCCTGTATATATACACTGCACAGTACCGCTCCTCCTGTGTGTGTGTGTGTGTGTATATATATATATACACATACACTGCACAGTACCACTCCTCCTGTATATATACAATGTACAGTACCACTCCTCCTGTATATATACACTGCACAGTACCACTCCTCCTGTATATATACTGCACAGTACCACTCCTCCTCTATATATACCCTGCACAGTACCACTCCTGTATATATACACTGCACTGTACCGCTCCTTCTGTCCTGTATATATACACTGCACAGTACCACTCCTCCTGTATATATACACTGCACAGTACCACTCCTCCTGTATATATACACTGCACAGTACCACTCCTCCTCTATATATACACTGCACAGTACCACTCCTCCTGTATATATACACTGCACAGTACCACTCCTCCTGTATATATACACTGCACAGTACCACTCCTCCTGTATATATACTGCACAGTACCACTCCTCCTCTATATATACACTGCACAGTACCACTCCTCCTGTATATATACACTGCACTGTACCGCTCCTTCTGTCCTGTATATATACACTGCACAGTACCACTCCTCCTGTATATATACACTGCACAGTACCACTCCTCCTGTATATATACACTGCACAGTACCACTCCTCCTGTATATATACACTGCACAGTACCACTCCTCCTGTATATATACACTGCACAGTACCACTCCTCCTGTATATATACACTGCACAGTACCACTCCTCCTGTATATATACACTGCACAGTACCACTCCTCCTGTATATATACACTGCACAGTACCACTCCTCCTGTATATATACTGCACAGTACCACTCCTCCTGTATATATACACTGCACAGTACCACTCCTCCTGTATATATACACTGCACTGTACCGCTCCTTCTGTCCTGTATATATACACTGCACAGTACCACTCCTCCTGTATATATACACTGCACAGTACCACTCCTCCTGTATATATACACTGCACAGTACCACTCCTCCTCTATATATACACTGCACAGTACCACTCCTCCTGTATATATACACTGCACAGTACCACTCCTCCTGTATATATACACTGCACAGTACCGCTCCTCCTGTCCTGTATATATACACTGCACAGTACCATTCCTCCTGTATATATACACTGCACAGTACCACTCCTCCTGCCCTGTATATATACACTGCACAGTACCACTCCTCCTGAATATATACACTGCACAGTACCGCTCCTCCTGTGTATATATATATATATATATATATATATATATATACTGCACAGTACCATTCCTCCTGTCCTGTATATATACACTGCACAGTACCACTCCTCCTGTGTATATACACTGTACAGTACCACTCCTCCTGTATATATACACTGCACAGTACCACTCCTCCTGTATATATACACTGCACAGTACCACTCCTCCTCTATATATACACTGCACAGTACCACTCCTCCTGTATATATACACTGCACAGTACCGCTCCTCCTGTCCTGTATATATACACTGCACAGTACCACTCCTCCTGTATATATACACTGCACAGTACCACTCCTCCTGTATATATACACTGCACAGTACCACTCCTCCTGTATATATACACTGCACAGTACCCCTCCTCCTATGTATATACACTGCACAGTACCGCTCCTCCTGTATATATACACTGCACAGTACCACTCCTCCTGTATATACACTGCACAGTACCACTCCTCCTCTATATATACACTGCACAGTACCACTCCTCCTGTATATATACACTGCACAGTACCGCTCCTCCTGTCCTGTATATACACTGCACAGTACCACTCCTCCTCTATATATACACTGCACAGTACCATTCCTCCTGTATATATACACTGCACAGTACCACTCCTCCTGCCCTGTATATATACACTGCACAGTACCACTCCTCCTGTATACATACACTGCACAGTACCACTCCTCCTGTATATATACACTGCACAGTACCACTCCTCCTGTATATATACACTGCACAGTACCACTCCTCCTGTATATACACTGCACAGTACCACTCCTCCTGTATATATACACTGCACAGTACCACTCCTCCTGTATATATACACTGTACAGTACCACTCCTCCTGTATATATACACTGCACAGTACCACTCCTCCTGTATATATACACTGTACAGTACCACTCCTCCTGTATATATACACTGCACAGTACCGCTCCTCCTGTCCTGTATATATACACTGCACAGTACCACTCCTCCTGTATATATACACTGCACAGTACCACTCCTCCCCTGTATATACACACTGCACAGTACCACTCCTCCTGTATATACACTGCACAGTACCACTCCTCCTGTATATATACACTGCACAGTACCGCTCCTCCTGTATATACACTATACAGTACCACTCCTCCTGTATATATACACTGCACAGTACCACTCCTCCTGTATATATACAATGCACAGTACCACTCCTCCTGTATATATACACTGCACAGTACCACTCCTCCTGTATATATACACTGCACAGTACCACTCCTCCTGTATATATACACTACACAGTACCACTCCCCCCTGTATATATATACTGCACAGTACCACTCCTCCTGTATATATACACTGTACAGTACCACTCCTCCTGTATATATACACTGCACAGTACCGCTCCTCCTGTATATATACACTGCACAGTACCACTCCTCCTGTATATACACTGCACAGTACCACTCCTCCTGTATATATACACTGCACAGTACCGCTCCTCCTGTATACATACACTGTACAGTACCACTCCTGTATATATACACTGCACAGTACCACTCCTCCTGTATATATACACTGCACAGTACCACTCCTGTATATATACACTGCACAGTACCGCTCCTCCTGTATATATACACTGCACAGTACCATTCCCCCTGTATATATACACTGCACAGTACCTCTCCTCCTGTATATATACACTTCACAGTACCACTCCTCCTGTATATATACACTGCACAGTACCACTCCTCCTGCCCTGTATATATACTGCACAGTACCACTCCTCCTGTATATATACACTGCACAGTACCACTCCTCCTGTATATATACACTGCACAGTACCACTCCTCCTGAATATATACACTGCACAGTACCACTCCTCCTGTATATATACACTGCACAGTACCACTCCTCCTGTATATATACACGGCACAGTACCACTCCTTCTGTATATACACACTGCACAGTACCACTCCTCCTGTATATATACACTGCACAGTACCGCTCCTCCTGCCCTGTATATATACACTGCACAGTACCACTCCTCCTGTATATATACACTGCACAGTACCACTCCTCCTGTATATATACACTGCACAGTACCACTCCTCCTGTATATATACACTGCACAGTACCACTCCTCCTGTATATATACACTGCACAGTACCACTCCTCCTGTATATATACACTGCACAGTACCACTCCTGCTGTACATATAAACTGTACAGTACCACTCCTCCTCTATATATACACTGTACAGTACCACTCCCCCTGTATATATATACTGCACAGTACCACTCCTCCTGTATATACACTGCACAGTACCACTCCTCCTGTATATATACACTCCACAGTAACACTCCTCCTGTATATATACACTGCACAGAACCACTCCTCCCGTATATATACACTGCACAGTACCGCTCCTCCTGTATATATACACTGCACAGTACCACTCCTCCTGTATATATACACTGCACAGTACCACTCCTTCTGTATATACACACTGCACAGTACCACTCCTCCTGTATATATACACTGCACAGTACCGCTCCTCCTGCCCTGTATATATACACTGCACAGTACCGCTCCTCCTGTGTGTATATATATACACTGCACAGTACCACTCCTCCTGTATATATACACTGCACAGTACCACTCCTCCTGTATATATACACTGCACAGTACCACTCCTCTACATATACACTGCACAGTACCACTCCTCCTGTATATATACACTGCACAGTACCACTCCTCCTGCCCTGTATATATATACACTGCACAGTACCACTCCTCCTGTATATATACACTGCACAGTACCACTCCTCCTGTATATATACACTGCACAGTACCACTCCTCCTGTATATATACACTGCACAGTACCACTCCGCCTGCCATGTATATATACACTGCACAGTACCACTCCTCCTGTATATATACACTGCACAGTACCACTCCTCCTGTATATATACACTGCACAGTACCATTCCTCCTGTATATATACACTGCACAGTACCGCTCCTCCTGTATATATACACTGCACAGTACCATTCCTCCTGTATATATACACTGCACAGTACCATTCTTCCTGTATATATACACTGTACAGTACCACTCCTCCTGTATATATACACTGCACAGTACCACTCCTCCTGTATATATACACTGTACAGTACCACTCCTCCTGTATATATACACTGTACAGTACCACTCCTCCTGTATATATACACTGCACAGTACCACTCCTCCTGTATATATACACTGCACAGTACTGCTCCTCCTGTCCTGTATATATACACTGCACAGTACCATTCCTCCTGTATATATACACTGCACAGTACCACTCCTCCTGCCCTGTATATATACACTGCACAGTACCACTCCTCCTGTATATATACACTGCACAGTATGACTCCTCCTCTATATATACACTGTACAGTACCACTCCTCCTGTATATATACACTGTACAGTACCACTCCTCCTGTATATATACACTGCACAGTACCACTCCTCCTGTATATATACACTGCACAGTACCGCTCCTCCTGCCCTGTATATATACACTGCACAGTACCGCTCCTCCTGTGTGTGTATATATATATATACACTGCACAGTACCACTCCTCCTGTATATATACACTGCACAGTACCACTCCTCCTGTATATATACACTGCACAGTACCACTCCTCTACATATACACTGCACAGTACCACTCCTCCTGTATATATATACACTGCACAGTACCACTCCTCCTGCCCTGTATATATACACTGCACAGTACCACTCCTCCTGTATATATACACTGCACAGTACCACTCCTCCTGTATATATACACTGCACAGTACCACTCCTCCTGTATATATACACACCGCACAGTACCACTCCTCCTGTATATATACACTGCACAGTACCACTCCGCCTGCCATGTATATATACACTGCACAGTACCACTCCTCCTGTATATATACACTGCACAGTACCATTCCCCCTGTATATATACACTGCACAGTACCATTCCTCCTGTATATATACACTGCACAGTACCATTCCTCCTGTATATATACACTGCACAGTACCATTCCTCCTGTATATATACACTGTACAGTACCACTCCTCCTGTATATATACACTGCACAGTACCACTCCTCCTGTATATATACACTGCACAGTACCCCTCCTCCTGTATATACACTGCACAGTACCACTCCTCCTGTATATATACAGTGCACAGTACCACTCCTCCTGTATATATACACTGCACAGTACCACTCCTCCTGTATATATACACTGTACAGTACCACTCCTCCTGTATATATACTCTGTACAGTACCACTCCTCCTGTATATATACACTGCACAGTACCACTCCTCCTGTATATATACACTGCACAGTACCGCTCCTCCTGTCCTGTATATATACACTGCACAGTACCATTCCTCCTGTATATATACACTGCACAGTACCACTCCTCCTGCCCTGTATATATACACTGCACAGTACCACTCCTCCTGTATATATACACTGCACAGTATGACTCCTCCTCTATATATACACTGTACAGTACCACTCCTCCTGTATATATACACTGTACAGTACCACTCCTCCTGTATATATACACTGCACAGTACCACTCCTCCTATATATACTGCACAGTACCACTCCTCCTGTATATATACACTGCACAGTACCATTCCTCCTGTATATATACACTGCACAGTACCACTCCTCCTGTGTATATATATACACTGCACAGTACCACTCCTGTATATATACACTGCACAGTACCACTCCTCCTGTATATATACACTGCACAGTACCGCTCCTCCTGTATATATACACTGCACAGTACCATTCCTCCTGTATATATACACTGCACAGTACCACTCCTCCTGCCCTGTATATATACACTGCACAGTACCACTCCTCCTGTATATATACACTGCACAGTATGACTCCTCCTCTATATATACACTGTACAGTACCACTCCTCCTGTATATATACACTGTACAGTACCACTCCTCCTGTATATATACACTGCACAGTACCACTCCTCCTATATATACTGCACAGTACCACTCCTCCTGTATATATACACTGCACAGTACCATTCCTCCTGTATATATACACTGCACAGTACCACTCCTCCTGTGTATATATATACACTGCACAGTACCACTCCTGTATATATACACTGCACAGTACCACTCCTCCTGTATATATACACTGCACAGTACCGCTCCTCCTGTATATATACACTGCACAGTACCACTCCTTCTGTATATATACACTGTACAGTACCACTCCTCCTGTATATATACACTGCACAGTACACTCCTCCTGTATATATACACTGCACAGCACCACTCCTCCTGTATATATACACTGCACAGTACCACTCCTCCTGTATATATACACTGCACAGTACCGCTCCTCCTGCCCTGTATATATACACTGCACAGTACCGCTCCTCCTGTGTGTGTGTATATATATATATATATACACTGCACAGTACCACTCCTCCTGTATATATACACTGCACAGTACCACTCCTCCTGTATATATACACTGCACAGTACCACTCCTCTACATATACACTGCACAGTACCACTCCTCCTGTATATATATACACTGCACAGTACCACTCCTCCTGCCCTGTATATATACTGCACAGTACCACTCCTCCTGTATATATACACTGCACAGTACCACTCCTCCTGTATATATACACTGCACAGTACCACTCCTCCTGTATATATACACACCGCACAGTACCACTCCTCCTGTATATATACACTGCACAGTACCACTCCTCCTGTATATATACACTGCACAGTACCACTCCTCCTGTATATATACACTGCACAGTACCACTCCGCCTGCCATGTATATATACACTGCACAGTACCACTCCTCCTGTATATATACACTGCACAGTACCATTCCCCCTGTATATATACACTGCACAGTACCATTCCTCCTGTATATATACACTGCACAGTACCATTCCTCCTGTATATATACACTGCACAGTACCATTCCTCCTGTATATATACACTGTACAGTACCACTCCTCCTGTATATATACACTGCACAGTACCACTCCTCCTGTATATATACACTGCACAGTACCCCTCCTCCTGTATATACACTGCACAGTACCACTCCTCCTGTATATATACAGTGCACAGTACCACTCCTCCTGTATATATACACTGCACAGTACCACTCCTCCTGTATATATACACTGTACAGTACCACTCCTCCTGTATATATACTCTGTACAGTACCACTCCTCCTGTATATATACACTGCACAGTACCACTCCTCCTGTATATATACACTGCACAGTACCGCTCCTCCTGTCCTGTATATATACACTGCACAGTACCATTCCTCCTGTATATATACACTGCACAGTACCACTCCTCCTGCCCTGTATATATACACTGCACAGTACCACTCCTCCTGTATATATACACTGCACAGTATGACTCCTCCTCTATATATACACTGTACAGTACCACTCCTCCTGTATATATACACTGTACAGTACCACTCCTCCTGTATATATACACTGCACAGTACCACTCCTCCTATATATACTGCACAGTACCACTCCTCCTGTATATATACACTGCACAGTACCATTCCTCCTGTATATATACACTGCACAGTACCACTCCTCCTGTATATATATACACTGCACAGTACCACTCCTGTATATATACACTGCACAGTACCACTCCTCCTGTATATATACACTGCACAGTACCGCTCCTCCTGTATATATACACTGCACAGTACCATTCCTCCTGTATATATACACTGCACAGTACCACTCCTCCTGCCCTGTATATATACACTGCACAGTACCACTCCTCCTGTATATATACACTGTACAGTACCACTCCTCCTGTATATATACACTGTACAGTACCACTCCTCCTGTATATATACACTGTACAGTACCACTCCTCCTGTGTATATATACACTGCACAGTACCACTCCTCCTGCCCTGTATATATACACTGCACAGTACCACTCCTCCTGTATATATACACTGTACAGTACCACTCCTCCTGTGTATATATACACTGCACAGTACCACTCCTCCTGTATATATACACTGCACAGTACCACTCCTCCTCTATACACTGTACAGTACCACTCCTCCTGTATATATACACTGTACAGTACCAATCCTCCTGTATATATACACTGCACAGTACCACTCCTCCTGTATATATACACTGCACAGTACTCCTCCTGTGTGTGTGTGTGTATATATATATATATATATATATACTGCACAGTACCATTCCTCCTGTCCTGTATATATACACTGCACAGTACCACTCCTCCTGTATATATACACTGCACAGTACCACTCCTCCTGTATATATACACTGCACAGTACCGCTCCTCCCGTATATATACACTGCACAGTACCACTCCCCCTGTATATATACACTGCACAGTACCGCTCCTCCTGTATATATATATACACTGCACAGTACCACTCCTCCTGTATATATACACAGCACAGTACCACTCCTCCTGTATATACACTGCACAGTACCACTCCTCCTGTATATATACACTGCACAGTACCGCTCCTCCTGTATATATACACTGCACAGTACCGCTCCTCCTGTATATATACACTGCACAGTACCGCTCCTCCTGTATATACACTGCACAGTACCACTCCTCCTGTATATATACACTGCACAGTACCACTCCTCCTGTATATATACACCGCACAGTACCACTCCCCCTGTATATATACACACTGCACAGTACCACTCCTCCTGTATATATACACTGCACAGTACCACTCCTCCTGTATATATACACTGCACAGTACCACTCCTCCTGTATATATACACTGCACAGTACCACTCCTCCTGTATATATACACTGCACAGTACCACTCCTCCTGTATATATACACTGCACAGTACCATTCCTCCTGTCCTGTATATATACACTGCACAGTACCACTCCTCCTGTATATATACACTGCACAGTACCACTCCTCCTGTATATATACACCGCACAGTACCACTCCTCCTGTATATATACACTGCACAGTACCACTCCTCCTGTCCTGTATATATACACTGTACAGTACCACTCCTCCTGTATATATACACTGCACAGTACCACTCCTCCTGTCCTGTATATATACACGGCACAGTAACACTCCTCCTGTATATATACACTGCACAGTACCACTCCTCCTGTATATATACACTGCACAGTACCACTCCTCCTGTATATATACACTGCACAGTACCTCTCCTCCTGTATATATATATACACCGCACAGTACCACTCCTCCTGTATATATACACTGCACAGTACCATTCCTCCTGTCCTGTATATATACACTGCACAGTACCACTCCTCCTGTATATATACACTGCACAGTACCACTCCTCCTGTATATATACACCGCACAGTACCACTCCTCCTGTCCTGTATATATACACTGCACAGTACCACTCCTCCTGTATATATACACTGTACAGTACCACTCCTCCTGTACTGTATATATACACTGCACAGTACCACTCCTCCTGTATATACACTGCACAGTACCACTCCTCCTGTATATATACAGTGCACAGTACCACTCCTCCTGTATATATACACTGCACAGTACCACTCCTCCTGTATATATACACCGCACAGTACCACTCCTTCTGTATATATACACTGCACAGTACCTCTCCTCCTGTATATATATATACACCGCACAGTACCACTTCTCTTGCTCGGTGATGTCAGGAGGGATTATCCTGAGTGTTTTGTCTCTGATCTGGGTTTCGCTCCTGATTTCCTTCCTCTGGGGCATTTGCCGTGTTTCGTGCTGCGCTATCCCCGGTGTGCTGCGTAGGTCGCACTGCGATGATCGTGCCTCAGATTCGCCGTTTTGGCAGACATGTATAAGCCGCACAAGTGTCCGGAAGGAGATGGAGAATCTCGTGCCTCTGGCGTCCGTCACTGCTCGTTACTGATAGGGAATGAATCCGAATGTGAAGTGACTGCGCTGCGCCTGCAGGAGACGGACGATCCGCGCACTTGGCCCACAGTATAGCGGTGTGATTTTCCTCTCTGAGATTTCTGCAAGTTTCCCGCAGTGAGATGATGGGGAGTGCGAAAGACTCTGAAAATACAGAGACTGAGGGATGGCGGGCGGGTTACAGGAGGAGCAGACTGCACACACTGACTGCACAGGAGGAGCAGACTGCACACACTGACTGCACAGGAAGAGACAGGCATTCCTAGGTTTTGGCAGCAGATTCCCTTTGATCCAAGCATCTTATCTCAGGAGGTGACAGGTCAGGGTTTTGTTCAAGCAATTAATATTGATAAGAAAGGGCGGGGAATAAGAAGAGGGAGAGAAGGAGGAGCAAGAAGAAAGGGAGAGAAGGAAAGTAGGACGAAAAAGGGTGTGAGGAGGGGCAAAAGTGAGAGGGGGAAAAAAAGAGAGAAAGTGTTGAGAGGAGGAAAGTGAGAGCAGGGGAGAAAGAAAATGGGGGTGGGAGTGAGGAAAAGGGGGGAAAAAGGGAGAGAGAAGGAAAGTAGGAAGAGGGGTGAGAAGGGGCAAAGTGAGAAAGGGAAAGAGGGAGGAGAGTGAGTTGGAAGAGGAGAGCAAGAAAACAAGGAGAGAAAGAGATAGCGAGGAGAGGGGGAGAGAAGGAAAGGGAAAAAAGGTTGGAGTGAGATGGGGAGGGGGTGGAGAGGGATAGAAGGGGGATAGACCAGAGGGGAGAGTGAAGAAAGAAGGCAGGGAGGGGAGAGCAAACTATAGAGATGGGGAAAGAGACAGGAAAATAGGCATCGGAGAGGGAGGACAACTGGGAGAGAGGGAAGAAAGGCTGATTTAGAAGATGGAGAGAGTGGAGGCAGTGGAGTCGGAGGGGGGCAGGGTCGGACTGGGGTGTCTGGGACCCACCAGGGGATTGGGCTCTAGGGCCCCACCCTACAGTCATATGCAAATATCTGTCAGTCGTTATCCCCATTATAGTAGAGCATCGGCTGTAAAACACAGGCAGTTCCTGCACATCTACTGTGCGCCCCCATAACTGGGATGTATAATTGTGGTAGCTTACATTAATGGGGTTCTTTGGTTAAAACAAGTCATCACCGATCCATGGGCTCCACAGGATAGGTGATCGCTTAGGTCCATCCATTAGAAACTGCACCGATTGGAAGAATGAGGAAGTTTTATCCCTGATAGGACATTTATCCCCATTTTAAAATGGAGCGGCAGGTGGGATATCTGACCGAAGCTCCATTCATTCTCTTTGGGGCTTCTATAAAAAAACAGGTTCAGCCACGGAGGGAATGAATGGATCAGTGATCAAGTCAGACATGCCACTCCAGTCTAATGGGGATAAAAGCTCCACATTCTGCCGATTGGGTCCACATAGTCCGCCATACAATATTATGGGCAACCACATAGTCCACCATACAATATTATGGGCAACCACATTGTCCGCCATAAAATATTATGGGCAACCACTTAGTCCACCATACAATATTATGGGCAACCACATAGTCCGCCATACAGTATTATGGGCAGCCACATAGTCCACCATACAGTATTATGGGCACGTCATAGTCCGCCATACAGTATTATGGGCACCACATAGTCCGCCATACAATATTATGGGCAGCCACATAGTCCGCCATACAGTATTATGGGCACCTCATAGTCCGCCATACAGTATTATGGGCACCACATAGTCCGCCATACAGTATTATGGGCACCACATAGTCCACCATACAATATTATTGGCAACCACATAGTCCGCCATACAATATTATGGGCAACCACTTAGTCCACCATACAATATTATGGGCAACCACATAGTCCGCCATACAGTATTATGGGCAGCCACATAGTCCACCATACAGTATTATGGGCATGTCATAGTCCGCCATACAGTATTATGGGCACCACATAGTCCGCCATACAGTATTATGGGCAACCACATAGTCCGCCATACAGTATTATGGGCAGCCACATAGTCCACCATACAGTATTATGGGCACCTCATAGTCCGCCATACAGTATTATGGGCACCACATAGTCCGCCATACAGTATTATGGGCACCACATAGTCCGCCATACAGTATTATGGGCACCACATAGTCCGCCATACAGTATTATGGGCAACCACATAGTCCGCCATACAGTATTATGGGCAACCACATAGTCCGCCATACAGTATTATGAGCACCCACATAGTCCGCCATACAGTATTATGGGCAACCACATAGTCCGCCATACAGTATTATGAGCACCCACATAGTCCGCCATACAGTATTATGGGCATCTCAGGCCGCCATACAGTATTATGGGCACCTCACAGTCCGCCATACAGTATTATGAGCAGCCACAATGTCCGCCATACAGTATTATGGGCAGCCACATTGTCCGCCATACAGTATTATGGGCAGCCACATTGTCCGCCATACAGTATTATGGGCAGCCACATTGTCCGCCATACAGTATTATGGGCAGCCACATTGTCCGCCATACAGTATTATGGGCAACCACATTGTCCGCCATACAGTATTATGGGCAACCACATTGTCCGCCATACAGTATTATGGGCAACCACATTGTCCGCCATACAGTATTATGGGCAACCACATAGTCCGCCATACAGTATTATGGGCAACCACATAGTCCGCCATACAGTATTATGGGCAACCACATAGTCCGCCATACAGTATTATGGGCAACCACATAGTCCGCCATACAGTATTATGGGCAACCACATAGTCCGCCATACAGTATTATGGGCAGCCACATAGTCCGCCATACAGTATTATGGGCATGTCATAGTCCGCCATAGAGTATTATGGGCACCACATAGTCCGCCATACAGTATTATGGGCAACCACATAGTCCGCCATACAATATTATGGGCAGCCACATAGTCCACCATACAGTATTATGGGCACCTCATAGTCCGCCATACAGTATTATGGGCACCACATAGTCCGCCATACAGTATTATGGGCACCACATAGTACGCCATACAGTATTATGGGCACCACATAGTCCGCCATACAGTATTATGGGCAACCACATAGTCCGCCATACAGTATTATGGGCAGCCACATTGTCCGCCATACAGTATTATGGGCAACCACATTGTCCGCCATACAGTATTATGGGCATCTCAGGCCGCCATACAGTATTATGGGCACCTCACAGTCCGCCATACAGTATTATGAGCAGCCACAATGTCCGCCATACAGTATTATGGGCAGCCACATTGTCCGCCATACAGTATTATGGGCAGCCACATTGTCCGCCATACAGTATTATGGGCAGCCACATTGTCCGCCATACAGTATTATGGGCAACCACATTGTCCGCCATACAGTATTATGGGCAACCACATTGTCCGCCATACAGTATTATGGGCAACCACATTGTCCGCCATACAGTATTATGGGCAGCCACATAGTCCGCCATACAGTATTATGAGCACCCACATAGTCCGCCATACAGTATTATGGGCATCTCAGGCCGCCATACAGTATTATGGGCACCTCACAGTCCGCCATACAGTATTATGAGCAGCCACAATGTCCGCCATACAGTATTATGGGCAGCCACATTGTCCGCCATACAGTATTATGGGCAGCCACATTGTCCGCCATACAGTATTATGGGCAGCCACATTGTCCGCCATACAGTATTATGGGCAGCCACATTGTCCGCCATACAGTATTATGGGCAACCACATTGTCCGCCATACAGTATTATGGGCAACCACATTGTCCGCCATACAGTATTATGGGCAACCACATTGTCCGCCATACAGTATTATGGGCAACCACATAGTCCGCCATACAGTATTATGGGCAACCACATAGTCCGCCATACAGTATTATGGGCAACCACATAGTCCGCCATACAGTATTATGGGCAACCACATAGTCCGCCATACAGTATTATGGGCAACCACATAGTCCGCCATACAGTATTATGGGCAGCCACATAGTCCGCCATACAGTATTATGGGCATGTCATAGTCCGCCATACAGTATTATGGGCACCACATAGTCCGCCATACAGTATTATGGGCAACCACATAGTCCGCCATACAATATTATGGGCAGCCACATAGTCCACCATACAGTATTATGGGCACCTCATAGTCCGCCATACAGTATTATGGGCACCACATAGTCCGCCATACAGTATTATGGGCACCACATAGTACGCCATACAGTATTATGGGCACCACATAGTCCGCCATACAGTATTATGGGCAACCACATAGTCCGCCATACAGTATTATGGGCAGCCACATTGTCCGCCATACAGTATTATGGGCAGCCACATTGTCCGCCATACAGTATTATGGGCAACCACATAGTCCGCCATACAGTATTATGGGCACCACATAGTACGCCATACAGTATTATGGGCACCACATAGTCCGCCATACAGTATTATGGGCAACCACATAGTCCGCCATACAGTATTATGAGCAGCCACAATGTCCGCCATACAGTATTATGGGCAGCCACATTGTCCGCCATACAGTATTATGGGCAGCCACATTGTCCGCCATACAGTATTATGGGCAGCCACATTGTCCGCCATACAGTATTATGGGCAACCACATTGTCCGCCATACAGTATTATGGGCAACCACATTGTCCGCCATACAGTATTATGGGCAACCACATTGTCCGCCATACAGTATTATGGGCAGCCACATTGTCCGCCAAACAGTATTATGGGCAGCCACATTGTCCGCCATACAGTATTATGGGCAACCACATTGTCCGCCATACAGTATTATGTGCAACCACATTGTCCGCCATACAGTATTATGGGCAACCACATAGTCCGCCATACAGTATTATGGGCAACCACATAGTCCGCCATACAGTATTATGGGCAACCACATAGTCCGCCATACAGTATTATGGGCAACCACATAGTCCACCATACAGTATTATGGGCAACCACATAGTCCGCCATACAGTATTATGGGCAACCACATAGTCCGCCATACAGTATTATGGGCAGCCACATTGTCCGCCATACAGTATTATGGGCAGCCACATTGTCCGCCATACAGTATTATGGGCAACCACATAGTCCGCCATACAGTATTATGGGCAGCCACATTGTCCGCCATACAGTATTATGGGCAGCCACATTGTCCGCCATACAGTATTATGGGCAGCCACATTGTCCGCCATACAGTATTATGGGCAGCCACATTGTCCGCCATACAGTATTATGGGCAGCCACATTGTCCGCCATACAGTATTATGGGCAGCCACATTGTCCGCCATACAGTATTATGGGCAGCCACATTGTCCGCCATACAGTATTATGGGCAGCCACATTGTCCGCCATACAGTATTATGGGGCACCTGCTCCTCCATGCAGCACATTATGGGCCCCTGGCCCCCCCTGCTCCTCCATGCAGCATACTATGCCCCCCCTGCATACATGAAGAAAAAAAAATCAAGTACTCACCTCACCCGTTCCCACCGCAGGTCCTGTACAATTCAGTGTCTCTCCAGACTCTGCAACGCTCAGGACAGAGAGGCTGAGCACGCAGTGATGACGTCATAGCTCCCCCGGCCCTGAGACCTTGCAGAGTCACAGGGCACTGATTGAAGGCACTGCAGCTGCCGAAACGAGGAGAGGTGAGTATTAGAGGGGGCCCCGATGCCAGCGCTGGTGCCGGGGGGGGCCCCAACTCACTGACTCCATGCTGTCTGTCCCACTCCCGTTCGCCCAGGTCCCCCAGCGCCTACCTGGTTCGTCAGGTGGTGGTGGTGCCGACGGCCCTGGTCCTAGCGGTGGGTCGGGACAGCGTGCATGCACCCGCGTGCCTCTGCCTCGGCCTCCTTCAGTTTTAAAGGGCCCGCGACCTTAATTTTTTTTTTCCTCCTCCTCTCTGGGGCCCAGGGGCCTACCGGGCATTTCACCGGTATCAAGGTGGGCCAGTCGGACCCTGGCTCAGATGGGAGAGGGAGATGAAGCTGTGCTGCCCCTGTTACCTACTGACGTCTGAGGGGGAGTTGTGGTCCTGCTCTGTGCAATGTGCAGAGGTCGCTGTGCAGAGTGGGGAGAAGGAGAGGGAGATGAAGCTGTGTTGCCCCTGTGTAAGACAGCGCTTACTGTATGTGTTGGGGGACACTCTCTTGGCAACGGGATGAAGGCACACAGGCACGTTTTCCTCACAAAACTGTCTATTTGGTTTATTTAAACATCATAAACCGCACCAAAGGTCATGTTGCACATCAAAGACCTATATAGTCGACATAGTCCTACATAGTCCTACATAACCTACATAGTCCATAGCACTTTATAGTATAAGGCTTTAACTCGCAGTCACTAAAAATGCTGGACTTCGCACTTCATCCAGTTACCATGGGTGACCGCACACCGAACAGTTAATTAACATCCACGGAACACAACAAATACCAACAGTCTGTTCCAATGGCAGATACTTGTCTGCCATTATTAAATCCCCTTTTCTGGAGTTACCTTCCTGGAGCTCCTGCTCCACACACCGACTCCTTGTCAGTCCTCTCTCCTGGGGAAGCTGCCTTATGGGGATCACTGTCCTTGCGACCAGGGCACTCCTAACAGTGCAGACCCTCAGAAGGACGGTAGCTTCCCCTACGCAGTGCCTTCACAAACTCTGCACATACACGGCCTCTCCATGTGCTCTTCAGGAAGTCCACTCCTAGGACCTTCAAACACACAGGCCTTCCAAGTCCATGGCCTCACCATGTGCTCTTTGGGAAGTCAGGACCTTTCAACACACAGGCCTTCCAGAACCTTACACTCAGAAAATGTGACCCAAACCATGGTCACATTATGTAGCTGTAACCACCACCATAGGTGGGCAGTGTATGTGTGGTTAGTCAGACCCGTCCAGTTCTCCGACTAACCCTGTAAGCCCCCCTTCTAAGTAATAAACACTTGTGGAACTACAAGTCCCAGAGCAACAACATTTCGGGCTTACAGCACAGAGAATCTCCTCTGAGACACATACCGGCCATCTACAATAATGCCGGTCACTGTCTCAACATCAGTTACGCCTCCGTGCGTATCCTGAGGAGCACATACAGCGCCCCCTAGCTGTAACAGGGGTCACTGCCTCAAACCTGTTACCTACTGACATCTGAGGGGTAGTTGTGGTCATGCTCTGTGCAATGTGCAGATGTGGGAGGGAGTTGCTGTGCTGCCGGGATTCGGTGCTGATGCTCTGTCTTTTTTTCTTACTTTTTTAATACCAGAAGTTTTTGTATTTTCTCCTCGTTCTTGATGAGCGCAGAGCAGGACACTTAATCCTTCTGTATCTGGAGAAAATCTTATCACTTCTCACATCTGCGCCGGATTCTGCTGTAATCTCACTGTAAACGCCATATTGTAAGGATTTTATAGGTTATCGCTGCTGCGGGAGCTTCACCAGGAGACAAGAATATTCTAGAAGAAATAAAATGCATAATCCTCAGTATACATCACGCACTGCACATCTGTCATCACACACTGCACATCTCACACTGCACATCTCACACTGCACATCTCACACTGCACATCTCACACTGCACATCTCACACTGCACATCTCACACTGCACATTACACATCTCACTGCACATTACACATCTCACACTGCACATCTCACTGCACATTACACATCTCACACTGCACATCTCACACTGCACATCTCACACTGCACATTACACATCACACACTACACATCTCACACTGCACATCTCACACTGCACATCTCACTGCACATTACACATCTCACACTGCACATCTCACACTGCACATCACACACTGCGCATCACACACTGCACATCTCACACATCACACACTGCGCATCACACACTGCGCATCACACACTGCACATCTCACTGCACATCTCACTGCACATTGCACATCACACACTGCACATTGCACATCTCACACTGCACATCTCACACTGCACATCTCACACTGCACATTACACAACTCACATTGCACATCTCACACTACACATCTCACACTGCACATCTCACACGGCACATCTCACACGGCACATCACACATCTCATACTTCACACCTCACACTGCACATCTCACACTGCACATTACACATCTCACACTGCACATTACACATCTCACACTGCACATTACACATCTCACACTGCACATTACACATCTCACACTGCACATCTCACACTGCACATCTCACACTGCACATTACACATCTCACACTGCACATCTCACTGCACATTACACATCACACACTGCACATCTCACACTGCACATCTCACTGCACATTACACATCTCACACTGCACATCACACACTGCGCATCACACACTGCACATCTCACACATCACACACTGCACATCTCACTGCACATCTCACTGCACATTGCACATCACACACTGCACATTGCACATCACACACATCTCACACTGCACATCTCACACTGCACATCTCACACTGCACATCTCACACTGCACACTACACAACTCACATTGCACATCTCACACTGCACATCTCACACTGCACATCTCACACGGCACATCTCACACGGCACATCACACATCACACCTCACACTGCACATCTCACACTGCACATTACACATCTCACACTGCACATTACACATCTCACACTGCACATTACACATCTCACACTGCACATTACACATCTCACAATGCACATCTCACAATGCACATCTCACACTGCACATTACACATCTCACACTGCACATCTCACACTGCACATTACACATCTCACTCTGCACACGGCACATCTCACACTGCACATGTCACAATGCACATCACACATGTCACACTGCACATCTCACACTGCGCATCGCACACTGCACATCTCACACTGCACATCTCACACTGCACATCTCACACTGCACATTACACATCTCACACTGCACATTACACATCTCACACTGCACATCTCAAACTGCACATCTCACACTGCACATCTCACACTGCACATTACACATCTCACACTGCACATTACACATCACACACTGCACATCTCACATCACACTGCACAAGTCACATCACACTGCACATCTCACACTGCACATCTCACACGGCACATCTCACACGGCACATCTCACATGGCACATCTCACACGGCACATCTCACACTGCACATTACACATCTCACACTGCACATCTCACACTGCACATTACACATCTCACTCTGCACATCTCACACTGCACATCACACATCTCACACTGCACATCTCACACTGCACATCTCACACTGCACATCTCACACTGCACATCACACATCTCACACTGCACATCTCACACTGCACATCTCACACTGCACATCGCACACTGCACATCTCACACTGCACATTACACATCTCACACTGCACATTACACATCTCACACTGCAAATCTCACACTGCGCATCGCACACTGCACATCACACACTGCACATCTCACACTGCACATTACACATCTCACACTGCACATTACACATCACACACTGCACATCTCACATCACTCTGCACAAGTCACATCACACTGCACATCTCACACTGCACATCTCACACTGCACATCTCACACTGCACATTTCACATCTCTCACACTGCACATTTCACATCTCACACTGCACATCTCACACTTCACATCTCACACGGCACATCTCACACGGCACATCTCACACTGCACATTTCACATCTCAAACTGCACATCTCACACGGCACATCTCACACGGCACATCTCACACGGCACATCTCACATCTCACACTGCACATTTCACATCTCACACTGCACATTTCACATCTCACACTGCACATTTCACGTCTCACATTTCACATCTCACACTGCACATCTCACACTGCACATCTCACACGGCACATCTCACACGGCACATCTCACACGGCACATTTCACATCTCACACTGCACATTTCACATCTCACACTGCACATTTCACATCTCACACTGCACATCTCACACTGCACATCTCACACGGCACATCTCACATCTCACACTGCACATTTCACATCTCACACTGCACATCTCACACTGCACATTTCACATCTCACACTGCACATTTCACATCTCACACTGCACATCTCACACTGCACATCTCACACGGCACATCTCACACGGCACATCTCACATCTCACACTGCACATCTCACACTGCACATCTCACACTGCACATCTCACACTGCACATTTCACATCTCACACTGCACATCTCACACTGCACATTTCACATCTCACACTGCACATTTCACATCTCACACTGCACATTTCACACTGCACATCTCACACTGCACACTGCACATTTCACATCTCACACTGCACATCTCCCACTGCACATTTCACATCTCACACTGCACATTTCACATCTCACACTGCACATTTCACACTGCACATCTCACACTGCACATCTCACACGGCACATCTCACACGGCACATCTCACACGGCACATTTCACATCTCACACTGCACATCTCACACTGCACATCTCACACTGCACATCTCACACGGCACATCTCACACTGCACATCTCACATCTCACACGGCACATTTCACATCTCACACTGCACATCTCACACTGCACATTTCACATCTCACACTGCACATTTCACACTGCACATCTCACACTGCACATCTCACACTGCACATCTCAAACGGCACATCTCACACGGCACATCTCACACTGCACATCTCACACTGCACATTTCACATCTCACACTGCACATCTCACACTGCACATTTCACATCTCACACTGCACATTTCACATCTCACACTGCACATTTCACATCTCACACTGCACATCTCACACTGCACATCTCACACGGCACATCTCACACGGCACATTTCACATCTCACACTGCACATCTCACACTGCACATCTCACACGGCACATCTCACACTGCACATTTCACATCTCACACTGCACATCTCACACTGCACATTTCACATCTCACACTGCACATTTCACATCTCACACTGCACATTTCACACTGCACATCTCACACTGCACATCTCACACTGCACATCTCACATCTCACACTGCACATTTCACATCTCACACTGCACATCTCCCACTGCACATTTCACATCTCACACTGCACATTTCACATCTCACACTGCACATTTCACACTGCACATCTCACACTGCACATCTCACACGGCACATCTCACACGGCACATCTCACACGGCACATTTCACATCTCACACTGCACATCTCACACTGCACATCTCACACTGCACATCTCACACGGCACATCTCACACGGCACATCTCACATCTCACATGGCACATTTCACATCTCACACTGCACATCTCACACTGCACATTTCACATCTCACACTGCACATCTCACACTGCACATCTCACACTGCACATCTCACACGGCACATCTCACACGGCACATCTCACACTGCACATCTCACACTGCACATTTCACATCTCACACTGCACATCTCACACTGTACATCTCACACTGCACATTTTACATCTCACACTGCACATCTCACACGGCACATCTCACACTGCACATTTCACATCTCGCACTGCACATCTCGCACTGCACATCTCACACTGCACATCTCACACTGCACATTTCACATCTCACACTGCACGTCTCACACTGCACGTCTCACACTGCACATCTCACACTGCACATCTCACACTGCACATCTCACACGGCACATCTCACACGGCACATCTCACATTGCACATTTCACATCTCACACTGCACATCTCACACTGCACATCTCACATCTCACACTGCACATTTCACATCTCACACTGCACATTTCACATCTCACACTGCACATCTCACACTGCACATCTCACACTGCACATTTCACATCTCACACTGCACATCTCACATCTCACATTGCACATTTCACATCTCACACTGCACATCTCACACTGCACATCTCACATCTCACACTGCACATTTCACATCTCACACTGCACATCTCACACTGCACATCTCACACTGCACATCTCGCACGGCACATCTCACATCTCACACGGCACATTTCACATCTCACGCTGCACATTTCACATCTCACACTGCACCATTCACACTGCACATCTCACACTGCACATCTCACACTGCACATCTCACACGGCACATCTCACATGGCACATCTCACACGGCACATCTCACATCTCACATTGCACATTTCACATCTCACACTGCACATCTCACACTGCACATCTCACACTGCACATTTCACATCTCACACTGCACATTTCACATCTCACACTGCACATCTCACACTGCACATTTCACATCTCACACTGCACATCTCACACTGCACATTTCACATCTCACACTGCACATCTCACACTGCACATCTCACACTGCACATTTCACATCTCACACTGCACATCTCACACTGCACATTTCACACTGCACATTTCATACTGCACATTTCACACTGCACATTTCACACTGCACATTTCACATCTCACACTGCACATTTCACATCTCACACTGCACATTTCACATCTCACACTGCACATCTCACACGGCACATCTCACATCTCACACTGCACATTTCACATCTCACACTGCACATTTCACATCTCACACTGCACATTTCACATCTCACACTGCACATCTCACACGGCACATCTCACACAGCACATCTCACACGGCACATCTCACACGGCACATTTCAAATCTCACACTGCACATTTCACATCTCACACTACACATCTCACAGTGCACATTTCACATCTCACACTGCACATTTCACATCTCACACTGCACATCTCACACTGCACATCTCACACGCCACATCTCACACGGCACATCTCACACGGCACATTTCACATCTCACACTGCACATTTCACATCTCACACTGCACATCTCACACTGCACATTTCACATCTCACACTGCACATTTCACATCTCACACTGCATATTTCACATCTCACACTGCACATTTCACATCTCACACTGCACATTTCACATCTCACACTGCACATTTCACACTGCACATTTCACACTGCACATCTCACACGGCACATCTCACACGGCACATCTCACATGGCACATTTCACATCTCACACTGCACATTTCACATCTCACACTGCACATCTCACACTGCACATCTCACACTGCACATCTCACACTGCACATCTCACACGGCACATCTCACACGCACATCTCACACGGCACATTTCACATCTCACACTGCACATTTCACATCTCACACTGCACATCTCACACTGCACATTTCACATCTCACACTGCACATTTCACATCTCACACTGCACATTTCACATCTCACACTGCACATTTCACATCTCACACTGCACATCTCACACTGCACATCTCACACTGCACATCTCACATCTCACACTGCACATTTCACATCTCACACTGCACATTTCACATCTCACACTGCACATTTCACATCTCACACTGCACATCTCACACTTCACATCTCACACGGCACATCTCACACGGCACATCTCACACTGCACATTTCACATCTCACACTGCACATCTCACACGGCACATCTCACACGGCACATCTCACACGGCACATCTCACACGGCACATCTCACACGGCACATTTCACATCTCACACTGCACATCTCACACTGCACATCTCACACTGCACATCTCACACGGCACATCTCACACGGCACATCTCACATCTCACATGGCACATTTCACATCTCACACTGCACATCTCACACTGCACATTTCACATCTCACACTGCACATCTCACACTGCACATCTCACACGGCACATCTCACACGGCACATCTCACACGGCACATCTCACACTGCACATCTCACATCTCACACTGCACATTTCACATCTCACACTGCACATCTCACACTGTACATCTCACACTGCACATTTTACATCTCACACTGCACATCTCACACGGCACATCTCACACTGCACATTTCACATCTCGCACTGCACATCTCGCACTGCACATCTCACACTGCACATCTCACACTGCACATTTCACATCTCACACTGCACATCTCACACTGCACATCTCACACTGCACATCTCACACGGCACATCTCACACGGCACATCTCACATTGCACATTTCACATCTCACACTGCACATCTCACACTGCACATCTCACATCTCACACTGCACATTTCACATCTCACACTGCACATTTCACATCTCACACTGCACATCTCACACTGCACATCTCACACTGCACATCTCACACTGCACATTTCACATCTCACACTGCACATCTCACATCTCACATTGCACATTTCACATCTCACACTGCACATCTCACACTGCACATCTCACATCTCACACTGCACATTTCACATCTCACACTGCACATCTCACACTGCACATCTCACACTGCACATCTCGCACCTCACATCTCACACGGCACATTTCACATCTCACGCTGCACATTTCACATCTCACACTGCACCATTCACACTGCACATCTCACACTGCACATCTCACACTGCACATCTCACACGGCACATCTCACATGGCACATCTCACACGGCACATCTCACATCTCACATTGCACATTTCACATCTCACACTGCACATCTCACACTGCACATCTCACATCTCACACTGCACATTTCACATCTCACACTGCACATTTCACATCTCACACTGCACATTTCACATCTCACACTGCACATCTCACACTGCACATCTCACACTGCACATTTCACATCTCACACTGCACATCTCACACTGCACATTTCACATCTCACACTGCACATCTCACACTGCACATCTCACACTGCACATTTCACATCTCACACTGCACATCTCACACTGCACATTTCACACTGCACATTTCATACTGCACATTTCACACTGCACATTTCACACTGCACATTTCACATCTCACACTGCACATTTCACATCTCACACTGCACATTTCACATCTCACACTGCACATCTCACACGGCACATCTCACACTGCACATTTCACATCTCACACTGCACATTTCACATCTCACACTGCACATTTCACATCTCACACTGCACATCTCACACGGCACATCTCACACAGCACATCTCACACGGCACATCTCACACGGCACATTTCAAATCTCACACTGCACATTTCACATCTCACACTACACATCTCACACTGCACATTTCACATCTCACACTGCACATTTCACATCTCACACTGCACATCTCACACTGCACATCTCACACGCCACATCTCACACGGCACATCTCACACGGCACATTTCACATCTCACACTGCACATTTCACATCTCACACTGCACATCTCACACTGCACATTTCACATCTCACACTGCACATTTCACATCTCACACTGCATATTTCACATCTCACACTGCACATTTCACATCTCACACTGCACATTTCACATCTCACACTGCACATTTCACACTGCACATTTCACACTGCACATCTCACACGGCACATCTCACACGGCACATCTCACATGGCACATTTCACATCTCACACTGCACATTTCACATCTCACACTGCACATCTCACATCTCACACTGCACATCTCACACTGCACATCTCACACTGCACATCTCACACTGCACATCTCACACTGCACATCTCACACGGCACATCTCACACGCACATCTCACACGGCATATTTCACATCTCACACTGCACATTTCACATCTCACACTGCACATCTCACACTGCACATTTCACATCTCACACTGCACATTTCACATCTCACACTGCACATTTCACATCTCACACTGCACATTTCACATCTCACACTGCACATCTCACACTGCACATCTCACACTGCATATCTCACATCTCACACTGCACATTTCACATCTCACACTGCACATTTCACATCTCACACTGCACATTTCACATCTCACACTGCACATCTCACACTTCACATCTCACACGGCACATCTCACACGGCACATCTCACACTGCACATTTCACATCTCACACTGCACATCTCACACGGCACATCTCACACGGCACATCTCACACGGCACATCTCACATCTCACACTGCACATTTCACATCTCACACTGCACATTTCACATCTCACACTGCACATTTCACGTCTCACATTTCACATCTGACACTGCACATCTCACACTGCACATCTCACACGGCACATCTCACACGGCACATCTCACACGGCACATCTCACATCTCACACTGCACATTTCACATCTCACACTGCACATTTCACATCTCACACTGCACATTTCACATCTCACACTGCACATTTCACATCTCACACTGCACATCTCACACTGCACATCTCACACGGCACATCTCACATCTCACACTGCACATTTCACATCTCACACTGCACATCTCACACTGCACATTTCACATCTCACACTGCACATTTCACATCTCACACTGCACATCTCACACTGCACATCTCACACGGCACATCTCACACGGCACATTTCACATCTCACACTGCACATCTCACACTGCACATCTCACACGGCACATCTCACACTGCACATCTCACACTGCACATTTCACATCTCACACTGCACATCTCATTTCACATTTCACATCTCACACTGCACATTTCACATCTCACACTGCACATCTCACACTGCACATTTCACACTGCACATTTCACACTGCACATTTCACATCTCACACTGCACATCTCACACTGCACATTTCACATCTCACACTGCACATTTCACATCTCACACTGCACATTTCACACTGCACATCTCACACTGCACATCTCACACGGCACATCTCACACGGCACATCTCACACGGCACATTTCACATCTCACACTGCACATCTCACACTGCACATCTCACACTGCACATCTCACACGGCACATCTCACACGGCACATCTCACATCTCACACGGCACATTTCACATCTCACACTGCACATCTCACACTGCACATTTCACATCTCACACTGCACATTTCACATCTCACACTGCACATTTCACATCTCACACTGCACATCTCACTGCACATCTCACACGGCACATCTCACACGGCACATTTCACATCTCACACTGCACATCTCACACTGCACATCTCACACTGCACATCTCACACTGCACATTTCACATCTCACACTGCACATCTCACACTGCACATTTCACATCTCACACTGCACATCTCACACTGCACATCTCACACTGCACATCTCACACTGCACATTTCACATCTCACACTGCACATCTCACATCTCACATTGCACATTTCACATCTCACACTGCACATCTCACACTGCACATCTCACATCTCACACTGCACATTTCACATCTCACACTGCACATCTCACACTGCACATCTCACACTGCACATCTCGCACCTCACATCTCACACGGCACATTTCACATCTCACGCTGCACATTTCACATCTCACACTGCACCATTCACACTGCACATCTCACACTGCACATCTCACACTGCACATCTCACACGGCACATCTCACATGGCACATCTCACACGGCACATCTCACATCTCACATTGCACATTTCACATCTCACACTGCACATCTCACACTGCACATCTCACATCTCACACTGCACATTTCACATCTCACACTGCACATTTCACATCTCACACTGCACATTTCACATCTCACACTGCACATCTCACACTGCACATCTCACACTGCACATTTCACATCTCACACTGCACATCTCACACTGCACATTTCACATCTCACACTGCACATCTCACACTGCACATCTCACACTGCACATTTCACATCTCACACTGCACATCTCACACTGCACATTTCATACTGCACATTTCACACTGCACATTTCACACTGCACATTTCACATCTCACACTGCACATTTCACATCTCACACTGCACATTTCACATCTCACACTGCACATCTCACACGGCACATCTCACACTGCACATTTCACATCTCACACTGCACATTTCACATCTCACACTGCACATTTCACATCTCACACTGCACATCTCACACGGCACATCTCACACAGCACATCTCACACGGCACATCTCACACGGCACATTTCAAATCTCACACTGCACATTTCACATCTCACACTACACATCTCACACTGCACATTTCACATCTCACACTGCACATTTCACATCTCACACTGCACATCTCACACTGCACATCTCACACGCCACATCTCACACGGCACATCTCACACGGCACATTTCACATCTCACACTGCACATTTCACATCTCACACTGCACATCTCACACTGCACATTTCACATCTCACACTGCACATTTCACATCTCACACTGCATATTTCACATCTCACACTGCACATTTCACATCTCACACTGCACATTTCACATCTCACACTGCACATTTCACACTGCACATTTCACACTGCACATCTCACACGGCACATCTCACACGGCACATCTCACATGGCACATTTCACATCTCACACTGCACATTTCACATCTCACACTGCACATCTCACATCTCACACTGCACATCTCACACTGCACATCTCACACTGCACATCTCACACTGCACATCTCACACTGCACATCTCACACGGCACATCTCACACGCACATCTCACACGGCATATTTCACATCTCACACTGCACATTTCACATCTCACACTGCACATCTCACACTGCACATTTCACATCTCACACTGCACATTTCACATCTCACACTGCACATTTCACATCTCACACTGCACATTTCACATCTCACACTGCACATCTCACACTGCACATCTCACACTGCATATCTCACATCTCACACTGCACATTTCACATCTCACACTGCACATTTCACATCTCACACTGCACATTTCACATCTCACACTGCACATCTCACACTTCACATCTCACACGGCACATCTCACACGGCACATCTCACACTGCACATTTCACATCTCACACTGCACATCTCACACGGCACATCTCACACGGCACATCTCACACGGCACATCTCACATCTCACACTGCACATTTCACATCTCACACTGCACATTTCACATCTCACACTGCACATTTCACGTCTCACATTTCACATCTGACACTGCACATCTCACACTGCACATCTCACACGGCACATCTCACACGGCACATCTCACACGGCACATCTCACATCTCACACTGCACATTTCACATCTCACACTGCACATTTCACATCTCACACTGCACATTTCACATCTCACACTGCACATTTCACATCTCACACTGCACATCTCACACTGCACATCTCACACGGCACATCTCACATCTCACACTGCACATTTCACATCTCACACTGCACATCTCACACTGCACATTTCACATCTCACACTGCACATTTCACATCTCACACTGCACATCTCACACTGCACATCTCACACGGCACATCTCACACGGCACATTTCACATCTCACACTGCACATCTCACACTGCACATCTCACACGGCACATCTCACACTGCACATCTCACACTGCACATTTCACATCTCACACTGCACATCTCATTTCACATTTCACATCTCACACTGCACATTTCACATCTCACACTGCACATCTCACACTGCACATTTCACACTGCACATTTCACACTGCACATTTCACATCTCACACTGCACATCTCACACTGCACATTTCACATCTCACACTGCACATTTCACATCTCACACTGCACATTTCACACTGCACATCTCACACTGCACATCTCACACGGCACATCTCACACGGCACATCTCACACGGCACATTTCACATCTCACACTGCACATCTCACACTGCACATCTCACACTGCACATCTCACACGGCACATCTCACACGGCACATCTCACATCTCACACGGCACATTTCACATCTCACACTGCACATCTCACACTGCACATTTCACATCTCACACTGCACATTTCACATCTCACACTGCACATTTCACATCTCACACTGCACATCTCACTGCACATCTCACACGGCACATCTCACACGGCACATTTCACATCTCACACTGCACATCTCACACTGCACATCTCACACTGCACATCTCACACTGCACATTTCACATCTCACACTGCACATCTCACACTGCACATTTCACACTGCACATCTCACACTGCACATCTCACATCTCACACTGCACATTTCACATCTCACACTGCACATCTCCCACTGCACATTTCACATCTCACACTGCACATTTCACACGGCACATTTCACATCTCACACTGCACATCTCACACTGCACATCTCACACTGCACATCTCACACGGCACATCTCACACTGCACATCTCACACTGCACATCTCACATCTCACACTGCACATTTCACATCTCACACTGCACATTTCACATCTCACACTGCACATTTCACGTCTCACATTTCACATCTGACACTGCACATCTCACACTGCACATCTCACACTGCACATTTCACATCTCACACTGCACATTTCACATCTCACACTGCACATCTCACACTGCACATTTCACATCTCACACTGCACATCTCACACTGCACATCTCACACTGCACATTTCACATCTCACACTGCACATTTCACATCTCACACTGCACATCTCACACTGCACATTTCACACTGCACATTTCATACTGCACATTTCACACTGCACATTTCACATCTCACACTGCACATCTCACACTGCACATCTCACACGGCACATCTCACATGGCACATCTCACACGGCACATCTCACACGGCACATCTCATCTCACACTGCACATCTCACACGGCACATCTCACACGGCACATCTCACACTGCACATTTCACATCTCACACTGCACATCTCACACTGCACATCTCACACTGCACATTTCACATCTCACACTGCACATCTCACACTGCACATCTCACATTGCACATCTCACACTGCACATCTCACACTGCACATCTCACACTGCACATCACACATCTCACACTACACATCACACATCTCACGCTACACATCACACATCTCACATCACACACTGCACATTTCACATCACACACACTGCACATCACACACTGCACATCTCACATCACACACTGCACATCACACATCTCACGCTACACATCACACATCTCACATCACACACTGCACATTTCACATCACACACACTGCACATCACACATTGCACATCTCACATCACTCACTGCACATCTGACACCACACACTGCACATCTGACACCACACACTGCACATCATACATCTCACACTGCACATCACATCACACATCTCACACTGCACATTTCACATCTCACACTGCACATTTCACACTGCACATCTCACACTGCACATCTCACACGACACATCTCACACGGCACATCTCACACGGCACATTTCACATCTCACACTGCACATCTCACACTGCACATCTCACACTGCACATCTCACACGGCACATCTCACACGGCACATCTCACATCTCACACGGCACATTTCACATCTCACACTGCACATCTCACACTGCACATTTCACATCTCACACTGCACATTTCACACTGCACATCTCACACTGCACATCTCACACTGCACATCTCACACTGCACATCTCACACTGCACATCTCACACTGCACATTTCACATCTCACACGGCACATCTCACACTGCACATTTCGCACTGCACATCTCGCACTGCACATCTCGCACTGCACATCTCACACTGCACATTTCACATCTCACACTGCACATCTCACACTGCACATCTCACTGCACGTCTCACACCGCACATCTCACACGGCACATCTCACACGGCACATCTCACATCTCACACTGCACATTTCACATCTCACACTGCACATTTCACATCTCACACTGCACATTTCACATCTCACACTGCACATTTCACATCTCACACTGCACATCTCACACTGCACATCTCACACGGCACATCTCACATCTCACACTGCACATTTCACATCTCACACTGCACATCTCACACTGCACATTTCACATCTCACACTGCACATCTCACATCTCACACTGCACATTTCACATCTCACACTGCACATCTCACACTGCACATCTCACACGGCACATCTCACACGGCACATTTCACATCTCACACTGCACATCTCACACTGCACATCTCACACGGCACATCTCACACTGCACATCTCACACTGCACATTTCACATCTCACACTGCACATCTCATTTCACATTTCACATCTCACACTGCACATTTCACATCTCACACTGCACATTTCACACTGCACATTTCACACTGCACATCTCACATCTCACACTGCACATTTCACATCTCACACTGCACATCTCACACTGCACATTTCACATCTCACACTGCACATTTCACATCTCACACTGCACATTTCACACTGCACATCTCACACTGCACATCTCACACGGCACATCTCACACGGCACATCTCACACGGCACATTTCACATCTCACACTGCACATCTCACACTGCACATCTCACACTGCACATCTCACACGGCACATCTCACACGGCACATCTCACATCTCACACGGCACATTTCACATCTCACACTGCACATCTCACACTGCACATTTCACATCTCACACTGCACATTTCACATCTCACACTGCACATCTCACTGCACATCTCACACGGCACATCTCACACGGCACATTTCACATCTCACACTGCACATCTCACACTGCACATCTCACACTGCACATCTCACACGGCACATCTCACACTGCACATCTCACACTGCACATTTCACATCTCACACTGCACATCTCACACTGCACATTTCACATCTCACACTGCACATTTCACACTGCACATTTCACACTGCACATCTCACATCTCACACTGCACATTTCACATCTCACACTGCACATCTCCCACTGCACATTTCACATCTCACACTGCACATTTCACATCTCACACTGCACATTTCACACTGCACATCTCACACTGCACATCTCACACGACACATCTCACACGGCACATCTCACACGGCACATTTCACATCTCACACTGCACATCTCACACTGCACATCTCACACTGCACATCTCACACGGCACATCTCACACGGCACATCTCACATCTCACACGGCACATTTCACATCTCACACTGCACATCTCACACTGCACATTTCACATCTCACACTGCACATTTCACACTGCACATCTCACACGGCACATCTCACACTGCACATCTCACACTGCACATCTCACACGGCACATCTCACACTGCACATCTCACATCTCACACTGCACATTTCACATCTCACACTGCACATCTCACACTGCACATCTCACACTGCACATTTCACATCTCACACGGCACATCTCACACTGCACATTTCGCACTGCACATCTCGCACTGCACATCTCGCACTGCACATCTCACACTGCACATTTCACATCTCACACTGCACATCTCACACTGCACATCTCACTGCACGTCTCACACCGCACATCTCACACTGCACATCTCACACTGCACATCTCACACTGCACATCTCACACGGCACATCTCACACGGCACATCTCACATCTCACATTGCACATTTCACATCTCACACTGCACATCTCACATCTCACACTGCACATTTCACATCTCACACTGCACATTTCACATCTCACACTGCACATCTCACACTGCACATCTCACACTGCACATTTCACATCTCACACTGCACATCTCACATCTCACATTGCACATTTCACATCTCACACTGCACATCTCACACTGCACATCTCACATCTCACACTGCACATTTCACATCTCACACTGCACATCTCACACTGCACATCTCGCACGGCACATCTCACATCTCACACGGCACATTTCACATCTCACGCTGCACATTTCACATCTCACACTGCACATCTCACACTGCACATCTCACACTGCACATCTCACACTGCACATCTCACACGGCACATCTCACATGGCACATCTCACACGGCACATCTCACATTGCACATTTCACATCTCACACTGCACATCTCACACTGCACATCTCACATCTCACACTGCACATTTCACACTGCACATTTCACTTCTCACACTGCACATCTCACACTGCACATCTCACACTGCACATCTCACACTGCACATTTCACATCTCACACTGCACATCTCACACTGCACATCTCACACTGCACATCTCACACTGCACATTTCACATCTCACACTGCACATTTCACATCTCACACTGCACATCTCACACTGCACATTTCACATCTCACACTGCACATCTCACACTGCACATCTCACACTGCACATTTCACATCTCACACTGCACATTTCACATCTCACACTGCACATCTCACACTGCACATTTCACACTGCACATTTCATACTGCACATTTCACACTGCACATTTCACATCTCACACTGCACATCTCACACTGCACATCTCACACGGCACATCTCACATGGCACATCTCACACGGCACATCTCACACGGCACATCTCATCTCACACTGCACATCTCACACGGCACATCTCACACGGCACATCTCACACTGCACATTTCACATCTCACACTGCACATCTCACACTGCACATCTCACACTGCACATTTCACATCTCACACTGCACATCTCACACTGCACATCTCACATTGCACATCTCACACTGCACATCTCACACTGCACATCTCACACTGCACATCACACATCTCACACTACACATCACACATCTCACGCTACACATCACACATCTCACATCACACACTGCACATTTCACATCACACACACTGCACATCACACACTGCACATCTCACATCACACACTGCACATCACACATCTCACGCTACACATCACACATCTCACATCACACACTGCACATTTCACATCACACACACTGCACATCACACATTGCACATCTCACATCACTCACTGCACATCTGACACCACACACTGCACATCTGACACCACACACTGCACATCATACATCTCACACTGCACATCACATCACACATCTCACACTGCACTTCACATCACACATCTCACACTGCACCTCATACACTGCACATCACACTGCACATCACACACCAGACACTGCATTCATCACACATCTCATGGCACATCACACTCTCCTGTCACATATTTCTTGTGCTGTACATGTTTCAGGACTGAATCCATTTTCTCGCCACCTTGGTGCTGGCTCCAGGGTGCTGGCTCTGGTGCTGGCTCTGGGGTGCTTGGTACTGGCTCCGGGGTGCAGGCTCCAGGGTGCTCGGTGCTGGCTCTGGGGTGCTTGGTGCTACCTCCGGGGTGCTCGGTGCTGACTTCGGGGTGCTGGCTCCAGGGTGCTTGGTGTTGGCTATGGGGTGTTAGGTGCTAGCTCTGGGGTGCTTGGTGCTACCTCTGGGGTGCTGGCTCCGGGATGCTCGGTGCTGACTTTGGGGTGCTGGCTCCAGGGTGCTTGGTGCTGGCTCTAGGGTGCTCGGTGCTGGCTCCGATGTTATTTGGTGCTAGCTCCGGGGTGCTGGCTCTGGGGTGCTTGGTGCTGGCTCCAGTGTGCTGTATCCAGGTTTCTTGGTGCTGGTTCTGGGGTGTTTGGTGCTAGCTCCAGGGTGCTGGTTCCGGGATGCTTGGTGCTGGCTCTGGAGGGTTGACTCCGGGGTGCTTGGTGCTGGCTCTGGGGGGTTGGCTCTGGGGTGCTATATCCAGGGTGCTTGGTGCTGGCTCCGGGGTGCTGGGTGCTGGCTCTGGGGGGTTGGCTCCGGGGTGCTTGGGGATTGGCTCCGGGGTGCTATATCCAGGGTGCTTGGTGCTAGCTCCAGGGTGCTGGCTCTGGAGTGTTGGCTCTGGAGTGCTCGGTGCTGGTTCCGGGGTGCTCGGTGCTGGCTCTGGGGTGCTGTATCCAGGGTGCTTGGTGCTAGCTCCAGGGTGCTGGCTCTGGGGTGTTGGCTCTGGAGTGCTCGGTGTTGGCTCCGGGGTGCTTGGGGTTGGCTCCGGGGTGCTGTATCCAGGGTGCTTGGTGCTGGTTCTGGGGTGCTTGGTGTTAGCTCCAGGGTGCTGGCTCCGGGGTGCTGGTTCTGGGGGGTTGGCTCTGGGGTGCTCGGTGCTGGCTCTGGGGTGCTGTATCCAGGGTGGTTGGTGCTAGCTCCAGGGTGCTGGCTTTGGGGTGTTGGCTCTGGAGTGCTCGGTGCTGGCTCCGGGGTGCTTGGGGTTGGCTCCGGGGTGCTGATTCCAGGTTGCTTGGTGCTGATTCCGTGGTGCTTGGTATTGAATCCGGGGTGTTTGGTGCTAGCTCCAGGGTGCTGGCTCCAGGGTGCTTGGTGCTGATTCCGGGGTGCTTGATGCTGAGTCCGGGGTGTTTGGTGCTAGCTCCAGGGTGTTAGCTCCAGGGTGCTGGCTCCGGGGTGCTGGCTCTGGGGTGTTGGCTCTGGAGTGCTCGGTGCTGGCTCCGGGGTGCTGTATCCAGGGTGCTTGGTGCTAATTCCGGGGTGCTTGGTGCTAGCTCCAGGGTGCTGGGGTGCTCGGTAATTGCGCTGGGGTGCTGATTCCGGGGTGCTTGGTGCTGATTCCAGGGTGCTTGGTGCTAGCTCCAGGGTGCTGGCTCTGGGGTGTTGCCTCTGGAGTGCTTGGTGCTGGCTCCGGGGTGCTCGGTCCTGGCTCCGGGGTGCTGATTCCGGGGTGCTTGGTGCTGAGTCCGGGGTGTTTGGTGCTGGCTCTGGGGTGCTGGCTCCGGGGTACTCGGTGCTGGCTCCGGGGTGCTGATTCCGGGGTGCTTGGTGCTGAGTCCGGGGTGTTTGGTGCTGGCTCCAGGGTGCTGGCTCCAGGGTGCTGGCTCCGGGGTGTTGGCTCTGGATTGCTTGGTGCTGGCTCCGGGGTGCTCGGTGCTGGCTCCGGGGTGCTGTATCCAGGGTGCTTGGTGCTGATTCCGGGGTGCTTGGTGCTAGCTCCATGGTGCTGGCTCTGGGGTGTTGGCTCTGGGGTGCTGTATACAGGGTGCTTGGTGCTGATTCCGGGGTGCTTGGTGCTAGCTCCATGGTGCTGGCTCTGGGGTGTTGGCTCTGGGGTGCTCGGTGCTGGCTATGGGGTGCTCGGTAATTGCTCCGGGGTGCTCAGATTCGCTGTATTTCTTCCTTCTTCAATGGGACGGCATAATTACATTACATATTGCGGTATTCTCCGCACAGAACGTCTCGCTGAACGTCGGGTGCCGCTTGACACGTAATTACCGAGGCCCCTGATTCAATTGAAGATATTGTCAGGATTGCCCGGACCGGTCGTCTCCTCACCGAGGGGCAGGAGGGCTCTGATGGGAGACGGCGGCTTCAATCCATGAGATTATTTATTTTTATAATGAACTTTCCCAGCACAATCCTGTAATAGACAAGGCTGTAATAAATGGCGGCCATCCTCAGCAGGTCAGCAGAAATTCTCTGTTCAGATATTTAACAGACCAGACTTCTGTAAAGATCGCACAATGGAAATTCTGCAGCTTTGTAACAGGTTTTGTGTTTCAAAATGTCTCTAGTCCTTTGTGCCTCCACAATACTTTACCCTGCAGCTCTGCTTGCTGCTGTGTATAGGCTCCAGCAGGTGGTCATTGCACGACCACATGATTATGTTGCATCAATACTGAAAATCGTGAACTACAAGCGACTAAACCTCCAGGTACGAGATTATAAGGCTACGTGCACACGTTGCGGAATGGGGTGCGGATTTGGCTGCGCGGATTTTGTAAAATCCGCAGGTACATGTGCAGGTCAAAAGACCTGCGGTTTTACCTGCGGATTAGCCCTGCGGTTTATCATCTCTACAATGGAGCAGATGGCAAACTGCAGCGGAATCCGCAGAAAGAATTGACATGTCAATTCTTTCGGCAGTTTACAAACCGCAGCAAATCCGCGCACCGTCTGCACAGTGGTTTTTGATATCCATAGGATATTATGGTACTGTACACCGCAGCAGAATGCGCAGTGTGTGCACACACCCTAAGGGAGCCGGTGCCCAAAGACCAGGGGGCCACAGTGGGGCGTAACCCGCGGGCTGCTATAACTATCCGGTGTGATGGGATAATGGGATACAGGGTATAACCTGGGAGTTCAGACATACAGTATGTGATCTGCATGCGGCCGAGAGACATGTGCGACAGACTAATGGCCTAAAGTCAGCGACCGGGAAATTGACGGCAACGATAAATGATGTATTGGTGATATTACACAAGGAATCAGGCGGAGCAGGAATAACGCGGAGCAGGAATCTGTGTAATCTGTGCAGGGATCACATGTAGGGGAGAGGTGAGCTGTGACTTCTTCTATCATAGAGTGTAGTGAGCATGCTCAGGGGTCTGTGCAGGTATCACAGTGCAGGGAGGCAGCAGAGGGAGGAGACGCTGCATTGTCCACTTCATACAGTAGAACCCCTGTAGTGTAGATCAGGATTGCTGATCTTGTGGCAATATGTAACTGGAATTAGCGACACGTGGATGACAATTATGTTATGCTGAGGTTGTAGTATAAGGGGTGAGGTTCCCGATCCTGTGGATGTAGCAGAGTCGGCGCTCCGCGCTTCAATCTCTCACATGTGAGAGTCGCAGCTCAGCTGTGAATGAGACAGACATTGATTTCTCCATCTCCTTTGCTGCCGGCGTCGGTGGGAATCGCACTGCACTCGGGTGACATCTGAATGCAGTGCGATGTTTCACACACACCCATAGACTAAGGGTTTGTTCCCACAGTCAGTATCCAGCAGCGCTTTGAGCGCAGCACATTTCCACTGCCGGCTTTTGAACGCAGGTGATTCCGCATGTGATCATTGAACCGTGTGGAATCACCGCGTCCTATTCATTGGACGGTGATATTTATTTTGCAGAGTCTGAGCATCTCCGCAAGATAACTAGACATGCTGAGGTCTGGAGAAACGCTCCACATGTGCGTGTCCGCGGGTGCCGGTGCACACACAGTGGACATGGGATTTCATTCCCTCCACTATGCTGTAACATCTGCACCCTGCAGGTTTGATGCTGTGGATGTACGTATCGTCCAACCCGCAGCGTTTATGACCGTGGGCACCTACCCTTAGGACTCGCTCTCACTTGGGATGAAATCGGACAAATGCAAAATTGAATTAAAAATCAGATTGTATTCAGACCAATTTAATCCTGAGCTTCTGCTCTCAATGGTGTTTTTTTTTTCTTGCTCCAATTGGATTGCAAGCGGGCAGGAAAACAATGGCAGCATTGTGCGATTGCACCCAAGAATTGGATCGCACGCCCCCATATAAGTCTATGGGTGCGTGTGAAATGGACTGATACCTGCGAGTAAAGAGAACGATCCCCAGGATGGGCTGATACCTGCGAGTAAAGAGAACGATCCCCAGGATGGGCTGATAACTGCGAGTGAAGAGAACGGTCCCCAGGATGGGCTGATAACTGCGAGTGAAGAGAACGGTCCCCAGGATGGGCTGATAACTGCGAGTGAAGAGAACGGTCCCCAGGATGGGCTGATACCTGCGAGTGAAGAGAACGGTCCCCAGGATGGGCTGATAACTGCGAGTGAAGAGAACGGTCCCCAGGATGGGCTGATACCTGCGAGTGAAGAGAACGGGCCCCAGGATGGGCTGATAACTGCGAGTGAAGAGAACGGTCCCCAGGATGGGCTGATACCTGCGAGTGAAGAGAACGGTCCCCAGGATGGGCTGATAACTGCGAGTGAAGAGAACGGTCCCCAGGATGGGCTGATACCTGCGAGTGAAGAGAACGGTCCCCAGGATGGGATGATACCTGCGAGTGAAGAGAACGGTCTCCAGGATGGGCTGATAACTGCGAGTGAAGAGAACGGTCCCCAGGATGGGCTGATACCTGCGAGTGAAGAGAACGGTCCCCAGGATGGGATGATACCTGCGAGTGAAGAGAACGGTCCCCAGGATGGGCTGATAACTGCGAGTGAAGAGAACGGTCCCCAGGATGGGATGATACCTGCGAGTGAAGGGAACGGTCCCCAGGATGGGCTGATAACTGCGAGTGAAGAGAACGGTCCCCAGGATGGGCTGATAACTGCGAGTGAAGAGAACGGTCCCCAGGATGGGCTGATAACTGCGAGTGAAGAGAACGGTCCCCAGGATGGGCTGATAACTGCGAGGGAAGAGAACGGTCCCCAGGATGGGCTGATACCTGCGAGTGAAGAGAACGGTCCCCAGGATGGGCTGATAACTGCGAGTGAAGAGAACGGTCCCCAGGATGGGCTGATAACTGCGAGTGAAGGGAACGGTCCCCAGGATGGGCTGATACCTGCGAGTGAAGAGAACGGTCCCCAGGATGGGCTGATAACTGCGAGTGAAGAGAACGGTCCCCAGGATGGGCTGATACCTGCGAGTGAAGAGAACGGTCCCCAGGATGGGATGATACCTGCGAGTGAAGAGAACGGTCTCCAGGATGGGCTGATAACTGCGAGTGAAGAGAACGGTCCCCAGGATGGGCTGATACCTGCGAGTGAAGAGAACGGTCCCCAGGATGGGATGATACCTGCGAGTGAAGAGAACGGTCCCCAGGATGGGCTGATAACTGCGAGTGAAGAGAACGGTCCCCAGGATGGGATGATACCTGCGAGTGAAGGGAACGGTCCCCAGGATGGGCTGATAACTGCGAGTGAAGAGAACGGTCCCCAGGATGGGCTGATAACTGCGAGTGAAGAGAACGGTCCCCAGGATGGGCTGATAACTGCGAGTGAAGAGAACGGTCCCCAGGATGGGCTGATAACTGCGAGGGAAGAGAACGGTCCCCAGGATGGGCTGATAACTGCGAGGGAAGAGAACGGTCCCCAGGATGGGCTGATAACTGCGAGTGAAGGGAACGGTCCCCAGGATGGGCTGATAACTGCGAGTGAAGAGAACGGTCCCCAGGATGGGCTGATAACTGCGAGTGAAGAGAACGGTCCCCAGGATGGGCTGATAACTGCGAGTGAAGAGAACGGTCCCCAGGATGGGATGATACCTGCGAGTGAAGAGAACGGTCTCCAGGATGGGCTGATAACTGCGAGTGAAGAGAACGGTCCCCAGGATGGGCTGATAACTGCGAGTGAAGAGAACGGTCTCCAGGATGGGCTGATAACTGCGAGGGAAGAGAACGGTCCCCAGGATGGGATGATACCTGCGAGTGAAGAGAACGGTCTCCAGGATGGGATGATACCTGCGAGTGAAGAGAACGGTCTCCAGGATGGGCTGATAACTGCGAGTGAAGAGAACGGTCTCCAGGATGGGCTGATAACTGCGAGTGAAGAGAACGGTCCCCAGGATGGGCTGATAACTGCGAGTGAAGAGAACGGTCCCCAGGATGGGCTGATAACTGCGAGTGAAGAGAACGGTCTGATCACTGTCCGCACTGATTGACTTTACAATTTCCAAACCACAAACAACTGTCCAAAACTTATCCTTTTTTGGAGACAAATTTGATACATGTGTGGTAAAAAGAAGCCGAGCTCCTACCGAGACGTCTAAAAATAATCCTTCTTTAGTGAATGAGCCGCAGGTTTGATGTGGGAGCGGGTTCAGGTTTGTTGTTATCCTTACCATGTTCAGTAGAAGCCGCAGCAGGACAGTGTGGAGCATGATGGACAGGCAGAAGACATGATGTGACTGTGTAGCGGCAGCAGGACAGTATGGAGCATGATGGACAGGCAGAAGACATGATGTGACTGTGTAGCGGCAGCAGGACAGTGTGGAGCATGATGGACAGGCAGAAGACATGATGTGACTGTGTAGCGGCAGCAGGACAGTATGGAGCATGATGGACAGGCAGAAGACATGATGTGACTGTGTAGCGGCAGCAGGACAGTATGGAGCATGATGGACAGGCAGAAGACATGATGTGACTGTGTAGCGGCAGCAGGACAGTATGGAGCATGATGGACAGGCAGAAGACATGATGTGACTGTGTAGCGGCAGCAGGACAGTATGGAGCATGATGGACAGGCAGAAGACATGATGTGACTGTGTAGCGGCAGCAGGACAGTATGGAGCATGATGGACAGGCATTCCAAACGCAATGAGAAATCGTCTATTCCGTAAGTGCAGAAAACATTTGTTTCCACTGATGGCCGACCCAGGAACGCTTCTATCATTGAAAACAGTGATGTTGGATTTTCTGTGCTAATAATAAGCACTGACTGTATTGTTGGTCAGAAAAATCAAACCAGGCTGACAATCTGAGAGATTTATAGAAAATTCATCTGGAAACTGAGAATTATTCAGATTTGCAAACTTTGAGTCTTAGTACTGAGAATGTAATTGTGCAGAATGTTCACAGATGGAGCAATATCCAGAAGAGGTAACGGGGGGGAGGAGGGAGATGGAGCTGCAGCTTCTGTGTGTGTGCGTTTCATGCTGTGAGAGGGGAGGAGGAGCGGCAGGTATGAGAGCTCCCGTTGCGCAGGCAGAAAGCTGCAGATCACACTTATGGGGGCCCCCCGTCTACAGACGCAGAGGGGAGAACGCTTCTATTTCCAGATCTTGTATTTTATTTCTTGCCTCAATATTTTCTTTCTTTTCTGTTTCTATTTTTGAACACTTGTTTCTGTTTTGCATTAAATTCCAATATTCCCGGGGGAGAGCAGCGTTTTATTGCTGACTGTCTCCAGTGGAGCCGAGAAATGAGACGCTCATTACTGAAATCATACGCTCGGTCACGTTGTGGCTGGGAATCCCGGGCGGTCGGGGTGACGCCATAGTCCGGGGAGAGGTGACCCTCTGACTCGAGCGCCCGTCCTCAGGTAAAGCCTGGTGTGTTCTCTGTGCCAAGGGCTCCGGGCGGAGGAGACGAGGAATCCCGGAATTTCCTCTGCAGAGTCTTAGGATCGGGGCCAAGTCTGAGGAGCAGATTGTGAGGGGACGTAGCGCAGCGCTGGGCTGGCGGCTCCGGCGGGGAGTGCGGACCACGGTCATACTCATCTCTCGTGTTGTTTTCCTGCAGTTGGCTGATCTCCCGGTAAAGTCCAACTCTCCGAAGTTCGTCCTTGTTTATGGCCTCGTCTGTAGGAATAACACAACGCGTTCTGTGAAACTTCCCTGGAAACGGCGACCGGAGCCGCGAGTCCGATACAACGGCGGAGTCAGAGTAATGGCGGTGCGGATTGTGCACGGATTGGGACGCCGGCGCGGGGGGAAGTATGTCTGCCTGTGTCAAGCGTCAGATGCTGTAAGACGCAGTAGAGTTTATAGGGCGCAACGTCTACCCGCCATCTTCTTATGGTTCGGTCAGAAACCACAAATAACTGACCCCAGATTACTGACAGATTTATAACCCGTGGAGACCTCCTGCGGCAGACTCATGAGCGGAGCCCCCCCCTGGGATTATGTGGAGCCCCCCCATGCTATGTGAAGCCCCCCCAGGGTTATGTGGAGCCCCCCGGGGTTATGTGAAGCCCCCCCGGGGTTATGTGGAGCCCCCCGGGGTTATGTGGATGCCTGCAATTCTCTCCTGTTTGTAGAATAATAAGGGGTTAAGGGGCACTCTGATCTGCAGGAGGGGTGGCCTCAGTGCCGCAGTTGATTCCATCGATCGGAGTCACTTTCTTGGCTCTCTCATTCATTCCTATAAATCAGGTGCTGCTCATACCTCTGCACATGCTGCGCTCCAGCTGGGAGTTGTAGTTCTTCCATGTCAATGATTCACTGGAATTCAGTGGATTTATAAATTAAGGCACCACCCCATAAATACAGTGTATACAGCGGGAGACATTAGCATTGAAGACGTCACCAATTGTCTAAGTATATCTATTTCTACTTCTACGCGCACATGATCCAGAAAAGCAGCGGTTTGGATACAGCTCACCTGCGCTGCGTTCTGGGCTACAAGCAGTGGATGGGATATAAAGAAATGCAACTGTGCTTCCATTTGACGCCACGTAAACTCCCCCGCGGTGCGGAATTACGAGCTGCAGCGTGTCGCTTATCTGCAGAGGAGACGCTAGTCTCACCCGTGAACAGTCACTGGATGCGGTAAATCCGCATGGTTCATTGAACACGTGGATTTACCTTCGTGATTAGAGCTACCTGAAATTCTCCCTCCGATGTCAATAATGACTCGTCCAATCCACCCAAGAAGGAAATCGCCACAATGTCCATAAATGATGTGTAATAATGAGAAATGACACCAGGAAAAAGTACTGAAATATAATTAATACTTGGTATAAAGTCTTTGTTGGTGATGAAGCTTCACAACATCTCCTGTATGGAGAAACTAGTCACAGGCATTGCTCAGATGAGATTTTGGCCCATTCTTCCACCCAAACTCTTGTCACATCCTGAAGCTTCCGTGGCTTCTTCTATGACCTCTGAGCTTTACTTTCTTCCATACATTGTCTCTAGGCCTCAGGTCCAATGATCGGCTCGGCCATTCTAGCAGCTTTATTTTTGCCTCTGACACCAGTGGAGAGTCTCCTTGGCTGTGTGTTTGGGGTCATTGTCTTTCTGAAATGTCCTCTCTCGTTTCATTTTCATCATCCTGGTAGATGGCAGCAGATTCTTATCAAGAATGTCTTAGTACATTTGTCCGTTCATCCTTACATCAAGTATATGAAATTTGTCAGTGCCATTGAAAAACAGCTGCACACCATGATGTTCCCACCACCACCACACTTCACTGTAGGTATAGTGTTTTTGGAGTGATATACAGTGCATTTTGGAATCCAAACATGGTGTGTATTATGGCATCCAATTAATTAAATTTTGGTGTCGTCTGACCAGACTATATTCTCCCAGACTTGTCTAAATGTTATTGACAAAACTGTAAACGAGCTTTAATATGCTTTTTGTTCAGTAATGGATTCTGTCTTGTGTGGTGAGCATGCATACATGACGGTTGCATGCATTACTTATAGTTTTCTGTGAAATAATGGTACCTGCTGATTCCAGGTCTTTCTGTAGCTCTCCTCAGGTATCCTTGGCTCTTGGACAACTTTTCAGATAATTCCTTTCACTCCTCTGTCTGAAATCTTGCGGGGAGCACCTGGTCATGGACAGTTTATGGTGAAATCTTCTGGGGAGCACCTGGTCATGGATGGTTTATGGTGAAATCTTCTGGGGAGCACCTGGTCATGGACCGTTTATGGTGAGATCTTGCAGGGAGCACCTGGCCATGGATGGTTTATTTTGAAATCTTGCGGGGAGCACCTGGTCACGGACGGTTTATGGTGAGATCTTGTGGGGAGCACCTGGTCATGGACAGTTTATGGTGAAATCTTCTGGGGAGCACCTGGTTATGGATGGTTTATGGTGAAATCTTCTGGGGAGCACCTGGTCATGGATGGTTTATGGTGAAATCTTCTGGGGAGCACCTGGTCATGGACGGTTTATGGTGAGATCTTGTGGGGAGCACCTGGTCATGGACAGTTTATGGTGAAATCTTCTGGGGAGCACCTGGTCATGGATGGTTTATGGTGAAATCTTCTGGGGAGCACCTGGTCATGGACAGTTTATGGTGAAATCTTCTGGGGAGCACCTGGTCATGGATGGTTTATGGTGAAATCTTCTGGGGAGCACCTGGTCATGGACAGTTTATGGTGAAATCTTCTGGGGAGCACCTGGTCATGGATGGTTTATTTTGAAATTTTGCAGGGAGCACCTGGTCATGGACGGTTTATGGTGAGATCTTGTGGGGAGCACCTGGTCATGGACAGTTTATGGTGAAATCTTCTGGGGAGCACCTGGTCATGGATGGTTTATGGTGAAATCTTCTGGGGAGCACCTGGTCATGGATGGTTTATGTTGAAATCTTGCGGGGAGCACCTGGTCATGGACAGTTTATGGTGAAATCTTCTGGGGAGCACCTGGTCATGGACGGTTTATGGTGAGATCTTGCAGGGAGCACCTGGTCATGGACAGTTTATGGTGAAATCTTCTGGGGAGTACCTGGTCATGGACAGTTTATGGTGAAATCTTCTGGGGAGCACCTGGTCATGGATGGTTTATGGTGAAATCTTCTGGGGAGTACCTGGTCATGGACAGTTTATGGTGAAATCTTCTGGGGAGCACCTGGTCATGGATGGTTTATTTTGAAATTTTGCAGGGAGCACCTGGTCACGGACGGTTTATGGTGAGATCTTGTGGGGAGCACCTGGTCATGGACAGTTTATGGTGAAATCTTCTGGGGAGCACCTGGTCATGGATGGTTTATGGTGAAATCTTCTGGGGAGCACCTGGTCATGGATGGTTTATGGTGAAATCTTGCGGGGAGCACCTGGTCATGGACAGTTTATGGTGAAATCTTCTGGGGAGCACCTGGTCATGGACGGTTTATGGTGAGATCTTGCAGGGAGCACCTGGTCATGGACAGTTTATGGTGAAATCTTCTGTGGAGTACCTGGTCATGGACAGTTTATGGTGAAATCTTCTGGGGAGCACCTGGTCATGGATGGTTTATGGTGAAATCTTCTGGGGAGTACCTGGTCATGGACAGTTTATGGTGAAATCTTCTGGGGAGCACCTGGTCATGGATGGTTTATTTTGAAATTTTGCAGGGAGCACCTGGTCATGGACGGTTTATGGTGAGATCTTGTGGGGAGCACCTGGTCATGGACAGTTTATGGTGAAATCTTCTGGGGAGCACCTGGTCATGGATGGTTTATGGTGAAATCTTCTGGGGAGCACCTGGTCATGGACAGTTTATGGTGAAATCTTCTGGGGAGCACCTGGTCATGGATGGTTTATGGTGAAATCTTCTGGGGAGCACCTGGTCATGGACAGTTTATGTTGAAATCTTCTGGGGAGCACCTGGTCATGGACGGTTTATGGTGAGATCTTGCAGGGAGCACCTGGTCATGGACGGTTTATGGTGAAATCTTCTGGGGAGCACCTGGTCATGGATGGTTTATGGTGAAATCTTCAGGGGAGTACCTGGTCATGGACAGTTTATGGTGAAATCTTCTGGGGAGCACCTGGTCATGGATGGTTTATGGTGAAATCTTCTGGGGAGTACCTGGTCATGGACAGTTTATGGTGAGATCTTGCAGGGAGCACCTGGTCATGGACAGTTTATGGTGAAATCTTCTGGGGAGTACCTGGTCATGGACAGTTTATGGTGAAATCTTCTGGGGAGCACCTGGTCATGGATGGTTTATGGTGAAATCTTCTGGGGAGTACCTGGTCATGGACAGTTTATGGTGAAATCTTCTGGGGAGCACCTGGTCATGGATGGTTTATTTTGAAATTTTGCAGGGAGCACCTGGTCACGGACAGTTTATGGTGAGATCTTGTGGGGAGCACCTGGTCATGGACAGTTTATGGTGAAATCTTCTGGGGAGCACCTGGTCATGGATAGTTTATGGTGAAATCTTCTGGGGAGCACCTGGTCATGGATGGTTTATGGTGAAATCTTGCGGGGAGCACCTGGTCATGGACAGTTTATGGTGAAATCTTCTGGGGAGCACCTGGTCATGGACGGTTTATGGTGAGATCTTGCAGGGAGCACCTGGTCATGGACAGTTTATGGTGAAATCTTCTGGGGAGTACCTGGTCATGGACAGTTTATGGTGAAATCTTCTGGGGAGCACCTGGTCATGGATGGTTTATGGTGAAATCTTCTGGGGAGTACCTGGTCATGGACAGTTTATGGTGAAATCTTCTGGGGAGCACCTGGTCATGGATGGTTTATTTTGAAATTTTGCAGGGAGCACCTGGTCATGGACGGTTTATGGTGAGATCTTGTGGGGAGCACCTGGTCATGGACAGTTTATGGTGAAATCTTCTGGGGAGCACCTGGTCATGGATGGTTTATGGTGAAATCTTCTGGGGAGCACCTGGTCATGGACAGTTTATGGTGAAATCTTCTGGGGAGCACCTGGTCATGGATGGTTTATGGTGAAATCTTCTGGGGAGCACCTGGTCATGGACAGTTTATGTTGAAATCTTCTGGGGAGCACCTGGTCATGGACGGTTTATGGTGAGATCTTGCAGGGAGCACCTGGTCATGGACAGTTTATGGTGAAATCTTCTGGGGAGTACCTGGTCATGGACGGTTTATGGTGAAATCTTCTGGGGAGAACCTGGTCATGGATGGTTTATGGTGAAATCTTCAGGGGAGTACCTGGTCATGGACAGTTTATGGTGAAATCTTCTGGGGAGCACCTGGTCATGGATGGTTTATGGTGAAATCTTCTGGGGAGCACCTGGTCATGGATGGTTTATGGTGAAATCTTGCGGGGAGCACCTGGTCATGGACAGTTTATGGTGAAATCTTCTGGGGAGCACCTGGTTATGGACGGTTTATGGTGAAATTTTGCAGGGAGCACCTGGTCATGGACAGTTTATGGTGAAATCTTCTGGGGAGTACCTGGTCATGGACAGTTTATGGTGAAATCTTCTGAGGAGCACCTGGTCATGGATGGTTTATGGTGAAATCTTCTGGGGAGCACCTGGTCATGGATGGTGTATGGTGAAATCTTGCGGGGAGCACCTGGTCATGGATGGTTTATGGTGAAATCTTGCGGGGAGCACCTGGTCATGGATGGTTTATGGTGAAATCTTGCGGGGAGCACCTGGTCATGGATGGTTTATGGTGAAATGATGCTCTTTCCACTTCTTTCCACTTCCGGATTATGGTCCTGGCAGCGCTCATTGAAACCATCAGTAGTTTAGAAATTCCTCTGAAACAGGCCCAAAACATCGCTGCTCTAGAGGAGATCTGCATGGAGGAAGGGGCCAACTTACCACCAACAGTGTGCGCTAACCGTGTGAAGACTTAGGCCAGGATTACACACAGCGAGATACGGCCGAGTCTCGCAGGATAAAACCAAGCTCTGGCGCCGGCACTCCGGAGCGGAGCGTGCAGCCGCACAGCAATACATGGAGCTGCACGCTCCGCTCCGGAGTGCCAGTGCCAGAGCTTGGTTTTAACCTGCGAGACTCTGCCGTATCTCGCTGTGTGTGACTCCGGCCTTACAGAAAATGTTTCACCTCTGTCATTGCCAACAAAGGATATATAACAAAATATTGAGATGAATTTTTGTTAATGACCAAATACTTATTTTCCACCATAATTTGCAAAATAAATCTTCCCAAATCAGACAAGGTAATTTTTTTATCTGTTTTCTCATTGTGACTCTCATAGTTGTGGTCGACCTATGATGTCAATTACAGGTCGCTCTCATCTTTATAAGTGGGAGAACTTGCACAATTGGTGGCTGACTAAATACTTTTTTCCCCATTGTATCCTCCTGCTCACCATCTGAGCAGGGTCTGGGTCTGTTCTTCACAAGTACCCAGGTTGCAAAAGAACTGAATAAGATCAAAGTTTTGAAGGCTGCAGGTCCTGACGGCATCAGTGCAAGGCTAATCAAAACCTGCGGGCACCAGCTGAGTGAGATCATTACATATCTGTTCAATATGAGCCTGAGAATGGGTATAGTACCACAACTGTGGAAATTATCGTGTGTGGTACCAGTTCCGAAGAAACCTTATCTGAAAGACCTTAATGACTATAGACCTGTAGCATTGACATCACACCTGATGAAGGTACTAGAGAGATTGGTTCTCACACGTCTCCGTCCTCTAGTGAGCTCGGATATGGACCCTCTCCAGTTTGCCTACAGGCCGGGCATTGGTGTGGATGATGCCATTATCCACCTTCTAGATAGGACTCTCTCTCACCTGGAGAAACCTGGGAACACTGTGAGAATAATGTTCTTCGATTTCTCTAGTGCTTTTAACACCATACAGCCGGGTCTACTGAGAGACAAGCTGGGCCTTGTTGGTGTGGACCTCCAACTCTCCACCTGGATCCTTAACTACCTCACGAACCGACCTCAGTTTGTAAAGGTTCGGGACAGTGTGTCAGACACAGTGATCTGCAATACAGGGGCACCTCAAGGTACAGTTCTTGCCCCTTTTCTCTTCACACTGTACACTGCGGATTTTAAGTGCAACTCATCTAGCTGCTACTTGCAGAAGTATTCTGATGACTCTGCAATAGTAGGCCTCATCACAGGAGGAGATGAAAGAGTACAGAGATACTAACCAAGCTTTTGTGGAGTGGTGTCAGAGGAACCACCTTAGGATTAATTCCGGGAAGACCAAGGAATTGGTGGTGGACTTTCGCAAGGGCAAAAATCCACCAGTAGTGGTGAACATTCAGGGAAATGACATTGAGATAGTTGACACCCATAAGTACCTTGGTGTGATCCTCAATAATAAGCTTGACTGGGCCCATCACTTGAATGCAGTGTACAGGAAGGGCCACAGTAGGCTTTATCTGCTCAGAAGGCTGAGAGCCTTCAGAGTTAGGGGGGCACTCCTTGCATCCTTCTTCAACTCTGTTGTGGCATCAGTCATCTTCTTTGGTGTGGCGTGCTGGGGTAGTGGCATTTCAACCAGGGACAGGAATAGGCTGGACAAACTGATTAGAAGGGCCAGCTCTGTCCTGGGATGCCACCTTGATCCAGTTCAGGAAGTAGGCGACAGGCGGATACTGGCCAAGGTGAGCTACATGGTGCAGAATGATTCCCATCCCATGCATGAGACCGTGACGAAGATGTGCAGTACTGTCAGTGACCGGCTACTTCATCCTAAATGTGAGAGGGAGCGCTATCGAAAGTCCTTCCTTCCTGCTGCAGTTAGGCTGTATAACCAGCACTGTCCAAAACGGAGAACGACCC